>NC_140990.1:344603522-345804217 GCF_052327205.1 Somniosus microcephalus | reverse complement strand
CTTAGATTATGATCCCTGGTTCTGGACTCCCCGGCCATCCGAAACATCCTTCCTGCATCTAGTCTGTCCAGACCTGACAGAATTTTATGCGTTTCGATGAGATCCCCTCTCAATCTTCTAAACTCCAGTGAGTATAAGCCCAATCAACACAATCTCTCCTCATACGTCATTCCTGCCATCCCAGGTATCAGCCTGGTGAATCTTCGCTGCACTCCCTCCATGGCAAGAATGTCCTTCCTCAGGTAAGGTGACCAAAACTGCACACAATACTCAAGGTGCGGTCTCACCAAGGCCCTGTACAGCTGTAGCAAGACATCCTTGTTCCTGTACTCGAACCCTCTTGCTACGAAGGCCAGCATACCATTTGCCTTCTTAACCGCCTGCTGCACCTGCATGCTTACCTTCAGCGACTGTTGCACAATAACGCCCATGTCTCTTTGCACTTCCCCTTCTCCCAATCTATTGCCATTGAAATAATAATCTGCCTTCCTGTTTTTGCCACCAAAGTGGATAACCTCACATTTATCCACATTATAGTGCATTTGCCATGTTTCTGCCGAATCACCCAACCTGTCCAAATCGTACTGGAGTTTCACGACATCCTCCTCGCAGCTTACCCTCCCACCCAGCTTTGTGTCGTCTGCAAATTTGGAGATATTACATTCAATTACCTCGTCCAGATCATTAATATATATTGTGAACAGCTGGGGTCCTCGGACCGATCCTTGTGGTACCCCACTAGTCACTGCCTGCCACTCGGAAAACGACCCGTTTATTCCAACTCTTTGCTTTCTGTCCGCCAACCAGTTCTCTATCCAAGTCAATACCTTGCCCCCAATCCCATGTGCCTTAATTTTGCACACTAATCTCTTATGTGGGACCTTATCGAAAGCCTTCTGAAAGTCCAAATACACCACATCCACTGGTTCTCCCTTATCTATTTTACCAGTTACATCCTCAAAAAATTCCAGCAGATTAGTCAAGCATGATTTACCTTTTGTAAATCCATGTTGACTTTGTCCGATCCTGTCACTGCTTTCCAAGTGCTCTGCTATTACATCTTTTATAATAGATTCCAGCATTTTCCCCACTACCGATGTCAGGCTTACCGGTCTATAATTCCCCGCTTTTTCTCTACCACCTTTTTTGAATAGTGGGATAACATTAGCTATCCTCCAATCCATGGGTACTGTTCCAGAGTCTATCGAGTTCTGGAAGATGACCAGCAATGCATCTACTATCTCTAGGGCCACTTCCTTAAGTACCCTGGGATGTAGACCATCAGGCCCTGGGGATTTATCAGCCTTCAGTCCCATCAATTTTCCTAACACCATTTCCCTACAAATACTGATTTCTTTCAGTTCCTCCCTTTCATCAGACCCTATGTTCCCCGACATCTCTGGGAGGTTATTTGTGTCCTCCTTTGTGAAGACAGAACCAAAGTATGTATTTAGTTGGTCTGCCATTTCCTTGTTTCCCATTATAAATTCCCCTGATTCTGACTGTAAGGGACCTACGCTTGACTTCACCAATCTTTTTCTCTTCACATATCTATAAAAGCTTTTACAGTCAGTTTTTATGTTCCCTGCAAGCTTACTCTCATATTCTATTTTCCCTTTCTTAATTAATCCCTTTGTCCTCCTTTGTTGACTACTAAACTGCTCCCAATCCTCAGGATTATTGCTTTTTCCAGCCAATTTATATGTCCTCTCCTTGGATCTTATGCTATCCCTAATTTCCCTTGTTAGCCACGGTTGAGTCACCTTTTTTGTTTTATTTTTATGCCAAACTGGGATGAACAAATTCTGTAGCTCATCCATTCGGTCTTTGAATGTTTGCCATTGCCTATCCACCATCAACCCTTTGAGTGCCATTCCCCAATCAATCCTACCCAACTCGCTCCTCAGACCATCGTAGTTTCCTTTATTTAAATTGAGGACCCTTGTCTCTGAGTCAACTACTTCATTCTCCATCTTAATGCAGAATTCGATCATATTATGATCGCTCCGACCCAAGGGGCCTCGTACAACAAGATTGCTAATTAATCCTTTCTCGTTATCTAATACCCAGTCTAAGATGGCCTGATCTCTGGTTGGTTCCTCGACATATTGGTCCAGGAAACCATCCCGTAAACACTCCAGGAATTCCTCCTCCACAGTATTGTTACTAATTTGGTTGGCCCAATCTATATGTAGATTAAAGTCACCCATGATGACTGCTGTGCCCTTATTGCACGCTTCTTTAATTTCCCTTTTAATGCCATCCCCAACCTCCGCATTACTGTTTGGAGGTCTATATACCACTCCCACTAATGTTTTTTTCCCCTTAGTATTTCACAATTCTACCCATACAGATTCCACGTCATCAGAGCTAATATCCTTCATTACAATTGTATTAATCCCTTCTTTAACCAGTAATGCTACCCCACCTCCCTTTCCTTTTTGCCTATCTTTCCTGAATATTGAATACCCCTGGATGTTGAGTTCCCAGTCTTGGCCATCCTTGAGCCACGTTTCCGTAATCCCAACCAAATCATATCTGTTTACTTCTATTTGCGCAGCCAATTCATCCACCTTATTACAAATGCTCCTCGCATTAAGACACAAAGCCTTCAGGCTTGTTTTTTTAATGCTCTTAGACCTATTAGAATTATTATTTACTGTGGCCACGTTTGATTTAAACCGTTGATTTCTCTGACTGCCACTTTTGTTTTTCTCCTTCCTATCTTTTGCTTTTATCCCTGTTTTCCTTTCCTCTGTCTCCATGCTCAGGTTTCCAACCCCCTGCCATTTTAGTTTAAACCCCCCCGAACAGCACTAGCAAACACTCCCCCTAGGACATCGGTCCCGGTCCTGCCCAGGTGCAAACCGTCCCGTTTGTACTGGTCCCACCTCTCCCAGAACCGGTTCCAATGTCCAAGGAATTTGAATCCCTCCTCCTTGCACCATTCCTCTAGCCACGTATTCATTTGAAATATCCTCCTATTTCTACTCTGACTAGCACGTGGCACTGGTAGCAATCCTGAGATTACTACCTTTGAGGTCCTATTTTTTAATTTACCTCCTAACTCCCTATATTCTGCTTTTAGGACCTCATCCCGTTTTTTACCGATATCGTTGGTGCCTATGTGCACCACGACAACTGGCTGTTCACCCTCCCCCTCCAAAATGTTCTGCAGCCACTCCGAGACGTCCTTGACCCTTGCACCAGGGAGGCAACACACCATCCTGGAGTCACGATTGCGGCCGCAAAAACGCCTATTCCCCTTACAATTGAGTCCCCTATCACTATAGCTCTTCCACTCTTTTTCCTCCCAGCCTGTGCAGCAGAGCCACCCATGGTGCCAGGAAGTTGGCTGCTGCTGCCTTCCCCTGATGAGTCATCCCCCCAACAGTATTCAAAGTGGTATATCTGTTGGAGAGGGGGATGTCCGCAGGGGATTCCTGCACTACCTGCCTGCGCCTCTTACTCTGTCTGCTGGTCACCCATTCCCTTCCTGCCTGTACACCCTTTACCTGCGGTGTGACCAACTCGCTATATGTGATATTCACGACGTCCTCAGCATCGCAAATGCTCCAAAATGAATCCATCCGCAGCTCCAGTGCCGCAATGCGGTCTGTCAGTAGCTGCAGCTGGACACACTTCCTGCACACATGGTCGTCAGGGATGCAGGAAGCGTCCCTGATTTCCCACATAGAGCAGGGGGAGCACACTACGGGGCTGGGCTGTCCTGCCATGACTTACCCTTTAACTAATTAATTAAAATGAAATGAATCCCACCAATTTCACCACAGTTAAATGATATATTTAAGGGCCCTGGTTTACAAACTGTCCCCGCTACACCACAGCAACCTTAAAAACTATAAACCACAGACTTAAAGTTTTAAAACGAGAGAAATACTCCAACCAATCACCTACCTGTTTTGTGGTGACGTCACACCTCGAATACTTTTTACACCTCTCCTTGCCTGAGATTGGAGATTGGTACGCCTACCTGAGCCTCTGGGGCCTTTTGTAGTCGCTCTGCCACTCTGCTCCACCTCCACCCGCTGCCGATGCCGCACTGAGGCCTACCTGAGCCTCTGGGGCCTTTTGTAGTCGCTCTGCCACTCTGCTCCGCCTCCACCCGCTGCCGATGCCCCTCCCCTATCATGGACTCTACCCACTCATTTAATCTCCTCACACAGCCCATGTACACTCTACCCTATCGTGGACTCTACCCACCCATTTAATCACCTCCCACAGTCCATGTACACTCTCCCCTATCATGGACTCTACCCACCCATTGAATCTCCTCACACAGCCCATGTACACTCTCCCCTATTATGGACTCTACCCACCCATTTAATCTCCTCCCACACCCCATGTACACTCTCCCCTATCACGGACTCTACCCACCCATTTAATCTCCCCCCACAGCCCATGTACACTCTCCCCTATCACAGACTCTACCTGTTAGATCCGTGGTTCAGTGGATAAATAATTACACGGATGCTGTACATAAACAAATAACAGGTCTTTATTGGAGGAGGGTCATCTCTAGACTGGAGTACAGAGGCATGCGCACAGCTTATATACCGGTGTGGTTACTGCCGGTACTACAGTATACAGGAGCTGTAAAAAGTAGTTCTGACTTAAAGCACCTACACTACAATTCCTCCCTTTTCAGATTAATAATACCCCCTTAATATTCAAATAACAATTACATTTTTACTTGTACATTCAATAACAAAAGTCCATTTATAGATTCAGTCTTTGGGGCGGCTTCCTGACCCTTTCGGGATAGCGCCTTTCCGGAGGTTCTTGTTCTTGGTGCAGAGGCGATTCTGACCCCCTTTCATGGGGTAGTTCATCGGGTTCCACTGCTACTGGGTCTGAAGTAGATACTACCGGTATGTCGGATTCATCCCCAGGTACTCGAGACATGGGGTTGACGCATTCCTGTGATGCTAAGATCTGATCGACGTGGCGTCTCACAATGTTCTCCCCGACATCCACTGTGTACATTAATGGCCCCTGCCTTGTACATATCGTTCCGGGTTGCCACTTCTCTGTTCGATAGTCCCGGGCCAAGACTGGTTGCCCTACATTGAAGCTCCTTGTCGGCTTCTCGTTGATGTGCTGGAATTGTTTGTCCTCAACATTTCTTCGCACATTTGGTCTGAGCAAGTTCAGATGAGATCTCAACCTTCGGTTAAAGAACATCATGGCCGGGGTCTGGTTGGTAACTGCATGTGTTGCGTTTCGGTAGGCTAATAAGAAATTGTCCACCTTATGCTGTAGTGGAATTTCATCGTCGCACATGGCCTTTATCGCCTTCTTAAAGGTTTGTACGAACCTCTCAGCCAATCCATTGGTGGCTGGATGATACGGGGCGGATGTGTAATGCCTTACCCCATTCCTTTTCATGAATTTTTGGAATTCATCGGACACAAACTGTGGTCCATTATCAGAGCAGATCTGCTCTGGCAAACCGTTTTTGGCAAATATGGTCCGTAGGACTGCAATCGTTTTCTCTGTAGTGGTTGAAGACATCTTTATCACCTCAGGCCACTTTGAATGAGCATCCACTGCTATTAAGAACATTGAGTCCATGAATGGACCAGCGAAATCAATGTGCACCCGTTGCCATGGAGAGGAGGGCCACTCCCATGGGTGTAGAGGGGCATGTGGTGGTGCATTTTGGACCTTCTGGCATCCTAAGCAGCTTTTAGTTAGGTCTTCGATTTGTTGATCGATTCCCGGCCACCACATATAAGCCCTAGCAAGGCTTTTCATTTTCACTCCCCCCCCCCAGATGACCTTCATGTAGCTCCTTTAGCACTCTCTCCCTTAACTTGGGTGGAATCACCACTCTGGATCCACACATCACTGTCCCCTGGCATACTGACAGCTGTTCTCTTCTGGATGAGAATGCTGGCAACAGTGAGTCGCCATGTGCTGGCCATCCCCTCACCGTCAATTCATATACCCGTGACAGCGTCAGATCATTGCGGGTCTCCTTCTCTATATCCGCATTTGTTACTGGCAATCGTTCAATTATCGACGAATAAAATATCTCGATAGGGTCCACTGCTGGTGCTTCCTCCACCGTAGGCAGTGGCAGATAGCCCATCAGCGTTCCCATGCTGTTTCGTGCCTTTATATTCTATTTCATATTGATTCGCCCCTAGAAACAAGGACCATCTTTGTAACCGCTGTGCAGTCATTACTGGCACGCCCTTCTTAGGATTAAAGATGGAGACAAGTGGTTGGTGGTCAGTCAGCAAGGTGAACTTCTGTCCATGCAGATAGTGGTTGAATTTTTTTACTCCCCATACTAGGCTGAGGGCCTCCCTGTCAATCTGGGCGTAGTTGCGCTCGGCTGAGGTTAGTGACCGAGACGCAAAGGCTACTGGCCTCTCCAAACCGTCCGGGAATTTGTGCGACAGCACTGCTCCAATGCCGTAGGGTGATGCATCACATGCCAAACGAATTGGTAGTGTTGGGTTGAAATGGGCCAACACCTCTTTTGATGTGATCAATTCTTTAGACTTCTGGAAAGCTGGTCTACGTTCGTCATCCCACTTCCATGGTACCCCTGTTTGCAGTAGGGTGTTCAGCGGGTGTAGTACCGTAGACAAATTTGGTAAGAACTTGTGGTAATAGTTTACCAGCCCGAGGAACGACCTCAGTTGTGACACATTTTCCGGTGCTGGAGCCTTGACTACTGCCTCAATCTTGTCAGGGGACTTATGTAACCCCTCTTCATCGATGACGTGGCCGCAAAACGAGATCTGTTTCTGGAAAAACTCGCACTTGTGGCGATTAGCTCGTAGCCCATATTCCTTTAATCTGGCGAGCACCTTCTCCAAGTTAGCGAGGTGATCACCGTTATTTTCGCCCGTGACCAAGATGTCGTCCAAATAACACTGGGTCCCTGGAATCCCTTGCAGGACCTGATCCATCACCCTTTGCCAGATAGCCGGAGCCGAGGTTACTCCAAACACCAGCCGGTTGTATTGATAGAGACCTTTATGGGTGTTGATCGTAAGGTAATGTTTCGAAGCTTCTTCTACCTCCATTTGCAAGTATGCCTGGGCTAGATCAATTTTTGTGAAGCGTTTACCACCAGATAACGAGGTGAAAATATCCTCAATTCGTGGAAGCAGATATTGCACCGTGTGAAGGACTGGGTTCACTGTCACCTTAAAATCCCCACAGATGCGGACCTTCTTTGGTTCCCCAGGCGTATTACTCAACGGCCTCTTCATTACAGGAATGATGGGTGTAGCCCACTCGCTCCAGTCCACTTTGGACAGTACTCCTGAACATTCCAACCCTTCCAGCTCTGCTTCAACCGCTGGTCTGATCACATAAGGCACTGGTCTGGCCTTCAGAAACTTTGGGCTTGCATTATCCTCTATTTTAATTGTTGCTGTTATTCCTTTTAGTGTTCCTAGTCCCTCCTGGAACACTTCTTTTGCGTCAGTTAGCATTTTTGACAGTCGTCCAGGTGTGACGTCGTCATCCTTTTTGGCCTCCACCTTCAGTGCCTGTATGGAATGCCAATCTAAATGTATCTTCCAGATCCATTCACGTCCTAGCAGTGGTGGTCCTCCATTTGGCAATACACATATATCCATTTTAGGTATTTCCTGACCTTTATATGTCACTTTCACCCTTATTTTTCCTTTGGGGTAGACTTTTTGCCCCGTATACATCTTCAAGACATTCTCTGTAGCTTTCAAGGGTATGTGTGAAAATAGCCGCTTGTAGTCTCTTTGATTTATGACTGTTAGAGCTGACCCTGTGTCCAATTCCATTTCCACTTGGACTCCGTCTATCTTGAGTGTAACCCAGATAGTCTGGTGATCCTCCATTTTGGTTACATTATGTAGTTTCAGACAACCCAGCTCCTTGCTTCCGGAGTCTGTGTCACTTTTCTGTTCATCTGAACCACTGTCCATCACCTGGTGTACCTTTTTTGTACTTCTCCTGTGGAGATTTCTTACTGTTGGTTTTCTTCCCAGACCTGCAGACTCTTGCTATGTGTCCTGCTTTCCCACACTGTCTGCACACTTGGTCCTTGAACCAACAATCTTTCTGGACATGTGTTGTTCTGCCGCAGCAATAGCAATTACCTGTTCCATAGGTCATTTCGTTGGTGCCATATTCTTGCGGTCTCCGTTGTATCTCTGCAGCGCCCCTTGCGGCTGCTTCGTGTGATACTGCCATACTGAAAGCTTTGTCCAGCGTAAGGTCCTTTTCTGATAGAAGCCGTTTCTGGGTTCCTTCACTTTGTAGCCCACATACAAACTTGTCCCTTAACGTGTCTGCTAGTCCCGCTCCAAACTGGCAGTATTTCGATGGCTTGCGCAGTTCCGTTAGGTACTCAGCATTGCTTTCGTCTTTGTGTTGGTTCCTTTTATGGAACTTAAATCGTTCTGCTATCAGCAGCGGTGTGGGGTTTAAGTGGTCCTGTAGGATTTCTACTATGCTTTCAAAATTCTTGTTTACCGGCTTCTCTGGGGTTATTAGATTTCGCAGTAACCCATAAGTTTTTGCACCCATGGAATTTAACAGAACCAGTGCTTTATTAGCATCTGGCACTTCATTCGCCCTGCAGTACACCTCAATACGTTCCACATATGTCGCCCAATCTTCGACTTCATTGTCGAACGTAGAGATACTGCCACTCTTCGGCATCCTTGGTTGTGCGTTAACTATCACCAATGGTGCCTCCCGCGCTTCCCCTTCTTCTCCGCTGGCACAAAATGGCATCTCCCGCGCTTTCCTTCCTTCCCGCGCTCGCCCGTCTTCTCCGCTGCGGCTTCGCAAAATGGCGTCTCCCGCGCTCTTCTTCTCCGCGGCTCAATGGCGCCTCCCGCGCTCTCCCTGCTTCTCCGCGGCTCAATGGCGTCTCCCGCGCTCTGCCTGCTTCTCTGCGGCTCAATGACGTCTCCCCTTGCTTCGCCCCACGGACCCTGATCAGCCCGTGATCCCTGGCTGTGCTCTGCGCGTTCTTCTCTTGATATTTGTCGACGCCGCTCAGTCTAGAACCCGGTTGTTTGTTACCCTCTCTCTCTCCGGTTTTGCAGTATTTTTCTTCGACGCCGCTCGGTGATCAACCCCCAGCTGCGCCCTGCTCTCTTCACCCTTTTTCTTACCCCGTCGACGCTGCCCAGCTCTCTCTCTCTGCCGTCGGTCGGCTCCAGCCGCCGCTGCTCAGGAAGGGTCTGCTCTGGACCTGTCGTCGGTCTCTTACTGCTCGTTGTGGCTGGGGAACCA
This sequence comes from Somniosus microcephalus, assembly GCF_052327205.1. Classification (NCBI taxonomy): domain Eukaryota; kingdom Metazoa; phylum Chordata; class Chondrichthyes; order Squaliformes; family Somniosidae; genus Somniosus; species Somniosus microcephalus. The sequence goes on along the minus strand of NC_140990.1, from coordinate 345,794,947 downwards.
AGCCCGGCTCTCCACAGCCTCCCCAGTGAAGTTGGATCTCTGCCTGACTGCTGGGCGGTTGCTCGCGGTCGACGCCCGTGTTCCTGGACTCGACTATTTTTTTTTGTTGTTTGTTTAATGTTGCAGGTAGATTCGCATCAACACTCGTCGCCACTGTTAGATCCGTGGTTCAGTGGATAAATAATTACACGGATGCTGTACATAAACAAATAACAGGTCTTTACTGGAGGAGGGTCATCTCTAGACTGGAGTACAGAGGCATGCACACAGCTTATATACCGGTGTGGTTACTGCCGGTACTACAGTATACAGGAGCTGTAAAAAGTAGTTCTGACTTAAAGCACATACACTACACTACCCACCCATTTAATCTCCTCCCACAGCCCATTTACACTCTCCCCTATCACGGACTCTACCCACCCATTTAATCTCCTCCCACGGCCCATGCACACTCTCCCCTATCACAGACTCTACCCACCCATTTAATCTCCTCCCACAGCCCATGCACACTCTCCCCTATCACGGACTCTACCCACCCATTTAATCTCCTCCCACAGCCCATTTACACTCTCCCCTATCACAGACTCTACCCACCCATTTAATCTCCTCCCACAGCCCATGTACACTCTCCCCTATCACAGACTCTACCCACCAATTTAATCTCCTCCCACAGCCCATGCACACTCTCCCCTATCACAGACTCTACCCACCCATTTAATCTCCTCCCACAGCCCATGCACACTCTCCCCTATCACAGACTCTACCCACCCATTTAATCTCCTCCCACAGCCCATTTACACTCTCCCCTATCACAGACTCTACCCACCCATTTAATCTCCTCCCACAGCCCATGCACACTCTCCCCTATCACGGACTCTACCCACCCATTTAATCTCCTCCCACAGCCCATGTACACTCTCCTCTATCTTTGGCCGTGATTTTGCCAGTGGAGGTGGAGTCGCGGTGGGAGTGCTGATTGGCGGGTTCCGGTCCCACTCCTGGCTGCATCCGTTCTGTAAAAAGGATTTTCCGTTAATAGAACTTGTTAAACCCGCCCTTGGGGGTTCCCGGCCAATTAAAAGGAAGCGTGTCTGATGATGTCGCAGATGACACGAAAATTGGTGGGGTGGTAAATTGCGAGGAGGAAAGCCTCCGGCTACAGGACGATATAAACGGGTTGGTCAGATGGGCGGAAAAGTGGCAAATGGAATTTAACCCTGAAAAGTGCGAGGTGATGCATTTTGGACGGACAAATAAGGCAAGGGAATACACAATGAGTGGTAGGACCCTAGGAAGTACAGAGGGTCAGAGGGACCTTGGTGTACATGTACATAGATCTCTGAAGGCAGCGGAACAGGTAGATAAGGTGGTTAAAAAGGCATATGGGATACTTGCCTTCATTAGCCGAGGCATAGAATATAAGAGCAGGGAGGTTATGATGGAGCTGTACAAAACGCTGGTAAGGCCACAGCTGGAGTACTGTGTGCAGTTCTGGTCGCCTCACTATAGGAAGGATGTGATTGCTTTGGAGAGGGTGCAGAGAAGATTCACCAGGATGTTACCTGGGATGGAGCGCCTCAGCTATGAAGAAAGACTAAACAGGCTGGGGTTGTTTTCCTTGGAGCAAAGAAGGCTGAGGGGGGACCTGATTGAGGTGTACAAAATGATGAGGGGCATAGATAGGGTAGATAAAGAGGAACTTTTCCCCTTAGTAGGGGGGTCAATAACAAGGGGGCATAGATTCAGGGTAAGGGGCAGGAGATTTAGAGGGGATTTGAGGAGGAACTTTTTCACCCAGAGGGTGGTTGGAATCTGGAACTCACTGCCTGAAAGGGTGGTAGAGGCAGGAACCCTCACAACATTCAAGAAGCATTTGGATGAGCACTTGAAATGCCATTGCATACAAGGCTATGGACCAAATGCTGGAAAATGGGATTAGACAGGACAGGGATTGATGGGCGGCGCGGACACGATGGGCCGAAGGGCCTCTTTCTGTGCTGTAAAACTCTATGGCCTAGAAATTGAGTGCCCTTAGCGCCGATTTTGCGGCGCTAGAGGGCCTAGCGCTGCATTTGGCGCCGGCGCCGAAATTGCCTGGGGCCCTTACGCCGCGGTAGACCGGTAGCGCTGCGCCGGCACCGATGACGTCATCGGTGTGCGCAGCGTCCCGGTTGCCATGCCGACGGGCCCCAGCGCCGAAATTCAGTTGCGGCCGCCTCGCCCGTGACAGCCGCAACTAAGACTCTGGCAACAGAGTCTTACGAGTCTTTGCGCCGGCGCATTAAAGGCCCCGCGGCGGCCGGCCGCTTTCCCGCCGGAACAGAAGCAAGCCCGGCACTTGTCCGAGGTGCCGGGCTCATTTTTTAAAAGATTTTCGCGGGCCGCGATCGGGTGCAGGCAGCTCCTCCTTAAGGGAAGGAGGAGGCCTGCACTTCCCGAGCCTGCCGCACCGCATCGGGTGCCGCAGCGCCGGAATTGCGGCGCGAAACAGCAGTTAGCGCCGATTTACCGCCGCTAAGACCCTTCAGTAGCGCCGGCAGCCGTTTGGGCGCGGCCCTGCTGAATTTTTGGCGCGCGCAGGGGGACTTAGCGCCGGCACTAATTTCCGGCGCGAAAGCCCTGGCTAAGCCAAAACTCAATTTCTAGGCCTATGACTATGACTCTATGTCCCGAACTGGACACAGTGCTCAAGGTGAGAATGACCAGAACTGGACACAGTGCTCAAGGTGGGACTGACCAGAACTGGAAACAGTGATCAAGGTGGGTCTGACCAGAACTGGACACAGTGCTCAAGGTGGGACTGACCAGAACTGGACACAGTGCTCAAGGTGGGTCTGACAAGAACTGGACACAGTGATCAAGGTGGGACTGACCAGAACTGGACACAGTGCTCAAGGTGGGACTGACCAGAACTGGACCCAGTGCTCATGGTGGGTCTGACCAGAACTGGACAAAGTGTTCACGGTGGGTCTGACCGGAACTGGACACAGTGCTCAAGGTGGGACTGACCAGAACTGGACACAGTGCTCAAGGTGGGACTGACCAGAACTGGACACAGCGCTCAAGGTGGGTCTGACCAGAACTGGACACAGTGCTCAAGGTGGGACTGACCAGAACTGGACACAGTGATCAAGGTGGGACTGAACTGAACTGGACACAGTGATCACGGTGGGACTGACCGGAACTGGACACAGTGCTCAAGGTGGGTCTGACCAGAACTGCACACAGTGCTCAAGGTGGGTCTGACCAGAACTGGACACAGTGCTCAAGGTGGGACTTACCAGAACTGGAGACAGTGCTCACGGTGGGACTGACCGAAACTGGACACAGTGCTCAAGGTGGGACTTAACAGAACTGGAGACAGTGCTCAAGGTGGGACTGACCAGAACTGGAGACAGTGCTCAAGGTGGGACTGACCAGAACTGGACACAGTGCTCAAGGTGGGTCTGACCAGAACTGGACACAGTGATCAAGGTGTGACTGACCAGAACTGCACACAGTGCTCAAGGTGGGACTGACCAGAACTGGACACAGTGCTCAAGGTGGGACTGACCTGAACTGGACACAGTGCTCAAGGTGGGACTGACCAGAACTGGACACAGTACTCAAGGTGGGTCTGACCAGAACTGGACACAGTGCTCAAGGTGGGTCTGACCAGAACTGGACACAGTGCTCAAGGTGGGTCGAACCAGAACTGGACACAGTGATCAAGGTGGGTCTAACCAGAACTGGACACAGTGATCAAGGTGGGTCTGACCAGAACTGGACACAGTGCTCAAGGTGGGTCTGACCAGAACTGGGCACAGTGCTCAAGGTGGGACTGACCAGAACTGGACACAGTGCTCAAGGTGGGACTGACCAGAACTGGACACAGTGCTCAAGGTGGGACTGACCAGAACTGGACACAGTGCTCAAGGTGGGACTGACCAGTACTGGACACAGTGCTCAAGGTGGGACTGACCGGAACTGGACACAGTGCTCAAGGTGGGTCTGACCAGAACTGGACACAGTGATCAAGGTGGGTCTGACCAGAACTGGACACAGTGCTCAAGGTGGGTCTGACCAGAACTGGACACAGTGCTCAAGGTGGGTCTGACCAGAACTGGACACAGTGCTCAAGGTGGGTCTGACCAGAACTGGTCACAGTGCTCAAGGTGGGTCTGACCAAAACTGGACACAGTGATCAAGGTGGGACTGACCAGAACTGGACACAGTGCTCAAGGTGGGTCTGACCAGAACTGGACACAGTGCTCAAGGTGGGTCTGACCAGAACTGGACACAGTGCTCAAGGTGGGAATGACCAGAACTGGACACAGTGCTCAAGGTGGGTCTGACCAGAACTGGACACAGTGCTCAAAGTGGGTCTGACCAGAACTGGACACAGTGCTCAAGGTGGGATTGATCAGAACTGGACACAGTGATCAAGGTGGGACTGACCAGAACTGGACACAGTGCTCAAGGTGGGACTGATCGGAACTGGACACAGTGCTCAAGGTGGGACTGACCAGAACTGGACACAGTGCTCAAGGTGGGACTGACCAGAACTGGACCCAGTGCTCAAGGTGGGACTGACCAGAACTGGACACAGTGCTCAAGGTGGGACTGACCAGAACTGGACACAGTGCTCAAGGTGGGACTGACCAGAACTGGACACAGTGCTCAAGGTGGGTCTGACCAGAACTGGACACAGTGCTCAAGGTGGGACTGACCGGAACTGGACACAGTGCTCAAGGTGGGACTGACCAGAACTGGACACAGTGCTCAAGGTGGGTCTGACCAGAACTGGACACAGTGATCAAGGTGGGACTGACCGGAACTGGACACAGTGCTCAAGGTGGATCTGACGAGAACTGGACACAGTGATCAAGGTGGGACTGACCAAAACTGGACACAGTGCTCAAGGTGGGACTGACCAGAACTGGACACAGTGATCAAGGTGGGACTGACCGGAACTGGACACAGTGATCAAGGTGGGACTGACCGGAACTGGACACAGTGCTCAAGGTGGGTCTGACCAGAACTGGACATAGTGCTCAAGGTGGGACTGACCAGAACTGGACACAGTGATCAAGGTGGGACTGACCGGAACTGGACAATGTGATCAAGGTGGGACTGACCGGAACTGGACACAGTGCTCAAGGTGGGTCTGACCAGAACTGGACACAGTGCTCAAGGTGGGTCTGACCAGAACTGGACACAGTGCTCAAGGTGGGACTGACCAGAACTGGACACAGTGCTCACGGTGGGTCTGACCAGAACTGGACACAGTGATCAAGGTGGGATTGACCAGAACTGGACACAGTGCTCAAGGTGGGACTGACCAGAACTGGAGACAGTGCTCAAGGTGGGACTGACCAGAACTGGACACAGTGCTCAAGGTGGGACTGACCAGAACTGGACACAGTGCTCAAGGTGGGCCTGACCAGAACTGGACACAGTGCTCAAGGTGGGTTTTAACCAGAACTGGACACAGTGCTCAAGGTGGGACTGACCAGAACTGGACACAGTGCTCAAGGTGGGACTGACCAGAACTGGACACAGTGATCAAGGTGGGTCTGACCAGAACTGGACACAGTGCTCAAGGTGGGTCTGACCAGAACTGGACACAGTGCTCAAGGTGGGACTGACCAGAACTGGACACAGTGCTCACGGTGGGTCTGACCAGAACTGGACACAGTGCTCAAGGTGGGTCTGACCAGAACTGGACACAGTACTCAAGGTGGGTCTGACCAGAACTGGACACAGTGCTCAAGGTGGGTCTGACCAGAACTGGACACAGTGCTCAAGGTGAGTCTGACCAGAACTGGACACAGTGCTCAAGGTGGGTCTGACCAGAACTGGACACAGTGCTCACGGTGGGACTGACCTGAACTGGGCAAAGTGCTCAAGGTGCGTCTGACCAGAACTGGACACAGTGCCCAAGGTGGGACTGACCAGAACTGGACACAGTGCTCAAGGTGGGACGGACCAGAACTGGACACAGTGCTCAAGGTGGGTCTAACCAGAACTGGACACAGTGATCAAGGTGGGTCTAACCAGAACTGGACACAGTGATCAAGGTGGGACTGACCAGAACTGGACACAGTGATCAAGGTGGGACTGACCAGAACTGGACACAGTGCTCACGGTGGGTCTGACCAGAACTGGACACAGTGCTCAAGGTGGGTCTGACCAGAACTGGACACAGTGATCAAGGTGGGACTGACCAGAACTGGACACAGTGCTCACGGTGGGACTGACCAGAACTGGACACAGTGCTAAAGGTGGGACTGACCAGAACTGGACACAGTGATCAAGGTGGGTCTGACCAGAACTGGACACAGTGCTCAAGGTGGGTCTGACCAGAACTGGACACAGTGATCAAGGTGGGTCTAACCAGAACTGGACACAGTGATCAAGGTGGGACTGACCAGAACTGGACACAGGGCTCAAGGTGGGTCTGACCAGAACTGGACACAGTGATCAAGCTGGGACTGACCAGAACTGGACACAGTGCTCAAGGTGGGACTGACCGGAACTGGACACAGTGCTCAATGTGGGACTGACCAGAACTGGACACAGTGCTCAAGGTGGGACTGACCGGAACTGGACACAGTGATCAAGGTGGGACTGACCGGAACTGGACACAGTGCTCAATGTGGGACTGACCAGAACTGGACACAGTGCTCAAGGTGGGTCTGACCAGAACTGGACACAGTGCTCAAGGTGGGTCTGACCAGAACTGGACACAGTGCTCAAGGTGGGTCTGACCAGAACTGGACACCGTGCTCAAGGTGGGACTGACCAGAACTGGACACAGTGCTCATGGTGGGTCTGACCAGAACTGGACACAGTGCTCAAGGTGGGTCTGACCAGAACTGGACACAGTGCTCATGGTGGGTCTGACCAGAACTGGACACAGTGGTCAAGGTGGGTCTGACCAGAACTGGACACAGTGCTCAAGGTGGGTCTGACCAGAACTGGACACAGTGCTCAAGGTGGGTCTGACCAGAACTGGACACAGTGCTCAAGGTGGGTCTGACCAGAACTGGGCACAGTGCTCAAGGTGGGTCTGACCAGAACTGGACACAGTGCTCAAGGTGGGACTGACCAGAACTGGACACAATGCTCAAGGTGGGTCTGACCAGAACTGGACACAGTGATCAAGGTGGGTCTGACCAGAACTGGACACAGTGCTCAAGGTGGGTCTGACCAGAACTGGACACAGTGCTCAAGGTGGGTCTGACCAGAACTGGACACAGTGCTCAAGGTGGGTCTGACCAGAACTGGACACAGTGCTCAAGGTGGGACTGACCAGAACTGGACCCAGTTCTCAAGGTGGGTCTGACCAGAACGGGACACAGTGCTCAAGGTGGGTCTGACCAGAACTGGACACAGTGCTCAAGGTGTGACTGACCAGAACTGGACACAGTGCTCAAGGTGGGACTGACCAGAACTGGACACAGTGCTCAAGGTGGGACTTAACAGAACTGGAGACAGTGCTCAAGGTGGGACTGACCAGAACTGGAGACAGTGCTCAAGGTGGGACTGACCAGAACTGGACACAGTGCTCAAGGTGGGTCTGACCAGAACTGGACACAGTGATCAAGGTGGGACTGACCAGAACTGCACACAGTGCTCAAGGTGGGACTGACCAGAACTGGACACAGTGCTCAAGGTGGGACTGACCTGAACTGGACACAGTGCTCAAGGTGGGACTGACCAGAACTGGACACAGTACTCAAGGTGGGTCTGACCAGAACTGGACACAGTGCTCAAGGTGGGTCTGACCAGAACTGGACACAGTGCTCAAGGTGGGTCGAACCAGAACTGGACACAGTGATCAAGGTGGGTCTAACCAGAACTGGACACAGTGATCAAGGTGGGTCTGACCAGAACTGGACACAGTGATCAAGGTGGGACTGACCAGAACTGGACACAGTGCTCAAGGTGGGTCTGACCAGAACTGGACACAGTGATCAAGGTGGGTCTGACCAGAACTGGACACAGTGCTCAAGGTGGGTCTGACCAGAACTGGACACAGTGCTCAAGGTGGGTCTGACCAGAACTGGACACAGTGCTCAAGGTGGGTCTGACCAGAACTGGACACAGTGATCAAGGTGGGACTGAACAGAACTGGACACAGTGCTCAAGGTGGGTCTGACCAGAACTGGACACAGTGCTCAAGGTGGGTCTGACCAGAACTGGACACAGTGCTCAAGGAGGGACTGACCAGAACTGGACACAGTGCTCAAGGTGGGTCTGACCAGAACTGGACACAGTGCTCAAAGTGGGTCTGACCAGAACTGGACACAGTGCTCAAGGTGGGACTGACCAGAACTGGGCACAGTGATCAAGGTGGGACTGACCAGAACTGGACACAGTGCTCAAGGTGGGACTGACCGGAACTGGACACAGTGCTCAAGGTGGGACTGACCAGAACTGGACACAGTGCTCAAGGTGGGACTGACCAGAACTGGACCCAGTGCTCAAGGTGGGACTGACCAGAACTGGACACAGTGCTCAAGGTGGGACTGACCAGTACTGGACACAGTGCTCAAGGTGGGACTGACCGGAACTGGACACAGTGCTCAAGGTGGGTCTGACCAGAACTGGACACAGTGATCAAGGTGGGTCTGACCAGAACTGGACACAGTGCTCAAGGTGGGTCTGACCAGAACTGGACACAGTGCTCAAGGTGGGTCTGACCAGAACTGGACACAGTGCTCAAGGTGGGTCTGACCAGAACTGGTCACAGTGCTCAAGGTGGGTCTGACCAAAACTGGACACAGTGATCAAGGTGGGACTGACCAGAACTGGACACAGTGCTCAAGGTGGGTCTGACCAGAACTGGACACAGTGCTCAAGGTGGGTCTGACCAGAACTGGACACAGTGCTCAAGGTGGGAATGACCAGAACTGGACACAGTGCTCAAGGTGGGTCTGACCAGAACTGGACACAGTGCTCAAAGTGGGTCTGACCAGAACTGGACACAGTGCTCAAGGTGGGATTGATCAGAACTGGACACAGTGATCAAGGTGGGACTGACCAGAACTGGACACAGTGCTCAAGGTGGGACTGATCGGAACTGGACACAGTGCTCAAGGTGGGACTGACCAGAACTGGACACAGTGCTCAAGGTGGGACTGACCAGAACTGGACCCAGTGCTCAAGGTGGGACTGACCAGAACTGGACACAGTGCTCAAGGTGGGACTGACCAGAACTGGACACAGTGCTCAAGGTGGGACTGACCAGAACTGGACACAGTGCTCAAGGTGGGTCTGACCAGAACTGGACACAGTGCTCAAGGTGGGACTGACCGGAACTGGACACAGTGCTCAAGGTGGGACTGACCAGAACTGGACACAGTGCTCAAGGTGGGTCTGACCAGAACTGGACACAGTGATCAAGGTGGGACTGACCGGAACTGGACACAGTGCTCAAGGTGGATCTGACGAGAACAGGACACAGTGATCAAGGTGGGACTGACCAGAACTGGACACAGTGCTCAAGGTGGGACTGACCAGAACTGGACACAGTGATCAAGGTGGGACTGACCGGAACTGGACACAGTGATCAAGGTGGGACTGACCGGAACTGGACACAGTGCTCAAGGTGGGTCTGACCAGAACTGGACATAGTGCTCAAGGTGGGACTGACCAGAACTGGACACAGTGATCAAGGTGGGACTGACCGGAACTGGACAATGTGATCAAGGTGGGACTGACCGGAACTGGACACAGTGCTCAAGGTGGGTCTGACCAGAACTGGACACAGTGCTCAAGGTGGGTCTGACCAGAACTGGACACAGTGCTCAAGGTGGGACTGACCAGAACTGGACACAGTGCTCACGGTGGGTCTGACCAGAACTGGACACAGTGCTCAAGGTGGGTCTGACCAGAACTGGACACAGTGATCAAGGTGGGATTGACCAGAACTGGACACAGTGCTCAAGGTGGGACTGACCAGAACTGGAGACAGTGCTCAAAGTGGGACTGACCAGAACTGGACACAGTGCTCAAGGTGGGACTGACCAGAACTGGACACAGTGCTCAAGGTGGGCCTGACCAGAACTGGACACAGTGCTCAAGGTGGGTTTTAACCAGAACTGGACACAGTGCTCAAGGTGGGACTGACCAGAACTGGACACAGTGCTCAAGGTGGGACTGACCAGAACTGGACACAGTGATCAAGGTGGGTCTGACCAGAACTGGACACAGTGCTCAAGGTGGGACTTAACAGAACTGGAGACAGTGCTCAAGGTGGGACTGACCAGAACTGGAGACAGTGCTCAAGGTGGGACTGACCAGAACTGGACACAGTGCTCAAGGTGGGTCTGACCAGAACTGGACACAGTGATCAAGGTGGGACTGACCAGAACTGCACACAGTGCTCAAGGTGGGACTGACCAGAACTGGACACAGTGCTCAAGGTGGGACTGACCTGAACTGGACACAGTGCTCAAGGTGGGACTGACCAGAACTGGACACAGTACTCAAGGTGGGTCTGACCAGAACTGGACACAGTGCTCAAGGTGGGTCTGACCAGAACTGGACACAGTGCTCAAGGTGGGTCGAACCAGAACTGGACACAGTGATCAAGGTGGGTCTAACCAGAACTGGACACAGTGATCAAGGTGGGTCTGACCAGAACTGGACACAGTGATCAAGGTGGGACTGACCAGAACTGGACACAGTGCTCAAGGTGGGTCTGACCAGAACTGGACACAGTGATCAAGGTGGGTCTGACCAGAACTGGACACAGTGCTCAAGGTGGGTCTGACCAGAACTGGACACAGTGCTCAAGGTGGGTCTGACCAGAACTGGACACAGTGCTCAAGGTGGGTCTGACCAGAACTGGACACAGTGATCAAGGTGGGACTGAACAGAACTGGACACAGTGCTCAAGGTGGGTCTGACCAGAACTGGACACAGTGCTCAAGGTGGGTCTGACCAGAACTGGACACAGTGCTCAAGGAGGGACTGACCAGAACTGGACACAGTGCTCAAGGTGGGTCTGACCAGAACTGGACACAGTGCTCAAAGTGGGTCTGACCAGAACTGGACACAGTGCTCAAGGTGGGACTGACCAGAACTGGGCACAGTGATCAAGGTGGGACTGACCAGAACTGGACACAGTGCTCAAGGTGGGACTGACCGGAACTGGACACAGTGCTCAAGGTGGGACTGACCAGAACTGGACACAGTGCTCAAGGTGGGACTGACCAGAACTGGACCCAGTGCTCAAGGTGGGACTGACCAGAACTGGACACAGTGCTCAAGGTGGGACTGACCAGTACTGGACACAGTGCTCAAGGTGGGACTGACCGGAACTGGACACAGTGCTCAAGGTGGGTCTGACCAGAACTGGACACAGTGATCAAGGTGGGTCTGACCAGAACTGGACACAGTGCTCAAGGTGGGTCTGACCAGAACTGGACACAGTGCTCAAGGTGGGTCTGACCAGAACTGGACACAGTGCTCAAGGTGGGTCTGACCAGAACTGGTCACAGTGCTCAAGGTGGGTCTGACCAAAACTGGACACAGTGATCAAGGTGGGACTGACCAGAACTGGACACAGTGCTCAAGGTGGGTCTGACCAGAACTGGACACAGTGCTCAAGGTGGGTCTGACCAGAACTGGACACAGTGCTCAAGGTGGGAATGACCAGAACTGGACACAGTGCTCAAGGTGGGTCTGACCAGAACTGGACACAGTGCTCAAAGTGGGTCTGACCAGAACTGGACACAGTGCTCAAGGTGGGATTGATCAGAACTGGACACAGTGATCAAGGTGGGACTGACCAGAACTGGACACAGTGCTCAAGGTGGGACTGATCGGAACTGGACACAGTGCTCAAGGTGGGACTGACCAGAACTGGACACAGTGCTCAAGGTGGGACTGACCAGAACTGGACCCAGTGCTCAAGGTGGGACTGACCAGAACTGGACACAGTGCTCAAGGTGGGACTGACCAGAACTGGACACAGTGCTCAAGGTGGGACTGACCAGAACTGGACACAGTGCTCAAGGTGGGTCTGACCAGAACTGGACACAGTGCTCAAGGTGGGACTGACCGGAACTGGACACAGTGCTCAAGGTGGGACTGACCAGAACTGGACACAGTGCTCAAGGTGGGTCTGACCAGAACTGGACACAGTGATCAAGGTGGGACTGACCGGAACTGGACACAGTGCTCAAGGTGGATCTGACGAGAACTGGACACAGTGATCAAGGTGGGACTGACCAGAACTGGACACAGTGCTCAAGGTGGGACTGACCAGAACTGGACACAGTGATCAAGGTGGGACTGACCGGAACTGGACACAGTGATCAAGGTGGGACTGACCGGAACTGGACACAGTGCTCAAGGTGGGTCTGACCAGAACTGGACATAGTGCTCAAGGTGGGACTGACCAGAACTGGACACAGTGATCAAGGTGGGACTGACCGGAACTGGACAATGTGATCAAGGTGGGACTGACCGGAACTGGACACAGTGCTCAAGGTGGGTCTGACCAGAACTGGACACAGTGCTCAAGGTGGGTCTGACCAGAACTGGACACAGTGCTCAAGGTGGGACTGACCAGAACTGGACACAGTGCTCACGGTGGGTCTGACCAGAACTGGACACAGTGCTCAAGGTGGGTCTGACCAGAACTGGACACAGTGATCAAGGTGGGATTGACCAGAACTGGACACAGTGCTCAAGGTGGGACTGACCAGAACTGGAGACAGTGCTCAAGGTGGGACTGACCAGAACTGGACACAGTGCTCAAGGTGGGACTGACCAGAACTGGACACAGTGCTCAAGGTGGGCCTGACCAGAACTGGACACAGTGCTCAAGGTGGGTTTTAACCAGAACTGGACACAGTGCTCAAGGTGGGACTGACCAGAACTGGACACAGTGCTCAAGGTGGGACTGACCAGAACTGGACACAGTGATCAAGGTGGGTCTGACCAGAACTGGACACAGTGCTCAAGGTGGGTCTGACCAGAACTGGACACAGTGCTCAAGGTGGGACTGACCAGAACTGGACACAGTGCTCACGGTGGGTCTGACCAGAACTGGACACAGTGCTCAAGGTGGGTCTGACCAGAACTGGACACAGTGCTCAAGGTGGGTCTGACCAGAACTGGACACAGTGCTCAAGGTGGGTCTGACCAGAACTGGACACAGTGCTCAAGGTGAGTCTGACCAGAACTGGACACAGTGCTCAAGGTGGGTCTGACCAGAACTGGACACAGTGCTCACGGTGGGACTGACCTGAACTGGGCAAAGTGCTCAAGGTGCGTCTGACCAGAACTGGACACAGTGCCCAAGGTGGGACTGACCAGAACTGGACACAGTGCTCAAGGTGGGACGGACCAGAACTGGACACAGTGCTCAAGGTGGGTCTAACCAGAACTGGACACAGTGATCAAGGTGGGTCTAACCAGAACTGGACACAGTGATCAAGGTGGGACTGACCAGAACTGGACACAGTGATCAAGGTGGGTCTGACCAGAACTGGACACTGTGCTCAAGGTGGGACTGACCAGAACTGGACACAGTGCTCAAGGTGGGACTGACCAGAACTGGACACAGTGCTCAAGGTGGGTCTGACCAGAACTGGACACAGTGCTCAAGGTGGGTCTAACCAGAACTGGACACAGTGATCAAGGTGGGACTGACCAGAACTGGACACAGTGCTCACGGTGGGACTGACCAGAACTGGACACAGTGCTAAAGGTGGGACTGACCAGAACTGGACACAGTGATCAAGGTGGGTCTGACCAGAACTGGACACAGTGCTCAAGGTGGGTCTGACCAGAACTGGACACAGTGATCAAGGTGGGTCTAACCAGAACTGGACACAGTGATCAAGGTGGGACTGACCAGAACTGGACACAGGGCTCAAGGTGGGACTGACCAGAACTGGACACAGTGCTCACGGTGTGTCTGACCAGAACTGGACACAGTGATCAAGGTGGGTCTGACCAGAACTGGACACAGTGCTCACGGTGGGTCTGACCAGAACTGGACACAGTGATCATGGTGGGTCTGACCAGAACTGGACACAGTGCTCAAGGTGGGACTGACCAGAACTGGACACAGTGCTCAAGGTGGGACTGACCAGAACTGGACACAGTGCTCAAGGTGGGTCTGACCAGAACTGGACACAGTGATCAAGGTGGGACTGACCGGAACTGGACACAGTGCTCAATGTGGGACTGACCAGAACTGGACACAGTGCTCAAGGTGGGTCTGACCAGAACTGGACACAGTGCTCAAGGTGGGTCTGACCAGAACTGGACACAGTGCTCAAGGTGGGTCTGACCAGAACTGGACACCGTGCTCAAGGTGGGACTGACCAGAACTGGACACAGTGCTCATGGTGGGTCTGACCAGAACTGGACACAGTGCTCAAGGTGGGTCTGACCAGAACTGGACACAGTGCTCATGGTGGGTCTGACCAGAACTGGACACAGTGGTCAAGGTGGGTCTGACCAGAACTGGACACAGTGCTCAAGGTGGGTCTGACCAGAACTGGACACAGTGCTCAAGGTGGGTCTGACCAGAACTGGACACAGTGCTCAAGGTGGGACTGACCAGAACTGGACACAGTGCTCAAGGTGGGTCTGACCAGAACTGGACACAGTGCTCAAGGTGGGACTGACCAGAACTGGACACAATGCTCAAGGTGGGTCTGACCAGAACTGGACACAGTGATCAAGGTGGGTCTGACCAGAACTGGACACAGTGCTCAAGGTGGGTCTTACCAGAACTGGACACAGTGCTCAAGGTGGGTCTGACCAGAACTGGACACAGTGCTCAAGGTGGGTCTGACCAGAACTGGACACAGTGCTCAAGGTGGGACTGACCAGAACTGGACCCAGTTCTCAAGGTGGGTCTGACCAGAACGGGACACAGTGCTCAAGGTGGGTCTGACCAGAACTGGACACAGTGCTCAAGGTGTGACTGACCAGAACTGGACACAGTGCTCAAGGTGGGACTGACCAGAACTGGACACAGTGCTCAAGGTGGGTCTGACCAGAACAGGACACAGTGCTCAAGGTGGGACTGGCCAGAACTGGACACAGTGCTCAAGGTGGGTCTGACCAGAACTGGACACAGTGCTCACGGTGGGTCTGACCAGAACTGGACACAGTGCTCAAGGTGGGTCTGACCAGAACTGGACACAGTGCTCAAGGTGGGTCTGACCAGAACTGGACCCAGTGCTCAAGGTGACTCTGACCAGAACTGGACACAGTGATCAAGGTGGGTCTGACCAGAACTGGACACAGTGCTCAAGGTGGGTCTGACCAGAACTGGACACAGTGCTCAAGGTGGGTCTGACCAGAACTGGACACAGTGCTCAAGGTGGGTCTGACCAGAACTGGACACAGTGCTCAAGGTGGGTCTGACCAGAACTGGACACAGTGCTCAAGGTGGGTCTGACCAGAACTGGACACAATGATCAAGGTGGGACTGACCAGAACTGGACACAGTGCTCAAGGTGGGACTGACCAGAACTGGACACAGTGATCAAGGTGGGACTGACCAGAACTGGACACAGAGCTCAAGGTGGGACTGACCAGAACTGGACACAGTGATCCAGGTGGGACTGACCAGAACTGGACACAGTGATCAAGGTGGGACTGACCGGAACTGGACACAGTGCTCAAGGTGGATCTGACGAGAACTGGACACAGTGATCAAGGTGGGACTGACCAGAACTGGACACAGTGCTCAAGGTGGGACTGACCGGAACTGGACACAGTGATCAAGGTGGGACTGACCGGAACTGGACACAGTGCTCAAGGTGGGACTGACCGGAACTGGACACAGTGCTCAAGGTGGGTCTGACCAGAACTGGACACAGTGCTCAAGGTGGGACTGGCCAGAACTGGACACAGTGATCAAGGTGGGACTGACCGGAACTGGATACAGTGATCAAGGTGGGACTGACCGGAACTGGACACAGTGCTCAAGGTGGGTCTGACCAGAACTGGACACAATGCTCAAGGTGGGTCTGACCAGAACTGGACACAGTGCTCAAGGTGGGACTGACCAGAACTGGACACAGTGCTCAAGGTGGGACTGACCAGAACTGGACACAGTGCTCACGGTGGGTCTGACCAGAACTGGACACAGTGCTCAAGGTGGGTCTGACCAGAACTGGACACAGTGATCAAGGTGGGATTGACCAGAACTGGACACAGTGCTCAAGGTGGGACTGACCAGAACTGGAGACAGTGCTCAAGGTGGGACTGACCAGAACTGGACACAGTGCTCAAGGTGGGTCTGACCAGAACTGGACACAGTGCTCAAGGTGGGACTGACCAGAACTGGACACAGTGCTCAAGGTGGGTCTGACCAGAACTGGACACAGTGCTCAAGGTGGGTCTAACCAGAACTGGACACAGTGCTCAAGGTGGGACTGACCAGAACTGGACACAGTGCTCAAGGTGGGTCTGACCAGAACTGGACACAGTGCTCAAGGTGGGTCTGACCAGAACTGGACACAGTGCTCAAGGTGGGTCTGACCAGAACTGGACACAGTGCTCATGATGGGACTGACCAGAACTGGACACAGTGCTCACGGTGGGTCTGACCAGAACTGGACACAGTGCTCAAGGTGGGTCTGACCAGAACTGGACACAGTGCTCAAGGTGGGTCTGACCAGAACTGGACACAGTGCTCAAGGTGGGTCTGACCAGAACTGGACACAGTGCTCAAGGTGTGTCTGACCAGAACTGGACACAGTGCTCAAGGTGGGTCTGACCAGAACTGGACGCAGTGCTCACGGTGGGACTGACCTGAACTGGGCAAAGTGCTCAAGGTGGGTCTGACCAGAACTGGACACAGTGCCCAAGGTGGGACTGTCCAGAACTGGACACAGTGCTCAAGGTGGGACTGACCAGAACTGGACACAGTGCTCAAGGTGGGTCTAACCAGAACTGGACACAGTGATCAAGGTGGGTCTAACCAGAACTGGACACAGTGATCAAGGTGGGACTGACCAGAACTGGACACAGTGATCAAGGTGGGTCTAACCAGAACTGGACACAGTGATCAAGGTGGGTCTAACCAGAACTGGACACAGTGATCAAGGTGGGACTGACCAGAACTGGACACAGTGCTCAAGGTGGGACTGACCAGAACTGGACACAGTGATCAAGGTGGGACTGACCAGAACTGGACACAGTGCTCAAGGTGGGACTGACCAGAACTGGACACAGTGCTCACGGTGGGTCTGACCAGAACTGGACACAGTGATCAAGGTGGGTCTGACCAGAACTGGACACAGTGCTCAAGGTGGGACTGACCAGAACTGGACACAGTGCTCAAGGTGGGACTGACCAGAACTGGACACAGTGATCAAGGTGGGTCTGACCAGAACTGGACACAGTGCTCAAGGTGGGTCTGACCAGAACTGGACACAGTGATCAAGGTGGGACTGACCGGAACTGGACACAGTGCTCAATGTGGGACTGACCAGAACTGGACACAGTGCTCATGTTGGGTCTGACCAGAACTGGACACAGTGCTCAAGGTGGTTCTGACCAGAACTGGACACAGTGCTCATGGTGGGTCTGACCAGAACTGGACACAGTGCTCAAGGTGGGTCTGACCAGAACTGGACACAGTGCTCAAGGTGGGTCTGACCAGAACTGGACACAGTGCTCAAGGTGGGTCTGACCAGAACTGGACACAGTGCTCAAGGTGGGACTGACCAGAACTGGACACAGTGCTCAAGGTGGGTCTGACCAGAACTGGACACAGTGCTCAAGGTGGGACTGACCAGAACTGGACACAGTGCTCAAGGTGGGTCTGACCAGAACTGGACACAGTGCTCAAGGTGGGTCTGACCAGAACTGGACACAGTGCTCAAGGTGGGTCTGACCAGAACTGGACACAGTGCTCAAGGTGGGTCTGACCAGAACTGGACACAGTGCTCAAGGTGGGTCTGACCAGAACTGGACACAGTGCTCAAGGTGGGTCTGACCAGAACTGGACACAGTGCTCAAGGTGGGACTGACCAGAACTGGACCCTGTGCTCAAGGTGGGTCTGACCAGAACTGGACACAGTGCTCAAGGTGGGTCTGACCAGAACTGGACACCGTGCTCAAGGTGGGACTGACCAGAACTGGACACAGTGCTCAAGGTGGGACTGACCAGAACTGGACACAGTGCTCAAGGTGGGTCTGACCAGAACAGGACACAGTGCTCAAGGTGGGACTGGCCAGAACTGGACACAGTGCTCAAGGTGGGACTGACCAGAACTGGAGACAGTGCTCAAGGTGGGTCTGACCAGAACTGGACACAGTGCTCAATGTGGGACTGACCAGAACTGGACACAGTGCTCAAGGTGGGACTGACCAGAACTGGACACAGTGCTCAAGGTGGGTCTGACCAGAACTGGACACAGTGCTCAAGGTGGGACTGACCAGAACTGGACACAGTGCTCAAGGTGGATCTGACCAGAACTGGACACAGTGCTCAAGGAGCTGTCTGACCAGAGACCCTGTACAGTGTGACCGTTATCCCCTCTGACTTTTATTCTACTGTTCTAACGATGCTGTTTAACATATTACGGGCTTTGTTCACTGTTCCTCTGCATTGGTTGGACATGTTGGCTGTCCATTCGACGGAGACTCCTAGGGCTCGTTCAGCATCATCCTTATCTGTTTTAATACCATTCATGAAGTATGTGTTTTATCTACTTTTCCTTCCTGTTTACTGTAACTTACGCTGTAAATTCCACCTTCCGTTGTTCTGCACACTTGCAAATTATGTCCACCTCATTCTATCATTTCAGAGCTGCCCCCTCCAACTCCCGAGCTCCTCCTAGTTTGATATCATCATCAAATTCGACCAGTTTCACAGAATCACAGAAACCCCACAGTGCAGATAGAGGCCATTTCGGCCCATCGAGCCTGCACCGACACATATCCCACCCAATCCCCGTAACCCCTACACCAACACATATCCCACCCTATCCCCGTAACCCCACGTATTTAATCCCCCTAACACTAAGGGTCAATTTATCATAGCCAATCAACCTAACCCGCACATCTTTGGACTGTGGGAGGAAACCGGATCACCCGGAGGAAACCCACGCAAACACGGGGAGAATGTGCAAACTCCACACAGACAGTCGCCCGAGGCCGGATTTGAACCCGGGTCCCTGGTGCTGTGAGGCAACAGTGCTAACCACTATGCCACCGTGCACCGAGTTTACATTGAGTTTCTGCATCCAAGCCATTGACGCAAGTTAGAGACAGTAATAATCCCAGCACTGAGCCCTAGGGCACCCCACTCAGTACTTCCGTCCACCTCTAAGAAGTACCACCTGACAGCCAAGGGAAACCTCACAGATCTGTAAAATGGCAGGCTGTCTCGAGTTATGTTGGTCTCCTACCCTAGAACAGGTGCCCAGCTCTTTGCTGTAAAGTGCTGATAAAGGGCCTGTGAAGGAAGTAAGTATTCAGAGGGGAATCATGGAACCTCATGTAATGGGAGTGGTCTGTATTAAGCCAAGTGCATTGTAACACAGCGCTGATACCTCCCATGTGTTATACTCCAGCTAGTAATAGTGCTAAGGGCCGCTCCACGGCCCAAAGTTCCTGGGTTGGGTCTTTCCTCTTCCACCCCTCTGCCCCAATCAAAATTTACATGTCCTGGCCTGCTCGAATGGACAGGCCATGTTTGAATGTGACCTGATTGGACCAAACCAGATCTGATCAATTAGGACAAAATGTTCCTCGTGAATCAGTGCTTATGGTGCCTGTACCCAACGCGAGGCACAGCCTGTACCCAGTGCGGGGCGGTGCCTGTACCCAGCGCGAGGCGGTGCCTGTACCCAGCACTGGGCGGTGCCTGTACCCAATGTGGGCCAATGCCTGTACCCAGCGTGGGGCGGTGCCTGTACCCAGCGTGGGGCGGTGCCTGTACCCAGCGCGGGGCGGTGCCTGTACCCATCGCGAGGCGGTGCCTGTACCCAGCACGGGGCGGTGCCTGTACCCAGCGCGAGGCAGTGCCTGTACCCAGTGTGGGGCGGTGCCTGTACCCAGCACTAGGCGGTGCCTGTACCCAGCGCGGGGCGGTGCCTGTACCCATCGCGAGGCGGTGCCTGTACCCAGCATGGGGCGGTGCCTGTACCCAGCGCGAGGCAGTGCCTGTACCCAGTGTGGGGCGGTGCCTGTACCCGGCACTAGGCGGTGCCTGTACCCAGCACGAGGCAATGCCTGTACCCAGCGCGAGGCGGTGCCTGTACCCAGCGCGAGGCGGTGCCTGTACCCAGTGCAGGGTGGTGCATGTACCCAGCACAGGGCGGTGCCTGTACCCAGCGCAGGGTGGTGCCTGCACCCAGAGCGAGGCGGTGCCTGTACCCAGCGCAAGGTGGTGCCTGTACCCTGCATGGGGCGGTGCCTGTACCCAGCGCAGAGCGGTGCCTGTACCCAGCGCAGGGTGGTGCCTGTACCCAGCGCGGAGCGGTGCCTGTACCCAGCATGAGGCGGTGCCTGTACACACCGCAGTGCGGTGCCTGTACCCAACACAGGGCGGTGCCTGTACCCAGCATGGGGCAGTGCCTGTACCCAGTGTGAGGCGGTGCCTGTACCCAATGCGAGGCACAGCCTGTACCCAGCGCAAGGTGGTGCCTGTACCCAGCATGGGGCGGTGCCTGTACCCAGTGCAAGGCGGTGCCTGTACCCAGCGCAGGGCGGTGCCTGTACCCAGCGTTGGGCAGTGCCTGTACCCAATGTGAGGCACAGCCTGTACCCAGCGCAAGGCGGTGCCTGTACCCAGCATGGGGCGCTGCCTGTACCCAGCGCGAGGCGGTGCCTGTACCCAGCGCAGGGCGGTGCCTGTACCCAATGTGGGCCAATGCCTGTACCTAGCATGGGGCGGTGCCTGTACCCAGTGCGGGGCGGTGCCTGTACCCAGCGCTAGGCGGTGCCTGTACCCAGAGTGGGACGGTGCCTGTACCCAGCGTGGGGGGGTGCCTGTACCCCGCGCAGTGCGGTGCCTGTAACCAACGTGAGGCGGTTCCTGTACCCAGCGCGGGGCGGTGCCTGTACCCAGCGCGAGGCGGAGCCTGTACCCAGTGAGAGACGGAGACTGTACCCAGCGCGGGGCGGTGCCTGTACCCAGCGCGAGGTGGAGCCTGTAACCAGTGAGAGACAGAGCCTCTACCCAGCGCAAGGCGGTGCCGGTACCCAGCGCGGGGCAGTGCCTGTACCCAGTGCAGGGCGGTGCCTGTATCCAGCGCGGGGCGGTGCCTGTACCCAGCGCAGGGCAGTGCCTGTATGCAGTGCGGGGCAGTGCCTGTACCCAGCACGAGGCGGTGCCTGTACCCAGCGTGAGGCGGTGCCTGTACCCAGCGCAGGGCGGTGCCTGTACCCAGCATGGGGCGGTGTCTGTACCCAGCACGGGGCGGTGCCTGTACCCAGTGCGAGGCGGTGCCTATACCCAGCGCGAGACGGTGCCTGTACCCAGCGTGGGGCGGTGCCTGTACCCAGCACGAGGCGGTGCCTGTAAACAGCGTGGGGCGGTGCCTGTACCCAGCGCGGGGCGGTGCCTGTACACAGTGCGAGGCGGTGCCTATACCCAGCGTGGGGCGGTGCCTGTACCCAGCACGAGGCGGTACCTATACCCAGCACGAGGCGGTGCCTATACCCAGCACGAGGCGGTGCCTGTACCCAGCGTGAGGCGGTGCCTGTACCCAGCGTGAGGCGGTGCCTGTAGCCTTCACTTCCCCTCTCCTGAATGTGCTGGCTCTGGCGGGGGGTCGGTATTGTTCCACGATGACTGGGCCTTCTCCGATCCTTCACTCATGCGGCCATTCTTAATGCGAGAGTCTAAACAGTGAAGATCACAGGTTATTGAACCATTGGAATTTTTACAGCGAAGCCCAAGCCCATGCTATCACACATGCACCTTTCCGATGGGGGCACTGGATAGCAATCAGAGCAACGACCCTGGCTGAGCTATCTTCTCCCTAACCCGGGGGTTTGGACAGTGATGCAAGAGCAGGATCACGGTGTGCACGAAGCTCTGCCAGTTGCTCGAGCTCACGCTGTGAGATTCGGAGCTTGAGGAGCGGCTGGAGTCACTGCAGTGCATCAGGGAGTTCGAGAGTTTCCTGGAAGTGGGTCACCCTACTGCCACAGAAGGTGCAGGAGGTGAGGGAGTGGGTGATCACCAGACAGGGTAGGAGGAAGACTCAGGTAGCGCAGGAATCCCCCAAGCCAGTGGCACTCGCTAACCGGTTTTCAGTTTTGAATACCAGGGAGGGTGACGACTCCTTGGAAGAATGCAGTAGGAATTAAACCCCTGGCACCACGAGAGATTTGACTGCACACAGGGGAAAAAGAAAGAGCAGAAATGCAGTAGTCATAGGGGATTCCATAGTTAGCAGCATAGACAGGCATTTCTGCAACCACAAACATGATTCCCGAATGGTATAAGAACATAAGAATTAGGAGCAGGAGTCGGCCATACGGCCCCTCGAGCCTGCTCCGCCATTCAATAAGATCATGGCTGATCTTCGAGCTCAACTCCGCCTGATCTCCATATCCCTTGATTCCCCATGAGTCCAAAAATCTATCGATCTCAGCCTTGAATATACTCAAAGACTCAGCATCCACAGCCCCCTGGGGCAGAGAATTCCAAAGATTCACCACCCTCTGAGTGAAGAAATTCCTCCTCATCTCGCTCTTAAATGGCCGACCCCTTATCCTGAGGCTATGTCCCCTAGTTCTAGACACTCCAGCCAGGGGGAAACAACCTCTCAGCATCTACCCTGTCAATCCCCCTCAGAATCTTGTATGTTTTAATGAGATCACCTCTCATTCTTCTAAACTCCAGAGAGTATCGGCCCATTCTACACAATCTCTCCCATTGTACTTTCCTCAAGGTCTCATGCAGGTCTTTTACGAACCTGTCCCGGTTGACCTCCCTCATTTGGGCTTCGGTCAGGACCGGTACCAACACGTGAGTCGGGGTCCTCACCGCCCTACCGGTCATCAGCTCATACGGAGAGTGCCCTGCGCTTTTGGAGAGGCTGGCCCGGATATTCATGAGAACTAGAGGCAGGACCTCGTCCCATTTCTTTGGGTACCCCCCTATCTCCTTCCTAAGCCTTTCCTTTAAGGTCCGGTTCATCCTTTCCACTATTCCCGATGATTGGGGGTTGTGGGCCACATGCCATTTTCCCTGTATCCCTAAAAGTTTCAGGGTGGTCTGCAAGACTTGTCCTGTGAAATGGCTCCCCTGATCTGATTCCATCACCTGGGGCAATCCCCATCGGGAGAATACATCCCTTACTAGGATCTTAGCCGTGTTTAACGCTGTGGCTGTTCGACAAGGGAAGGCCTTAACCCAATTAGAGAAAACATCCACCAACACCAGACAATACTTGTTGTCTGCTTTTGTGGTGGGCAGGGGCCCAATGAAGTCTATTTGTATAGAATAGAGGATCTAAGGATCCTTATCTGAGGAAGGATGTTCTTGCCATGGAAGGAGTGCAGCGAAGATTCACTAGGCTGATACCTGGGACGGCAGGAATGACGTATGAGGAGAGATTGGGTCGATTGGGCTTGTACTCGCAGGAGTTTAGAAGAATGAGAGGGGATCTCATTGAAACTTATAAAATTCTAACAGGATTAGACAGACTAGATGCAGGAAGGATGTTCCCGATGGTCGGGGAGTTCAGAACCAGGGGTCACAGTCTAAAGATAAGGGGTAAGCCATTTAGGACAGAGATGAGGTGGAATTTCTTCACCCAGAGAGTGGTGAACCTGTGGAATTCTCTGCCACACAAGGCAGTTGAGGCCAATTCATTAAATATATTCAAGAAGGAGTTAAATATATTTCTTAAGGCTAAAGGGATCAAGTGATATGGGGAGAAGGCAGGGACAGGGTACTGAATTTGGATGATCAGGCATGATCTCATTGAATGGCGGAGTAGGCTCGAGGGGCCGAATGTCCTACTCCTGCTCCTATCTTCAATGTTTCTATGTTTCTATGAATGCCATGGTCCCTCTAACCTCCTAATCTGTCCCAACGGTGCCTTTCTACGGTGGGGTTCTAGATTATTCGCAGCGCACACTAGGCACTCACTGCAATACTCCTTCACCTCTTCCCTGAGATGAGGCCACCAACCCACCTCCTCCACTTTCTTCCAGGTATTTTCCGGCCCTGGCTGTCCAGCTCCCGGACCCCCGTGAGCTAGCTGTATAAATTCCTCCTGGTACTGTGTGGGCACGATCCACCTTTCCCCTTTAAACAACATCCCCTCTTTGACCACTATATCTGCTGCTCCAAAAGGACCATCAATTGGTTCCACTTCTACCCTTTTCTTAATCACGGTTTTTAAAACCGCATCTTGTGCTTGAACCTGGGTCAGGTCTGGGGGCAACTTCACCTCCTGTGGGCCCTCCATATCCCTTATGGCCGCGATCTGTCCAGATCGGTACGGGTCCCAAAGTACTCCCTCCCTGGCCCCTTTTTTGCCAACTCGTCGGCCTTCTGGTTACCTTTCCATTTAGACTCGGTTTTTGAGTGCGCCTTTACTTTTTCAATGTAATGCTCCCCTTTATTGCCCGTAACGCCCAGGATTGTGTTCAGCAGTGGGGCGATTACTGACGGTTTCCCGTCGGCGGACTTGAATTCTCGTCTAGCCCATATTGCCAGATACTCAGTGCAAGAATTGCACGTGAACAGGTCTGAGCATATTGTGTAGGGGGTTGGGAATTCCTCGGGATGCCTGACCACATAAGCTACAGCCGCCAGCTCAGCCTGCTCTGCGCTCAGTGTGCTGGGGAGTTTGATGGCTTTCTCTATTCCCAGCCCCTGGGTCATAAATCCCACACCCTGCCCTACACTCTCCATTTGTCACCGAGCTGGACCCACCCACATATATATCTCTCCCTGTCGGATGTTGCCCGGCCCGGAATCCCACGTTTACATCCCATACCCCTTCTATAGTGCACACATGATTCGTCCCTGGATAAATCATGTTCAAGGCCAGCTTAGGTTCCGCCAATCTTTCCACCCTCAGGTTCATCTGGGAGAGAAGCAATGTCCAGTGGGCAATACGACTGCTACTCACTGTCCCATCTTTTATCCTCCCGTCCAATAGCATCTGTGTCGGGGTATGACATGTCAGTAAGGTTATTAAAGATGACCCCGTAAATAATTGGAAACGTTTGACGGACCAATAGCTCGCCAAAAGGTGTCTTTCACAGTTGGAGTAACCCCTCTCCACATCTGTCAGGACTCGGGAGGCATAAGCCACTGGCCTCAACTTGTCATGTCGTTCTTGGAGCAACACTGCACTCAAACTATCCCCAGTAGCTGCTACCTCCAGATCAAAATCTTTGTTCCTGTTTATTGCTCCTGGTGCGGGTGCAGTTTGTAAATTTTCCTTTAGGTGAGTAAATGCCTCCTTACAACTCTCATCCCAACACCATCCTACTCCTTTCCTAAGGAGTCTAAGCAAAGGGGCTGCCGTGGCTGCATAGTCTTCAATAAAATCCCTGCAGTACCCTGTCATTTTTAATGTGGAAGCAAATCATCCTTGGTTCCGAGGGACTGCCTAAGAAGAAGAAGAAGTTTCTCTCTTAACTCGTTGTGTTTTTTCTGATTCACACATTCCTGAATCAAGTTTATCACTTCTTCAACGGGACTCGGTCTCCTTTGGTTAAACGTTCCATCAATAATACCTGGACTTCCTCCGCACAGGCGCCTCTGTCTAATTTACTCTGATATGCATTAACAAAAATTTTACTAGCCATTTGGTGAATTTCCTAACAGACCTCTAACATCAATAACTATCGGCGCGCAATTCTCGGGCACTCCCCACTCCCTGCGGGGTTTATCCCTCCTCAAGGGTAGCAGCTGATCAGGAAGCTACTTTTGAGGTCCGATCTATTACACAATACTCGCCACTTTGTCTTGTCCCATCTGGGGTACCAATTGTAAGATCTTAATGATCTCTCAGAGTTCTTGGACAAGACACCAATAGGCAGCAGTTAGTATGTTTGAGCAATAGATCAAGATTTATTAAGCTTACAGCGTAATATACTTAACATTAGGCGATAGTTTTAACGAGTAGCTCACAGCCCTTGGTCTCATAGAAACATAGAAGATAGGAGCAGGAGTCAGCCATTCGGCCCCTCGAGCCTGCTCCGCCATTCAATGAGATCATGGCTGATCATCTAAATTCAGTACCCTGTCCCTGCTTTCTCCCCATTCCCCTTGATCCCTTTAGCCTTAAGAAATATATCTAACTCCTTCTTGAATATATTTATATGATCTCTGGAACCTGTCGGACACAGATGACGTTTTCTTAAGTCTGTTCCTTTGTTCTCGCAGTAAGTCTGTGTAAAGTTGTTATTTGAGTATCGAGGTTTTAACCCTTTTCTCATCAAAGGTTGGGTTGGCCAGTGTCCATATATGGGCCTAGAAATTCATTATAGCCACTTTTGGGGCGGTAAAGTCGGGCGGCCGCTAAAGTTTGCGGCCGGCGCAAATTCGAGGCCACTTCGCCGATATTCATTAGCTTCGCCTTAAGAGTTTGCTCGAGCGCTAAAACTGGCGATGCACGGCTCTCTTTAGGCGCTGAGCGATACCGCCGAGGCCGGGCGCAGCGCAGGTGCGGCCATTTCTTGATTGACAGCAGACACTCTGGCGCCGGCCAGCTCTTAAGGGGGAAGGGTCGGCTTGGTCTGCTGCCACGCCCTGGACACTGGAGCCCTCCAGCTAGGCCTGAACACTGCTGCTGGACCCAAATAGCGCCTCAAAGTATGGAGAAGGCCTGTGAACGAGCGCAGCGCTTCTCAGAGCATGATCTGAGGGTGCTGGTTAGCGCTGTGGAGAAGAGACGCCATATTTTGTTCCTAGACAATGGGAGGAAGCCGCCGGCCCGCGTCTACCAGAAAGCCTGGAAGCATGTCGCCACCAGGGTGACATCCAACAGTGAGGTCACCAGGAGCGCTGTACAATGCCGCAAAAAGCTCAATGACCTCGCCAGGATTGTCAGGGTGAGTACCCTTTCCAGTATCCTCCTCATCCTTGCATGTGCACCTCACATTATGGGCAAAGGGACCTGAAAGCCCGAATGGCCAGCCCTCATGCAGCAGCTATGGGACAGTCATGAGCATCAATTGCACATTGTGCACTTAACACACTGGCCAGGCTATTCGACCATGGGAGGCAGTGCACACAAGATCAGGGCTACACACTGGCCAGGCTATTCCACCATGGGAGGCAGTGCACACAAGGTCAGGGCTACACACTGGCCAGGCTATTCCACCATGGGAGGCAGTGCACACAAGATCAGGGCTACACACTGTACTTAGAGGCCGTCCTTTCTCTTGCAGGCCAAGCTGGCCAATAATAAGAGGAGCCGGACTGTGACCGGGGGAGGCGGACCCCAGATCCAGCCGCTCACCGAGCTGCAACAGCGCGTGGAGCGCATCATGGGTGCCCGGGTGATTGGCCCCGTTGCATCTGGAGATGCCGACCCTGTTCTGGGCACCAATGGTAAGGACATCACCTTTTGGACCTCTCTCGTCCCACTTGCGCATCAGATCTACATCCTTTGCCACTGTCCGACCAATGCGCTGAATGCCACCACTCATGCATCCCTCGCTGACGCCCTCTCCTCACTCTAAAGCTACTCTTGTGCCTTCCTGCTTTCAGATGGTGAGGAGGAGGTCCCTGAAGTTGCCAGTGACAGCCCCTCAGAAGAGGAGGAGGAGGAGGAGCAAGAGGAAGGCGGCCCATCAGGGGACCCCTCAGCCGTGGCAAGCCATGCCACTGTAGGGGAGACGTCTTCCCTGGAGGGGAGCGTGGGGGAAGTGTCGGAGGGGAGTGTAGCTCCTGGGACCAGCGGCCTACAGAAACGCGGGAGGGGGGTGGAAGCTCAGCGGCCTTCTCCCCAGAGGGGGGAAGGGTCGGAGGGGAGTCCAATTGCTGGGCCCAGCGGCGTCCAGCAACGCAGGAAGGGTCGGCCAGTTCGGCGGCCTTCTCCCCAGAGGGAGAGTCCGGCCTCCAGTCCGGACACGGTCAACGCCGAGGAGATGCGCCGCCTTGAGGACATGTCCGCGGACTCGGAGCACCGGCACACGGAGCTCATGGGGGTAGTGGGACGGATGCCTGAGGCCATCGAGTCCCTGTCTCGGAGTGTCACCGAATTCGGGGCCTCTCTGGCAGCGACTGGCCAGGTGATCAGTGGTGCCGTTCAGTCACTGGCTGCTCTGATGCGGTCACAGAACAGGGCAACACGGGCACTCACTGCTGCCACACTCGCTGTGTCAGCCCGGCATCGCCAGGGCACCCGGCGCGCTGCAGCAGCACAGCGGTCTGTCCCTCGGCAGATTGCTGCGCATGCTGCAGTGCTGGCCTGGGCGAGTGCCAGTGTCTCAGGCAACCAGCGAGCGCCTGCCATCCGCCAGCTTGCCCCCATTCCTCCAGCCGCCACTGCCACTCCCCCAGTGGAGCTGCCACGAGCTGCTGCAGCGACTGATGCTGGCCAGCCACAGCTGCAGCATTCACCAGCCGGCCCCTCGAGGGCCAGACCTCGTCTAGCCCGACCCCCAAGGGCATCTGCCGTCACGACATGTGCCCCTCAGGAGCCTTCCCCCAGCCTTGCAGCAGCCACTGGCCTCACTTTGAGGAGGAGCAGCAGGGCGTCCAGGGGCCGGCAAAGTTTGCAGAAGGCATCGCCCTCGCGGGACACAAAGTAGAGGGTGTGTCCAAATGTTGTGTTTTTTGGAATGGGTGTTTTGTGAGGGCCGAGGATGAGGCCATTTTTGTTTACATCTTTTGTTAATCCTCCCCAGGTTGTGGGAGTGAGTCATGTGTGTGAGTGTTTTTTGGGGGTTTCGTGTGTTCTTGGTTTTCATGTGGGAAGGGCCCTGAGTTTGTACAATAAACCATTTTATTTATTCACATTGTCCATGTTTGATCTTTGAAGTCTTTGTTGCCTTAACCGGCTGAGGGCTTGCGGAGCGGCTGCAATCATGTTCTTTCATTGGCACAAGCCATTCCCTGACAGGGGGCCTAGAAGTGACGTTCAATAAGCCACCGACGGGCGGCCCTTGGACCTTCTGCCTCCCTCCTGGGCTGGTACTCCTCGTCCTCCTCCTCCTCATGCTCCTCCTGCTCCTCCTCCTGAGGTGGTGGTCCAACGTGAGGTGGCAGTGCCTGAGTCCTGCGGATAGCCAGGTTGCGCAGCATGCAGCAAACGACGACGAATTGGGAGACTCGCTCCTGCGAATACTGGAGGGCTCCCCCGGAGCGATCCAGACAGCGGAACCGTTGCTTCAGGACGCCGATTGTTTGTTCGATGAGGTTCCTGGTCGCTTGATGGCTCTCGTTGTATGCCTCTTCAGCAGGGGTCGTGGGCGCGCGGAGCGGGGTCATGAGCCAGGTACACAAAGGATAGCCTTTGTCCCCGATAAGCCATCCTCTTGGGTGAGGCTGTGCCTGGAAGATGTCAGCCACAGTAGTCTGTCGCAGGATAAAGGCATCGTGGCTGCTGCCTGGAAAGCGGGCATTGACAGCTAGGATGCGCTGCCTGTGGTCACACACCAGCTGTACGTTGAGGGAATGGTAGCCCTTCCGGTTGCGGTAATCCTCGGGATGGTCCAGAGGTGCCCGCAAAGCCACATGCGTGCAGTCAATGGCGCCCTGCACCATGGGGAAGTCCGCAATTCTTGCAAATCCCACTGCACGCTGCTGCTGCCTCTCCAGGGTCATGGGGAAGGAGATGAATTGGCGTCTCCTTCTGAAAAGGGCATTGGTGACCTGGTGGATGCAGCAATGCACGGCGAACTGGGATATGTTAGCAATGTCCCCAGC
The DNA here is from genome assembly GCF_052327205.1 of Somniosus microcephalus. Classification (NCBI taxonomy): domain Eukaryota; kingdom Metazoa; phylum Chordata; class Chondrichthyes; order Squaliformes; family Somniosidae; genus Somniosus; species Somniosus microcephalus. Next base: position 345,765,108 of record NC_140990.1, on the reverse strand, counting down.
AGCTGATTGGAAGGAGCCGGTGGCATAGAAGTTCAGAGCCACCGTCACCTTCACTTCCACCGACAGAGACGTCCTGCACCTCAGCTGTGGACGCAGATCTCTGTGAAGCAGCTGGCAGATCTCTGCAACCACCTCCCTTCTGAATCGCAGCCTCCTAACACATTGCGCGCCAGTCATGTTGAGATACGAGACCTGCTGGCGGTATTGCCTGAGTGGGTAAGGCCCATGTTGCCGACGCCTGTTGCCCCCTCTGCGTCTAGCCAGGGCTGCCCCTCTCACACAGCGTCTGCGAGCCCTTCCGACATAATCCTGAAACTCAGCATTGGCACCCCATGCAGCCACCATAATATGCTGGCAAACAATGAGATATCAGTGAAGGCAAATTGCAAAGCTCTGGCCTGAAGCCAAAAATATCTGTCCTAGTGTTGGGCCAAAGCAGTAAGCTCCCTTCCTTGTTTTTTTTCAAAAAATCCGTTGCACAAGAGTGATTGCTGCAAAATGGCTGCACTTTATAGTGCAGGGTAAGTGCCCTTTAATTTGCGCTCCCCGCGGCCCGCTTCAGCTGTGCACCGTTCCACTCCACAGTCGTTAGGGGCGCCCGGCGCACAATGGGCCGGCGCGACTGAAGTTCCGGTTTGGGGCGCACAAAGGGCGTTGCACGAGGAAATGACGCGCGCAAAGACTTTGCGCCGGCGCTAAATGTCTACTGAAGTTGGGGCGAGGTCGCGCTGCGCCCGGGCGCTAAGCGCCTAGCGCTCGAGATCTACTCCTCCTAAGGCGCTAACGGCTGGCGCAGCCAACTGAATTTCTAGGCCAGAGTGTCTGGGACACATTAATGATTAACCCGCATGGGGACTTTGCTGTCAGAGAAGGAAAACGACAAAGTCCAAAGTGCCGTTTGCCCCACTCAGTGTGACCTTGAAATATTGTGTCCAGGCTGATGATCTGTTCTCACCATATGATCCTTCCCCCCACATTGACCTTTCTGAGCTCCAGCCAGGTGGTTCTAAATACCCAGGTGGCAAAGACAAAAATCTACATTTTCCCAGCCCTGAGGAGACGGGTTTGGAGGCGGGACAGTTGACAAAATGTTAAAAACTGAGGGCAGTTTCAGAACCCGCATCCGTGCTCAGGAGGCTGGATGAAGAAATTCACCCCTTCCCACAAACAGAGCAGGTGAACAGCCTCTCCCAGTGTGAACCCGCTGGTGTGTCAGCAGGCTGGATGAAGAAATTCACCCCTTCCCACAAACAGAGCAGGTGAACGGCCTCTCCCAGTGTGAACCCGCTGGTGTGTCAGCAGGCTGGATGGCCGAATGAATCCTTTCCCACACACGGAGCAGTGGGAGGCATTCAAGGAGGAGATCCGGACAGTTCAGAACAAATATGTGCATTTAATATGTAGGGTAAAGAAAAAAAGGGAGTCGTTTGACAGAAACCGAGAGCTAAATACTGCAGGATCTTTAGCGGAGTACAGAAAGTGCAGGGGTGCAGTGAAAAAAGATGTTAGGAAAGCAAAGGGAGAGCATGAGAAATTCTTGGCAAGACAAATCAAGGATAACCCAAAGGTGTTTTATAAATATATTAAGAGTAAGAGGATAACTAAAGAAAGTATAGCGCCTATTAGAGATCAACAGGGTACTCATTCTGTGGAGGCGGGAGGTGTCGGTAGGTTTCTTAATGATTAGTTTGCGTCTGTTTTCACAACGGAGAGTGGCGATGCAGACATTGCTATCACGGAGGAGGAGTGTGAAATGTTAGATAAAATAAATATACTGAGAGAGGAGATATTAAGGGGTTTAGCAGCTTTAAAAGTGTATAAATCCTCAGGCCCAGATGAAATGCATTCCAAGCTGTTAAGCGAAACAAAAGAGGAAATTGCAGAGTCCCTGACCATCATTTTCTAATCCACTCTGGCTTCAGTTGTGGTGCCGGAGGACTGGAGGACTGCTAATGTGGTACCCTTGTTTAAAAAGAGAGAAAAGGATAGACCGAGTAATTATAGGTCAGTCACCTAACCTCGGTGGTGGGAAAGTTCTTGGAAAGAATTCTGAAGGACAGGAAACATCTTCATTTAGAATGCCACCGATTAATCAAGAATAGTCTACAGGGAGTTATTAAGGGATGGTCGTATCTGACAAACTTGATTGAATTTTTTGAGGTGGTAACAAGGAGGGTAGATGAGGGTAGTGCGTTTGATATAGTGCATATGGCTTTTGATAAGCTTCCACATGGCTGACTGGTCACAAAGTTAAAAGGCCATAGGATCCAGTGCAAAATGTCAATTTGAATTCGAAGCTGAGTCGGAGGCACGAGGTAGGTTGTAATGGTTGATCGGTGTTGTTGTGACTGGAAGGCTGTTTCCAGTGGGGTTCTGCAGGGCTCAGTACTAGGTCCCTTGCTTTTTGTGGTATATATCAATGGTCTAGACTTGAATATAAGGGTTATGGTTAAGAAGTTTGCTGATGATACTAAAATCAGCTGTACGCTTGAAACTGAAGAAGGAAGCTGTAGACTGCAGGAACATATCAATAAATTGGTCAGGTGAGCAAAACATTGGCAATTGGAATTCAATCCGGGGATGTGTGAGGTAATCTAGTTGGGGAGGGCTAACAAGGAAAGGCAATACACTTTAAATGGTAGGACACTGAGTAGTGCAGAGGAACAATGGAACCTTGGAGTGCATGTCCACAGATTCCTGAAGGTAGCAGGCCAGGTAGATAAGGTGCTTGAGAAGGGATACGGAATGCTTGCCTTTATTAGCCGTGGCATAGAATAAAATAGCAGGGGGGGATATCCTTCAACTGTATGAAACACTAGTTAGGCCTCAGCTAGAGTACTGCGTGCAGTTCTGGTCACCACATTACAGGACAGATGTGATTGCACTAGAGAGGGCATGGAAGAGATTTACAAGGATGTTGCCGTGAGTAGAGAATCTTAGCTATGAGGAAAGACTGGATCGGCTGGGTTTGTTTTCTGTTAAACAGAGGAGGTTGAGGCGAGACCTTATTGAGGTGTATAAACTTATAAGGAGCCTAGATAAAGTGGATGGAAGGGACCTATATCCCTCAGCACAGCAGTCAGAACCTGGGGGCACTGATTTAAAGGAATTGGTGGAAGGGTTAGAGGGAATTTGAGAGGTAATGCCTTCACCCAGACGGTTGTAGGGGTCTGGAACTCACTGCCTGATAGGGTGGTAGAGGCAGGAACCATAACCACATTTAAAAAGTACTTGGATGTACACTTGGGATGTTGTAACCTGCACGGCTGCTGACGTTATGCCCAGTGCCAGCATCGGGCGCTCGCAGGGCAGGTACAGGACTAGTTAGATAAGAGGCTCCCAGTAATTTCTGATTTTCCTTATTTTTTAGATTGCGTACTATGGAGCTTCATCCTAAATCCTGGAATTCTTTGCTGCTGTCGGCCTCCATTGTGACCCTCACTACAATCCTGCCGACTTTATCTGTGATTATCTCAAATTTCTGACCAGCCTTGAGATGGTACGATATGCCCCTAGATCGAAATGTATCTTCAACTTCCTCACCTTGACGTCGATCGTGGTCCAATTACCTCAACTAGGCTTGTAGTCTCTGCAATATCGAAGATTAAGAGGTTGATTTGATGAAGATAGGAGCAGGAGGAGGCAGTTCAGACCCATCGAGCCTTTTCCGTCATTCAATGAGGTCATGGCTGATCGGTATCCCAATTGAGAACTATGGGCCTTTGCTCCATATCCCTTAATAACTTTGGTTTGCAAAAATCTACCAATCTCGGACGTAACATTAACAATTGACCTAGCATCAATTGCAGTTTGTGGAAGAGAGCTCCAAACTTCTACCACCCTTTGCGTGTTGAAGTGTTTCCTAACTTCATTACTTGAAGATCTGGATCCAACCTTTAGGCTATGTCCCCTACCTCTAGACTCCCCTCCCGCTGACAACCAGCGTAGATGTACCAGAATGACACTTGGACTCCCAGGGTTAAAATACGAGGAGAGATTACACAAACCAGGATTGTAATCCCTGGAATTTCTCTCCATCTATCCTATCAGATCCCCTTAATATCTTGAAAACATCGAACAAGTCACCCCTTAACCTTGTAAATTCCAGGGTATATAAAACTTGTGTGTGTAATCTCCCCATGTAACTTAACCTTTGGATTCCAGATATCATTCTGGTAAATCTACGCTGCACTACCTCCAGGGTAAATATATCCTTCCTACGATGTGAAACATAGAAATATAGAAGATAGGAGCAGGAGTAGGCCATTCGGCCCCTCGAGCCTGTTCCGCCATTCAACGAGATCATGGCTGAACATTCAAATTCAGTACCCTGTCCCTGATTTCTCCACATACCCCTTCATCCTTTTAGCATTAAGAAATATATCTAACTCCTTCTTGAATATATTTAATGAATTGGCTTCAACTGTCTTGTGTGGAAGGGAATTCCACAGGTTCACCACTCTCTGGGCGAAGAAATTTCTCCTCATCTCTGTCCTAACTGGCTCATCCCTTATCCTTAGACTGTGACCCCTGGTTCTTGAAACCCTGCCATCAGGAACACCCTTCCTGCATCTAGTCTGTCTAGTCCTGTTAGAACTTTATGTTTCAATGAGATCACCTCTCATTCTTCTAAACTCCAGCGAATATAAGTCTAATCGACCCATTCTCTCCTCATAAGTCATTCCTGCCAGCCCAGGTATCAGTCTGGTGAATCTTCGCTGCACTTTCTCCATGGCAAGAACATGCTGCCTCAGATAGGTTGATCAAAACTGCACACAATATTCAAGGTGTGGTCTCACCAAAGCCCTGTACAACTGCAGCAAGACATCCTCGCTCCTGCACTGGAATCACCTCGCTATGAAGGCCAACATTCCATTTGCCTTGTTAACAGCCTGCTGCATCTGCATGCTTACCTTCAGCGACAGGTGCACAAGGACACCCAGGTCTCGTTGCACTTCCCCATTTCCCAATCTATTGCCGTTCAGATAGTCATCTATCTTCCTGTTTTTGCAACCGATGTGGATAACCTCGTATTTATCCACATTATACTGCATTTGCTATGCATCTACCAATCACCTAACCTGCCCAAACCATACTGGAGTTTCTCTACATCCTCCTCACAGCACACACGCCCACTCAGCTTTGTGTCATCTGCAAAATTGGAGATATTACATCTAGTATTCGCTCGCCTAGATCATTTATATATATTGTGATTAGTTGGAGTCCTAGCAGCGATCACTACGATGCCCCACTCGTCACTGCCAGCCACTCGGAAGAAGATCAGTTTTTCCAACACTTTGCTTCCTATCTGCCAAACCGTTCTCGAACCAACACAGTATCTTATCCCCAATCCTGTGTGCATGAACTTTGCACGCTAATCTCTTATGCAGGAGCTTACTGAAAGCCTTCTAAAAGTCCAAATACACCACACCACTGGCTCACCCTTATCTATTCTACCAGTTACATCCTCAAAAACTTGCTGTAGATTATTCAAGCATGCTTTAACTTAAGCAAATCCATGTTGACTTTGTCCGATCCTGTCAGTATTTTCCAAGTGCTCTGCTATTACATCTTTTATAATGGACTCTAGCATTTTCCCCACTACCGATGTCAGGCTTACCGGTCTAGAATTCCCCATTTTCTCTCTTCCACCGTTTTTAAAGAGTGGGGATAGATTAGCTATCCTCCCGTCCATGGGAACTGTTTCAGAGTCTATATAATTTTGGAAGATGACCAGCAATGCATCTACTATTTCTAGGGCCACTTCCTTAATTACCCTTGGATGCAGATTATCAGGCCCTGGGGACTTATTGGCCTTCAATCCCGTCAATTTCCCTAAATCCATTTCCCTACAAATACTTGTTTCATTCAATTCCTCCCTCTCATTAGACCCTATGTTCCCCGACATCTCTGGTAGGTTATTTCTCTCCTCCTTTGTGAAGACAGAACCAAAGTATGTAATTAATTGTTCTGCCATAACTTTGTTCCCCATTATAAATTCCCCTGATTCTGACTGCAAGGGACCTACTCTTGACTTCTCCAATCTTTTTATCTTCACATATCTATAGAAGCTTTTACAGTCAGTTTTTATGTTCGCTGAGAGCTTACTCTGATACTGTATTTTCCCCCTCTTAAGTAATCCCTTTGTCCACCTTTGCTGAATCGTAAACTGCACCCAATCCTCAGGCTGGTTGCTCTTTCTGACCAATTGATTAGTCCTCTCCTTGGATCTTATGCTATCCCTAATTTCCCTTGTTAGCCACGGTTGTGTCACCATTTTAATATTTTTATTTCAAACAGGGATGAGCAAAATCTGTAGTTTATCCATGCGATCATTAAATGTTTGCCATTGCCTATCCACCGTTAACCCTTAAGTAACGTTCCCCAAACAATCCTAGCCAACTCGCACCTCATACCATCGTAGTTTCCTTTATTTACATGCAGGACCCTAGTCTCTGAGACAAATACTTCACTCTCCACCTTAATGAAGAATTCAATCATATTATGATCGCTCCACACCGAGGGGCCTCGGACAACAATTAATCCTTTCTCGTTACATAATACCCAGTCTAAGATTGCCTGATCTCTAGTTGGTTCCTCGACATATTGGTCCAGGAAACGATCCCGTACACACTCTAGGAATTCCACCTCCACTTTATTGTTACTAAATTGTTTAGCCCAATCTATATTTAGATTAAAGTCACCCATGATAACTGCTGTGTGCTTATTGCATGTGTCTCTAATTTCCCATTTAATGCCATCCCCAACCTCAGCATTACTGTTTGGTGGTCTGTATACAGCTCCTACTAACGTTTTCTGCCCCTTGGAATTTCTCTGCTCTACCCATACAGATTCCACATCATCAGAGCTAATATCCCTCCTTTCTATTGTGTTAATCTCTTCTTTAACCAGCAATGCTACCCCACCATCTTTTCCTTTTTGCCTGTCCTTCCTGAATATTGCATAACCCTGGATGTTGAATTCCCAGCCTTGGTAACCCTGGAGCCATGTCTCCGTTATCCCAATTATATCATATCCGTTTACATCTACTTGCACAGCTAATTCGTCCGCCATATTACAAATTCTCCTCTCATTAAGACACAAAGCCTTCAGGCTTGATTTTTTTAACACTCTCAGACCTTTTAAAATTATTGATTACTGTGGCCATGTTTGATTTACACCCTTGATTGCTCTGACTTCCACTTTTGCTTTTCTCTTTCCTGTCTTTTGCTTCAATCCTTGCTTCCCTTTCCTCTGTCTCCCTGCACAGTTTCCCAAACCCCTGCCATTTTAGTTTAATCCCTCCCCAAGAGCCTCAGCAAGCAATCCCCCGAGGACATCGGTCCCGGTCCTGCCCAGGTGCAAACCATCCAGTATGTACTGGTCCCACCTCCCCCAGAACTGGTACCAATGTCCCAGGAGTTGGAATCCCTCCCCCTTGCTGCATTCCTCTAGCCAAGTATTCATCTGAAATATCCTTCTCTTTCTACTCTGACTAGCACTTGGCACTGGTAGCAATTCTGATATTACTATCTTTGAGGCCCTATTTTTTAATTTACCTCCACCTCCCTATATTCAGCTTTTAGGACCTCATCCCGTTTTTACCTATACCGTTGGTACCTATATGCACAACAACAACTGGCTGTTCACCCTTCTCCTCCAGAATGCCCTGGAGCCGCTCCAAGATATCATTGACCCTTGCACCAGGGAGGCAACATACCATCCTGGAGTCACGTTTGTGGCCGCAGAAACGGCTATCTATTACCCTTACAATAGAATCCCAAATCATTATAGCTCTCGCTCTCTTTTTCCTCCCGTCCCGTGCAGCAGAACCACCCATGGTGCCAGTAATTTGGTTGCTGCTGCCTTCCCCGATAAGCCATCCTCCCCAACAATATCCAAAGTGGTATATCTGTTTGAGAGGGGGATGGCCACAGGGGACCCCTGCACTACCTGCCTGTGCCTACTATTCAACTGGCGGTCATTAATTCACTTCCTGCCTGTGCAGCCTTTACCTGCGGTGTGACCATCTGATTAAACATGATATGCATGACGTCCTCAGCATCGCGTATGTATCCATTCGCATCTCCAGTGCCGCAATGTGGTCTGCCAGTAGGTGCAGCTGGATACTCTTCCCGCACACATGGTCGTCAGGGACACAGGAAGTGCCCCTGAATTGTCACATAGTGCAAGAGGAGCATGTCACGGGGCTGAGCTTTGCTGCCATTACTTACCCTTTAATTATTTTAAATTAAATCAATACCAACAATTATACTAGAATTAAATGATATACTCAATGGCCCTTGTTTCCTAGTACTCCCCACAACACAACAGAGATGTTAGAAACTATGAACACAGAATTAAGACATTCTAAACATTATAACCTATGACCCTTTACTGTAAACTTTAGAATATTATAGGTACTCACCCAGTCAGCCGCTTCCTCCTGCCTGCATCACATTTTGAATCGTGGCCTGGCTCTGGAACGCTGCTGCTGGTCTGCGAGATTGGTAAACCTCTGAAAAAGAGCCCGCAAAAGTGAGTTTAAATACTCAGAGTCTCCACTCTCACCGCTCCCGACAATGGCCTGTGAAAAACGCCCGCGAAAATGAGTTTAGATACTCAATGTCTCTCCGCTCTGACCACTCCCGACAATGGCCTGTGAAAAAAAGCCTGCGAAAGTGTGTTTAAATACTCACCGAACCACTTCTCTCACCGCTCCCGCCACTGGCCCATTTTAAAGATGGAGGCCTAGAAATTCAGTGGGCCATGCGCCCACTTAGCGCCTAAAGAGGTCTTTTGCGCTGGCGGGGTGGTAGCGCGGAAATTGAGTGCAGCGGTATTGGCGGCAGTAGCCGTTAGCGCTGCGCCGGGACCGATGACGTCATCGGTGTGCGCGGTGGCCCGTAACGCCCCGAAACCGCGCCGATCCCCATATTTATTTGCGCCCGCCTCCTCCGAAGCGGGCGCAAACAGCGAACAGAAAACGGGGCCGTCCTGCTGCCATAGTGGGGCGCTTTAAAGCTGAAGGTGCGGCCGGCCGCTTTTTCGGCGGCCGCCTGCCCGCACCTCCTTCCCCGGCCTCCTCCACCCCCCCCCCGCGGCATTGCCGGCTGGTTTCCGTGGAGCCCGGCACCTCTCCGTTGTGCCGGGCTCTTTTGCCGGCACTCGCGATCGGGGCTCCGGCCGTTGCAGGCACCTCCCCCTTAAGAGAAGGAGGAGGCCTGCAGTACCGCAGCCTGCCGCACCGCATCGGGTGGCACTGCGGCAACTAGCGTGCCGATATTCAGTTGCAGCGCCCCAAACGGAGGCGGGCACACCCTGGTATAGCGCCCGCTTCCGAATTGGGGCGCAGAAGACGAATATACGGCGTGCGCTAATGCCTCCCCGCCCAGCGCTAACTTTTGGGCGCCAGCGAGCTGCCCGCGCCCAAGTGAATTTCTAGGCCGGAGTCTCTCCATCAAGGACCACTTTTAAACAGGGAGGCTCTCCATCAGCGACCACTTTTAAAGAGGGAATCTATCCATCAGGGACACTGTTTAAAGTGGGTGTATCTCCGTCAGGGACCCTTTTAAAAGAGGGAGTCTCTCCATCAGGGACCCCCTTTAAAGAGGGAATCTCTCCATCAGGGATCCCTTTTAAAGAGGGAATCTCTCCATCAGTGATACCTTTTAAAAAGGGAGTCTCTTCATCAGTGATACCTTTTAAAAAGGGAGTCTCTTCATCAGGGACCCTGTTTAAAGAGGGAGTCGCTCCATCAGTTTCCCCTTTGAATGAGGCAGTATCTCCATTCTGGACCCCTTTTAAAGAGGGAGTCACTCCATCAGGGACACTTTTAAATAGGAGTCACTCCGTCAGGGAACCATTTCAAAGAGGCAGTCTCTCCATAAGGGACACTTTTTAAAGAGGGAGTCTGTCCATCAGGAATCCCTTTTATTGAGGCGGTGTCTCCATCAGGGATACGTTATAAAGAGGGAGTCTTCATCAGGGTCCCCTTTTAATGAGGCAGTCTCTCAATCAGGGACCCTTATTCAAGAGGGAATCTCTCCATCAGGGACCCTGCTTAAAGAGGAAGTCTAACCATCAGGGACACCTTTTAAAGAGGGAGTGTCTCCTCGGGGAGTCTCTCCATCAAGCTCCCCTATTAAAGAGGGAGTCTTTCCACCAGGGACCCCATTTAAAGAGAGAGTCTCTCCGTCAGGGGTCCCTTTTAATGAAGGAACCTCTCTGTTTGGAACCCCTTTAAAAGAGGTGTTTCTCCGTAAGGTACCCCTTTTAAGCAGTGATTTTCTCCCTCAGGGACCCCTTTTAAAGAGGTAGCCTTTCCGTAGCGGAATTCTTTAAAAGATGGAGCCTCTCTGTCAGGGACCCTGTTTAAACATGAAGTCTCTCTGTAAGGGACTCCTTTAAAGCTGGATTCACTCCATCGGGGATCCCTCTTATGGAGGGAGACTCTCCGTCAGAGACCCCTATTAAAGAGGGATCTCTCTGTCGGGGACTACATTTAAATAGGAAGTATATCCTCAGAGAACGCATTTGAAGGTGGCGCCTCTCCATCAGAGACACCTTTAAAAGAGGAAGACTCTCCATCAGGGACCCTTTATTTGAATATATGAACAAAAGAAATCGGAGCTGGAGTAGGCTATTCGGACCTTCAAGCCTGCTCCGCCATTCAAGGAGATCATGGCTGATCTTCTGTCTCAACTCCATTCACCGGCCCTATCTCCATATCCCATGATGCCCTGAAAAGTCAGAAATCTATCGACATCTGTTTTGAATGGACCCAATGACTGAGCCTCCACAGCCCTCTGGGGTAGAGAATTCCAAAGATTCACCACCTTCTGTGTGAATAAATTTCTGCTCATATCTGTTTTGAATGGCCTATCGTTTATCCTGAGGCTGTTGCCCCTGGTTCTAGACACCCCAGCCAAGGGAAACAATCCCCCAGCATCCACCCTATCAAGCCCTGTAATAATTTTATATGCTTCAATGAGATCCCCTCTCATTCTTCTGAACTCAAGAGAATACAGGCCTAGTTTACTCAATCTCTTCTCATACGACAGTCCCGCCATCCATGGAATCAATCAGCAAATTTGGAAATGTTACATGTATTCCCCTCATCCAGATCATTGATATAGATTGTGGAAAGCTGGGGCCCAAGCACCGATCCTAGCGATATCCCACTAGTCTCTGTCTGCCATCCTGTAAAAGACCCGTTTCTCCCTACAATTTGTTTTCTCTTAGTTTACCAATTCTCAATCCATGCTAGTGTAATAGCCCCAATTCCATGTGCCCTAATTTTGTTCATCAACCTCTTGTGCGGGACCTTATCGAAGGCCTTCTCAAAATCCAGATACACCACATCTACCAGTTCCCCTTTGTCTACTCCACTAGGTACATTCTGAAATAACTCCAATAAGATTGTCAAACAGGATTTCCCTTACAATAATCCATGTTGACTCTGCCTAATCTTACTATTAGTTTCTAAGTGCCCAGTTATTACATCCTTTATAATTGAATACAGCATTTTCCCAACTACTGATGTGAGGCTAAAAGGTCTGTATTTCCCTGTTTTCTCGGTTCCTGCTTTCTTAAATAGCGGGGTTACATTTGCTATCCTACAATCTGCACGATCCGTTCCAGAATCTATAGAATTTTGGAAGATGACAACCAATGCGTCCACTATACCAATGGCCACCTCTTTCAAAATCGTAGCATGTAGGTCATCCGGTCCTTGGGATTTGTCGCATTTTAGTCCCACTAATCTTGCTAGTGCTGTTTCTTTAACTTATAAAAAATTCAATATTTTCCTCATTCTCGCCAAACCCTTGGTTTTCTCGTATTTCTGGGAGGTTTCTTGTGTCTTCCTCCGTGAAGACAGAAACAAAGTATTTACTTAATGTCTCTTGCCATTTCCTCATTCCCCATTATAAATTCTCCCGTCTCTGACTGTGAAGGACCTACTTTTAACTTCACCAGTGTTTTCCTTTTCACATACCTATCGAAGCTTTTGCAATCTGTTTTTATATGTTTCGCTAGTTTGTGCTCATATTCCATTTTCCATTTCTCTATCAATTTCCTGGTCGCCCTTTGCTGATTTCTAAAAATATCCCAATCCTCAGGCTGACCGTTATTTCTGGCAACTTTACAAGCTTCCTCCTTTGACTTAATACTAGCTTTAATTTCTTTTGTTAGCCATGGTTTGATCTATTTTCCTTTTGGGTATTTATGCCCTAGAGGAATATATGTTCGGTGCAAACTATGCATTATTTCCTTGAATGTTAGCCAGTATGCCCACATTCATACCTTTTAGTGTAGTCTCCCAGTCTACCATGGCCAAGTTGTCCCTCATACACTTGTAGATTCCACAGTTTAGGTTTAAGAACATAGTTTCAGGCTGGAATACATCACTCTCAATCATAAAGTAAAAATCAATCATATTATGATCACTTGTCCCTAAAGGCCCCTTCACCACAAGATTATTGATTAGCCCGTTCTAACTACACATTAGCAAATCCAGAATAGCCTGTTCTCTGGTTGGTTCCTCCACATATTGATCCAGGGAACCATCTCGCATACATTCCAAGAATTTGTCCTCCACACCATTAGTGGCAAGTTGATTTGGCGAGTCATTATGTATTCAAAAAGGGGGGTAGGGAAAAAGCAGGTAATTACAGACCTGTAAGCCTTACATCAGTTGTGGGCAAAATGCTGGAGTCCATCATTAAGGATGAAATAGCGGAGCACTTAGCAAATGGGGACAGGATAGGACAGAGTCAACATGGATTTACAAAGGGTAAATCGTGCTTGACTAATCTATTGGAATTTTTTGAGGGAGTAACTGGTAGAATAGATGGGGGAGAGCCAGTAGATGTGGTGTACCTGGACTTCCAAAAGGCCTTCGATAAGGTCCCACATAAAAGATTAGCATGGAAAATTGAGGCTCATGGGATAAAGGGGAAAGTTTTGGCGTGGATAGGGAACTGGCTGTCAGATAGAAAACAGAGAGTTGGAATAAACGGCTCATTTTCTGAATGGCAGGCAGTAACAAGTGGGGTACCACAGGGATCTGTCCTGGGCCCCCAGCTGTTCACAATTTACATTAATGACCTGGATCAGGGAGTCGGATGCAGCATTTCCAAATTTGCAGACGACACTAAACTAGGAGGGGGGGTGGGCTCAGAGGAAGAGACCAGGAAGCTCCAGAGCGATTTGGACAGACTGGGCGATTGGGCGGATAAATGGCAGATGCACTATAATGTGGACAAGTGCGAAGTTATCCACCTTGGGTGCAGGAACGGGAGGGCAAATTATTATTTAAATGGCAATAGATTGGGAGAGGGGGAAGTACAGAGAGACCTGGGTGTTCTTGTACACCAGTCACTGAAGGCGAGCATGCAGGTGCAACAGGCGGTCAAGAAGGCAAACGGTATGCTGGCCTTCATAGCAAAAGGGTTAGAATACAGGAACAGGGATACCTTGCTGCAGCTGTACAGGGCACTGGTGAGACCACACCTCGAGTACTGTGTACAGTTTTGGTCGCCTCATCTGAGGAAGGATGTTCTTGCCATGGAGGGGGTGCAGCGGCGATTCACCAGGCTGATACCAGGAATGGCGGGAATGACCTATGAGGAGAGACTATGTAGTTTAGGGATGTACACACTGGAGTTTAGAAGATTGAGAGGGGACCTCATAGAAGTGTATAAAATTCTGACAGGTCTAGACAGACTGGATGCAGAAGGAATGTTTCCCTTGGCGGGTGAGAACAGAACTAGAGGACATAATTTAAGGATAAGGGCTAAACCATTTAGGACAGAGATGAGGGGGAATTTCTTCACTCAGAGAGTGGTGAACCTGTGGAACTCATTGCCACAGAGGGCAGTGTACGCCAGCTCATTAAATATATTTAAGAGGGAATTAGATATATTTCTACGGGCAAAAGGGGTTAAGGGTTACGGAGAGAAGGCGGGGACGGGATACTGAATTAAAGGATCAGCCATGATCTCATCGAATGGCGGAGCAGGCACGAAGGGCCGAATGGCCTACTCCTGCTCCTATCTTCTATGTATCTATGTATCTATGTAGGTTAAAGTCCTCCATGATTACAGTATTGTCCTTGTTACATACACTTCTAATTTCTAGATTTTTACTGTGCTCCACATTACCACTCCTCTTTGGTGGCCTATACACTGCTCCCACCAATATTTTCCGCCCTTTGCTGATCCCTTAGCTCCACACAAACTGATTTTTAAAGAGGGAGTCTCTCTGTAAGTGACCCCTTTTAATGCTGGCGTCTCTCCGCGTCGGTCCAATTTTACAGAGGGAATCTCTCCGTCAGGGAGCCCTTTTAAAGAGGGAGTCTCACCATCAGTGGCCCCTGTTAAAGAGGGAGTCTCTGAGCCAGGGACCCGTTTTAAAAATGATTCTCTCCATCATCGACACCTATTAAAGAGGGAGTCTCTCTGTCGGGGACCCCTTTTAAAGATGGTGCCTCTCCTCAGTGACCCCTTTTAAATTGAAGTCTCTCCATCAGGGACAACTATAAAAGAGGGAGTCTCCCTGTCGGTGACCCCTTTTAAAGAAGGAGACTCTCTGTCAGGGACCCCTATTAAAGAGGGATCTCTCCGTCAGGGACCCCTGTTTAAAGAATGATTCTCTTCATCAGGGACACCTTTTTTAGAGGGAGTCTCTGCATCAGGAATCCTTTTTTAAAGAGACAGGCCTAGAAATTCAGTTGTTTGCGCCAGCCTCTAGCGCCTTAGGAGGAGGAGATGTGGGGTGCTAAGCGGCTAGCGCCCGGGCGCAGCGCGATCTGCACCTCTCGCCAACTTCAGTTAAGATTTAGCGGCGGCGCCAAGCCTTTGCGCGCGCTCAGCTGCGCGCGCAGATCCTGACGTCATTTCATGGTGCAACGCCCTTTGTGCACCCCAAAACAGAAATTCAATGGCGCCGGCCTATTGTGCGCCTGGCACCCCTAGCGACTGGTAGAGGGGAACGGTTCCCAGTCGCTGCGGGGCGCAGGGGGCGCTAATTAAAGGGCACTCCTCCTGCAGTAGAAATGGCAGCCATTTTGCAACACTCCTTCTTTGTGAGAGACGGATCTTTGGAGAGAGACAAAGGTAGAGGGCTTTCTGGTTTGGCTCAACACTCGCACAGGTACTTGTGGCTTCAGGCCACAGCTTTGCACTTGTCTTTAACTTCAGAGCCATAGCATTGATTGGAAACATATAATGGGGGCTGCAATGGGTGGAAACGTTGGGCTTCTCCATTGCATTCAAAGGGCTCAGAGACGCCGTGAGAGAGTGCCAGTCATGGCCAGATGGAGAAGGGGCAACAGGCGTCGGCAAAGGAGGCCTTACCCACCCAGGGTATACCGCCAGCAGTTCTCATATCTGAACATGTCTGACGAGCAGTGTGTTCGGAGGCTGCGATTCAGAAGGGCGGTGGTCACTGAGATCTGCCACCTGCTTCGCGGAGATCTGCAGCCACAGCTGAGGAACAGGACGTCTCTGTCGGTGGCAGTGAAGGTGACAGTGTCTCTCAACTTCTATGCCACCAGCTCCTTCCAATCCACTACTGGGGACATTTCCAACATCTCCCAGTTTGCGGTACATTGCTGCATCCACCAGGTGACCAATGCCCTTTTCAGAAGGAGATGTCAGTTCATCTCCTTCTCCATGACCGTTGACAAGCAGCAACAGCGTGCAATGGGCTTTGCAGCATTAGCGGGCTTCCCCATGGTGCAGGGCGCCATTGACTGCACACATGTGGCTTTGCGGGCACCTCTAGAGAATGCCGAGGATTACCGCAACCGGAAGGGCTACCATTCGCTCAACGTGCAGTTGGTGTGTGACCACAGGCAGCTCACCCTAGCTGTCAATGCCCGCTTTCCAGGCAGCAGCCACGATGCCTTCATCCTGCGCCAGACTTCTGTGGCAGACATGTTCCAGGCCCAGCCTCACCCACGCGGATGGCTTCTCGGGGACAAAGGCTATCCTTTGTGCACCTGGCTGATGACCCCGCTCCGTGCGCCCCGCACCCCTGCTGAAGAGGGATACAATGACAGCCATCAAGCAACCAGGAACATCATTGAGCAAACAATCGGCGTCCTGAAGCAACGGTTCTGCTGTCTGGATCGTTCCGGAGGAGCCCTACAGTACTCGCCTGAGCGAGTCTCCCATTTCGTTGTCATGTGCTGCATGCTGCACAACCTGGCTATCTGCAGGACTCAGCCACTGCCACCAGACATTGGAGGACCACCAGAGGAGGAGGAGGACCAGCACAGGAGGGAGGCAGAAAGTGCAAGGGCCGCCCGTCGGCGGCTTATTGCACGTCGGTTCTAGGCCCCCTCTCAGGGAATGGCTTGTCACAAGATGAATGTCGCCGCTCCACAAGCCCTCAGCCGAGCAGGGCAACCAGGACTTCCAAAAGAAAGCATGGACAGTGCGATTTCAGAAAATTTATTACTTTAATACCTCTGTGCCCTTCCCACATAACAAACTAATGGAGAGAAGCCCCCCCCAAAAAAACAAATTGACCAGTCTCGGCCTTCACAAGTAAAACAAAGACACCAGTATCAGCCTTTACAAGTGAAACAAAACATTTGGCCTCACCTTCTACTTTTTCCCCCGCAAGGGTGATGCGTTTCGCATCCATGACTGGCCCCTGCCCGCCCTGCAGCTCCTCCTCAATGGGACCCCAGTGGCTGCAGCAAGGCTGGGTGAAGGCTGCTGAGGGTCAGATGGTGAGACGGCAGATGCCCTTGGGGGTCGGCCTGGACCAGCTCTGGGACTGGAGGGGCCGGCTGCTGACTGCTCCAACTCTGCTTGGGCGGCAGCAGTCTGTCCAGCGGCTGGTGGCAGCTGCAATGGAGGAGTGACAGTTTCGGCTGCAGGAATGCTACCAACCTGACAGATCACAGGTACTCCCTGGTCGCCTGATACATTGGCACTCGCACAGGCCAGCACTGCAGCATGCGCAGCAATCTGCTGAAGCACAGACTGCTGGGCTGCTGCGGCGCGGCGAGTGCCCTGGCGATGCCTGGCCAATCCAGCGAGGGTGGCAGCAGTTAGTGCCCGTGTGGCCCTGGTCTGTGTCCGCATGACACCAGCCAGTGAATGCACGGCACGACTGAGCACTTGGCTAGAAGCCGCCTGTGCTGCCTGTGTAATGAAGACATACCCCTACAACACAAGGTGGATAACTTCTTGTTTGCCTACCGGAATGCAACACATGCGGTTACCGACCAAACTCCAGCCATGATGGTCTTCAATCGAAGACTACGATGCCGCTTGGATTTGGTTAAGCCAAACATCAGAAGAGATGTGGAGAACAGGCAGTTTCAGAATATGAATGAAAGGCCGACCAGGAGTTTTAAGATAGGTCAACCAGTTTTGGCCCGGGACTACCGCACAGAGAAATGGCAGCCAGGCACGATCTGTACACGGCAAGGACCTCTAATGTATACCGTGGACGTTGGAGTGAGCATTGTAAGATGCCATGCTGACCAGATTCTAGAGTCACTGGAAAACGTCAATTCCACACCACGATCCGATACACCTGGTGATGAAACCGAAGTACCAATTGCATCTACCTCAGAATCGGGAATATTGGAAGCAGACGAACCCAACAACGACGTTGATTCCGAATCAACTCTGCCAGAAGAACCTGACACCCCAAAGAGGCGTTATCCAGACAGAATCAGGAAGCCTCCTCAAAGACTGAACTTATAATTGCTTAACTTCAGATAATGTATAAGACAACTGTAATTGTAAATATGTTATTTAATTATTAATCGAATGTTATGTACTGTTTAGCTAAAAGGGGAGGAATTGTACTGTATGTACTTTGCAGAAGGAACTATATTCTGCAGCCCCTGTATACTGCAGTACCAGTAGTGACCACCCCTGTATATAAGCCTGTGTAGTAACTTTACATAGTTAGTTCCAGTTTGTCTCCACTCAGTAAAGACCTGTTATAACCAACTCCTGCAGTCCGTGTCTCAATTACACACGGACATAATATACACTCTACCCTATCATGGGCTCTACCCACCCATTTAATCTCCTCCCACAGTCCATGTGTACTCTCCCCTATCATGGACTCTACCCACCCATTTAATCTCCTCCCAGAGTCCATATACACTCTCCCCTATCATGGGATCTACCCACCCATTTAATCTCCTCCCACAGTCCATGTACACTCTACCCTATCATGGGATCTACCCACCCACTTAATCTCCTCCCACAGTCCATGTACACTTTACCCTATCATGGACTGTACCCACCCACTTAATCTCCTCCCACAGTCCATGTACACTTTACCCTATCACAGACTCTACCCACCCATTTAATCTCCTCCCACAGCCCATGTAAACTCTCCCCGATCATGGACTCCATCCACCCATTTATTCTCCTCCCACAGCCCATGTACACTCTCCCCTATCATGGACTCTACCCACCCATTTAATTTCCTCCCACAGCCCATGTACACTCTACCCTATCATGGACTCTACCCACCCATTTAATCTCCTCCCACAGTCCATGTACACTCTCCCCTATCACGGACACTACCCACACATTTAATCTCCTCCCACAGCCCACACTCTCCCCTATCACGGACTCTGCCCACCCATTTAATCTCCTCTCACAGTCCATGTACACTCTCCCCTATCATGGACACTACCCACACATTTAATCTCCTCCCACAGCCCATGTACAGTCTCCCCTATCATGGACTCTACCCATCCATTTAATCTCCTCCCACACCCCATGGACACTCTCCCCTATCATGGACTCTACCCACCCATTTAATCTCCTCCCACAGTCCATGTACACTCTACCCTATCATGGGATCTACCCACCCACTTAATCTCCTCCCACAGCCCATGTACACTCTCCCTATCATGCACTCTACCCACCCATTTAATCTCCTCCCAGAGTCCATGTACACTCTCCCCTATCATGGACTTAACCACCCATTTAATCTCCTCCCACACCCCATGTGCACTCTCCCCTTTCATGGACTCTACCCACCCATTTAATCTCCTCCCACAGCCCATGTACACTCTCCCCTATCACAGACTCTACCCACCCATTTAATCTCCTCCCACAGCCCATGTAAACTCTCCCCGATCATGGACTCTATCCACCCATTTATTCTACTCCCACAGCCCATGTACACTCTCCCCTATCATGGACTCTACCCACCCATTTAATCTCCTCCCACAGCCCATGTACACTCTACCCTATCATGGACTCTACCCACCCATTTAATCTCCTCCCACAGTCCATGTACACTCTCCCCTATCATGGACACTACCGACACATTTAATCTCCTCCCACAGCCCACACTCTCCCCTATCACGGACTCTACCCACCCATTTAATCTCCTCTCACAGTCCATGTACACTCTCCCCTATCATGGACTCCATCCACCCATTTAATCTCCTCCCACAGCCCATGTACACTGTCCCCTATCATGGACACTACCCACACATTTAATCTCCTCCCACAGCCCATGTACACTCTCCCCTATCATGGACTCTCCCCACCCATTTAATCTCCTCCCACATCCCATGGACACTCTCCCCTATCATGGACTTAACCACCCATTTAATCTCCTCCCACAGCCCATGTACACATTCCCCTATCATGGACTCTACCCACCCATTTAATCTCCTCCCACAGCCCATGTACACTCAATTCAATTCAATTCAATTCAAATCGCTTTATTGGCATGACAAGGTACATCTTATGTTGCCAAAGCATCGAAAAACATTTATGGTTGAACACATAAACGCAGATCTATCCATACAGTGTATAAACAGATATATCCCTGAGTGTATAAATATACATTCATATAATTTGTATATATTCTTTTTTTCAGATTTAATGGTTGTCCCTCTGTTTATAGCAAGCTGTAACATAGTGTACCGCTAAGGTTACACAATTTCTCTGTTGCCCTAGTAGGTATGGGAGTTTTTGGTCGTCATTCAAATTTCTGAATTCAGGGCATATTTTTGTGAATTTTGTGTAGAAATTCTCCCTGATATCCTGATATTTTCCACAAGCTTTGAGGAAGTGCATCTCTGTCTCCACCACTCCCTGACTGCAGTGATAGCATATCCTGTCCTCTCTTGGCAGCCGGGTCTGCCTGTGTCTGCCTTTTTCGATGGCCAGGCTATGTTCGCTAAGTCTGTACATTGTCAAGGTTTTTCTCAGTTTGCTATCCTTTACCATGGTCAGGTATTCAGCCATGTTGTATTGTCTGTTTAGGGCCAAGTAGCAATTGAGTTTGTTTTGGGTTTTTGTTGTTTCTGCCCAATATGACAGATATTTTTCCTTTTGCTTAGTGACAATTGTGTTGGGTCGAGTTCTCTGTGCTACGATGTCACTGTCCTGGGGCTGGTTATTGTTAGTAGTGTTAGTAGTTACTTCACTGAGTCCCAGTACTAGTTGAATGAGGGTATTCTTCTTTATGGTCCTCTATTGGCATTTAAGGGCTGCGGAATGATAGCAGTGGGTGTTACTCATTTTTAGCTGTTTCCAAAATTTGGTGGCTCTTTTTTGGATAGTAATTATTAACGGATATTGGCCTAGTTCTACCCTGCATGCATTGTTTACGGTTTTTCTTTGGGTTCGGAGGATACTTTTACAGAATTCTGCATGTAGGATCTCAATGGGGTGTTTGTCCCATTTTGCGAATTCTTGTTGTGTTAGTGGTCCCCACAACTCACTGCCATAGAGTGTTGTGTATGTAACCTGTTCCACCTTAAGAGAGCTTAAGCCTGTTCCACCTTAAGAGATGTACTACTTTCTCAGGCTGCTGTAGACGTAATACCGGGGGTGAACACACCGGTATATAAGCACTGTGCAGTAATCTTGTATTCAGTATAGTCCCTACCTCCAACCAGTAAAGACCTGTTTTTATTGTTACTCATTAGTCTGTTTTAATTAACTAAATAATTCACAGACTTAACACTGGCGACGAGTCAGGTTCTTACCCTGCGGCAGTTATTCCACGGCGGTTGAAGAGAGGTTTCAAACCTCACCACTCACCACCCCACAGGAAGAGACAGGCATTAGGACCCTGAAGCCTCCATCAGCTTGTGAACCGGAGTAGAAGACAGGACTGGGGAAGAGAGAGGTAGGGCGATAGCGATCGGCAGATAAGGGCCGGGCCGCTTTCAAGTGCGAGGCGCAGCCGGGCCATCGATCGCATCCGCTGATAAGGGCCGCACTCGGGCGATCGCATCCGCTGATAAGGGCCGCACTCGGGGGCTGAAGGGAGACGGCGTCGGGGGACGGGTGAAGACCGCCAAGCGCGGGAAAACCGCCATTTTGTGGGCGGAGGACGACGGCAAGAGCGGGAAGCCGCCATCTTTGATAACAAGTAAAGAAAATAAAATCTGAGAAATTGCAAATCTACAATGCCTAAACACGGGAATATTAGCACCTTTGATAGTGACCTCGAAGATTGGGCCATATATGTTGAAAGAGTAAAAAATTATTGTAAGGCCAATAAAATTCGTGACCAAGATAAAGCTCTAACATTATTAAATTTAATGGGTGTGAAGACATACGGGCAATTGAAACACCTGTTATCACCAGATGAACCGGCGGATAAGACGTTCGATGAGATTGTTACTGTCCTGAAAGATCATCTAAACCCCACGCCGCTGATGCTAGCGGAATGATTTAAATTTTACGACAGAAGGCAGCTACAGCATGAAAGCAATGCTGAATATTTGCTGGAATTGCGTAAATTAGCGAAATATTGCCAGTTTGGAACGGGACTGACAGAGGCACTTCGAGACAAATTTGTGTGTGGTTTATTTAAACAGGATACACAAAAGCGACTGCTCGAGGAGAATGAGCTGACGCTTGAGAAGGCGGTCACTATGGCAGCAGCACACAAAGCCGCAGCGAGAGGCACGGCAGTAATGCAGCTACGGTCACCGGAGCTCAGTGCACACAAATTGGGTGTGAGTTCTGGCAAATGTTATCGTTGTGGAAAGACAACGCATGATCAGAACCAGTGTTGGTTTAAAAACCAAGAATGTAGAACTTGTGGTAGGCTTGGACATATAGCTAGAGTATGCAGGTCAGCGAAGAAGACCAGCAACAAGAAGTCACCGCAAGGAAAATACGCAAAGGTACACAAGGTGACCGAACAGGAGTCCGATTCAGACGCTAGCAGTAATGAACTGGCTAGCTTAAGAGTACTCAACGCTGGTAAGGGTGCAGACCTCCAGACAATTTGGGTCACTCTTCAGATAGAAGGAGTCCAAGTAAAACTGGAATTGGACACTGGATCGGCATTGACGGTCATAAATAAGAAAGATTACGGAAAGTTATTCCAACATATTCCCCTACAGGATACGGGGATTATATTGGAAACATACACGGGGCAAAGAGTGTACCCCATCGGGAAAATAGAGGTTGCAGTGGTCCACAAGGGCGAAGACAGTCAAATAATGGACTTATATGTGATATCTGAAGGAGGTCCTCCACTACTAGGACGGGAGTGGATTAGGAAAATGAATATGGACTGGCATTTCCTACAAACAATAACGAGTGAGAACTCGGTGAAGATAGTCGGCCC
The DNA here is from genome assembly GCF_052327205.1 of Somniosus microcephalus. Taxonomy (NCBI): domain Eukaryota; kingdom Metazoa; phylum Chordata; class Chondrichthyes; order Squaliformes; family Somniosidae; genus Somniosus; species Somniosus microcephalus. The sequence goes on along the minus strand of NC_140990.1, from coordinate 345,742,503 downwards.
AGACTCTGGAACGGATGATGGTAAGCCCAACTCAGGTGCAAAAGACAAAGTTTCAGCACAGAATTCCACTGAGCAACAACAACATAGTTTAACTGTGGATTCTGAGTCTGGCAAGTCTACTGATGTGCCCATTTCTGAGGGACACCGGGCTCGAACTCAACTCCATTTCAAACTACAACAGCAATTAGAACAAATGCTTCGCCGTTTTGAGCAAGAGTTGAATGCAACGAAAGAGTTCTTTGATATAGAGTTGGAGAATCTGGAAAGACAACAGAAGCAGCTGATGGAGAAAATGGAGCAGGAGCACACAAAACGTCTGATGTCAGAGGAGTTAACGGTCAGCCAACTCCTGCATATGCTGAAGGACAGGACTCTGAAATGGGAAAAACTTGAACACGAACTTCAATATTCAAACGAAAGGGGTTCGGAGCTCTCAAAGGTTATTGGAAGAGCTGAGGTGGCAACACAGACTGAGATGACTGCAACAGAGCAGCCCTTGGATGCCAAAAGTACGCTGACTCACGTCAACGTAGAACAACAGACCGCTGAAACAGCTGCTCCGGTAGAGGGATTGCATAGTCCGATCAATCAATCTCCAAAGGAAGTTGCAGTATTAAAATCACAAATGAGGTCACGAGTAAACGACTTGCTGAAAGCCCAGAAAAAGCTGGATGCAGAGGTACACATGAAGAAGTCTCTTCAGGAAAGATGTCTGGATTTGGAACAAGAGCTGGCTAACGTCCAGCTGGGTATGGAGGAAATAGACGACCCTCTCACTGGTCTAGCTCAGGACGACACCGAATATTACTATGACCTGGTGGACGACACCGAATATTACGATGTCCTGTCCTGCCCAGCTTGTAACTTCGACTCCCAAAGTGCAGAAATCATGGAGGAGCACCAAAAGTCTACGGAACATCGGGAGAAGCTGGCTCTACGACGGAAACAGGAGGAAGAGAAGGAGAAACTGCGCATGCAGCTGGCAGCTGTGGCAGCTGACAATGGAGCCCAGAGAGTCTCCAAGAAGCAGAAAAGGAAAAGTAAAAACAGAAGATGACCCATCTGAACCATTATCACCTCTACCAGATCACACACGTGGTCCCTCCGAACGGAGCCAAATCAGTTCGGAAGTTCAAGCTGTTAAATCCATGAAAGGACTATTGAATGAGTAACGTGAACCGACTACACCACAGAGATTGAATCTGTGAACTGTTTTCCGCAGAGACTGAATCTGTGATATGTTACGTTAAACATGAAGTTATATATGTATATATGTTATTACGTTATGTTAAATGGGGGGATGACTATAAAGCTAAGAAGGGAGGAGTGTTGTGTATGTAACCTGTTCCACCTTAAGAGAGCTTAAGCCTGTTCCACCTTAAGAGATGTACTACTTTCTCAGGCTGCTGTAGACGTAATACCGGGGGTGAACACACCGGTATATAAGCACTGTGCAGTAATCTTGTATTCAGTGTAGTCCCTACCTCCAACCAGTAAAGACCTGTTTTTATTGTTACTCATTAGTCTGTTTTAATTAACTAAATAATTCACAGACTTAACATAGAGTGCAATTGGTTCAATTACTGATTTAAAAATTTTGAGCCAAATGCTGATTGGAATTTCTATTTGGATTGATTTTTTAATGGCATAGAAAGCCCTTCTTGCTTTCTCTTTCAGTTCATTCACAGCCAGGTGAAAATTTCCCGTAGAACTGATTTTTAAGCCCACCTATGTGCAGTCATAGACTCTACCCACCCATTTAATCTCCTCCCACAGCCCATGTACACTCTCCCCTATCATAGACACAACCCACCCATTTAATCTCCTCACACAGCCCATGTACACTCTCCCCTCTCATAGACTCTACCCACCCATTTAATCTCCTCCCACAGCCCATGTACACTCTCCCCTCTCATAGACTCTACCCACCCATTTAATCGCCTCCCACAGCCCATGTACACGCTACCCTATCATGGACTCTACCCACCCATTTAATCTCTGATACGCTTATCAATTACTTCATAAAAGGTGATGAGTCGAAGAAGAGATGATGAGTCGAAAGAAGAGATGAATAAGGCTTTTATTAGCTAAGAAGAGACCATGCTTCTTCGTGAGTGACTGAACAAGTCTGAACGAAACCCACACAGTGGTGGGTGGAGTCAGCTGAGGCATGCCTCCATACACAGCGCCACCCAGAGGTGGCAATATACAATACAGTGGTTTACCACATTCACCCCTTGTTTAATGTGAAGTCCGGCGGGGTGAAGGGTACTACAAGTTAAGTCTATCAGGAGGCCTTGTCTGACGTCCTGATCGTCGTGGTGGCGGCGGTGGTGTTGCAGCATCCGACGTCGGGTCTGGTGTCTGGGTGGTTGGCGAAGATTCCTGGGGCTTTGGCATGCCGTCTGCAGGGGTTGGGTTGGGAGGGGTGGTGGGGGATAACAGTGGTAAGGGGGATAACGGTGGTAAGGGGGATAACGGTGGTAATTCAGGGGTACCCGAGGGTGCGAGATCTCGTATGGAGACCGTGTCCTCCCGCCCGTCTGGGTATGTCACCCAGGCATACTGGGGGTTGGCGTGTAGGAGGTGCACCCGCTCGACCAGGGGGTCCGTTTTATGCGTCCTCACGTGCCTCCGCAGTAGGACGGGCCCAGGAGAAGTCAACCATGCCGGTAGCGAGGTTCCCGATGTAGACTTCCGGGGGAAAACGAACATTTTCTCATGAGGGGTCGCATTAGTGGCAGTACAAAGCAGTGACCGAATGGAGTGAAGCGCTGCAGGGAGGACCTCCTGCCAGCGGGAGGTCGGAAGGCCCTTAGATTTTAGTGCTAAGAGGACTGCCTTCCAAACCGTCGCGTTCTCCCTTTCCACCTGGCCGTTCCCCCGGGGGTTGTAACTGGTGGTCCTGCTCGTGGCGATACCTCTTGTTAGCAGGTACTGCCGAAGTTCGTCGCTCATGAACGATGAGCCCCTGTCGCTATGTATATAGCTGGGGAACCCGAACAGAGCGAAGATGTCATTCAGACACTTGATGACCGTGGCACTGGTCATGTCTGGGCAAGGGATGGCAAAGGGGAAACGGGAGTACTCATCAACTATGTTGAGGAAGTACACATTGCGGTCAGCGGAGGGGAGGGGCCCTTTAAAATCGACGCTCAGGCGTTCGAAGGGGCGGGTGGCCTTGATCAGGCTTGCTCTGTCCGGCCTATAGAAGTGCGGTTTGCACTCGGCGCAGATTTGGCAGCTCTTGGTCATGGTCCTGACCTCCTCGATGGAGTAGGGCAGGTTACGGGATTTGATAAAATGGAAAAACCTGGTGACCCCCGGGTGGCAGAGGTCATTGTGGAGGGACTGCAGCCTATCACTCTGCGCGTTGGCGCATGTACCACGTGATAGGGCATCTGGGGGCTCATTGAGTTTCCCTGGCCGATACAAGATATCATAATTGTAGGTGGAGAGTTCGATTCTCCACCTCAAGATCTTGTCGTTCTTGATTTTACCCCTCTGCTTATTATTAAACATAAAAGCTACTGAACGCTGGTCAGTGAGCAGGGTAAATCGTTTCCCGGCCAGGTAATGCCTCCAGTGACGCACCGCTTCTACAATAGCCTGGGCCTCCTTTTCGATGGAGGAGTGTCTCGTCTCGGGGCCCTGGAGGGTCCTTGAGAAAAAGGCCACGGGTCTGCCCGCCTGGTTAAGGGTCGCGGCTAGGGCGAAGTCGGAGGCATCGCTCTCCACTTGGAAGGGGATGGACTCATCCACCGCGTGCATTGCGGCCTTCGCGATATCGTTCTTGATAAGAGTGAAGGCTGCACACGCCTCTGGTGTCAGGGGGAAGGAGGTGGCTTTGATGAGGGGCCTGGCTTTGTCTGCATAGAGGGGCACCCACTGGGCGTAGTAGGAGAAAAACCCCAGGCATCTCTTCAGTGCTTTTTGGCAGTGGGGAAGGGGTAGCTCCATTAGGGGGCGCATTCTGTCGGGGTCGGGCCCGATGACTCCGTTCTCCACCACGCAGCCGAGGATGGCCAGGCGCTTGGTGTGAAACATACATTTTTCCTTATTGTACGTTAGGTTCAGCCGTTGGGCCGTACGGAGGAAATTTGCTAGATTAACGTCGTGGTCCTGCTGGTCGTGGCCGCAGATGGTGACGTTATCCAAATAGGGGAAGGTTGCCCGCAGCGCGTTCTGGTCAACCATTCGGTCCATCTCCCTTTGGAAGACCGAAACCCCGTTGGTGACGCCGAAGGGGACCCTAAGGAAGTGGTAGAGGCGGCCGTTTGCCTCGAAGGCAGTATACTGGCGGTCCTCATGGCGGATGGGCAGCTGGTGGTACGCTGACTTAAGGTCGATGGTGGAGAATACTTTGTATTGCGCAATCTGATTGACCATATCAGATATGCGAGGGAGGGGGTACGCGTCCAGCTGGGTGTACCGGTTTATGGTTTGGCTGTAGTCGATTACCATGCGGCGTTTTGCAGTGGTTTTAACGACTACAACCTGGGCTCGCCAGGGGCTAGTGCTACCTTCGATAATGCCCTCCTTCAAGAGCCGCTCCACCTCAGAGCTGATAAAAGCTCTGTCCCCGGCACTGTACCGCCTGCTTTTGGTAGCGATGGGTTTACAGTCGCGGGTGAGGTTAGCGAACAGGGGAGGGGGGGGGACTTTTAATGTGGAAAGGCTGCAGGTGGTTTGCAGCGGGCGATTTAAAAGTTGTTGGTTGCAGACTGTGAGTGGGGGGAGGGGTCCACCGTATGCTAGTGTGACACTCTTAAGGTGGCACTGAAAATCCAACCCTAGCAGGACGGCAGCGCAAAGACGGGGCAGGACTAGCAGTTTAAATTTTTGATATTCAGTGCCCCCTACTGACAGGGTCACCACACAGTAGCCGCTGATGTCCATTGACTGGGACTTGGACGCCATAGAAATGCGATGGTGCGTTGGCAGAATCGTGAGGGAGTGGCTACGTACCGTGTCGGGGTGGACGAAACTCTCTGTGCTCCCGCTGTCGATCAGGCAACTGGTGGCGCGGCCGTTTACCGCGATATCCATCATGGAGCTGGATAGATGGTGAGGGTGGCCTTGATCCAGCGTCACGGAGGCCAGTATGTGGCTTAGTGAGTCACTATAGTCATCCGCCGAGACGGTGGTCGGTTCCGGTGACGAAATGGCGGTTGAGTGCGTTGGATACGATGGCGGCGGATGCCATGCGGCCGGGGGTACACAAAATGGCGGATAAGATGGCTGCTCCCACGGCCCGCACGCTGCGCTGCTGGCTGGCTTCCCCTTGCAGGCGTTAGCGTAATGGCCTTTCTTCCCGCAGCCCGAGCAGGTAGCTGTCTTAGCTGGGCAGTGCGCTCTGGGATGTTTTAACTGGCCACAGAAATAGCATTTTTGGGCCTGGTTACTGGGCATCGAAGCAGTTCTTACCGGAGGCTGCTGTCTCGGTTGGGTCGCTGCAGCGGTTGGTGCCGGGGGCGGCGGTCCCGTGTCCCACGGTTTCGATTGCCATGTCTCGGCGCCGTTACGGGGGTATGCCTCGAGGTTTCGGTGGGCCTCCTCTAACGAGAGCGCAAGGGCAATGGCCGTCTTCAGGTCGGGTTCCTTGCTTTCTAGCAGTCTCTGCCGGGTGTGGTCTGACTGGAGGCCCCTGACGAAGGCATCACAGGCGAGTCCCTGCGCGTGCTCCACAGCCGTTACCGCTTTACAATCGCAGTCTCTGCAGAGTGCCAGTAGCGCCCGTGCAAATGCCCCTACCGATTCTCCCGGTTGCTGCCTGCGGGATCCCAAGAGGTGTCGGGCGTAAATTGTGTTCACTGGGCGCGTATATTGCCCTTTTAGTAGCTTGAGGGCCGCCACGTACGTATTAGAGTCCCGGATTAGCATATATACTTGATGGCTCACCTGGGCGGTCAAAATTTTCAGTTTGTGATCCTCCTCTGTAACCTGTGAGATTGCGAGGAAGGATTCAAAGCAGCTCAGCCAGTGTTCAAACTTGGCTGATGCACCCACATCTTGAGGGTCGAGGTCCAGGCGTGGTGGTCTGAGGGCTCTCAGCAATGTCTGCTGTATCCGTTGCTGTTGTTGCTCCTCAGGTGTCGCCATTTAACTTTTAGCTAATAAAATTGATACGCTTATCAATTACTTCATAAAAGGTGATGAGTCGAAGAAGAGATGATGAGTCGAAAGAAGAGATGAATAAGGCTTTTATTAGCTAAGAAGAGACCATGCTTCTTCGTGAGTGACTGAACAAGTCTGAACGAAACCCACACAGTGGTGGGTGGAGTCAGCTGAGGCATGCCTCCATACACAGCGCCACCCAGAGGTGGCAATATACAATACAGTGGTTTACCACAATCTCCTCCCACAGTCCATGTACACTCTCCCCTATCACGGACACTACCCACACATTTAATCTCCTCCCACAGCCCACACTCTCCCCTATCATGGACTCTACCCATCCATTTAATCTCCTCCAACAGTCCATGTATACTCTCCCCTATCATGGACTCCATCCATCCATTTAATCTCCTCCCACAGCCCATGTACACTCTCCCCTATCATGGACTCTACCCACCCATCGAATCTCCTACCACAACCCATGTACACTCTCCACTATCATGGACTCTACCCACTCATTTAATCTCCTCCCACAGCCCATGTACACTCTCACCTATCATGGACTCTACCCACCCATTTAATCTCCTCCCACAGCCCATGTACACTCTCCCCTGTCATAGACTCTACCCACCCATTTAATCTCCTCCCACAGCCCATGTACACTCTCCCCTATCATGGACTCTACCCACCCATTTAATCTGCTCACACAGCCCATGTACACTCATATCCTAGCATGGACTCTACCCACCCATTTCATCTCCTCCCACAGTCCATGTACACTCTCCCCTGTCACGGACTCTACCCACACATTTAATCTCCTCCCACAGCCCACACTCTCCCCTATCACGGACTCTACCCACCCATTTAATCTCCTCCCACAGTCCATGTACACTCTCCCCTATCATGGACTCCATCCACCCATTTAATCTCCTCCCACAGCCCATGTACACTCTCCCCTATCATGGACTCTACCCACCCATTTAATCTCCTCCCACAGCCCATGTACACTCTCCCCTATCATGGACTCTACCCACCCATTTAATCTCCTCCCACAGCCCATGTACACTCTCCCCTATCATGGACTCTACCCACCCATTTAATCTCCTCCCACAGCCCATGTACACTCTCCCCTATCATGGGCTCTATCCACCCATTTAATCTCCTCCCACAGCCCATGTACATGTACACTCTCTATCCTATCATGGACTCTACCCACACATTTAATATCCTCCTACAGCCCATGTACACTCTCCCCTATCATGGGCTCTACCCACCCATTTATTCTCCTCCACAGCCCATGTACACTCTCCCCTATCATGGACTCTACCCACCCATTTACTCTCCTCCCACAGCCCATTAGCACTCTCCCCTATCATGGACTTAACCACCCATTTTATCTCCTCCCACAGCCCATGTGCACTCAATTTAATTCAATTCAATTTCAATTCAAATCGCTTTATTGGCATGACAAGGTACATCTTATGTTGCCAAAGCATCGAAAAACATTTATGGTTGAACACATAAACGCAGATCTATTCATACAGTGTATAAACAGATATATCCCTGAGTGTATAAATATGCATTCATATAATTTGTATGTACTCTTTTCTTAGATTTAATGTTGTCCCTCTGTTTATGGCAAGCTGTAACATAGTGTGCCGCTAGGGTTACACAATTTCTCTGTTCCCCTAGTAGGTATGGGAGTTTTTGGTCGTCATTCAAATTTCTGAATTCAGGGCATATGTTTGTGAACTTTGGGTAGAAATTCTCCCTGATATCCTGATATTTTCCACAAGCTGTGAGGAAGTGTGTCTCTGTCTCCACCACTCCCTGACTACAGTGAGAGCATATCCTGTCCTCTCTTGGCAGCCGGGTCTGCCTGTGTCTGCCTTTTTCGATGGCCAGGCTATCTTCACTAAGTCTGTACATTGTCAAGGTTTTTCTCAGTTTGCTATCCTTTACCGTGGTCAGGTATTCAGCCATGGTGTATTGTCTGTTTAGGGCCAAGTAGCAATTGAGTTTGTTTTGGGTTTTTGTTGTTTCTGCCCAATATGACAGATATTTTTCCTTTTGCTTAGTGACAATTGTGTTGGGTCGAATTCTCTTTGCTACGATGTCACTGTCCTGGGACTGGTTATTGTTAGTAGTGTTAGTAGCTACTTCACTGAGTCCCAGGACTAGTTGCTTGAGGGTATTCTTCTTTATGATCCTCTCTTGGCATTTCAGGGCTTTGTAATGATACCAGTGGGGGTTGCTCACTTTTAGGTGTTTCCAAAATTTGGTGGCTCTTTTTTGGATAGAAATTATTAATGGATATTGGTCTAGTTCTGCCCTGCATGCATTGTTTATGGTTTTCCTTTGAGTTCGGAAGATACTTTTGCAGAATTCTGCATGTAAGTTCTCAATTGGGTGTTTGTCCCATTTTGCAAATTCTTGTTGTGTTAGCGGTCCCCTCTCATAGACTCTACCCACCCATTTAATCTCCTCCCACAATCCATGTACACTCTCTCCTACCACGGACACTACCCACACATTTAATCTCCTCCCACAGCCCACACTCTCCCCTATCACGGACTCGACCCACCCATTTACTCTCCTCCCACAGCACATGTACACTCTCCCCTATCACGGACTCTACCCACCCATTTAATCTCCTCCCGCAGCCCATGTACACTCTCCCCTATCATAGACTCTACCCACCCATTTAATCTCCTCCCACAGCCCATGTACACTCTACCCTATCATAGACTCTACCCACCCATTTACTCTCCTCCCACAGCACATGTACACTCTCCCCTATCACGGACTCTACCCACCCATTTAATCTCCTCCCACAGCCCACACTCTCCCCTATCACGGACTCTACCCACCCATTTACTCTCCTCCCACAGCACATGTACACTCTCCCCTACCACGGACTCTACCCACCCATTTAATCTCCTCCCACAGCCCATGTACACTCTCCCCTATCACGGACTCTACCCACCCATTTAATCTCCTCCCACAGCCCGTGTACACTCTCCCCTATCACGGACTCTACCCACCCATTTAATCTCCTCCCACAGCCCATGCACACTCTCCCCTATCACGGACTCTACCCACCCATTTAATCTCCTCCCACAACCCATGCACACTCTCCCCTATCACAGACTCTACCCACCCATTTAATCTCCTCCCACAGCACATGTACACTCTCCCCTATCACAGACTCTACCCACCCATTTAATCTCCTCCCACAGCACATGTACACTCTCCCCTATCACAGACACTACCCACCCATTTAATCTCCTCCCACAGCCCATGTACACTCTCCCCTATCACGGACTCTACCCACCCATTTAATCTCCTCCCACAGCCCATGTACACTCTCCCCTATCACAGACTCTACCCACCCATTTAATCTCCTCCCACAGCCCATGTACACTCTCCCCTATCACGGACTCTACCCACCCATTTAATCTCCTCCCACAGCCCATGTCCACTCTCCCCTATCACAGACTCTACCCACCCATTTAATCTCCTCCCACAGCCCATGTACACTCTCCCCTATCACGGACTCTACCCACCCATTTAATCTCCTCCCACAGCCCATGTACACTCTCCCCTATCACAGACACTACCCACCCATTTAATCTCCTCCCACAGCCCATGTACACTCTCCCCTATCACAGACACTACCCACCCATTTAATCTCCTCCCACAGCCCATGTACACTCTCCCCTATCACAGACACTACCCACCCATTTAATCTCCTCCCACAGCCCATTTACACTCTCCTCTATCTTTGGCCGTGATTTTGCCAGTGGAGGTGGAGTCGCGGTGGGAGTGCTGATTGGCGGGTTCCGGTCCCACTCCTGGCTGCATCCGTTCTGTAAAAAGGATTTTCCGTTAACAGAACTTGTTAAACCCGCCCTTGGGGGTTCCCGGCCAATTAAAAGGAAGCGTGTCTGATGATGTCATTTGATGACTCATCATCAGCCGGTTTCCTTAAAGGGGCCACGGCCACTTTGATTTTGACAGTTGTGCTGTCAGTGTTCTGCAGCATTCAGGTGCTGCAAACACTGACAATCACTGCACAGAGGTGCGCGGCTGCACCTAGGCTCTCTCATGACTCCCTCCATATGCTTATGGAGGGAGTCACAGCACGCAGGGAGGTTCTCTTCCCTCCCAATGGGCGGAAGAGACCGGCCCAGGAGACCAACGCAGCCTGGTTGCACATTGCACAGGAGTACACAAGCAGGGATGTGGTCAGGAGGACCAGGCTGCAGTGGTGCAAACCTTTCAATGATCTCAGTAGATCACAATACGTTAGTACAAAGCCACACTCAACCTCACCCTGCTTTGCCACTCATCACATCCCCATCACTCTGCCTTCCCTACCCTACTCCTGCACATCCTTACTCACACCAACTTACCTTGTACCTCCACCCATGCCTCTCTATCTACATTATCACATCCCCATCTCACTAGCCATCCCTCACACTCACCCTCATCCTAGTCCAATCATACCAACTAACACAGAAGGGTAGGCACTTGGGTGTTTTATGCAATGTTCATGTAAATTTTCGGTTAATGTGTTGTCAAACATTGAAATCTTTATTTTCAACACTTTGCCTTATTGGACAGATCTGTGCTCGCCTTTGGAACTGTCTTAGTGAGTTGCAGTGAATGGTGAGACATAACGGTATCCCCCGCAATGGTGATGAGTATGAAAGGAACGGCTTGGTCATTGTAGGAATGCTTTATGGTGATGGTGTGGGGTGGTGTTAATCTGGTGCATCATGTGGCAGCCAGGGTGTACAGCGTCAAGTGAAGTAAATCTGGCCATGGTAAGGCCATTGCTGGCCTCCCGGGCAGCAATGTGGTCGGGTGCTGATGCCCTGTGTCCTGTGCAGCATCAGATGATTGCGGAGAAGGTTGGTATTGTTGTTGGTGATGTTGGTGTGCCTGGTGAAGTTGGTATTGGGACTGATCGTGGAGGGATTCAGAGGGCCAAGGTGAGATTTTTTCAAGGGCACCGATGTTGCTGGAATAGATGGCAGCTGAAGTTGAGATGACAGAAGCGATCTGTCAATGGTAAGAGAGCTTGCTCCAAGGAGGTGACAGTGGATAGAGAGTTTACTCCAAACACTTCCAAACTGCAGACAGCTCAAAAGTGTCCTCCAAGCCCTGACGGCTCAAGCTTCTGACACTGGAAAGTGACCAGCTGTGAAATGGTAGCTTTCAGGCCACTTTTGCAGCCCTCACCTATTCACAGCAAAAAGGGAGACACAGAGAACCCGACCTACTTACCTGACGTGATCTCCGAACGACGTGAACCCTGTAAAAAAATGTGGTTAAATAGAAATAGGCTGGCAAAATAGTAGTTAACAAGCACTTAACAAGCAGTGAAATATCTTAAATGCCTCCCCCGCCGCTTGGTGTCTGGTCTGTTCTGAAATCACAGACCTGACACTTTGGAAACTTACATGGAGGCGGGTTCCCAACCCGCTGTCAATCATTTCGATTTTGACAGCAGACCCGCCTCCAAACACACCCTCTGAGCGCCGGCAAAACTCAGCCCATGGACTCGACCCACCCGTTTAATCTCCTGAGGGGAAGAACTGCAAGTCTCTCTGTCCAAAATGTTAATGAATCAAAGCTCTGGAATATTCAATGCAACCTCACATCCTCCATTCTTAATGCTGACATGAAAATTCCACAATCCCATCATATTCCACACAACATTTCATTATCCTTCACTTTGCCCCTTGTACTGGTGTCTCTGCCAGGTTTCCACTGCTCCATCTGGTTTGAAGAATACTGAGCTGACAGCACAGATAAATTACCTTGTGAGATAAACAAGACGGTGGGCACCTCTTAACATATTAAGGAGGCAAGAGAGGAAAGTTTGAATCATTTAGATTCAAAATATCCTTTCTTGATGGGATGACAAAAACAATACAGCTCAGCTTTCAAACTTCTGTCAGGAAGGATATTGCCAGTCTACGCAGCTCAGTGCAAAGTTGTGTGTTATGACCATGCCAAGCCACAAGATGGTGATGTGGGATTTAATAATGAGCGAGGTTTTCAGTGTAATCAGCTGAGGAACAAAACAACAACCCTTCTTGGCAACCAAGCGGGTGATTAGGCAAAGCCATGTGAGTTCAGGCCTTGCGCCATTTTTCTTATTGATTCATCGAGTTATGTGGAACTAGGTTTTCCACAGCAGGTGTCAGTATTGCCAACTCTCGCGAATCCATCGTGAGAGACGCGGTTTCGGAGTGAAACATAGAAGATAGGAGCAGGAGTAGGCCATTCGGCCCCTCGAGCAATGCAATCATGGCTGATCATCCAAATTCAGTACCCGGTCCCTGCCTTCTCCCCATATCTCTTGATCCCTTTAGCCTTAAGAATTATATCTAACTCCTTCTTGAATATATTTAATGAATTGGCCTCCACTGCCTTCTGTGGTAGAGAATTCCACAGGTTCACCACTCTCTGGGTAAAGAAATTCTTCCTCATTTCTGTCGTAAATGGCTTACCCCTTCTCCTTAGACTGTGACCCCTGGTTCTGGACTCCCCCTGCTGGCGAGGTGACAGCGTGGCCACCGATCCACCTGCTCCTGCTCCTATTTCTTATGTTCTTGTGTCAGAAAGAAAGCATCACTCGCGATGGAACGCCTAAATCTCGGCACACGCGCTTTGCGCATGCGCGAAGAAGAAATACGCCGATTGATGCTATTGGTGAAATCACAAACAAGTTCTTTTGCATTTGAAACTTTGCTGAAATGCCCGCCAGAGGAAATCTTTATCACGGCATTTACAACGTCATTGCACATCGCGACCAGAGCAATACACCTTCTGTTGGCTACCATATATGCCTTTAACCTCTGATTCCAACCTACTGACCTATCAGTGGTCATTAACAGCAGTCTTCTAGAAGCCCTTTCAAAGCTGACAAATTTCTGCCTTCTAGTAAACCAGAGACGATTATCAAATAAAATTTGACAGCAAGCCACATAAGTAGATATTAGGGCAGGTGACCAAAAGCTTGGTCAAAGAGGTCAGTTTTAAGGCGCGTCTTAAAGGAGGAGAGGTTTAGGGAGGGAATTCCAGAGCTTAGGGCCCGGGCAGCTGAAGACACGGCCGCCAATGGTGGAGCGATTAAAATGGGGAATGCGCAAGTGGCCAGAATTGGAGGAGCGCAGAGATCTCGGAGGGTTTTAGGGCCGGAGGAGGTTGTGTTCTGGAATGAGTGACGGTCTGGCCTTGCATTGTGTCATCAAAAACTACGAACAGGCTCAGCAATTTGAACAAGGCAGGTTGGTAAATGCCTTCAGAAAAAGTGATCGGTAGCAAACTGATTTAAATAACTTGGTGAAATACACAAAGAGCTGTCAATTTTTTTTATTTGTTCCCGGGATGTGGGCGTCGCTGGCAAGGCCGGCATTTGTTGCCCATTCCTAGTTGCCCTTGAGAAGGTGGTGGTGAGCCGCCTTCTTGAACCGCTGCAATCCGTGTGGTGAAGGTGCTCCCACAGTGCTGTTAGGGAGGGAGTTCCAGGATTTGGACCCAGCGATGATGAAGGAACAGCCAATATACTTCCAAGTCAGGATGTTGTGTGACTTGGAGGGGAACTTGTTCCCATGCACCTGCTGCCCTTGTCCTTCTAGGTGGTAGAGGTCACGGGTTTGTGAGGTGCTGCCGAAGAAGTTCAGGCGAGTTGCTGCAGTGCATCTTGTAGATGGTACACACTGCAGCCACGGTACGCCGGTGGTGGAGGGAGTGAATGTTTAAGGTGGTGGATGGGGTGCCAATCAAGCGGGCTGCTTTGTCCTGGATGGTGTCGAGCTTCTTGAGTGTTGTTGGGGCTGCACTCATCCAGGCAAGTGGAGAGTATTCCATCACACTCCTGACTTGTGCCTTGTAGATGGTGGAAAGGCTTTGGGGAGTCAGGAGGTGAGACACTCACCGCAGAATACCCAGCCTCTGACCTTTGCTGGTTGCCACTTTATTTATGAGGCTGGTCCAAGTAAGTTCCAGTTAAATTAAACACATTTGAACAAATCCCAAAAGATGTCTGCATTTGAATTCAAAATGTTTGGTCATTCAGAGTAAGGTCCCTCTGCAATGTTGCATTAAATACTCACAGTTCACACAGCATAATCAGCTGACACCTGTAACAGTGGTATCAGCTAGGGCCTGATTTTTGAGAGTGAAGCTGGTTTTAAACCTCTTATGTACTGTGTAAAGTCTGTGGGTTGTACAGTTAATAACGACACAGACTTCAGGAGTAACAAACAAACAGGTCTTTACTATTCAGAGGTCAGGGCGAATCTGCCCCAGTTATCCTGCCACAACACGTATATACTGGTGTGGTCACTGTCGGTATTACAGTATACAGAAGCCAAACAAATAGTGCCACCCCTAAAGTAGTTCTCTTAAAGGTGAACGGTTACATTCAATAGTTCCCTTAAAGGTAGACGGGTACATACACTACAATCCTCCCTTTTTAGCTTATTACTTACAGAGTCCCCGTTAAACATACATATCTTCAACTTCATATAAAACAATTTACAGATATAATCTCGGTGGGAACAGTTCATAGATTCAGTCTCTGATCTTGACTCGTTCCGAACAGCATCTCTTTGGTGTAGCCGGTTCACATGGCTAGTGTGACTCCTCCATAGCCTTTTTCTTGACGTAACAGCTTGAACTTTCGTCCTGTTGAACCAGCAGTGCGGACTTTTACAACCAACTGGCTGTCTTGATATTTTCCAGTTTTTCAACTAATTTAGCTCCTTTCGTAGTGTCCCGCCTGAGATGGTAGAAGTGATAATATTTTAGACGGTTATTATCTTCTGCTTCTTCTTTTTCTTTTCTGCCTTTTTGAAACTCTCGGAGCTCCTTTCTCGGCTGCCAGCTGTAGCGCCACCAACTCTCTATGTTCCTTAGACCTTAAGTGCTTCATCCGGATTTCAGCACTTTGGGAGTTTTCATCACAAACTGAGCAGACCAGGTCCTCGTAATATTCAGTGTCACTCAACAGGTCATGGTAATACTCGGGTTCGTCCTGAGTTAGGCCAGCGAGAGGGCCTTCTACTTCCTCCTTACCCATCTGGACGTTAGCTGACTGTTGTTCCTTCCCTAGACATCTTTCTTGAAAAGACTTCTTCATGCATTCAATTTCATCCCGCTCTTCCTGGGTTGTCTGCCATTCCTTCACTACTGACCTCATTTGTGAGTTCAATACCTTCCCTTCCATCGGGGATTGCGTTATCAGGCTATTTAATCCTTCTACTGAAGCAGCTGTTTCAACATTCTTCTGTTCACATTGACGTGATTCAACGAACTCTTCATAGAGTAAACTGTAATACAAAATCTGTGTTGCCACCTCAGTTATTTCCGTAACTTTTGGGAGCTCCGAATTCCTTCCCTTTGAAGATTGAAGCTCGTGTTCCCATTGTGGAGTCTTGTCTCTCAGCATGTGAAGGAGTTGGCTGACCGTTAACTCTTCCACGGGGACTCTGTGGATCAGAGTCTTCTCCATTTCATCCACCTTTCCCTCCAATGCTTTCACCTTCCTTTCCTCTTGTACTTTGGTTTCAAGCGCTCGAAGAAGTTGCGCCTTGATGCTCCCTAGCTCATGTTCAGGGCCCATTCTTACAGTCTCTGTGTTTCTTACAGTTTCCTTTCCTTCCACTGAAAGGATTCCCAGTTGAATTTGTTCTTCAAGTCGTTGAACCTCGGTCATTGCCGCCTCATATTTGACTTGGGTTTCCTTCAATATTTTTATGAGTTCTTGGACATCTTGTCTTTCATGTTCTGCCATGTCTTTCACCTCTAAATTCTCATCTATGGATGGAACTTCTACCGATGAGTCTGTCTTGGCCTTGAGCTCATCAAGAGTTTCCTGCAGCCTTTGGACTTCTTGCTCATGTTCAACCTTTAGTTGTTCATATGCTTCTACTGAAACTAGCTTTTCGGAGGTTGCCGAGTTAATCCCCTCCAGAATTGTAGCCTGGGCCTGTTCATACTGTTCTTTCAACTTCTCACACTCTGCTTGTAAGGAGTCGTAGAGAAGAACTGGAATAAAATCCTGGCTTCCTGAAGATTCCTCTTCATTTGCTTCTTTCGCAATTTCCTGTTGGAGTTCAGCCAAGGCTGCTATGCTATCTGCCTCTTGAAGTCTCACTGCCATCAAATCTTCTTTATTCTTGCAGTCTATCTCAGCCATTTTCCGTTTACTTTCATTTAACTGAGTGAGTAGACCCTTATTCTGGGCTGAGAGATATTGCATCTTCTCATGTAGACCATAGCACTCCTTCTCTGCTCGACATAGCTGGTTACTGCTGATTTGGTTCTGTGTTTCAAGTTCCAACATCCTTTGCTTAGCTTCTTTCAGTTTCGCCCCTATAAGCTCCTCTTGCAACATGGCCACATTATTCACATCAGGTAAAGAAGCGTTTCTCTTTTCCATGTCCAAGATTTTTTTCTGCATCTCTTTAAGTGCACACTGCGATTCAGCTTCTCTTAACCTTGCCTGCACTAGCTCCGTCTCCAATTGCAGAACAAAATCCTCAGTGTAGCGTGGTTTGCCTTTGTGCTGTATCTCTAGATCATGCAAATATTCTAACTCCTGAACATCATAAGGGAGATGTGATCGGTAATTGGTCAAGATGGCTCTATGGTCGCTCTCTGCTTGAGCCAGCAGGTTCTGTTGTCTTTCCAGACTCTCCCATTCGGTGTCATAGAACTTTTTCATTGTTTTCATCTCTTGTACGAGACGGTAACTTAATTGTTCTAATTGTTGTCGTACTTTGAAATAACGTTGAGTTCGAGCCCGGTGTTCCTCCGTAATGCATATGTCTGTAACTTGAACAGACTCAGAATTCTCTGTCTTTATGCACGCCATCGTTTTTCCAACCTTAGTCAGTGAGTTCATGTTAACCTTGTTTTTCATACGTGGGCTGGACTTATCGTCTTCCGGCTCAGAGTCTGAGCTGCTTGTCTGCACCGAGTCCTCACTCGTCATTGCTTGTAGGTAGTGCCATTCCATGTCTATTTTCTTGATCCACTCCCGTCCTAGAAGTGGTGGTCCTCCCTCAGGTAGTACGTACAAGTTCATTCTTGGGTGTACTTTACCCCTATCTCTCACCTTGACTCTTATTTTTCCCATGGGGTATACTTTATGCCCCGTGTATGCCTGCAATACGAACTTGGTATCTCTTAAGGGTATGTGTGGGAATAGCCGGTGGTAATCCCTTCGATTTATGACTGATACAGCTGATCCAGTGTCCAACTCCATTTTCACTTGGACTCCAGCTATTTTTAGCATGACCCAGATAGTTTGCAGGTCAGCTTCCTTACTCACATGGTGGATACTCAGACTACCCAGCTCCTGGCCGTTTGGATCTGAGTCTGGATTCTGTTCGTCTGAACTCTTCTCAGCCCCCTTGTATACCTTGTTGTACTTTTCTTGTGATGGCTTCCTTTGGTTGTTGGTCTTCTTCCCTGACCGGCATACCTTAGCGATGTGACCCAGTTTGCCACATTTCCTACATTCTTGGTTCTTAAACCAGCATTGATTCTGGTCGTGTGTTGTCTTCCCACAACGATAGCATTTTGTTGTACTCGAGGTAATTTGGTCCACCCCGAGTGCCGCCGCCTTTAGTTGCATTTCCGCCGTTCCTTTCGCTGCAGCTTCGTGTGATGCGGCTATAAGGACAGCCCTGTCAAGTGTAAGGTCGTTCTCTTCGAGTAGGCGCTTTTGCGTCCCTTCCTTGGACAATCCGCCTACGAACTTGTCTCGCAGTGCCTCTGTCAGATTCCCTCCGAACTGGCAGTATTTCGCTAGCCTACGCAGTTCGACCAAGTATTCTGCGTTGCTTTCGTCTTTCCGTTGCGTTCTTGCATAGAATTTGAATCGTTCAGCCAACATCAACGGTGTGGGGTTCAAGTGGTCTTTCAGAACAGCCACAATCTCTTCGAAAGACTGATCCGCCGGTTTAGCTGGTGTTAGTAAATCCTTCAAGAGCCCGTATGTCTTTGCGCCCATCGAGTTTAACAATGTTATCGCCTTGTCATCTTCCTCTATTTTGTTGGCTTCACAATAGATCTCGATGCGTTCCACGTACGTGACCCAGTCTTCTAGCTCAGAATTAAAATCGTTAATATTCCCTCGCTTAGGCATCTTCCTTTCCTTGGAGCAGCACAGTATTTCTTTAAGTATTATTTATTATCTGTTTATTTCTAAAATGGCGGTTTTCCCGCGAAAATGGCGGTTTCCCGCTCTTCCCTTCTCTCTCTCTCTCTCTCTCTGCCCACTTCAATGGCAGTTAAGATGGCGGTTTTTCCCACGAAAATGGCGGTTTCCCGCTCTTCCTTTCTCTCCCCGCCCACTTCAATGGCGGTTTCCCGCCTCTGTCGTCTTCTCCGCCTAATGGCGGCTTTCCGCGTTTCTTCCTGGTGGAAGGGGTACGCTTTCCCCACAGCGGACAGGTTCAGCCGCTGGGCTGCCTCTCGCACAGCTCCCGTTACTCGGCTCTGTCTTTTCCTCCCGCCCGCACGGCTCTACCGGCGCTGGGTACACCCCGTTAACGGAGGACAGTTCAGCCGCTGGACTGGCTCTCGCGCAGTCTCTCTCTCCGTACCCGGCTCTGTCGCTCTCTCCCCCGCACGTTCGGTTCTACCGGCTCTGGGTACCCTGTTGGTGGAGAACAGTTCAGCCGCTGGACTGGCTCTCGCGCAGTCTCTCTCCCCTTGTTCGGCTGTGTCTCTCTCCCACTCCCGCACGTTCGGTTCTACCGGCTCTGGGTACCCCGTTGGTGGAGAACAGTTCAGCCGCTGGGCTGGCTCTCGCGCAGCCTCCTTTGCTCGGCTCTGCCTCTCCCACACGCTCGGTTTCAGCGCTCCGCGGCTTCGTCGCCGCCCGGATCTTTCCCGCCGATCGCGGTCCGGCTGTCACCCGACGCCGTTGGACCCGACTTCTGACCGGCTCAGCTCCCCCTCGACCGTGGTCGAGTGCTCTGCCCTTATCCTCCGTATATTCTCTACACCTTCCCCTACTCACAGTCTCCGCGGCCGCCTTGTTTCCTGCTGATCGGCTCACTCCGCACCGTGGTAGAAGGGTAGTCAGTGCCTGTTGCTGATGGAAGCTTTTGTTGCTAAAGTCTTCCTCCTTCCTCCTGCTGCAGCCTCGTGTTTTCTCCCAGCAGAACGACGAGGGCGGTTGCCTCTCTTCGACGCTCTTCTTGCTTTGGTAGTCTTGCCGCAGGGTACGATCGGACTCGTCGCCACTGTATAGTCTGTGGGTTGTACAGTTAATAAATACACAGACTTCAGGAGTAACAAACAAACAGGTCTTTACTATTCAGAGGTCAGGGCGATTCTGCCCCAGTTATCCTGCCACAACACTTATATACTGGTGTGGTCACTGTCGGTATTACAGTATACAGAAGCCAAACAAATAGTGCCACCCCTAAAGTAGTTCTCTTAAAGGTGAACGGTTACATTCAATAGTTCCCTTAAAGGTAGACGGGTACATACACTACATACTGGACAGAATTAAAGAAGTCTATACTAAAAACGCTTCGTTTTTTTCATCATAACCTCGATACTATCTCAACCATTTCCCCAGGAATCAAGGATCCAAGGCCTATACAGTATTATTCCACTGCTTTAACTGAAGTGTCAGCCATGGCTCAGTGGGCAGCATTCTCGCCTCTGAGTCAGAAGGTTGTGGGTTCTAAATCCCACTCTAGAAACTTGAGCACAACAATCTAAGCTGACACTCCAGTGCAGTGCTGAGGGAGCGCTGCACTGTCGGAGGTGCTGTTTTTCGGCTGAGACATTAAAACAAGGCTCCATCTGACCCCTCAGGTGGATGTAAAAGATCCCCATGGCACTGCTTGAAGAAGAGCAGGGGAGTTTTCCCCAGTGTCCTGGCCAATACTTATCTCTCAACCAACAGCACTGGCCATTTATCTCATTGCTGTCTCTGGAATCTTGCTGTGCACAGGTTGGCTGCCACGAATTCCCGACATTACAACATTGACCACACTTCAAATTGTACTTTATTGGCTGTAAATCGCTTGGGACGTTCTGAGGTGCTATATAAATGTGTGTTCTATCTTTCCGCTTTACTTATTCCCCTATAATGGGAAATGACTACCTCTGTCCGCTGTTGACAGTGAAATGGAGAATAGCTTTAAGAAGAATGTGTCTATGATTTTACTATCAATCTATGGCCAATTTTCCTTCACAATGTCTGTTTAATGATTCAGCAACAATAACGTGTATTTATATAGTGCCTTTAACGTAGTAAAACGCCCCAAGGCGCTGCACAGGAGTATTATAAGACAAAAAATTTCACACCGAGCCACATAAGGAGAAATTAGGGCAGGTGACCAAAAGCTTGGTCAAAGAGGTCGGTTTTAAGGAGCGTCTTAAAGGAGGAAAGAGAGGTAGAGAGGCGGAGAGGTTTAGGCAGGGAATTCCAGAGCTTAGGGCCTAGGCAACCATCTACAAAGTAGTTAACAACCCGTCTGAAAAAGAAACATTCATCAAAACTGCTGCAGGCAAAGAGAGGACAAATGGGGATAGAAATTACTTCGCTGGATCCAAAGCGGGCGCCACAAAGTTGAATTCTGCAGCTCGACGTTCCTTGCTGGAAGCGCGCCTGACATCATATTGGTTTGGGTGCTCAAAAGGTATCCTTGGTGGTCACCAGCAACAAACACAGGCATCAGTTACCTGTTCTAGTGCTACTAGAGGTGGCTCCCCAGTGGCTACAGCTTGGGAGGTGGAAGGTTGCTGAATCTCCAGTGAGAGTCCTTGAGATGGCCATAGTGGACCACCTCAAGGAGCTGTGACCGGTGGTGACTGCTGGGACTCGGCTTCAGCTGTCCCAGGTGGCTGTCTGGCACCAACAAGGGCACTGGTTGAAAGGCTTGTGGGGAGCAGGCGTGTTGTCCTCCTGAGAGAGGACAGCAGGTGCCTCTCCCATGGAGCCAATGCTATTCTTAAGCTGTTGAGCCTCAGCACTATCACTGCTCTGCGCAAGAAGAGAGTGCAGGTGTGCTGGGAGGCTCTTGAAGCATCTATCCATGCTCTCCTTCAGGTTTTGCTTTGAGGACATGAATGTCAGGGTAGAATAGAGTGTGAAAGGTGGCAGAGGTGTGAGCAGGTGAAGGAAGTAAGAGTGAGGAGAGTAGCAGATGTAGAGTGTTGCAGTTGGAGCAGAAGGAAGTGGAGTAAAGTGTGCTGCAGTGATTGGAGGAGAATGGTAATTGTCCCTAACCCGCGGCTTCTACCACCTAGAAGGACAAGGGCAGAAGGTGCATGGGAACACCATCACCTCCAAGTTCCCCTCCAGGTCACACACCATCCTGTCTTAGAAATACATCGGCCGTTCCTTCACCGTCGCTGGGTCAAAATCCTGGAACTTCCTCCCTAACGGCACTGTGGGAGCACCTTCACCTCAGATAAGGCGACCAAAGCTGCACACAATACTCAAGGTGTGGTCTCACCAAGGCCCTGTACAACTGCAGCATAGTTTGTCTATTATGTCGGATTCAGCAACCGCAAGACAGGTGGCTGTCATGAGTTCCCTAATATATACTAGAGTATATATTTTTTTTTTTTGGTGAGTTAACATTAACTAATAATCATTAAATCTTTATGTACCTGGTCCATTGCGGATGAATATCGTGAGCGGTGACTTTGCTTTAAACTGGGCTGTGCTGTACGTGAGGGCTCACCACGCAGACCAGATGAGGGGATTTGGATGAGGGAAAGTTCCTGAAACGGGATTTTGAAAAGAGTGATTCTCTTTCACTGGGGGTTACAAGATCACAAGATAGTTATGGATGAGTTATGGATCCATGCAGAAACTTTAATGTCCCCCGCTCGCAGCATTCCATTGTCACTTAAATAATTTCACCGATTTTCCCTCCACTACCCGATCTGGGTCTTCATCCCATGTGTTGTTCACTCTTATGTGAAGATCTTCGTACTACCAGTCCTAAGTTTCCCAATTACCAGTGTACTCTTGTCTTAATCTCACAATTTCAAGAGTGAAGTTAGGAAACACTTCTACACACAAACGGTGGTAAAAGTTTGGAACTCTCTTCCGCAAACGGCAATTGATGCTCGATCAATTGTTAATTTTAAATCGGAGATTATCTTTCTGTTAACCAAAGGTATAAAGGGATATGGGGCAAAGTGAGTAGATGGTGTTAGGTCGCAGATCATCCATGATCTCAGTGAATGGCGGAGCAGGCTCGAGGAGCTGAATGAAACATGGAAACATAGAAGATAGGAGCAGGAGTAGGCCATTCGGCCCCTCGAGCCTGCTCCACCATTCAATGAGATCATGGCTGATCAACCAAACTCAGTACCCGGTCCCTGCTTTCTCCCCATATCCCTTGATCCCTTTAGCCTTAAGAAATATATTTAACTCCTTCTTGAATATATTTAATGAATTGGCCTCAACTGCCTTCTGTGGTAGAGAATTCCACAGGTTCACCACTCTCTGGGTGAAGAAATTCCTCCTCATTTCTGTCCTAAGTGGCTTACCCCTTAGACTGTGACCCCTGGTTCTAGACTCCCCCGCCATCGGGAACATCCTTCCTGCATCTAGTCTGTCTAGTCCTGTTAGAATTTTATAAGTTTCAATGAGATCCCCTCTCATTCTTCTAAACTCCAGCGAGTATAAGCCCAATCAACCCAATCTCTCCTCATACGCCATTCCTGCCATCCCAGGTATCAGTGGTGAACCTGCGCTGCACTCCCTCCATGGCAAGAACATCCTTCCTCAGATAAGGCGACCAAAACTGAACACAATACTCAAGGTGTGGTCTCACCAAGGCCCTGTACAACTGCAGCAAGACATCCTTGTTCCTGTACTCGAAACCTCTCGCATACTATTTGCCTTCTTAACAGCCTGCTACACGTGCATGCATATCTTCAGCGACTGGTGCACAAGGACACCCAGGTCTCGTTGCACTTCCCCTTCTCCCAATCTATTGCCATTCAGATAATAATCTGCCTTCCTGTTTTTGCCACCAATGTGGATAACCTCGCATTTATCCACATTATACTGCATCTGCCATGCTTCTGCCCAATCACCCAACCTGTCCAAATCATCCTGTAGTTTCTCGGCATCCTCCTCACAGTACACACGCCCACCCAGCTTTGTCTGCAAACTTGGAGATATTATATCTAGTTCCCTCGTCTAGATCATTACTATATATTGTGAATAGCTGGGGTCCTAGGACCGATCCCTGCGGTACCCCACTAGTCACTGCCTGCCACTCAGAAAAAGACCCGTTTATTCCAACTCTTTGCTTCCTGTATGCCAACCAGTTCTCTATCGAAGTCAGTACCTTGCCCCCAATCCCATGTGCCTTAACTTTACACGATTCTTTTTCCGAGTGGCAGGCAGTGACTAGTGGGGTACCGCAGGGATCGGTCCTAGGACCCCAGCTATTCACAATATATATTAATGATCTGGACAAGGGAACTAGATGTAATATCTCCAAGTTTGCAGATGACACAAAGCTGGGTGGGCGTGCGTGCTGTGAGGAGGATGCCAAGAAACTCCAGGATGATTTGGACAGGTTGGGTGATTGGGCAGAAGCATGGCAGATGCAATATAACATGGATAAATGCGAGGTTATCCACTTTGGTGTCAAAAACAGGAAGGCAGATTATTATCTGAATGGCAATAGATTGGGAGAAGGGGAAGTGCAACGAGACCTGGGTGTCCTTGTGCACCAGTCGCTGAAGGTAAGCATGCAGGTGCAGCAGGCGGTTAAGAAGGCAAATGGTATGTTGGCATTCGTAGCGAGAGGGTTTGAGTACAGGAACAAGGATGTCTTGCTGCAGTTGTACAGGGCCTTGGTGAGACACCACACCTTGAGTATTGTGTGCAGTTTTGGTCGCCTTATCTGAGGAAGGATGTTCTTGCCATGGAAGGAATTCAGCGAAGATTCACCAGGCTGATACCTGGGATGGCAGGAATGACGTATGAGGAGAGATTGGGTCGATTGGGCTTATACTCGCTGGAGTTTAGAAGAATGAGAGGGGATCTCATTGAAACTTATAAAATTCTGACAGGACTGGACAGACTAGATGCAGGAAGGATGTTCCCGATGGTCGGGGAGTCCAGAACCAGGGGTCACAGTCTAAGGATAAGGGGTAAGCCATTTAGGACAGAAATGAGGAGGAATTTCTTCACCCAGAGAGTGGTGAACCTGTGGAATTCTCTACCACAGATGGCAGTAGAGGTCAATTCATTAAATATATTCAAGAAGGAGTTGGATATATTTCTTAAGGCTAAAGGGATCAAGGGATACAGGGAGAAGGCAGGGACAGGGTACTGAATTTGGATGATCTGCCATGATTTCATTGAATGGCGGAGCAGGCTCGAGGGGCCGAATGGCCTACTCCTGCTCCTATCTTCTATGTTTCTATGTTTCTATGAAGGAGGGTGTGTCTTATGAAGAAAGGTTGAGCAGGTTGTACCTATACTCATTGGAGTTTAGAAGAATGAGACGGAATCTTATTGAAACATATAAGATTCTGAGGGGGCTTGACAGGGTAGATGCAGAGCGGATGTTTCCCCTCATGGAGGAATCTAGAACTAGGGGGCATAATTTCAGAATAAGGGGGCACCCTTTTGTGGTAAACCACTTTTATCGTTCACTATCGTTACACTATGGTTATCACTGTTTATGTCGTTACACTATGGTTATCACTGTTTACACTGTTGTATCACTACACAAGGTCACCTCTTGCCATGCTGTTATACCTGGGCTGACCACAGCTGACTCCGCCCATGGCTCCGCCTGCTTCCCAGGTATAAAGGTGGTCGACTGGCTGGTATTCCTCCTTGTTGGATCCGATCACCCACGAGGGTGGGCTCTGTTATTTAGCCAATAAAAACCTATAGTTACTAACTTAACTCGTCGCTTTTCATGAACTGAATTGATAGGTATATCAATTTTATTGGCTAAATTTTGAAATGTCTACAACGGAGCAGCCAAACGACCAGTCAGACGTACAGCCTCAGCCAAACGGCCATCTACAACAGCCCCAGCAGCCTGCCTGGCTACGAGCCCTCCGGCCGCCGTACCTGGATCTAAACCCACAGGCTGCGAATTCAGCCCTCGACTTCGAACACTGGCTGAGCTGCTTCGAAGCCTACCTGGGAGAATCCGGCGTGCCTCCGGCATCCAAACTAAGAGTTCTGACCGCTCAGGTGAGCCCTAAAGTATTTGCACTCATCCGGGACATTGCCACATACGAGGACGCCCTCAACCTGTGTGGTAAACCACTGTTTGTATTCCACTGTGTACATGCCTGGACATGCCTCGGCTGACTCCTCCCACAAGTCCTAGTATAAAGGTGACTGCTCCCCAGCCCTTTGTATTTCTGGACCGGTCGACCACTCGAGGCAGACCTTCATTCTTTTGTTAATAAAAGCCTTTAGTTACTCTCTTAACTCTCAGTCTTTTATGAGTAATTGATAGCGCATCAATTTTATTAACAAAATTTTTATAATGGAGAAGATCCTCACACCAGCATGCCTGGACTTAGATCATCGGGAGGCGGACTCATCCACCAAGTTTACTCACTGGCTTAAGTGTTTCGAAAAATTCCTGACCGCCTCCGCAGCAATCAAATCGGACGAGGACAAACTGGATGTCCTGACCTCCAAAGTGAACCACCGAGTGTACTCGGTCATCCAAGACGCGACCTCGTACGCGGACGCTATCAAGCTCCTCAAGGACCAGTACACGCGCCCAGTGAACGAAGTGTATGCCAGGCACCTTCTGGGGAGTCGTAAACAACAACCTGGGGAATCGACCGTGGAATACCTTCAGGCACTGTCTGTGCTTGGCCGGGCCCGTGGTTGTAAGGATGTAAAGGCCGCCGTGTACACAGAGGAACTTATCCGGGACGCTTTTGTAGCGGGCCACAGATCCAATTACACCCGACAGCGACTGTTGGAGCAGAGTGACCTCGACCTCAACAAGGCCTCTGAACTCGCACTATCATTGGATGCAGCCTACTGGGGCATGGATGCCTACTCCTCTGCACCGTGGACGCCGCGGGGAATGACAGCCTGGGACACGGTAGGACCGCCTCATAGCGCCGTGCCACCCCAGCCACACCCCAGCAACGGCCCAACTACAGCAGCAGTGTCCCAAGGCCAGACAGCAGTGCCCCAAGGCCAGAAATGCTACTTCTGTGGCCAGGCAAAACACCCCAGAGCGCGCTGCCCGGCGAAAAAGGCGATCTGCTCGGGCTGCGGGAAGAAGGGACACTACGCTAACGTCTGCAGGGCCAAAGCCACCCCGAACCCCAGCAGCGCCGCGTGTGGGCCGCGCGGGCCGCCATCTTGGGCCTCCCCGGCCATGTGCGAACCACCGGTACAGCAGCCATTTTGGACGCCTCCAGCCACATGGGGATCATGGACGCCGCCATCTTGGACGACAGCCGGAACGCAGCAGGCCCCCAACACCGCCTCATCTGATACCCGCAGCGACACACCGACCCCTACGCTGGCATCCGTTACACTGGACCAAGCGAGACCGCACCAGCTGGCCAGTTCCACAATGGACATTAAGGTAAATGGCCACGATACAATCTGCCTTTTTGACTCTGGGAGCACGGAGAGCTTCATCCACCCCGACACGGTGCGGTGTTGCTCTCTCCCAGTCCTGCCTGCGCACCAGCGGATTTCTATGGCCTCCGAGTCCCAGTCGGCGGACATCGGCGGCTACTGCGTAGTGACACTCGTAGTAGACGGGACCGTGTACGATCATTTTAAACTTCTGGTCCTGCCCGACCTCTGCGCTGCCGTCCTGCTGGGGTTAGATTTTCAGTGCCACCTTAAAAAAGTGTTACGATGGCGTACGGTGGACCCCTACCCCCACTCACAGTCCGCAGCCAGCAGCTCCCAAATTGCCCGCCGCGCACCAGGTGCAACCTCTCCACACTCAGAGTCACCCCCCCCCACTGTTTGCTAACCTCACCCCCGACTGTAAGCCCATCGCCACAAAGAGCAGGCGATACAGTGCCGGGGACAGGGTTTTCATTAAAACCGAAGTGGAGCGGCTCCTGAAGGAAGGGATTATTGAGGGCAGCACCAGCCCCTGGCGAGCCCAGGTTGTGGTCGTTAAGACCGGCGAGAAGCAGCGCCTGGTCATCGACTACAGCCAGACAATAAATCGCTACACCCTGCTGGACGCCTACCCACTCCCCCGTATAGCTGATATGGTCAACCAGATCGCGCAGTACCGCGTCTTCTCGACCATTGACCTGAAATCAGCGTACCACCAGCTCCCTATCCGCCCTGAGGACCGCCAGTATACTGCCTTTGAGGCCAACGGCCGCCTCTACCACTTCCTTAGGGTTCCCTTTGGCGTCACCAACGGGGTCTCTGTCTTCCAAAGGGAGATGGACCGGATGGTAGATCAAAATGCGTTGCAGGCCACTTTCCCATATCTGGACAATGTGACCATCTGCGGCCGTGACTTGCAGGACCATGACGCAAACCTCGAAAAATTCCTCCGCACCGCCCAACTCCTGAACCTGACATATAACAAGGAGAAGTGCATATTCCGCACAAACCGCCTCGCCATCCTTGGCTGTGTTGTGGAACACGGAGTCATCGGCCCCGACCCCGACCGGATGCATCCCCTTATGGAACTCCCACTGCCCCACTGCCTCAAGGCCCTGAAGAGGTGCCTCGGGTTTTTCTCCTATTATGCCCAGTGGGTCCCCTACTATGCGGACAAGGCCCATCCGCTGATCAAGTCCACCTCTTTTCCCTTGACGGCAGAGGCCTGCTTAGCCTTCCACCGTATCAAGGAAGACATTGCCAAAGCCACCATGCACGCAGTGGACGAATCCATCCCCTTCCAGGTGGAAAGCGACGCGTCCGACTTTGCCCTGGCCGCTACCCTCAATCAGGCGGGGAGACCCGTGGCCTTCTTTTCACAAACCCTCCAAGGCCCGGAGACCAGACACTCCGCTGTTGAGAAGGAGGCCCAGGCGATTGTGGAGGCTGTGCGTCATTGGAGGCACTACCTGGCCGGAAAACGATTTACCCTGCTCACTGACCAACGTTCAGTTGCTTTCATGTTTAACAACAAGCAGAGGGGCAAAATCAAAAATGACAAGATCTTGAGGTGGAGAATCGAACTTTCCACCTACAATTACGAGATCTTGTACCAGCCCAGGAAGCTCAATGAACCCCCGGATGCGCTATCGCGTGGCACCTGCGCCAGCGCGCAGATCGATAGACTGCCGGCCCTCCACAATGACCTCTGCCACCCGGGGGTCACCAGGTTCTTCCACTTCATCAAGGCCTGCAACCTGCCTTACTCTATTGAGGAGGTCAGGACCATGACCAGGAACTGCCAAGTCTGCGCTGAGTGCAAACCGCACTTTTATAGACCAGACAGGGCCCACCTGATAAAAGCCACTCGCCCCTTCGAGCGCCTGAGCGTTGATTTTAAAGGGCCTCTCCCCTCCTCTGACCGCAATGTGTACTTCCTCAATATTATTGATGAGTACTCCCGTTTCCCGTTCGCCATCCCCTGCCCGGACATGACCAGTGCCACGGTCATTAAATGTCTGAACGACCTCTTCACCCTGTTCGGTTTCCCCAGCTATATCCATAGCGACCGGGGCTCATCGTTTATGAGCGACGAACTCCATCAGTACCTGCTAACTAGGGGTATTGCCACAAGCAGGACCACCAGTTACAACCCCCGGGGGAACGGACAGGTGGAAAGAGAAAATGCGACAGATTGGAAGGCCGCCCTGCTAGCCTTAAAGTCTAGGGGCCTTCCAACCTCCCGCTGGCAGGATGTGCTCCCCGATGCGCTCCACTCTATTCGGTCACTGCTCTGCACTGCCACTAACGCCACCCCTCATGAGAAAATGTTTGTCTTCCCAAGGAAGTCCACATCGGGGACATCGCTACCGCCGTGGCTGACGTCCCCAGGGCCGGTCCTACTGAGAAGGCACGTGAGGACCCATAAAACGGACCCCCTGGTCGAGAGGGTCGACCTCCTCCACGCCAACCCCCAGTATGCTTACATTGCATACCCGGACGGGCGGGAGGACACAGTCTCCATAAGAGACCTTGCACCCTCGGGGGCCGCAGTAACCCACTACTCACTACCACCCCCCCCCCACGATCCGATATCCAGCCCCAGCAGACGGCAGGCCGGAGCCCCGCGACCCGCTCGACATCTACGAGGACGACACGCCTGTGCCACAGCCCACGCAGGACTCGACGCCGGAAGCTCCACTACCCCTGCCGTCGCCACGCCGATCACAGCGGCAGACAAGACCTCCGGAGAGACTCCAATACACTAACTTTTAATACACTTCACCCCGCCGGACTCAATTTTAAACAAGGGGTGAATGTGGTAAACCACTGTTTGTATTCCACTGTGTACATGCCTGGACATGCCTCGGCTGACTCCTCCCACAAGTCCTAGTATAAAGGTGACTGCTCCCCAGCCCTTTGTATTTCTGGACCGGTCGATCACTCGAGGCAGAACTTCATTCTTTTGTTAATAAAAGCCTTTAGTTACTCTCTTAACTCTCAGTCTTTTATGAGTAATTGATAGCGCATCAACCTGCTAAAAGAACAGTATCGGAGCCCTGTAAACTCAATGTACGCCAGGCATCTCCTAAGATCCCGCTCGCAACAGCCAGGAGAGTTGGTTGATGATTGCTTACGGGCGCTGCAAATACTCGGCAGGGACTGTGACTTTAAAGCCGTAACAGCTGCAGAACATACAGATGGAAACATCCGAGATGCCTTCGTGAAAGGCCTTCGGTCAGACTACTCACGGCAAAGACTGCTGGAATCAAAGGACCTCGACCTGAAAACAGCTGCTATCCTCGCTCGCTCCTTGGAAGTGGCCCATCGGGACCTCGAGGCATACTCCAGGTACTGTGCTGCGCGACCCTGGGACTCGGGTCCGACCCCGGCCGCAATACCCCTCGCACCGCCGCCTCTGGGACCTACCATAGCGTCGGTGTCCCGGAACCGTTTGGGACCGCCACCCCCAGTACCGGCTGCGACATCGGAGCCCCGCGATCAGGCCGCCGGCTGTTTCTTCTGTGGCCAGGTGAAACATCCGAGGGCGCGCTGCCCTGCAAGAAACGCGACCTGCTCCGACTGCCACAAGAAAGGCCACTTCGCGAAGGCCTGCAGGGGGAAAGCCACAGACGCCAGCAGTGCCTCATGCGAGTTGTGGGGGCGGCCATCTTTCATCAAGGCCACAGATGCCAGTATCCCCTCGTGTGAGTCGTGGGGGTGGCCATCTTTGATCAAGGCCACCGACGCCGGCAGTGCCTCATGTGAGTTGTGGGGGCGGCCATCTTCTCCGCCATTTTATTCAACGTCGTGGGCGCCGCCATTTTGTTCACCACACTCGACCACCACCTTGTCTCCAGACCTGACCACCGCCTCACCCGCAGACTACAGCAGCTCGCTCAGCCATACACTAGCCTCCGTCACACTTGACCAAGCTCGCCCGCATCACCTGTCCAAGTCCATGATGGACATCAAAGTAAACGGCCACGCCACGACCTGCCTGTTCGACAGCGGAAGCACGGAGAGCTTCATCCATCCAGACACGGTGAGCCACTACTCCCTCACTGTCCGGCCAACGCGCAACCGGATCTCGATGGCGTCGAGGTCCCATTCTACAGACATCAGCGGCTACTGTGTTGTGACCCTGTCGGTTAGGGGCACGGAGTATAAAAATTTTAAACTTCTCGTCCTGCCCCAGCTCTGCGTTGCCGTCCTACTAGGGCTGGATTTCCAATCCCACCTTCAAAGTGTCACTTTGGCATACGGTGGACCCCTCCCCCCACTCACAGTCTACAACCAGCAGCTTTTAAACCGCCCACCACCTACCACCTGCGGCCTATCCACCCTCAAGGTCCCGCCCCCCTCCCTGTTCGCTAACCTCACCCGCGACTGTAAACCCGTCGCTACCAAGAGCAGGCGGTACAGCGCCGGGGACAGAGCTTTTATTAGCTCCGAGGTGCAGCGACTCCTGAAGGAGGGCATCATCGAGAGAAGCAACAGCCCCTGGCGTGCCCAGGTAGTAGTCGTTAAGACCGGCGATAAACACCGCCTGGTCATCGACTACAGCCAAACCATAAACCGGTACACCCAGCTGGACGCATACCCTCTTCCCCGCATATCTGATATGGTCAATCAGACTGCACAGTACCGGGTATTCTCTACCATCGACCTTAAGTCGGCCTATCACCAACTCCCTATCCGCCCTGAGGACCGCCAGTATACTGCCTTCGAGGCGAATGGCCGCCTCTACCACTTCCTTAGGGTTCCCTTCGGCGTCACCAATGGGGTTTCGGTCTTCCAAAGGGAGATGGACCGGATGGTTGACCAGAACGGGCTGCATGCCATGTTCCCTTATCTAGATAACGTCACCATCTGCGGCCGCGACCGGCAGGACCATGATGTTAATCTGGAGAGATTCCTCCGTACGGCCCAACGGCTGAACCTCACCTACAATAAGGAGAAATGTGTGTTTAACACCTCGTGCCTTGCCATCCTCGGCTGCGTAGTAGAGAATGGAGTCATCGGCCCCGACCCCGAAAGAATGCGCCCCCTCATGGAGCTTCCCCTCCCCCACTGTCCAAAGGCGCTGAAGAGAACCCTGGGGCTCTTCGCCTACTATGCCCAATGGGTGCCCAATTATGTGGACAAAGCCAGACCCCTCATGAAGTCCACCTCCTTCCCCCTGACGGCAGAAGCATGTGCAGCCTTCTCCCTCATAAAGGGAGACATTGCTAAGGCCACAATGCACACGGTGGATGAGTCTATCCCTTTCCAAGTGGAGAGCGATGCATCCGACTTCGCCCTAGCTGCAACCCTTAACCAGGCAGGGAGACCTGTGGCCTTCTTCTCAAGGACGCTCCAGGGCCCTGAGATCCGACACTCTTCGGTCGAGAAGGAGGCCCAGGCGATCGTGGAGGCAGTACGACGCTGGAGGCATTACCTGGCAGGCAAATGATTTACCCTCCTCACCGGCCAGCGCTCGGTCGCTTTTATGTTTAATAACAAGCTGAGGGGCAAAATCAAGAACGACAAGATCTTGAGGTGGAGAATCGAGCTCTCCACCTACGATTATGATATCTTGTACCGGCCTGGTAAACTGAACGAACCCCCAGATGCTCTATCACGAAGTACATGCGCCTACGCGCAAATTGATAGACTGCAGACCCTCCACAACGACCTCTGCCACCCCGGGGTCACCAGACTTTACCACTTCATTAAGGCCCGCAACCTGCCCTACTCCATCGAGGAGGTCAGGACCATGACCAGGAACTGCCAAACCTGTGCCGAATGCAAACCGCATTTCTTTAGGCCGGACAGAGCAAGCCTGATCAAGGCCACCCGCCCCTTCGAGCGCTTGAGCATCGATTTTAAGGGGCCCCTCCCGTCCTCTGACCGTAATGTGTACTTCCTCAACATTATTGATGAGTACTCCCATTTCCCCTTTGCCTTCCCCTGCCCAGACATGACCAGTACCACGGTCATCAAATGCCTGAACGACCTCTTCGCCTTGTTCAGGTTCCCGAACTATATACATAGCGACCGGGGCTCATCCTTCATGAGCGAGGAACTTCGCCAGTTCCTACTAGCGAGAGGTATTGCTGCAAGCAGGACCACCAGCTACAACCCCCGAGGGAACAGCCAGGTGGAAAGAGAGAACGCGACTGTCATAGAGTCATAGAGTCATAGAGTAATACAGCACGGATAGAGGCCCTTCGGCCCATCGTGTCCGCGCCGGCCATCAAGCCCTGTCTAATCTAATCCCATATTCCAGCATTTGGCCCGTAGCCTTGTATGCTATGGCATTTCAAGTGCACATCCAAATGCTTCTTAAATGTTGTGAGGGTTTCTGCCTCCACAACCCTTTCAGGCAGTGAGTTCCAGACTCCAACCACCCTCTGGGTGAAAAAGTTCTTTCTCAAATCCCCTCTAAACCTCCCGCCCTTTACCTTGAATCTATGCCCCCTAGTTATTGACCCCTCTACTAAGGGAAAAAGCTCCTCAGCATCCATCCTATCTATGCCCCTCATAATTTTGTACACCTCAATCATGTCCCCCCTCAGCCTCCTCAGCTCCAAGGAAAACAAACCCAATCTGCCCAGTCTCTCTTCATAGCTGAAGCGCTCCAGCCCTGGTAACATCCTGGTGAACCTCCTCTGCACCCTCTCTAACGCGATCACATCCTTCCTGTAGTGTGGCGACCAGAACTGCACACAGTATTCCAGCTGTGGCCTAACCAGTGTTTTATACAGCTCCATCATAACCTCCTTGCTCTTATATTCAATGCCTCGGCTAATGAAGGCAAGTATCCCATATGCCTTTTTTACCACCTTATCCACCTGTTCCGCCGCCTTCAGGGATCTGTGTACTTGCACACCCAGATCCCTCTGACCCTCCGTCTTGCCTAGGGTCTTTCCATTCATTGTGTATTCCTTTGCCTTGTTAGTCCCCCCAAAGTGCATCACCTCGCACTTTTCCGGGTTAAATTCCATTTGCCACTGTTCCGCCCATCTGACCAACCCATCTATATCGTCCTGCAGACTGAGGCTACCCTCCTCGCTATTTACCACCCTACCAATTTTTGTATCATCCGCGAACTTACTGATCATACCCTTTACATTCATATCCAAGTCATTAATGTAGACCACAAACAGCAAGGGACCCAGCACCGATCCCTGTGGTACCCCACTGGCCACAGGCTTCCAGTCACAAAAACAACCTTCGACCATCACCCTCTGCCTTCTGCCACTAAGCCAGTTTTGTATCCAATGTGCCAAGGCACCCTGGATTCCATGGGCTCTTACCTTCTTGACCAGTCTCCTGTGCGGGACTTTATCGAAGGCCTTACTGAAATCCATGTATACCACATCCACTGCGTTACCCTCATCCACACACCTAGTCACCCCCTCAAAAAATTCAATCAAATTAGTCAGACATGATCTTCCCTTGACAAAGCCATGTTGACTATCCCTGATTAATCCTTGCCTCTCCAAGTGGAGACAAATTTTGTCCCTCAGGATTTTTTCCAATAATTTTCCTACCACTGATGTTAGGCTCACTGGCCTGTAGTTCCCCGGTTTTTCCCTACTACCCTTCTTGAATAATGGTACTACATTAACGGTTCTCCAGTCCTCTGGCACATCCCCTGTGGCCAGAGAGGTCCTGAATATATGTGTTAGAGCCCCCGCAATCTCCTCCTTTGCCTCACACAGCAGCCTGGGATACATTTCATCCGGGCCTGGGGATTTATCCATTTTTAGGCCAGCTAAAACCGCCAATACCTCCTCCCTCTCGATGTTAATATGTTCGAGCATATCACAGTCCCCCCGCCCTATTTCTATGTCTACATCGTCCTTCTCCATAGTGAAAACAGATGCAAAAAATTCATTTAGAACCCCTCCTACATCTTCCGGCTCCACACACAGATTGCCACTTTTGTCCCTAATGGGCCCTATTTTTTCCCTAGTTATCCTCTTACCCTTAATATACTTATAAAACATCTTCGGATTTTCCTTTATTTTGCTCGCCAGTGTTATTTCATGGCCCCTCCTTGATCTCCTAATTTCTTTTTAAGTATCCCCCTGCACTTTTTGTACTCCTCTAGGGCTTCCTCCGTCTTTAGCCTTTTGTATCTACCAAAAGCCCTCCTTTTTTTCCTAATCCATTCTCGTATATCCCCTGACATCCAAGGTTCCCTGTGGTTTTTGGAACCACCCTTGACCTTTACGGGAACATGTTGCCATTGTATGATCTCAATCTCCCTTCTGAAAGCCTCCCATTGCTCCGATGCGGATTTTCCTACAAGTAGCTGATCCCAGTCCATTTTGGCCAGATCCTGCCTTATCCTATTAAAATCGGCCTTCCCCCAATTTAGAACCTTTATTTCCGGCCCATCCCTGTCCTTTTCCATGGCCACCTTAAATCTTACCATATTATGGTCACTATCACCAAAGTGCTCACCTACTAGCACTTTTTCCACTTGGCCGGCCACATTCCCTCGAATTAGGTCCAGTACCGCCCCCTCTCTTGTAGGACTTTCTACATGCTGGCTCAAAAAGCTCTCCTGGATGCACTTTAAGAATTCTACACCCTCTGAGCCTTTCACACTCTGACTATCCCAGTTAATATTGGGGAAATTGAAATCCCCCATTATTATTACCCTATTATTTGCACATTTCTCTGAGATTTGCCTACATATCTGTTCCTCTATCTCCCCCTGACTGTTTGGAGGCCTATAGTACACTCCCAGCAAAGTGCTTGCCCCCTTTTTGTTTTTAAGCTCCACCCATATTGCCTCATTAGAGGACCCTGCTAATATATCATCCCTCCTTACTGCAGTAATTGACTCCTTAATTAATATTGCGACACCCCCTCCTCTTATACCTCCCCCTCTGTCTCGCCTGAAGATTCTGTACCCCGGAATATTGAGCTGCCAGTCTTGCCCTTCCCTCAACCATGTCTCCGTGATAGCAACAATATCATACTCCCATGTGTTTATCAACACCTTCAGTTCATCCACCTTATTTGCAAGACTCCTTGCATTAAAATAGATGCCATCCAGCCTTGCCCTTATATATTTGCCCTGTCTACCAAGCTGACTTGTTTTTTTCTCTATAATTGGCAGCACATCCCCCCCTATTTCAGCTCCCCTCTGTATCCCATCCCCCTGCCAAGTTAGTTTAAACCCCCCCCAACAGTGCTAGCAAACCTCCCCGCAAGGATATTTGTCCCGCTCTGGTTCAGGTGCAACCCATCCGACTTGTACAAGTCCCACCTTTCCCAGAAGCAGGCCCAGTGATCCAGGAAAGTAAAACCCTCCCCCCTACACCAACTCTTTAGCCACGCATTCATCTGCTCTATCCTCCCATTCCTATACTTACTAGCACGTGGCACTGGGAGTAATCCAGAGATTACAACCTTTGAGGTCCTGCTCTTTAATCTGTTACCTAGCTCCCTAAATTCTTGATGCAGGACCTCATCCCTCTTTTTGCCTATGTCGTTGGTACCAATGTGGACCACGACCATTGGCTGTTCACCCTCCCCCTCCAGAATGCCCTGCAGCCGCTCAGTGACATCCTTGACCCTGGCACCAGGGAGGCAACAAACCATCCTGGATT
Source organism: Somniosus microcephalus (assembly GCF_052327205.1). Lineage (NCBI taxonomy): Eukaryota > Metazoa > Chordata > Chondrichthyes > Squaliformes > Somniosidae > Somniosus > Somniosus microcephalus. The sequence goes on along the minus strand of NC_140990.1, from coordinate 345,706,158 downwards.
CACGTCTACGGCCACAGAAACGCCTATCTGTTCCCCTTACTATAGAATCCCCTACCACTATTGCTCTCCCACTCTTTTTCCCCCCTTCCTGGGCAGCAGGAGCACCCCCAGTGCCAGGAAGTTGGCTGCTGCTGCCTTCCCCTGGTGAGTCATCCCCCTCAACAGTATCCAAAGCGCTATACTTGTTTGAAAGGGGGATGCCCGCAGGGGTTCCCTGCACTACCTGCCTGCCTTTGTTGCTCCGCCTGATGGTCACCCCCTGTGCTGCCCTGCCCTGAGGCGTGAACAACTCGCTAAACGTGCTATCCACGAGCCTCTCAGCATCGCGCATGCTCCAAAATTCATCCACCTGCAGCTCGAGCGCCACAATGCGGTCTGCAAGTAGCTGCAGCTGGATGCATTTCCCGCACACATGGTCGTCAGGGACACTGGCAGCGTCCCTGATTTCCCACATGGAGCAAGAGGAGCAGAACACGGGTCTGAGCTCTCCTCCCATGACTTACTCCTTTAATTAATTTAAAAATTTATTCAATACCCCAGTTACAGGTATACTCTAGGGCGCTTTATTTACCAACTGTCCCCACTACACCAGAGACCCTAGAAATTTAACACCACAGAAGTCAAGCTTGTATTGAAAAGAGAGAACTACTCACTGTCTGGAAGGCCGTTCTCTTAGCCTTAAAGTCTAAGGGCCTCCCAACCTCTCGCTGGCAGGAAGTCCTCCCGGCAGCGCTGCATTCCATCCGGTCACTGCTTTGCACTGCCATTAACGCCACCCCCCCATGAACGAATGTTTGTTTTCCCCAGGAAGTCGACTACGGGAACCTCGCTACCAACATGGCTGACTTCTCCGGGGCCCGTCTTGCTGCGAAAGCACGTGAGGGCCCATAAAACGGACCCCCTGGTCGAGAGGGTGGACCTCCTGCACGCCAACCCCCAGTACGCCTATGTGGCATACCCAGACGGGCAGGAGGCCACAGTCTCCTTACGAGACCTCGCACCCTCGGGCACCCCTGAGACACCACCGTTACCCCCCCGCCACCCCCCCAAATCCAGCCCAGGTAGACGGCATGCCAGAACCCCACGAGCCTTCGCCGACCATGCAGACACCAGCATTAACATCGGATACTGCACCACCGCCGCCGCTGCTGCGCCGATCAGAAAGGCTTACGAGGCCTCCGGACAGACTGACATACCCGAACTGGTAGTACACTTCACCCCGCCGGACTCAAATTTAAACAAGGGGTTTATATCGTTACACTATGGTGATCACTGTTTACACTGTTGTATCACTACACAAGGTCACCTCTTGCCACGCTGTTATACCTGGGCTGACCACAGCTGACTCCGCCCATGGCTCCGCCTGCTTGCCCAGGTATAAAGGTGGTCGACTGGCTGGTATTCCTCCTTGTTGGATCCGATCACCCACGAGGGTGGGCTCTGTTATTTAGCCAATAAAAACCTATAGTTACGAACTTAACTCGTCGCTTTTCATGAACTGAATTGATAGGTATATCACCTTTTAAATCAGAAATGAGGAGGAATATCTTCTCTCAGAGGGTCGTGAATCTTTGGAATTCTCTTCCCCAGAGAGCTGTGGAGGCTGGGTCATTGAATATATTTAAGGTGGAGATAGACAGATTTTTGAATTGTAAGGGAGTCAAGGGTTATGGGGTGTGGGCAGGGAAGTGGAGTTAAGGCCAAGATTAGATCAGCCTTGATCTTATTGAATGGCGGAGCAGGCTCGAGGGGCTGAATGGCCTACCCCTGCTCCTACGTCTTATGTTCTTATGTTCTTTGCTTTGTGAAGGGAACATGAACAATGAAAACATCATCAACCAGCTGATTGGACAGAAGCTGGTGAACTTGGAAAGGTTTGTCTTAACCTGTTGATCATGTATTATTAGTGAAAGTCGCAGTGAGCAATATGAGCAGTTTAACAGATACAGTAATATTGGTGCACAGTCGGGTGGAATAGTTCATTGTTATTGGTAGATCTTCCATGGCGTTGCTCACAGGCAGTCTGGGGCCGAGAGCTTGGTTACTGAGCCTCACTCTCAGCTCCTCACTGTTGACCGGCTCCTCCCAGCCCTTGATTTTGGTGCTCACTCCCTGATCTGTAAATGTAGACAACCACTTATCATTGGTAGACCTCCCATGCCATTGCTCATAGGTAGTCAATGAGTGTCAGCATGGATTTGTGAAGGGCCGGTCATGTCTGACTGATCTAATAACCTTTCAGAGGAGGTCAGTAACATGGACAAGGGAGTGTCTCTGGATCTTGTATGTGTGGACTTCCAGAGGGTTAAATTATGAGGACAGGTTGCACAGACTGGGCTTGTATTCCCTCCAGTATAGAATATTAAACGGTGATATAATTGAGGTGTTTAAGATGTTCAAAGAGTTGGTAGGGTAGATCGATAAAAACGATTTCCTCTGGCGGGGAAATCCAGAACAAAGGGGCATGAGATTAAAATTAGAGTTAGCCTGGTCAGGGATGTGATGTCAGGAAGCACTTCTTCTCCCAAAGGCTAGCGGAATTGTGGAACTCTCTCCCCCCCCATATCTATTGAGGCTGGGGGTCAATTGAAAACTTCAAAAATGAGATTGATAGATTTTTGTTAGGCAAGAGTTTTAAGGGATGTGGAACCAAGGCGGGAAAATGGAGTTAACATACAGGTCAGCCATGCTTTGGCAGAACAGACTCGAGGGGCTGAAAGGCCTCCTCCTGTTCCTAAGTTGATCAAGAGATATCAATCAAAGACAGGTAAATGGATTTGAGGTGCAGAGCAGCCATGGTCTAATTGAATGCTGGAGCAGGCTCGAGGAGCTGAATGGCCGGCTCCTGTTGCTTTAAATGTATGCAATTACTTAACATAATTGGTAGAAGGCAAACAATCCCATCACTGCCCATCGCCCACGCACCCTGTGCTATGGGTCATAACCACATGGAAACCTGTTATTGCTTTCTAGCGAAACAAGTCAGTTTAACTTAAGTAAAGCCCAAAGGTTTTTCCCATATATGGTTTCAAGGTGAGGTCAAACCGTGACATCACCGAGTAAGCCCCACCCTCACACTGCGCATCACACTGAGATGAGACATCACAATAGCTTTGTAAAGTAGATAAATATTAGCCAGGATGAGATAACAACAGTTTGTAAAGGCAAGGGAACTGCACTGAGTCTGATCTGTCTAGGACTGAATGCGGTCGGCTCGAACACCTGAACAGCTTTGCTCTGTGAAGACAACACGAACAATTGAAACATCATCAACCAGCGGCTTGGACAGAATTCGTGAACTTTGAAAGGTTTGTCTTTCTGGGATCTCAGGAATGGACGTATGAGGAGAGATTGGGTTGATTGGGCTTATATTCGCTGGAGTTTAGAAGAATGAGGGGATCTCATTGAAACTTATAAAATTCTAACAGGACTAGACAGACTAGATGCAGGAAGGATGTTCCCGATGGTTGGGGAGTCCAGAACCAGGGGTCACCATCTAAGGATAAGGGGTAAGCCATTTAGGACAGAGATGAGAAGGAATTTCTTCACCCAGAGAGTGGTGAACCTGTGGAATTCTCTACCACAGAAGGCAGTTGAGGCCAATTCATTAAATATATTCAAGGAGTTGGATATATGACTTGAGGTTAAAGGGATCAAGGGATATGGGGAGAAAGCAGGGGCAGGGTACTGAATTTGGATGATCAGCCATGATCTCATTGAATGGCGGAGCAGGCTCGAGGGGCCGAATGGCCTACTCCTGCTCCTATCTTCTATGTTTCTATGTTCCTATGTCTTAACCTGTTTATCTTGTATTATTAGTGAAAGTCATAATGAGCAATATGAACAGTTTATCAGATACAGTAATATTGATGCACAGTCAGGTGGAATAGTTCAGTTTGTTATTGGTCGTTCTTCCATAGCGTTGCTCATAGGTAGTCTGAATCCCGGAGCCTGGTTACTGATGGTTACTGAGCCCCACTCCTCATTGACCGTCTCCTCCCAGTCCTGGAGTTTAATGCTCACTCCCTGATCTGTAAATGTAGACAACTATTTACTGACTGTGACTAACTGTGTTTGGAGCTGTACTTCCATCTTGTATCATTCCCCGTGAAAGTCAGAGTCAGTTACAGCAAAATCCGTGCAGATATAAAGGCTCAAATCCTGGAAACTGAAAGCAGGTCAGTTCATGCTGGTTGTTCTGATCAACTTGTCCTGGACACGGAGATAGTCTGTGGGACAGCTCAGCCCGACCATTTAAAAAGTCAAGAGCGTCCCTCTTGAAACCGCTGATTGGTGTTGAATGAACGGCTCTAAATAAGAGGAGAGGCTGACAGGGAGAGTGAACAACTGAATAATCAGTTTCTCAAAGTGTTCACCAGTACTGAGAGCTCAGGGTTAAGACTCGAAGAATGTACTCCTGGGCAGTAATGCCACTGGAGCTGCCTTGACCGAGCTTGGTACCTGCCCACACAGCTCGACGCTGGCCCAGGTGTTGACTTTTTAAAGGGAATTTGATAAATCCTTTTACAGGTTATATGGTTTACTATACGAGGGGAGCGATAAAATGCCTGTCGTTGTCCTTGTTGCAATCCAGTGATTTTTGTCATTTCTTCTTCTGCCACAGGTACAGGTTGGTGTCAGGACGAGTGAGAGGAAATGGACGGTTTCATCAAACTACCAACAGACTAAAGTTGTCAGTAACAAAACCACAAAGACACCTGGATCACACATCCTGACATCACATCAATGCCAGCAGAGATACCACAAAGGAGGAAACAGCAACACTGAAATACCCCTCAACCCATCCATTTCTTTAGTGTCAACTGTACATCTTTTAATTTCTTTATTTGACGGCCAATAACAGATCCATTTAAACTCGCAGCCAATGATTGGAGATGGTGTTAAACCAACTCTTTCCCTTCTGGCACGTTTCTTTCCCATTTTTAAAAATTTCCCACACGCCTCTCCCTCCTCCCTAGTTCTCCCCTGGGCTGGACCTTCACGTCCAGCCCTCAGGTCCCCGCATCGGCATCAAGCACCAACCCTGCTCCAACTCCAGGCTCAGTTCGGCATTGCTCGGGGTTAACTGCACTGGCACTGGATAGGGCCCAGTCCATACAGTCATCTCCGACCGATGTCGACCGGTGGTCCAAGTGTTGGGACTGAACAGGAAAGTCTCAAGGGTGGACGCTCCGGTTGTTGCCTCGATGGTGTGGAATGGGATGAGCTGGTTAAAGCCAATCCATCCCAGTCAACTACATCGGGTGAAACCCCGGTACCATTTGTACTGAGGCCTCCCAGGATAGAGGAAGAGTCCTCCTCTGGCACCAGCTGGTTCGGAGGTGTCCGTGCCTACTGGTGCCAGAATCAGGCTGGTTCCCCCAAGCGCCACCAGCTACTGTTGGTGTGTCCTTCCCCAGAGGCATCCGTCCCCTCTGGTGACACCAACGCAGCCCCGGGACATTGTCTCCAGTTGGCGCCAGCTCATTTGGGGGCACCACCCTCGGTGGACTCGACCCTACACAGGGTCACCTATGCTGTGGGTGACGTCCACTTTGGTGAGTGCAGCTGCAGATCTCTATTTATAGATCTGTAGCTCCCACCCACCACTGTGGACCCACCTTCAGCCGCTCCCTACGACACTCGAGAGGCACTCCCAGGGAGGGTGCGTGCGCTCCAGAAACCAAACTGGGAGCCTGAGTTGACCACGGCTTCCGTGCGTTGAGGTTTTTCCATGTATTCAAAACAAGGGTGACTTCGAGTCTGAAACTGTGAGTTCTGGAAGTCCCATCACTTGTGGGGGTTGAGTCTTTACCTGGGGTCTTGCAAAGGCCTCAGGCATCGACCTTTGTTGGATTCCCCCTCCCAATTTCCAAGGCGGTTTGGGCAGACTTGATAGGCGCGCCCCAGTTATGGCCAAGGTTGACAGCCCCGCCACTCTGCCTCACAACTTAAGGTTCGCTGGTACAGCTGGTGAACTTCAGTCGTGAAAGCCTCAGAAGGAAGGGAACTGCCCAGGAAACTAGTCCTGTTCCACCCACCAGAATCCAAATGGTGGGACATGTGGGTCTGGCGGACCTTCCTGCAGGGTTTGGCGCATATCCCGAATTCCCTGCCATCAAATCCACTGGGGCTGGCTTCACTGACCAGTAGGTGAGTTGAGGGAGCAATCCCTGCCAAAGAGGACCACCTTCAGAGAGTATCTGCTGCAGCAGCAGACTGTGTGGGTGCTCTCAATGTAGGAGCCGGATCTATCATCCAGTGGATCTTGCATCGCCACTTAGTTTGTCCTCACACCTTGGGGATCCTTCAGGTTCTGCAGATGCCCATTGGTGCTGAGGGCTTCTTTGGCGAGCAAGTGGAGGATCTGCTGTAGCAGAACCTTCAGGCATTTCCAAATTGACACACAAGGGTGGTAGGGCACTGCTCACTTTGTAGCTTAGCCCACCCCATCTATAGGCCCCTTCCACTCGCCAACACCAGTCCACTCACCATCACCAATCCATTCACCACCACCATCCACTCCACCACCACCAATCCATTCACCCCCACCAGCCTATTCAAGGCCTTATCCGGAGCACAATGTCCTTTGTATCTTGCTAGCCCGCCATTCCAGATTAGGACCCGGAATGCAGGTAGCTCACAAGTAACACTCGAGACCCTGTCCAGCTCCACCTCCCCCAGCAGTGATCATGCCTGGATAGCCCACCTCAGAGTTGTGTGGGTGGGCTATTTCCAGTACTTCCCTGTGGAAGTGGATCACTCTGGATGTTTGGTTTGTCCATCAGAGGAACCATCTACTAGTGGGCATACTGGCAGGTCTTCTACCATCCACACTGAGAGCGAGTGATCGTCATCCAGAAGGCTCAACTGTTGGGGGTATTTCTCCAGTTGAGCCTTCTGGATGACCATCACTCTGCCAGTAATGTATCCACAGGTCTCCTTTGTCGCAGCATCTGAACTAGAGCTGGTGGTCCTGGGAGCACAGTGTTCTCCATACATTGGTGCTACAGCCATCAGCTGAATGCTTTGACATATGGGTGGGAGCCACATTCAGGATGAATGGTCTTCTCGGCCAGTGATTTCACTTGGCATTTCAACAGGCTCGGGGTGTGAACGGTATAATAGGACATCTCCACTTTCAGACTCGGTGCAGGGTAAGTCAGTGTGTCTGCAGACAGACAATATGACAAGGGTCCGGTAAGTCAACAAACAGGGTGGGACCCTCCTTCCTGGGTCCCTCTGTCAAGTTGACGCATTGCTTCCCATTGGTGCTTGAACGACGGAGTGACACTCTTGGTGCCACATTTGGCCCGGGGAGGACAACACAACAGTCGGCACACTCAGCTGCTCTGTAGTCCACCCTAACTAGTGGATGATCCACACTGAGGTAGTCCAGAACATCTTCAGGACTTGGGGGGTTTACCAGGTCGATCGACTTACTCGCATCACCGGATAATCACCAATCTGCTGGAGGACCTCAGGCTGTCGGGGCGGAGGCCCGGCAGTCTTTCGTGCTTTTGTTTCTGGATTCTGTTGCTCAGGGTTGCCTGATCTCCAGGATGCTCCAGGAAATTGCAGCAGGTGGTGGTTCTGGTTAACCCTTTGGTTACCTCACAAACCGTGCTTCAGGGACACCCGGGTGTTGAATATACACTTTGATTTCAGGAGCCCACGGGAGAAATCCAAGTCATTTTTAGAGTATAGAGGACCCTACCTTTTTTAGGGAATTTTTCATTCTGACATCCTCCACACACTGCTGGACACTGTCCAACTGGTACTCAGGGTGAGGAGGGCGGACCGTGCCTGCAAGTGAACAGATTCTCTGGCTCCCAGGACAAATAGATCAAAGTGGGTGTTATTCATGGGTGCCAGCGCCAGATCCAAACAGTAAGCTGAACCGTCAGGATCTGGATTTGGATCCTGCCAGCTTCTGATTGATGGCCTGGCAGTTGAGATGGAATGCCCATCAGATTAGGGTATACCAGCAGTGCGGCACTCATGGGTAATGCTCACTTTATTGTGTCTGTCCTGGTCATTTAAGCCTCTGTTCCCATACAAGTACCTCCACCCTCTTTGTCCTCTGTACTACTTGGTTAGTCGCCAGCTGTGTGTGCAGAATGCCTGAATGAAGATCACAGCTCCCTTGTCAGCTGTTCCCATGTCAGCTGCTCCCTTGTAAGCTCCTCTTCATTCTTCAAGTGACGCGGCATTTGCCACCCACCTGGTTGTCTCTTGGGTCTAGTGGGGAGTGTTGGTATGTCTTTTCCTCGTTCTGGGTTGTCTTTGGGTGTCAACAAACTGGGTTCTGGGGTGTGCTAAAAGTTAACACTGCACGGGAGTCGGGGAGGGAGGGGAAAAACAAGTGGGTTTGTCCTTCAAAGTTAGGATGTCTTAACAAAATGTCTTAACAGGGAAGGTCACGCCTTAAGAGATTTTCCCCAGGCAAATTGTGCCGATGCATCCCAGTAATTAGATCCATATTCCACCCCCAATTCGGCCTGTCAATGTTTAGGAACGGATGTTCCCAGCAAATTAAATGGTGTCACAGTTAACACTTTAAAGAAAAGATTGGGGACAGTTTTCGTTCAACCTGGAACGACAGAAATGGAAACACTAGACAACCTGCCAACCAGTTTCTCGTCATCGCTGAATATTGGGTTTGTGACTGCTGCTACAGAACTAGACAGGAGATTGTTGAAGACCAGGCTCTCGGGGATTGTGTTCAATTGATGTTAGCAGAGTTGAAGTGAGAAAGTAATTGTCTTAGAATATTTGGGCCATAATGACCTCCTGGACTAGTTTCGATCGCCTAAGGGGGTCGGAGAGGAATTTCCCAGATTTTTTTCCCAAATTGGCCTGGGTTTTTATGGCTGGTTTTTTGCCTCTCCCAGGAGATCACATGGTGGGGGGTCTATATATTGCGATGGACAAGGCTGGATGGACCAGAGAGTCTTTTCGTGTACAAGTCATCTTTCAATAACTGAAATGTGAGAAGTTTAACATCTGAAAATAAACATGGATTGAAAATGAACAAACTTACTGTGTGTCTCCTGATTTGTGCACGGATCATTGAAGGGGAAGAGATGAGTTTTGATTGTCCCTGGGCTCAGTTACTGACTGGGTGAACTCTTTGAGCCACACACTAGGCTGGACCCAGATTGATTCCCCAGTCTGCACATACAAACATACAAAAAGACATACAAAAGTAGATGAAGACTATCAGGCCCATTAAGCTCACCCCATCCAGTAGACAGTAGGGCCTCACATGCTGCTGTCCCACCTACCAGTTACGCTATCTCTGGAAACAGACAAAGAAACATGGCCAATTCAGGAAAAACCTCTGGCCAATTGTGTTACGTCCGTGAATAATTGAGACACGGACAGCAGGAGTGAACAAAATAAGTCTTTACTGGTGGAAGTCAATAGTGAAAACTAAAAACACAGAGGCTCACTAGCGCCTTTTATACAGGGGTGGTCACTGCCGGTACTGCAGTCTGAGACCAGTTATTCTCTTACAGGTACATACACAACAAATTGCTCTCCAACTCCCAACACATGACAATCTAAACTAACCACTAACTCTCGCTGTAGCTGGTAATGTCCTCTCAGGGACTGGCCAAGATCGTACAGCACAGAAGGAAGCCATTCAGCCCATCGTGCCTCTGCCAGCTCTTTGAATGCACTATCCAATTAGTCCCACTCTCCCGCTCTTTCCCCGTAGCCCAGCAAATTTTTCCTTTTCAAGCATTTACCTAATTCCCTTCTGAAAGTTGCAGTGGATGGAATTATAAGTTGGTGGTATTCTGTCATGTGATCCCCAAAGTTCCAGTAACTAAATTGCCAAATCCCCCATTCAGTAAAACCTGGATTGGGCTTATTCAGTCACTAAAACACCAGTGGCACTTTCAAAGTCCCAGGCCACGTCAAGGAACTCCTCCAAACACAATTAACCAACAAAGTAGTGAATTGGTACAAAAACAAATGCTACTGGGGAGGGGCTGGGGGTGAAGACTTGAGTGGGGGAAACAAGACAACACTTGGCATGTACTGAGAGGCAGAGTCGTGTGTTGGGTTTCCAACTCTGCAGGATGTCCCGGAGTCTCCAGGAATTTAATCTCCTGGATTTTTTTTTATTCGTTCATGGGATGTGGGCTTCGCTGGCAAGGCCAGCATTTATTGCCCATCGCTAATTGCCCTTGCAAAGGTGGTGGTGAGCCGCCTTCTTGAACCGCTGCAGTCCGTGAGGTGAAGGTGCTCCCACAGGAGCGGTTTGGTAGAACTGAGCGACTTGCTCGGCCATTTCAGATGGCAGTTAAAGAGTCAACCCCATTGCTGTGGGTCTGGAGTCACATATAGGTCAGACCGGGAAAGGCCAGCAGATTTCCTTCCCTAAAGGACATTAGTGAACAAGGTGGGATTTTAGTGCAATCCAATAGTTTCATGGTCATCATTACTGATGGTAGCTTTTTATTCCAGATTTTTTTACGTGACTGAATTTAAATTCCCCAGCTGCCATGTGGTGGGATTTAAACTCATGTCTCTCAGATTGTTTAATCTAAGTCTGTCTCTGGATTGCTAGTCTGGTAACATAACCACTATGCTATCATTCCCAATTGCAGCTTTGAGCAAACCTGGGATAAAAGTCACCAGGGCATTAAAGAAAATGATTTTTTATTTCCATTTTCTTTGACCACTTTCATTCATTTATAAAAATATTGGAGACGGGGGAAAAAGGCGGTTGGATCCAGCAGGTCACGTGATGAAAGCGCCAGGAATACGTCCAATCAGAGATGGCGACTCGTGTTGTGTGACTCACGCCATTTATATACCAAGACAAAATAAAATAATAGCAGGCGTTGATAATTGTGGGTGGCACCAAGACACACACGTGCAGAATGTGAAGCCTGTTGAATAATCACTGACTACTGAGGCACAAGTGGGTCTAAATAACACTTTAACAAACAGAATGGCTGCACATTAATGGCACAGTAATTAACTTGGGTTATAATAGGCTTTATTTTGGAAGTACTTAACTCCCAAACTCTCATTACCACACGGCTTGCCAAGAAACAACTGGATCGCCTTTCAATCACAGGTGTTAGAATTCTCAACCAATCAGCACAGTATTAACCCTTTGCTCCCCGGAAGTTAAAAGAACTTTCATTTTCAATTGACATTGAGAATGACTATTTTGGGAACTGCCTCCCCGGTTTAGCGTCACGATTTTCCCCAGCTAAACTGGGTTTATAACACACTATTCACATGGTTAATGCCCTGAGGCACTTTAGAGAGTAGAATGAGATGCCAATTAGTAATACTAAGAAAGAAGCAATGGACACAAGTAACACTGCACCTTCACTGGACAGCTGCTGACGATAACCTTCAAACCACCCTCACAACAGATGTCAAGCCAGTTCGTTCTTCAAGGTGAGAAAGGACCCTGGATGATAATCCTGAGATTTATTCTCCTTTTTGTTTCTTACCCGGCTCCCAACATTAAATTACTTGGTTTTATTACCCCATTGTCTTCTATTTGCAAATGTGAGCTATTGGAGCTTGATAGACAAACATGCTCACACGTGTCGCCTAGAAACACAAACAAATTGATTTTTTGTTAAACAGTGAGGATATTGCACCTTGAGATCCAATCCATGTGCTGCCGTCAAAAATGGGTGAATAGTTTAGGGTCTGGTCATTACAAGGACAATGTTGAAGGATAAAGGACCGACTGAAAGGTTGCTGCTGAATTTAGCAAAGACCAACTTTCCAATGTTGATACCAGGTAAACAATAGCACAAGGCAATTTTGATTTACGCCCTCCAATTTCTCAGTAGTGCATCAAGAACTTGCATTGATAGACCTTTCACAACATCAGGACATCCCAAAGCACTTTACAGCCAATCAAACACTTCCTTAAAGTGTAATCGCTGCTGCAATGTAGGAAACGTAGCAGCCAATTTGCGCACAGCAAGCTCCCACAAATAGCGATGAAATAATGACCAGATAATCTGTTTTTTTTAGTGGTGTTGGTTGAGGGATAAATGTTGGCCCAGGGGAACTCCCCTACCCTTCTTCAAAATACTGGCCATGGGATCTTTTAAGTCCACCTGAGAGGACAGATGGAGCCTCGGTTTAACGTCTCATCCGAAAGACGGCACCTCCGACAGTGCCGCACTCCCTCAGTATGGCACTGAAGTGTCAGCTTAGAGTACGTGCTACCACTGGGCCACGCAGGCACCTAAATCAAACAGCTAGATGATTTTAAAAGCACGGGATAATGGAACAAGAAACCTGAATGGGTTTCTAGAAGGAACTAGACAGGTTCTTATCAACAAATGGGATTCAGGGTTATTAGAAACACACCAAGGGATTACAGTGGATAGGTGGACTCATCAGAACATAGGAACATAAGAAATAGGAGCTGGAGTCGGCCATTCGGCCCCTCGGGCCTGCTCCGCTGTTCAATAAGATCATAACTGATCTGATCTTGGCGTCAACTCCACTTCCCTGCCCGCTCCCCATAACGCTCGACTCCCTTAGCGTTCAAACATCTGTCTATCTCCACCTTAAATATATTCAATGACCCAACCTCCACAACTCTCTGGGGAAGAGAATTCCAAAGATTCACGACCCTCTGAGAAGAAATTCCTCCTAATTTCCGATTTAAAAGGGTGCTCCCTTATTCTGAAATTATGCCCCCTAGCAGGCAGGTAGTGCAGGGGTCCCCTGTGACCATCCCCCTTTCAAACAGATATACTGCTTTGGATATTGGTGAGGGAGATGCTTATCAGAGGAAGGCAGCAGCAGCCAACTTCCTGGCACCGTGGGTGGTTCTGCTGCACAGGACGGGAGGGAAAAGAGCGAGAGAGCTATAGTGATAGGGGATTCTATTGTAAGGGGAATAGATAGACGTTTCTGCGGCCGCAAACGAGACTCCAGGATGGTATGTTGCCTCCCTGGTGCAAGGGTCAGGGATGTCTCGGAGCGGCTACAGAGCATTTTGGAAGGGGAGGGTGAACAGCCAGTTGTCGTTGTGCATATAGGTACCAACGATATAGGTAAAAACCGGGATGAGGTCCTAAAAGCTGAATATAGGGAGTTAGGAGGTAAATTTAAAAAACGGCCAGGTCTCTCTAGACGTTGCCGATAACCCAGACCCTTGAATCTGGGAATTCGATTCGTGCCTCTTCTCAGCATCATCTGCAGCACTTGAATATCTTCATTGTGTCTCGGTAACCAGAACTGGACACAGTGATCAAGGTGGGTCTGACCGGAACTGGACACAGTGCTCAAGGTGGGACTTACCAGAACTGGACACAGTGCTCAAGGTGTGACTGACCAGAACTGGACACAGTGCTCAAGGTGGGACTGACCAGAACTGGACACAGTGCTCAAGGTGGGTCTGACCAGAACTGGACACAGTGATCAAGGTGGGTCTGACCAGAACTGGACACAGTGCTCAAGGTGCGTCTGACCAGAACTGGACGCAGTGCTCAAGGTGGGTCTGACCAGAACTGGACACAGTGCTCAAGGTGGGACTGACCGGAACTGGACACAGTGCTCAAGGTGGGACTGACCAGAACTGGACACAGTGCTCAAGGTGGGTCTGACCAGAACTGGACACAGTGCTCAAGGTGGGTCTGACCAGAACTGGACACAGTGCTCAAGGTGGGTCTGACCAGAACTGGACACAGTGCTCAAGGTGTGACTGACCAGAACTGGACTCACTGCTCAAGGTGGGACTGACCAGAACTGGACACAGTGCTCAAGGTGGGTCTGACCAGAACTGGACACAGTGCTCAAGGTGGGACTGACCAGAACTGGACACAGTGCTCAAGGTGGGTCTGACCAGAACTGGACACAGTGCTCAAGGTGGGACTGACCGGAACTGGACACAGTGCTCAAGGTGGGTCTGACCAGAACTGGACACAGTGCTCAAGGTGGGACTGACCAGAACTGGACACAGTGCTCAAGGTGGGTCTGACCAGAACTGGACACAGTGCTCAAGGTGGGACTGACCAGAACTGGACACAGTGCTCAAGGTGGGTCTGACCAGAACTGGACACAGTGCTCAAGGTGGGACTGACCGGAACTGGACACAGTGCTCAAGGTGGGTCTGACCAGAACTGGACACAGTGCTCACGGTGGGTCTGATCAGAACTGGACACAGTGCTCAAGGTGGGTCTGACCAGAACTGGACACAGTGCTCAAGGTGGGACTGACCAGAACTGGACACAGTGCTCAAGGTGGGACTGACCAGAACTGGACACAGTGCTCAAGGTGGGTCTGACCAGAACTGGACACAGTGCTCAAGGTGGGTCTGACCAGAACTGGACACAGTGCTCAAGGTGGGACTGACCAGAACTGGACACAGTGCTCAAGGTTGGTCTGACCGGAACTGGACACAGTGCTCAAGGTGGGACTGACCAGAGCTGGACACAGTGCTCAAGGTGGGTCTGACCAGAACTGGACACAGTGCTCAAGGTGGGTCTGACCGGAGCTGGACACAGTGCTCAAGGTGGGACTGACCAGAGCTGGACACAGTGCTCAAGGTGGTACTGACCAGAACTGGACACAGTGCTCAAGGTGGGTCTGACCAGAACTGGACACAGTGCTCAAGGTGGGTCTGACCAGAACTGGACACAGTGATCAAGGTGGGACTGACCGGAACTGGACACAGTGCTCAAGGAGGGACTGACCAGAACTGGACACAGTGCTCAAGGTGGGTCTGACCAGAATTGGACACAGTGCTCAAGGTGGGTCTGACCAGAACTGGACACAGTGCTCAAGGTGGGTCTGACCAGCACTGGACACAGTGCTCAAGGTGGGTCTGACCAGAACTGGACACAGTTCTGAAGGTGGGTCTGACCAGAACTGGACACAGTGCTCAAGGTGGGACTGACCAGAACTGGACACAGTGCTCAAGGTGGGACTGACCAGAACTGGACACAGTGCTCAAGGTGGGTCTGACCAGAACTGGACACAGTGCTCAAGGTGGATCTGACGAGAACTGGACACAGTGCTCAAGGTGGGACTGACCAGAACTGGACACAGTGCTCAAGGTGGGACTGACCAGAACTGGACACAGTGCTCAAGGTGGGACTGACCAGAACTGGACACAGTGCTCAAGGTGGGTCTGACCAGAACTGGACCCAGTGCTCAAGGTGGGTCTGACCAGAACTGGACACAGTGCTCAAGGTGGGTCTGACCAGAACTGGACACAGTGCTCAAGGTGGGTCTGACCGGAACTGGACACTGTGCTCAAGGTGGGTCTGACCAGAACTGGACACAGTGCTCAAGGTGGGTCTGACCAGAACTGGACAAAGTACCCAAAGGAAAACGCCAACAAATGCATGCAGAGCCGAACTAGGCAGATACCCACTGATAATAAACATCCAAAAACGAGCACTAAACTTCCTAAATCACCTCAAATCTAGCTCCCCAGACACCCTTCATTTCAAAGCCTTTCAGACCCAAGAGCTAAACCCAGAAAAGAGTCCCCTGAGTCAGCTGCTACGGAAACTAAGTACTCAGCCGGACCCTGACCAGCCCCAGACCAACACAGCCGCCCAAACACCAATCCGAGTGAACCAAATCATTAAAAAATGCAAAGAAACCTACCTGGAACATTGGAACAAAATAACCGAAAGCCAAAGCAGATTAGAATGTTACCGGGCCCTAAAAAGAGAATATAAACTGGCAGACTACCTCACGACCATCAGAGACACAAAACAGAGACAGACCCTCACCAGGTACAGACTAAGCGACCACCAACTGGAAATTGAAAAAGGCAGATACAAGAAATCCTGGCAGCCTAGAGAGAATAGAATATGCGATCAATGTCTGGCTGGCGAGGTTGAAACAGAAATGCATTTCCTCCTAAAATGCGAAAAATTCAACACATCAAGAAACATATTATTCAACAAGCTAAGCCAAACAACCCCAGATTTCAAGGAATTGGATGATCTGTCAAAATTGAGATTAGTCCTAGGAGAAGGAGACAGACCATACCTTGGGGCCAAATATGTAACAACATGTCACAACCTGAGGACTGTTTAAAATTAAGACTGTTTAAAATTAATATTGAACGTACCAAATGAAGTACAAAGACTGTTTAAAATTAATATTGTTTAAAAGTAATATTGTATGTACCCAACAAATGTCAAATCGATTGACACCTACAGAATGTTGGAAAACTGTACCTTTTTGCTATGTAAGCTTTGGCAATATGGTTCTCTGTAAACTTTCATGCCAATAAAGCATTTTAATTGGAAATTGGAATTGGACTAACCAGAACTGGACACAGTGCTCAAGGAGCTGTCTGACCAGAACTGGACACAGTGCTCAAGGTGGGACTGACCTGAACTGGACACAGTGCTCAAGGTGGGACTGACCAGAACTGGACGCAGTGCTCAAAGTGGATCTGACGAGAACTGGACACAGTGCTCAAGGTGGGACTGACCAGAACTGGACACAGTGCTCAAGGTGGGACTGACCAGAACTGGACACAATGCTCAAGTTGGGACTGACCAGAACTGGACACAGTGCTCAAGGTGGATCTGACCAGAACTGGACACAGTGCTCAAGGTGGGACTGACCAGAACTGGACACAGTGCTCAAGGTGGGACTGACCAGAACTTGACACAGTGCTCAAGGTGGGACTGACCAGAACTGGACACAGTGCTCAAGGAGCTGTCTGACCAGAACTGGACACAGTGCTCAAAGTGCGGTCTGACCAGAACTGGACACAGTGCCCAAGGTGGGTCTGACCAGAACTGGACACAGTGCTCAAGGAGCTGTCTGACCAGAGACCCTGTACAGTGTGACCGTTATCCCCTCTGACTTTTATTCTACTGTTCTAACGATGCTGTTCAACATATTACGGGCTTTGTTCACTGTTCCTCTGCATTGGTTGGACATGTTGGCTGTCCATTCGACGGAGACTCCTAGGGCTCGTTCAGCATCATCCTTTTCTGTTTTAATACCATTCATGAAGTATGTGTTTTATCTACTTTTCCTTCCTGTTTACTGTACCTTACGCTGTAAATTCCACCTTCCGTTGTTCTGCACACGTGCAAATTATGTCCACCTCATTCTATCATTTCAGAGCTGCCCCCTCCAGCTCCCGAGCTCCTCCTAGTTTGATATCATCATCAAATTCGACCAGTTTACATTGAGTTTCTGCATCCAAGCCATTGACGCAAGTTAGAGACAGTAATAATCCCAGCACTGAGCCCTAGGGCACCCCACTCAGTACTTCCGTCCACCTCTAAGAAGTACCACCTGACAGCCAAGGGAAACCTCACAGATCTGTAAAATGGCAGGCTGTCTCGAGTTATGTTGGTCTCCTACCCTAGAACAGGTGCCCAGCTCTTTGCTGTAAAGTGCTGATAAAGGGCCTGTGAAGGAAGTAAGTATTCAGAGGGGAATCATGGAACCTCATGTAATGGGAGTGGTCTGTATTAAGCCAAGTGCATTGTAACACAGCGCTGATACCTCCCACGTGTTATACTCCAGCTAGTAATAGTGCTAAGGGCCGCTCCACGGCCCAAAGTTCCTGGGATGGGTCTTTCCTCTTCCACTCCTCTGCCCCAATCAAAATTTACATGTCCTGGCCTGCTCGAATGGACAGGCCATGTTTGAATGTGACCTGATTGGACCAAACCAGATCTGATCAATTAGGACAAAATGTTCCTCGTGAATCAGTGCTTATGGTGCTGTACCCAATGCGAGGCACAGCCTGTACCCAGCGCGGGGCGGTGCCTGTACCCAGCGCGAGGCGGTGCCTGTACCCAGCACTGGGCGGTGCCTGTACCCAATGTGGGCCAATGCCTGTACCCAGCACGGGGCGGTGCCTGTACCCAGCAGGGGGCGGTGCCTGTACCCAGTGCGGGGCAGTGCCTGTACCCATCGCGAGGCGGTGCCTGTACCCAGCGCAGGGCGGTGCCTGTACCCAGCACGGGGCGGTGCCTGTACCCAGCGCGAGGCAGTGCCTGTACCCAGTGTGGGGCGGTGCCTGTACCCAGCACTAGGCGGTGCCTGTACCCAGCACGAGGCGATGCCTGTACCCAGCGCGAGGCGGTGCCTGTACCCAGCGCGAGGCGGTGCCTGTACCCAGTGCAGGGTGGTGCATGTACCCAGCACGGAGCGGTGCCTGTACCCAGCGCAGGGTGGTGCCTGCACCCAGAGCGAGGCGGTGCCTGTACCCAGCGCAAGGTGGTGCCTGTACCCAGCATGGGGCGGTGCCTGAACCCAGCACAGGGCGGTGCCTGTACCCAGTGCAGGGTGGTGCCTGTACCCAGCGCGGTGCGGTGCCTGTACCCAGCATGAGGCGGTGCCTGTACCCAGCATGGGGCGGTGCCTGAACCCAGCACAGGGCGGTGCCTGTACCCAGTGCAGGGTGGTGCCTGTACCCAGCGCGGGGCGGTGCCTGTACCCAACACGGGGCGGTGCCTGTACCCAGCATGGGGCGGTGCCTGTACCCAGTGTGAGGCGGTGCCTGTACCCAATGCGAGGCACAGCCTGTACCCAGCGCAAGGTGGTGCCTGTACCCAGCATGGGGCGGTGCCTGTACCCAGTGCGAGGCGGTGCCTGTACCCAGCGCAGGGCGGTGCCTGTACCCAGCATTGGGCGTTGCCTGTACCCAATGCGAGGCACAGCCTGTACCCAGCGCAAGGCGGTGCCTGTACCCAGCATGGGGCGGTGCCTGTACCCAATGTGGGCCAATGCCTGTACCTAGCATGGGGCGGTGCCTGTACCCAGCGCGGGGCGGTGCCTGTACCCAGGGCTAGGCGGTGCCTGTACCCAGCGTGGGACGGTGCCTGTACCCAGCGTGGGGCGGTGCCTGTACCCCGCGCGGTGCGGTGCCTGTAACCAACGCGAGGCGGTTCCTGTACCCAGAGCGAGGCGGAGCCTGTACCCAGCGCGGGGCGCTGCCTGTACCCAGTGCGAGGCGGAGCCTGTACCCAGTGAGAAACGGGGACTGTACCCAGCGTGGGGCGGTGCCTGTACCCAGCGCAAGGTGGAGCCTGTAACCAGTGAGAGACAGAGCCTCTACCCAGCGCAAGGCGGTGCCTGTACCCAGCGCGGGGCAGTGCCTGTACCCAGTGCAGGGCGGTGCCTGTATCCAGCGCGGGGCGGTGCCTGTACCCAGCGCAGGGCAGTGCCTGTATGCAGCGCGGGGCAGTGCCTGTACCCAGCACGAGGCGGTGCCTGTACCCAGCACAGGGCGGTGCGTCTACCCAGAGCGAGGCGGTGCCTGTACCCAGCGTGAGGCGGTGCCTGTACCCAGTGCAGGGCGGTGCCTGTACCCAGCATCGGGCGGTGTCTGTACCCAGCGCGGGGCGGTGCCTGTACCCAGTGCGAGGCGGTGCCTATACCCAGCGCGAGACGGTGCCTGTACCCAGCACAGGGCGGTGCGTGTACCCAGCGCGGGGCGGTGCCTGTACCCAGTGCGAGGCGGTGCCTATACCCAGCGCGAGACGGTGCCTGTACCCAGCGTGGGGCGGTGCCTGTACCCAGCACGAGGCGGTGCCTATACCCAGTGCGAGGCGGTGCCTATACCCAGCGCGAGACGGTGCCTGTACCCAGCGCAGGGTGGTGCCTGTACCCAGCACGAGGCGGTGCCTGTACCCAGCACGAGGCGGTGCCTGTACCCAGCGTGAGGCGGTGCCTGTACCCAGCGCGAGGCGGTGCCTGTAGCCTTCACTTCCCCTCTCCTGAATGTGCTGGCTCTGGCGGGGGGTCGGTATTGTTCCACGATGACTGGGCCCTCTCCGATCCTTCACTCATGCGGCCATTCTTAATGCGAGAGTCTAAACAGTGAAGATCACAGGTTATTGAACCATTGGAATTTTTACAGCGAAGCCCAAGCCCATGCTATCACACATGCACCTTTCCGATGGGGGCACTGGATAGTAATCAGAGCAGCGACCCTGGCTGAGCTATCCTCTCCCTAACCTGGGGGTTTGGACAGTGATGCAAGAGCAGGATCACGGTGTGCACGAAGCTCTGCCAGTTGCTCGAGCTCACGCTGTGAGATTCGGAGCTTGAGGAGCAGCTGGAGTCACTGCAGTGCATCAGGGAGTTCGAGAGTTTCCTGGAAGTGGGTCACCCTACTGCCACAGAAGGTGCAGGAGGTGAGGGAGTGGGTGATCACTAGACAGGGTAGGAGGAAGACTCAGGTAGCGCAGGAATCCCCCAAGCCAGTGGCACTCGCTAACCGGTTTTCAGTTTTGAATACCAGGGAGGGTGACGACTCCTTGGAAGAATGCAGTAGGAATTAAACCCCTGGCACCACGAGAGATTTGACTGCACACAGGGGAAAAAGAAAGAGCAGAAATGCAGTAGTCATAGGGGATTCCATAGTTAGCAGCATAGACAGGCATTTCTGCAACCACAAACATGATTCCCGAATGGTATAAGAACATAAGAATTAGGAGCAGGAGTCGGCCATACGGCCCCTCGAGCCTGCTCCGCCATTCAATAAGATCATGGCTGATCTTCTACCTCATCTCCACTTTCCTGCTCCAACCCCATATCCCTTGATTCCCTTAGTGCCCAAAAATCTATCGATTTCTCTCTTGAATATACTCAAAGACTCAGCATTCACAGCCCTCTGGGGCAGAGAATTCCAAAGATTCACCACCCTCTGAGTGAAGAAATTCCTCCTCATCTCGCTCTTAAATGGCCGACCCTGTATCCTGAGACTATGTCCCCTAGTTCTAGACACTCCAGCCAGGGGGAAACAACCTCTCAGCATCTACCCTGTCAATCCCCCTCAGAATCTTGTATGTTTTAATGAGATCACTTCTCATTCTTCTAAACTCCAGAGAGTATCGGCCCATTCTACACAATCTCTCCCATTGTACTTTCCTCAAGGTCTCATGCAGGTCTTTTACGAACCTGTCCCGGTTGACCTCCCTCATTTGGGCTTCGGTCAGGACCGGTACCAACACGTGAGTCGGGGTCCTCACCGCCCTACCGGTCATCAGCTCATACGGAGAGTGCCCTGCGCTTTTGGAGAGGCTGGCCCGGATATTCATGAGAACTAGAGGCAGGACCTCGTCCCATTTCTTTGGGTACCCCCCTATCTCCTTCCTAAGCCTTTCCTTTAAGGTCCGGTTCATCCTTTCCACTATTCCCGATGATTGGGGGTTGTGGGCCACATGCCATTTTCCCTGTATCCCTAAAAGTTTCAGGGTGGTCTGCAAGACTTGTCCTGTGAAATGGCTCCCCTGATCTGATTCCACCACCTGGGGCAATCCCCATCGGGAGAATACATCCCTTACTAGGATCTTAGCCGTGTTTAACGCTGTGGCTGTTCGACAAGGGAAGGCCTCAACCCACTTAGAGAAAACATCCACCAACACCAGACAATACTTGTCTGCTTTTGTGGTGGGCAGGGGCCCAATGAAGTCTATTTATATAGAATAGAGGATCTAAGGATCCTTATCTGAGGAAGGATGTTCTTGCCATGGAAGGAGTGCAGCGAAGATTCACCAGGCTGATACCTGGGACGGCAGGAATGACGTATGAGGAGAGATTGGGTCGATTGGGCTTGTACTCGCTGGAGTTTAGAAGAATGAGAGGGGATCTCATTGAAACTTATAAAATTCTAACAGGACTAGACAGACTAGATGCAGGAAGGATGTTCCCGATGGTCGGGGAGTCCAGAACCAGGGGTCACAGTCTAAAGATAAGGGGTAAGCCATTTAGGACAGAGATGAGGTGGAATTTCTTCACCCAGAGAGTGGTGAACCTGTGGAATTCTCTACCACACAAGGCAGTTGAGGCCAATTCATTAAATATATTCAAGAATGAGTTAAATATATTTCTTAAGGCTAAAGGGATCAAGGGATATGGGGAGAAGGCAGGAACAGGGTACTGAATTTGGATGATCAGCCATGATCTCATTGAATGGCGGAGCAGGCTCGAGGGGCCGAATGTCCTACTCCTGCTCCTATCTTCAATGTTTCTATGTTTCTATGAATGCCATGGTCCCTCTACCCTCCTAATCTGTCCCAACGGTGCCTTTCTACGGTGGGGTTCTAGACTATTCGCATCGCACACTAGGCACTCACTGCAATATTCCTTCACCTCTTCCCTGAGATGAGGCCACCAACCCACCTCCTCCACTTTCTTCCAGGTATTTTCCAGCCCTGGATGTCCAGCTCCCGGACCCCCGTGAGCTAGCTGTATAAATTCCTCCTGGTACTGTTTGGGCACGATCCACCTTTCCCCTTTAAACAACATCCCCTCTTTGACCACTATATCTGCTGCTCCAAAAGGACCCTCAATTGGTGCCCCTTCTACCCTTTTCTTAATCACGGTTTTTAAAACCGCATCTTGTGCTTGAACCTGGGTCAGGCCTGGGGGCAACTTCACCTCCTGTGGGCCCTCCATATCCCTTATGGCCGCGATCTGTCCAGATCGGTACGGGTCCCAAAGTACTCCCTCCCTGGCCCCTTTTTTGCCAACTCGTCGGCCTTCTGGTTACCTTTCCATTTCGACTCGGTTTTTGAGTGCGCCTTTACTTTTTCAATGTAATGCTCCCCTTTATTGCCCGTAACGCCCAGGATTGTGTTCAGCAGTGGGGCGATTACTGACGGTTTCCCTCGGCGGACTTGAATTCTCGTCTAGCCCATATTGCCAGATACTCAGTGCAAGAATTGCACGTGAACATCAAGTCTGAGCATATTGTGTAGGGGGTTGGGAATTCCTCGGGATGCCTGACCACATAAGCTACAGCCGCCAGCTCGGCCTGCTCTGCGCTCAGTGTGCTGGGGAGTTTGATGGCTTTCTCTATTCCCAGCCCCTGGGTCATAAATCCCACACCCTGTCCTACACTCTCTATTTGTCACCGAGCTGGACCCACCCACATATATATCTCTCCCTGTCGGATGTTGCCCGGCCCGGAATCCCACGTTTACATCCCATACCCCTTCTATCGTGCACACGTGATTCGTCCCTGGATAAATCATGTTCAAGGCCAGCTTAGGTTCCGTCAATCTTTCCACCCTCAGGTTCATCTGGGAGAGAAGCAATGTCCAGTGGGCAATACGACTGCTACTCACTGTCCCATCTTTTATCCTCCCGTCCAATAGCATCTGTGTCGGGGTATGACATGTCAGTAAGGTTATTAAAGATGACCCCGTAAATAATTGGAAACGTTTGACGGCCCAATAGCTCGCCAAAAGGTGTCTTTCACAGTTGGAGTAACCCCTCTCCACATCTGTCAGGACTCGGGAGGCATAAGCCACTGGCCTCAACTTGTCATGTCGTTCTTGGAGCAACACTGCACTCAAACTATCCCCAGTAGCTGCTACCTCCAGATCAAAATCTTTGTTCCTGTTTATTGCTCCTGGTGCGGGTGCAGTTTGTAAATTTTCCTTTAGGTGAGTAAATGCCTCCTTACAACTCTCATCCCAATACCATCCTACTCCTTTCCTAAGGAGTCTAAGCAAAGGGGCTGCCGTGGCTGCATAGTCTTCAATAAAATCCCTGCAGTACCCTGTCATTTTTAATGTGGAAGCAAATCATCCTTGGTTCCGAGGGACTGCCTAAGAAGAAGAAGAAGTTTCTCTCTTAACTCGTTGTGTTTTTTCTGATTCACACATTCCTGAATCAAGTTTATCACTTCTTCAACGGGACTCGGTCTCCTTTGGTTAAACGTTCCATCAATAATACCTGGACTTCCTCCGCACAGGCGCCTCTGTCTAATTTACTCTGATATGCATTAACAAAAATTTTACTAGCCATTTGGTGAATTTCCTAACAGACCTCTAACATCAATAACTATCGGCGCGCAATTCTCGGGCACTCCCCACTCCCTGCGGGGTTTATCCCTCCTCAAGGGTAGCAGCTGATCAGGAAGCTACTTTTGAGGTCCGATCTATTACACAATACTAGCCACTTTGTCTTGTCCCATCTGGGGTACCAATTGTAAGATCTTAATGATCTCTCAGAGTTCTTGGACAAGACACCAATAGGCAGCAGTTAGTATGTTTGAGCAATAGATCAAGATTTATTAAGCTTACAGCGTAATATACTTAACATTAGGCGATAGTTTTAACGAGTAGCTCACAGCCCTTGGTCTCATAGAAACATAGAAGATCGGAGCAGGAGTCAGCCATTCGGCCCCTCGAGCCTGCTCCGCCATTCAATGAGATCATGGCTGATCATCTAAATTCAGTACCCTGTCCCTGCTTTCTCCCCATATCCCTTGATCCCTTTAGCCTTAAGAAATATATCTAACTCCTTCTTGAATATATTTATATGATCTCTGGAACCTCTCGGACACAGATGACGTTGTCTTAAGTCTGTTCCTTTGTTCTCGCAGTAAGTCTGTGTAAAGTTGTTATTTGAGTATCGAGGTTTTAACCCTTTTCTTATCAAAAGTTGGGTTGGCCAGTGTCCGTATATGGTCTTTAACAAAATCACCTTTTTTAATTGGTTGTAATGGTCAAAATACCATTGTCACTCAGACTAAGGTAGCACCCCGCCTTTCCAGTATTTTTCCGTCAACCCTATCCCGCTGTCTTGTTATCATGTTTATAATTTTTCACCCCATTGGAATTTACCACATCTCTATCATTTCCTGCCTCCCTGGTACAAGGCCTTTATACCGAGGGCCCATATCAGCACTGTTTCACTAGTCTCGAGGTATCTCTTTCATTTTATGTCCTTATACTAATTATTTTTAAAATATCTTTGCACTTAGTTTTGTTAAGCAAATTCTAATTTATACTTATCATAATATGTTATTTAGCAATTTAACCTTCACTCGCAGCCTGTGGCTGTTTGTTATCAGAACTTAGTCCAAACTGCTTTTGACTGTCCTCGCAGCTGTATTTTGAACAAGTTTTATTCTTTTAGTTACTCAGGAGTAATTATGGGTTATATTCGTTGGTCAATGGCTACACTTGAATTTATACATAATTGATTCTTATCTACTAAATAACTCTAAATATCAGCCTTTCATACAACAACTTAAAGTAGAAAGCATGGCAAGTTGTTTCACAGAGGGAAAAATAAAAAATAAAGGAGCGACTCCGATTGCCAAGACACAGTGGTAAGGTCAGGAGAGGAGACCAAAAGCCTAGTCAAAAAGATGGGTTTTAAGAAGGTTTTTAAAGTGGAGACAGAAGGAGATGTGTAGGTGTTTTGGGAGAGAGTTCTAGAAATTCTAAAATATTAACCTATCATAGAACCATCGAATAGTACAGCACAGAAGGAGGCCAGTCGGCCCATCGAGTCTGCGCCGGCTCTTTCGAAGAGTGATCCAGTTAGTCCCACTCCCCCGCTCTCTCCCCATATGGAGTTATCCCCGGTGTCCTGGTCAATATTTATCTATCAACCAACAAGACAAAAACAGATTATCTGGTCATTATCACATTGCTGTTTGTGGGAGCTTGCTGTGTGCAAATTGGCTGCAGCGTGTCCCACATTACAACAGTGACTCCACTTGAAAAGTACTTCATTGACTGTCCGGTGGTCGTGAAAGGTGCTATATAAATGCAAGTCTTTCATTTTATCTTTCATATCCCTGCAATTTTTTTCTCCTTCGAGTATTTATCCAATTCCCTTTTGAAGGCTACTATTGAATTGTACAGGGCCTTGGTGAGACCGCACCTTGAGTATTGTGTGCAGTTTTGGTCGCCTTATCTGAGGAAGGATGTTCTTGCCATGGAAGGAGTACAGCAAAGATTTACCAGGCTGATACCTGGGATGGCAGGAATGACGTATGATGAGAGATTGCGTCAATTGGGTTTATACTCGCTGGAGTTTAGAAGAAGGAGAGGGGATCTCATTGAAGCTTATAAAATTCTGACAGGACTGGACAGACTAGATGCAGGAAGGATGTTTCCGATGGCGGGGGAGTCCAGAACCAGGGGTCATAGTCTAAGGATAAGGGGTAAGCCATTCAGGACTGAGATGAGGAGGAATTTCTTCACCCAGAGAGTGGTGAACCTGAAGAATTCTCTGCCACAGAGGGCGGTGGAGGCCAATTCGTTAAATATATTCAAGAAGGAGTTGGATATATTTCTTAAGGCTAAAGGGATCAAGGGATATGGGGAGAAAGCAGGGACAGGGTACCGAATTTGGATGATCAGCCATGATCTCATTGAATGGCGGAGCAGGCTCGAGGGGCCGAATGGCCTACTCCTGCTCCTACCTTCTATGTTTCTATGTTTCTATGAATCTGCCTCCACCACCCTATCAGGCAGTGCATTCCAAATCCTAACCACTCGCTGCATAAATAAAGTTTAGAATCATATAATCATAGAAATTTACGGCACAGAAGGAGGCCATTCAGCCCCTTGTGTCTGTGCCGGCCGAAAAAGAGCTCTCCAGCCTAATCCCACTTTCCAGCTCTTGGTCCGTAGCCCGTAGGTTACGGCACTTCAAGCGCAGATCCAAGTACTTTTTCAATGTGATGAGGGTTTAGTGTGATAGTGGTATAACATTAGCATCCCTCCAGTTCTCCGGCACTACTACTGTATCCAATGAGGATTGAAAGATTGTGACCGATACCTCTGCTGTTTCTATCTTTGCTTTTTCCAGCAACACAGGATGCATTCCATCCGGACCAGGTGACCTACCAACTTTCAGTAATGCTAATCTTTTAAGTATGTCTTCTCAATCTATTACTATCCTGTCCATAACTTCCCTCTCCTCTTTTAGTGTAATCTTCACATCATCCGCTTCCTTTTTGAAGACAGATGCAAAGTACTCATTTAATACTTTAGCCGTGTCCTCTGCCTCTACATGAATATGTCCCTTTGGGTTCTTAATAGAATCAGAGACGTTTACGGCACAGAAGGAGGCCACCCTGCCCAGCGCGTCCGCACCGCTTTTCTGCATGTCACCTCTGGTTCATTTGCCAATCATCTTAAATCTGAGCCCTCTCGCTATCGACCCTTCAACCTATTTTGACAACCTGTGTACTTCCATCATTGAAGTGTTATGTTGTTACAGGACTACAACACCCAGAATGCTGTGCATTTCCTGCAATGTTCCAACCCTTCCTGAACTCCAACTCCAACAATGCTGTGCATTTCCTGCAATGTTCCAACCCTTCCTGAACTCCAACTCCAACAATGCTGTGCATTTCCTGCAATGTTCCAACCCTTCCTGAACTCCAACTCCAACAATGTTGTGCATTTCCTGCAATGTTCCAACCCTTCCTGAACTCCAACTCCAACAATGCTGTGCATTTCCTGCAATGTTCCAACCCTTCCTAAACTCCAACTCCAACAATGCTGTGCATTTCCTGCAATGTTCCAACCCTTCCTGAACTCCAACTCCAACAATGCTGTGCATTTCCTGCAATGTTCCAACTCTTCCTGAAGTACAATTCAAACAATGCTGTGCATTTCCTGCAATGTTCCAACCCTTCCTGAACTCCAACTCCAACAATGTTGTGCATTTCCTGCAATGTTCCAACCCTTCCTGAACTCCAACTCCAACAATGCTGTGCATTTCCTGCAATGTTCCAACCCTTCCTAAACTCCAACTCCAACAATGCTGTGCATTTCCTGCAATGTTCCAACTCTTCCTGAACTCCAACTCCAACAATGCTGTGCATTTCCTGCAATGTTCCAACGCTTCCTGAACTCCAACTCCAACAATGCTGTGCATTTCCTGCAATGTTCCAACTCTTCCTGAACTCCAACTCCAACAATGCTGTGCATTTCCTGCAATGTTCCAACCCTTCCTGAACTCCAACTCCAACAATGCTGTGCATTTCCTGCAATGATCCAACTCTTCCTGAACTCCAACTCCAACAATGCTGTGCATTTCCTGCAATGTTCCAACCCTTCCTGAACTCCAACTCCAACAATGCTGTGCATTTCCTGCAATGTTCCAACCCTTCCTGAACTCCAACTCAACAATGCTGTGCATTTCCCGCAATGTTCCAACTCTTCCTGAAGTACAATTCCAACAATGCTGTGCATTTCCTGCAATGTTCCAACCCTTCCTGAACTCCAACTCCAACAATGCTGTGCATTTCCCGCAATGTTCCAACCCTTCCTGAACTCCAACTCCAACAATGCTGTGCATTTCCTGCAATGTTCCAACCCTTCCTGAACTCCAACTCCAACAATGCTGTGCATTTCCTGCAATGTTCCAACTCTTCCTGAAGTACAATTCCAACAATGCTGTGCATTTCCTGCAATGTTCCAACTCTTCCTGAACTCCAACTCCAACAATGCTGTGCATTTCCTGCAATGTTCCAACTCTTCCTGAAGTACAACTCCAACAATGCTGTGCATTTCCTGCAATGTTCCAACCCTTCCTGAACTCCAACTCCAACAATGCTGTGCATTTCCTGCAATGTTCCAACTCTTCCTGAAATACAACTCCAACAATGCTGTGCATTTCCTGCAATGTTCCAACTCTTCCTGAAGTACAATTCCAACAATGCTGTGCATTTCCTGCAATGTGCCAACTCTTCCTGAACTCCAACTCCAACAATGCTGTGCATTTCCTGCAATGTTCCAACTCTTCCTGAAGTACAATTCCAACAATGCTGTGCATTTCCTGCAATGTTCCAACCCTTCCTGAACTCCAACTCCAACAATGCTGTGCATTTCCTGCAATGTTCCAACTCTTCCTGAACTCCAACTCCAACAATGCTGTGCATTTCCTGCAATGTTCCAACCCTTCCTGAACTCCAATTCCAACAATGCTGTGCATTTCCTGCAATGTTCCAACCCTTCCTGAACTCCAACTCCAACAATGCTGTGCATTTCCCGCAATGTTCCAACTCTTCCTGAAGTACAACTCCAACAATGCTGTGCATTTCCTGCAATGTTCCAACTCTTCCTGAACTCCAACTCCAACAATGCTGTGCATTTCCTGCAATGTTCCAACTCTTCCTGAACTCCAACTCCAACAATGCTGTGCATTTCCTGCAATGTTCCAACTCTTCCTGAACTCCAACTCCAACAATGCTGTGCATTTCCTGCAATGTTCCAACCCTTCCTGAACTACAACTCCAACAATGCTGTGCATTTCCTGCAATGTTCCAACCCTTCCTGAACTACAACTCCAACAATGCTGTGCATTTCCTGCAATGTTCCAACTCTTCCTGAACTCCAACTCCAACAATGCTGTGCATTTCCTGCAATGTTCCAACTCTTCCTGAACTCCAACTCCAACAATGCTGTGCATTTCCTGCAATGTTCCAACTCTTCCTGAACTCCAACTCCAACAATGCTGTGCATTTCCTGCAATGTTCCAACCCTTCCTGAACTCCAACTCCAACAATGCTGTGCATTTCCTGCAATGTTCCAACTCTTCCTGAACTACAATTCCAACAATGCTGTGCCTTTCCTGCAATGTTCCAACTCTTCCTGAACTCCAACTCCAACAATGCTGTGCATTTCCTGCAATGTTCCAACTCTTCCTGAACTCCAACTCCAACAATGCTGTGCATTTCCTGCAATGTTCCAACCCTTCCTGAACTCCAACTCCAACAATGCTGTGCATTTCCTGCAATGTTCCAACTCTTCCTGAACTACAATTCCAACAATGCTGTGCATTTCCTGCAATGTTCCAACTCTTCCTGAACTCCAACTCCAACAATGCTGTGCATTTCCTGCAATGTTCCAACCCTTCCTGAACTACAGCTCCAACAATGCTGTGCATTTCCTGCAATGTTCCAACTCTTCCTGAACTCCAACTCCAACAATGCTGTGCATTTCCTGCAATGTTCCAACTCTTCCTGAACTCCAACTCCAACAATGCTGTGCATTTCCTGCAATGTTCCAACTCTTCCTGAACTCCAACTCCAACAATGCTGTGCATTTCCTGCAATGTTCCAACTCTTCCTGAAGTACAATTCCAACAATGCTGTGCATTTCCTGCAATGTTCCAACTCTTCCTGAAGTACAATTCCAACAATGCTGTGCATTTCCTGCAATGTTCCAACTCTTCCTGAACTCCAACTCCAACAATGCTGTGCATTTCCTGCAATGTTCCAACTCTTCCTGAACTCCAACTCCAACAATGCTGTGCATTTCCTGCAATGTTCCAACTCTTCCTGAAGTACAATTCCAACAATGCTGTGCATTTCCTGCAATGTTCCAACCCTTCCTGAACTCCAACTCCAACAATGCTGTGCATTTCCTGCAATGTTCCAACTCTTCCTGAACTCCAACTCCAACAATGCTGTGCATTTCCTGCAATGTTCCAACCCTTCCTGAACTCCAATTCCAACAATGCTGTGCATTTCCTGCAATGTTCCAACCCTTCCTGAACTCCAACTCCAACAATGCTGTGCATTTCCCGCAATGTTCCAACTCTTCCTGAAGTACAACTCCAACAATGCTGTGCATTTCCTGCAATGTTCCAACTCTTCCTGAACTCCAACTCCAACAATGCTGTGCATTTCCTGCAATGTTCCAACTCTTCCTGAACTCCAACTCCAACAATGCTGTGCATTTCCTGCAATGTTCCAACTCTTCCTGAACTCCAACTCCAACAATGCTGTGCATTTCCTGCAATGTTCCAACCCTTCCTGAACTCCAACTCCAACAATGCTGTGCATTTCCTGCAATGTTCCAACCCTTCCTGAACTCCAACTCCAACAATGCTGTGCATTTCCTGCAATGTTCCAACTCTTCCTGAACTCCAACTCCAACAATGCTGTGCATTTCCTGCAATGTTCCAACTCTTCCTGAACTCCAACTCCAACAATGCTGTGCATTTCCTGCAATGTTCCAACTCTTCCTGAACTCCAACTCCAACAATGCTGTGCATTTCCTGCAATGTTCCAACCATTCCTGAACTCCAACTCCAACAATGCTGTGCATTTCCTGCAATGTTCCAACTCTTCCTGAACTACAATTCTAACAATGCTGTGCCTTTCCTGCAATGTTCCAACTCTTCCTGAACTCCAACTCCAACAATGCTGTGCATTTCCTGCAATGTTCCAACTCTTCCTGAACTCCAACTCCAACAATGCTGTGCATTTCCTGCAATGTTCCAACCCTTCCTGAACTCCAACTCCAACAATGCTGTGCATTTCCTGCAATGTTCCAACTCTTCCTGAACTACAATTCCAACAATGCTGTGCATTTCCTGCAATGTTCCAACTCTTCCTGAGCTACAACTCCAACAATGCTGTGCATTTCCTGCAATGTTCCAACCCTTCCTGAACTACAGCTCCAACAATGCTGTGCATTTCCTCCAATGTTCCAACTCTTCCTGAACTCCAACTCCAACAATGCTGTGCATTTCCTGCAATGTTCCAACTCTTCCTGAACTCCAACTCCAACAATGCTGTGCATTTCCTGCAATGTTCCAACTCTTCCTGAACTCCAACTCCAACAATGCTGTGCATTTCCTGCAATGTTCCAACTCTTCCTGAAGTACAATTCCAACAATGCTGTGCATTTCCTGCAATGTTCCAACTCTTCCTGAAGTACAATTCCAACAATGCTGTGCATTTCCTGCAATGTTCCAACTCTTCCTGAACTCCAACTCCAACAATGCTGTGCATTTCCTGCAATGTTCCAACTCTTCCTGAACTCCAACTCCAACAATGCTGTGCATTTCCTGCAATGTTCCAACTCTTCCTGAACTCCAACTCCAACAATGCTGTGCATTTCCTGCAATGTTCCAACTCTTCCTGAACTCCAACTCCAACAATGCTGTGCATTTCCTGCAATGTTCCAACTCTTCCTGAACTCAAACTCCAACAATGCTGTGCATTTCCTGCAATGTTCCAACCCTTCCTGAACTCCAACTCCAACAATGCTGTGCATTTCCTGCAATGTTCCAACCCTTCCTGAACTCCAACTCCAACAATGCTGTGCATTTCCCGCAATGTTCCAACTCTTCCTGAAGTACAACTCCAACAATGCTGTGCATTTCCTGCAATGTTCCAACTCTTCCTGAACTCCAACTCCAACAATGCTGTGCATTTCCTGCAATGTTCCAACTCTTCCTGAACTCCAACTCCAACAATGCTGTGCATTTCCTGCAATGTTCCAACTCTTCCTGAACTCCAACTCCAACAATGCTGTGCATTTCCTGCAATGTTCCAACCCTTCCTGAACTCCAACTCCAACAATGCTGTGCATTTCCTGCAATGTTCCAACCCTTCCTGAACTACAACTCCAACAATGCTGTGCATTTCCTGCAATGTTCCAATTCTTCCTGAACTCCAACTCCAACAATGCTGTGCATTTCCTGCAATGTTCCAACTCTTCCTGAACTCCAACTCCAACAATGCTGTGCATTTCCTGCAATGTTCCAACCCTTCCTGAACTCCAACTCCAACAATGCTGTGCATTTCCTGCAATGTTCCAACTCTTCCTGAACTCCAACTCCAACAATGCTGTGCATTTCCTGCAATGTTCCAACTCTTCCTGAACTCCAACTCCAACAATGCTGTGCATTTCCTGCAATGTTCCAACCCTTCCTGAACTCCAACTCCAACAATGCTGTGCATTTCCTGCAATGTTCCAACCCTTCCTGAACTCCAACTCCAACAATGCTGTGCATTTCCTGCAATGTTCCAACTCTTCCTGAACTACAATTCCAACAATGCTGTGCATTTCCTGCAATGTTCCAACCCTTCCTGAACTCCAACTCCAACAATGCTGTGCATTTCCTGCAATGTTCCAACCCTTCCTGAACTACAGCTCCAACAATGCTGTGCATTTCCTGCAATGTTCCAACCCTTCCTGAACTCCAACTCCAACAATGCTGTGCATTTCCTGCAATGTTCCAACCCTTGCTGAACTACAGCTCCAACAATGCTGTGCATTTCCTGCAATGTTCCAACTCTTCCTGAACTACAATTCCAACAATGCTGTGCATTTCCTGCAATGTTCCAACTCTTCCTGAACTACAACTCCAACAATGCTGTGCATTTCCTGCAATGTTCCAACCCTTCCTGAACTACAGCTCCAACAATGCTGTGCATTTCCTGCAATGTTCCAACTCTTCCTGAACTCCAACTCCAACAATGCTGTGCATTTCCTGCAATGTTCCCACTCTTCCTGAACTCAAACTCCAACAATGCTGTGCATTTCCTGCAATGTTCCAACCCTTCCTGAACTCCAACTCCAACAATGCTGTGCATTTCCTGCAATGTTCCAACCCTTCCTGAACTCCAACTCCAACAATGCTGTGCATTTCCCGCAATGTTCCAACTCTTCCTGAAGTACAACTCCAACAATGCTGTGCATTTCCTGCAATGTTCCAACTCTTCCTGAACTCCAACTCCAACAATGCTGTGCATTTCCTGCAATGTTCCAACTCTTCCTGAACTCCAACTCCAACAATGCTGTGCATTTCCTGCAATGTTCCAACTCTTCCTGAACTCCAACTCCAACAATGCTGTGCATTTCCTGCAATGTTCCAACCCTTCCTGAACTCCAACTCCAACAATGCTGTGCATTTCCTGCAATGTTCCAACCCTTCCTGAACTACAACTCCAACAATGCTGTGCATTTCCTGCAATGTTCCAATTCTTCCTGAACTCCAACTCCAACAATGCTGTGCATTTCCTGCAATGTTCCAACTCTTCCTGAACTCCAACTCCAACAATGCTGTGCATTTCCTGCAATGTTCCAACCCTTCCTGAACTCCAACTCCAACAATGCTGTGCATTTCCTGCAATGTTCCAACTCTTCCTGAACTCCAACTCCAACAATGCTGTGCATTTCCTGCAATGTTCCAACTCTTCCTGAACTCCAACTCCAACAATGCTGTGCATTTCCTGCAATGTTCCAACCCTTCCTGAACTCCAACTCCAACAATGCTGTGCATTTCCTGCAATGTTCCAACCCTTCCTGAACTCCAACTCCAACAATGCTGTGCATTTCCTGCAATGTTCCAACTCTTCCTGAACTACAATTCCAACAATGCTGTGCATTTCCTGCAATGTTCCAACCCTTCCTGAACTCCAACTCCAACAATGCTGTGCATTTCCTGCAATGTTCCAACCCTTCCTGAACTACAGCTCCAACAATGCTGTGCATTTCCTGCAATGTTCCAACCCTTCCTGAACTCCAACTCCAACAATGCTGTGCATTTCCTGCAATGTTCCAACCCTTGCTGAACTACAGCTCCAACAATGCTGTGCATTTCCTGCAATGTTCCAACTCTTCCTGAACTACAATTCCAACAATGCTGTGCATTTCCTGCAATGTTCCAACTCTTCCTGAACTACAACTCCAACAATGCTGTGCATTTCCTGCAATGTTCCAACCCTTCCTGAACCACAGCTCCAACAATGCTGTGCATTTCCTGCAATGTTCCAACTCTTCCTGAACTCCAACTCCAACAATGCTGTGCATTTCCTGCAATGTTCCCACTCTTCCTGAACTCCAACTCCAACAATGCTGTGCATTTCCTGCAATGTTCCAACTCTTCCTGAACTCCTACTCCAACAATGCTGTGCATTTCCTGCAATGTTCCAACTCTTCCTGAAGTACAATTCCAACAATGCTGTGCATTTCCTGCAATGTTCCAACTCTTCCTGAAGTACAATTCCAACAATGCTGTGCATTTCCTGCAATGTTCCAACTCTTCCTGAACTCCAACTCCAACAATGCTGTGCATTTCCTGCAATGTTCCAACTCTTCCTGAACTCCAACTCCAACAATGCTGTGCATTTCCTGCAATGTTCCAACTCTTCCTGAACTCCAACTCCAACAATGCTGTGCATTTCCTGCAATGTTCCAACTCTTCCTGAACTCCAACTCCAACAATGCTGTGCATTTCCTGCAATGTTCCAACTCTTCCTGAACTCAAACTCCAACAATGCTGTGCATTTCCTGCAATGTTCCAACCCTTCCTGAACTCCAACTCCAACAATGCTGTGCATTTCCTGCAATGTTCCAACCCTTCCTGAACTCCAACTCCAACAATGCTGTGCATTTCCCGCAATGTTCCAACTCTTCCTGAAGTACAACTCCAACAATGCTGTGCATTTCCTGCAATGTTCCAACTCTTCCTGAACTCCAACTCCAACAATGCTGTGCATTTCCTGCAATGTTCCAACTCTTCCTGAACTCCAACTCCAACAATGCTGTGCATTTCCTGCAATGTTCCAACTCTTCCTGAACTCCAACTCCAACAATGCTGTGCATTTCCTGCAATGTTCCAACCCTTCCTGAACTCCAACTCCAACAATGCTGTGCATTTCCTGCAATGTTCCAACCCTTCCTGAACTCCAACTCCAACAATGCTGTGCATTTCCTGCAATGTTCCAATTCTTCCTGAACTCCAACTCCAACAATGCTGTGCATTTCCTGCAATGTTCCAACTCTTCCTGAACTCCAACTCCAACAATGCTGTGCATTTCCTGCAATGTTCCAACTCTTCCTGAACTCCAACTCCAACAATGCTGTGCATTTCCTGCAATGTTCCAACCCTTCCTGAACTCCAACTCCAACAATGCTGTGCATTTCCTGCAATGTTCCAACCCTTCCTGAACTCCAACTCCAACAATGCTGTGCATTTCCTGCAATGTTCCAACTCTTCCTGAACTACAATTCCAACAATGCTGTGCATTTCCTGCAATGTTCCAACCCTTCCTGAACTCCAACTCCAACAATGCTGTGCATTTCCTGCAATGTTCCAACCCTTCCTGAACTACAGCTCCAACAATGCTGTGCATTTCCTGCAATGTTCCAACCCTTCCTGAACTCCAACTCCAACAATGCTGTGCATTTCCTGCAATGTTCCAACCCTTCCTGAACTACAGCTCCAACAATGCTGTGCATTTCCTGCAATGTTCCAACTCTTCCTGAACTCCAACTCCAACAATGCTGTGCATTTCCTGCAATGTTCCAACTCTTCCTGAACTCCAACTCCAACAATGCTGTGCATTTCCTGCAATGTTCCAACTCTTCCTGAACTCTAACTCCAACTCCAACAATGCTGTGCATTTCCTGCAATGTTCCAACTCTTCCTGAACTCCAACTCCAACTCCAACAATGCTGTGCATTTCCTGCAATGTTCCAACTCTTCCTGAACTCCAACTCCAACAATGCTGTGCATTTCCTGCAATGTTCCAACCCTTCCTGAACTCCAACTCCAACAATGCTGTGCATTTCCTGCAATGTTCCAACTCTTCCTGAACTCCAACTCCAACAATGCTGTGCATTTCCTGCAATGTTCCAACTCTTCCTGAACTCCAACTCCAACAATGCTGTGCATTTCCTGCAATGTTCCAACTCTTCCTGAACTACAATTCCAACAATGCTGTGCATTTCCTGCAATGTTCCAACTCTTCCTGAAGTACAACTCCAACAATGCTGTGCATTTCCTGCAATGTTCCAACTCTTCCTGAACTCCAACTCCAACAATGCTGTGCATTTCCTGCAATGTTCCAACTCTTCCTGAACTACAATTCCAACAATGCTGTGCATTTCCTGCAATGTTCCAACTCTTCCTGAAGTACAACTCCAACAATGCTGTGCATTTCCTGCAATGTTCCAACTCTTCCTGAACTACAATTCCAACAATGCTGTGCATTTCCTGCAATGTTCCAACTCTTCCTGAAGTACAACTCCAACAATGCTGTGCATTTCCTGCAATGTTCCAACTCTTCCTGAAGTACAACTCCAACAATGCTGTGCATTTCCTGCAATGTTCCAACCCTTCCTGAACTCCAACTCCAACAATGCTGTGCATTTCCTGCAATGTTCCAACCCTTCCTGAACTACAGCTCCAACAATGCTGTGCATTTCCTGCAATGTTCCAACCCTTCCTGAACTCCAACTCCAAAAATGCTGTGCATTTCCTGCAATGTTCCAAATCTTCCTGAACTCCAACTCCAACAATGCTGTGCATTTCCTGCAATGTTCCAACCCTTCCTGAACTCCAACTCCAACAATGCTGTGCATTTCCTGCAATGTTCCAACTCTTCCTGAAGTACAACTCCAACAATGCTGTGCATTTCCTGCAATGTTCCAACTCTTCCTGAACTCCAACTCCAACAATGCTGTGCATTTCCTGCAATGTTCCAACTCTTCCTGAACTCCAACTCCAACAATGCTGTGCATTTCCTGCAATGTTCCAACTCTTCCTGAACTCCAACTCCAACAATGCTGTGCATTTCCTGCAATGTTCCAACCCTTCCTGAACTCCAACTCCAACAATGCTGTGCATTTCCTGCAATGTTCCAACCCTTCCTGAACTCCAACTCCAACAATGCTGTGCATTTCCTGCAATGTTCCAATTCTTCCTGAACTCCAACTCCAACAATGCTGTGCATTTCCTGCAATGTTCCAACTCTTCCTGAACTCCAACTCCAACAATGCTGTGCATTTCCTGCAATGTTCCAACTCTTCCTGAACTCCAACTCCAACAATGCTGTGCATTTCCTGCAATGTTCCAACCCTTCCTGAACTCCAACTCCAACAATGCTGTGCATTTCCTGCAATGTTCCAACCCTTCCTGAACTCCAACTCCAACAATGCTGTGCATTTCCTGCAATGTTCCAACTCTTCCTGAACTACAATTCCAACAATGCTGTGCATTTCCTGCAATGTTCCAACCCTTCCTGAACTCCAACTCCAACAATGCTGTGCATTTCCTGCAATGTTCCAACCCTTCCTGAACTACAGCTCCAACAATGCTGTGCATTTCCTGCAATGTTCCAACCCTTCCTGAACTCCAACTCCAACAATGCTGTGCATTTCCTGCAATGTTCCAACCCTTCCTGAACTACAGCTCCAACAATGCTGTGCATTTCCTGCAATGTTCCAACTCTTCCTGAACTCCAACTCCAACAATGCTGTGCATTTCCTGCAATGTTCCAACTCTTCCTGAACTCCAACTCCAACAATGCTGTGCATTTCCTGCAATGTTCCAACTCTTCCTGAACTCTAACTCCAACTCCAACAATGCTGTGCATTTCCTGCAATGTTCCAACTCTTCCTGAACTCCAACTCCAACTCCAACAATGCTGTGCATTTCCTGCAATGTTCCAACTCTTCCTGAACTCCAACTCCAACAATGCTGTGCATTTCCTGCAATGTTCCAACCCTTCCTGAACTCCAACTCCAACAATGCTGTGCATTTCCTGCAATGTTCCAACTCTTCCTGAACTCCAACTCCAACAATGCTGTGCATTTCCTGCAATGTTCCAACTCTTCCTGAACTCCAACTCCAACAATGCTGTGCATTTCCTGCAATGTTCCAACTCTTCCTGAACTACAATTCCAACAATGCTGTGCATTTCCTGCAATGTTCCAACTCTTCCTGAAGTACAACTCCAGCAATGCTGTGCATTTCCTGCAATGTTCCAACTCTTCCTGAACTCCAACTCCAACAATGCTGTGCATTTCCTGCAATGTTCCAACTCTTCCTGAACTACAATTCCAACAATGCTGTGCATTTCCTGCAATGTTCCCACTCTTCCTGAAGTACAACTCCAACAATGCTGTGCATTTCCTGCAATGTTCCAACTCTTCCTGAACTACAATTCCAACAATGCTGTGCATTTCCTGCAATGTTCCAACTCTTCCTGAAGTACAACTCCAACAATGCTGTGCATTTCCTGCAATGTTCCAACTCTTCCTGAAGTACAACTCCAACAATGCTGTGCATTTCCTGCAATGTTCCAACCCTTCCTGAACTCCAACTCCAACAATGCTGTGCATTTCCTGCAATGTTCCAACCCTTCCTGAACTACAGCTCCAACAATGCTGTGCATTTCCTGCAATGTTCCAACCCTTCCTGAACTCCAACTCCAAAAATGCTGTGCATTTCCTGCAATGTTCCAAATCTTCCTGAACTCCAACTCCAACAATGCTGTGCATTTCCTGCAATGTTCCAACCCTTCCTGAACTCCAACTCCAACAATGCTGTGCATTTCCTGCAATGTTCCAACTCTTCCTGAAGTACAACTCCAACAATGCTGTGCATTTCCTGCAATGTTCCAACTCTTCCTGAACTCCAACTCCAACAATGCTGTGCATTTCCTGCAATGTTCCAACTCTTCCTGAACTCCAACTCCAACAATGCTGTGCAATTCCTGCAATGTTCCAACTCTTCCTGAACTACAATTCCAACAATGCTGTGCATTTCCTGCAATGTTCCAATCCTTCCTGAACTCCAACTCCAACAATGCTGTGCATTTCCTGCAATGTTCCAACCCTTCCTGAACTCCAACTCCAACAATGCTGTGCATTTCCTGCAATGTTCCAACTCTTCCTGAACTCCAACTCCAACAATGCTGTGCATTTCCTGCAATGTTCCAACTCTTCCTGAACTCCAACTCCAACAATGCTGTGCATTTCCTGCAATGTTCCAACTCTTCCTGAACTCCAACTCCAACAATGCTGTGCATTTCCTGCAATGTTCCAACTCTTCCTGAACTCCAACTCCAACAATGCTGTGCATTTCCTGCAATGTTCCAACTCTTCCTGAACTACAATTCCAACAATGCTGTGCATTTCCTGCAATGTTCCAACCCTTCCTGAACTCCAACTCCAACAATGCTGTGCATTTCCTGCAATGTTCCAACCCTTCCTGAACTACAACTCCAACAATGCTGTGCATTTCCTGCAAAGTTCCAACTCTTCCTGAACTCCAACTCCAACAATGCTGTGCATTTCCTGCAATGTTCCAACTCTTCCTGAACTCCAACTCCAACAATGCTGTGCATTTCCTGCAATGTTCCAACTCTTCCTGAAGTACAACTCCAACAATGCTGTGCATTTCCTGCAATGTTCCAACTCTTCCTGAACTACAATTCCAACAATGCTGTGCATTTCCTGCAATGTTCCAACTCTTCCTGAAGTACAACTCCAACAATGCTGTGCATTTCCTGCAATGTTCCAACTCTTCCTGAACTCCAACTCCAACAATGCTGTGCATTTCCTGCAATGTTCCAACTCTTCCTGAACTACAATTCCAACAATGCTGTGCATTTCCTGCAATGTTCCAACTCTTCCTGAACTCCAACTCCAACAATGCTGTGCATTTCCTGCAATGTTCCAACTCTTCCTGAAGTACAACTCCAACAATGCTGTGCATTTCCTGCAATGTTCCAACTCTTCCTGAACTCCAACTCCAACAATGCTGTGCATTTCCTGCAATGTTCCAACCCTTCCTGAACTCCAACTCCAACAATGCTGTGCATTTCCTGCAATGTTCCAACTCTTCCTGAAGTACAATTCCAACAATGCTGTGCATTTCCTGCAATGTTCCAACTCTTCCTGAACTCCAACTCCAACAATGCTGTGCATTTCCTGCAATGTTCCATCTCTTCCTGAACTCCAACTCCAACAATGCTGTGCATTTCCTGCAATGTTCCAACCCTTCCTGAACTCCAACTCCAACAATGCTGTGCATTTCCTGCAATGTTCCAACCCTTCCTGAACTACAACTCCAACAATGCTGTGCATTTCCTGCAATGTTCCAACCCTTCCTGAACTACAACTCCAACAATGCTGTGCATTTCCTGCAATGTTCCAACTCTTCCTGAAGTACAACTCCAACAATGCTGTGCATTTCCTGCAATGTTCCAACTCTTCCTGAACTCCAACTCCAACAATGCTGTGCATTTCCTGCAATGTTCCAACTCTTCCTGAACTCCAACTCCAACAATGCTGTGCAATTCCTGCAATGTTCCAACTCTTCCTGAACTACAATTCCAACAATGCTGTGCATTTCCTGCAATGTTCCAATCCTTCCTGAACTCCAACTCCAACAATGCTGTGCATTTCCTGCAATGTTCCAACCCTTCCTGAACTCCAACTCCAACAATGCTGTGCATTTCCTGCAATGTTCCAACTCTTCCTGAACTCCAACTCCAACAATGCTGTGCATTTCCTGCAATGTTCCAACTCTTCCTGAACTCCAACTCCAACAATGCTGTGCATTTCCTGCAATGTTCCAACTCTTCCTGAACTCCAACTCCAACAATGCTGTGCATTTCCTGCAATGTTCCAACTCTTCCTGAACTCCAACTCCAACAATGCTGTGCATTTCCTGCAATGTTCCAACTCTTCCTGAACTACAATTCCAACAATGCTGTGCATTTCCTGCAATGTTCCAACCCTTCCTGAACTCCAACTCCAACAATGCTGTGCATTTCCTGCAATGTTCCAACCCTTCCTGAACTACAACTCCAACAATGCTGTGCATTTCCTGCAAAGTTCCAACTCTTCCTGAACTCCAACTCCAACAATGCTGTGCATTTCCTGCAATGTTCCAACTCTTCCTGAACTCCAACTCCAACAATGCTGTGCATTTCCTGCAATGTTCCAACTCTTCCTGAAGTACAACTCCAACAATGCTGTGCATTTCCTGCAATGTTCCAACTCTTCCTGAACTACAATTCCAACAATGCTGTGCATTTCCTGCAATGTTCCAACTCTTCCTGAAGTACAACTCCAACAATGCTGTGCATTTCCTGCAATGTTCCAACTCTTCCTGAACTCCAACTCCAACAATGCTGTGCATTTCCTGCAATGTTCCAACTCTTCCTGAACTACAATTCCAACAATGCTGTGCATTTCCTGCAATGTTCCAACTCTTCCTGAACTCCAACTCCAACAATGCTGTGCATTTCCTGCAATGTTCCAACTCTTCCTGAAGTACAACTCCAACAATGCTGTGCATTTCCTGCAATGTTCCAACTCTTCCTGAACTCCAACTCCAACAATGCTGTGCATTTCCTGCAATGTTCCAACCCTTCCTGAACTCCAACTCCAACAATGCTGTGCATTTCCTGCAATGTTCCAACTCTTCCTGAAGTACAATTCCAACAATGCTGTGCATTTCCTGCAATGTTCCAACTCTTCCTGAACTCCAACTCCAACAATGCTGTGCATTTCCTGCAATGTTCCAACTCTTCCTGAACTCCAACTCCAACAATGCTGTGCATTTCCTGCAATGTTCCAACCCTTCCTGAACTCCAACTCCAACAATGCTGTGCATTTCCTGCAATGTTCCAACCCTTCCTGAACTACAACTCCAACAATGCTGTGCATTTCCTGCAATGTTCCAACCCTTCCTGAACTACAACTCCAACAATGCTGTGCATTTCCTGCAATGTTCCAACTCTTCCTGAACTCCAACTCCAACAATGCTGTGCATTTCCTGCAATGTTCCAACTCTTCCTGAACTCCAACTCCAACAATGCTGTGCATTTCCTGCAATGTTCCAACTCTTCCTGAACTCCAACTCCAACAATGCTGTGCATTTCCTGCAATGTTCCAACCCTTCCTGAACTCCAACTCCAACAATGCTGTGCATTTCCTGCAATGTTCCAACTCTTCCTGAACTACAATTCCAACAATGCTGTGCCTTTCCTGCAATGTTCCAACTCTTCCTGAACTCCAACTCCAACAATGCTGTGCATTTCCTGCAATGTTCCAACTCTTCCTGAACTCCAACTCCAACAATGCTGTGCATTTCCTGCAATGTTCCAACCCTTCCTGAACTCCAACTCCAACAATGCTGTGCATTTCCTGCAATGTTCCAACTCTTCCTGAACTACAATTCCAACAATGCTGTGCATTTCCTGCAATGTTCCAACTCTTCCTGAACTCCAACTCCAACAATGCTGTGCATTTCCTGCAATGTTCCAACCCTTCCTGAACTACAGCTCCAACAATGCTGTGCATTTCCTGCAATGTTCCAACTCTTCCTGAACTCCAACTCCAACAATGCTGTGCATTTCCTGCAATGTTCCAACTCTTCCTGAACTCCAACTCCAACAATGCTGTGCATTTCCTGCAATGTTCCAACTCTTCCTGAACTCCAACTCCAACAATGCTGTGCATTTCCTGCAATGTTCCAACTCTTCCTGAAGTACAATTCCAACAATGCTGTGCATTTCCTGCAATGTTCCAACTCTTCCTGAAGTACAATTCCAACAATGCTGTGCATTTCCTGCAATGTTCCAACTCTTCCTGAACTCCAACTCCAACAATGCTGTGCATTTCCTGCAATGTTCCAACTCTTCCTGAACTCCAACTCCAACAATGCTGTGCATTTCCTGCAATGTTCCAACTCTTCCTGAAGTACAATTCCAACAATGCTGTGCATTTCCTGCAATGTTC
Source organism: Somniosus microcephalus (assembly GCF_052327205.1). Lineage (NCBI taxonomy): Eukaryota > Metazoa > Chordata > Chondrichthyes > Squaliformes > Somniosidae > Somniosus > Somniosus microcephalus. The sequence goes on along the minus strand of NC_140990.1, from coordinate 345,663,106 downwards.
CAACCCTTCCTGAACTCCAACTCCAACAATGCTGTGCATTTCCTGCAATGTTCCAACTCTTCCTGAACTCCAACTCCAACAATGCTGTGCATTTCCTGCAATGTTCCAACCCTTCCTGAACTCCAATTCCAACAATGCTGTGCATTTCCTGCAATGTTCCAACCCTTCCTGAACTCCAACTCCAACAATGCTGTGCATTTCCCGCAATGTTCCAACTCTTCCTGAAGTACAACTCCAACAATGCTGTGCATTTCCTGCAATGTTCCAACTCTTCCTGAACTCCAACTCCAACAATGCTGTGCATTTCCTGCAATGTTCCAACTCTTCCTGAACTCCAACTCCAACAATGCTGTGCATTTCCTGCAATGTTCCAACTCTTCCTGAACTCCAACTCCAACAATGCTGTGCATTTCCTGCAATGTTCCAACCCTTCCTGAACTCCAACTCCAACAATGCTGTGCATTTCCTGCAATGTTCCAACCCTTCCTGAACTACAACTCCAACAATGCTGTGCATTTCCTGCAATGTTCCAACTCTTCCTGAACTCCAACTCCAACAATGCTGTGCATTTCCTGCAATGTTCCAACTCTTCCTGAACTCCAACTCCAACAATGCTGTGCATTTCCTGCAATGTTCCAACTCTTCCTGAACTCCAACTCCAACAATGCTGTGCATTTCCTGCAATGTTCCAACCATTCCTGAACTCCAACTCCAACAATGCTGTGCATTTCCTGCAATATTCCAACTCTTCCTGAACTACAATTCTAACAATGCTGTGCCTTTCCTGCAATGTTCCAACTCTTCCTGAACTCCAACTCCAACAATGCTGTGCATTTCCTGCAATGTTCCAACTCTTCCTGAACTCCAACTCCAACAATGCTGTGCATTTCCTGCAATGTTCCAACCCTTCCTGAACTCCAACTCCAACAATGCTGTGCATTTCCTGCAATGTTCCAACTCTTCCTGAACTACAATTCCAACAATGCTGTGCATTTCCTGCAATGTTCCAACTCTTCCTGAGCTACAACTCCAACAATGCTGTGCATTTCCTGCAATGTTCCAACCCTTCCTGAACTACAGCTCCAACAATGCTGTGCATTTCCTGCAATGTTCCAACTCTTCCTGAACTCCAACTCCAACAATGCTGTGCATTTCCTGCAATGTTCCAACTCTTCCTGAACTCCAACTCCAACAATGCTGTGCATTTCCTGCAATGTTCCAACTCTTCCTGAACTCCAACTCCAACAATGCTGTGCATTTCCTGCAATGTTCCAACTCTTCCTGAAGTACAATTCCAACAATGCTGTGCATTTCCTGCAATGTTCCAACTCTTCCTGAAGTACAATTCCAACAATGCTGTGCATTTCCTGCAATGTTCCAACTCTTCCTGAACTCCAACTCCAACAATGCTGTGCATTTCCTGCAATGTTCCAACTCTTCCTGAACTCCAACTCCAACAATGCTGTGCATTTCCTGCAATGTTCCAACTCTTCCTGAACTCCAACTCCAACAATGCTGTGCATTTCCTGCAATGTTCCAACTCTTCCTGAACTCCAACTCCAACAATGCTGTGCATTTCCTGCAATGTTCCAACTCTTCCTGAACTCAAACTCCAACAATGCTGTGCATTTCCTGCAATGTTCCAACCCTTCCTGAACTCCAACTCCAACAATGCTGTGCATTTCCTGCAATGTGCCAACCCTTCCTGAACTCCAACTCCAACAATGCTGTGCATTTCCCGCAATGTTCCAACTCTTCCTGAAGTACAACTCCAACAATGCTGTGCATTACCTGCAATGTTCCAACTCTTCCTGAACTCCAACTCCAACAATGCTGTGCATTTCCTGCAATGTTCCAACTCTTCCTGAACTCCAACTCCAACAATGCTGTGCATTTCCTGCAATGTTCCAACTCTTCCTGAACTCCAACTCCAACAATGCTGTGCATTTCCTGCAATGTTCCAACCCTTCCTGAACTCCAACTCCAACAATGCTGTGCATTTCCTGCAATGTTCCAACCCTTCCTGAACTACAACTCCAACAATGCTGTGCATTTCCTGCAATGTTCCAATTCTTCCTGAACTCCAACTCCAACAATGCTGTGCATTTCCTGCAATGTTCCAACTCTTCCTGAACTCCAACTCCAACAATGCTGTGCATTTCCTGCAATGTTCCAACCCTTCCTGAACTCCAACTCCAACAATGCTGTGCATTTCCTGCAATGTTCCAACTCTTCCTGAACTCCAACTCCAACAATGCTGTGCATTTCCTGCAATGTTCCAACTCTTCCTGAACTCCAACTCCAACAATGCTGTGCATTTCCTGCAATGTTCCAACCCTTCCTGAACTCCAACTCCAACAATGCTGTGCATTTCCTGCAATGTTCCAACCCTTCCTGAACTCCAACTCCAACAATGCTGTGCATTTCCTGCAATGTTCCAACTCTTCCTGAACTACAATTCCAACAATGCTGTGCATTTCCTGCAATGTTCCAACCCTTCCTGAACTCCAACTCCAACAATGCTGTGCATTTCCTGCAATGTTCCAACCCTTCCTGAACTACAGCTCCAACAATGCTGTGCATTTCCTGCAATGTTCCAACCCTTCCTGAACTCCAACTCCAACAATGCTGTGCATTTCCTGCAATGTTCCAACCCTTGCTGAACTACAGCTCCAACAATGCTGTGCATTTCCTGCAATGTTCCAACTCTTCCTGAACTACAATTCCAACAATGCTGTGCATTTCCTGCAATGTTCCAACTCTTCCTGAACTACAACTCCAACAATGCTGTGCATTTCCTGCAATGTTCCAACCCTTCCTGAACTACAGCTCCAACAATGCTGTGCATTTCCTGCAATGTTCCAACTCTTCCTGAACTCCAACTCCAACAATGCTGTGCATTTCCTGCAATGTTCCCACTCTTCCTGAACTCCAACTCCAACAATGCTGTGCATTTCCTGCAATGTTCCAACTCTTCCTGAACTCCAACTCCAACAATGCTGTGCATTTCCTGCAATGTTCCAACTCTTCCTGAAGTACAATTCCAACAATGCTGTGCATTTCCTGCAATGTTCCAACTCTTCCTGAAGTACAATTCCAACAATGCTGCGCATTTCCTGCAATGTTCCAACTCTTCCTGAACTCCAACTCCAACAATGCTGTGCATTTCCTGCAATGTTCCAACTCTTCCTGAACTCCAACTCCAACAATGCTGTGCATTTCCTGCAATGTTCCAACTCTTCCTGAACTCCAACTCCAACAATGCTGTGCATTTCCTGCAATGTTCCAACTCTTCCTGAACTCCAACTCCAACAATGCTGTGCATTTCCTGCAATGTTCCAACTCTTCCTGAACTCAAACTCCAACAATGCTGTGCATTTCCTGCAATGTTCCAACCCTTCCTGAACTCCAACTCCAACAATGCTGTGCATTTCCTGCAATGTTCCAACCCTTCCTGAACTCCAACTCCAACAATGCTGTGCATTTCCCGCAATGTTCCAACTCTTCCTGAAGTACAACTCCAACAATGCTGTGCATTTCCTGCAATGTTCCAACTCTTCCTGAACTCCAACTCCAACAATGCTGTGCATTTCCTGCAATGTTCCAACTCTTCCTGAACTCCAACTCCAACAATGCTGTGCATTTCCTGCAATGTTCCAACTCTTCCTGAACTCCAACTCCAACAATGCTGTGCATTTCCTGCAATGTTCCAACCCTTCCTGAACTCCAACTCCAACAATGCTGTGCATTTCCTGCAATGTTCCAACCCTTCCTGAACTACAACTCCAACAATGCTGTGCATTTCCTGCCATGTTCCAATTCTTCCTGAACTCCAACTCCAACAATGCTGTGCATTTCCTGCAATGTTCCAACTCTTCCTGAACTCCAACTCCAACAATGCTGTGCATTTCCTGCAATGTTCCAACTCTTCCTGAACTCCAACTCCAACAATGCTGTGCATTTCCTGCAATGTTCCAACCCTTCCTGAACTCCAACTCCAACAATGCTGTGCATTTCCTGCAATGTTCCAACCCTTCCTGAACTCCAACTCCAACAATGCTGTGCATTTCCTGCAATGTTCCAACTCTTCCTGAACTACAATTCCAACAATGCTGTGCATTTCCTGCAATGTTCCAACCCTTCCTGAACTCCAACTCCAACAATGCTGTGCATTTCCTGCAATGTTCCAACCCTTCCTGAACTACAGCTCCAACAATGCTGTGCATTTCCTGCAATGTTCCAACCCTTCCTGAACTCCAACTCCAACAATGCTGTGCATTTCCTGCAATGTTCCAACCCTTCCTGAACTACAGCTCCAACAATGCTGTGCATTTCCAGCAATGTTCCAACTCTTCCTGAACTCCAACTCCAACAATGCTGTGCATTTCCTGCAATGTTCCAACTCTTCCTGAACTCCAACTCCAACAATGCTGTGCATTTCCTGCAATGTTCCAACTCTTCCTGAACTCTAACTCCAACTCCAACAATGCTGTGCATTTCCTGCAATGTTCCAACTCTTCCTGAACTCCAACTCCAACTCCAACAATGCTGTGCATTTCGTGCAATGTTCCAACTCTTCCTGAACTCCAACTCCAACAATGCTGTGCATTTCCTGCAATGTTCCAACCCTTCCTGAACTCCAACTCCAACAATGCTGTGCATTTCCTGCAATGTTCCAACTCTTCCTGAACTCCAACTCCAACAATGCTGTGCATTTCCTGCAATGTTCCAACTCTTCCTGAACTCCAACTCCAACAATGCTGTGCATTTCCTGCAATGTTCCAACTCTTCCTGAACTACAATTCCAACAATGCTGTGCATTTCCTGCAATGTTCCAACTCTTCCTGAAGTACAACTCCAACAATGCTGTGCATTTCCTGCAATGTTCCAACTCTTCCTGAACTCCAACTCCAACAATGCTGTGCATTTCCTGCAATGTTCCAACTCTTCCTGAACTACAATTCCAACAATGCTGTGCATTTCCTGCAATGTTCCAACTCTTCCTGAAGTACAACTCCAACAATGCTGTGCATTTCCTGCAATGTTCCAACTCTTCCTGAACTACAATTCCAACAATGCTGTGCATTTCCTGCAATGTTCCAACTCTTCCTGAAGTACAACTCCAACAATGCTGTGCATTTCCTGCAATGTTCCAACTCTTCCTGAAGTACAACTCCAACAATGCTGTGCATTTCCTGCAATGTTCCAACCCTTCCTGAACTCCAACTCCAACAATGCTGTGCATTTCCTGCAATGTTCCAACCCTTCCTGAACTACAGCTCCAACAATGCTGTGCATTTCCTGCAATGTTCCAACCCTTCCTGAACTCCAACTCCAAAAATGCTGTGCATTTCCTGCAATGTTCCAAATCTTCCTGAACTCCAACTCCAACAATGCTGTGCATTTCCTGCAATGTTCCAACCCTTCCTGAACTCCAACTCCAACAATGCTGTGCATTTCCTGCAATGTTCCAACTCTTCCTGAAGTACAACTCCAACAATGCTGTGCATTTCCTGCAATGTTCCAACTCTTCCTGAACTCCAACTCCAACAATGCTGTGCATTTCCTGCAATGTTCCAACTCTTCCTGAACTCCAACTCCAACAATGCTGTGCAATTCCTGCAATGTTCCAACTCTTCCTGAACTACAATTCCAACAATGCTGTGCATTTCCTGCAATGTTCCAATCCTTCCTGAACTCCAACTCCAACAATGCTGTGCATTTCCTGCAATGTTCCAACCCTTCCTGAACTCCAACTCCAACAATGCTGTGCATTTCCTGCAATGTTCCAACTCTTCCTGAACTCCAACTCCAACAATGCTGTGCATTTCCTGCAATGTTCCAACTCTTCCTGAACTCCAACTCCAACAATGCTGTGCATTTCCTGCAATGTTCCAACTCTTCCTGAACTCCAACTCCAACAATGCTGTGCATTTCCTGCAATGTTCCAACTCTTCCTGAACTCCAACTCCAACAATGCTGTGCATTTCCTGCAATGTTCCAACTCTTCCTGAACTACAATTCCAACAATGCTGTGCATTTCCTGCAATGTTCCAACCCTTCCTGAACTCCAACTCCAACAATGCTGTGCATTTCCTGCAATGTTCCAACCCTTCCTGAACTACAACTCCAACAATGCTGTGCATTTCCTGCAAAGTTCCAACTCTTCCTGAACTCCAACTCCAACAATGCTGTGCATTTCCTGCAATGTTCCAACTCTTCCTGAACTCCAACTCCAACAATGCTGTGCATTTCCTGCAATGTTCCAACTCTTCCTGAAGTACAACTCCAACAATGCTGTGCATTTCCTGCAATGTTCCAACTCTTCCTGAACTACAATTCCAACAATGCTGTGCATTTCCTGCAATGTTCCAACTCTTCCTGAAGTACAACTCCAACAATGCTGTGCATTTCCTGCAATGTTCCAACTCTTCCTGAACTCCAACTCCAACAATGCTGTGCATTTCCTGCAATGTTCCAACTCTTCCTGAACTACAATTCCAACAATGCTGTGCATTTCCTGCAATGTTCCAACTCTTCCTGAACTCCAACTCCAACAATGCTGTGCATTTCCTGCAATGTTCCAACTCTTCCTGAAGTACAACTCCAACAATGCTGTGCATTTCCTGCAATGTTCCAACTCTTCCTGAACTCCAACTCCAACAATGCTGTGCATTTCCTGCAATGTTCCAACCCTTCCTGAACTCCAACTCCAACAATGCTGTGCATTTCCTGCAATGTTCCAACTCTTCCTGAAGTACAATTCCAACAATGCTGTGCATTTCCTGCAATGTTCCAACTCTTCCTGAACTCCAACTCCAACAATGCTGTGCATTTCCTGCAATGTTCCAACTCTTCCTGAACTCCAACTCCAACAATGCTGTGCATTTCCTGCAATGTTCCAACCCTTCCTGAACTCCAACTCCAACAATGCTGTGCATTTCCTGCAATGTTCCAACTCTTCCTGAACTCCAACTCCAACAATGTTGTGCATTTCCTGCAATGTTCCAACCCTTCCTGAACTCCAACTCCAACAATGCTGTGCATTTCCTGCAATGTTCCAACCCTTCCTGAACTCCAACTCCAACAATGCTGTGCATTTCCTGCAATGTTCCAACCCTTCCTGAACTCCAACTCCAACAATGCTGTGCATTTTCCACAATGTTCCAACCCTTCCTGAACTCCAACTCCAACAATGCTGTGCATTTCCTGCAATGTTCCAACCCTTCCTGAACCCCAACTCCAACAATGCTGTGCATTTCCTGCAATGTTCCAACCCTTCCTGAACTCCAACTCCAACAATGCTGTGCATTTCCTGCAATGTTCCAACTCTTCCTGAACTCCAACTCCAACAATGCTGTGCATTTCCTGCAATGTTCCAACCCTTCCTGAACTCCAACTCCAACAATGCTGTGCATTTCCTGCAATGTTCCAACCCTTCCTGAACTACAATTCCAACAATGCTGTGCATTTCCTGCAGTGTTCCAACCCTTCCTGAACTCCAACTCCAACAATGTTGTGTGTTTCCTTTTCGCAACTGAGATTTAAGATTGCAACACTGCAAGTGTGACAAACACAGACAGAGAGAGGGAGAGAAAGAGACACAGACAGACAGAGAAAGGGGTAGACACAGAGAAGGAGAATAAGAGGGCAACAGGGAGAAAGAGGAAAGGGCTAAGGGTGACTGACAGACAGACATAACCGTACAGAGAAAAAGAGGGCAACACAGACAGAGGAACGAAAAGTGAGAAACACTAGAGAGAGAAAAGAACAAAGGACTGTGGCACTTCGTGCTTTCCGATCTCTGGCAGGGGGCAGTGAGTGCAGTGTTCAATTCCTTGGATTGCTTTGGCCAGAATGCAGTTGTAAGATTTTTGCTTTTTGCTGAATTGTTATATTTTGAAAAGGTAAGTACAATACAATACAATACAATACAAATCGCTTTATTGGCATGATAAGGTACATCTTATGTTGCCAAAGCATCAAAATACATTTATGGTTGAACACATAAACGCGGTTCCATTCATACAGTGTATAAACAGGTATATCCCTGAGTTTATAAATATATTTTCGCCTTGTTTATATATACTCTTGTCTTAGTTTACTGGTTGTCCCTCTGTTCATGGCAAGCTGTAACATAGTGTGCCGCCAGTGTTACACAGCTTCTCTCCTCCCCCAGTAGGAATGGGAGTTTTTGGTTGTCAGTCAGATTTCTGAATTCAGGGCATATTTGTGAGAATTTTTGATAGAAATTCTCTCTGATGCCCTGATATTTTCCACAGGCTGTGAGGAAGTGCATCTCTGTCTCAACTACTCCCTGACTGCAGTGAGAGCATATCCTGTCTTCTCTTGGCAGCCTGGTCTGCCTGTGTCTGCCTTTTTCGATCGCTAGGCTATGTTCGCTAAGTCTGTACCTTGTCAAGGTTCTTCTCAGTTTGTTATCCTTTACCATGGTCAGGTAATCAGCTATGTTGTATTGTCTGTTTAGGGCCAAGTAGCAATTGAGTTTGCTTTGGGTTTTTGTTGTTTCTGCCCAATATGACAGATATTTTTCCTTTTGCTTAGCGACGATTGTGTTGGGTCGAATTCTTTGTGTTACCCTGTCACTGTCCTGGGGCTGGTTATTGTTAGTATTGTTATTAGTTACTTTATTGAGTCCCAGGACTAGTTGACTGAGGGTATTCTTCTTTATGGTCAGCTCTTGGCATTTCAGGGTGTCGTAGTGATAGCATTGGGGGTTGCTCATTTGTAGGTGATTCCAAAATTTGGTGGCTCTTTTTTGGATAGTGATTATTAATGGGTATTGGCCTAGTTCCGCCCTGCATGCGTTGTTTACTGTTTTCTTTTGAGTCCGGAGGATACTTTTACAGAATTCCGCATGTAGGATCTCAATTGGGTGTTTGTCCCATTTTGCAAAATCTTGTTGTGTTAGTGGTCCCCAGACCTCACTGCCATAGAGTGCAATTGGTTCAATTACTGATTTGAAAATTTTGAGCCAAATGCTAACTGGGATTTCTATTTGGATTGATTTTTTGATGGCATAGAAAGCCCTTCTTGCTTTCTCTTTCAGTTCATTCACAGCCAGTTTGAAGTTTCCCGTAGAACTGATTTTTAAGCCCAAGTATGTGTAGTGAGTGGTTTGTTCAATTTTGGTTGTTCCTACTGTGAAATTTATTGTGGGTCCATGTTGTTTGGATCTTTGCTGGAACACAAGGACTTTGGTTTTTTGGGGATTTATTGTCAGGGCCCAAGTCTGGCAGTACGACTCCAGCAGGTCCAGGTTCTGCTGTAGACCCTCCTTAGTTGGTGACAGCAGAACCAGGTCGTCGGCATAGAGGAGGAATTTAACCTTGGATTCATATAGGGTGAGGCCGGGTGCTGTAGATTGTTCAAGTAGTTTTGCCAATCCATTAATGTAAATATTAAAGAGTGTCGGTGAGATTGGCGAGCCCTGCGTCACCCCCCGCCCCTGTGGGAAGTATTTTGTTTGTTTGTCTCCAATTTTAACTGCACATTTATTGTTTGTATACATTGATTTAATTACATCATATGTTTTACCTCCTACCCCGCTTTCGATAAGTTTCAGGAATAAACCGTCATGCCAGATGGAGTCGAAAGCCTTCTGGAAATCTACAAAGCATGCGTAGAGTTTGCTTTTGTTATGGTGAACGTGTTTGTCAATTAGGGTCTGTAGGGTGAAGATATGATCGGATGTTCTATAGTTTGGCAGGAATCCAATTTGGCTTTTACTCAAGACATTGTGCTCTTCAAGGAAGTTTATAAGTCTTTTGTTTATGATGCTACAGAATACCTTCCCCAGGTTACTGTTTACACAGATGCCTCGATAGTTGTTTGGGTCGATTTTGTCCCCACTTTTGTATATGGGTGTTATGAGTCCTTTGTTCCAGATGTCAGGGAAATAACCGACACTCAGAACCAAGTTGAAGAGTTTTAGGATAGCCAGTTTCAGTTTGTCGTCTGCGTGTTTAATCATCTCGTTTAGTATGCCGTCTGTCCCGCAAGCTTTTCCTGGTCGCAGGTCCTTGAGTTTTTCAAGAAGTTCTTTTTCTGTTATTATGGCGTCTAGCGGGTTTTGGTTATCTTTTATGGCCATTTCAAGCTTTTCAAGTTTTTTGCGTATTTGGTGTTGCTCTGGTCCTAGTGTGTTTTTCTGGTATAATTTTTCAAAGTGGTTTACCCATGTGTCCCCATTTTGAATGGACAAATCGTCGTGTTGTTTTTTGTGTAGTGTTTTCAAGTTGTCCCAGAAACAATTCGACTCAATGGATTCCTCCATGGAGCTGAGTGTATTCTTAATAAATTGCTCTTTTTTGGTCCTGAGTGTGTTTCTGTATTGTGTTAGCGTCTGACAATAAGTAAGGCGTAATTCCTCGTTTTCTGGATGTCTGTGTTTTTGGTTTGATAGTTTTCTAAGTTTTTTCCTCATGTTATGGCAATCATGGTCAAACCATTTTTCATAGTTTTTTGTTTTGGGTTTGTTCTTGCGAGCTTTCAAGTTTGCATTTGTTGCCAAATTATCAAAAATATTGTTTAGTTTACTAACTGCCCGGTTTACGCCTTCTTTATTGTGAGTGTATATGTTATCCAGAAAGGTGTCTAAGAGAGCTTGAGTTGATGCATTGCTAATTGTTTTCTGGTATTTTTCCGTGTCGTTTTTGGCCCATCTGTACGATTTTTTGGTGTTGTACAGTTTACTGGGTTGTGTTTCTATGTTGTTTGTTTCTGTCTTTTTGAGAAACATAGTAATTTGACTGTGATCTGACAGTGTTGTTTGTGGTTTGACTGTGAATGCTCTGAAAGAGGATGGGTCCAAGTCTGTAATCATATAGTCTACTGTGCTGCAGCCAAGAGGTGAGCAGTAGGTCGATCTTCCTAGGAGGTCTCCTATGAACCTACCATTGACAATGTACAGACCCAGGTTTCGACAGAGCTGTAGTAGCTGTTTACCGTTGGTATTTGACTGCTTGTCGCAGTTATGCCTGTATGGAAGGGAAGGGATGTCAAAGTGGTTATTCCCGAATACGTAATTGTTTCCCTGATTATTGGTGAAGTCTGGTTCTTCGCCCGTTCTTGAATTGAGGTCCCCACAGATCAACACGTTCCCCTGGGCCTGGTATTGGATAATTTCCCCCTCCATGTTGGAGAAGGTGTCCTCTTTGTAGTACGGGGAATCGATTGGAGGGATATAAAGTGCGCAAATGTAAACATCTTGGGTGTTTGAGATAATCTCCCTCTCAAGTTTGAGCCACATATGGTTTTCGCCCTTTTTTATAAATTTGATGTAATTCTTAAGTTCTGTTTTAAACCAGATCAGTATGCCTCCGGAGTCTCTGCCTTGGGTTACACTTGGTAATTTATTGGAGGGGACCACTAGCTCAGTGTACCCTTGGGGACAGCCGGTGTGTCCTTTTCCTTTATACCAAGTTTCCTGTAAAATGATAATATCTAGATCTTTAGTTTCCTCTATGAACTCTGGGGTCCTACTCTTCACTTCTCGCAGTGAAGAGCGTAGACCTTGGATATTCCAGGTCGAAATATATAAGGATTTCATGTTAAGTTTTATCTTTTTCTATGATAGGTTAAAGAGTGGTACGTGTTTGTCGTGTCTAAGTGTGGGGAAAAAAAAGATCACCCCAGTTGTCTACAAAAGTTAATACAATTTGGTTACAGTTCTTTCTATTAATTAGTCCTTGATCCATAAGGCGGAAGTAGATGCTGCTGCACATCTGCTTATTGTCTCTTAATGGATTGTTTCTGTCTGAGGTATTGCGTACGTCCTGTGCATCTCTCCCTCTGTCTGGCTGGTAGCGGTCCTATTCCCCTGTGGGACAGGAGTGGTGCAGGTCTGATAATGTTGTTTTGCATGGGGATCCTCTCCGGTCTCGGTTGGTGTGGTGGTGGTCTTTGTAGTGTTCCTGATATGTACCCCGCTGATCTCTGGTGGTCGGGGGGGGGTCCTCTTGGAGTCTGGGTATGGACCCGGTTAAAAGTAAAGGGCAGAGTTAATTAACTGGTGCCTTTCCTGCAGATTTATTTCGCTGTTAAAATCTCACACCAGCACAAGTGAGGTGCTAAGTGCTGCTGTGATTACAGCATCAGTCTGATCTTCCCGGTCAGGTTTCTGGTGTGCTACACTTGAATCAACAGAAGAGAAGGCAACTAAGAACGGGAGGTGAGGGATGGGGAAACAGAAAAAGGGTACGGGTTCTAATTTAGAAATGGCGGGACATGAGGGCACCGAAAATGAGTGGACCAGAATTGAGAACGCAATCCGTATGAGTTTAAGGCATTTACGGGACAGGTATATACGGACCAGCAGACACCAGACAGAAGAGAGGATGCCTTTTGAGCTACAGTCAGAGCAATTAGAAGCGACGCCCTTACAGAAATTGCCGGTAAGGACTGAGTGTTCAGTTCCTCTCTGTCTCACCTTCTGTCCTCCTGGTGCAGGGAGTTCTTCGGTGTGTTTCTACAATGTCACAATCACAGATCTGTAACGCCCGACATCACTGAGCTATCACTCCCTCGCTTTCTAATTTAAAATTGATTGGTCTTAATCGCTGAGCAGGATGTTAGTGCTGAGATAGGGAACTCCAATCCAACCCCTGGGATAGGGAACTCCAATCCACCTCCTGGGATAGGGAACTCCAATCCACCTCCTGGGATAGGGAACTCCAATCCACCTCCTCGGATAGGGAACTCCAATCCACCTCCTGGGATAGGGAACTCCAATCCACCTCCTGGGATAGGGAACTCCAATCCACCTCCTGGGATAGGGAACTCCAATCCACCTCCTGGGATAGGGAACTCCAATCCACCTCCTGGGATAGGGAACTCCAATCCACCTCCTGGGATAGGGAACTCCAATCCACCTCCTGGGATAGGGAACTGAAATCCACCTCCTGAGATAGGGAACTCCAATCCACCTCCTGGGATAGGGAACTCCAATCCACCTCCTGGGATAGGGAACTCCAATCCACCTCCTGGGATAGGGAACTCCAATCCACCTCCTGGGATAGGGAACTCCAATCCACCTCCTGGGATAGGGAACTCCAATCCACCTCCTGGGATAGGGAACTCCAATCCACCTGCTGGGATAGGGAACACCAATCCACCTCCTGGGATAGGGAACTCCAATCCACCTCCTGGGATAGGGAACTCCAATCCACCTCCTGGGATAGGGAACTCCAATCCACCTCCTGGGATAGGGAACTCCAATCCACCTCCTGGGATAGGGAACTCCAATCCACCTCCTGGGATAGGGAACTCCAATCCACCTCCTGGGATAGGGAACTCCAATCCACCTCCTGGGATAGGGAACTCCAATCCCACCCCTGGGATAGGGAACTCCAATCCAACCCCTGGGATAGGGAACTCCAATCCGCCTCCTGGGATAGGGAACTCCAATCCACCTCCTGGGATAGGGAACTCCAATCCAACTCCTGGGATAGGGAACTCCAATCCACCTCCTGGGATAGGAACTCCAATCCAAATCCTGGGATAGGGAACTCCAATCCGCCTCCTGGGATAGGGAACTCCAATCCACCTCCTGGGATAGGGAACTGCAATCCACCCCCTGGGATAGGGAACTCCAATCCACATCCTGGGATAGGGAACTCCAATCCACCTCCTGGGATAGGGAACTCCAATCCACCTCCTGGGATAGGGAACTCCAATCCACCTCCTGGGATAGGGAACTCCAATCCACCTCCTGGGATAGGGAACTCCAATCCACCTCCTGGGATAGGGAACTCCAATCCACCTCCTGGGATAGAGAACTCCAATCCACCTCCTGGGATAGGGAACTCCAATCCACCTCCCGGGATAGGGAACTCCAATCCACCTCCTGGGATAGGGAACTCCAATCCACCTCCCGGGATAGGGAACTCCAATCCACCTCCCGGGATAGGGAACTCCAATCCACCTCCCGGGATAGGGAACTCCAATCCACCTCCCGGGATAGGGAACTCCAATCCACCTCCCGGGATAGGGAACTCCAATCCACCTCCTGGGATAGGGAACTCCAATCCACCTCCCGGGATAGGGAACTCCAATCCACCTCCTGGGATAGGGAACTCCAATCCACCTCCCGGGATAGGGAACTCCAATCCACCTCCTGGGATAGGGAACTCCAATCCACCTCCTGGGATAGGGAACTCCAATCCACCTCCTGGGATAGGGAACACCAATCCACCTCCTGGGATAGGGAACTCCAATCCAACCCCTGGGATAGGGAACTCCAATCCACCTCCTGGGATAGGGAACTCCAATCCGCCTCCTGGGATAGGGAACTCCAATCCAACTCCTGGGATAGGGAACTCCAATCCGCCTCCTGGGATAGGAACTCCAATCCAAATCCTGGGATAGGGAACTCCAATGCGCCTCCTGGGATAGGGAACTCCAATCCACCTCCTGGGATAGGGAACTCCAATCCACCTCCTGGGATAGGGAACACCAATCCACCTCCTGGGATAGGGAACTCCAATCCACCCCCTGGGATAGGGAACTCCAATCCACATCCTGGGATAGGGAACTCCAATCCACCTCCTGGGATAGGGAACTCCAATCCACCTCCTGGGATAGGGAACTCCAATCCACCTCCTGGGATAGGGAACTCCAATCCACCTCCTGGGATAGGGAACTCCAATCCACCTCCTGGGATAGGGAACTCCAATCCACCTCCTGGGATAGGGAACTCCAATCCACCTCCTGGGATAGGGAACTCCAATCCACCTCCCGGGATAGGGAACTCCAATCCACCTCCTGGGATAGGGAACTCCAATCCACCTCCTGGGATAGGGAACTCCAATCCAACTCCCGGGATAGGGAACTCCAATCCACCTCCTGGGATAGGGAACTCCAATCCACCTCCCGGGATAGGGAACTCCAATCCACCTCCTGGGATAGGGAACTCCAATCCACCTCCCGGGATAGGGAACTCCAATCCACCTCCCGGGATAGGGAACTCCAATCCACCTCCCGGGATAGGGAACTCCAATCCACCTCCTGGGATAGGGAACTCCAATCCACCTCCTGGGATAGGGAACTCCAATCCACCTCCCGGGATAGGGAACTCCAATCCACCTCCCGGGATAGGGAACTCCAATCCACCTCCTGGGATAGGGAACTCCAATCCACCTCCTGGGATAGGAAACTCCAATCCACCTCCCGGGATAGGGAACACCAATCCACCTCCTGGGATAGGGAACTCCAATCCACCTCCTGGGATAGGGAACTCCAATCCACCTCCTGGGATAGGGAACTCCAATCCACCTCCCGGGATAGGGAACTCCAATCCACCTCCTGGGATAGGGAACTCCAATCCAAACCCTGGGATAGGGAACTCCAATCCACCTCCCGTGAAAGGGAACTCCAATCCACCTCCTGGGATAGGGAACTCCAATCCACCTCCTGGGATAGGGAACTCCAATCCACCTCCTGGGATAGGGAACTCCAATCCACCTCCTGGGATAGGGAACACCAATACACCTCCTGGGATAGGGAACTCCAATCCAACCCCTGGGATAGGGAACTCCAATCCACCTCCTGGGACAGGGAACTCCAATCCACCTCCTGGGATAGGGAACTCCAATCCACCTCCTGGTATAGTGAACTCCAATCCACCTCCTGGGATAGGGAACTCCAATCCACCTCCTGGGATAGGGAACTCCAATCCACCTCCGGGGATAGGGAACTCCAATCCACCTCCTGGGATAGGGAACACCAATCCACCTCCTGGGATAGGAAACTCCAATCCACCTCCTGGGATAGGGAACTCCAATCCACCTCCTGGGATAGGGAACTCCAATCCACTTCCTGGGATAGGGAACTCCAATCCCACCCCTGGGATAGGGAACTCCAATCCAACCCCTGGGATAGGGAACTCCAATCCGCCTCCTGGGATAGGGAACTCCAATCCACCTCCTGGGATAGGGAACTCCAATCCAACTCCTGGGATAGGGAACTCCAATCCACCTCCTGGGATAGGAACTCCAATCCAAATCCTGGGATAGGGAATTCCAATCCGCCTCCTGGGATAGGGAACTCCAATCCACCTCCTGGGATAGGGAACTCCAATTCAACCCCCTGGGATAGGGAACTCCAATCCACATCCTGGGATAGGGAACTCCAATCCACCTCCTGGGATAGGGAACTCCAATCCACCTCCTGGGATAGGGAACTCCAATCCACCTCCTGGGATAGGGAACTCCAATCCACCTCCTGGGATAGGGAACTCCAATCCACCTCCTGGGATAGGGAACTCCAATCCACCTCCTGGGATAGGGAACTCCAATCCACCTCCTGGGATAGGGAACTCCAATCCACCTCCTGGGATAGGGAACTCCAATCCACCTCCTAGGATAGGGAACTCCAATCCACCTCCCGGGATAGGGAACTCCAATCCACCTCCCGGGATAGGGAACTCCAATCCACCTCCCGGGATAGGGAACTCCAATCCACCTCCCGGGATAGGGAACTCCAATCCACCTCCCGGGATAGGGAACTCCAATCCACCTCCCGGGATAGGGAACTCCAATCCACCTCCCGGGATAGGGAACTCCAATCCACCTCCTGGGATAGGGAACTCCAATCCACCTCCCGGGATAGGGAACTCCAATCCACCTCCTGGGATAGGGAACTCCAATCCACCTCCTGGGATAGGGAACTCCAATCCACCTCCTGGGATAGGGAACACCAATCCACCTCCTGGGATAGGGAACTCCAATCCAACCCCTGGGATAGGGAACTCCAATCCACCTCCTGGGATAGGGAACTCCAATCCACCTCCTGGGATAGGGAACTCCAATCCAACTCCTGGGATAGGGAACTCCAATCCGCCTCCTGGGATAGGAACTCCAATCCAAATCCTGGGATAGGGAACTCCAATCCGCCTCCTGGGATAGGGAACTCCAATCCACCTCCTGGGATAGGGAACTCCAATCCGCCTCCTGGGATAGGGAACTCCAATCCACCTCCTGGGATAGGGAACTCCAATCCACCCCCTGGGATAGGGAACTCCAATCCACATCCTGGGATAGGGAACTCCAATCCACCTCCTGGGATAGGGAACTCCAATCCACCTCCTGGGATAGGGAACTCCAATCCACCTCCTGGGATAGGGAACTCCAATCCACCTCCTGGGATAGGAAACTCCAATCCACCTCCTGGGATAGGGAAGTCCAATCCACCTCCTGGGATAGGGAACTCCAATCCACCTCCTGGGATAGGGAACTCCAATCCACCTCCCGGGATAGGGAACTCCAATCCACCTCCTGGGATAGGGAACTCCAATCCACCTCCTGGGATAGGGAACTCCAATCCACCTCCCGGGATAGGGAACTCCAATCCACCTCCCGGGATAGGGAACTCCAATCCACCTCCCGGGATAGGGAACTCCAATCCACCTCCTGGGATAGGGAACTCCAATCCACCTCCTGGGATAGGGAACTCCAATCCACCTCCCGGGATAGGGAACTCCAATCCACCTCCCGGGATAGGGAACTCCAATCCACCTCCTGGGATAGGGAACTCCAATCCACCTCCTGGGATAGGAAACTCCAATCCACCTCCCGGGATAGGGAACTCCAATCCACCTCCTGGGATAGGGAACTCCAATCCACCTCCTGGGATAGGGAACTCCAATCCACCTCCTGGGATAGGGAACTCCAATCCACCTCCCGGGATAGGGAACTCCAATCCACCTCCTGGGATAGGGAACTCCAATCCAACCCCTGGGATAGGGAACTCCAATCCACCTCCCGTGAAAGGGAACTCCAATCCACCTCCTGGGATAGGGAACTCCAATCCACCTCCTGGGATAGGGAACTCCAATCCACCTCCTGGGATAGGGAACTCCAATCCACCTCCTGGGATAGGGAACACCAATCCACCTCCTGGGATAGGGAACTCCAATCCAACCCCTGGGATAGGGAACTCCAATCCACCTCCTGGGACAGGGAACTCCAATCCACCTCCTGGGATAGGGAACTCCAATCCACCTCCTGGTATAGTGAACTCCAATCCACCTCCTGGGATAGGGAACTCCAATCCACCTCCTGGGATAGGGAACTCCAATCCACCTCCGGGGATAGGGAACTCCAATCCACCTCCTGGGATAGGGAACACCAATCCACCTCCTGGGATAGGAAACTCCAATCCACCTCCTGGGATAGGGAACTCCAATCCACCTCCTGGGATAGGGAACTCCAATCCACCTCCTGGGATAGGGAACTCCAATCCACCTCCTGGGATAGGGAACTCCAATCCACCTCCTGGGAAAGGGAAATCCAATCCACCTCCTGTGATAGGGAACTCCAATCCACCTGCTGGGATAGGGAACTCCAATCCACCTCCTGGGATAGGGAACTCCAATCCACCTCCTGGGATAGGGAACTCCAATCCACCTCCTGGGATAGGGAACTCCAATCCACCTCCTGGGATAGGGAACTCCAATCCACCTCCTGGGATAGGGAACTCCAATCCACCTCCTGGGATAGGGAACTCCAATCCACCTCCTGGGATAGGGAACTCCAATCCACCTCCTGGGATAGGGAACTCCAATCCACCTCCTGGGATAGGGAACTCCAATCCACCTCCTGGGATAGGAAACTCCAATCCACCTCCTGGGATAGGGAACTCCAATCCACCTCCTGGGATAGGGAACTCCAATCCACCTCCTGGGTTAGGGAACTCCAATCCACCTCCCGGGATAGGGAACTCCAATCTACCTCCTGGGATAGGGAACTCCAATCCACCTCCCGGGATAGGGAACACCAATCCATCTCCTGGGATAGGAAACTCCAATCCACCTCCGGGGATAGGGAACTCCAATCCACCTCCTGGGATAGGGAACACCAATCCACCTCCTGGGATAGGGAACTCCAATCCACCTCCTGGGATAGGGAACTCCAATCCACCTCCTGGGATAGGGAACTCCAATCCACCTCCTGGGATAGGGAACTCCAATCCACCTCCTGGGATAGGGAACTCCAATCCACCTCCTGGGATAGGGAACTCCAATCCACCTCCTGTGATAGGGAACTCCAATCCACCTCCCGGGATAGGGAACTCCAATCTACCTCCTGGGATAGGGAACTCCAATCCACCTCCCGGGATAGGGAACACCAATCCATCTCCTGGGATAGGGAACTCCAATCCACCTCCCGGGATAGGGAACTCCAATCCACCTCCTGGGATAGGGAACTCCAATCCAACCCCTGGGATAGGGAACTCCAATCCAACCCCTGGGATAGGGAACTCCAATCAACCTCCTGGGATAGGGAACTCCAATCCACCTCCTGGGATAGGGAACTCCAATCCACCTCCTGGAATAGGGAACTCCAATCCACCTCCTGGGATAGGAACTCCAATCCAAACACTGGGATAGGGAACTCCAATCCACCTCCTGGGATAGGGAACTCCAATCCACCTCCTGGGATAGGGAACTCCAATCCACCTCCTGGGATAGGGAACTCCAATCCACCTCCTGGGATAGGGAACTCCAATCCACCTCCTGGGATAGGGAACTCCAATCCACCTCCTGGGATAGGGAACTCCAATCCACCTCCTGGGATAGGGAACTCCAATCCACCTCCTGGGATAGGGAACTGCAATCCACCTCCTGGGATAGGGAACTCCAATCCACCTCCTGGGATAGGGAACTCCAATCCACCTCCTGGGATAGGGAACTCCAATCCACCTCCCGGGATAGGGAACTCCAATCCACCTCCCGGGATAGGGAACTCCAATCCACCTCCCGGGATAGGGAACTCCAATCCACCTCCTGGGATAGGGAACTCCAATCCACCTCCTGGGATAGGGAACTCCAATCCACCTCCTGGGATAGGGAACTCCAATCCACCTCCCGGGATAGGGAACTCCAATCCACCTCCTGGGATAGGGAACTCCAATCCAACCCCTGGGATAGGGAACTCCAATCAACATCCTGGGACAGGGAACTCCAATCCACCTCCTGGGATAGGGAACTCCAATCCACCTCCCGGGATAGGGAACTCCAATCCACCTCCTGGGATAGGGAACTCCAATCCACCTCCTGGGATAGGGAACTCCAATCCACCTCCAGGGATAGGGAACTCCAATCCACCTCCTGGGATAGGGAACTCCAATCCACCTCCTGGGATAGGGAACTCCAATCCACCTCCTGGGATAGGGAACTCCAATCCACCTCCCAGGATAGGGAACTCCAATCCACCTCCTGGGATAGGGAACTCCAATCCAACCCCTGGGATAGGGAACTCCAATCCACCTCCCGTGAAAGGGAACTCCAATCCACCTCCTGGGATAGGGAACTCCAATCCACCTCCTGGGATAGGGAACTCCAATCCACCTCCTGGGATAGGGAACTCCAATCCACCTCCTGGGATAGGGAACACCAATCCACCTCCTGGGATAGGGAACTCCAATCCAACCCCTGGGATAGGGAACTCCAATCCACCTCCTGGGACAGGGAACTCCAATCCACCTCCTGGGATAGGGAACTCCAATCCACCTCCTGGTATAGTGAACTCCAATCCACCTCCTGGGATAGGGAACTCCAATCCACCTCCTGGGATAGGGAACTCCAATCCACCTCCGGGGATAGGGAACTCCAATCCACCTCCTGGGATAGGGAACACCAATCCACCTCCTGGGATAGGAAACTCCAATCCACCTCCTGGGATAGGGAACTCCAATCCACCTCCTGGGATAGGGAACTCCAATCCACCTCCTGGGATAGGGAACTCCAATCCACCTCCTGGGATAGGGAACTCCAATCCACCTCCTGGGAAAGGGAAATCCAATCCACCTCCTGTGATAGGGAACTCCAATCCACCTGCTGGGATAGGGAACTCCAATCCACCTCCTGGGATAGGGAACTCCATTCCACCTCCTGGGATAGGGAACTCCAATCCACCTCCTGGGATAGGGAACTCCAATCCACCTCCTGGGATAGGGAACTCCAATCCACCTCCTGGGATAGGGAACTCCAATCCACCTCCTGGGATAGGGAACTCCAATCCACCTCCTGGGATAGGGAACTCCAATCCACCTCCTGGGATAGGGAACTCCAATCCACCTCCTGGGATAGGGAACTCCAATCCACCTCCTGGGATAGGAAACTCCAATCCACCTCCTGGGATAGGGAACTCCAATCCACCTCCTGGGATAGGGAACTCCAATCCACCTCCTGGGTTAGGGAACTCCAATCCACCTCCCGGGATAGGGAACTCCAATCTACCTCCTGGGATAGGGAACTCCAATCCACCTCCCGGGATAGGGAACACCAATCCATCTCCTGGGATAGGAAACTCCAATCCACCTCCGGGGATAGGGAACTCCAATCCACCTCCTGGGATAGGGAACACCAATCCACCTCCTGGGATAGGGAACTCCAATCCACCTCCTGGGATAGGGAACTCCAATCCACCTCCTGGGATAGGGAACTCCAATCCACCTCCTGGGATAGGGAACTCCAATCCACCTCCTGGGATAGGGAACTCCAATCCACCTCCTGGGATAGGGAACTCCAATCCACCTCCTGTGATAGGGAACTCCAATCCACCTCCCGGGATAGGGAACTCCAATCTACCTCCTGGGATAGGGAACTCCAATCCACCTCCCGGGATAGGGAACACCAATCCATCTCCTGGGATAGGGAACTCCAATCCACCTCCCGGGATAGGGAACTCCAATCCACCTCCTGGGATAGGGAACTCCAATCCAACCCCTGGGATAGGGAACTCCAATCCAACCCCTGGGATAGGGAACTCCAATCCACCTCCTGGGATAGGGAACTCCAATCCACCTCCTGGGATAGGGAACTCCAATCCACCTCCTGGAATAGGGAACTCCAATCCACCTCCTGGGATAGGAACTCCAATCCAAACACTGGGATAGGGAACTCCAATCCACCTCCTGGGATAGGGAACTCCAATCCACCTCCTGGGATAGGGAACTCCAATCCACCTCCTGGGATAGGGAACTCCAATCCACCTCCTGGGATAGGGAACTCCAATCCACCTCCTGGGATAGGGAACTCCAATCCACCTCCTGGGATAGGGAACTCCAATCCACCTCCTGGGATAGGGAACTCCAATCCACCTCCTGGGATAGGGAACTGCAATCCACCTCCTGGGATAGGGAACTCCAATCCACCTCCTGGGATAGGGAACTCCAATCCACCTCCTGGGATAGGGAACTCCAATCCACCTCCCGGGATAGGGAACTCCAATCCACCTCCCGGGATAGGGAACTCCAATCCACCTCCTGGGATAGGGAACTCCAATCCACCTCCTGGGATAGGGAACTCCAATCCACCTCCTGGGATAGGGAACTCCAATCCACCTCCTGGGATAGGGAACTCCAATCCACCTCCCGGGATAGGGAACTCCAATCCACCTCCTGGGATAGGGAACTCCAATCCAACCCCTGGGATAGGGAACTCCAATCAACATCCTGGGACAGGGAACTCCAATCCACCTCCTGGGATAGGGAACTCCAATCCACCTCCTGGGATAGGGAACTCCAATCCACCTCCTGGGATAGGGAACTCCAATCCACCTCCTGGGATAGGGAACACCAATCCACCTCCTGGGATAGGGAACTCCAATCCACCTCCTGGGATAGGGAACTCCAATCCACCTCCTGGGATAGGGAACTCCAATCCACCTCCTGGGATAGGGAACTCCAATCCACCTCCTGGGATAGGGAACTCCAATCCAGCTCCTGGGATAGGGAACTCCAATCCACCTCCTGGGATAGGGAACTCCAATCCACCTCCTGGGATAGGGAACTCCAATCCACCTCCTGGGATAGGGAACTCCAATCCACCTCCTGGAATAGGGAACTCCAATCCACCTCCCGAAATAGGGAACTCCAATCCACCTCCTGGGATAGGGAACTCCAATCCACCTCCTGGGATAGGGAACTCCAATCCACCTCCTGGGATAGGGAACTCCAATCCAACCCCTCCAATCCACCTCCTGGGATAGGGAACTCCAATCCACCTCCTGGGATAGGGAACTCCAATCCAACCCCTGGGATAGGGAACTCCAATCCAACCCCTGGGATAGGGAACTCCAATCCACCTCCCGGGACAGGGAACTCCAATCCACCTCCCGGGACAGGGAACTCCAATCCACCTCCTGGGATAGGGAACTCCAATCCACCTCCTGGGATAGGGAACTCCAATCCACCTCCTGGGATAGGGAACTCCAATCCACCTCCTGGGATAGGGAACACCAATCCACCTCCTGGGATAGGGAACTCCAATCCAACCCCTGGGATAGGGAACTCCAATCCACCTCCTGGGACAGGGAACTCCAATCCACCTCCTGGGATACGGAACTCCAATCCACCTCCTGGGATAGGGAACTCCAATCCACCTCCGGGGATAGGGAACTCCAATCCACCTCCTGGGATAGGGAACACCAATCCACCTCCTGGGATAGGGAACTCCAATCCACCTCCTGGGATAGGGAACACCAATCCACCTCCTGGGATAGGGAACTCCAATCCACCTCCTGGGATAGGGAACTCCAATCCACCTCCTGGGATAGGGAACTCCAATCCACCTCCTGGGATAGGGTAATCCAATCCACCTCCTGTGATAGGGAACTCCAATCCACCTGCTGGGATAGGGAACTCCAATCCACCTCCTGGGATAGGGAACTCCAATCCACCTCCTGGGATAGGGAACTCCAATCCACCTCCTGGGATAGGGAACTCCAATCCACCTCCTGGGATAGGGAACTCCAATCCACCTCCTGGGATAGGGAACTCCAATCCACCTCCTGGGATAGGGAACTCCAATCCACCTCCTGGGATAGGGAACTCCAATCCACCTCCTGGGATAGGAAACTCCAATCCACCTCCTGGGTTAGGGAACTCCAATCCACCTCCTGGGATAGGGAACTCCAATCCACCTCCCGGGATAGGGAACATCAATCCATCTCCTGGGATAGGAAACTCCAATCCACCTCCCGGGATAGGGAACTCCAATCCACCTCCTGGGATAGGGAACACCAATCCAACCCCTGGGATAGGGAACTCCAATCCAACCCCTGGGATAGGGAACTCCAATCCACCTCCTGGGATAGGGAACTCCAATCCAACCCCTGGGATAGGGAACTCCAATCCACCTCCTGGGATAGGGAACTCCAATCCACCTCCTGGGATAGGGAACTCCAATCCACCTCCTGGGATAGGGAACTCCAATCCACCTCCTGGGATAGGGAACACCAATCCACCTCCTGGGATAGGGAACTCCAATCCACCTCCTGGGATAGGGAACTCCAATCCACCTCCCGGGATAGGGAACACCAATCCATCTCCTGGGATAGGGAACTCCAATCCACCTCCCGGGATAGGGAACTCCAATCCACCTCCTGGGATAGGGAACTCCAATCCAACCCCTGGGATAGGGAACTCCAATCCAACCCCTGGGATAGGGAACTCCAATCCACCTCCTGGGATAGGGAACTCCAATCCACCTCCTGGGATAGGGAACTCCAATCCACCTCCTGGAATAGGGAACTCCAATCCACCTCCTAGGATAGGAACTCCAATCCAAACACTGGGATAGGGAACTCCAATCCACCTCCTGGGATAGGGAACTCCAATCCACCTCCTGGGATAGGGAACTCCAATCCACCTCCTGGGATAGGGAACTCCAATCCACCTCCTGGGATAGGGAACTCCAATCCACCTCCTGGGATAGGGAACTCCAATCCACCTCCTGGGATAGGGAACTCCAATCCACCTCCTGGGATAGGGATCTCCAATCCACCTCCTGGGATAGGGAACTGCAATCCACCTCCTGGGATAGGGAACTCCAATCAACCTCCTGGGATAGGGAACTCCAATCCACCTCCTGGGATAGGGAACTCCAATCCACCTCCCGGGATAGGGAACTCCAATCCACCTCCTGGGATAGGGAACTCCAATCCACCTCCTGGGATAGGAAACTCCAATCCACCTCCTGGGTTAGGGAACTCCAATCCACCTCCTGGGATAGGGAACTCCAATCCACCTCCCGGGATAGGGAACATCAATCCATCTCCTGGGATAGGAAACTCCAATCCACCTCCCGGGATAGGGAACTCCAATCCACCTCCTGGGATAGGGAACACCAATCCAACCCCTGGGATAGGGAACTCCAATCCAACCCCTGGGATAGGGAACTCCAATCCACCTCCTGGGATAGGGAACTCCAATCCAACCCCTGGGATAGGGAACTCCAATCCACCTCCTGGGATAGGGAACTCCAATCCACCTCCTGGGATAGGGAACTCCAATCCACCTCCTGGGATAGGGAACTCCAATCCACCTCCTGGGATAGGGAACACCAATCCACCTCCTGGGATAGGGAACTCCAATCCACCTCCTGGGATAGGGAACTCCAATCCACCTCCCGGGATAGGGAACACCAATCCATCTCCTGGGATAGGGAACTCCAATCCACCTCCCGGGATAGGGAACTCCAATCCACCTCCTGGGATAGGGAACTCCAATCCAACCCCTGGGATAGGGAACTCCAATCCAACCCCTGGGATAGGGAACTCCAATCCACCTCCTGGGATAGGGAACTCCAATCCACCTCCTGGGATAGGGAACTCCAATCCACCTCCTGGAATAGGGAACTCCAATCCACCTCCTAGGATAGGAACTCCAATCCAAACACTGGGATAGGGAACTCCAATCCACCTCCTGGGATAGGGAACTCCAATCCACCTCCTGGGATAGGGAACTCCAATCCACCTCCTGGGATAGGGAACTCCAATCCACCTCCTGGGATAGGGAACTCCAATCCACCTCCTGGGATAGGGAACTCCAATCCACCTCCTGGGATAGGGAACTCCAATCCACCTCCTGGGATAGGGATCTCCAATCCACCTCCTGGGATAGGGAACTGCAATCCACCTCCTGGGATAGGGAACTCCAATCAACCTCCTGGGATAGGGAACTCCAATCCACCTCCTGGGATAGGGAACTCCAATCCACCTCCCGGGATAGGGAACTCCAATCCACCTCCCGGGATAGGGAACTCCAATCCACCTCCTGGGATAGGGAACTCCAATCCACCTCCTGGGATAGGGAACTCCAATCCACCTCCTGGGATAGGGAACTCCAATCCACCTCCTGGGATAGGGAACTCCAATCCACCTCCCGGGATAGGGAACTCCAATCCACCTCCTGGGATAGGGAACTCCAATCCAACCCCTGGGATAGGGAACTCCAATCCACCTCCTGGGACAGGGAACTCCAATCCACCTCCTGGGATAGGGAACTCCAATCCACCTCCTGGGATAGGGAACTCCAATCCACCTCCTGGGATAGGGAACTCCCATCCACCTCCTGGGATAGGGAACACCAATCCACCTCCTGGGATAGGGAACTCCAATCCACCTCCTGGGATAGGGAACTCCAATCCACCTCCCGGGATAGGGAACTCCAATCCACCTCCCGGGATAGGGAACTCCAATCCACCTCCTGGGATAGGGAACTCCAATCCACAGGTCCCGCCTCTCGCTGCCTGAGAGCAGCGGCGGCAGGCAGCGAGAGGCGGGACCTGTGGGAGACTCGGCGGCGAGGTACAAAAGCGGCAGCGGGGCCAGGAGAGGCCTCAGAGCAGCGGCGGCAGGCAGCGAGAAGCGGGACCTGTGGGAGACTCGGCGGCGAGGTAATAAAAGCGGCAGCGAGGCCAGGAGAGGTATACCAAACTCCAGTCTGCGAGCTCGGTAGTTGCAGGGAGGTAAAAAGTAATCGGGGTGTGACGTCACCAGGGAGCAGGTAAGTGATTGGTTGGTGAGTATTTCTCTCTTTTCATTACAAGCTTGAATTCTGTGGTGTTAAATTTCTAGGGGCTCTGTTGTGGTGAGGACAGTTGGTAAATAAAGCGCCCTAGAGTATACCTGTAACTGGGGTATTGAATAAATTTTTAGATTAATTAAAGGAGTAAGTCATGGCAGGAGAGCTCAGACCCGTGTTCTGCTCCTCCTGCTCTATGTGGGAAATCGGGGACGCTGCCAGTGTCCCTGGCGACCATGTGTGCGGGAAATGCATCCAGCTGCAGCTACTTGTAGACCGCATTGTGGCGCACGAGCTGCGGGTGGATGAATTTTGGAGCATACGCGATGCTGAGAGGCTCGTGGATAGCACGTTTAGCGAGTTGTTCACGCCTCAGGGTAGGGCAGCACAGGGGGTGACCATCAGGCGGAGCAACAAAGGCAGGCAGGTAGTGCAGGGAACCCCTGCGGACATCCCCCTTTCAAACAAGTATACCGCTTTGGATACTGTTGAGGGGGATGACTCACCAGGGGAAGGCAGCAGCAGCCAACTTCCTGGCACTGGCGGTGCTCCTGCTGCCCAGGAAGGGGGGAAAAAGAGTGGGAGAGCAATAGTGGGAGGGGATTCTATAGTAAGGGGAACAGATAGGCGTTTCTGTGGCCGTAGACGTGAATCCAGGATGGTTTGTTGCCTCCCTGGTGCCAGGGTCAAGGATGTCACTGAGCGGCTGCAGGGCATTCTGGAGGGGGAGGGTGAACAGCCAGTGGTCGTGGTCCACATTGGTACCAACGACATAGGTAAAAAGAGGGATGAGGTCCTGCAGCAAGAATTTAGGGAGCTAGGTGAAGGATTAAAGAGCAGGACCTCAAGGGTTGTAATCTCTGGATTACTCCCGGTGCCACGTGCTAGTAAGTATAGAAATAGGAAGATAGAACAGATGAATGCGTGGCTAAAGGGATGGTGCAGGGGGGAGGGCTTTAGTTTCCTGGATCACTGGGTCTGCTTCTGGGAAAGGTGGGACTTGTACAAGTCGGACGGTTTACACCTGAACCAGAGGGGAACCAATATCCTTGCGGGGAGGTTTGCTAGCACTGCTGGGGGGGGTTTAAACTAACTTGGCAGGGGGATGGGGTACAGAGTGGAGCTATAGTAGGGGGTGATTTACAGCCAAATACAGAGGGAAAAACAAGTCAGCTGGGAAGGCAAAGCAAATATGTGAAGGCAAAAGAGAATATGGCAGGGCTGGAAGGCATTTATTTTAATGCAAGGAGTCTTGCAAATAAGGTGGATGAACTGAAGTTGTTGTTGAACACATGGGAGTACGATATTGTTGCTATCACGGAGACATGGTTGAGGGAGGGTCAGGACTGGCAGCTCAATATTCCGGGGTATAGAATCTTCAGGCGAGACAGAGGGGGGTGTAAAAGGGGAGGGGGTGTTGCAATATTAATTAAGGAGTCAATTACTGCTGTAAGGAGGGATGATATATTAGCGGGTTCCTCTAATGAGGCCATATGGGTAGAACTTAAAAACAAAAAGGGGGCAAGCACTTTGCTGGGAGTGTACTATAGGCCCCCAAACAGTCAGGGGGAGATAGAGGAACAGATATGTAGGCAAATCTCAGAAAAGTGCGAAAATAATAGGGTAATAATAGTGGGGGATTTCAACTTCCCCAATATAAATTGGGATAGTCAGAGTGTGAAAGGCTTAGAGGGTGCAGAATTCTTAAAGTGCATCCAGGAGAGCTTTTTGAGCCAACATGTAGAAAGTCCTACAAGAGAGGGGGCGATACTGGACCTAATTCTGGGGAATGTAGCCGGGCAAGTGGTGGAAGTGTCAGTAGGAGAGCATTTTGGCGATAGTGACCATAATTCGGTGAGATTTAAGGTGGTCATGGAAAAAGACAAAGACGGCCCGGAAATAAGGGTTCTAAATTGGGGGAAGGCCGATTTTAATATGATAAGGCAGGATCTGGCCAAATTGGACTGGGAGCAGCTACTTATAGGAAAATCCGCATCAAAACAGTGGGAGACTTTCAGAAGGGAAATAGAGAGAGTACAACGCCAACATGTTCCTGTAAAGGTCAAGGGTGGGACCAACAAGCAAAGGGAACCTTGGATGACAAGGGACATACAAAAATGCATTAGAAATAAAAGGGGGGCTTTTGGCAGTTACAAAAGACTAAAGACAGAAGAAGCCCTAGAGGAGTATAAAAAATGCAGGGGCATACTTAAAAAAGAAATTAGGAGGGCGAGGAGGGGCCATGAAATAACACTGGCGAGCAAAATAAAGGAAAATCCTAAGATGTTTTATAAGTATATTAAGGGTAAGAGGATAACCAGGGAAAGGGTAGGGCCCATTAGGGACCAAAGTGGCAATCTGTGTGCAGAGCCAGATGATGTAGGCGGGGTTTTAAATGAATTTTTTGCATCTGTGTTCACTATGGAGAAAGACGATGCAGACATAGAAATCGGGCAAGGGGGCTGTGACATACTTGAACATATTAGCATCGAGAGGGAGGAGGTGCTAGCGGTTTTAGCAGGCCAAAAAGTGGATAAATCCCCAGGCCCAGACGAGATGTATCCCAGGCTGCTGTGGGAGGCAAAGGAGGAGATTGCAGGGGCTCTGACACAAATTTTCAGAACCTCTCTGGCCACAGGGGATGTACCAGAGGACTGGAGAACAGCTAACGTAGTACCATTATTCAAGAAGGGTAGCAGGGATAAACCAGGGAATTACAGGCCAGTGAGCCTAACATCTGTGGTAGGGAAATTATTGGAAAAAATTCTGAGGGACAAAATTAGTCTCCACTTGGAGAGGCAAGGATTAATCGGGGATAGTCAGCATGGCTTTGTCAAGGGTAAATCATGTCTGACAAATCTGATTGAATTTTTCGAGGGGGTGACTAGGGGGGTGGATGAGGGAAATGCTGTGGATGTGGTTTACATGGACTTCAGTAAAGCTTTTGACAAAGTCCCGCATAGGAGACTGGTCAAGAAGGTAAGAGCCCATGGGATCCAGGGTGCCTTGGCGCGTTGGATCCTAAACTGGCTGAGTGGCAGGAGGCAGAGGGTGATGGTCGAAGGTTGCTTTTGTGACTGGAAGCCTGTGTCCAGTGGGGTACCTCAGGGATCGGTGCTGGGTCCCTTGTTGTTTGTGATCTACATAAATGATTTGGATGAGAATGTAAAAGGTATGATCAGTAAGTTCGCAGATGACACGAAAATTGGTGGGGTGGTAAATTGTGAGGAGGAAAGCCTCAGGCTACAGGACGATATAAACGGGTTGGTCAGATGGGCGGAAAAGTGGCAAATGGAATTTAACCCTGAAAAGTGCGAGGTGATGCATTTTGGACGGACAAATAAGGCAAGGGAATACACAATGAGTGGTAGGACCCTAGGAAGTACAGAGGGTCAGAGGGACCTTGGTGTACATGTACATAGATCCCTGAAGGCAGCGGAACAGGTAGATAAGGTGGTTAAAAAGGCATATGGGATACTTGCCTTCATTAGCCGAGGCATAGAATATAAGAGCAGGGAGGTTATGATGGAACTGTACAAAACGCTGGTGAGGCCACAGCTGGAGTACTGTGTGCAGTTCTGGTCGCCTCACTATAGGAAGGATGTGATTGCTTTGGAGAGGGTGCAGAGAAGATTCACCAGGATGTTACCTGGGAAGGAGCGCCTCAGCTATGAAGAGAGGCTGGACAGGCTGGGGTTGTTTTCCTTGGAGCAAAGAAGGCTGAGGGGGGACCTGATTGAGGTGTACAAAATGATGAGGGGCATAGATAGGGTAGACAAAGAGGAACTTTTCCCCTTAGTAGGGGGGTCAATAACAAGGGGGCATAGATTCAGGGTAAGGGGCAGGAGATTTAGAGGGGATTTGAGGAGGAACTTTTTCACCCAGAGGGTGGTTGGAATGTGGAACTCAATGCCTGAAAGGGTGGTAGAGGCAGGAACCCTCACAACATTCAAGAAGCATTTGGATGAGCACTTGAAATGCCATTGCATACAAGGCTATGGACCAAATGCTGGAAAATGGGATTAGACTGGACAGGGATGGATGGGCGGCGCAGACACGATGGGCCGAAGGGCCTCTTTCTGTGCTGTAAAGCTCTATGACTCTATGAATCTATGACCTCCTGGGATAGGGAACTCCAATCCACCTCCTGGGATAGGGAACTCCAATCCACCTCCTGGGATAGGGAACTCCAATCCACCTCCTGGGATAGGGAACTCCAATCCAGCTCCTGGGATAGAGAACTCCAATCCACCTCCTGGGATAGGGAACTCCAATCCACCTCCTGGGATAGGGAACTCCAATCCACCTCCTGGGATAGGGAACTCCAATCCACCTCCTGGGATAGGGAACTCCAATCCACCTCCCGAAATAGGGAACTCCAATCCAACTCCTGGGATAGGGAACTCCAATCCACCTCCTGGGATAGGGAACTCCAATCCACCTCCTGGGATAGGGAACTCCAATCCAACCCCTCCAATCCACCTCCTGGGATAGGGAACTCCAATCCACCTCCTGGGATAGGGAACTCCAATCCAACCCCTGGGATAGGGAACTCCAATCCACCTCCTGGGATAGGGAACACCAATCCACCTCCTGGGATAGGGAACTCCAATCCACCTCCTGGGATAGGGAACTCCAATCCACCTCCTGGGATAGGTAACTCCAATCCAACCCCTGGGAAAGGGAACTCCAATCCACCTCCTGGGATAGGGAACTCCAATCCACCTCCTGGGATAGGGAACTCCAATCCACCTCCTGGGATAGGGAACTGCAATCCACCTCCTGGGATAGGGAACTCCAACCCACCTCCTGGGATAGGGAACTCCAATCCACCTCCTGGGATAGGGAACTCCAATCAACCTCCTGGGATAGGGAACTCCAATCCACCTCCTGGGATAGGGAACTCCAATCCACCTCCTGGGATCCAGGGATAGGGAACTCCAATCCACCTCCTGGGATAGGGAACTCCAATCCACCTCCTGGGATAGGGAACTCCAATCCACCTCCTGGGATCCTGGGATAGGGAACTCCAATCCACCTCCTGGGATAGGGAACTCCAATCCACCTCCTGGGATAGGGAACTCCAATCCACCTCCTGGGATCCAGGGATAGGGAACTCCAATCCACCTCCTGGGATAGGGAACTCCAATCCACCTCCTGGGATAGGGAACTCCAATCCACCTCCCGGGATAGGGAACTCCAATCCACCTCCTGGGATAGGGAACTCCAATCCACCTCCTGGGATAGGGAACTCCAATCCACCTCCTGGGATAGGGAACTCCAATCCACCTCCTGGGATAGGGAACTCCAATCTACCTCCTGGGATAGGGAACTCCAATCCACCTCCTGGGATAGGGAACTCCAATCCACCTGCTGGGAAAGGGAACTCCAATCCACCTCCTGGGATAGGGAACTCCAATCCACCGACTGGGATAGGGACCTCCAATCCACCTCCTGGGGTAGGGAACTCCAATCCACCTCCAGGGATAGGGAACTCCAATCCACCTCCTGGGATAGGGAACTCCAATCCACCTCCTGGGATAGGGAACTCCAATCCACCTCCTGGGATAGGGAACTCCAATCTACCTCCTGGGATAGGGAACTCCAATCCCTGGGATAGGGAACTCCAATCCACCTCCTGGGATAGGGAACTCCAATCCACCTCCTGGGATAGGGAACTCCAATCCACCTCCTGGGACAGGGAACTCCAATCCACCTCCTGGGATAGGGAACTCCAATCCACCCCCTGGGATAGGGAACTCCAATCCACCTCCTGGGATAGGGAACTCCAATCCACCTCCTGGGATAGGGAACTCCAATCTACCTCCTGGGATAGGGAACTCCAAACCACCTCCTGGGATAGGGAACTCCAATCCACCTCCTGGGATAGGGAACTCCAATCCACCTCCTGGGATAGGGAACTCCAATCCAACCCCTGGGATAGGGAACTCCAATCCACCTCCTGGGATAGGGAACTCCAATCCACCTCCTGGGATAGGGAACTCCAATCCACCTCCTGGGATAGGGAACTCCAAACCACCTCCTGGGATAGGGAACTCCAATCCACCTCCTGGGATAGGGAACTCCAATCCGCCTCCTGGGATAGGGAACTCCAATCCACCTCCTGGGATAGGGAACTCCAATCCGCCTCCTGGGATAGGGAACTCCAATCCACCTCCTGGGATAGGGAACTCCAATCCACCTCCTGGGAAAGGGAACTCCAATCCAACCGCTGGGATAGGGAACTCCAATCCACCTCCTGGGATAGGGAACTCCAATCCACCTCCTGGGATAGGGAACTCCAATCCACCTCCTGGGATAGGGAACTCCAATCCACCTCCTGGGGTAGGGAACTCCAATCCACCTCCTGGGATAGGGAACTCCAATCCACCTCCTGGGATAGGGAACTCCAATCCACCTCCTGGGATAGGGAACTCCAATCCACCTCCTGGGATAGGGAACTCCAATCTACCTCCTGGAATAGGGAACTCCAATCCCTGGGATAGGGAACTCCAATCCACCTCCTGGGATAGGGAACTCCAATCCACCTCCTGGGATAGGGAACTCCAATCCACCTCCTGGGACAGGGAACTCCAATCCACCTCCTGGGATAGGTAACTCCAATCCACCCCCTGGGATAGCGAACTCCAATCCACCTCCTGGGATAGGGAACTCCAATCCACCTCCTGGGATAGGGAACTCCAATCTACCTCCTGGGATAGGGAACTCCAATCCACCTCCTGGGATAGGGAACTCCAATCCACCTCCTGGGATAGGGAACTCCAATCCACCTCCTGGGATAGGGAACGCCAATCCAACCCCTGGGATAGGGAACTCCAATCCACCTCCTGGGATAGGGAACTCCAAACCACCTCCTGGGATAGGGAACTCCAATCCACCTCCTGGGATAGGGAACTCCAATCTACCTCCTGGGATAGGGAACTCCAATCCGCCTCCTGGGATAGGGAACTCCAATCCGCCTCCTGGGATAGGGAACTCCAATCCACCTCCTGGGATAGGGAACTCCAATCCGCCTCCTGGGATAGGGAACTCCAATCCACCTCCTGGGATAGGGAACTCCAATCCACCTCCTGGGATAGGGAACTCCAATCCACCTCCTGGGATAGGGAACTCCAATCCAACCCCTGGGATAGGGAACTCCAATCCACCTCCTGGGATAGGGAACTCCAATCCACCTCCTGGGATAGGGAACTACAATCCACCTCCTGGGATAGGGAACTCCAATCCACCTCCTGGGGTAGGGAACTCCAATCCACCTCCTGGGATAGGGAACTCCAATCCACCTCCTGGGATAGGGAACTCCAATCCACCTCCTGGGATAGGGAACTCCATTCCACCTCCTGGGATAGGGAACTCCAATCTACCTCCTGGGATATGGAACTCCAATCCCTGGGATAGGGAACTCCAATCCACCTCCTGGGATAGGGAACTCCAACCCACCTCCTGGGATAGGGAACTCCAATCCACCTCCTGGGACAGGGAACTCCAATCCACCTCCTGGGATAGGTAACTCCAATCCACCCCCTGGGATAGGGAGCTCCAATCCACCTCCTGGGATAGGGAACTCCAATCCACCTCCTGGGATAGGGAACTCCAATCTACCTCCTGGAATAGGGAACTCCAATCCACCTCCAGGGATAGGGAACTCCAATCCACCTCCTGGGATAGGGAACTCCAATCCACCTCCTGGGATAGGGAACTCCAATTCAACCCCTGGGATAGGGAACTCCAATCCACCTCCTGGGATAGGGAACTCCAATCCACCTCCTGGGATAGGGAACTCCAATCCACCTCCTGGGATTGGGAACTCCAATCCACCTCCTGGGATAGGGAACTCCAATCCACCTCCTGGGATAGGGAACTCCAATCCACCTCCTGGGATAGGGAACTCCAATCCACCTCCTGGGATAGGGAACTCCAATCCACCTCCTGGGATAGGGAACTCCAATCCACCTCCTGGGATAGGGAACTCCAATCCACCTCCTGGGATAGGGAACTCCAATCCACCTCCTGGGATCGGGAACTCCAATCCACCTCCTGGGATAGGGAACTCTAATCCACCTCCTGGGATAGGGAACTCCAATCCACCTCCTGGGATAGGGAACTCCAATCCGCCTCCTGGGATAGGGAACTCCAATCCACCTCCTGGGATAGGGAACTCCAATCCGCCTCCTGGGATAGGGAACTCCAATCCACCTCCTGGGATACGGAACTCCAATCCACCTCCTGGGATAGGGAACTCCAATCCACCTCCTGGGATAGGGAACTCCAATCCAACCCCTGGGATAGGGAACTCCAATCCACCTCCTGGGATAGGGAACTCCAATCCACCTCCTGGGATTGGGAACTCCAATCCACCTCCTGGGATAGGGAACTCCAATCCAACCCCTGGGATAGGGAACTCCAATCCACCTCCTGGGATAGGGAACTCCAATCCACCTCCTGGGATAGGGAACTCCAATCCACCTCCTGGGATTGGGAACTCCAATCCAACCCCTGGGATAGGGAACTCCAATCCACCTCCTGGGATAGGGAACTCCAATCCACCTCCTGGGATAGGGACCTCCAATCCACCTCCTGGGATAGGGAACTCCAATCCACCTCCTGGGATAGGGAACTCCAATCCACCTCCTGGGATAGGGAACTCCAATCCACCTCCTGGGATAGGGAACTCCAATCCGCCTCCTGGGATAGGGAACTCCAATCCACCTCCTGGGATAGGGAACTCCAATCCACCTCCTGGGATAGGGAACTCCAATCCACCTCCTGGGATAGGGAACTCCAATCCGCCTCCTGGGATAGGGAACTCCAATCCACCTCCTGGGATAGGGAACTCCAATCAACCTCCTGGGATAGGGAACTCCAATCCCTGGGATAGGGAACTCCAATCCACCTCCTGGGATAGGGAACTCCAATCCACCTCCTGGGATAGGGAACTCCAATCCACCTCCTGGGATAGGGAACTCCAATCCACCTCCTGGGATAGGGAACTCCAATCCACCTCCTGGGATAGGGAACTCCAATCCACCTCCTGGGATAGGGAACTCCAATCCAACCCCTGTGATAGGGAACTCCAATCCACCTCCTGGGATAGGGAACTCCAATCCACCTCCTGGGATAGGGAACTCCAATCCACCTCCTGGGATAGGGAACTCCAATCCACCTCCTGGGATAGGGAACTCCAATCCACCTCCTGGGATAGGGAACTCCAATCCACCTCCTGGGATAGGGAACTCCAATCCACCTCCTGGGATAGGGAACTCCAATCCACCTTCTGAGATAGGGAACTCCAATCCACCTCCTGGGATAGGGAACTCCAATCCGCCTCCTGGGATAGGGAACTCCAATCCACCTCCTGGGATAGGGAACTCCAATCCACCTCCTGGGATAGGGAACTCCAATCCGTCTCCTGGGATAGGGAACTCCAATCCACCTCCTGGGATAGGGAACTCCAATCAACCTCCTGGGATAGGGAACTCCAATCCCTGGGATAGGGAACTCCAATCCACCTCCTGGGATAGGGAACTCCAATCCACCTCCTGGGATAGGGAACTCCAATCCACCTCCTGGGATAGGGAGCTCCAATCCACCTCCTGGGATAGGGAACTCCAATCCACCTCCTGGGATAGGGAGCTCCAATCCAACCCCTGTGATAGGGAACTCCAATCCACCTCCTGGGACAGGGAACTCCAATCCACCTCCTGGGATAGGGAACTCCAATCCACCTCCTGGGATAGGGAACTCCAATCCACCTCCTGGGATAGGGAACTCCAATCCACCTCCTGGGATAGGGAACTCCAATCCACCTCCTGGGATAGGGAACTCCAATCCACCTCCTGGGATAGGGAACTCCAATCCACCTCCTGAGATAGGGAACTCCAATCCACCTCCTGGGATAGGGAACTCCAATCCGCCTCCTGGGATAGGGAACTCCAATCCACCTCCTGGGATAGGGAACTCCAATCCACCTCCTGGGATAGGGAACTCCAATCCACCTCCTGGGATAGGGAACTCCAATCGACGTCCTGGGATAGGGAACTCCAATCCACCTCCTGGGATAGGGAACTCCAATCCAACTCCTGGGATAGGGAACTCCAATCCACCTCCTGGGATAGGGAACTCCAATCCAACTCCTGGGATAGGGAACTCCAATCCACCTCCTGGGATAGGGAACTCCAATCCACCTCCTGCGATAGGGAACTCCAATCCACCTCCTGGGATAGGGAACTCCAATCCACCTCCTGGGATAGGGAACTCCAATCCACCTCCTGGGATAGGGAACTCCAATCCACCTCCTGGGATAGGGAACTCCAATCCACCTCCTGGGACAGGGAACTCCAATCCACCTCCTGGGATAGGGAACTCCAATCCACCTCCCGGGATAGGGAACTCCAATCCACCTCCTGGGATAGGGAACTCCAATCCAACCCCTGGGATAGGGAACTCCAATCCAACCCCTGGGATAGGGAACTCCAATCCACCTCCTGGGATAGGGAACTCCAATCCACCTCCCGGGATAGAGAACTCCAATCCACCTCCCGGGATAGGGAACTCCAATCCACCTCCTGGGATAGGGAACTCCAATCCACCTCCTGGGATTGGGAACTCCAATCCACCTGCTGGGATAGGGAACTCCAATCCACCTCCTGGGATAGGGACCTCCAATCCACCTGCTGGGATAGGGAACTCCAATCCACCTCCTGGGATAGGGAACTCCAATCCACATCCTGGGTAGGAAACTCCAATCCACCTCCTGGGAGAGGGAACTCCAATCCACCTCCTGGGATAGGGAGCTCCAATCCACCTCCTGGGATAGGGAACTCCAATCCACCGCCTGGGATAGGGAACTCCAATCCACCTCCTGAGATAGGGAACTCCAATCCACCTCCTGGGATAGGGAACTCCAATCCACCTCCTGGGATAGGGAACTCCAATCCACCTCCTGGGATAGGGAACTCCAATCCACCTCCTGGGATAGGGAACTCCAATCCACCTCCCGGGATAGGGAACTCCAATCCCCCTCCTGGGATAGAGAACTCCAATCCACCTCCCGGGATAGGGAACCCCAATCCACCTCCTGGGAAAGGGAACTCCAATCCAACCCCAGGGATAGGGAACTCCAATCCACCTCCTGGGATGGAACACTTTTATACACTTCTGGGATATAGGACATAGATCCATCTTCCACTTTTAGCACCTAGTATCAGCATCAAACACTCCCAGGGCAGGTGCAGCACGGGTTAGAAACAGAGTAAAGCTCATAAGAACATAAGAACATAAGAAATAGGAGCAGGAGTAGGCCAATTGGCCCCTCGAGCCTGCTCCGCCATTCAATAAGATCATGGCTGATCTGATCCTAACCGCCAATCCACTATCACAGAACCATCTCCTGAATCTAACAGAATTAGACACATGAAACAGGAGCAGGATCAGGCTACACGGCCCCTGGGTCCGCTCCGCTACCCACAGGGCCATGACCGATCCGAACGTAGACTCATGTCCAAATTCCTGCCCGCTCCCCGTAATCGTTAATTCCCTTTTCTTCGAGGAAACTGTCTATTTCTGTTTTAAATTTATGTAATGATGTAGCTTCGACAGCTTTTTGGGGCAGCATATTCCATGGACCTACCACCCGCTGAGTGAAGTAGTTCCTCCTCATCTCAGTTTTGAAAGAGCAGCCCCTTATTCTAAGACTATGCCCCCTAGTTCTAGTTTCACCCATCATCTGGAACATCCTCCCCGCATCCACCCGATCCAACCCCTTCACAATCTTATATGTTTCAATAAGATCGCCTCTCATTCTTCTGAACTCCAATGAGTAGAGTCCCAATCTACTCAACCTCTCCTCATATGTCCATCCCCTCATCCCCAGGATCAACCGAGTGAACCTTCTTTGTACTGACTCGAGAGCAAGTATGTCCTTTCTTAAGTATGGACACCAAAACTGTACGCAGTATTCCAGGTGCGGTCTCACCAATACCTTGTACAACTGAAGCAATACCTCCCTATTTTTATATTCTATCCCCCTAGCAATGAAAGCCAACATTCCATTGGCCTTCTTAATCACTTGCTGCACCTGCATACTAACCTTTTGAGTTTCGTGCACCAGGACCTCCAGATCCCTTTGTACTTCAGTACTTTCCAGTTTCTTGCCATTAAGATAATAACTTGCTCTACGATTTTTCCTGCCAAAGTGCATAACCTCACACTTTCCAGTATTGTATTCCATCTGCCAAATCTCTGCCCACTTACTTAGCCTGTCTATGTCCCCTTGCAGGTTTTTTATGTCCTCCTCACTCACTACTTTCCCTCCCATCTTAGTATCATCTGCAAACTTTGATGTGTTACACTCGGTCCCCTCCTCCAAATCGTTAATATAGATTGTAAAGAGTTGGGGACCCAGCACTGACCCCTGCGGAACACCACTGGTTACTGATTGCCAGTCTGAGAATGAACCATTTATCCCAACTCTCTGCCTTCTGTTAGATAGCCAATCCTCTATCCATGCCAGAATATTACCCCCAATCCCGTGATTTTTTATCTTAAGCAATAATCTTTTGTGTGGCACCTTGTCAAATGCCTTTTGGAAGTCTAAATACACTAAGTCCACTGGTTCACCTTTATCCACCCTATATGTTACTTCCTCAAAGGACTCCAGCAAATTTGTCAAACATGACTTCCCCTTCATAAAACCATGCTGACTTTGTCTTATTAAATTATGATTATCCAAATGTCCTGTTACTGTCTCCTTAATAATGGACTCCAAAATTTTACCGACCACAGATGTTAGGCTAACCGGTCTATAGTTTGCAGCCTTCTGTCGACTGCCCTTTTTAAATAAGGGCGTTACATTAGCAGTTTTCCAGTCTGCCGGGACCTTTGCTGAGTCCAGGGAGTTTTGGAAAATTATTACCAATGCATCCACAATCCCTACCGCCACTTCCCTCAAGACCCTAGGATGTAAGCCATCAGGTCCATGCGATTTATCCGCCTTGAGTCCCATTATTTTACCGAGTACCACTTCCTTAGTGATTTTGATCGTGTTTATCTCCTCCCCCCCTATAGCCCCCTGCTTGTCCAGTGTTGGGATATTCTTAGTGTCCTCTACTGTAAAGAGTGATGTAAAATATTCATTCAGTGTTTTTGCCATCTCCATATTTCCCACCATTAATTTCCTGGTCTCATCCTCTAAGGGACCAACATTTAATTTAGCCACCCTTTTTCTTTTTATATAACTATAAAAACTCTTACTATCTGTCTTTATATTTTTTGCTAATTTACTTTCATAATCTATCTTCCCTTTCTTAATCAATCTTTTTGTTATTTTTTGCTGTCTTTTAAAGTTTTCCCAATCCTCTATCCTCCCACTAGATTTGGCTACCTTATATGCCCTTGTTTTTAGTCGAATACTATCCTTAATTTCTTTACTTAGCCACGGATGGCTGTCTTTTCTTTTACACCCTTTTTTTCTCAGTGGAATATACTTTTTTTGGAAGTTGTAAAATAACTCCTTAAATGTACACCATTGATCTTGTATCGTCTTACCCTTTAATCTATTTTCCCAATCCACTTTACTCAATTCCGCTCTCATACCTTCATAGTCTCCTTTATTCAAGCTTAGCACGCTTGTTTGAGATACAACCTCCTCACCCTCTAATTGAATATGGAATTCAACCATGTTATGGTCACTCATTCCAAGGGGATCCTTTACTAGGACATTTTTAATTAATCCTGTCTCATTACACAGGACCAGATCTAAGGTTGCTTGCCCCCTGGTCGGTTCAGTTACATACTGCTCAAGAAACCCATCCCTAATACACTCAATTAACTCATCCTCAAGGCAGCCCTGCCCAATTTGATTTGTCCAATTAATATGATAGTTAAAATCCCCCATAATTATAGATGTTCCCTTATTACAAGCCTCAACTATTTCCTGATTGATACTCTGTCCAACCGAGTTGCGACTGTTCGGAGGCCTATAGACTACGCCCACTAGTGTTTTTTTCCCCTTATTATTCCTTATCTCCACCCAAACTGTTTCATTATCCTGATCTTTTGACCCAATATCATTTCTCTGTATTACAGTGATTCCTTCCTTTATTAACATAGCCACCCCACCTCCCCTTCCTTCCTGCCTGTCCTTCCTGATTGTTAAATAACCTGGTATGTTTAATTCCCAAGCATTGTCACCCTGCAGCCATGTTTCTGTAATGGCCACAAGATCATACCCATATGTAGCTATTTGTGCCTTTAACTCATCTATTTTGTTACGAATGCTACGTGCATTCAGATAGAGAACTTTCAAATGTGTTTTGTGACACTTAGTTCCTGCTTTTGCCCTTTTTATTACTTTACCTTTTACTCCATACCTTCTGCCCCTTCCTGACATGCTCTGGTTTTTAATTTCCCCACTGCTACCTAAGTCTATGACCTTCTCTGTTGTCATTTTTATTATTTGTTCTCTAGGAAGCTCCCCCCACTAGTTAGTTTAAAGCCCTCTCTACAGCCCTAGTTATATGATCCGCCAGGACTCTAGTCCCAGCACTGGCCAAGTGAAGCCCGTCCCAACGGAACAGCTCCCTCCTGCCCCAGTACTGGTGCCAGTGTCCCAGGAAGCAAAACCCATTTCTCCCACACCAGTCTTTGAGCCACGCATTTAACTCTCTTATTTTATTTGTCCTAGCCAAATTCGCTCGTGGCTCAGGTAATAATCCAGAGATTATTACCCTTGTGGTTCTGCTTTTTAATTTGGCCCCTAGCTGCTCAAACTCCCTCAGCAGAACCTCCTTCCTTGTCCTATCTATGTCGTTGGTACCAACATGGACCACGGCAACTGGATCCTCCCCCTCCCACTCCAAGTTTCTATCCAGCCCAGAGGAGATGTCCTTAACCCTGGCACCGGGTAGGCAACACAGCCTACGGGACTCTCGCTCTTGGCTGCAGAGAACTCTATCTATCCCCCTAATAATACTATCCCCTACCACTACAACATTTCTATTTACTCCCCCCTCTTGAATGGCCCCCCTCTCCACGGTGCTGTGGCCAGGTTGCTCATCCTCCCTGCAGCCCCTGCTCCCGTCCCCACAGGGAGTAAGAACCTCGAACCTGCTGGACAAGAGCAAGGGCTGCGGCTCCTCCAACACTACCTCCTGGATCCCTGTACCTGCCTCACTCGTAGTCACACCGTCCTGTCCCTGACCATGGGCTACATCTGAATTAATTAACTTCATAGGTGTGACCACCTTCTGATACACAGAGTCCAGGTACTTCTCCCCCTCCCTGATGTGTCACAGTATCCGAAGCTCAGACTCCAGCTCATCAACACGGAGCTGGAGATCCTGTAGCAGCAGACACTTGTCACAGATGTAATCACCGTTAGCCTCAATGGGGTCTACCGGCTCCCACATCTCGCAACAGTAACACATCATCTGCTCCATTCTATGTAATTAATTTAAAAAAATTTATTGTTAGTTATGGACACCCTCTGCCGGATTATAGATGCTAGTATCCCCTTTAATTAATTGGGTTTAAATTAAATCAATCCCTCTAAATTACAACAGTTAAATGGTTTACCAACTGTCTCCCCTACAGCACAGAGACCCTAGAAAAAAAAACGCAGAATTTAAGCTCCTTCTAAACTGTCCCATTAAACACTCCCAGGGCAGGTACAGCACAGGTTAG
Source organism: Somniosus microcephalus (assembly GCF_052327205.1). Taxonomy (NCBI): domain Eukaryota; kingdom Metazoa; phylum Chordata; class Chondrichthyes; order Squaliformes; family Somniosidae; genus Somniosus; species Somniosus microcephalus. Next base: position 345,620,575 of record NC_140990.1, on the reverse strand, counting down.
ATACAGAGTAAAGCTCCTTCGACACTGTCCCATCAAACACTCCCAGGGCATGTACAGCACGAGTTTGATACAGAGTAAAGCTCCCTCTACACTGTCCCATCAAACACTCTCAGGGCAGGTACAGCACAGGGTTAGATACAGAGTAAAGCTCCCTCTACACTGTCCCATCAAACACTCCCAGGGCAGGTATAGCACGAGTTAGATACAGAGTAAAGCTCCCTCTACACTGTCCCATCAAACACTCCCAGGGCAGGTACAGCACGAGTTAGATACAGAGTAAAGCTCCCTCTACACTGTCCCATCAAACACTCCCAGGGCAGGTACAGCACGAGTTAGATACAGAGTAAAGCTCCCTCTACACTGTCCCATCAAACACTCCCAGGGCAGGGACAGCATGGGTTAGATACAGAGTGTAGTGGCGCTTCGTAATTTCCAAACATGCAGCCACTGAGCTTTGAGGCTTTAGCAACGAGTAGACGCGTGTCGAAATAAAACGTTCCAAACCATAACTTTATCTTTAAACTGTTTACTGTAACACCTTACAAACAGAATTACAAAGCAAAACACGTTTAAACGCACACGGTCAAAAACTGTATTGCTCCAGCCCTCAAAGCTTCTGCCTTCTCCAGCCTCGTGGTGCTTGAGCTGTAAAATGGCTGGATACCATGTGACAAGCTTAAGGACTGTACCATTGTAGCAAGAATAAAGGGGGTCACTCAGCCTATACTATTGTAACAAGAAAAGAGGGGGTTTCTCAATACAATAAGTCAGTCAGGTAAATTAACTGTATTATACTATTTAACCAATATTTTAAAGTATTTTCTTTCTTAAACTTTCATGACTCTTACATTCTGGCCCCTAATTGACTAGGCACATGAAGCATATCAATTACTCAAACATTCTTAAGTCATAAACTAATGAGTTCCACATATTTACAATATAAATGTCCCCTTCTTTTTGTTCAGGAACCTTTCACGCTGCTTCTTGTCGCAGGCAGAGCTTTGTGATCGGTCTTTCCAGGGTCGTGTAACTGTCTGCAAACAATGCATTCAGAGAGTATTTTTCTTATTACAGAATTAGCTCCTGGAATCCAGTATCTTTGTCTTAGCTTCGCAAGCACGTGATTCCTCCCACTGTGTCCAATACTCTGGTGTATATGCTGAAGAATGAGAGTAGCGACCCGGAGGTCCTTAGAAAGGATAGCAGGATGCTTGGCCTCCTCTGGCATAGCAGATTTGTTTAGTCGCCCTCCCACCCTCAGTACTCCATCTTGCAGTGTAGGGTCCAGCTTGTAGATATGACTACCTTTCTTGATTGGAGTATTTTGCTGTAAAGCTTCGATTTCTTCTGGATATCTTTGTCTTTGACTGAAGCAAACTATCTCCATCTCAGCCTTGGCCAAATCCTCCACGGTCAATGAATTCTTACCCAATGTGGTCTTGTGCTGGTGCATATATTGCTGTAGAAGCATTCTCTGTTTACCAGGGTTACTTTCAGACTGATGGATAGTGGCTCGATACTCTTTTCTCTTACCGCTCAGGTGTAGCAGCAACTCTTTCAACCTTAGAAACCATGCAACTGCTTTCCTCAACTGGTGCCATCCTGAGAAATGGTTAACAAGCTTGTTCACTGTGTCAAGGTTCTCTTTCGTAGTTATGAGATTTGCTGTGACTGATCTCTTGACTTAGGCGTCGTCTTCAGCAATCTGACTTGGCATATCTGGTCTTTCTGACCATGATCTCTCTGTTTCCAGCAGATAACTTGGGCCTTGTATCCAAGTTTCGCTCCTCATGAAGTTTTCAGCCTTCAATCCCCGTGAGGCTTGATCTGCTGGGTTTAATGAGGTGTTTACATACCTCCATTGAAATGGTTGTGTAGCTTCTCTAATGGATGAGATTCTGCTTGCTACGAAGGTCTTGAAGCGTATCTTCTCATTCTCTATATACCTCAGCACCGTCGTGCTATCCGTCCAGAAGACAGATTCTTCTAGTGGGAGCTGTAACTCTTTCCGCATCACCTTGTCAACTTTAACTGCAACAACCGCTGCCGTCAACTCCAGTCTCGGGGTGGTGACCTGCTTCAGCGGAGCCACCCTGGATTTCCCCATGAGGAAGGAACAATGTTTCTGGCCCTTTTGATTTGTCAGCAAGAGGTAAGTAGCCGTGCCATAGCCGTCCTCACTGGCGTCCGAGAAATGATGTTGTTGAGCCGTCTTTGTAACTCCAAAACTCACAGGCCTGATGCATCTGCTGACTTTGAAGCTAGAAAGTTGTTGCAAATCTGTCAACCATCTGAGCCATCTCTGAGCTTGACCTTCTGGGATATCTTCATCCCAACCTCTCTTGTCTCTACACAGCTCTCGTAGGATCAGCTTCACCGGCAGAATGAGTGGTGCCAGGAATCCAAGAGGGTCATAGATGGAACTGACCACGGAGAGAATCCCTCGTCTTGTGGATGATCTTTTGTTCACCATTATTCTGAAGTTGAACATGTCTGACTCAATGCACCATTGTACACCAAGAGCTCTTTCGATAGGAAGGACATTGTGGCTCAGGTCCGGACCTTTGACTTCAGTGGCCCTTTCCTTTTCTGGGATAGAAGCTAGAACTGCTCTGCTGTTGCTTATCCACTTAGTCAGATGGAATCCTCCATTCGAACACAGAGTTCTAAGGTCTCTTGACAGTGCAATGGCATCGTCTTCTGTTGACATGGACTTCAGACAGTCATCGACGTAAAAGTTTCTGAAGATTGTCTCCACAGCCTCTGATGGTGCTTTGCCTTTGCCATCTTCTGCAGTTTTTCTGAGAGCGTAGCTTGCACAGCTGGGAGATGATGTGGCTCCGAACAAGTGTACAGCCATTCTACATTCCACCATAGCTTGACTAACGTCGCCGTCTGGCCACCAAAGGAAACGCAGAAGATTAGCATCTTCATCAGGGATTCTGACTTGGTAGAACATTGATTCTATATCTGCCATCATGGCAACGAGCTCTTGTCTAAACCTCATCAAGACACCAATGAGGGTATTAGTAAGATCAGGACCTTGAAGCAGCTGGTCATTCAGTGAAGTTCCTCTGAATGAGGTGGTGCAGTCAAACACTACACGGATCTTTTTCTTCTTTGGGTGATACACACCGTGATGAGGAATGTACCAGACCCTTATATCGTCTCTGTTCAACTGTTCCTCGGGCACTTTTACAGCATAGCCTTTCGCTATGATGTTTCTCATGAAGCCTTTGTAGTCTTCGTGAAAGTCGGGGTCCTTGTTCAGCTTTCTCTTGAGACTGATGGCACGCTGCTCTGCTATGCAGCGATTGTTCGGCATCTTCGCGGTCTGTCTTCTCAGTGGCAAACCAATGTGATAGTGGCCATCAATGAACTGTGTAGACCTTGTCATCAAATCCATGAACTGATGGTCTTCTTGTGACATCTCTGTCTTTTCCTCACAGCTGCGTTCGGAAAAGTCTGCGTTGAACTGTTGTATCAACAGCTCTTCAATGCTTGCGATAGAGATACGATTAACTGTGACATTTTGTCGTTACTCCTTGTTCGACTTGTTGCCATCATCTCTCCTTACTGGTCCATTGATTACCCATCCAAGGGCTGTCCTGACTGCGTAGGGTCCGTCATCCTTGCTGTTTATCACCTGCCATGGCTCCATAGTTTTGTAGGCATTGGTTCCAATTAATAGGCCAATTTCTGCTTCAATATATGGGAGACGCACCTTTTCCAGGTAAGGCCATCTCTCCACATCCTTCTGCAGGGCTAAGTTCCCTATTTTAACAGGAATCTCCCTCTGTGTGAAAACATTAGGCAGGTCTATGAAGTCCTTCTCTTCAAGTCCACACACTTCTAAGTCTGAAAGGATACAACTTTGCATTGACTTCTCATGACCCATGGTGCGTAATAGGATTTCTGTTCTTCTGCCTCTAACGTCCAGCTGTCGCATGAGTGATTCTGTGCAGAACGTTGCTGAACTACCTGGACCCATGAAGGCGTAAGTCTCCACAAACTTCTCACTCCTCTTAGACTTGATCTTTACAGGTACGATGGCAAGAATACAATCACTGTCACTGGCCCCAGTGAATCCACAAGTCTCTGGTTCTAGCGGCACCAGAGCACTTGAAACAACCTTCTCGTCGGTATTGTTTTCTTCACTCTTCTTAGAGACTTGTTCTTCTTTGTGGATATGCAGCAGACTGGGATGTTTCCGAGTGCACTCTCTGCATGTTGTTCTTTGCTTACAGTTTCTACTCAGGTGCCCCTGAGAGAGACATCCAAAACATAGGCCATTGTACTTCAGAAATTCGATTCTGTCTTTATGTGGCTGTGCTTTGATGTCACTGCAGAAATCCAATGTATGATTCTTCTGGCAGAATAAACATGGCTTCTGAAAGGCATTAGCAGGCGTCACTGTGCTGCTCTTTTTGGGAGATGAGTTCTGAGACTTTTCTTCCCCAGCCTGAGTGACGATAGTTGCAAAGCTGCTTCCCCTGGAACCACCTTTCCTGAGAGTCTTTGATTCAGCAGGCTTGGCTTTCACTCTTCCATCAGTAGTTGGGCTGACATCCTGGATGTTTCCAAACAATGGGTCCCTAGCAATTTTAGCCTGTTTGTCTATGAAATTCACTAAGTCTGCAAACCTGGCTCTACTTTTCCGTCTCTCCATTATCTCAAAGGCTGTTCTTCTCCATTGTTCTCTCATCCTGTAAGGAAGCTTAGAGATGATGATTCTCATAGTCGTAGGATTGTCCATCTCTTCCATGAATTCAACATCCTCCATGGTGTTGCGACATCCTACGAGAAAAAGAACATATGCGTTCAATGCCTCCCCGTCCTCCGATCTGATCTGTGGCCACTTGATAGCCTTTTCAATATATGCAGTGGCTATCTTCAGCTCGTTACCATAGTGCTCCTGCAGCAACTTCCTGGCTTCTATGTATCCCCGGTCCGGTCTCATGTGTTCACAGCTTCTGACCAGGTCTTGTGGTTTACCACTGGTGTACTGTCCCAGGTAGTACAACTTATCACTGCTGCTCTCTGTTTTGGAGTCAATGGCTTGTTCGAAGGATCTGATGAAGGGCTTATACTTGAGTGGGTCGCCTTGGAACACTGGTATGTCTCTTTGAGGGAGTCGAAACAGATTCTGTTGTTTTACAAGCATCTCTGTAATTTCGTTCTGACATTGCATCACTCAGTATAGGCTTCTCCCTGTGTCTTCAGGCCTCTGGTGGTCATCAGCAGGGTCTAGTCTAAACCGTCTGATGTCTGGGGTAGCATCACGTGCTCCTGTTAGTGGAGAGGCCTCTCCTCCATGCTGTACTGTCAGGAGCTGGCCTTCAGACTCTCTTTTAACTCTTGAAGGTGCCCTGGATCCAACTCTGTGTGACAACATTGACTGGCAGTATTCGTTCATGCCATCATGTGAGCCTTCATAATCTTCATACACACTCAGCTTGGCATCTGAGACTGCAATAGCTGTTTTTAGCTCCAGCTGTTCTTTCTTTGCCTGCAGTTGGGCCTGTTGGGCCTGCAGTTGGGCCTGCTCTTGGGCCTGCCGTTGGGCCTCTTGGGCCTGCAGTTGGGCCTCTTGGGCCTGCAGTTGGGCCTCTTCCTGTTCAAGAGCTTGCTTCTCCACTAAAGATGCTGCGCGTGCCATCAACGCTGCCTGTTCAACCTCCTCTCTCATGCGTCGCGACGAGCATGTGGTAGAAGCGACTGACCTGTGTCCAGAAACAGAGCTACCTTCTTTTCAATTTTTGCTCAGTCTGGCTGAAGTCTCTGAAATGCTATCATCTGGTCCAACTTCATCGTCATCTTTATCTTTCTCTGCTGTATCAGTATGTTGACGAATCTTTAACATCCACTGTTCTGTGGCCTTGACATAGTCCTTAATGCTGGATGATTTAAGATCAAACCAGTTGTGCTGATCAGCGTTTCCCTCTTCTTCAGACAGAAGTGCTAATACATCTTCGTTGAGTACATTAAATTCTTCATGCAACTTGGAGAAATCATAATGCATTATGTCTTCAACTTTCTTAATGTTAGCATTATCTTCCATGAGACAATCAATTATCTTCATTTTTCCAGTTATCTGATCTAATTTAGCCCTCCTTGCACCTATGCTTCTATGTAACTTCTCTTCCATTGCCTTTGGGGTGAGCTTTACTTCCCTCTTTTGGCCAACAATCCTTCTGGCTGGGGGAAGCTCCACACGGCTCCATAAGGCCTCGGCCATTTTACCCGCAGCTCTTATTTAGCTTCTCAATAGAATGAACAAGGCAAGTAACAGTCACTGTACCTTCGCTTTCTTATATTGTCGTCTGCCTCCGTGACCATTCATGTATATACGTTCGCCAACAATTCCGTCCTTTCCTTCTTAGGGAGCTAGTTTTTGACTAATGTAGTGCCGCTTCATAATTTCCAAACATGCAGCCACTGAGCTTTGAGGCTCTTAACAACGAGTAGACGCGTGTCGAAATAAAACGTTCCAAACCATAACTTTATCTTTAAACTGTTTACTGTAACACCTTACAAACAGAATTACAAATCAAAACACGCTTAAACGCACATGGTCAAAAACTGTATTGCTCCAGCCCTCAAAGCTTCTGCCTTCTCCAGCCTCATGGTGCTTGAGCTGTAAAATGGCTGGATACCATGTGACAAGCTTAAGGACTGTACCATTGTAGCAAGAATAAAGGGGGTCACTCAGCCAATACTATTGTAACAAGAAAAGAGGGGGTTTCTCAAAACAATAAGTCAGTTAACTGTAAATTAACTATTATACTATTTAACGAATATTTCAAACTATTTTCTTTCTTAAACTTTCATGACTCTTACACAGAGTAAAGCTCACTCTACACCATCCCATCAACCACTCCCAGGTCAGGTACAGCACGGGTTAGATACAGAGTAAAGTTCCCTCTACACTGTCCCATCAAACACTCCCAGGTCAGGTACAGCACAGGTTAGATCCAGAGTAAAGTTCCCTCTACACTGTCCCATCAAACACTCCCAGGTCAGGTACAGCACAAGTTAGATACACAGTAAAGCTCCCTCTACACTGTCCCATCAAACACTCCCAGGGCAGGTACAGCACAGGTTAGATACAGAGTAAAGCTCCCTCTACACTGTCCAATCAAACACTCCCAGGGCAGGTACAGGGGTTAGGTACAGAGTAAAGCTCCCTCTACACTGTCCCATCAAACACTCCCAGGGCAGGTACAGCACGGGTTAGATACACAGTAAAGCTCCCTCTACACTGTCCCATCAAACACTCCCAGGACAGGTACAGCACAGGTTAGATCCAGAGTAAAGCTCCCTCTACACTGTCCCATCAAACACTCCCAGGTCAGGTACAGCACAGGTTAGATCCAGAGTAAAGTTCCCTCTACACTGTCCCATCAAACACTCCCAGGTCAGGTACAGCACAAGTTAGATACACAGTAAAGCTCCCTCTACACTGTCCCATCAAACACTCCCAGGGCAGGTACAGCACAGGTTAGATACAGAGTAAAGCTCCCTCTACACTGTCCAATCAAACACTCCCAGGGCAGGTACAGGGGTTAGGTACAGAGTAAAGCTCCCTCTACACTGTCCCATCAAACACTCCCAGGGCAGGTACAGCACGGGTTAGATACACAGTAAAGCTCCCTCTACACTGTCCCATCAAACACTCCCAGGACAGGTACAGCACGAGTTAGATACAGAGTAAAGCTCCCTCTACACTGTCCAATCAAACACTCCCAGGGCAGGTACAGCATGGGTTAGATACAGAGTAAAGCTCCCTCTACACTGTCCCATCAAACACTCCCAGGGCAGGTACAGCACGTGTTAGATACAGAGTAAAGCTCCCTCTACACTGTCCCCATCAAACACTCCCAGGGCAGTTACAGCACAGGTTAGATACAGAGTAAAGCTCCCTCTACACTGTCCCATCAAACACTCCCAGGGCAGGTACAGCACGGGGTTAGATACAGAGTAAAGCTCCCTCTACACTGTCCCCATCAAACACTCCCAGGGCAGGTACAGCACGGGTTAGATACAGAGTAAAGCTCCCTCTGAACAGCCTCATCCAACACTTCTGGGGAACATATAGCACGCTTTAGATGCGATCTTAGAATCATAGGCCTAGAAATTGAGTTTTGGCGCAGCCAGGGCTTTAGCGCCGGAAGTTAGTGCCGGAGCTAAGTCGCGCTGGTCGGGCCCAAAATTCAATAGTTCTGCGCCCAAACGGCTGCCGGCGCTGCTGAGAGCTGTTTGCGCCTGAAAACTGGCGCAACGCGCTGAATTTCGGCGCTATTCCGGCGCTGCGGCGCCCGCTGCGGTGCGGCAGGTTCGGGAAGTGCAGGCCTCCTCCTTCCCTTAAGGAGGAGCTGCCTGCACCCGGCCGTGGCCCGCGAAAATCTTTTTAAAAATGAGCCCGGCACCTCGGACAAGTGCCGGGCTTGCTTCTGTTCCGGCGGGGGGGGGGGGGAAGTCCGGGGAGGGAGCTGCGGCCAGGCGGCCGGCGGGAAAGCGGCCGGCCGCCGCGGGGCCTTTAATGCGCCGTCGCAAAAACATGTTGGACTCTGTTGCCAGAGTCTTAGTTGCGGCTGCCACGGGCGAGGCGGCCGCAACTGAATTTCGGCGCTGGGGCCCGTCGGCATGGCAACCGGGACGCTGCGCACACCGATGACGTCATCGGTGCCGGCGCAGCGCTGCCGGTCTACCGCGGCGGAAGGGCCCCAGGCAATTTAGGCGCCGGCGCCAATTGCAGCGCTAGGCCCTCTAGCGCCGCAAAATCGGCGCTAAGGGCACTGAATTTCTAGGCCATAGAATCTTACTGTACAGAAGGAGTCCATTCGGCCCATCTTGCTAGTGCCAACTCTCTGAGAGAGCCAGCTATTAGCCCCACACTCCTGCTGTTTCCGCATTGTGCTGCAAATTTTTTTGAGCACCTCTTTGATTCTCCCCTTAACCTTCTCTGCTCTAAGGAGAAAAATCCCAGCTTCATTCGTCTTTCCGTGTAACTGAATTCCTCATCCCTGGTACCGTTCTGGTAAATCTCCTCTGCACCCTCTCCAAGGCCTTGACATCCTTTCTAATGCATGGTGCTCATAATTGGACACAATACTCTAGCTGAGGTCTAACTAATGATTTATAAATGTTTATCATAGGGCCCTTACTCTCTGCCTCTATTTATAAAACCAAGGATCCCGTGTGCTATTTTAGCAACTTCATCAACTTGTCCTACCAGCTTCAAAGATTTGTGTATATGAACCCCAGGGGGCAAAAATTGGGTCGCACCCCCTTTGGGGCGCTAACTTCACCGGGGCGCCCCGAAAAAATTAGCGCACCCGCGCCCAAAATTCACTGGTAGCACCCCAAGAGGGAGGTGGGGTGTTACTGGAAGCGCCCCACCTCCCTCTTGGGGCGCTGCGAGGGAATATCACGGCGCTACGTGTCGCGGTGTCACGCGCTGCAGCACATCGCGCCGCGGTACTGCAGGCCTTCCTCCCCTTATTAAAGGTGAGGAGACTAGCGCAGCGCGACCTGGGGCCCAGCTGGGCCACCAGGGATCGGAGTGCCACTCAAGAGGAGTGCCAGGCTCACGGAGCGCTGCCGGCACCCTGCGGGGGTGCTGTACAGAAGGCCGGGGACAGCAATGGGGGCAGGTGCTGGCAGGTGGCCAGCAACAAAAATGGCCACCTGGCACCTCCCCTTTAATTTGCGCTGCCCCGGCCGCAGGTAGGCCCCCCTGACCCTGTCGGACATAGCGTCCGGCGTTAAGTCAGGGGGCGCTACCTAAGATCGCGGCCGGGGTGCGAGCGGGGTGCTGTGTGCGGCAATGACATCATCGCCGGAGGCGCAGCGCCGCGGGGTGCTACCGGTTAGTGCCGCCGCTAACCTCCTGCTGAATTTCGCGGGAGGCGTTGGCGGTGCCGCACCCAGGCGCTAGTTGTTTTGTGCCCTGATAGCGCTAACGGGAGGCACAAATCAACCTAATTTTATCCCCAGATGTCTCTGTTCCTGCACCACCTTTAAAATTGTACCTTTAGTTTATATTGCCTCTTTTTTTCCTTCCAAAATGAATCACCTCACACTTCTTTGCGTTAACTTTGAACTGCCGAGTGTCCGCCCATTTCATAAGTTGTCCTGAAGTCTGTTACTCTCCTCCTCACTGTTTACTACATTGTCAAGCTTTGTGATATCTGCAAACTTTGAAATTCTGTCCCCTATACTTAAGCCCAGGTCAGTAATATATATCAAAATAAGCAGTGGTTCTAATACCGACCCGTGTGGAACGCCATTGTGTTCTTCCCTCCAGTATGGAAAACAATCTTTCACTTCTACTCTCTGCTTTCTGTCCATTAGCCAATTTTGTATCCACACTGCCACTGTCCCTTTAATCCCATGGGCTTTAATTTTGTTAACAGGTCTATTATGTGTTTGTTTTATTCATTCATGGGATGTGGGCGTCGCTGGCAAGGCCGGCATTTATTGCCCATCCCTAGTTGCCCTTGAGAAGGTGGTGGTGAGCCGCCTTCTTGAACCGCTGCAGTCCGTGTGGTGAAGGTACTCCCACAGTGCTGTTAGGGAGGGAGTTCCAGGATTTTGACCCAGCGACGATGAAGGAAAAGCAAAATATTTCCAAGTCAGGATGGTGTGTGACTTGGAGGGGAACTTGGAGGTGGTGGCGTTCCCATGCGCCCGCCGCCCGTGTCGCTCTAGGTGGTAGAGGTCGCGGGTTTGGGAGGTGCTGTCGAAGAAGCCTGTGGTACTTTATCAAACGCCTTCTGAAGTCCGTATACACAACATCATCCGCACTACCCTCATCAACCCTTTCCATTACTTCATCAAAGAACTCAATCAAGTTAGTCAGACATGATTTGCCTTTAACAAATCCGTGTTGGCTGTCATTTATTAACCCATATTATTCCAAGTGCCAATTAATTTTGTCCCAGATTATTGTCTCTACGAGTTTCCCCACCACCAACGTTAGGCTGACTGGCCTGTAGTTGCCGGGTTTATCCATCTCCCCTTTTTCAAACAGGAGTATAACATTTGCAATCTTCCAGGCCTCTGGCACCGCCCCCATATAAAAGGAGGATTGGAAGATTGTGGCCAGAGCCTCAGCTATTTCCACCCATACTTCCCTCAGCAACCTAGGTTGAATCCTATCCAGACCGGGTGACTTTTCTACCTTGAGCACTGGCAACTATTTTAGTACATCCTCTTTATCTATTTTTACCCTCTCTAATGCCTCTACCGCCTCCTCCTTTACTGCTACATTGGCAACATCCTCTTCTCCACTGAAGACAGATGCAAAGTGCTCATTTAGTACCTCAGCCATGCCCTCTGCCTCCACAAGATCTCCTTTTGGGCTCTTAATCAGCCCCACCCTTCCTTGGATATACTTTTTCTCTTTATATGTTTATAAAAGACTTTAGTCTTCTCTTTTATATTACCCACTAATCTTTTCGCATTACCCCTTTTATTTCCTTTTTTAGATCTCCTCTGCACTCTCTGTATTCTGATTGGTTCTCTACTGTCTTATCAACCTGACATTTATCATAAGCCTCCTTTTTCTGTTTCATTTTAATCTCTATGGGTGTGGAATTTGGTACTGCCCCGCCCCGCCCAGGAAGTGGAGTGCAATGTCGGGCGCTGAACTTCCTGGTGGGGCGGTAACTGAGGAGATGTCGGGACGCGATCGGCTGAGCTCCACGGAGGGGAGGGCCGCTGCGCACTCTGCAGGGCCTCCAATGCTCCAACTAGGCCCACCAGGGCGGCGTGGTGCCGCGGCCGCAGTCCAGCACCGAGACGTGGCGCCGGGCTGTGCGATGGCGGCCAGGACTGCACCACGGCACACCACGGAGGGCCGACCTGGAAGTCGGCCAAAAAAAAGAAAATGGTGGCGCGGGTCGCGGCCGCACCTCCCCTTTAACTACCGCCCCGCGAGCGGAGGGTGGCCATGCTCGTGACCCGTGAGGCTGGCGCTGACACTGCCCGCGGCAGCCTCACGGAGCGCAGCCGAATTTCTGCCGCAGGATGGTAAGGGGACGTCATTGCCCGGGGTGCTACCGGTGGGGGCGCGGCGCTATCGGGTAGCGCCTCAGCAACGCCCCGCCGTATTTCGCGTGAGGCGCTTGTTCCGCCTCCCCCCGGGTGATTAGCCCTTTGCGCCCTGTTAGCACCCCCCAGAGGCGCTAATGGCAGTCACATTGGAGCCGAATTTCGCCCCCTATATCTTTAGTCATCCAGGGAGCTCTAGCTTTGGATGCCCTTCCTTTCCCCCTCATGGGAATGTGTCTCGTCTGTACTCGAACCATCTCCTCTTTGAAGGCCTCCCATTGCTCATTTACTGTTTTACTTGCCAATCATTGTTTCCAATCCAATCTAACTGGGCCAGATCCCTTTTCAACTCACTGAAATTAGCCCTCCTCCAGTTGAGTATTTTCACATTGGATTGTTCCTTGTCCTTTTCCATAACTACTCTAAACCAAATGATACTGTGATCACTGTTCCTCTAAATGTCTCGCACTGAAACATGCTTCACCTGCCCCACTTCATTCCTGAGAACTAGACCCAGCACTGCTTCCTTCCTCATTGCAGCTCGAAACACACTGATCAAGGAAGTTCTCTTGTACACATTTCAGGAATTCCTCCCCCTCTTTGTCCTTCACACAATTTTTTCCCCAGTCTATACTAGGATAACTGAAGTTCCCCCATTTTCACTACTATTGTTATTACATCTTTCTGAAATGCGTCCCTCTCTATCTTCCCATTAACGGGTGGTCTATAGTATACATGCAGCAGCGTAATAGCTCCTCTTCTGCTCCTTATCTCTAACCACATAGATTCAGACTTTGAACACTGAAGTACAATGCATTGTGCAGTCAGCAGTGAACAAGCGGCGTTAGCCGTTCATTACGCTTACCCACAGACTTTCTGTGGGCTTTTGCACTAGAATGTGTGTTATTAGAGAGCCAAAACAGCGCCGTGTCCTCTACAGGGGATCTGGGACCGGTGTGAACAGGGCAAGCAACTGTGCGTCTCCTTAACTAATCAGAGGGAAAGAAAGATGGGATTAAGAGAGAGAGCTAAAGAAACAAAGAAAAAGTTAAAGAAAAATGTACTTAACTTTTTTAATATCGCCAACAATAATTGAAGGAATGAGGCTCCACACTTGTGAAAGTTAATTTTCAGGGCCAGAGAGGTTGTTCGGCAGTAATTAAGACTTATCGCGCCGTTAAAAAATTACTTACACTGGAATGGACAAATCCTAACCTTTTCTGGCATGTTTTGTGGGTATCTATCACATAAGTACCACAACTTCACGGGCTTCTATGTGTTTGAATGGCGAGTCTCTGGGGAGATACTGGTGTATCGAAGCTTCTGGAGGAGTAAGGCAACTCGGGCAGAAACCTCCTGATTTCCACATTTAGTTGCGCATGTTGGAAGTTGCTGTCCAATTTACTCCTTAATAGCAGTTATTTCTACAGCAAAATCCGGGTCAATATTATCTTTTTCCAGGGCTGTAACAGTTTCTTTGATCAATACTGCCACCCTCTCTCCTTTTTTTGTCCTTCCCTATTTCTCCTGAATACAGTGTCGCTAGGAATGTTAAGTTCCCATTCCTCCCCTTGTTTGAGCCAGGTCTCTGTTAATGCCACTTTAGCATATTCCCATGTGGCAACTTGTGCCTGCAGATTACCAATGCATTGCTGGTCATCTTCCAGACCTCGATAGACTCTGAAACAGTACCCATGGATTGGAGGGTAGCTAATGTTACCCCACTATTCAAAAAAGGTGGTAGAGAAAAAGCGGGGAATTATAGACCGGTAAGCCTGACATTGGTAGTGGGGAAAATGCTAGAGTCCATTATAAAAGATGTAATAGCAGAGCACTTGGAGAGCAGTGACGGGATCGGACAAAGTCAACATGGATTTACAAAGGGTAAATCGTGCTTGACTAATCTACTGGAATTTTTTGAGGATGTAACTGGTAGAATAGATAAGGGAGAACCAGTGGATGTGGTGTATTTGGACTTTCAGAAGGCTTTCGATAAGGTCCCGCATAAGAGATTAGCTTGCAAAATTAAGGCACATGGGATTGGGGGCAAGGTATTGACTTGGATAGAGAACTGATTGGCCGATAGAAAGCAAAGAGTTGGAATAAACGGGTCGTTTTCCGAGTGGCAGGCAGTGACTAGTGGGGTACTGCAAGGATCGGTCCTAGGACCCCAGCTGTTCACAATATATATTAATGATCTGGACGAGGGAATTGGATGTAGTATCTCCAAATTTGCAGATGACACAAAGCTGGGTGGGAGGGTAAGCTGCGAGGAGGATGTCGTGAAACTCCAGTACGATTTGGACAGGTTGGGTGATTGGGCAGAAACATGGCAAATGCACTATAATATGGATAAATGTGAGGTTATCCACTTTGGTGGCAAAAACAGGAAGGCAGATTATTATTTGAATGGCAATAGATTGGGAGAAGGGGAAGTGCAAAGAGACCTGGGTGTTCTTCTGCACCAGTCGCTGAAGGTAAGCATGCAGGTGCAGCAGGTGGTTAAGAAGGCAAATGGTATGTTGGCCTTCGTATCAAGAGGTTTCGAGTACAGGAACAGGGATGTCTTGCTGCAGTTGTACAGGGCCTTGGTGAGACCGCACCTTGAGTATTGTGTGCAGTTTTGGTCGCCTTATCTGAGGAAGGATGTTCTTGCCATGGAAGGAGTGCAGCAGGAATGACGTATGAGGAGAGATTGTGTCGATTGGGCTTGTACTCACTGGAGTTTAGAAGATTGAGAGGGGATCTCATCGAAACCTATAAAATTCTGTCAGGCCTGGACAGACTAGATGCTGGAAGGATGTTCCCGATGGCCGGGGAGTCCAGAACTAGGGGTCATAGTCTAAGGATAAGGGGTAAGCCATTTAGGACTGAGATGAGGAGGAATTTCTTCACCCAGAGAGTGGTGAACCTGTGGAATTCTCTGCCACAGAGGGCGGTGGAGGCCAGTTCATTAAATATATTCAAGAAGGAGTTGGATATATTTCTTAAGGCTAAGGGGATCAAGGGATATGGGGAGAAGGCAGGGACAGGGTACTGAATTTGGATGATCAGCCATGATCTCATTGAATGGTGGAGCTGGCTCGAGGGGCCGAATGGCCTACTCCTGCTCCTATCTTCTATGTTTCTATGTTTCTATGTTATCTGCCACATTCTGCATTTACACACATGCATTCCAAACCCCCTTAGTCTGATTTTATTTCTCCGCTGTCTGATCCCTCCTATTTCTGTACTCCTGTGGCATTCCTGAGAATGACCATTTAGTGTCAAATTAGTGCCAATTTTGTGCTGTGGGTCCATCGCCACTAAAAACTGGGTCAAAATGGAGAAACTCATTTTACATAGAACCCTTACAGCCAGCAGAAAGGGGAGACTCTCATTGCATTAGTGTGGGTTAGATTCAAACTGTGTCCCAGAGGGGAAAGGACAGTATTTAAACCCCAGCAACATAATCATATAGGAAAATGCGTGAGCTTGTGAAGCATAGAAACATAGAAGATAGGAGCAGGAGTAGGCCATTCGGCCCCTCGAGCCTGCTCCGCCATTCAATGAGATCATGGCTGATCATCCAAATTCAGTACCCTGTCCCTGCCTTCTCCCCATATCCCTTGATCCCTTTAGCCTTAAGAAATATATCTAACTCCTTCTTGAATATATTTAATGAATTGGTCTCTACTGCCTTCTGTGGTAGAGAATTCCACAGGTTCACCACTCTCTGGGTGAAGAAATTCCTCCTCATCTCTGTCCTAAATGGCTCACCCCTTATCCTTAGACTGTGACCCCTGGTTCTGGACTCCCCCGCCATCGGGAACATCCTCCCTGCATCTAGTCTGTCTGAAGTGAACTAGAAGTGTGTGTCTTGAGCTCCAACTGCAGCCTTCCTTTGGTACTTTGACGTCTCAACTAATAGCCTGCATTTCCAACCACGTGACCAAAATCAATTCTTCATTCCTGAGCTTTTCTTCGGGGATCCAAACAAAACTGCTACTCTCTCCCTCCCCTCAACTGTTGAAGTTTATAACCCAGGGATCTGACAGGTTGAAATCTCTGTCGTGTTGTTCTAGGTCGAGGTGCAACTGCACATCATGGCCTTGCTGTCCCCACGGGATCTGTGCCGACTGGGGAGCGTTAATCGTTATTGGAATGCCACGGTACGTGACCCACTGTTGTGGCGCTACTTCCTACTGCGGGATCTCCCACACTGGAATTCTGTGGACCATCTCTCACTGCCAGATGCAGCATTACTGAGCAAATCACTTACAGACAGTGCAGAGCAGGACTACATGGCAGCGTAAGTGAGACAGGGTTTTAAAAAATATATCCAATTTCCTTCCCTCCCACTGACAGTGTTGGGTCTGGTTCTGCGGGCATTGGCGACCTCCGTGACCTCGTCGAGCTGACCATTACTCATATGTGAGTCTAGTCAATGAGTGTCAACAGGATATTCAGCCATGAGGCCGTCACCGCGGGGCTCAATGCTGCGAAGTGTCCACTCGCTACACACTGCCCTGTAAAGTGCTACCTGTAATCAGTGCTGTAGATAGAATCATAGAATGGGTACTGCACAGAAGGAGGCCATTCGGCCTGTCGAGCCCATGCCGGCTCTCTGCAAGAGCATTCAGCTAGTCCCACTCCCCCGCCTGTTGTGTATGTAATATGTATGCTACTTTAACCCTATGGCCAGGGCAGCACTACTTTGTAGGGCGTAGTGATACCGTAGTACCACTCCTGGCCATAGGGGTATAAATAGTACTGCGGGTACTGATCTCCCCTCAGTTCCCGCCTGTGGGTATGAAGTAAAGAGCTAAGTTAAACCCTTCCAAGCTGTCTCTTCCTTTTTGTATCAAGTATATGCGCATATTTTACACTGGCGACTAGGAACGTTCGAACTCACCAGTACAAGGTGCAACAAAGGATCGGTAGCAGTACGGGGAGAGAAGCTTCTTACCAGCCTGCAGAGTCCAGCGTCGACCGAAGGAGGCCGCCCAGTTCAGGAGGAGCGGCAGCAACGGAGCGAGAGAGAGAGGTTCCAGCGAAGGCTGCGGCAGCTGAGAGAAGAGGCTGAACGGGCGTTCCAGCCACGGGGCAAAAGTCCACCCAGGGTCAGGTAAACTGCAATCCTTCCCGGGGAACGCGAGCTGCAAGGGCCAGAACGGGCAGGCGATCTGGGGAACAAACGGAGCCACGAGGACTAGCGGGCCACGAGAGGGGAAGGTCGTTGTAATAGCGGCGGTGGCAATAACGGGAGCTGCAAAAAAAAAAAATAACGAACCTGGAGAGACGTCGTTGACAGCAGAGGGAGAAAAGGCGGGAAAAGCGCCATCTAGTGGACAAAGGGGAAAGTTTTTCTCTTCAGCAGTTTAAAATGAACAGCGCCATCTAGTGGACAAAAGGGGGAAAGTTTTTCTCTTAGAAAAAAAAATAACAGCGCCATCTAGTGGAAAAAGGCGGGGAAACCTCTTCAGTACTTTTAAAAATGGCTAAAGAAGCTCGGTTGTCAGAATTTGTTGCCGACATAGAAGAATGCGACGCATATGTAGAAAGGCATGAGCTTTATTGCATAGTAAACAAGGTGAAAGATGACGAAAAGGCAGCAACCTTATTAAATTCTATGGGGGCAAAAACATACGGTCTGCTGAGGAATCTTCTTACTCCAGAAAAGCCAGCAGACAAAACGTATGCCCAAATTGTTGATACGTTAAAGGAACATTTAAACCCTAAGCCACCATTTATAGCGGAAAGGTACCGCTTTTACAGACGCGACCAAAGGAATGATGAGTCGCAGGCAGCCTATTTGGCTGAGCTCAGACGGTTGTCCAAACATTGCCAGTTTGGAGCCTTTTTGGCGGAAGCGATCAGAGACAGATTTGTCTGTGGCATGTTAAATGAGAGTACACGAAAACGGTTGCTGGCCAAGAAACAGCTCAGCCTAGATCAGGCGATAGAAATAGCATTGGCACATGAAGCAGCAGCACAGGGTGCTGCCCAAATACGACAAAATACAACCGGCTATGACACCCATGAGGTGACATTTCACAAAGGTAAATGCTACCGTTGTGGCAAAACCACCCACGACCAAAGTAATTGTTGGTTTTGTGATAAAATATGCCGGCAGTGTGGGAAAAAGGGGCATATAGCGAAAGTTTGTCGGTCGGGTACGAAACCCAATAGTGGGGGCAATCCGAGCAGTACCAAGGCAAGGACAAAAATACATAAGATATCTGACAGTAGCTCAGACGAGTCACAGGAAGGCACAAAAGCAGAGCCTAAAGGTCTGGGATGTCTCAAGTTATATGGTGTAGACAAAACGGAGGACCACAGCACAATGTGGGTTAAAATGAAGGTAGCAGGCGTCGAAGTTAATATGGAGCTGGACACGGGTTCAGCCCTATCAGTAATTAATGAACAAGATTATAACAGGCTGTTCAAACGCATTCCCTTAAAGGATACCGAAATCAAATTAAAAACATATACGGGACAAAAAGTTTACCCGAAGGGAAAAATGCAAGTAACAGTTAAATACAATGGCAGAAAAGTGCCAGGACTTTATTTATACGTCCTACCAAACGGCGGACCACCACTTTTGGGTAGGGAATGGATAAGAAAAATCCATTTCGACTGGAAGTCGATACACGAGTTAAAAGTAGAGACCACCAAGGATGATACAACCATTACAAGCAGGCTGTCGAAAATATTGGCAAAAACGCCAGAGGTGTTCCAACAAGGGCTGGGGACCTTAAAGGACATTAGAGCAAAAATAACTATTGCTCAAGACGCAAACCCCAAGTTTTGTAAGGCCAGACCGGTGCCTTACGCCATCCGGCCAGCTGTGGAAGCAGAACTGGATGCCTTAGAGAGTGCAGGTGTCCTTACAAAGATTGAGTGGAGCGAGTGGGCCACGCCCATCGTCCCAGTTATAAAGAAATCTGCAAATAACACGCCGGGGGAACCAAAGAAGGTTCGCATTTGCGGGGATTTTAAAATAACTATTAACCCAGTCCTGCACACGGTACAGTATCCGCTGCCGCGGATAGAGGACATATTCGCATCGTTAGCTGGGGGTAGACACTTTACGAAGATTGACCTTTGTCAAGCTTATTTACAGATGGAGGTGGAGCAGGACTCGAAAAAGCTCCTAACGATTAACACCCACAAGGGATTGTACCAGTACAATCGCCTGGTATTTGGTGTGGCGTCCGCCCCAGCCATATGGCAGAGGACCATGGAACAGGTCCTACAGGGCATTCCAGGAACGCAGTGCTACCTGGATGACATCCTGGTGACAGGACAAACGGATAACGACCACCTCGCTAACCTGGAGCGAGTACTTCTGCGGTTGCAACAATACGGACTCAGGGCGAACAAGCAGAAATGTGAGTTTTTCCAGGAACGTATCTCATACTGTGGTCACATTATAGATAAGGAAGGCCTGCATAAGTCCCCGGAAAAGATCGAGGCAGTAGTGAAGGCCCCGCCCCCTGAGAATGTATCTCAGTTACGATCATTCTTAGGCCTTATAAACTATTACCATAAGTTCCTCCCGAACTTATCGTCCATTTTACATCCACTAAATTCATTGCTGCAAAAGGGAGTCTCCTGGAATTGGGACGAAGCGTGTGAGGCTGCTTTTAAAAAGGGTAAACAACTCATTACATCAAAGGAAGTGCTCGCACACTTTGACCCAAAAATGCCAATGAGGTTGGCATGTGACGCCTCCCCGTATGGTATAGGGGCAGTGTTGTCACACAAATTTCCCAATGGGACGGAGAGGCCAATAGCATTTGCCTCAAGGTCGTTAACTACAGCCGAAAGAAACTATGCGCAAATCGACAGGGAGGCCCTCAGTCTGGTGTGGGGTGTAAAAAAATTCCACCACTATCTACATGGACAACGTTTCACACTACTGACGGATCATCAACCGTTGGTGTCCATATTTAATCCAACAAAAGGGGTGCCCCTGATGACGGCCCAAAGGCTACAGAGATGGTCACTGTTCTTAGGAGCACACCAGTACCTTATCGAATATAAGGGTACCAAACAGCATGGCAATGCGGATGGCCTGTCGCGGCTACCATTGCCTGCAGAGATCGAAGAGATAGTACAGGACCCCGTGGAAATATATCATACGGCGGTTATGGAACACTTGCCCATCACCAGCCAATGTATCGAGCGGGAAACACAGAATGACCCGACACTGGCAAGGGTTTACGAATTGACCGTGAAAGGCTGGCCGGCGCAGGGTGACGCATCATTGCCGGCGTTTTCGGCAAGGAAGGACCAGTTGTCCGTATGCCGGGGCACATTGATGTGCGGAGCCAGGGTGGTGGTCCCTCAAAAATTACAACATAAAGTGTTGCGGGACTTACACGAAGGTCATCTGGGGGGTGTCAAAATGAAAAGCCTCGCCAGAGCCTACGTCTGGTGGCCCGGCATTGACAGGGACATCGAGGAAGTAGCAAAAGCATGCCAAGGGTGCCAGATGGTACAGAACGTACCACCCCAAGCCCCACTACATCCGTGGGAGTGGCCCTCAACGCCGTGGCAAAGGATCCACGTGGACTTCGCTGGGCCCTTCATGGATGCGATGTTCCTTATTGTAGTGGACGCCCACTCAAAATGGCCGGAGGTCATAAAGATGTCATCAACGACAGCCGAAAAGACGGTCGCAGCCTTAAGGGCCATTTTTGCCCGAAATGGGGTGCCCGAGCAAGTCTGTTCGGACAATGGGCCACAATTTGTGGCAGAAGAATTTCAAGCATTCCTAAAAAGGAATGGAGTGCGACATTATACGTCCGCACCATATCATCCGTCTACAAATGGGCTGGCAGAGCGCTTTGTACAGACTTTTAAAAAGGCCATCAAGGCGATGGGGGAGGAAAGGTTGCCACTACAACACAAGGTGGACAATTTCCTATTCGCGTACCGTAATGCTGCACATACGGTGACCAACCAGGCCCCCGCCGTCATGTTCTTTAATAGAAGGTTAAGGTCTCGCCTCGAATTGCTCAGACCAAACATCCGGAGAGATGTGGAAAACCGAGTATTTCGTAGGGCTCCTGACAGACAGACACGGAGCTTCGAGGTGGGGCAGCAAGTGTTGGCCCGTGATTATAGAAATGAAAAGTGGCGGTCTGGCACGATAAAGGCCCGCCAGGGACCTTTGATGTACACAGTGGAGACAGGGGACGGCATAATCAGACGACATGCTGATCAACTTGTGGAGTCCAGAAACCCAACTGATTCACTACCTCAAACGTCTCAGCACATTGTTCCAGCGGAATCACGGCCCAGCTCGTCGCTACAGAAGTCTCAGGATGGCGAAGAGTTCAGCACTCCAGTGAGCTCCACGGCACAGGATGTGCCATCAGACACCGACGACTCCAGCGATGAAGTGGTGACGGAAGTACCGCCGCCTACACCGAGACCGACTAGAGAAAGACGTTATCCTAGTCGAGACAGGAGGCCTCCTCAGAGACTGAATCTATAACATGTTTCTTTTTATATATATATAGGTAGACAACTCTGATGTAAATATGTTATGTATGTTGTGTTACCAAATGTTATTAGCCCTAGTTATGGTGCATCTGTTGACTTAATTGCACGGGTACGTTTTAATTAAAAGGGGAGGAATGTTGTGTATGTAATATGTATGCTACTTTAACCCTATGGCCAGGGCAGCACTACTTTGTAGGGCGTAGTGATACCGTAGTACCACTCCTGGCCATAGGGGTATAAATAGTACTGCGGGTACTGATCTCCCCTCAGTTCCCGCCTGTGGGTATGAAGTAAAGACCTAAGTTAAACCCTTCCAAGCTGTCTCTTCCTTTTTGTATCAAGTATATGCGCATACTTTACACCGCCCTTTCCCCAAAGCGCTGCAAATTCTTTTCCTTCAGGTACTTATCCAATTCCCTTTTGAAAGCCGCGATTGAATCTGCCTCCACCACCCTTTCAGGCAGTGCATTCCAGATCATAACCACTCACTAAGTAAAAAGTTTTTCCTCATGCCGCCTTTGATTCTTCTGCCAATCTGTGTCCTCTGGTTCTCGACCCTTTCGCCAATGGGAACAGTTTCTCTCTATCTGCTCTGTCCAGACCCCTCATGATTTGAACACCTCTATCAAATCTGCTCTAAGGAGAATAACCCCAGCTTTTCCAGTCTATGCAGGTAACTGAAGTCCCTCATCCCTGGAACCATTCTTGTAAATCTTTTCTGCACCCTCTCTAAGGCCTTCACATCCTTCCTAAATGCGGTGCCCAGATGGGTGAACATTATTATTTTTTACTGTTTAACGGATTATATTTTATACCAAAGTAGGGCTGAAGGAGGCACAGATTTACAATAATCACAAAAGTAGTTAAAGGGGGTTAGAAGAAATGCCTTTACAGAGGGAGGTTAAAATGTGGAATTTTGTGCCACAAACCATTGCTGAATGGAGTCCGTAAATTCTTTTAAAAGGGAATTAGGTAGTTGTCTGAGAAAGAGGAATATTAAAGGGTATGGGAAGCGAGCAAGAACATAAGAAATAGGACCAGGAGTCGGCCATTTGGCTCCTCGAGCCTGCTCCGCCATTCAATAAGATCCTGGCTGATCTTCTACCTCAACTCCACTTTCCTGCACTATTCCCATATCCCTCGATTCCCTTTGTTCCCAAAAATCTATCGATCTCAGCCTTGAATATACCCAATGACTGAGCCTCCATAGCCCTCTGGGGTGGAGAATTCCAAAGATTCACCACCCTCTGTGTGAAGAAATTTCTCCTCATCCGACCCCTTATTCTGAGACTGTGACCCCTGGTTCTAGACTCCCCAGCCAGGGGAAACATATTCCCAGCATTTACCCTGTCAAGCCCCTTAAGAATTTTATATGTTTCAATGAGATCACCTCTCATTCTTCTAAACTCTAGAGAATACAGGCCAAGTCTTCTCAATCTCTCCTCATAGGACAATCCCTCCCATCACAGGAATCAGTCTGGTGAACCTTCGCTGCACTCCCTCTATGGCAAGTATATCCTTCCTTAGGTAAGGAGAACAAAACTGTACACAATACTCCAGATGTGGTCTCACTAATGCCCTGTATAGGGAGGGATTAGACCAGGTGGTTCACGTGGAGAGAAACACCAGCACTGACTTGAAGGGCTGAATGGTTTGTATCTGTGCTGGAACTTCTTATGATTCTCTAGTTCATAGAACAGTAGAAGTTTATAGCACAGAAGGAGGCCATTCTGCCCATCTATCTACTGGATCTTTAATAGAATAATTCAAAACTACTCCCACTGCCCCACTCTCTTTCCATATTGCTGTACCTTCCTCTGCTTCAGATATTTATCTACTTTCCCCTAAAAGATGTAATGGTTCTGCCTCAAACACTCACTGTGGCAAAGCATTCCATACTCCAACAACGTTCATAGAAACATAGAAGATAGGAGCAGGAGTAGACCATTCGGCCCCTCGAGCCTGTTCCATCATTTAATGAGATCATGGCTGATCATCCAAATTCAGTATAATAGCAAAAAATTCAGTACCCTGTCCCTGCTTTCTCCCCATATCCCTTGATCCCTTTAGCCTTAAGAAATATATCTAACTCCTTCTTGAATATATTTAATGAATTGGCCTCAACTGTCTTCAGTGGTAGAGAATTCCACAGGTTCACCACTCTCTGGGTGAAGAAATTCCTCCTCATCTCAGTCCTAAATGGCTTACCCCTTATCCTTAGACTGTGACCCCTGGTTCTGGACTACCCCCGCCATTGGGAACATCCTTCCTGCATCTAGTCTCTCTAGTCCTGTCAGAATTTTATAAGTTTCAATGAGATCCCCTCTCATTCTTCTAAACTCTAACCTCTCTCCTCACTCTCAGTAACACACGTAAATTGTCACTCACTGCCCGACCAGAGGAAATAGTCTTTCCCCTTTCACTATATCAAAGCTCTTCATCATTTAAAGAAACCTCTGTTAAATCTCTTACCTTTGTCTGATACCGTGGAAATAGTTCCCGTATCTTTAGTCTCTCCTCAGAACTGTAGTTTCCCAAACTTGGCATCATCCTGGTGAATTTATGCTGTGTGCTCTCTATGGGTTTAATATCCTTTCTATAATGAGATACCCAGAATTGAGCACAGTATTGTGGGGAGACCAAACGCAGATTGGGTGACCGCTTTGCGGAACACCTCCGTTCAGTCCGTAAGGATGTCCCCGAGCTTCCGGTCACCTGTCATTTTAATTCACCGCCCCATTCCCAGTCAGACCTCACTGTACTCGGCCTCTTGCATTGTTCCATGGAAGCTCAGCGTAAACTCGAGGAACAGCACCTCATCTTCCAATTAGGCACTTTACAGCCTTCTGGACTGTGGTAAACCACTGTTATACCTGTCTGTATGTGTATGTGTATTCCACTAGGTACAGGTCTGGACATGCCTCGGCTGACTCCTCCCACTATTCCAGGTATATAAGTGACTACCTCACAGTCCCTTAGTATTCTGTACGGGTCGACCACTCGAGACTAGACCTTCATTCTTTAGTTAATAAAAGCCTGGTTGTTACTCGCTTAACCTCAGTCTTTTGAGTAATTGATGGCGCATCAATTTTATTAACTAAATTTTTTATAATGGAGAAGATCCTCACACCAGCATGCCTGGACCTGGACAGTCGGGAAGCGGACGCTTCCACCAAGTTTGCTCACTGGCTCATGTGCTTCGAGGCATTCCTGACTGCCTCTACTGCGGTCGTAACGGATGCGAACAAACTGTCTGTCCTGATCTCTAAGGTGAACCACCGAGTGTACTCAGTCATCCGGGACGCGACCTCGTACACAGCCGCCCTCCAGCTCCTCAAGACCCAGTACACGCGCCCTGTGAACGAAGTTTACGCCAGGCACCTCCTGGGGAGTCGCAAGCAACAACCTGGGGAATCGACTGAGGAATACCTCCAAGCACTGTCCGTGCTTGGCCGGGCCTGTGGGTGTAAGGCGGTAACGCCCACTAAGTACATGGAGGAACTGATCCGGGATGCCTTCGTAGCGGGCCACAGGTCCAACTACACCCGACAGCGACTGCTGGAGCAGAGTGACCTCACCCTCGACAAAGCCTCCGAAATTGCACTAACGCTGGACGCAGCCTACCGGGGCATGGATGTCTACTCCTCTGCACCGTGGACGTCGCAGGGAACGACAACCTGGGACACGGTAGGACAGCCCCATAGCACCGTGCCACCCCAGCCACAGCCCAACAACGGCCCAACCACCGCAGCAGTGTCCCAAAGCCAGACAGCAGTATCCCAAGGCCAGAAATGCTACTTCTGTGGCCAGGCCAAACACCCCAGAGCGCGCTGCCCGGCGAAGAATTCGACCTGCTCGGGCTGCGGGAAAAAGGGACACTACGCTAGCGTCTGCAAGGCCAAAGCCACCCCGAACGCCAGCAGCGCCGCGTGTGGGCCGTGCGAGCCGCCATCTTGGGCCCCCAACAGCGCCGCGTGTGGGCCGTGCGGGCCGCCATCTTGGGCCTCCCCAGCCATGTGCGAACCACCGCAGCAGCAGCCATCTTGGACGACTCCAGCCACATGGGAATCATGGACGCCGCCATCTTGGACACCAGCCGGGACGCAGCAGGCCGCCAACCCCCCCCCCCCATCTGATACCCGCAGCGACACACCGACCCTTACGCTGGACCAAACGAGACCGCACCAACTAGCTCGGTCCAAAATGGACATTAAGGTAAACGGCCATGCAATAAACTGCCTTTTTGACTCCGGGAGCACAGAGAGCTTCATCCACCCCGACATGGTGCGGCGTTGCTCTCTCCCAGTCCTGCCTGCGCACCAGCGGATTTCTATGGCCGCCGAGTCCCAGTCAGCGGACATTGGCGGCTACTGCGTGGTGACACTAGTAGTAGACGGGACTGTGTTCAATAATTTTAAACTCCTGGTCCTGCCCCAACTTTGCGCTGCCGTTCTACTGGGGTTGGATTTCCAGTGCCACCTCAAAAGCATTACGATGGCGTAAGGTGGCCCCCTCCCCCCACTCACAGTCCGCAGCCAGCAGCCTCCAAATTGCCCGCCGCGCACCAGATGCAACCTCTCCACACTCAGAATCCCACCCCCCCCCACTGTTTGCTAACCTCACCCCCGACTGTAAGCCCATCGCCACAAAGAGCAGGCGATACAGTGCCGGGGACAGGGTTTTCATCAAAACCGAAGTGGAGCGGCTCCTGAAGGAGGGGATTATTGAGGGCAGCTCCAGCCCCTGGCGAGCCCAGGTTGTGGTTGTTAAGACCGGCGAGAAACAACGCCTGGTCATCGACTACAGCCAAACAATAAACCGCTACACCCTGCTGGACGCCTACCCACTCCCCCGCATAGCTGACATGGTCAACCAGATCGCGCAGTACCGCGTCTTTTCGACCATTGACCTGAAATCAGCGTACCACCAGCTCCCCATCCGCCCCGAAGACCGCCAGTATACTGCTTTTGAGGCAAACGGCCGCCTCTATCACTTCCTTAGGGTTCCCTTTGGCGTTACCAACGGGGTCTCCGTCTTCCAAAGGGAGATGGACCGGATGGTCGATCAAAACGCGCTGCAGGCCACTTTCCCTTACCTAGACAATGTGACCATCTGCAGCCATGACTTGCAGGACCATGACGCAAACCTCGAGAAATTCCTCAGCACCGCCCAACTCCTGAACCTGACATATAACAAGGAGAAGTGCATATTCCGCACAGACCGCCTCGCCATCCTTGGCTGTGTTGTGGAACACGGGGTCATCGGTCCCGACCCGGACCGGATGCGTCCCCTTATGGAACTCCCACTGCCCCACTGCCTAAAAGCTCTGAAGAGGTGCCGAGGGTTTTTTTCCTACTACGCCCAGTGGGTCCCCTACTATGCAGACAAAGCCCATCCGCTGATCAAATCCATCTCTTTTCCCCTGATGGCAGAGGCCCGCTCGGCCTTCCACCGTATCAAGGAAGACATTGCCAAAGCCACCATGCATGCAGTGGACGAATCCATCCCCTTCCAGGTGGAAAGCGATGCGTCCGACTTCGCTCTGGCCGCCACCCTTAATCAGGCGGGGAGACCTGTGGCATTCTTCTCACGAACCCTCCAGGGCCCGGAGACCAGACACTCCGCGGTCGAGAAGGAGGCCCAGGCTATTGTGGAGGCTGTGCGTCATTGGAGGCACTACCTGGCCGGAAAACGATTTACCCTGCTCACTGACCAGCGTTCAGTTGCTTTTATGTTCAACAACAAGCAGAGGGGCAAAATCAAAAATGACAAGATCTTGAGGTGGAGAATCGAACTTTCCACCTACAATTACGAGATCTTGTACCAGCCTGGGAAGCTCAATGAACCCCCAGATGCCCTATCGCGTGGCACCTGCGCCAGCACGCAGATCGATAGGCTGAGGGCCCTCCACAATGACCTCTGCCACCCGGGGGTCACCAGGTTCTTCCACTTCATCAAGGCCCGCAACCTGCCTTACTCCATTGAGGAGGTCAGGACCATGACCAAGAACTGCCAAGTCTGCGCTGAGTGCAAACCGCACTTTTATAGACCAGACAGAGCCCACCTGATAAAAGCCACTCGCCCTTTCGAACGCCTGAGCGTCGATTTTAAAGGGCCTCTCCCCTCCTCTGACCGCAATGTGTACTTCCTCAACATCATTGACGGGTACTCCCGTTTCCCGTTCGCTATCCCCTGCCCGGACATGACCAGTGCCACAGTCATTAAATGTCTGAACAGCCTCTTCACCCTGTTCGGTTTCCCCAGCTATATCCATAGCGACCGGGGCTCATCGTTTATGAGCGACGAACTCCGCCAGTACCTGCTCGCTAGGGGTATAGCCACAAGCAGGACCACCAGTTACAACCCCCGGGGGAACGGACAGGTGGAAAGAGAGAATGCAACAGTTTGGAAGGCCGCCCTACTAGCCTTAAAGTCTAGGGGCCTTCCGACCTCCCGCTGGCAGGAGGTGCTCCCCGATGCGCTCCACTCGATTCGGTCACTGCTCTGCACTGCCACCAATGCCACCCCTCACGAGAAAATGTTTGTCTTCCCAAGGAAGTCCACATCGGGGACAGCGTTACCACCATGGCTGACATCCCCAGGGCCGGTACTACTGAGAAGACACGTGAGGACCAATAAAACGGACCCCCTGGTCGAGAGGGTCGACCTCCTCCACGCCAACCCCCAGTACGCTTACATTGCGTACCCGGACGGGCGGGAGGACACAGTCTCCATACGAGACCTTGCACCCTCGGGGACCGCTGTAACCCACTACCCATTACCACCCCCCCCAACGACACCCTCGGGGACCGCTGTAACCCACTACCCATTACCACCGCCCCCCCCCCCACGACCCGATATCCAACCCCAGCAGCCGGCTCGCCTTGGACCGTCACCCACGAGGACTACACTCCAGTGCCCCAGCCTACACGGGACGCGACGCCGGAAGCTCCACCACCCCTGCCGTCGCCACGTCGATCACAGCGGCAGACAAGACCTCCGGAGAGACTCCAATACACGAACTTTTAAATACACTTCACCCCGCCGGACTCATTTTTAAACAAGGGGTGAATGTGGTAAACCACTGTTATACCTGTCTGTATGTGTATGTGTATTCCACTAGGTACAGGTCTGGACATGCCTCGGCTGACTCCTCCCACTATTCCAGGTATATAAGTGACTACCTCCCAGTCCCTTAGTATTCTGTACGGGTCGACCACTCGAGACTAGACCTTCATTCTTTAGTTAATAAAAGCCTGGTTGTTACTCGCTTAACCTCAGTCTTTTGAGTAATTGATGGCGCATCACGGACTCTCTATCGAGTTCAACAATTTCAGATCATAACCTCGGCCCCTATTATATTTTTACTTATTTTTTATCCACACCTTTGTTTTGGCCCTTCCCCCCTTTTTTTCTCTCCTACATGGCAGCTGTCTCCCATTCTGCCAGCACATTTCACACCTAATCTAGAGCCGTCTTTTGTCTCCACTAGTCCGATCACCATCTCATCTCGTTTTGAATACCTCTTAATGTCTCTTCACTTCTCTCTTGTTCTCTCCCAGCCCGGCCTTCAGTCTTGACAAAGGGTTTGACCCGAAAGGTTGACTCTATTTTCTCTCCACGGATGTTGCCTGGCCTGCGGAGTTTTTCCAGCATTTTCTGTTGTTATTTCAGATTTCCAACATCTGCAGTATTTTGCTATCGTACAATATTGTGACTAACTGTTGTCAAACCAATGTTTTGTATGTTTCTCATGACGTCTGATTTTCTTTCTTTAATTTGCTCATCACTGCCACCTCCAGCTCCACCTTGCTGTTGCTTTGTTGTAGGATGGAGCTGTGCTGTATGCGGTGGGTGGGAATTCCTGATCTGATAAAGCTATCGTGAGACTGATCCATAGAGTAAAATAGCCTTACCTGAGAGGCTGGAGGTGTTGAACCGTTCTCACAATCTCAAAACTGTGGAACTTCCTCGGTTTTCCTTCCCTTCTTGGTTAATAATCTCAGTAAGGGAAAATTTATCAACAGCACCTTGTATTTATAGAGCGCCTTTAACGTAGTAAAATGTCCCAAGGTGCTTCACAGGAGTTTTATAAGACAAAAAATTTGACACCGAGCCACATAAGGAGAAATTAGGGCAGGTGACCAAAAGCTTGGTCAAAGAGGTAGGTTTTAAGGAGCGTCTTAAAGAAGGAAAGAGAGATAGAGAGGCGGAGAGGTTTAGGGAGGGAATTGCAGAGCTTGGGGCCCAGGCAACAGAAGGCATGGCCACCAATGATGGAGCGATTCGAATCCGGGATGCTCAAGAGGGCAGAATTAGAGGAGCGCAGATATCCCGGGGGTTGTGGGGTTGGAGGAGATTACGGAGATAGGGAGGGGCGAGGCAATGGAGGGATTTGAAAATGTTGTGTATGTAATATGTGTGCTACTTTGAACCTATGGACAGGACTGCACTACTTGTTGGGCGTAGTGATACGCAGTACCACTCCTGGCCATAGGGGTATAAATAGTACCGTGGGTACTGATCTCCCCTCAGTTCCCGCCTGTGGGCATGAAGTAAAGACCTACGTATAGTCCCTACCTCCAACCAGTAAAGACCTGTTTTATTGTTACTGATTAAGTCTGAGTATTAATTACTTGAACAACTCACAGATTTAACACTGGCGACGAGTCTGATTCGGACCCTGCGGCAGTCACTCCACGGCAGCTTAGTCCACAGCCAGGACGTTGCAGAGAGGTTTCCACCCTCTCCACCCCACTGGAAGACATCCTGACCTTGGAGCCTCCATCGGCGACCGTCAGCTTCTTCTCCAGCTTGGTGGTGGGTAAGCCGTTGTCTGAGCCGGGCAGTCGACCGCGTTGGCCGCACGAACGGGGCTGGGGGAGCTGGAGGAATAGGGTGCGAGAGCCGCTTCGAGCGGGAGGCGTTTCAACGGAGCGATCGCATCTCCTGATAAGAGCCGAGAGCCGCTTCGCGATCCAGCGATCGCATCCGCTGATAAGGGCCGCACTCGGGCGATCGCGGCGAAGATAAGGGCCGCACTCGGGGGCTGAAGGGAGACGGCGTTGGGGGACGGGTGAAGACCGCCAAGCGCGGGAAAACCGCCATTTTGTGGGCGGAGGACGACGCCAAGAGCGGGAAGCCGCCATCTTGGATAGCAGTAAAAAAAAAAAAAAAAAAATCTGAGAAATTGCAAATCTACAATGCCTAAACACGGGAATATTAGCACCTTTGATAGTGACCTCGAAGATTGGGCCATATATGTTGAAAGAGTAAAAAATTATTGTAAGGCCAATAACATTCGTGACCAAGATAAAGCTCTAACATTATTAAATTTAATGGGTGCGAAGACATACGGGCAATTGAAACACCTGTTATCACCAGATGAACCGGCGGATAAGACGTTCGATGAGATTGTTACTGTCCTGAAAGATCATCTAAACCCCACGCCGCTGATGCTAGCGGAACGATTTAAATTTTACGACAGAAGGCAGCTACAGCATGAAAGCAATGCTGATTATTTGCTGGAATTGCGTAAATTAGCGAAATATTGCCAGTTTGGAACGGGACTGACAGAGGCACTTCGAGACAAATTTGTGTGTGGTTTATTTAAACAGGATACACAAAAGCGACTGCTCGAGGAGAATGAGCTGACGCTTGAGAAGGCGGTCACTATGGCAGCAGCACACGAAGCCGCAGCGAGAGGCACGGCAGTAATGCAGCTACGGTCACCGGAGCTCAGTGCACACAAATTGGGTGTGAGTTCTGGCAAATGTTATCGTTGTGGAAAGACAACGCATGATCAGAACCAGTGTTGGTTTAAAAACCAAGAATGTAGAACTTGTGGTAGGCTTGGACATATAGCTAGAGTATGCAGGTCAGCGAAGAAGACCAGCAACAAGAAGTCACCGCAAGGAAAATACGCAAAGGTACACAAGGTGACCGAACAGGAGTCCGATTCAGACGCTAGCAGTAATGAACTGGCTAGCTTAAGAGTACTCAACGCTGGTAAGGGTGCAGACCTCCAGACAATTTGGGTCACTCTTCAGATAGAAGGAGTCCAAGTAAAACTGGAATTGGACACTGGATCGGCATTGACGGTCATAAATAAGAAAGATTACGGAAAGTTATTCCAACATATTCCCCTACAGGATACGGGGATTATATTGGAAACATACACGGGGCAAAGAGTGTACCCCATCGGGAAAATAGAGGTTGCAGTGGTCCACAAGGGCGAAGACAGTCAAATAATGGACTTATATGTGATATCTGAAGGAGGTCCTCCACTACTAGGACGGGAGTGGATTAGGAAAATGAATATGGACTGGCATTTCCTACAAACAATAACGAGTGAGAACTCGGTGAAGATAGTCGGCCCAGACTCTGGAACGGATGATGGTAAGCCCAACTCAGGTGCAAAAGACAAAGTTTCAGCACAGAATTCCACTGAGCAACAACAACATAGTTTAACTGTGGATTCTGAGTCTGGCAAGTCTACTGATGTGCCCATTTCTGAGGGACACCGGGCTCGAACTCAACTCCATTTCAAACTACAACAGCAATTAGAACAAATGCTTCGCCGTTGTGAGCAAGAGTTGAATGCAACGAAAGAGTTCTTTGATATAGAGTTGGAGAATCTGGAAAGACAACAGAAGCAGCTGATGGAGAAAATGGAACAGGAGCACACAAAACGTCTGATGTCAGAGGAGTTAACGGTCAGCCAACTCCTGCATATGCTGAAGGACAGGACTCTGAAATGGGAAAAACTTGAACACGAACTTCAATATTCAAACGAAAGGGGTTCGGAGCTCTCAAAGGTTATTGGAAGAGCTGAGGTGGCAACACAGACTGAGATGACTGCAACAGAGCAGCCCTTGGATGCCAAAAGTACGCTGACTCACGTCAACGTAGAACAACAGACCGCTGAAACAGCTGCTCCGGTAGAGGGATTGCATAGTCCGATCAATCAATCTCCAAAGGAAGTTGAAGTATTAAAATCACAAATGAGGTCACTGGTAAACGACTTGCTGAAAGCCCAGAAAAAGCTGGATGCAGAGGTACACATGAAGAAGTCTCTTCAGGAAAGATGTCTGGATTTGGAACAAGAGCTGGCTAACGTCCAGCTGGGTATGGAGGAAATAAACGACCCTCTCACTGGTCTAGCTCAGGACGACACCGAATATTACGATGTCCTGTCCTGCCCAGCTTGTAACTTCGACTCCCAAAGTGCAGAAATCATGGAGGAGCACCAAAAGTCTACGGAACATCGGGAGAAGCTGGCTCTACGACGGAAACAGGAGGAAGAGAAGGAGGAACTGCGCATGCAGCTGGCAGCTGTGGCAGCTGACAATGGAGCCCAGAGAGTCTCCAAGAAGCAGAAAAGGAAAAGTAAAAACAGAAGATGACCCATCTGAACCATTATCACCTCTACCAGATCACACACGTGGTCCCTCCGAACGGAGCCAATTCAGTTCGGAAGTTCAAACTGTTAAATCCATGGAAGGACTATTGAATGAGTCACTCCAGCAACGTGAACCGACTCCACCACAGAGATTGAATCTGTGAACTGTTTTCCGCAGAGACTGAATCTGTGATCTGTTTTGACATGAAGTTATCTATGTATCTATGTTATTCTGTTATGTAAACCTGAAGTTATATATGTATATATGTTATTACGTTATGTTAAATGGGGAGATGACTGTAAAGCTAGGAAGGGAGGAATGTTGTGTATGTAATATGTGTGCTACTTTGAACCTATGGACAGGACTGCACTACTTGTTGGGCGTAGTGATACGCAGTACCACTCCTGGCCATAGGGGTATAAATAGTACTGTGGGTACTGATCTCCCCTCAGTTCCCGCCTGTGGGCATGAAGTAAAGACCTACGTATAGTCCCTACCTCCAACCAGTAAAGACCTGTTTTATTGTTACTGATTAAGTCTGAGTATTAATTACTTGAACAACTCACAGATTTAACAGAAAACAAGGATGAGAATTTTGAAATCGAGGCGTTGCTTAACCGGGAGCCAATGTAGGTCAGCGAGCACAGGGGTGATGGGTGAACGGGGCTTGGTGCGAGTTAGGACACGGGCAGCCGAGTTTTGGATAACCTCAAGTTTACGTAGGGTAGAATGTGGGAGGCCAGCCAGGAGTGCGTTGGACATTAGGGGCCCAGGACACGGGCAGTCGAGTTTTGGATGACCTCAGTGATCAAAATATGATCGAATTCAATGCAAATTGGAACTCACTAAAGTTAATGTAAGCAAGAACACAATATTAGAAAAAAATAATGGCACTAAAGACTGACGATTGCCCAGGACCTGATGGTTTCCATCCCAGGGTCTTAAAGAAAGTAGGTGAGGAAATTGCAGATGTTTCAGCCATAATCTTCCAAAGCTTTCTCGATTCAGGAATTGCCCCTTTAGATTGGAAAATTACAAATATAACTCCATTATTTAAGAAAGGTGAGAGAGAGAAACCAGGAGATTATAGACCTGTTAGTCTGACATCTGTTGTGGGGAAGTTATTGGAATCTATAATTAAGGACAGAGGGACTGAGTAATTAAAGAAATCTGAGCAGTTAGTGAGAGTCACATGGATTTGTAATGGGTAGGTCACATCTAATGAACCAAATTGAATTTTTTGAGGAAGTAACTATAGTAGTAGACAGGGGAATGTCTATGGATGTAGTTTATATGGGCTTCCAGAAGGCATTCGATAAGGTTTCACACAAGAGACTGTTAGCTAGGATTAAAGCTCATGAAATTATTGACCTGGTTAGGAGATTAGTTAGGCAGTAGAAGACAGAGAGTAGGGATAATGGGTACGAACTCGAATTGGAAGGAAGTGATTGGTAGTGTCCCGCAAGGATCTGCGCTGGGGCCTCAATGATTCACTATATTTATTAATGACTTAGAAGGGGGACCTGATTGAGGTGTACAAAATTATGAGGGGCATAGATAGGGTAGATAGAAAGGAACTTTTCCCCTTAGTAGAGGGGTCAATAACCAGGGGGCATAGATTTAAGGTAAGGGGCAGGAGGTTTGGAGGGGATTTGAGGAAGAACTTTTTCACCCAGAGGGTGGCTGGAATCTGGAACTCACTGCCTGAAAGGGTGGTAGAGGCAGGAGCCCTCACAACATTCAAGAAGCATTTGGATGAGCACTTGAAATGCCATAGCATACAAGGCTACGGACCAAATGCTGGAAAATGGGATTAGATTAGACAGGGCTTGATGGCCGGCGCGGACGCGATGGGCCGAAGGGCCTCTTTCTGTGCTGTATAACTCTATGGGCTAGAAATTCAGTATCGCCCCGTTTGGGGCGCTAGTCCTGGCGAAGCAGAAAGTTTAGCGCCAGGCGCAATTTAGCGCCACCTCACGCGATATTGGGTTGCAGCGCCCCTGAAGGTGATTGCGGCGCTAAATCAGGCGCTGCACGCTACTCTTAAGGCGCTACCCCGGCGGCACAACCCAATTTCGCGGCGGCGGTGCGCAGCGCAGGTGCTGTCAATAATCACTTTCCCCGAGACACACTGGCGGCGGACAGCTCTTAAAGGGGCGGGTCAATTAGGATCACCAGACACAACACTTCCTTGCAGGCCTTAAATTCGGCGCTAACTTACCTGTGGCGATCCAGCCGAGCAAGACATGGAGAGGGTGAGGCAGAGGGCGGAGCACTTCACAGATCAGGCACTCAGAGCTTTGGTTGGCGCTGTGGAGCGCCGGCGTGCTGTTTTGTACCCTGAGGATGGGAGGAGGCCTCATCAAGCCGATTACCGGCGAGCTTGGAGTGAGGTTGCCACCAGAGTGACCTCCAGCAGCGTGGCGCCCAGGACTCCAGTGCAGTGCAGAAAGAAGTTCAACAACCTCACATAGGTCGTCAGGGTGAGTGCCTTTTCCACAACCATCTTCCTCCCTCCATCTGCACCTGGCTTTATGGCCAGAGGGTGCCCGAATCCCCAAAGGCCATCTGTCAGCCAGCACGCATGGCCTTTTCAGGAAACACACACGCACATGCAGCTCAGTGCATGATGTAAGGGCTATTCAACCATGGGGGGCATGTAATGTCAGCTCAGTGCATGATGTAAGGGCTATTCAACCATGGGGGGCATGTAATGTCAGCTCAGTGCATGATGTAAGGGCTATTCAACCATGGGGGGCATGTAATGTCAGCTCAGTGCATGATGTAAGGGCTATTCAACCATGGCGGGCATGTAATGTCAGCTCAGTGCATGATGTACGGGCTATTCAACCATGGCGGGCATGTAATGTCAGCTCAGTGCATGATGTAAGGGCTATTCAACCATGGCGGGCATGTAATGTCAGCTCAGTGCATGATGTAAGGGCTATTCAACCATGGCGGGCATGTAATGTCAGCTCAGTGCATGATGTACGGGCTATTCAACCATGGCGGGCATGTAATGTCAGCTCAGTGCATGATGTAAGGGCTATTCAACCATGGCGGGCATGTAATGTCAGCTCAGTGCATGATGTAAGGGCTATTCAACCATGGGGGGCATGTAATGTCAGCTCAGTGCATGATGTAAGGGCTATTCAACCATGGCGGGCATGTAATGTCAGCTCAGTGCATGATGTAAGGGCTATTCAACCATGGCGGGCATGTAATGTCAGCTCAGTGCATGATGTAAGGGCTATTCAACCATGGCGGGCATGTAATGTCAGCTCAGTGCATGATGTAAGGGCTATTCAACCATGGCGGGCATGTAATGTCAGCTCAGTGCATGATGTAAGGGCTATTCAACCATGGGGGCATGTAATGTCAGCTCAGTGCATGATGTACGGGCTATTCAACCATGGGGGGCATGTAATGTCAGCTCAGTGCATGATGTAAGGGCTATTCAACCATGGGGGCATGTAATGTCAGCTCAGTGCATGATGTAAGGGCTATTCAACCATGGGGGGCATGTAATGTCAGCTCAGTGCATGATGTAAGGGCTATTCAACCATGGGGAGCATGTAATGTCAGCTCAGTGCATGATGTAAGGGCTATTCAACCATGGGGGGCATGTAATGTCAGCTCAGTGCATGATGTAAGGGCTATTCAACCATGGCGGGCATGTAATGTCAGCTCAGTGCATGATGTAAGGGCTATTCAACCATGGGGGGCATGTAATGTCAGCTCAGTGCATGATGTAAGGGCTATTCAACCATGGGGAGCATGTAATGTCAGCTCAGTGCATGATGTAAGGGCTATTCAACCATGGCGGGCATGTAATGTCAGCTCAGTGCATGATGTAAGGGCTATTCAACCATGGGGGGCATGTAATGTCAGCTCAGTGCATGATGTAAGGGCTATTCAACCATGGGGGGCATGTAATGTCAGCTCAGTGCATGATGTAAGGGCTATTCAACCATGGGGGGCATGTAATGTCAGCTCAGTGCATGATGTAAGGGCTATTCAACCATGGGGGGCATGTAATGTCAGCTCAGTGCATGATGTAAGGGCTATTCAACCATGGGGGGCATGTAATGTCAGCTCAGTGCAGCATGTTTCATCACTTCCCGTCCTTTCTCCTGCAGGTGAAGCTGGCGAAGAACCGGAGGGAACAAATCCGCACCGGTGGAGGCCGGCCTGAGCTGCACATCCTCACCGAGCTGGAGGAGAGAGTCCAGATGATTCTGGGAAGCCGGAAGACTGGTCCTGTCACCTCTGGAGTTGCCGACCCCACAGTGCACAGCGATGGTAAGGTTATCACCTTTCTGATCTCTCTCCTACCACTTGTTCCCCCCACCAGCATGATTTTTCACTGTCGAACCACTACAGTACATTACAGCACTCATGCCTCCCTCGCTGCCACCCTGTCCTCACGCTAAAGCCACTCCTGTACCTCCCTGCTTTCAGATGCTGATTCGCCAGGTGAGGAGGTGGGCCCTCAAGCTGCCACTGTGAGTGACTCTGGAGGCGACGAGCAGGAGGAAGCCGGACCATGCCAAACACCCTCAGGTGAGCCAGCCCATCGGCAGACTGGGGGCACAACTTCCCTGGAGGGGAGCGGGGGGGACAGCTCTGAGGAGGAACCATCTCCAGGCACCAGCGGGCTGCAGCAACGCAGGGGGTGGTAGGGAAGCTCGGGGGCCGTCTCCCCGGAGTGCGAGTCAGGCCGCCAGTGCTGCTGCACAGAGCACAGAGGAGGTGTGTGCCCTCGCAGAAATGAGCGCCCAGGCTGGACTCAGGCACACTGAGCTCATGGCTGCATTGGCAAGGTTGCCTGAAACCATCGAGACACTGGCGAGGAGTGTCCAAGACTTCGGTGCAACACAGGCCCGGAGTGCGCAGTGCTTCAGTGAAGCAATGGAAAGGACTGTCCAGGGCTTCAGCGAAGCAATGGAAAGGACTGTCCAGGGCTTCACCGAAGCACTGGCACCTGCCACGCAAGTGCTGAGTGCTGCCACGCAGTCACTCGATGGTCTCCTGCATACACAGATTGAGGCCACGCGAGCACTGACTGCTGCCACCCTCGGTGGCTCAGGCAGGATTACCCGGGGCCCTCACAGCACCACAGCAGGCCAGCAATCTGTGCTCCATCAGATTGCTCCGGATGCTGAAGTGCTGCCCCGTGGGAGTGCCAGTGTGTTGGTCGAGCAGGGAGTTGCTGTCCTCTCTCAAGATGACAGCATTCCTGCTGCCTCCACTGCAGCTGCCACCACCTGCAGGACAGACTGCTTCCACCCATGCACAGGTGGAGCAGTCAGCAGCCGGGCCCTCTAGGCCCAGAGGTCGTCCAGGCCGCCCCTCAGGGGCATCTGCGCTCAAGGACAGTCAGCAGGCCTCCCCCAGCCTTGCTGCAGCCACTGGGGTGACATTAAGGAGGAACTGCAGGGAGGGAAGGGGCCAGACCCGAAAGAGACCAAGATCCTCATCAGGGGGCAACCAGTAAAGGGTGCTGATGAAGCCTCTGCTGAGTTGGAATCAAGGCCAAGGAAGATGGTATGATTGTTATTTATGTTTTGGGCAGCCTCCCGGGTATGAGAGTGACTAATGTGTCAGTGTGTTAGTTTTGCTTTCTGTTGCTATTGCTTTTTAATGTTGGAAGGAAGCACTTTTTGTTTAATAAAACACTTTATTCATTTACAATGGACATGTCTGCTATTTACATGCATATTGCCCTTCACAGGCTTGGGGGTATGAGGGCGGTTCCATTCCTGTTCTTGAAATGGCAACAAGCATTCCGTGAGAGGGACCTAGAAGCGACTTCTGATCAGCCTCTGACGCATGGCCCTTCCAGTTAGTACCTCCCTCCCATCTTGGTCCTCCTCCTCCTCCTCCTCCTCCTCCTCCTCCTCTGCTGGTGCTCCAATGTCTGGTGGCAATGGCTGGGTACATAGGATAGCCAGGTTAAGCAGCATGCAACAAACAACCACGAAGTGCGAGACGCGCTCAGGCGAGTACTGTAGTGCTCCTCCGGAATGGTCCAGACAGCGGAACCGCTGCTTCAGCACGCCGATTGTGTGCTCCACAATGTTCCTCGTCGCCTGATGGCTCGCATTGTACCGTTCTTCAGCAGGATTGCTGGGCGACCGGAGCGGGGTCATCAGCCACGGGCACAGAGGATAGCCCTTGTCCCTGAGAAGCCAGCCTTCTGGGTGAACCGGGGCCTCGAAAAGGTCTGCAACAGAAGTCTGGCGCAGGATGAAGGCGTCGTGGCTGCTGCCTGGGAACTGCGCATTCACTGCGAGGATCAGCTGTCTGTGGTCACAGACCAGCTGCACATTCAAGAAATGGAACCCCTTGCGGTTCCGGAACTCCTCCGGATTGAAAACAGGCGCCCGCAAAGCCACGTGCATGCAGTCAATGGCACCCTGCACCATGGGGAAGTCCGCTATTGCTGTGAAGCCCTCTGCGCGCTCCCGCTGCTTGTCCGGGTTCACTGGGAAGGAGATGTACTGCCGCCTCCTTTTAAACAGGGCATCAGTCACTTGACGGATGCAGCAATGCACCGCAAACTGCGAGATGCTGACTATGTCCCCAGTTGCAGCCTGAAAAGAGCCGCTCGCGTAGAAGTTCAGGGCAACCGTCATCTTCACAGCCACCGACAGAGATGTCCTGCACCTTATCTGAGGCTGCAGATCTGTCCGAAACAGGTGGCACAGCTCAGTCACCACCTCCTTTTTAAAGTGCAGCCTTCTGATACACTGCTCCTCTGACATGTTCATGTAGGAAAACTGCTGTCGGAAAACCCTGCCAGCGTATGGTCTGGTGTGGCGATGTCTGTTGGCCCTCCTCCGTCTGGCCATGCCTGCCCCTCTCTCCCTGCGTCTCAGTGCCCTTTGCAGATGATACAGCAGCAGGAGGCTCCCCTCCAATGCAGCCCCCATAATAAGTGCCCACAGGAAGGTTCCCCGTTGTAAAGGCTCACCAACAGCAAGGTGATAGTCAGAAGGCTGAAGTTCGTCTGCCTGCGCTGGCTCAGTGGTCCTCAGTGCAGTTCAGCAACTCTTTGTAACTCTCGAGGAAGTTGTGCTCCAAAAATGGCTGCCGCTTTTAAACCACACCAGTCCCCTTTAAATAATGCCCCTCCAGCCCGAGAGCGACTGGGGAACATTCCAGGTAAGCTGTCCTTATTAGCGCCAGGCGCTACGGAAGGGGGCGCCACTGAATTTCCGGTCCGGGGCGCCCAAAAGGCATTGCACACTCAAATGACGTCATAATCTGCCTGCGCCCGTGAGCAGGCGCTAAGATTTAGCGCCGGCGCTAAATGTCAGCTCAATATGGGGAGAGGCGCTGGTTTCACTGCGCCCATCCGGAAATTGGCTAGCGCCCCATTTCTCGGCCTCTTTAGGTGCTAAACGGGGGCACAACCAACCGAATTTCTCCCCCCGTGACTCTATGAGATAACGCAATAGAGAGCCATATATCCAAGTTTGCTGATGACGCAATGATTGGTGGCACCGTAAGTAGTGTAGACGGGAGCATAAATTTACAAAGAGACATTGATAGATTAAGTGAGTGGGCAAAACTGTGGCAGATGGATTTCAACACAGGTAAGTGTGAGGTCATCCATTTTTGACGAAAAAACAATAGATATGAATATTTTTTAAAGATGGAAAGCTAGGAACAGCGGAGGTCCAAAGAGATTTAGGGGCTCATGTACATAGATCACTAAGATGTAGTCAGGTACAAAAAAATAATCAAAAAAACTAATGGACATAAGAACATAAGAACTCGGAGCAGGAGTAGGCCATTCGGCCCTTCGAGCCTGCTCCGCCATTCAATGAGATCATGGCTGATCTTCTGCCTCAACTCCATTCACCGGCCCTATCGCCATATCCCTTGATGCCTTTACTAGTCAGAAATCTATCGACTTCTGTTTTGAATATACCCAATGACTGAGCCTCCACAGCCCTCTGGGGTAGAGAATTCCAAAGATTCACCACCCTCTGTGTGAAGAAATTTCTTCTCCTCTCAGTCCTGAATGGCCTACCCTTTATCCTGAGGCTGTGGCCCCTGGTTCTAGACTCCCCAGCCAAGGGAAACATTCTCCCAGCATCCACACTATCAAGCCCTGTAATAATTTTGTATGCTTCAATGAGATCCCCTCTCATTATTCTGAATTCAGGAGAATACAGGCCTTCCTAATGGAGGTAATTGGGGGTAATATACTAGCATGGATTGAGAATTGGTTAACAAACAGAAAACAAAGAGTAGGGATAAACGGGTCTTTTTCAGGATGGCAGGCTGTGACTAGTGGGGTACCGCAAGGATCGGTGCTTGGGCCCCATCTATATCAATGATTTGGATGAGGGGACTAAATGTAACATTTCCAAATTTGGGTGGCAGTGTCAGTTGTGAAGAGGATGTGAAGAGACTTCAAGGGGATCTCGACAGGCTCAGTGAGTGGGCGAGAATATGGCAGATGGATTATAATGTGGATAAATGTGAAGTTATCCACTTGGGTAGAAAAAACAGAAAGGCAGAGTATTTCCTAAATGGTGAAAGCTTGGGGAATGCAGATGCTCAAAGGGACCTGGGTGTCCTTGTACATGAGTCACTGAAAGTGAATGTGCAGGTGCAGCAAGCCATTAGGAAGGCAAATGGTATGCTGGCCTTCATTACAAGAGGATTTGAGTACAGGAGTAAAGGAGTCTTACTCCAATTATAGGGCCTTGGTGAGACCACACCTGGGGTACTGTGTACAATTTTGGTCTCCTTACCTAAGGAAGGATATACTTGCCATAGAGGGAGTGCAATGATGGTTCATGAGATTGATTCCTGGGATAGCGGGACTGTCGTATGAGAAGTGATTGAGTAAACTAGGCCTGTATTCTCTTGAATTCAGAAGACTGAGAGGGGATCTCATTGAAGCATACAAAATTATTACAGGGCTTGATAGGGTGGATGCTGGGAGAATGTTTCCCTTGGCTGGGGAGTCTAGAACCAGGGGCCACAGCCTCAGGATAAAGGGTAGGCCATTCAGGACTGAGATGAGGAGAGATTTCTTCACACAGAGGGTGGTGAATCTTTGGAATTCTCTACCCCAGACGGCTGTGGAGGCTCAGTCATTGGGCATATTCAAAACAGAAGTTGATAGATTTCTGACTAGTAAGGGCATCAAGGGATATGGCGATAGGGCCGGTGAATGGAGTTGAGGCAGAAGATCAGCCATGATCTCATTGAATGGCGGAGCAGGCTCGAAGGGCCGAATGGCCTACTCATGCTCCTATTTCTTATGTTCTTAAAAACTTTTTCCGCAGGAGGGGGAGTCCAGTACAAGTGGACATAACCTTAAATTCAGAGCCAGGCCATTCAGGAGAGAAGTTAGGAAACATTTCCTCACGCAAAGGGTGCTAGAAGTGTGGAACTCTTTCCCACAAACAGCAGTCGATGCCGGGGCTCTAATTAATCATGTTAAATCTGAGATCGATAGATTTTTGCTGGCCAAAGTTATTAGGGGTATGGAGCCAAGGTGGGTGAATGGAATTAGGATACAGATCAGCCATGATCTCATTGAATAGCGGAACAGGCCCGAGGGGCTGAATGGCCACCTCCTGTTCCTGTGTTCTACAACCTGTGGCCTTTTAAAATCCAAGCTTATTGTGACTATTTCTTAATGTACCTCCTTTGCTTTCTTACACTTTTCATCCTTGTTATGTCCTGCACTCTGGGCTTGGGCCCTTCGCCCAGGCTTCTCAATAGAATAAGGTGAGACGATGACATCAAATAAATCATAACCACTTGGGTTTTTTTGGGCAGGTATTTGAAGAGCATTCCTGAGGGCAGAAAGCACTGGAAACTGAGCCACCTGGCCTACAGTCCGATGACTTCCTTCCTCTACTCCCTAGTGTCTCGGGCAGAACCTCGGTTTGCCATGTTTGGACCTGGCCTCTATTATGTCCGTGTATAATTGAGACACGGACTGCAGGAGTTGATTATAACAAGTCTTTACTGAATGGAGACAACCTGGAAACTGAAACTACAGAAGCCTGCTAGGGCCTTTTATACAGGGGTGGTCACTGCCGGTACTGCAGTCTGAGACCAGTTATTCCCTTAAAGGTACATACACAACAATTCCTCCCCTTTTAGATAAACAGTACATAACATTCATTTAACAACTAAATAATAACTAATTACAATTACAATTACGGTTGCTAGATACATTGGTTGAAGTTAAGCAATTATAAGTTCAGTCTTTGAGGAGGCTTCCTGATTCGGTCTGGATAACGCCTCTTTGGGATATCAGGTTCTTCTGGCAAGGTTGAGTCGGGATCAATGTCGTTGTTTGGTTCGTCTGCTTCCAATATCACCGATTCTGCGGTAGATGCAATTGGTACTTCGGTTTCATCGCCAGGTGTATCAGATCGTGGTGTGGAGTTGACGTTTTCCAGTAACTCTAGAATCTGGTCAGCATGGCGTCTTACAATGCTCTCTCCAACATCCACGGTATACATTAGAGGTCCTTGCCATGTACAGATCGTTCCTGGCTGCCATTTCTCTGTGCGGTAGTCCCGGGCCAAAACTGGTTGACCTATCTTAAAACTCCTGGTCGGCCTTTCATTCATATTCTGAAACTGCCTGTTCTCCACATCTCTTCTGACGTTTGGCTTAACCAAATCCAAGTGGCATCGTAGTCTTCGATTGAAGAACATCATGGCTGGAGTTTGGTTGGTAACCGCATGTGTTGTATCCGTGTGTTAATGGAGACACGGAATGCAGGAGTTGGTTTCACAGGTGTTTACTGAACAAAGTCTGGAGGTGAACTAACAGATACAAGACACTATACAGGCTTATATAGCCCGAATGGCCATGACCGGCATTACAGTACACAGGGGCTCTTAAAGGCACATACACCACAATTCCTCCCCTTTTAGACTACCAGTACATAACATTTTAAGTAATCATTAATTAACATGTTACAAGAACAATAATCTACACATTTGCTGCAGTTAATCAATTATAAGTCAGTCTCTCTGGAGGCTTCCTGACTCGGTCCGGATAACGCCTCGGTGGTGTAGTAGTTTTTGGTGGTATAGTAGGCTCTTTTGGCAAGGTCGATTCGGCTTGTATGCCAGTGTTGGGTTCATCTCGTTCCAATATCACCGGATCGGAGGTAGATACGATGGGTATCTCTGCTTCATCATTAGGCGTATAGAGTTGTGGTGTAGGTTGTCCCCTTTCGGATGACTCTATGATCTGGTCAGCATGGCGCCTTATTATGCTTTCTCCAATGTCCACGGTATACATCAGCGGTCCTAGTCGTGTGCAAATAGTTCCAGGCTGCCATTTCTCGGTACGGTAGTCCCGGGTCAAAGCTTGTTGACCTATCTGGAAGATTCTAGTTGGCCTTTCATTCATGCCTTGAAATTGCCGGTTCTCCACGTCCCTTCTGATGTTTGGCTCGATCAAATCCAGCCGGCATCTTAGGCTTCTATTGAAGAACATCATGGTGGGAGTTTGGTTTGTAACCACATGTGTTGCATTCCTGTATGCAAACAAGAAGTTATCTACCTTATGCTGTAGATTTATGTCTTCATTACCCATGGCCTTTATGGCCTTCTTGAAGGTCTGGACAAACCTTTCAGCCAATCCATTGGTGGCGGGATGGTATGGGGCGGACGTGTAGTGCTTAACCTCATTGTTTTTTTAAGAACTTCCTGAATTCTTCGGACACAAATTGCGGTCCATTATCAGAACAGATCTGTTCAGGCAGC
Source organism: Somniosus microcephalus (assembly GCF_052327205.1). Classification (NCBI taxonomy): domain Eukaryota; kingdom Metazoa; phylum Chordata; class Chondrichthyes; order Squaliformes; family Somniosidae; genus Somniosus; species Somniosus microcephalus. The sequence goes on along the minus strand of NC_140990.1, from coordinate 345,575,856 downwards.
CCATTCCTGGCAAATATGGTCCTTAATACTGTGATGGTTTTTTCCGTGGTGGTGGAGGACATCTTTATTACCTCCGGCCACTTGGAGTGTGCATCAACCGCGATTAAGAACATTGAGTCCATAAATGGACCAGCAAAGTCGATGTGTACCCTTTGCCATGGAGATGAGGGCCACTCCCATGGATGTAGAGGGGCTTGTGGTGGGGCGTTTTGGACCTTCTGGCACCCTAGGCAGCTCTTGGTCATTTCTTCGATGTCTCCATCGATACCTGGCCACCACACAAATGCTCTGGCTAGGTTCTTCATTTTCACTCCACCCAGATGCCCCTCGTGAAGCTCCTTTAGCACTTTATCCTGGAGTTTGGGTGGAATCACCACTCTGGATCCACACATCAAGGTCCCTCGGCACACTGACAGCTGTTCTCTTCTTTGCGAGAATGCTGGCAACAGTGGTTTGCCATGTGCTGGCCATCCCTTCACCGTTAAATCGTAGACTCGTGAGAGAGTCGGGTCATTTCTCATTTCCTTTTCAATGGCAGAATTTGTTACTGGTAGACATTCCACTATGGTTGAGTGGAACATCTCCACTGGGTCCACTGTAGGTGCCTCTTCAACCGTTGGCAATGGTAGGCGCGATAAACCGTCAGCATTCCCATGCTGTTTTGATCCTTTGTATTCTATGTCATATTGGTGTGCCCCTAGGAAAAGGGACCACCTCTGTAGCCTTTGCACTGTCATAATGGGAACACCCTTTTTAGGGTTGAATATGGAGACGAGGGGTTGATGGTCAGTCAACAAGGTAAATTTTTGTCCGTGTAGGTAATGGTTGAATTTCTTCACTCCCCATACCAGGCTGAGTGCTTCCCTGTCGATCTGGGCATAGTTACGCTCAGCTGAGTTCAATGAGCGTGACGCAAAAGCTATCGGCCGCTCCGAGCCATCAGGGAATCTATGCGATAATACCGCTCCTACGCCGTAAGGGGATGCATCGCACGCCAGTCTGATTGGCAGTGATGGGTTGTAATGAGCCAAAACTTCCTTGGACGTGATCAAGCCTTTGCATTTATGGAAGGCACGTTTACAGTCTTCACTCCATTTCCAAATTACTCCCGTTTGTAGCAGTTCGTTAAGAGGGTGCAGAAGAGTTGACAAGTTCGGTAAAAATTTATGATAGTAATTTATCAATCCCAGGAACAACCTTAATTGTGAGACATTTTCAGGTGCTGGGGCTTTTATGACCGCTTCAATTTTTTCAGGTGACTTATGCAACCCTTCCTCGTTAATTATGTGGCCACAATATGATATTTGTTTCTGGAAAAATTCGCACTTTGGGGCGATTTGCTCGTAGGCCCCGTTCTCTCAGCCTAGTGAGCACCTGCTCCAAATTGGCAAGGTGCTCGTTGTCGTTTTCTCCTGTTACAAGGATGTCGTCTAGGTAGCATTGAGTCCCCGGAATCCCTTGGAGGCCTTGCTCCATAGCTCTTTGCCAGATAGCTGGAGCTGATGGTATTCCGAAAACCAGTCGATTGTACTGGTACAGGCCTTTGTGTGTATTTATCGTGAGATACTTTTTAGAGGCCTCTTCAACCTCCATCTGTAGATATGCCTGTGCCAAGTCAATTTTGGTGAAATGTTTCCCTCTGGATAGTGAGGCGAAAATATCTTCTATCCTTGGAAGAGGATACTGTACCATGTGAAGGATCGGGTTTACAGTCACCTTGAAGTCCCCACAGATGCGAATTTTTCTCTGTTCTTCAGATTTATCATTATTCAACGTTTTCTTCATGACCGGGACGATGGGTGTTGCCCACTCGCTCCAATCTATCTTGGATAATACGCCTGCCTTTTCCAAATTCTCCAGCTCTGCCTCGACTGCTGGACGAATTGCATATGGCACCGGCCTTGCCTTAAAAAACCTGGGAATTGCCGCATCTTTCACTTTTATTGAGGCGGTGACGCCTTTCAAGGTTCCTAGTTCCTGTTGAAACACTTCCTTGGCGTTGGCCAAGATGTCTTTTAATCGTTCAGGTATGACGTCATCATCATTTTTTTTCTTACTGGTCACCGTCAGTGCCTGAATGGAGTGCCAGTCTAAACGTATCTTCCTGATCCATTCACGTCCCAACAGCGGTGGACCACCATCTTGCAGAACGTATAAATACAACTTCTGTATTTCCTTGCCGTTGTATACAACAGGCACCCTTATTTTCCCTTTGGGGTATACTTTCTGCCCCGTATATGTTTTCAAGATAATGGATGTGTCTTTCAAAGGTATATGCGGAAATAGCCGCTCGTAATCCTGTCGACTTATGACGGTCAGAGCTGATCCTGTATCTAGCTCCATTTTAACTGGGGACCCCGCTATCATGAGGGTAACCCAAATGGTCTGGTAATCTTCTTTGGCAATTACATTATGTAATTTGAGACAGCTTAGTCTCTTGTTTCCGGAGTCGCTATCGCTCTTCTGGTCTTCGGAGCTACTGTCCGTCATCATTTGTACCTTTCTGTACTTTTCCTTATTGATTTTTTTCCTGTCCGTGGATTTTTTGTTTCCAGATCGGCATACACGTGCAATGTGTCCAATCTTTCCGCATTGCCTGCATGCTTTGTCCTTGAACCAGCAGTCCCTCTGGTCATGGGTGGATCTGCCGCAGCAATAACATCTTTCGAAACCCTGTGTCATTTCATGGGTGCCGAAGTCCTGTGGCTTTTGTTGTATCTCTGCAGCTCCTCTTGCAGCTGCTTCGTATGATACAGCCATACTGAAAGCCTTGTCCAGTGTCAAATCTTTCTCAGAAAGTAGCCTTTTCTGTGTTCCTTCACTTAGGAGACCACAGACGAATTTGTCTCGAAGAGAATCTGCCAGTCCTGCCCTGAATTGGCAGTGCTTTGACAGCTTCCTTAATTCGATGAGGTAATCAGCGTTACTTTCATTCTTGTGCTGAGTCCTCCTGAAGAATTTGAATCGTTCCGCTATCAGCAGCGGTGTTGGGTTTAAGTGCTCCTGTAGGGTATCAACAATCTCTTTAAAATTCTTGTCCTTCGGTTTGGCTGGAGTGATTAAGTTTCGTAACAGCCCATATGTCCTTTCGCCCATTAGATTTAGAAGTACTGATGACTTTTTATCATCCTCTATTTCATTTGCTGTGCAATATACCTCCACTCTTTCCACATATGTTGTCCAATCCTCTATATCGCTATCGAAAGCAGTAATATTACCAGTCTTAGGCATCCTGAAAAAAAAATGGCGCCTCCCGCGCTTTCCTTTCTTCCCCGCAGAAAAAAAATGGCGCCTCCCGCGCTTGAGACTCGTTCCCGCCGGACTCTCTGGGACTTTTCCCTCCCTCTGCTTGGTCCGAACGCCGACCTGCTTTGCAGCGCCGGCCGTCTCCCGAGTGCTCCACCCTCTGTCTTTGTTTGCCTCCGCCTTCGCTGCTCGGCCCCGCTGCAGAGCCAGCCGATGGAGCCCCAGCCCGCCGCCCAGGAAGGATTATTGCAGTACCTGCCACCAGCTCGGCTAGCTGGTGAAACCACAGTTTTTTGGGGGTTTTTTTCTTTCTTGTTTTTCTTCGACTTTCGTCTGAGGAATCGATCTCCTTGAGGTGCTGCCGAATTGCAGGTAAGTCCGTTTCCAATTCGTCGCCACTGTTGTATCCGTGTGTTAATGGAGACACGGAATGCAGGAGTTGGTTTCACAGGTGTTTACTGAACAAAGTCTGGAGGTGAACTAACAGATACAAGACACTATACAGGCTCATATAGCCCGAGTGGCCATTACCGGCATTACAGTACACAGGGGCTCTTAAAGGCACATACACCACAGCATGTGTCGCATTCTGGTAGGCAAACAAGAAGTTATCCACCTTGTGTTGTAGGGGTATATCTTCATTACACATTGCCTTGATAGCCTTCTTGAATGTTTGAACAAACCTCTCGGCCAATCCATTAGTGGCTGGATGATATGGGGCAGATGTGTAATGTTTAACAGCATTGTTCTTTAAGAACCTCCGGAACTCTTCAGACACAAACTGTGGTCCATTGTCAGAGCAAATCTGTTCAGGCAGCCCATTCCTGGCGAATATGGTTCGTAAGACTGTGATAGTTTTTTCTGTGGTGGTTGAGGACATTTTTATTACCTCTGGCCACTTTGAATGTGCATCCATTGCAATTAAAAACATCGAGTCCATAAATGGACCAGCAAAATCAATGTGCACCCTTTGCCATGGAGATGAGGGCCACTCCCATGGATGTAGAGGGCTTGTGGTGGGGCGTTTTGGACCTTCTGGCATCCAGTACAGCTCTTGGTCATCTCTTCGATTTCTCTATCGATTCCCGGCCACCACACAAACGCTCTGGCTAAGTTCTTCATTTTTACCCCTCCCAGATGACCCTCATGAAGCTCATTGAGCACTCTATCCTTCAATTTGGGTGGAATTACTACTCTGGATCCACACATCAAGGTTCCTCTGCACACTGACAGCTGTTCTCTTCTCGGTGAGAATATTGGCAGCAGTGGTTCGCCATGTGCTGGCCATCCCTTCACCGTTAAATCATAGACCCAGGAGAGTGTCGGGTCATTTCGTGTATCCTTTTCTATGTTTGCATTCATCACAGGGAGACATTCGACTATAGTCGAGTGGAATAACTCCACTGGATCCACTGCCAGTTCCTCTTCCACCATCGGCAACGGTAGGTGCGACAATCCATCAGCATTCCCATGCTGTTTAGTTCCTTTGTACTCGATGTCATATTGGTGTGCCCCTAGGAACAGGGACCACCTCTGTAGCCGTTGTGCCGTCATTATCGGTACGCCCTTCTGAGGGTTGAAAATGGAGACAAGAGGTTGATGATCAGTTAGTAGAGTAAATTTCTGACCGTGCAGGTAGTGATTGAACTTCTTCACCCCCCACACCAGGCTGAGGGCCTTTCTGTCAATCTGGGCGTAGTTACGCTCGGCTGAAGTTAACGAGCATGACACAAAAGCTATCGGCCTCTCTGAACCATCAAGGAATTTATGTGACAGTACCGCCCCAATGCCGTAGGGAGATGCATCACATGCCAGTCTTATCGGTAGTGATGGGTTGTAGTGAGCCAATAATTCTCTTGAAGTGGTTAGGTCCTTACTCTTCTGAAAGGCCCGCTTACATTCATCGCTCCATTTCCATGCTACTCCCGTTCGTAGTAGGGCGTTCAGTGGATGCAGAATTGTGGACAAATTCGGCAAAAACTTATGGTAGTAATTCACCAATCCGAGGAATTACCTCAGCTGCGACACATTTTCAGGCGCTGGAGCCTTAACTACCGCTTCAATTTTGTCAGGGGACTTATGCAACCCCTCTTCATCAATCACGTGGCCACAATACGATATCTGTTTCTTAAAAAACTCGCACTTGGGGCGATTGGCTCGTGGCCCATGTTCACGTAGTCTAGTGAGCACCTGCTCTAGGTTGGCAAGGTGTTCACTGTCATCTTCACCTGTCACTAGGATGTCGTCCAAGTAACACTGAGTCCCCGGAATCCCTTGCAGGACTTGTTCCATCGCTCTTTGCCATATCGCCGGAGCTGATGCTACTCCGAATACCAGTCGATTATACTGGTAAAGATCTTTGAGAGTGTTTATCGTGAGATACTTCCGAGAGGATTCTTCAACCTCCATCTGCAAATATGCTTGTGCTAGGTCAATTTTTGTAAAATGCTTCCCTCCAGATAGTGAGGCAAAAATATCTTCTACCTTCGGGAGAAGATACTGTACTGTGTGAAGGACTGGGTTCACCATCACCTTGAAGTCCCCACAGATGCGAACCTTCCTTGGCTCCTCAGACTTATTGTTTAATGTTTTCTTCATGACAGGAACGATGGGTGTCACCCACTCGCTCCAGTCTACCTTAGATAACACGCCTGCATTCTCCAGATTCTCCAGCTCTGCCTCGGCGGCTGGGCGAATTGCATATGGTACCGGTCTTGCTTTGAAAAACTTGGGAATTGCATTCTCTGTTGTATCCGTGTGTTCATGGAGACACGGAATGCAGGAGTTAGTTTCACAGGTGTTTACTGAACAAAGTCTGGAGGTGAACTAACAGATACAAGACAATATGCAGGCTTATATAGCCCGAGTGGCCATTACCGGCATTACAGTACACAGGGGGCTCTTAAAGGCACATACACCACAATTCCTCCCCTTTTAGACAACCAGTACATAATATTTTAAGTAATCATTAATTAACATGTTACAAGAACAATAATCTACACATTGCTGCAGTTAATCAATTATAAGTCAGTCTCTCTGGAGGCTTCCTGACTCGGTCCGGATAACGCCTCGGGGGTGTAGTAGTTTCTGGTGGTGTAGTAGGTTCTTTTGGCAAAGCTGATTCGGCTTGAATGCCAGTGTCGGGTTCATCTGGTTCCAGTATCACCGGATCGGAGGTAGATACTATGGGTATCTTTACTTCATCATTAGGCGTATAGAGTTGTGGTGTAGGTTGTCCCTTTTCGGAAGACTCTATGATCTGGTCAGCATGGCGCCTTATTATGCTTTCTCCAATGTCCACGGTATACATTAGCGGTCCTAGTCGTGTGCTAATAGTTCCAGGCTGCCATTTCTCGGTACTGTAGTCCCGGGCCAAAACTTGTTGACCTATCTGGAAGGTTCTAGTTGGCCTTTCATTCATGCCTTGAAATTGCCGGTTCTCCACGTCCCTTCTGATGTTTGGTTTGATCAAATCCAGCCGGCATCTTAGGCTTCTATTGAAGAACATCATGGCGGGAGTTTCGTTTGTAACCACGTGTTGCATTCCTGTATGCAAACAAGAAGTTATCCACCTTATGCTGAAGTTTTATGTCTTCATTACCCATGGCCTTTATGGCCTTCTTGAAGGTCTGGACAAACCTTTCAGCCAATCCATTGGTGGCGGGATGGTATGGGGCGGACGTGTTGTGCTTAACCCCATTGTTTTTTAAGAACTTCCTGAATTCTTCGGACACAAATTGCGGTCCATTATCAGAACAGATCTGTTCAGGCAGCCCATTCCTGGCAAATATGGTCCTTGCGCCCATTAGATTTAGAAGTACTGATGCCTTTTTATCATTTTCTATTCCATTTGCTGTGCAATATACCTCCACTCTTTCCACATATGTGGTCCAATCCTCTATATCGTTATCGAAAGCATTAATATTGCCAGCCTTAGGCATCCTGAAAAAAAAATGGCGTCTCCCGCGCTTTCCTTTCTTCCCTGCAGAAAAAAAATGGTGCTTCCCGCGCTTTCCCGCCGCTGCTGCTGCTGACAATGCTGTTTTCCGCGGTTTTTATTTACAGGTGGAGATTCATTCCCGCCGGACTCTCTGGAACTTTTCCCTCCCTCTGCTTGGTCCGAACGCCGACCTGCTTTGCAGCGCCGGCCGTCTCCCGAGTGCTCCCCCCCTCTGTCTCTGTTTGCCTCCGTCTTCGCTGCTCGGCCCCGCTGCAGAGCCAGCCGATGGAGCCCCAGCCCGCCGCCCAGGAAGGATTATTGCAGTACTTGCCACCAGCTCGGCTAGCTGGTGAAACCACAGTTTTTTTTTTCTTTCTTGCTTTTCTTCGACTTTCGTCTGAGGAATCGATCTCCTTGAGGTGCTGCCGAATTGCAGGTAAGTCCGTTTCCAATTCATCGACACTGTTGTATGCAGGCTTATATAGCCCGAGTGGCCATTACCGGCATTACAGTACACAGGGGACTCTTAAAGACACATACGCCACATTCTCCTCTATTTTTATCGAGGCGGTTACGCCTTTAAGAGTGCCCAGTTCTTGTTGAAATATCTCTTTGGCGTCAGCTAAGATTGTTGACAATCGTCCAGGAGTGACGTCGTCTTCCTTTTTACCAGCCACCGTCAGTGCCTGAATGGAGTGCCAGTCTAAACTTATCTTTCTGATCTATTCACGTCCCAATAACGGTGGTCCACCATCTTGCAGAATGTAGAGATACAATTTCCGTATTTTCTTGCCGTTGTATTCGACAGGCACCCTTATTTTTCCTCTGGGGTATAATTTTTGCCCCGTATACATCCTCAAGACAATGGATGTCTCTCTCAAGGGTATGTGTGAGAATAGCCGCTCGTAGTCATAGAGTCATAGAGTTTTACAGCACAGAAAGAGGCCCTTCGGCCCATCGTGTCTGTGCCGCCCATCCATCCCTGTCCAGTCTAATTCCATTTTCCAGCATTTGGTCCATAGCCTTGTATGCAATGTCATTTCAAGTGCTCATCCAAATGCTTCTTGAATGTTGTGAGGGTTCCTGCCTCTACCACCCTTTCAGGCATTGAGTTCCACATTCCAACCACCCTCTGGGTGAAAAAGTTCCTCCTCAAATCCCCTCTAAATCTCCTGCCCCTTACCCTGAATCTATGCCCCCTTGTTATTGACCCCCCTACTAAGGGGAAAAGTTCCTCTTTATCTACCCTATCTATGCCCCTCATCATTTTGTACACCTCAATCAGGTCCCCCCTCAGCCTTCTTTGCTCCAAGGAAAACAACCCCAGCCTGTCCAGCCTCTCTTCATAGCTGAGGCGCTCCATCCCAGGTAACATCCTGGTGAATCTTCTCTGCACCCTCTCCAAAGCAATCACATCCTTCCTATAGTGAGGTGACCAGAACTGCACACAGTACTCCAGCTGTGGCCTCACCAGCGTTTTGTCCAGCTCCATCATAACCTCCCTGCTCTTATATTCTATGCCTCGGCTAATGAAGGCAAGTATCCCATATGCCTTTTTAACCACCTTATCTACCTGTTCCGCTGCCTTCAGGGATCTATGTACATGTACACCAAGGCCCCTCTGACCCTCTGTACTTCCTAGGGTCCTACCACTCATTGTGTATTCCCTTGCCTTATTTGTCCGTCCAAAATGCATCACCTCGCACTTTTCAGGGTTAAATTCCATTTGCCACTTTTCCGCCCATCTGACCAACCCGTTTATATCGTCCTGTAGCCTGAGGCTTTCCTCCTCACAATTTACCACCCCACCAATTTTCGTGTCATCTGCGAACTTACTGATCATACCTTTTACATTCTCATCCAAATCATTTATGTAGATCACAAACAACAAGGGACCCAGCACCGATCCCTGAGGTACCCCACTGGACACAGGCTTCCAGTCACAAAAGCAACCTTCGACCATCACCCTCTGCCTCCTGCCACTCAGCCAGTTTAGGATCCAACGCGCCAAGGCACCCTGGATCCCATGGCCTCTTACCTTCTTGACCAGTCTCCTATGCGGGACTTTGTCAAAAGCTTTACTGAAGTCCATGTAAACCACATCCACAGCATTTCCCTCATCCACCCCCCTAGTCACCCCCTCGAAAAATTCAATCAGATTTGTCAGACATGATTACCTCGTCGATTCATGACGGTTAGAGCTGATCCTGTATCCAATTCCATTTTGACTTGGGACCCTGCTATCGTGAGGGTGACCCAAACGGTTCAGTGATCCTCTTTTGTGATTACGTTGTGAAGTTTGAGACAGCTTAGTCTCTTGTTCCCGGATTCACTATCGCTCATCTGGTTTTCGGAACTACTGTCCGTCATCTTTTGTACTTTCCTGTACAGTTCCTTAGTAGCCTTTTTGTTGTCGTTGGTCTTCTTCCCAGACCTGCAAACTCGTGCAATGTGTCCCATCTTTCCGCATTGCCTGCATATTTTGTCCTTGGTTTGTTCTGCCGCAGCGATAACATTTTGCAAATCCCCGTGTCATTTCGTGGGTGCCGTATTCCTGTGGCTTTTGTTGTATTTCCACAGCTCCCCTTGCTGCTGCTTCGTATGATACTGCCATGCTGAAAGCCTTATCTAGCGTCAGCTCTTTCTCTGAGAGTAACCTCTTCTGGGTTCCTTCACTCAGGAGTCCACAGACAAATTTGTCCCGTAAGGTATCTGCCAGTCCTGCTCTGAACTGGCAGTGCTTTGATAGCTTGCGTAGTTCCGTAAGGTAATCAGCATTGCTCTCATTTTTATGCTGATTTCTCCTGTGGAATTTAAATCCTTCTGCTATCAGCAGTGATGTAGGATTTAGGTGTGCCTGTAGGATAGCAACAATTTCGTTAAAACTCTTCGCCTTCGGTTTGGCTGGAGTAATCAGATACCGCAATAGGCCGTACGTTCTTGCGCCCATTAAATTTAGCAATACCAATGCCTTTTTCTCATCGGCTATTTCGTTTGCCTCGCAATATACCTCGACTCTTTCCACATACGTGGTCCAGTCTTCTATTGCATTATCGAAGGCAGTGATATCGCCAGTCTTTGGCATCTTGAAAATCTAAGATGGCGCGTCCCGCGCTTTGCCTTCGTCCCCGATGGATCAAAATGGCACCTCCCGCGCTTTTCCTTCTTCCCCGCCGAGTTAAGATGGCGCCTCCCGCACTTTCCCGCCGCTGCCACTGCTGCCAACGCTGTTGCTGGCGATTGTATATATTTTACTATCCTGTAATGGCGACGCCCTATGGTCTTCAAGCCTCCCCGATCGCTGCTGCCAACGCCGCTCTCCGCGGTATTTTTATTTTTCTATCGCGCTTCAATATTTGCTACGTTAATTGAAGAACCGTTCCCGTCGTGGAGCGGACCCTCTGGGACACTTCCCTCCCTCTTCTTAGGTCCAAACACTGCCCGGCTGCGAAGCACCGGCCGCGCCCTGTGTGCTCCACCCTCTCTCTCTCTCTTTGCTTCCCGACTCGCTGCCCGGCCCCGTTGCAGAGCCACCCGATCGAGCTCTAGCCCGCCGCAGCCCAGGAAGGATCAGTGCGCTACCTGCCATCAGCCCGATTAGCTGGGAAACCACAGACTGGAGAACAAAGCCTGGCTCTCGACAGTCTCTCCTGCACTTTTCAATTCGATGATTTGGAGGGCGGTTGCCCACGGTCGACGCCCGTTTCTTGAGTTTCTTTGGATTACTTTTTTTTTCTTTCTCCTGGCTTCGACCTTCAATAACGTCGTCTGAGGTGCTGCCGAGTTGCAGGTAAGTTCGTTTCTTACTCGTCGCCAGTATTATGCCCGTGTATAATTGAGACACGGACTGCAGGAGTTGATTATAACAAGTCTTTACTGAATGGAGACAACCTGGAAACTGAAACTAAAGAAGCCTGCTAGGGCCTTTTATGCAGGGGTGGTCACTGCCGGTACTGCAGTCTGAGACCAGTTATTCCCTTAAAGATACATACACAACAGCCTCAAGCAATTGGACTCCTCCCTGGCCACAAAGATGATGAATTCACCAAGGCTGCTGCCAGTCGTGGGTTTTCCACAGCGACAGATCGACGGTACGTCACCCGACCTGAATGGCAGCCATTGCTTTCTTTGTGACAATATAAGCCCACCAGGAGTTCCCCGAGGCATCATTCTTCACGATTGAGCCTACAGCAACAACTTGCATTGATACAGCACCTTTAATGTTGTAAAACATCCCAAAGCGCTTCACATGAGCGATTATCAAACAAAATTTGACACCAATCCACATAAGGAGATATTAGGACAGGTGACTAAAAGCTTGGTCAAAGAGGTAGGATTTAAGGAGCGTCTTAAAGGAGGTAGAAAGGGGCGGAGAGGTTTAGAGTCATAGAGTCATAGAGTCATAGAGTAATACAGCACGGATAGAGGCCCTTCGGCCCATCGTGTCCGCGCCGGCCATCAAGCCCTGTCTAATCTAATCCCATATTCCAGCATTTGGCCCGTAGCCTTGTATGCTATGGCATTTCAAGTGCACATCCAAATGCTTCTTAAATGTTGTGAGGGTTTCTGCCTCCACAACCCTTTCAGGCAGTGAGTTCCAGACTCCAACCACCCTCTGGGTGAAAAAGTTCTTTCTCAAATCCCCTCTAAACCTCCCGCCCTTTACCTTGAATCTATGCCCCCTAGTTATCGACCCCTCTACTAAGGGAAAAAGCTCCTCAGCATCCATCCTATCTATGCCCCTCATAATTTTGTACACCTCAATCATGTCCCCCCTCAGCCTCCTCAGCTCCAAGGAAAACAAACCCAACCTGCCCAGTCTCTCTTCATAGCTGAAGCGCTCCAGCCCTGGTAACATCCTGGTGAACCTCCTCTGCACCCTCTCTAACACGATCACATCCTTCCTGTAGTGTGGCGACCAGAACTGCACACAATATTCCAGCTGTGGCCTAACCAGTGTTTTATACAGCTCCATCATAACCTCCTTGCTCTTATATTCAATGCCTCGGCTAATGAAGGCAAGTATCCCATATGCCTTTTTTACCACCTTATCCACCTGTTCCGCCGCCTTCAGGGATCTGTGTACTTGCACACCCAGATCCCTCTGACCCTCCGTCTTGCCTAGGGTCTTTCCATTCATTGTGTATTCCTTTGCCTTGTTAGTCCCCCCAAAGTGCATCACCTCGCACTTTTCCGGGTTAAATTCCATTTGCCACTGTTCCGCCCATCTGACCAACCCATCTATATCGTCCTGCAGACTGAGGCTACCCTCCTCACTATTTACCACCCTACCAATTTTTGTATCATCCGCGAACTTACTGATCATACCCTTTACATTCATATCCAAGTCATTAATGTAGACCACAAACAGCAAGGGACCCAGCACCGATCCCTGTGGTACCCCACTGGCCACAGGCTTCCAGTCACAAAAACAACCTTCGACCATCACCCTCTGCCTTCTGCCACTAAGCCAGTTTTGTATCCAATGTGCCAAGGCACCCTGGATTCCATGGGCTCTTACCTTCTTGACCAGTCTCCTGTGCGGGACTTTATCGAAGGCCTTACTGAAATCCATGTATACCACATCCACTGCGTTACCCTCATCCACACACCTAGTCACCCCCTCAAAAAATTCAATCAAATTAGTCAGACATGATCTTCCCTTGACAAAGCCATGTTGACTATCCCTGATTAATCCTTGCCTCTCCAAGTGGAGACAAATTTTGTCCCTCAGGATTTTTTCCAATAATTTTCCTACCACTGATGTTAGGCTCACTGGCCTGTAGTTCCCCGGTTTTTCCCTACTACCCTTCTTGAATAATGGTACTACATTAGCGGTTCTCCAGTCCTCTGGCACATCCCCTGTGGCCAGAGAGGTCCTGAATATATGTGTTAGAGCCCCCGCAATCTCCTCCTTTGCCTCACACAGCAGCCTGGGATACATTTCATCCGGGCCTGGTGATTTATCCATTTTTAGGCCAGCTAAAACCGCCAATACCTCCCCCCGCTCGATGTTAATATGTTCGAGCATATCACAGTCCCCCCGCCCTATTTCTATGTCTACATCGTCCTTCTCCATAGTGAAAACAGACGCAAAAAATTCATTCAGAACCCCTCCTACATCTTCCGGCTCCACACACAGATTGCCACTTTTGTCCCTAATGGGCCCTATTTTTTCCCTAGTTATCCTCTTACCCTTAATATACTTATAAAACATCTTCGGATTTTCCTTTATTTTGCTCGCCAGTGTTATTTCATGGCCCCTCCTTGATCTCCTAATTTCTTTTTTAAGTATCCCCCTGCACTTTTTGTACTCCTCTAGGGCTTCCTCCGTCTTTAGCCTTTTGTATCTACCAAAAGCCCTCCTTTTTTTCCTAATCCATTCCCGTATATCCCCTGACATCCAAGGTTCCCTGTGGTTTTTGGAACCACCCTTGACCTTTACGGGAACATGTTGCCATTGTATGATCTCAATCTCCCTTCTGAAAGCCTCCCATTGCTTCGATGCGGATTTTCCTACAAGTAGCTGATCCCAGTCCATTTTGGCCAGATCCTGCCTTATCCTATTAAAATCGGCCTTCCCCCAATTTAGAACCTTTATTTCCGGCCCATCCCTGTCCTTTTCCATGGCCACCTTAAATCTTACCATATTATGGTCACTATCACTATTATGGAGGGAATTCCAGAGTTTAGGGTCCGGCAGCTTAAGGCATGGCCACCAATGGTGGTGATGAAAATCAGGGATGCACAAGAGGGCAGAATTGGAGTAGCACAAAGATCTCGGAGGGATGTAGGGCTGGAAGAGGTTACAGAGATAAGGAAGAGTGAGGCCATGGAGGAATTTGAAAATAAGAAGAATGAGAATTTTAAAATTGAGGTGTTGCCAGACCGGTAGCTTATGTAGGACAGTGAGCACAGGGGTAATGGGTGAACGGGGCTTGATGCGAGTTAGGACACGGACAGCAGTTTTGGATGAGCTCAAGCTTACGTAGGGTAGAATGTGGGAGGTCGACCAGGAGTGTGTTGGAATAGTCGAGTCTGGAGGTTGCATGGCTACTCAAGCCTCATCACCCCAGTAACAGGCGTAACTCAAGCACAGCAAGCCCGAAGGCTCTTTCTAAAAATAGATGTAGTCGAATAATCTTAATTATGAGATGAAGTATCGTGGGACGAGGCTCGTGTGGAGCATAAACACTGACATAGACCTGTTGGGCCGCACGGCCTGATCCTGTGCTGTGAATATCATGTACAGGAAACTCTCGATTTACCAGCACCTAAATAACCGGAAATCTCTGTTAACCGGCAAAATTCAGGAGTAGGTTCAGGTAAGTTTTACTTCAGATTAGTGGCCGTTCCTGGATCTTTGGCCGTGTAACCAGGATTCCTGCACCTGTTGCTGTGCAACAGGGAAGCCTGGATCTGTGGCCGTGTACGGGGCTCTTGTACCTTTTACTATACCTCTCTGTAATCCGGACTTTTTGATAAACCAGCACCACGCCGGTCCCGTAGGTGCCTGATAAAAAAAGAGTTTCCTGTAATACTAAATACATTATCAGCTTCTTTTTTTTATCTACTTCAGGAAGGAAAGAGAGAGCGCAAGAATGGAGGAAAATGCAGCCATTAATCAACTGTTTGTGTAGCAAGGCGTTGCTGATATGGACCAAGGTGACGCAGAGAGTGTCCCGAGGCAGGAGGCACGTTACAGCATCATCCCTCAGGTCCAAAAAGTGTGCAGGGTGGTGGATGGTTTTGATGTGCCTCAATAATTCCGAGACTCGATGTTAGCGAAACAAAACAAGGCTTTTATTAACTTAGAAGGTAACACGTAGTGGAGAGAGGTATCTTCCATCCGGAGGGCTGCAGTACTGGATATGAGGCCAGACTGAGCTTGCTTACATAGGGGCCAGGTATGGGCGGAGCCCTACACACAACACATTCCAATATACAATACAATGGTGAGGAAACGGAACTGGGGGAAGGGAAATGAAACTGAAACCGACCACAGTCACAGGCAGTGATGAATGGGAAATGAAACTGAAACCGACCACAGTCACAGGCAGTGATGAATGGAATATTTCATCACATTCACCCCTTCTATAGATTTAGTCTGTTCGGGGGTTTGATAGTCCTCTGCGACCGACGTGGCTGTTGCGGTGCCGCGGGTGTCGGCTGGGTGTCCCCGGTAGCCTCCTGGGTCTCTGCCGGGGGTGCCGCCAGGGTTGTTGAAGGGGTAGTTGGTGGGGGTGCCGTTGGTCGATGTTCTTCCGGGGGTGATGAAAGAGTAGTGGGTGGGTAAGAGTTGCTGCGATCGTTGTCGCTGCTATCGCCGTGGTTGTTGTCGTTACCGGCTGGGGCGACGTCTTTTATGGACACGGTGTCCTCCCTTCCGTCGGCGTGCCGGACATATGCGTATTGGGGGTTGGCGTGGAGTAGGTACACTGGCTCCACGAGAGGGTCCGTCTTGTGACCCCTCACATGCCTTCGCACGAATACCAGACCTGGGGTGGAGAGCCATGGCGGCATGGATACGCCTGAGGTGGATTGCCGGGGAAAGACAAACATTCGTTCATGAGGCGTGGCATTAGTGGCAGTACACAATAGCGACCGTATCGAATGGAGCACATCCGAGAGGACTTCCTGCCAGCGGGAGATAGGGAGGCCCTTGGTCCTTAGAGCTAGAGTGACTGCTTTCCATACTGTCCCGTTCTCTCGCTCCACTTGGCCGTTACCCCGGGGGTTGTAGCTGGTGGTACGGCTCGTGGCGATCCCCCTGGACAGCATGGACTGGCGTAGCTCTTCACTCATGAAGGACGCCCCCCTATCCGTATGGATGTAGCTCGGCATACCGAACAGGCAGAACAGGCTGTTGAGGCATTTAATGACCGTGGCGCTGGTCATGTCTGGGCAGGGGAAGGCGAATGGGAACCGGGAGTATTCGTCCACAATGTTCAGGAAGTAAACATTGCGGTCGACGGACGGGAGGGGGCCCTTGAAATCTAAGCTGAGCCGCTCAAAGGGCCGTGTAGCTTTGATTAAGTGGGCTCTATCTGGGCGGTAGAACCGAGGCTTGCACTCAGCGCAAGTGCGGCAGTTCCTGGTCAGAGACCGAACTTCCTCAATCGAGTAGGGCAAGTTACGGGACTTTATGAAGTGGAACAGCCGCGTGACCCCTGGGTGGCAGAGGTCGTTGTGGAGGGTCTGTAGCCGATCCCCGGTGGCGCTGGCACACATCCCTCGTGAGAGGGCATCAGGGGATTCGTTAAGGGCCCCTGGCCGGTAAATGATGTCATACTCGAAGGTGGAGAGCTCGATCCGCCACCTAAGAATCTTGGGCCAGAAATTCCAGGCCAGAAGCGTGAGTGCGGTCGGCTTACTCACGCTTCTGGCCGTTGGAAATGCCGGCGTTCAGCATGAACAGCGCATGCGGGGAACGCCGGCATTTCCAGACCTCGAGCGCGTGCGACTGCACAGGCAGCGCTTGCGCAGTGAACTTCGTGGATTTCATTCATGAAATCCGTGAGGTTAAGTCCTTAGAAGTTACACTGAAAAAAAGCAAGTGTAAAGTGGTTCATTGGCTGCGGAGGAAGATATATTTTATCGTGGAGCTTTTGAAATGCAATATTTTTGTTTGGGAAAGGGAGGGAAGTTATTTTAAGAAATTTTAAGTAAGTTTTAAAGTTAAAATTTTTTTTTTTTTTAAAAGGGTTTTCAGAACGGTAGGTAGAAGGAGCAATTGTGGCTGTGTGAATGGAATGTGAGAATGAGTTATGTATGTATGTCCACATATATTCCTTTACGTATATGTATGTATGTTTTATATTCCTTTACTATGAATGTATGTTTTTAATTATGATTTTCCAATAAGTTACTTTCTCTGAAAGTCATAATTAAATAATACATTCATACACATAAGTAAAGGAATATATACATAACACGCAAAGGAATATATACAGACATACATACTTTCAGAAGCTCCACGATAAGAAATATCTTCCTCCGCAGCCTCTGTAGCAACTGTACCCATGCTTTTTTCATGTGTAAGTTGTAATGACTGGACCTCACTGAAAGCATTAATGAAAGCGGCGAATTATACTGCGCACGCGCTGCCTGTGCAGTCGCACGCGTTCTGCCTCTGAACCCCTTCGTTCAGAGGACAGGAAATGCCGGTTTTCCCCACATGCACTGTGCATGCTGAAAACCGGCATTTCATCCGGCCAGATGCGTAAGTACCCCGACCGTACTAGCGCATTTGGAAGGGAATTATTGGGCCAACATTTTACATGTCAATAAAATAAAAAATTTAACACTTGCACGACTTGCCCCCTCGCATCTGCGACTGAGGGTCCAAGGAGGTGCATTGCGCAAGAGGTCATCATCGCACGTATCCTCACACTGTTCCCTTTGGGGAACTGTATGAAGTGGTGGAAGGATTTATGGCCGTGATTAACGCTCATTCCGTGACCGTAACCATCTTTGAACCAGCCATTAGGGTGGTTAGTCCTATGGCGGGAGGGTTTTACGGGCTCCCACAACCCATCTGAGGGGGGGGGCCACCAACACCCACGGACGCAAGTATCCCGCTGGATGTCCACCCAGAATTTAAAGTTGGAGCTCCGACTCCACTTGCCGGGACTGTCTGGAGTGGGGTTCAAAACCCTACTCCTTCTGGCCCAACGGCAGGGATGCTTACTGCTACGCAAAAGGCCCACTCCGCACAAAAGGTGACACCCATACGTTTCCTGCGCCTTTTCCCTCCCCGTGACTGGAGCCCTATGCTGCCATTTCACGTTGCTAATCGGATTGGGCGTTTGTCATAGCGGTAGGATCCCCGCCGCTGGGCCAGATCAGGGTAGGGTTTCGAACCCCGCTCCAGACAGTCCCGGCAAGTGGAGTCGGAGCTCCGGCTCTAAATTCTGGGTTGACATCCAGTGGGATATTTGCGTCCGTGGGTGTGGGTGGCCCCCCCCTCCTTGTATAGCTTGTGGGAGCCCGTAAAACCCTCCCGCCATAGGACTAACCGCCCTAATGGCTGGTTCAAAGATGGTTACGGTCACGGAATGAGCGTTAATCACGGCCATAAATCCTTCCACCACTTCATACAGTTCCCCAAAGGGAACAGTGTGAAGACACGTATGACGACGACATTGCTAAATAAATAAAAGGAATTAAAAAAATTCTTTTAGGGCTTTTAAAAGTCTTTAAATTGCTTTAATTCTCTTTAAAACTACTTCAGATTACTCAAAATAATGTAAACATTTAAAAAAGTTTATAAAAGTTACCAAAATCTTCAAAAGACTTCCAAAAACCTATTTAAACTGCTGCTTTGCATGTAAAAAAGCAAAGCAGCTTGACAGAAACATTGGGGGCGTGTCCAGTGAAACTGAGACCTCAAGGGGCGTGTCTCACTTACACTGCACGCTCCTGGGTCCGCGCTGGCTGCACTCCTGGGCGGCGTGACATCATACGCTGCCCGGGAATGTGCTTTCAATTTCTCCAAGTTCAGGCGTCCCAGAAGCTGATCGGCAGGAGCGCGGGGTAAGTGCAAATATGGGGCTTGCACGCGCTGCAAGCCCCGTTCTGGAATTTCTGGCCCCTTATCATTTTTAATCTTCCCCCTCTGTTTATTATTGAACATAAACGCTACCGACCGCTGGTCGGTAAGTAGGGTGAAGCGTTTGCTGGCTAGGTAGTGGCGCCGGTGGCGCACTGCCTCCACAATGGCTTGGGCCTCCTTTTCCACGGAGGAGTGTCTGATCTCGGGCCCTTGGAGGGTCCTCGAGAAGAAAGCTACGGGCCGCCCCGCCTGGTTGAGGGTGGCCGCCAAGGCGAAGTCAGACGCATCACTTTCCACTTGAAATGGAGTGTTCTCGTCCACTGCCTGTAGCGTGGCCCGCTCAATATCCTGCTTAATGCTTTTGAAGGCGGCGTGGGCCTCAGCAGAGAGCGGAAAAGAGGATGCTTTCAAGAGGTGGCGGGCTTTGTCGGAGTAGTTGGGGACCCATTGGGAATAATAAGAAAATAACCCCAGGCACCTTTTCAGGGCTTTGGGAGTGTTGGGCAGGGGCAGCTCCCGTAGGGGGCGCAATCGGTCGGGGTCTGGTCCGATTTCCCCATTCTCCACCACGCTGCCCAGTATGCAGAGGCGCGTGGTGTTGAAAACGCACTTGTCCTCGTTGTAGGTGAGGTTGAGTTTTTGTGCGGTTTCCAGGAACCTCTCGAGGTTCGAATCATGATCCTGCTGGTTGTGACCGCAGATGGTGACATTGTCGAGGTAGGGGAAGGTTGCCTGCAAGTGGTGGTCATCGACCATGTGGTCCATCTCCCTCTGGAAGACCGAGACCCCATTCGTCACCCCAAAGGGGACTCTGAGGAATTGGTAGAGGCGTCCGTTCGCCTCGAAGGCGGTGTACGGGCGGTCCTCTGGTCTGATAGGGAGCTGGTGGTACGCTGACTTAAGGTCGTTGGTGGAGAACACCCGGTATTGGGCGATTTGGTTCACCATTTCTGATATGCGGGGTAGCGGGTAGGCGTCTAGTTGGGTGTACCTGTTGATCGTTTGGCTATAGTCGATCACCATCCGTTTCTTCTCGCTACCCCTTACCACTACCACTTGGGCGCGCCACGGGCTGTTGCTGCGTTCAATAATGCGCTCTTTCAGGAGCCTGTCTACCTCGGTCGCGATAAACCGCCTGTCCTCCCAGCTGTACCTCCTGCTTTTGGTCGCTATTGGCCGGCAGTTAGGGGTAAGGTTCGCGAATAGCGAAGGCGGCTTTACCTTCAGGGTAGCCAGACCGCACACTGTGAGGGGCGGCTGGGACCCACCGTACTTGAGCGTGATGCTTTGGTGGTTGCACTGGAAATCCAGGCCCAAGATCACGCTCGCACATAGATTCTTCATGATTAATACTTTAAAATTATCATATACAGTTCCGTTAACGGACAATTGTACCGTGCAGTAACCCAGCATGGTCGATGTCTGGGTTTTATCAGCCATAGAGATGGTACCCTGAGTAGGGACCACCTTTAGGGAGAGTTGTTGTGCCAGTTCAGGGTGGATAAAACTCTCCGTGCTTCCACTGTCAATTAAACATTTAACCCTGCACCCGTTTACCTCGATGTCCACCATTGATTTGGATAGCGGGTGTGGCCTGGTCTGGTCCACTGTGACCGATGCCACTGTAGGGCCCTGATCGAGACAAGATGGCGTCCACGCTGTCTGCTCATAAGATGGCGGACCCCACGAGGTCGGGCAAGATGGCGTCCAAGATGGCCGCTCCCACGGCGCGCACGCGGCTGTGGCGGGTTTTCCGGTGGTTGGTTTTCCGGCGGGGTTCCCTCTGCACACCTTCCCGAAGTGCCCCTTCTTACCGCACTTAAAGCAGGTGGTGCCTTTTGCCGGGCACAGGTTTCTGGTGTGCTTTGGCTGCCCGCAGAAGTAGCAGTTGGGTCCCCGACGCGTCGCGGCTGTCGTAGGGCTTCTGGGGGGAGAGCGGGGCCCCGACGGTGTCGGGCTGCCGGGCGGGGAAGATGCCTCCCAAGATGGCGCCGCCCTTGGTGCACACGTGACGGCGTGGATGGCGCGGGCTGAAGAGTAGGCGTCCGAGTTTCTCTGGGCCACATCCAGGGATCGCGCGGTGTCAGCAGCCTGTTTCAGGTCCAATCCCGTTTTTTCCAGCAGTCTTTGCCGGATGTAAGTGGAGCTGAGGCCTGTGATAAAGGCATCGCGAACAAGCTCGTCAGTGTACACTGCGGCTTTTACATCTCGGCACTTGCAGTCTTTGCCAAGCATTTTCAGGGTGCCTAGGAACTCCTCCACCAATTCCCCAGGTCGCTGTGCGCGAGTAGCGAGCAGATGCCTAGCATACACCTCATTCGTAGGCTGCTGGTAATGCGCCTTTAAGATGTCGCAGGCGGCCAGGTACGTGTCGGCATCTTGGATGAGGGGGTAAACCCGGTGGCTTACCCAATTCCGCAGAATTCCGAGTTTCATACTCGCAGCGTCTGTAGCGTCTTTGACGGCTGCGGAATTGTCCAGGAAGAATTCCATACACATAAACCAGTGTCCGAAGCGTGCTGATGCGTCCAGAGCATGCTGATCCAAATCCAAACGTTTGGGTTTCAGGAGTTGATCCATTGTGTTGAAAAATAAGTTAATAAAATTGATGTGCCTCAATAATTCCGAGACTCGATGTTAGCGAAACAAAACAAGGCTTTTATTAACTTAGAAGGTAACACGTAGTGGAGAGAGGTATCTTCCATCCGGAGGGCTGCAGTACTGGATATGAGGCCAGACTGAGCTTGCTTACATAGGGGCCAGGTATGGGCGGAGCCCTACACACAACACATTCCAATATACAATACAATGGTGAGGAAACGGAACTGGGGGAAGGGAAATGAAACTGAAACCGACCACAGTCACAGGCAGTGATGAATGGGAAATGAAACTGAAACCGACCACAGTCACAGGCAGTGATGAATGGAATATTTCATCACAGGTTTCATCTATGTGGCAAATGCTGAAGCCAGAAGAAGTTAGTGCATCTCTTTCATTCGGTACTGTCATTGAGTGAATATGGCTGCTGCGGGGGTTTGGTCCCGTGACGGGATGTGAATATATAACACACCTCTCAACAGCTGCGTAATAACAGGGAGCCAACCATACATTTTCCTGCGTCCGCTAGCAGCTTTTTAGATAATTTTACATTTATATCAATTTAGTGTTGAACAATGCGGCACTTTGATCATCACTGATAGCATCTGGTTCGGCCTCAACTGGAATATTGTGTCCAATTCTGGGCACCGCACTTTAGGAAGGATGTGAAGGCCTTAGAGAGGGTGCAGGAAAGATTTATAAGAATGATTCCAGGAATGAGGGACTTCAGTTACATGGATAGATTGGAGAAGCTGGCGTTGTTCTCCTTAGAGCAGAGAAGGTTGAGAGGAGATTTGATAGAGGTATTCAAAATCATGAGGGGTCGAGACAGAGTAGATAGAGAGAAACTGTTCCCATTGGCGGAAGGGTCGAGAACCAGAGGACACAGATTTAAGGTGATTGGCAAAAGAACCAAAGGTGACATGAGGAAAAACTTTTTTACTCAGCAAGTGATTAGGATCTGGAATGCACTGCCTGAAAGGGCGGTGGAGGCAGATTCAATTGTGGCTTTGGATAAGCACCTGAAGGAAAAAGACTTGCAGGGCTATGGGGAAAGGGCGGGGAGTGGGACTAGCTGAAGTGCTCTTGCAGAGAGCCAGCATAGGCTCGATGGGCCAAAGGCCCCCTTCTGTGCTGTAACCATTCTATGATTCTATCAAACACTCCCAGGGCAGGTACAGCATAGTAGACAAGAGAGTAAAGGAGTAATGATAGATTTGTACAAATCAATGTTTAAGCCACAGTTCTAGGACACCCCATTCTAGAAAGGACATTAAAGCCATAAAGAGTGTTGAGGTTAGGTTCACCATGAACATTGCAGGGATGGGAAACTATATTCATGGCGAGAGACTCGAGCTATTGGGACTATTTTCATTGGAGCAAAGAAGGCTGAAGAAATTCCATACAGGTTTTACAACTATTAATTTTGATAGAGTGAATGGGAAAAGGCTATTTTCCCTGGTTACGGAATCAGTGATGAATGGTCATCAATTTAAGATTAAAAGTGAGGACCGACGTTAGGAGAAATTTCTTTACACAGGGTTGTTGGAGCAGGAATGTTTCGTCACAGGGAGTGACCGAGGCAGAGACACTCCCATGAAGCACTACCCGGACAGCTGTGGCATGGGTTAGATACAGAGTAAAGCTCCAGTGCGAATCTTTCTATTTTTTACATATTACATAGGATATTCGGCCCAGAAACAGTCCATTCAGCCCAACCAGTCCATGCCGGAGTTTATGCTCCACTCGAGCCTCCTCCCGTCTTTCCTCATCTAAATCTATCAGCGTAACCCTCGATTCCCTTCCCCCTCATATGCTTGACTAGCCTCCCCTTAAATGCATCGATACTATTCGCTTCAACCACTCCCTGTGGTGGCGAGTTCCACATTCTCACCACTCTCTGGGTAAAGAAGTTTCTTCTGAATTCCCGATTGATTTCTTGGTGACTATCTTATATTGAGGCCTCTAGTTTTGCTCTTCTCCACAAGTGGAAACATTCTCTCTGTATCCACTCTATCAAAACCTTTCATAATTTTAAAGACCTCTATTAGGTCACCCCTCAGCCTCCTTTTTTCAAGAGAAAAGAGACCCAGCCTGTCCATCCTTTCCTGATAGGAAAACCCTCGCATTTCTGGTGTAATTTTTTTGATTTTATATTATAAATTTTGAGCAGGAGCCATCATTGTGACTTCTCTGAGTCAGGCTATCAGTTTAATGGCAATGTAATGCCAGATACTATCCGTTTATAACTTTTGCCCATGCCCTTTAGGAACTATGTTTGAGACATCTAAAGGTGTTTGACTTTATTGTCAAAGGAAAGTGAGGAGAGTTTCATCTAATTACTCCAGGCAAGATTCAACATCATAGTCCCAAGTGGAAGAATAGTGTCCTAAAGCAAGGTGTCAAGCATCAACAGCCATTGTCTGGGTCTTGTGTTAATGGGCAGGGTGATTGGAGTGTCTGCCTGTTTATGTTAGTTTGAGGTTCCAATGTCTGTTTAAGCCCCTGCATGTTTCCATGGTAGCTGCAGATGTCCTTACAGCAGATAGCGCAGCTCTACATTTGCCTCCCTGCTGATCCAGACCCTGAGAAGGCAGATGAGGTCACCTTGTCATTCCCAGGTAGGCGTGCCAGGGCCTGCAGTCAATGTAGTGTATGTACTTTGCAGAAGGAACTATATTCTGCAGCCCCTGTATACTGCAGTACCGGTAGTGACCACCCCTGTATATAAGCCTGTGTAGTAACTTTGCATGATAGCAAAATACTGCAGATGTTGGAAATCCGAAATAACAACAGAAAATGCTGGAAAAACTCAGCAGGTCAGGCAACATCCGTGGAGAGAAATTTGAGTTGACGTTTCGGGTTGGACCCTTCTTCAAAACTGGAAAGAAAAGAAACTAGATCGGAGGCAGGGCTGCGATCGGACAAAAGAATAAAAGAAACAAAAGAAGTAAAAGAGATTAGAAGCTAGACGAGATGGTAATAGGCTGGGATTAGGTGTAAAGTGTACTGGCAGGGCAAAAGATAGCTGCCAGGTGTGAGAGAGAAACGAAAGGAAAGGGGGGTGGGGGGGGGAAAGGAGTGGAACAATTACAAGAGAAAATGAAATGGGGGCCGAGCTTATGATCTGAAATTGTTGAACTCGATATTGAGTCCGGAAGGCTGCAGACTGCCTAATCGGAAGATGAGGTGCTGTTCCTCGAGTTTACGTTGAGCTTCCGTGGAACAATACAAGAGGCCAAGGACGGTGAGGTCCAAGTGGGAATGGAGCGGTGAATTAAAATGACAGGCGACCGGAAGCTCGGGGTCACCCTTACGGACTGAACGGAGGTGTTCCGCAAAGCGGTCACCCAATCTGCGTTTGGTCTCCCCAATGTAGAGGAGACCGCATCGTGAGCAGCGAATACAGTATACTAGATTGCGAGAAGTACAAGTAAATCGCTGTTTCACCTGGAAGGGGTGTTTGGGGCCCTGGACAGTGGGAAGGGGGGAGGTATAGGGGCAGGTGTTACATCTCCTCCGCTTGCACGGGAAGGTGCCAGGCGAAGAGGAAGGGCTGTTTGGGGTGATAGAGGAGTGGACTAGGGTGTCTCGGAGGGAGCGGTCCCTGCGGAATGCTGAAAGGGGAGGGGAGGGGAAGATACGTTTGGTGGTGGGATCACTTTGGAGGTAGCGGAAATGCCGGAGGATGATCCGTTGAATGTGGAGGCTGGTGGGGTGAAAGGTGAGGACAAGGGGAACCCTATCGTGGTTCCGGGAGGGAGGGGCAGGGGTAAGGGCAGAAGTGCGGGAGATAGAACTGACACGGTCGAGGGCAGTGTCAACCACAGTAGAGGGGAATCCTCGGTTGCGGAAAAAGGAAGACATGTCTGAAGCACTGGTGTGGAAGGGCAGTTTGTCTCCACTTAGTAAAGACCTGTTATAACCAACTCCTGCAGTCCGTGTCTCAATTACACACGGACATAATACTGGCGACGAGCAGATCCGAACTTACCTACAGTCTGCACCACCTCATGGGGATCCATCCCTGAAGCGAAGTTGTCAGAGGCCGAGGCCAGAAGAAAGAAAGAAAAAAAATTAAATAAATAAATAAAACGATCAGAAGGAACGGGCGTCGACCGTGGGGCAACCGCCTCTGATTCATCGGAGTGAAAGATTTGCAGGAGAGGCTGTCGAGAGCGGGGCTTGGTTATCCTGTCGATGGTGTTCCAGCTAATCGGGCTGGTGGCAGGTAGTACACTGATCCTTCCTGGGCTGCGGCGGGCTAGAGCTCGATCGGGTGGCTTTTCAACGGGGCCGAGCAGCGTTGTCGGGATGAGGAGAGAGAGAGGGTGGAGCACACAGAGCGCGGCCGGTGCTATGAAGCCGGGCAGCGTACAGACCCGAGAAGAGGGAGGAAAGTGTCCCGCAGGGTTGCTCCAACGACGGGGAAATAAAAGAAATTAGAAGCACAGAAAGCCGCGAGGAGCTGCTGTTTGCCACGGGAACCGCGGAGAGCGGCGTTAGCAGCAGCGCGGGGGGAAGTGCGCGAAGACCATAGGGCGTCACCATCAAGGCATAAAACGCCAGCAACAGCGCTAGCAGCAGTGGGGAAGACGGAAAGCGCGGGAGGCGCCATTTTGTTAAATCGGGGAAGAAGGCACAGCGCGGGAGGTGCCATTTTGTTAAATCGGGGAAGAAGGCAAAGCGCGGGGGGAGCCATCTTAGATTTCCAAGATGCCGAAGACTGGCAATATCACTGCCTTCGATAATGCAATAGAAGACTGGACCACGTATGTGGAAAGAGTCGAAGTATATTGCGAGGCAAACGATGTAGCCGATGAGAAAAAGGCACCGGTACTACTAAACTTAATAGGCGCAAGAACGTACGGCCTATTGCGGAACCTGATTACTCCAGCCAAACCGATGGTGAAGAGTTTTAACGAAATTGTTGCTATCCTACAGGAACACCTAAATCCTACACCGCTGCTGATAGCAGAAAGATTTAAATTCCACAGGAGAAATCAGCATAAAGATGAGAGCAATGCTGATTACCTTACGGAACTACGCAAGCTATCAAAGCACTGCCAGTTCGGAGCAGGACTGGCAGATACCCTACGGGACAAATTTGTCTGTGGACTCCTGAGTGAAGGAACCCAGAAGAGGTTACTCTCAGAGAAAGAGCTGACGCTAGATAAGGCTTTCAGCGTGGCAGTATCGTACGAAGCAGCAGCAAGGGGAGCTGCGGAAATACAGCAAAAGCCACAGGAATACGGCACCCACGAAATGACACGGGGATTTGAAAATTTTTATCGCTGCAGCAGAACAACCCATGACCAGAAGGACTGCTGGTTCAAGGACAAAATATGCAGGCAATGCGGAAAGATGGGACACATTGCACGAGTTTGCAGGTCTGGGAAGAAGACTAACGACAACAAAAAGGCTACTAAGGAACAGTACAGGAAAGTACAAAAGATGACGGACAGTAGTTCCGAAGACCAGAAGAGCGATAGTGAATCCGGGAACAAGAGACTAAGCTGTCTCAAACTTCACAACGTAATTGCAAAAGAGGATCACCGAACCATTTGGGTCACCCTCACGATAGCAGGGTCCCAAGTCAAAATGGAATTGGATACAGCATCAGCCCTGACCATCATGAATCGACGAGACTACGAGCGGCTATTCTCACACATACCCTTGAAAGAGACATCCATTGTCTTGAAGATGTATACGGGTCAAAAAGTATACCCCAGAGGGAAAATAAGGGTGCCTGTCGAATACAACGGCAAGGAAATACAGAAATTGTATCTGTACATACTGCAGGATGGTGGACCACCGTTATTGGGACGTGAATGGATCAGAAAGATAAGTTTAGACTGGCACTCCATTCAGGCACTGACGGTGGCTGGTAAAAAGGATGACGATGTCACACCTGGAAGATTGTCAAAAATCTTAGCTAACGCCAAAGAGGTACTTCAACAAGAACTGGGAACTCTTAAAGGCGTAACCGCCTCGATAAAAATAGAAGAGAATGCAATTCCCAAGTTTTTCAAAGCAAGACCGGTATCATATGCAATTCGCCCAGCCGTCGAGGCAGAGCTGGAGAATCTGGAGAATGCAGGCGTGTTATCTAAGATAGACTGGAGCGAGTGGTCAACACCCATCATTCCTGTCATGAAGAAAACATTAAACAATAAGTCTGAGGAGCCAAGGAAGGTTCGCATCTGTGGGGACTTCAAGGTG
Organism: Somniosus microcephalus; assembly: GCF_052327205.1. Taxonomy (NCBI): domain Eukaryota; kingdom Metazoa; phylum Chordata; class Chondrichthyes; order Squaliformes; family Somniosidae; genus Somniosus; species Somniosus microcephalus. Next base: position 345,548,296 of record NC_140990.1, on the reverse strand, counting down.
ACGGTGAACCCAGTCCTTCACATAGTACAATATCCTCTCCCGAGGATAGAAGATATTTTCGCCTCACTATCTGGAGGGAAGCGTTTTACAAAAATTGACCTAGCACAAGCATATTTGCAGATGGAGGTTGAAGAATCCTCTAGGAAGTATCTCACGATAAACACTCACAAAGGTCTTTACCAGTATAATCGACTGGTATTCGGAGTAGCATCAGCTCCGGCGATATGGCAAAGAGCGATGGAACAAGTCCTGCAAGGGATTCCGGGGACTCAGTGTTACTTGGACGACATCCTAGTGACAGGTGAAGATGACAGTGAACACCTTGCCAACCTAGAGCAGGTGATCACTAGACTAAGAGAACATGGGCTACGAGCCAACCGCCCCAAGTGCGAGTTTTTTAAGAAACAGATATCGTATTGTGGCCACGTGATTGATGAAGAGGGTTTACATAAGTCCCCTGACAAAATTGAAGCGGTAGTTAAGGCTCCAGTGCCTGAAAATGTGTCGCAACTGAGGTCATTCCTCGGGTTGGTGAATTACTACCATAAGTTTTTGCCGAATTTGTCCACAATTCTGCACCCACTGAACGCCCTACTCCAAACTGGAGTAGCATGGAAATGGAGCGATGAATGTAAGCGGGCCTTTCAGAAGATTAAAGACCTAATCACTTCAAGAGAAGTATTGGCTCACTACAACCCATCACTACCGATAAGACTGGCGTGTGATGCATCTCCCTACGGCATTGGAGCGGTACTGTCACATAAATTCCTTGATGGTTCAGAGAGCCGATAGCTTTTGCGTCACGCTCGTTAACTTCAGCCAAGCATAACTATGCCCAGATTGACAGAGAGGCCCTCAGCCTGGTGTGGGGGGTGAAGAAGTTCAATCACTACCTGCACGGTCAGAAATTTACTCTACTAACTGATCATCAACCTCTTGTCTCCATTTTCAACCCTCAGAAGGGCGTACCGATAATGACAGCACAACGGCTACAGAGGTGGTCCCTTTTCCTAGGGGCACACCAATATGACCGAGTACAAAGGAACTAAACAGCATGGGAATGCTGATGGATTGTCGCGCCTACCGTTGCCGACGGTGGAAGAAGCACCTGCAGTGGATCCAGTGGAGATATTCCACTCGACCATAGTCGAATGTCTACCTGTGACGAATGCAAACATAGAAAAGGAAACACGAAATGACCCGACACTCTCCTGGGTCTATGATTTAATGGTGAAGGGATGGCCAGCACATGGCGAACCACTGTTGCCAGCATTCTCGCCGAGAAGAGAACAGCTGTCAGTGTGCAGAGGAACCTTGATGTGTGGATCCAGGGTAGTAATTCCACCCAAATTGAAGGGTAGAGTGCTCAATGAGCTTCATGAGGGTCATCTGGGAGGGGTAAAAATGAAGAACTTAGCCAGAGCATTTGTGTGGTGGCCGGGAATTGATAGAGAAATCGAAGAGATGACCAAGAGCTGTACAGGATGCCAGAAGGTCCAAAACACCCCACCACAAGCCTCGACATCCATGGGAGTGGCCCTCATCTCCATGGCAAAGGGTGCACATTGATTTTGCTGGTCCATTTATGGACTCGATGTTTTTAATTGCGGTGGATGCACATTCAAAGTGGCCAGAGGTAATAAAAATGTCCTCAACCACCACAGAAAAATCTATCACAGTCTTACGAACCATATTCGCCAGAAATGGGCTGCCTGAACAGATTTGCTCCGACAATGGACCACAGTTTGTGTTTGAAGAGTTCTGGAGGTTCTTAAAGAACAATGGTGTTAAGCATTACACATCCGCCCCATATCATCCAGCCACCAATGGATTGGCTGAGAGGTTCGTTCAAACATTCAAGAAGGCTATCAAGGCAATGTGTACTGAAGACATACCCCTACAACACAAGGTGGATAACTTCTTGTTCGCCTACCGGAATGTGACTCATGCAGTTACCAACCAAACTCCAGCCATGATGTTCTTCAATCGAAGACTACAATGCCGCTTGGATTTGGTTAAGCCAAACATCAGAAGAGATGTGGAGAACAGGCAGTTTCAGAATATGAATGAAAGGCCGACCAGGAGTTTTAAGATCGGTCAACCAGTTTTGGCCCGGGACTACCGCACAGAGAAATGGCAGCCAGGAACGATCTGTACACGGCAAGGACCTCTAATGTATACCGTGGATGTTGGAGAGAACATTGTAAGACGCCACGCTGACCAGATTCTAGAGTCACTGGAAAACGTCAATTCCACACCACGATCCGATACACCTGGTGATGAAACCGAAATACCAATTGCATCTACCTCAGAATCGGGAATATTGGAAGCAGACGAACCCAACAACGACGTTGATTCCGAATCAACTCTGCCAGAAGAACCTGATATCCCAAAGAGGCGTTATCCAGACAGAATCAGGAAGCCCCCTCAAAGACTGAACTTATAATTGCTTAACTTCAGCTAATGTATATGACAACTGTAATTGTAAATATGTTATTTAATTATTAATCGAATGTTATGTACTGGTTAGCTAAAAGGGGAGGAATTGTAGTGTATGTACTTTGCAGAAGGAACTATATTCTGCAGCCCCTGTATACTGCAGTGCCGGTAGTGACCACCCCTGTATATAAGCCTGTGTAGTAACTTTGCATAGTTAGTTCCAGTTTTTCTCCACTCAGTAAAGACCTGTTATAACCAACTCCTGCAGTCCGTGTCTCAATTACACACGGACATAATAGGCAATGCTGGATCTTGGCATGACTTCCTTTGTGCAGTACCATGTAAAGCATAATATTCTTTGATTGGGATGTATTTATCTCGTACTCTCCCCCTCAGAGCACGAGCGAAAAAAGGAACTGCTCCAGATCCAGGCCATGATCGACCCAAGTCTTGGCTCTCCAAACCGCCCACTCCTAGTACTGTGCTGCATTTCCCAGCCTGACGTCCAACGGATACCATGTGTTTATGTATCTCACCAGTTGCAGTTAAGCCTGCTGGACAGACCTTGGCTGGTAAGTACAATAGGCTTCCCTTGTAATGTTCCTGAATCAAACTAATAAACACAGAGCACATGAACAGCTGCTCTTATACCACATCCCTGCACCATTGCTAAGAGAGCTGACAAAAGGGGGACAAAGCAGAGCCAAGCAGAGCAAGAAGGTTGCAGGTTCCATGCCGAGTCTGGGCTGATTTAGTGGATCTCAGCTAGGCTGGTGGTATTGATTCTATGATCAGCATCAGCGTTCCCTGGGCCCGAGAGCGGAAGGTGAGCCAGGGTTCCTGCTCCTCACTGCTATCCAGCGATCCCACTGCTGGAGAATGCGCATCAGGTGAGGACATCATCAGGATCAGCTGTGATTTCCCGCTCCTATTGGCCAAGTATCCTGTTGGCTATCGCTGTTTACGCCCATTCAGGAATGCTCACACTTGGGCAAGGTACCATAGGGCACCCGTGAAACCGTGCCCAAGCTTACCAAGCAACCCTATACCGTCAATTCTACAGAGATCAGAGCTACCATAGAATAGTACAGCACAGAAGGAGCTCATTGGCCCATCGAGTCTGCGCCGTATCTTGCGAAGAGTGATCCAGTTAGTCCCACTCCCTGCTCTTTCCCCAGAGCCCTGCAATTTTTTCTCCAAGCAGAGACCCATCCCTTTTGAAGGCGACAATTGAATCTGTTTCTACCACTCCATCAGGCAGTGCATTCCAAATCCTAACCACTCGTTGTGTAAAAAAGGTTTTCTTTATGTCGCCTCTGGTTCTTTTGCCAATCACCTTAAATCTGTGTCCTCTCGTTATTGACCCTTCAGCCATTGGAAACAGTTACTCTTTATTTACTTTATCTAAACCCTTCATGACTTTAAACACCTCTATCAAATCTCCTCTTAGCCTTCTCTGCTCGAGGAAGAACAATCCCAGCTTCTCCAGACTATCCACGTAATTGTATTTCCTCATCCCTGGAATTTCCTCCGCACCCTCTCCAAAGCCGTCACATCCTTCCTAAAGTGTGGAACCCAGAATTGGACGCAATACTCCAGCTGGGGCCGAACTAGTGTTTTATATGAGGGATGGAGCAGCTGTCTTACAACAGTTAACATAGAAACATAGAAGATAGGAGCAGGAGTAGGCCATTCGGCCCCTCGAGCCTGCCCAGCCATTTAATGAGATCATGGCTGATCATCCAAATTCAGTACCCTGTCCCTGCTTTCTCCCCATATCCCTTGATCCCTTTAGCCTTAAGAAATATATCCAACTCCTTCTTGAATATATTTAATGAATTGGCCTCTACTGCCTTCTGTGGTAGAGAATTCCACAGGTTCACCACTCTCTGGGTGAAGAAATTCCTCCTCATTTCTGTCCTAAATGGCTTACCCCTTATCCTTAGACTGTGACCCCTGGTTCTGGACTCCCTGGCCTTTGGGAACATCCTTCCTGCATCTAGTCTGTCCAGTCCTGTCAGAATTTTATAAGTTTCAATGAGATCCCCTCTCATTCTTCTAAACTCCAGCGAGTATAAGCCCAATCGACCCAATCTCTCCTCATACGTCATTCCTGCCATCCCAGGTATCAGCCTGGTGAATCTTCGCTGCACTCCCTCCATGGCAAGAACATCCTTCCTCAGATAAGGTGACCAAAACTGCACACAATACTCAAGGGCCTAGAAATTCCCTTGGGTTTGCGCCCATTTAGGGGCGCAAGAGTGGGTTGCGCCGGAAGTTGCGTCGCCGCTGAAATTAGGTGGGCCTTTAAATCGGCGTAAGCCGGTAGCGCTGCGCCGGCACTGATGACGTCATTGGTGTGCGCAGCGCTCCGGTACCGCCCGAAACCACGCCGATCCCCATCTTCAGTAGCGGCCGCCTCTTCCCTGGCGGCCGCTAACAACGTTTTGAAAACCTGGCCGTGCTGCAGCCTTAGAGGCGCTATTTAAAGCAGAGGTGCGGCCGGCCGCTTTTTCGGCGGCCGCCTGCCCGCACCTCCTGCCCCGGCCTCCTCCACCCCCCGCCCCCCGCGGCATTGCCGGCTGGTTTCCGTGGAGCCCGGCACTTCGCCGTTGTGCCGGGCTCTTTTGCCGGCACTTTCAACGGGGCTCCGGCCGTTGCAGGCACCTCCCCCTTAAGAGAAGGGGGAGGCCTGCAGTACAGCAGCCTGCCGCTCCGCATCGGGTGGCGCAGCGGGACCGGCAGCGCTGAAATTCACTTTCAGCGCCCCAAGCGGGGCGGGCACACCCTGCACCAGCGCCCGCTTCCGCTTTGGGGCGCTGAAAGTGAATTTGGGGCGGGCACAACTGGCTCGGTGGCGGGCGCTAAATTTCCGGCGCAAACGTGCTGGCGGGGCGTCACTGAATTTATAGGCCAAGGTGTGGTCTCACCAAGGCCCTGTACAACTGCAGCAAGACATCCTTGTTCCTGTACTCGAACCCTCTTGCTATGAAGGCCAACATACCATTTGCCTTCTTAACCGTCTGCTGCACCTGTTACCTGGGGAGAAAGCTAGTTATCACCGGCAAGCTCCAAATAATGCAGATTGTCAACAGGTTAGATGAGTGTACCTTTGTCGTCAGTGTGTGTGAACTAACAGCTCCCTCCATTTCCGGTTATTTATTTGATTAGGCACATGATACTGATGCAGAGTCTCTTGTCGGGTTTCTCGAAGGCATCGAATGGATTCTTTGGGAAGTTGGGAGATTGTGAACCATTTGAGTGATAGCTGGGACTTGACGGAGAAGGAGACCATCAATGGGGAATGACGTTAGACCTAAGCAGCTCAGCTAGCCTGAATCTCCCACCTCTGTCAGGACAAACTGCTCATGACACTGCACTATATCTCAAGGAGGTGGATGGATACTGGCGAGATGATGTACTTCGCTGATGCACTGGTCATCAATCAGTCTTGTGCATCTATGTTGATTTTCCTTCTATGCTGGATTATGAAGTAGTATCGATAAGTATTTCTGGTGTGTTTTTAGCTGCCATTCTGAACTGTTCCCTTGAGCAGTATTTATTTGCAGGGTGGAGCCAATACAATGCATCAATACATGGGTGCCATGGAGTGGAGGGGAACAGGCTTGATTTTCCCCTCCCTTTGTTTCCCACTATGCAGTAAGGCTCTAGGAAAGAATCAGGCCACGGGTGGAGGCCGGACATCTCTACCTAAGGACACAATAAAATAGGGCAGAGCGTAATTACCTTGGTCCCAGGAGAATGCCTGCGTCCATAGCCCCGTCCGTGACCCAGTGACAACAGGGGACAAAATAGGAGAATCCATCAAATCACAAAAAACGTGCAGTGCATATTAATTGTGCTGTGGTGCTCTTCACCCCCCCGCAGATTTTACACTGTCTTCAGAATCTACTCTTCCAGCTTATGAACATTTCTGTTTGAATTTATCCAGTGAAATGTCTTCATTAAAATGAACTGTGAAAGGAAACACCTCTTCAACCTTCTTTTCCAATTTTTTACGTTTGATACTTGTGTGATATTTGGGTTGTTTATTGACCAGTGTCTGAGAGAACAGAATTTGGATTTCCTTTTCTCCTTGTGCCAGGTCCTCTGACAAATTTCCCTTTCTCCTCTTTGCCCATCCTCTCTCCACCCTCTTTGTATCTAGCTTCCGACTCTGTGCCCAGCATGGTCTTGGCACTTTCAACATCATGCCCGTGTCCCGTGATGACAAGTGAAAGTCTGCATTTGAAGTTTTGCATTCTTTGTTTATTCTGAAATATATGGTTGGAGCGGTTGAGTCTCTCATTGATGGTATCGATTGTGTTATTAATTCATGTTTATCTGAGAGGGAACACAAAAACAAGAGGAGCAGAAAAAGGATTAACTTAGAGGAGGGATCCCCTGGAAAGACTGTACCACTCTTTGGAGGAGACAAACATTCCTGCATTTAGGCACACAGCCTTATTTTCAAAGGCTGCATTCCATCAGCAGAGCTTTGTACACTGCCAACATGTGTCGGGAAACTAGTTGGATCTCGAGTGTAAGAAGCTCTCTGTATCTGATTTTCCTGGCAACATTTTGGGTTGGTTTTAGAGACTTGCTTCTGGCATCTACCCACCCATTTAATCTCCTCCCACAGCCCATGTACACTCTACACTATCACAGACTCTACCCACCCATTTAATCTCCTCCCACAGCCCATGTACACTCTCCCCTATCATGGACTCGACCCACCCATTTAATCTCCTCCCACAGCCCATGTACACGCTCCCTATCATGGACTCTACCCACCCATTTAATCTCCTCCCACAGCCCATGTACACTCTCCCCTATCACAGACTCTACCCACCCATTTAATCTCCTCCCACAGCCCATGTACACTCTCCCCTATCATGGACTCTACCCACCCATTTAATCTCCTCCCACAGCCCATGTACACTCTCCCTTATCATGGACTCTACCCACCCATTTAATCTCCTCCCACAGCCCATGTACACTCTCCCCTATCATGGACTCTACCCACCCATTTAATCTCCTCCCACAGCCCATGTACACTCTCCCTATCATGGACTCTACCCACCCATTTAATCTCCTCCCACAGCCCATGTACACTCTCCCCGAACATGGACTCTATCCACCCATTTATTCTCCTCCTACAGCCCATGTACACTCTCCCCTATCATGGACTCTACCCACCCATTTAATCTCCTCCCACAGCACATGTACACTTTACCCTATCATGGACTCTACCCACCCATTTAACCTCCTCCCACACCCCATGGACACTCTCCCCTATCATGGACTCTACCCACCCATTTAATCTCCTCCCACACCCCATGGACACTCTCCCCTATCATGGACTCTACCCACCCATTTAATCTCCTCCCACAGCCGTTGTACACTCTCCCCTATCACGGACTCTACCCACCCATTAATCTCCTCCCACAGCCCATGTACACTCTCCCCTATCACGGACTCTACCCACCCATTTAATCTCCTCCCACAGCCAATGTACACTCTCCCCTATCATGGACTCTACCCACCCATTTAATCTCCTCCCACAGCCCATGTACACTCTCCCCCATCATGGACTCTAACCACCCATTTAATCTCTTCCCACAGCCAATGTACACTCTCCCCTATCATGGACTCTACCCACCCATTTAACCTCCTCCCACACCCCATGGACACTCTCCCCTGTCATGGACTCTACCCACCCATTTAATCTCCTCCCACAGCCTATGTACACTCTACCCTATCATGGACTCTACCCAGCAATTTAATCTCCTCCCACAGCTCATGTACACTCTACCCTATCATGGACACTACCCACCCATTTAATCTCCTCCCATAGCCCATGTACACTCTACCCTATCATGGGCACTACCCACCCATTTAATCTCCTCCCACAGCCCATGTACACTCTCCCCGGTCATGGGCTCTACCCACCCATTTAATCTCCTCCCACAGCCCATGTACACTCTCCCCTATCATGGACTCTACCCACCCATTTAATCTCCTCCCACAGCCAATGTACACTCTCCCCTATCATGGACTCTACCCACCCATTTAATCTCCTCCCACAGCCCATGTACACTCTCCCCCATCATGGACTCTAACCACCCATTTAATCTCTTCCCACAGCCAATGTACTCTCTCCCCTATCATGGACTCTACCCACCCATTTAACCTCCTCCCACACCCCATGGACACTCTCCCCTGTCATGGACTCTACCCACCCATTTAATCTCCTCCCACAGCCTATGTACACTCTACCCTATCATGGACTCTACCCAGCAATTTAATCTCCTCCCACAGCTCATGTACACTCTACCCTATCATGGACACTACCCACCCATTTAATCTCCTCCCACAGCCCATGTACACTCTCCCCTATCATGGACTCTACCCACCCATTTAATCTCCTCCCACAGCCTATGTACACTCTACCCTATCATGGACTCTACCCAGCAATTTAATCTCCTCCCACAGCTCATGTACACTCTACCCTATCATGGGCTCTACCCACCCATTTAATCTCCTCCCACAGCCCATGTACACTCTACCCTATCATGGACTCTACCCACCCATTTAATCTCCTCCCACAGCCCATGTACACTCTCCCCCATCATGGACTCTAACCACCCATTCAATCTCTTCCCACAGCCAATGTACACTCTCCCCTATCATGGACTCTACCCACCCATTTAAACTCCTCCCACACCCCATGGACACTCTCCCCTGTCATGGACTCTACCCACCCATTTAATCTCCTCCCACAGCCTATGTACACTCTACCCTATCATGGACTCTACCCAGCAATTTAATCTCCTCCCACAGCTCATGTACACTCTACCCTATCATGGACACTACCCACCCATTTAATCTCCTCCCATAGCCCATGTACACTCTACCCTATCATGGGCACTACCCACCCATTTAATCTCCTCCCACAGCCCATGTACACTCTCCCCGATCATGGGCTCTACCCACCCATTTAATCTCCTCCCACAGCCCATGTACACTCTCCCCTATCATGGACTCTACCCACCCATTTAATCTCCTCCCACAGCCTATGTACACTCTACCCTATCATGGACTCTACCCAGCAATTTAATCTCCTCCCACAGCTCATGTACACTCTACCCTATCATGGGCTCTACCCACCCATTTAATCTCCTCCCACAGCCCATGTACACTCTACCCTATCATGGACACTACCCACCCATTTAATCTCCTCCCGCAGCCCATGTACACTCTACCCTATCATGGACTCTACCCACCCATTTATAGAAACATAGAAACATAGAAGATAGGAGCAGAAGTAGGCCATTTGGCCCTTCGAGCCTGCTCCGCCATTCAATGAGATCATGGCTGATCATCCAAATTCAGTACCCTGTCCCTGCCTTCTCCCCATATCCCTTGATCCCTTTAGCCTCAAGGAATATATCCAACTCTTTCTTGAATATATTTAATGAACTGGCCTCCACTGGCAGAGAATTCCACAGGTTCACCACTCTCTGGGTGAAGAAGTTCCTCCTCATTTCAGTCCTAAATGGCTTACCCCTTATCCTTAGACTATGACCCCTGGTTCTGGACCCCCCGGCCATCCGAAACATCCTTCCTGCATCTAATCTGTCCAGACCTGACAGAATTTTATAGGTTTCGATGAGATCCCCTCTCAATCTTCTAAACTCCAGTGAGTATAAGCCCAGTCGACACAATCTCTCCTCATACGTCATTCCTGCCATCCCAGGTATCAGCCTGGTGAATCTTCGCTGCACTCCCTCCATGGCAAGAACGTCCTTCCTCAGGTAAGGTGACCAAAACTGCACACAATACTCAAGGTGCGGTCTCACCAAGGCCCTGTACAACTGTAGCAAGACATCCTTCTTCCTGTACTCGAACCCTCTTGCTACGAAGGCCAGCATACCATTTGCCTTCTTAACCGCCTGCTGCACCTGCATGCTTACCTTCAGCGACTGGTGCACAATAACATCCAGGTCTCTTTGCACTTCCCCTTCTCCCAATCTATTGCCATTTAAATAATAATCTGCCTTCCTGTTTTTGCCACCAAAGTGGATAACCTCACATTTATCCACATTATAGTGCATTTGCCATGCTTCTGCCCAATCACCCAACCTGTCCAAATCGTACTGGAGTTTCCCGACATCCTCCTCGCAGCTTACCCTCCCGCCCAGCTTTGTGTCGTCTGCAAATTTGGAGATATTACATCCAATTCCCTCGTCCAGATTATTAATATATATTGTGAACAGCTGGGGTCCTAGGACCGATCCTTGCGGTACCCCACTAGTCACTGCCTGCCACTCGGAAAACGACACATTTATTCCAACTCTTTGCCTTCTGTCCGCCAACCAGTTCTCTATCCAAGTCAATACCTTGCACCCAATCCCATGTGCCTTAATTTTGCACGCTAATCTCTTGTGTGGGACCTTATCGAAAGCCTTCTGAAAGTCCAAATACACCACATCCACTGGTTCTCCCTTATCTATTTTACCAGTTACATCCTCAAAAAATTCCAGTAGATTAGTCAAGCATGATTTACCTTTTGTAAATCCATGTTGACTTTGTCCGATCCTGTCACTGCTTTCCAAGTGCTCTGCTATTACATCTTTTATAATAGACTAGCATTTTCCCCACTACCGATGTCAGGCTTACCGGTCTATAATTCCCCACTTTTTCTCTACCACCTTTTTTGAATAGTGGGGTAACATTAGCTACCCTCCAATCCATGGGTACCGTTCCAGAGTCTATAGAGTTCTGGAAGATGACCAGTAATGCATCTACTATCTCTAGGGCCACTTCCTTAAGTACCCTGGGATGTAGACCATCAGGCCCTAGGGATTTATCGGCCTTCCGTCCCATCAATTTTCCTAACACCATTTTCCTACAAATACTGATTTCTTTCAGTTCCTCTCTTTCATCAGACCCTATGTTCCCCAGCATCTCTGGGAGGTTATTTGTGTCCTCCTTTGTGAAGACAGAACCAAAGTATGTATTTAGTTGGTCTGCCATTTTCTTGTTTCCCATTATAAATTCCCCTGATTCTGACTGTAAGGGACCTATGCTTGACTTCACTCTCTTTTTCTCTTCACATATCTATAAAAGCTTTTACAGTCAGTTTTTATGTTCCCTGCTAGCTTACTCTCATATTCTATTTCCCCTTTCTTAATTAATCCCTTTGTCCTCCTTTGTTGACTCCTAAACTGCTCCCAATCCTCAGGATTATTGCTTTTTCTGGCCAATTTATATGTCCTCTCCTTGGATCTTATGCTATCCCTAATTTCCCTTGTTAGCCACGGTTGAGTCACCTTTTCTGTTTTATTTTTATGCCAAACTGGGATGAACAAATTCTGTAGTTCACCCATTCGGTCTTTGAATGTTTGCCATTGCCTATCCACTGTCAACCCTTTGAGCGCCATTCCCCACTCAATCCTACCCAACTCGCTCCTCAGGCATTCATAGTTTCCTTTATTTAAATTGAGGGCCCTTGTCTCTGAGTCAACTACTTCATTCTCCATCTTAATGAAGAATTCGATCATATTATGATCGCTCCGACCCAAGGGGCCTCGTACAACAAGATTGCTAATTAATCCGTTCTCGTTACATAATACCCAGTCTAAGACGGCCTGATCTCTGGTTGGTTCCTCGACATATTGGTCCAGGAAACCATCCCGTAAACACTCCAGGAATTCCTCCTCCACAGTATTGTTACTAATTTGGTTGGCCCAATCTATATGTAGATTAAAGTCACCCATGATGACTGCTGTGCCCTTATTGCACGCTTCTTTAATTTCCCTTTTAATGCCATCCCCAACCTTCACCTTACTGTTTGGAGGTCTATATACCACTCCCACTAATGTTTTTTTCCCCTTAGTATTTCTCAATTCTACCCATACAGATTCCACATCATCAGAGCTAATATCCTTCATTACAATTGTATTAATCCCTTCTTTAACCAGTAATGCTACCCCACCTCCCTTTCCTTTTTGCCTATCTTTCCTGAATATCGAATACCCCTGGATGTTGAGTTCCCAGTCTTGGCCATCCTTGAGCCACGTTTCTGTAATCCCAACCAAATCGTATTCGTTTACCTCTATTTGCGCAGCCAATTCATCCACCTTATTACAAATGCTCCTCGCATTAAGACACAAAGCCTTCAGGCTTGTTTTTTTAACGCTCTTAGACCTATTAGAATTATTATTTACTGTGGCCACGTTTGATTTAAACCGTTGATTTCTCTGACTGCCACTTTTGTTTTTCTCCTTCCTATCTTTTGCTTTTATCCCTGTTTTCCTTTCCTCTGTCCCCCTGCTCAGGCTCCCAACCCCCTGCCATTTTAGTTTAAACCCCCCCGAACAGTGCTAGCAAACCTCCCCGCAAGGATATTTGTCCCGCTCTGGTTCAGGTGCAACCCGTCCGACTTGTACAAGTCCCACCTTTCCCAGAAGCAGGCCCAGTGATCCAGGAAACTAAAGCCCTCCCTCCTGCACCAACTCTTTAACCACGCATTCATCTGCTCTATCCTCCTATTCCTATACTCACTAGCACGTGGCACCGGTTGTAATCCAGAGATTACAACCTTTAAGGTGCTGCTCTTTAATCTGCTACCTAGCTCCCTAAATTCTTGTTGCAGGACCTCATCCCTCTTCCTACCTATGTCGTTGGTCCCAATGTGAACCACGACCTCTGCCTGTTCACCCTCCCCTTTCAGAATGCCCTGCAGCCGTTCAGTGACATCCTTGACCCTGGCACCAGGGAGGCAACAAACCATCCTGGAGTCACGTCTACGGCCACAGAACCGTCTATCTGTTCCCCTTACGATAGAATCCCCTACCACTATTGCTCTCCCACTCTTTTTCCTCCCTTCCTGAGCAGCAGCAACACCCCCGGTGCCAGGAAGTTGGCTGCTGTTGCCTTCCCCTGGTGTGTCATCCCCCTCAACAATATCCAAATTGGTATACCTGTTTGAAAGGGTGATGGCCAGAGGGGTCTTCTGCACTACTTGCCTGCTTCTACTGCTCCACCTGGTGGTCACCCATTTCCTTTCTGCCTGTGCAGCCCTACCCTGCGGCGTGACCAACTCATCAAACGTGTAATCCACGACCCTCTCAGCATCATGAATGCTCCACAACCCATCCATCCGCAGCTCCAGCGCCTCAATACGGCCCGTTAGCAGCTGCAGCTGGATGCATTTCTGGCACACGTGGTCATCAGGGACACCGGCAGAGTCCCTGAATTCCCACATAGAGCAAGAGGAGCACAACACGGGGCTGGGCTCTCCTGGCATAACTTACCCCTTTAATTAATTTAAATTAATTCAATACCGCCAGTTAAAGATATACTCTAGGGTGCTTATTTACCAACTGTCCCCACTACACCACAGAGACCCAAGAAAATATAAACCGCAGAATTTAAGCTTGTAATAAAAGAAATACTCACCAACCAATCACTTACCTGCTTCCTGGTGACGTCACACTTGGATTACTTTTTACCTCTCTCCCGGAACCTGTATTGGTGATCCCTCGCAGGTCCGCTGCCTCTCCGGTCTCGGGGCTCTGGGCCTCGCTGCCTCGGGCTGCTGTTTAAGTACCTCTGCCGCCTCTGGTGATCCCTCGCAGGTCCGCTGCCTCTCCGGTCTCGGGGCTCTGGGCCTCGCTGCCTCGGGCTGCTGTTTAAGTACCTCTGCCGCCTCTGGTGATCCCTCGCAGGTCCGCTGCCTCTCCGGTCTCGGGGCTCTGGGCCTCGCTGCCTCGGGCTGCTGTTTAAGTACCTCTGCCGCCTCTGGTGATCCCTCACAGGTCTGCTGCCTCTCCGGTCTCGGGGCTCTGGGCCTCGCTGCCTCGGGCTGCTGTTTAAGTACCTCTGCCGCCTCTGGTGATCCCTCACAGGTCCGCTGCCTCTCCGGTCTCGGGGCTCTGGGCCTCGCTGCCTCGGGCTGCTGTTTAAGTACCTCTGCCGCCTCTGGTGACCCCTCACAGGTCTGCTGCCTCTCCGGCCTCGGGGCTCTGGGCCTCGCTGCCTCGGGCTGCTGTTTAAGTACCTCTGCCGCCTCTGGTGATCCCTCGCAGGTCCGCTGCCTCTCCGGCCTCGGGGCTCTGGGCCTCGCTGCCTCGGGCTGCTGTTTAAGTACCTCTGCCGCCTCTGGTGATCCCGCGCAGGTCCGCTGCCTCTCCGGTCTCGGGGCTCTGGGCCTCGCTGCCTCGGGCTGCTGTTTAAGTACCTCTGCCGCCTCTGGTGATCCCTCGCAGGTCCGCTGCCTCTCCGGTCTCGGGGACCAGATGGTTTCCATCCCAGGGTTTTAAAGGAAGTAGGTGAGCACTTTGCAGATGCCTTAACTATAATCTTCCAAAGTTCTCTCAATTCAGGAACCATTCCTTTAGTTTGGAAAATTGCGCATGTCACTCCACTTTTTAAGAATGCGAGTGAGGGAAACCAGGGAATTATAGACCAGTGAGCCTAACATCTGTTGTGGGGAAATTGCTAGAGTCTATAATTAAGGATAGGGTGATTGAACACCTTGAAAATTTTCAGTTGATCAGTGAGAGCCAGCATAGATTTGTGAAAGGTAGGTCATGCCTGACAACCCTGATTGAATTCTTTGAAGAGGTAACTAAAGTAGTGGACAGTGGAATGTCTATGGATGTTATTTATATGGACTTCCAGAGGCATTTGATAAAGTCCCACACAAGAGACTGTTATCTAAGGTGGAAGCCCATGGAATTGAGGGCAAATTATTGACTTGGCTAGGAGATTGGCTGAGCGGCAGGAGACAGAGAGTGGGGATAATGGGTAGGTACTCAAATTGACAGGATGTGACTAGTGGTGTCCCGCAGGGATCTGTGTTGGGGCCTCAACTATTCACAATATTTATTAATGACTTAGATGATGGCATAGAATGTCATATATCCAAATTTGCCGATGACACAAAGATAGGCAGCAGTGTAGGCAGTGTAGATGGAAGCATAAAATTACACAGGGATATCGACAGAGTAAGTGAACGGGCAAAACTGGCAAATGGATTTCAATGTCGGCAAATGTGAGGCCATCCACTTTGGATCTAAAAAGGATAGAACAGGGTACTTTCTGAAAGCTAAAAACAGTGGATGTTCAAAGAGACTTGGGGGACCAGGGACATCGATCATTAAAATGTCATGAGCAGGCACAGAAAATAATGAAAAAGGCTAATGGAATGCTGGCCTTTATATCAAGAGGACTAGAGTACAAGGGGGTAGAAGTTATTCTGCAGCTGTACAAAGCCCTGGTTAGACCACACCTGGAGCACTGGGAGCAGTTCTGGGCACCACACCTTAGGAAGGATATATCGGCCTTGGAGGGAGTGCAGCGTAGGTTTACCAGAATGATACCCGGACTTCAAGGGTTAAATTACGAGGAGAGATTACACAAACTAGGGTTGTATTCTCTATAACTTAGAAGGTTAAGGGGTGATCTGATTGAAGCTTTCAGGATATTAAGGGGAACAGGTAGGGTGGATAGAGAGAAACTATTTCCACTGGTTGGGGAGTCTAGAACTAGGGGACATAGTCTAAAAATTACAGCCAGACCTTTCATGAGTGAAATTAGGAAACACTTCTACACACAAAGGGTGGTAGAAGTTTGGAACTCTTCCTCAAACAGAAATTGATGCTCGATCAATTGTTAATTTTAAATCCGAGATTGATAACTTTTTGTTAACCAAAGGTATTAAGGGATATGGGGAAAGGCGGGTATATGGAGTTAGGTCGCAGATCAGCCATGATCTCATTGAATGGCGGAACAGGCTCGAGGGGTTGAATGGCCTCCTCCTGTTCCTATGTTCCTATGTTCCCACAACAACCCTTTTTTTTTAACTCATTCAAGGGATGTGGGCATCGCTGGCAAGGCCAGCATTTATTGCCCACCCCTAATTGCCCTTGAGAAGGTGGTGGCGAGGTGTCTTCTTGAACCGCTGCAGTCCATGTGGTGAAGGTACTCCCACAGTGCTGCTAGGTAGGGAGTGCCAGGATTTTGACCCAGCGATGGTGAAGGAATGGCGATATATTTCCGAAGTCAGGATGGTATGTGACTTGGAGTGGAACTTGTGATGTTCCCATGCGCTGGCTGCCCTTTTCATTCTAGGTGGTAGAGGTCGCAGATTTGGGATTTCCCTGTCACTTCATCAAAGAATTCAATCAAGTGTCATTCGCAACTCCTCAGATAATGAAGCAGTCCGTGCCCGCATGCAACAAGACCTGGACGACATTCAGGCTTGGGCTGATAAGTGGCAGGTAACATTTGCACCACACAAGTGCCAGGCAATGACTATCTCCAACAAGCAAGAGTCTAACCACTGCCCCTTGACATTCAACGGCATTACCATCGCCGAATCCCCCACTACCAACATCCTGGGGGGGTCATATTGACCAGAAACTTAACTGGACCAGCCACATGAATACTGTGGCAACAAGAGCAGGTCAGAGGCTAGGTATTCTTTGGCGGGTGTCTCACCTCCTGACTCCCCAAATCTTTTCCGAGGCACAAGTAAGGAGTGTGATGGAACATTCTCCACTTGCCTGGATGAGTGCAGCTCCAACAACACTCAAGGAGCTCGACACTATTAAATCCGTGTGTTAATGGAGACACGGAATGCAGGAGTTGGTTTAACAAGTCTTTACTGAATGGAGACAGTCTGGAAACTGAAACTACAGAAGCCTGCCAGGGCCTTTTACACAGGGATGGTCACTGCCGGTACTGCAGTCTGAGACCAGTTATTCCCTTAAAAGGACATACACAACAATTCCTCCCCTTTTAGATAAACAGTACATAACATTCATTTAACAACTAAATAATAACTAATTACAATTACAATTACGGTTGCTAGATACATTAGTTGAAGTTAAGCAATTATAAGTTCAGTCTTTGAGGAGGCTTCCTGATTCTGTCTGGATAACGCCTCTTTGGGATATCAGGTTCTTCTGGCAAGGTTGAGTCGGGATCAATGTCGTTGTTTGGTTCGTCTGCTTCCAATAGCACCGATTCTGCGGTAGATGCAATTGGTACTTCGGTTTCATCGCCAGGTGTATCAGATCGTGGTGTGGAGTTGAGGTTTTCCAGTGACTCTAGAATCTGGTCAGCATGGCATCTTACAATGCTTTCTCCAACGTCCACGGTATACATTAGAGGTCCTTGCCGTGTACAGATCGTTCCTGGCTGCCATTTCTCTGTGTGGTAGTCCCGGGCCAAAACTGATTGACCTATCTTAAAACTCCTGGTCGGCCTTTCATTCATATTCTGAAACTGCCTGTTCTCCACATCTCTTCTGACGTTTGGCTTAACCAAATCCAGGCGGCATCGTAATCTTCGATTGAAGAACATCATGGCTGGAGTTTGGTTGGTAACCGCATGTGTAGCATTCCGGTAGGCAAACAAGGAGTTATCCACCTTGTGTTGTAGGGGTATATCTTCATTACACATTGCCTTGATAGCCTTCTTGAATGTTTGAACAAACCTCTCGGCCAATCCATTAGTGGCTGGATGATATGGGGCGGATGTGTAATGCTTAACACCATTGTTCTTTAAGAACCTCCAGAACTCTTCAAACACAAACTGTGGTCCATTGTCAGAGCAAATCTGTTCAGGCAGCCCATTCCTGGCGAATATGGTTCGTAAGACTGTGATAGTTTTTTCTGTGGTGGTTGAGGACATTTTTATTACCTCTGGCCACTTTGAATGTGCATCCACCGCAATTAAAAACATCGAGTCCATAAAGGGACCAGCAAAATCAATGTGCACCCTTTGCCATGGAGATGAGGGCCACTCCCATGGATGTAGAGGGGCTTGTGGTGGGGCGTTTTGGACCTTCTGGCATCCTGTACAGCTCTTGGTCATCTCTTCGATTTCTCTATCGATTCCCGGCCACCACACAAACGCTCTGGCTAAGTTCTTCATTTTTACCCCTCCCAGATGACCCTCATGAAGCTCATTGAGCACTCTATCCTTCAATTTGGGTGGAATTACTACTCTGGATCCACACATCAAGGTTCCTCTGCACACTGACAGCTGTTCTCTTCTCGGCGAGAATGCTGGCAGCAGTGGTTCGCCATGTGCTGGCCATCCCTTCACCGTTAAATCATAGACCCAGAAGAGTGTCGGGTCATTTCGTGTTTCCTTTTCTATGTTTGCATTCATCACAGGAAGACATTCGACAATAGTCGAGTGGAGTAACTCCACTGGATCCACTGCCAGTTCTTCTTCCACCGTCGGCAACGGTAGGCGCGACAATCCATCAGCATTCCCATGCTGTTTAGTTCCTTTGTACTCAATGTCATATTGGTGTGCCCCTAGGAAAAGGGACCACCTCTGTAGCCGTTGTGCCGTCATTATCGGTACGCCCTTCTGAGGGTTGAAAATGGAGACGAGAGGTTGATGATCAGTTAGTAGAGTAAATTTCTGACCGTGCAGGTAGTGATTGAACTTCTTCACCCCCCACACCAGGCCGAGGGCCTCTCTGTCAATCTGGGCGTAGTTACGCTCGGCTGAAGTTAACGAGCGTGACGCAAAAGCTATCAGCCTCGCAGAACCATCAAGGGATTTATGTGACAGTACCGCCCCAATGCCGTAGGGAGACGCATCACACGCCAATCTTATCGGTAGTGATGGGTTGTAGTGAGCCAATACTTCTCTTGAAGTGATTAGGTCCTTACTCTTCTGAAAGGCCCGCTTACATTCATTGCTCCATTTCTATGCTACTCCCGTTCGTAGTAGGGCGTTCAGTGGATGCAGAATTGTGGACAAATTCGGCAAAAACTTATGGTAGTAATTCACCAATCCGAGGAATGACCTCAGCTGTGACACATTTTCAGGCGCTGGAGCCTTAACTACTGCTTCAATTTTGTCAGGGGACTTATGCAACCCATCTTCATCAATCACGTGGCCACAATACGATACCTGTTTCTTAAAAAACTCGCACTTGGGGCGATTGGCTCATAGCCCATGTTCACGAAGTCTAGTGAGCACCTGCTCTAGGTTGGCAAGGTGTTCACTGTCATCTTCACCTGTCACTAGGATGTCGTCCAAGTAACACTGAGTCCTTGGAATCCCTTGCAGGACTTGTTCCATCGCTCTTTGCCATATCGCCGGAGCTGATGCTACTCCGAATACCAGTCGATTATACTGGTAAAGACCTTTGTGAGTGTTTATCGTGAGATACTTCCTAGAGGATTCTTCAACCTCCATCTGCAAATATGCTTGCGCTAGCTCAATTTTTGTAAAACGCTTCCCTCCGGATAGTGAGGCGAAGATATCTTCTATCCTTGGAAGAGGATATTGTACTGTGTGAAGGACTGGGTTCACTGTCACCTTGAAGTCCCCACAGATGCGAACCTTCCTTGGCTCCTCAGACTTATTGTTTAACGTTTTCTTCATGACAGGAGCGATGGGTGTCCCCCACTCACTTCAGTCTACCTTAGATAACACGCCTGCATTCTCCAGATTCTCCAGCTCTGCCTCGACGGCTGGGCGAATTGCATATGGTACCGGTCTTGCTTTGAAAAACTTGGGAATGGCATTCTCCTCTATTTTTATCGAGGCGGTTACGCCTTTAAGAGTGCCCAGTTCTTGTTGAAATACCTCTTTGGCGTCAGCTAAGATTGTTGACAATCGTCCAGGAGTGACGTCGTCATCCTTTTTACCAGCCACCGTCAGTGCCTGAATGGAGTGCCAGTCTAAACTTATCTTTCTGATCCATTCACGTCCCAATAACGGTGGTCCACCATCTTGCAGAATGTAGAGATACAATTTCCGTATTTTCTTGCCGTTGTATTCGACAGGCACCCTTATTTTTCCTCTGGGGTATACTTTTTGCCCCGTATACGTCCTCAAGACAATGGATGTCTCTCTCAAGGGTATGTGTGAGAATAGCCGCTCGTAGTCTCGTCGCTTCATGACGGTTAGAGCTGATCCTGTATCCAATTCCATTTTGACTTGAGACCCTGCTATCGTGAGGGCGACCCAAATGGTTCGGTGATCCTCTTTTGCGATTATGTTGTGAAGTTTGAGACAGCTTAGTCTCTTGTTCCCGGATTCACTATCGCTCATCTGGTCTTCGGGACTACTGTCCGTCATCTTTTGTACTTTCCTGTACGGTTCCTTAGTAGCCTTTTTATTGTCGTTGGTCTTCTTCTCAGACCTGCAAACTCGTGCAATGTGTCCCATCTTTCCGCATTGCCTGCATATTTTGTCCTTGGACCAGCAGTCCTTCTGGTCATGGTTTGTTCTGCCGCAGCGATAACATTTTGCAAATCCCCGTGTCATTTTGTGGGTGCCGTATTCCTGGGGCTTTTGTTGTATTTCCGCAGCTCCCCTTGCTGCTGCTTCGTACGATACTGCCACGCTGAAAGCCTTATCTAGCGTCAGCTGTTTCTCTGAGAGTAACCTCTTCAGGGTTCCTTCACTCAGGAGTCCACAGGCAAATTTGTCCCGTAAGGTATCTGCCAGTCCTGCTCCGAACTGGCAGTGCTTTGATAGCTTGCATAGTTCCGTAAGGTAATCAGCATTGCTCTCATTTTTATGCTGATTTCTCCTGTGGAATTTAAATCTTTCTGCTATCAGCAGCGGTGTAGGATTTAGGTGTTCCTGTAGGATAGCAACAATTTCGTTAAAACTCTTCGCCTTCGGTCTGGCTGGAGTAATCAGGTCCCGCAATAGGCCGTACGTTCTTGCGCCCATTAAATTTAGCAATACCGATGCCTTTTTCCCCTCGGCTATTTTGTTTGCCTCGCAATATACCTCGACTCTTTCCACATACGTGGTCCAGTCTTCTATTGCATTATCGAAGGCAGTGATATCGCCAGTCTTTGGCATCTTGAAAATCTAAGATGGCGTCTCCCGCGCTTTTCCTTAGTCCCCGATGGATCAAAATGGCGCCTCCCGCGCTTTTCCTTCTTCCCCGCCGAGTTAAGATGGCGCCTCCCGTGCCTTCCCACCGCTGCCGCTGCTGTCAACGCCGCTCTCCGCGGTATTTTTATTTTTAACCATTCCCGTCGTGGAGCGGACCCTCTGGGACACTTCCCTCCCTCTTCTTAGGTCCGAACGCTGCCCGGCTGCGAATCACTGGCCGCGCCCTGTGTGCTCCACCCTCTCTCTCTCTCTTTGCTTCCCGACTTGCTGCCCGGCCCCGTTACAGAGCCACGCGATCGAGCTCTAGCCCGCCGCAGCCCAGGAAGGATCAGTGCACTACCTGCCACCAGCCCGATTAGCTGGGAAACCACAGACTGGGGAACCAAGCCTGGCTCTTGACAGTCTCCCCTGCAAGTTTTCAATCCGATGATTTGGAGGGCGGTTGCCCACGGTCGACGCCCGTTTCTCGAGTTTCTTTGGATTTTTTTTTTTTCTTTCTGGCTTCGACCTTCAATAACGTCGTCTGAGGTGCTGCCGAGTTGCAGGTAAGTTCGTTTCTTACTCGTCGCCAGTATTAAATCCGTGTGTTAATGGAGACACGGAATGCAGGAGTTGGTTTAACAAGTCTTTACTGAATGGAGACAGTCTGGAAACTGAAACTACAGAAGCCTGCCAGGGCCTTTTATACAGGGATGGTCACTGCCGGTACTGCAGTCTGAGACCAGTTATTCTCTTAAAGGGACATACACAACAGACACCATCCGGACAAAGCAGCCCGCTTGATTGGCACCCCATCCACCACCTTAAACATTCACTCCCTCCACCACCGGTGTACCATGTCTGCAGTGTGTACCATCTACAAGATGCACTGCAGCAACTCGCCAAGGCTTCTTCGGCAGCACCTCCCAAACCCGCGACCTCTACCACCTAGAAGGAAAAGGGCAGCAGACTCATGGGAACACCACCACCTCCAAGTTCCCCTCCAAGTCACACACCATCCTGACGTGGAAGTATATCGCCGATCCTTCATCGTCGCTGGGTCAAAATCCTGGAACTCCCTCCCTAACAGCACTGTGGGAGTACCCTCACCACACGGACTGCAGCGGTTCAAGAAGGCGGCTCACCACCACCTTCTCAAGGGCAACAAGGGATGGGCAATAAATACTGGTCAAACATGATTTGCCTTTAACTGACTTTAATTTATTAGTCCATAATTTTCTAAGTGACAATTAATTTTGTTTTGGAGTATTGTCTTTAAAGGCTTCCCCAGCACTGACGTTAGGCTGGCTGGCCAGTAATTGCTCGGTTGATCCCTCTCCCCCTCTCTAGTGAAGACAGGTGCAGAGTCCTCATTGAGTACCTCAGCCATGCCCTCTGTCTCCACAAGAAGATCTCCTTTTTGGTTCCTAATCGGCCCTACCCTTCCTTCGACTACCCTTTTACTATTTATATGTTTATAAAAGACATTTTGGTTCCCTTTTATGTTAGCTGCTAATCTATTCTCATGCTCTCTCTTTGCCCCTCTTATTCCCTTTTTAGGTCTCTGTACTTTCAGTATTCAGCTTGATTCTCTACTATATTATGAACCTTACAATTATCAATTTTTCTGTTGAATTTGAATCTCTGTCTTTAATCTTCCAGGGAGCTCTAGCTGTGGATGCCCTTCCTTTCCCACTTGTGGGAATGTGTCTACTCTGTATCTGAACTATCTCCTCTTTGAAGTCCTTCCATTGTTCAATTACTGTTTTGCCTACCAATTTTTGATTCCAATCCACCTGCCAGAACCCTTTTTAACTCTCTGAAATTAGCCCTCTTCCAGTTAAGTATTTTCACATTTGGTTGTGTCAGCCAGTGGCTCAGTTGGTAGCACCCTCGCCTCTGAGTCAGATGATTACAAGTTCACAGTCCCACTCCAGAGACATCAGAATCATAGAATCATAGAAATTTACAGCACTGAGGGGGCTATTTGGCCCATCGTATCCATGCTGGTCGACAAAGAGCTATCCACCTTAATCCCACCTGCCAGCTCTTGGTCCATAGCCTTGTAGGCCACAGCACCTCAAGTGCATATCCAAGTTCTTTTTGAATGTGGTGAGAGTTTCTGCCTCTACCATCCTTTCAGGCAGTGAGTTCCAGACCCCCACCACCCTCTGGGTGAAAACATTTCCCCTCAACTCCCCTCTAAACCTCCTACCATTTACTTTAAATCTGTGCCCCCTGGTTATTGACCCTTCTGCTAAGGGAAATAGGTCCTTTCTATCCACTCTATCCAGGCCCCTCATAATTTTATACACCTCAATTAGGTCTCCCCTCAGCCTCCTCTATTCCAAAGAAAACAACCCCAGCCTCTCCAATCTTTCCTCATAGCTAAAATTCCCCAGCCCGGGCAACATCCTCGTAAATCTCCTCTATACCCTCTCTAGCGCAATCACATATTTCCTGTAATGTGGTGACCAGAACTGCACGCAGTACTCTAGCTGAGGCCTAACTAGTGTTTTACACAGTTCAAGCATAACCTCCCTGCTCTTATATTCTATGCCTCGGCTAATAAAGGCAAGTATCCCGTGTGCCTTCTTAACCACCTTATCTACCTGTCCTGCTACCTTCAGGGATCTGTGGACATGCACTCCAAGGTCCTTCTGTTCCTCTGCACTTTTCAGTGTCCTACCATTTATTGTGTATTCCCTTTCTTGTTAGCCCTCCCCAACTGCATTACCTCACAATTCTCCAGACTGAATTCCATTTGCCACTGTTCTGCCCACCTGACCAGTCCATTGATATCTTCCTGCAGTCTGCAGCTTTCTTCTTCATTATCGACCACACGGCCAATTTTTGTATCATCTGCAAACTTCTTAATCATACCCCCTACATTCAAGTCTAAATCATTGATATATATCACAAAAAGCAAGGGACCTAGTACTGAGCCCTGCGGAACCCCACTGGAAACAGCCTTCCAGTCACAAAAACACCCATCGACCATATCCCTTTGCTTCCTACTTCTGAGCCAATTTTGGATCCAACTTGCCACTTTGCCTTGGATCCCATGAGCTTTTAATTTCATGACCAGTCTGCTATGTGGGACCTTATCAAAAGCCTTGCTAAAATCCATATACATGTCAAATGCACAACCCTCCTTGTTACCTCCTCAAAAAATTCAATCAAGTTAGTCAGATGCGACCTCCCCTTAACAAAACAATAGCAAAATACTGTGGATGCTGGAAATCCGAAATAACAACAGAAAACGCTGGAAAAACTCAGCAGGCCCGGCAACATCCGTGGAGAGAGAAACAGAGTCAACGTTTCAGGTCGAAACCCTTCGTCAGAACTGAGAAAAAAAGCAGGAAATGAAACAGATTAAAAGGCCAGTTTGGGGGCTGGGAAATGGGGGAGGGGATGAAAGAACAAAGGGGAGATCTGAGAGGTGAAGAGACATTAAGAGATATTCAAGGCGAGACAAGATGGTAATAGGACAGGTAAAGAAACAAAGGATGGCTCTAGTTGAAGTGTGAAATACGCTGGCAGAATGAGAGACAGCTGCCATGTGGGAGAGAAAAAAAGGGAAAAGGCACAAACCAAAGGTGCGGATAAAAAATATATAAAAATATAATAGGGGCCGAGATTATGATCTGAAATTGTTGAACTCAATATTGAGTCCGGAAGGCTGTAAAGTGCCTAATCGGAAGATGAGGTGCTGTTCCTCGAGCTTACGCTGAGCTTCCGTGGAACAATGCAAGAGGCCGCGGACAGTGAGGTCTGAGTGGGAATGGAGCGGTGAATTGAAATGACAGGTGACCGGAGCTCAGGGTCACTCTCACAGACTGAACGGAGGTGTTCCGCAAAGCGGTCACCCAATCTGACCCCGAGCTTCCGGTCGCCTGTCATTTCAATTCACCGCTCCATTCCCACTCAGACCTCACGTTCCGCGGCCTCTTGCATTGTTCCACGGAAAACATTGAAACATATAGAAACATAGAAGATAGGAGCAGGAGTAGGCCATTCGGCCCCTTGAGCCTGCTCCGCTATTCAATGAGATCATGGCTGATCATCCAAATTCAGTAAACTGTCCCTGCTTTCTCCCCATATCCCTTGGTCCCTTTAGCCTTAAGAAATATATCCAACTCCTTCTTGAATATATTTAATGAATTGGCCTCTACTGCCTTCTGTGGTAGCAAATTCCACAGGTTCGCCACTCTCTGGGTGAAGAAATTCCTCTTCATCTCTGTCCTAAATGGCTTACCCCTTATCCTTAGACTGTGACCCCTGGTTCTGGACTCCCCGACCATTGGGAACATCCTTCCTGCATCTAGTCTGTTTAGTCCTGTTAGAATTTTATAAGTTTCGATGAGATCCCCTCTCATTCTTCTAAACTCCAGCGAGTACAAGCCCAATCAATCCAATCTCTCCTCATACGTCATTCCTGCCATCCCAGGTATCAGCCTGGTGAATCTTCGCTGCACTCCCTCCATGGCAAGAACATCCTTCCTCAGATAAGGCGACCAAAACTGCACACAATACTTAAGGTGTGGGCTCACCAAGGCCCTGTACAACTGCAGCAAGACATCCTTGTTCCTGCACTCAAACCCTCTCGCTACGAAGGCAAACATACCATTTGCCTTCTTAACCATCTGCTGCACCTGCATGCTTACCTTCAGTGACTAGTGCACAAGGACACCCAGGTCTCGTTGCACTTCCCCTTCTCCCAATCTATTGCCATTCAGATAATAATCTGCCTTCCTGTTTTTGACACCAAAGTGGATAACCTCGCATTTATCCACATTATATTGCATCTGCCATGCCCAATCACCCAACCTGTCCAAATCAGACTGGAATTGCTCGGCATCCTCCTCACAGCACACACGCCCACCCAGCTTTGTGTCGACTGCAAACTTGGAGCTATTACATCTAGTTCCCTCGTCTAGATCATTAATATATATTGTGAATAGCTGGGGTCCAAGGACTGATCCCTGCAGTACCCCACTAGTCACTGCCTGCCACTCGGAAAAAGACCCGTTTATTCCAACTCTTTGCTTTCTGTCTGCCAACCAGTTCTCTATCCAAGTCAATACCTTGCCCCCAATCCCATGTGCCTTAACTTTACACGCTAATCTCTTATGCGGGACCTTATCGAACGCCTTTTCAAAGTCCAAATACACCACATCCACTGGTTCTCCCTTATCTATTTTACCAGTTACATCCTCAAAAAATTCCAGTAGATTAGTCAAGCACGATTTACCCTTTGTAAATCCATGTTGACTTTGTCCGATCCGGTCACTGTTTTCCAAGTGCTCTGCTATTACATCTTTCATAATGGACTCTAGCATTTTCCCCACTACCGATGTCAGGCATACCGGTCTGTAATTCCCCGTTTTCTCTCTACCAACTTTTTTGAATAGTGGGTTAACATTAGTTACCCTCCAATCCATGGGTACTGTTCCAGAGTCTATTGAATTTTGGAAGATGACCAGCAATGCATCTACTATTTCTAGGGCCATTTCCTTAAGTACCCTAGGATGTAGATTATCAGGCTCTGGGGATTTATCGGCCTTCAATCCCATCAATTTCCCTAACACCATTTCCTTACAAATACTGATTTCTTTCAGTTCCTCCCCCTCATTAGACGCTATGTTCCCCGACATCTCTGGGAGGTTATTTGTGTCCTCCCTTGTGAAGACAGAACCAAAGTATGTATTTAATTGGTCTGCCATTGCTTTGTTCCCCATTATAAATTCTCCTGTTTCTGACTGCAAGGGACCTATGCTTGACTTCACCAATCTTTTTCTCTTCACATCTATAAAAGCTTTTACAGTCAGTTTTTACATAAGAACATAAGAAGTAGGAGCAGGAGTAGGCCATACAGCCCCTCGGGCCTGCTCCGCCATTCAATAGGATCATGGCTGATCCGAATCTAGACTCACGTCCACTTCCCTGCCCTCTCCCCGTAACCCCTAATTCCCTTATCTGCTAGGAAACTGTCTATCTCCATTTTAAATTTATTTAATGTTGCAGCTTCCACAGCTCTCTGGGGTAGCAAATTCCATAGATTTACTACCCTCTGAGTGAAGAAGTTTCTCCTCATCTCAGTTTTGAAAGGGCAGCCCCTTATACTAAGATTATGCCCCCTAGTTCTAGTCTCACCCATCAGTGGAAACATCCTCACCGCATCCACCCAATCAAGCCTCCTCACAGTCTTATATGTTTCGATAAGATCGCCTCTCATTCTTCGGAACTCCAATGAGTAGAGTCCCAACCTACTCAACCTTTCCTCATACGTCAACCCCCTCATCTCCGGAATCAACCAAGTGAACCTTCTCTGAACTGCCTCGAGAGCAAGTATATCTTTTCTTAAATATGGAAATCAAAACTGCACGCAGTATTCCAGGTGTGGCCTCACCAATACCCTGTATTACTGCAGCAAGACTTCCCTGTTTTTATACTCCATCCCCCTTGCAATAAAAGCCAAGATTCCATTGGCCTTCCTGATCACCTGCTGCACCTACATACTAACTTTTTGTGTTTCATGCACCAGGACCCCCAGATCCCTTTGTACTGTAGCACTTTGCAGTTTCTCTCCATTTAGATAATAACTTGCTCTTTGATTTTTTCTGCCAAAGTGCATAACCTCACACTTTCCAACATTATATTGCATCTGCCAAATCTCTGCCCACTCACTTAGCCTGTCTATGTCCTTTTGCAGGTTTTTTATGTCCTCCTCACTCACTGCTTTCCCTCCCATCTTTGTGTCATCGGCAAACTTGGATATGTTGCACTCGGTCCCTTCCTCCAAATCGTTAATATAGATTGTAAAGAGTTGGGGTCCCAGCACTGACCCCTGCGGAACACCACTGGTTACTGATTGCCAGCCCGAGAACGAACCATTTATCCCAACTCTTTGTTTTCTGTTAGATAGCCAATCTTCCACCCATGCCAGTATATTACCTCGAATTCCGTGATTTTTTATCTTGATCAGTAATCTTTTGTGTGGAACCTTGTCAAATGCCTTTTGGAAGTCCAAATACACTACATCCACTGGTTCCCCTTTATCCACCCTGTATGTTACGTCCTCAAAGAATTCGAGCAAATTTGTCAAACATGACTTCCCCTTCATAGAACCATGCTGACTCTGTCCTATTAAATTATGTTTATCCAAATGCTCTGTTACTGTTTCCTTAATAATGGACTCCAACATTTTGCCAACCACAGATGTTAGGCTAAATGGTCTATAGTTTCCGGCTTTTTGTCTACTTCCCTTCTTAAATAAG
Source organism: Somniosus microcephalus (assembly GCF_052327205.1). Taxonomy (NCBI): domain Eukaryota; kingdom Metazoa; phylum Chordata; class Chondrichthyes; order Squaliformes; family Somniosidae; genus Somniosus; species Somniosus microcephalus. The sequence continues at coordinate 345,519,698 of NC_140990.1, read as the reverse complement.
AATGTTACATTAGCGGTTTTCCAATCTGCCGGGACCTTTCCTGAGTCCAGGGAGTTTTGGAAAATAATCACAAATGCATCCACAATCCCTACCGCCACTTCTCTCAAGACCCTAGGATGTAGGCCATCAGGTCCGGGGGATTTATCCGCCTTAAGTCCCATTATTTTACTGAGTACCATCTCCTTAGTGATTTTAATCGTCTTTAGCTCCTCCCCCCCATTGACCCCTGTTTGTCCAGTGTTGGGATATTTTTAGTGTCCTCTACTGTAAAGACTGATACAAAATATTTGTTCAGCGTCTTTGCCATCTCTATGTTCCCCACCACTAGTTTCCCGGTCCCATCCTCTAAAGGACCAACGTTCACTTTAGCCACCCTTTTTCTTTTTATATAGCTGTAGAAACTCTTGCTATCTGTTTTTATATTTTTTGTTCGTTTACTTTCATAATCTATCTTCCCTTTCTTAATTAATATTTTAGTTATTCTTTGCTGGCTTTTAAATGCTTCCCAATCTTCTATCCTCCCACTAGATTTGGCTACTTTATATGCCCTTGTTTTCAGTCGGATACTATCCTTTATTACTTTACTAAGCCACGGATGGCTGTCTTTTCTTTTACTCCCCTTTTTCCTCTGTGGAATATATTTATCTTGAAAGATGTGAACTATCTCCTTGAATGTAGACCACTGCTCTTGTACCGTCTTACACTTTAATCTGTTTTCCCAGTCCATTTTAGTCAATTCTACTCTCATACCTTCATAGTCTCCTTTATTTAAGCTCAGTACGCTGGTTTGAGATCCAACTCTCTCGCCCTCAAACTGAATTTGGAATTCAACCATATTATGGTCACTCATTCCAAGGGGATCCTTTACTAGGACATTTTTTATTAATCCTGTCTCATTACACAGGACCAGATCTAAGATTGCCTGCCCCCTGGTTGGTTCAGTTAATTACTGCTCAAGGAACCCATCCCTAATACACTCTATGAACTCTTCCTCAAGGCTGCCATGCCCAATTTGATTAGTCCAGTCAATATGAAAGTTAAAATCCCCCATGATTATAGCTGTTCCCTTATTACAAGCCCCAACTATTTCCTGATTTATACACCGACCAAAAGAGTTGCAACCGTTAGGAGGCCTATAGACTATGCCCACTAGTGACTTTTTCCCCTTATTATTCCTTATCTCCACCCAAACTGTTTCACTGTCCTGATCCTTTGACCCAATATCATTTCTGGCTATTGCAGTGATTCCATTCTTGATTAACATAGCAACCCCACCTCCCTTTCCTTCCTGTCTGTCCTTCCTCATTGTCAAATACCCTTGTATGTTTAGTTCCCAGTCATGATCATCTTGCAGCCATGTTTCCGTAATGGCCACCAGATCATACCCATGTGTATTTATTTGTACCGTCAACTCGTCTATTTTGTTACGAATGCTGCGTACATTCAGATAATGTTCCCTACAAGCTTACTCTCATATTGTATTTTCCCCTTCTTAATTAATCCCTTTGTCCTCCTTTGTTGAATCCTAAACTGCTCCCAATCCTCAGGTTTATTGCTTTTTCCGGCCAATTTATATGTCCTCTCCTTGGATCTTATGCTATCCCTAATTTCCCTTGTTAGCCACGGTTGAGTCACCTTTTTTGTTTTATTTTTATGCCAAACTGGGATGAACAAATTCTGTAGTTCATCCATGCGATCTTTGAATGTTTGCCATTGCCTATCCACCGTCAACCCTTTGAGTGACATTCCCCAATCAATCCTACCCAACTCGCGCCTCATACCATCGTAGTTTCCTTTATTTAAATTCAGGACCCTAGTCTCTGAGTCAACTACTTCACTCTCCATCTTAATGAAGAATTCTATCATATTATGATCGCTCCGACCCAAGAGGCCTCGCCCAACAAGATTGCTAATTAATCCTTTCTCATTACATAATACCCAGTCTAAGATGGCCTGATCGCTAGTTGGTTCCTCGATATATTGGTCCAGGAAACCATTCCGTAAACACTCCAGGAATTCCTCCTCCACAGTATTGTTACTAATTTGGTTAGCCCAATCTATATGTAGATTAAAGTCACCCATGATAACTGCTGTGCCCTTATTGCACGCTTCTCTAATTTCCCTTTTAATGCCATCCCCAACCTCCGCATTACTGTTTGGAGGTCTATATACCACTCCCACTAATGTTTTCTGCCTCTTGGTATTTCTCAGTTCTACCCATACAGATTCCACATCATCAGAGCTAATATCCTTCTTTACAATTGTGTTAATCCCCTCTTTAACCAGCAATGCTACCCCACCTCCCTTTCCTTTTTGCCTATCCTTCCTGAATATTGTATACCCCTGGATGTTGAGTTCCCAGTCTTGGCCACCCCGGAGCCATGTTTCCGTAATCCCAATCATATCATATATTCGTTTACCTCTATTTGCACAGCTAATTCATCCACCTTATTACGACTGCTCCTCGCATTAAGACACAAAGCCTTCAGGCTTGTTATTTAGTGCTCTTAGACCTTTTAGAATTATTATTTACTGTGGCCATGTTTGATTTAAACCGTTGATTTCTCTGACTGCCACTTTTGTGTTTCTCCTTCCTGTCTTTTGCTTTTATCCTTGTTTCCCTTTCCTATGTCTCCCTGCTCAGGTTCCCAACCCCCTGCCATTTTAGTTTAAACCCTCCCCCAGAGCACCAGCAAACACTCCCCCGAGGACATCGGTCCCGGCCCTGCCCAGGTGCAAACCGTCCGTTTTGTACTGGTCCCACCTCCCCCAGAACCGGTTCCAATGTCCCAGGAATTTGAATCCCTCCCCCTTGCACCATTCCTCTAGCCACGTATTCATCTGAAATATCCTTCTATTTCTACTCTGACTAGCACGTGGCACTGGTAGCAATCCTGAGATTACTAACTTTGAGGTCCTATTATTTAAATTTACCTCCTAACTCCCTATATTCAGCTTTTAGGACCTCATCCCGTTTTTTACCTATATCGTTGGCACCTATATGCACCACGACAGCTGGCTGTTCACCCTCCCCTTCCAAAATGTTCTGCAGCAGCTCTGAGTCATCCTTGACCCTTGCACCAGGGAGGCAACACACCATCCTGGAGTCTCGTTTGCGGCCGCAGAAATGCCTATCTATTCCCCTTACAATAGAATCCCCTATTACTATAGCTCTACCCCTCCTTTTCCTCCCGTCCTGTGCAGCAGAACCACCCATGGTGCCAGGAAGTTGGCTGCTGCTGCTTCCCCCTGATAAGCCATCCCCCTCAACCGTATCCAAAGTTGTATATCTGTTTGAGAGGGGGATGTCCACAGGGGCCTCCTGCACTACCTGCTTGCGCCTACTACTCTGCCTGGTGGTCACCCATTCCCTTTCTGCCTGTGCAACCTTTACCTGCGGTGTGACCAACTCCCTAAACGTGCTTTCCACGACGTCCTCAGCATCGCGAATGCTCCAGTATGTATCCAATCGCAGCTCCAGCGCCGCAATATGTTCTGCCAGTAGCTGCAGCTGGATACACTTCCTGCACACATGGTCATCAGGGACACAGGAAGTGTCTCTAATTTCCCACATAGCACAGGAGGAGCATGATTTACCCTTTAATTAATTCAAATTAAATTAAATCAAATCAAGGGGTGAAGGGAGACCTAAAGGAAGGAAGGCTGTAAAGGTAAGTAAATGTAAGTAAACCTTCTTTAAACACTTTACACACACCAAACACACTTACCTCTGAACTCATGCACCCATCACTCACCTGAACACCAGACATCTCGAACCCTCCAAGCCCTTCAGCCCGACGGTCCGCCTCGCTAACTTGGCGTGGTTTGGAGCCGTCGGGAATCCCACACTTCATAGCGGACCTGGTTGGAGTGAGGCGGCGGCGGTAAATAAAAGCGGCAGCGAGGTTCAAGAGGCCCTATAGCGGACCTGGTTGGAGCGAGGCGGCGGCGGTAAATAAAAGCGGCAGCAAGGCTCAAGAGGCATACCAGTCTCCGAGCTCAGAGGGAGGGAAGTAAAAAGTAATCAAAGTGTGACGTCACCAGGAAGCAGGTAAGTGATTGGTTGGTGAGTATTTCTGTCTTTTTAAACTTTAACTCTGTGGTTTATAGTTTTTAAGGTCTCAGTGGTGTAGCGGGGACTGTTGGTGAACCAGGCCCCTTAAGTATATCATTTAACTGTAGTGTAATTGGTGGGATTGATTTGATTTAATTTAATTTCAATTAATTAAGGGGTATGTCACAGCAGGAGAGCTTGGCCTCATGGCATGCTCCTCCTGCGCTATGTGGGAACTCAGGTACACGTCCTGTGTCACTGACAACCATGTGTGCGGGAAGTGTATCCAGCTGCAGCTACTGGAAGACCGCATTGCGGCGCTGGAGCTGCGATTGGATTCATACTGGACCATTCGCGATGCTGAGGAATTCGTGGCTAACATGTTTAAGCAGTTGGTCACACCGCAGGCAAAGGTTGGACAGGCAGAAAGGGAAGGGGTGACCAACAGACAGAGTAGTAGGCGCAGGCAGGTAGTGCAGGGGACCCTGTGGACAGCCCCCTCTCAAACAGATATACCGCTTTGGATACTGATGGGGGGGATGGCTTATCAGGGGAAAGCAGCAGCAGCCAACTTCCTGGCACCATGGGTGGTTCTGCTGCACAGGACAGGAGGAAAAAGAGGGGTAGAGCTATAGTAATAGGGGATTCTATTGTAAGGGGAATAGATAGGCGTTTCTGCGGCTGCAAACGAGACTCCAGGATGGTGTGTTGCCTCCCTGGTGCAAGGGTCAAGGATATGTCAGAGCGGCTGCAGAACATCTTGGAAGGGGAGGGTGAACAGCCAGTTGTCGTGGTGCATATAGGCACTAACGATATTGGTAAAAAATGGGTTGAGGTCCTAAAAGCTGAATATAGGGAGTTAGGAGGTAAATTAAAAAATAGGACCTCAAAGTTAGTAATCTCAGGATTGCTTCCAGTGCCACTTGCTAGTCAGAGTAGAAATAGAAGGATATTTCAGATGAATACGTGGCTAGAGGAATGGTGCAGGGGGAGGGATTCAAATTCCTGGGACATTGGAACCGGTTCTGGGGGAGGTGGGACCAGTTCAAACCAGACGGTTTGCAACTGGGCAGGGCTGGGACCGATGTCCTAAGGGGAGTGTTTGCTTGTGCTCTGGGGGAGGGTTTAAACTAAAATGACAGGGGGTTGGGAACCTGAACAGGGGGACAGAGGAAAGGGAAACAAGGATAAAAGCAAAAGATAGGAAGGAGAAAAACAAAAGTGGCAGTCAGAGAAATCAACGGTTTAAATCAAACATGGCCACAGTAAATAATAATTCTAATAGGTCTAAGAGCGTTAAAAAAACAAGCCTGATGTGTCTTAATGCGATGAGCATTCGGAATAAGGTGGATGAATTAACTGCACAAAGAGGAAAATGAATATGATTTGATTGGGATTACGGAAACATGGCTCCGGGGTGGCCAAGGCTGCGAACTCAACATCCACGGGTATTCAATATTCAGGAAAGATAGGCAAAAAGGAAAGTGAGGTGGGGTAGCATTGCTGGTTAAAGAAGGGATTAACACAATTGTAAGGAAGGATATTGGCTCTGATGATGTGGAATCTGTATGGGTAGAACTGAGAAATACCAAGGGGCAGAAAACATTAGTGGGAGTGGTATATAGACCTCCAAACAGTAATGCGGAGGTTGGGGATGGCATTAAACGGGAAATTAGAGAAGCGTGCAATAAGGGCACTGCAGTTATCATGGGTGACTTTAATCTACATATAGATTGGGCTAACCAAATTAGTAACAATACTGTGGAGGAGGAATTCCTGGAGTGTTTACGGAATGGTTTCCTGGACCAATATGTCGAGGAACCAACCAGAGATCAGGCCATCTTAGACTGGGTATTATGTAATGAGAAAGAATTAATTAGCAATCTTGTTGTACGAGGCCCCTTGGGTCGGTGCAATCATAATATGATAGAATTCTTTATTAAGATGGAGAATGAAGTAGTTGACTCAGAGACTAGGGTCCTGAATTTAAATAAAGGAAACTATGATGGTCTGAGGCGCGAGTTGGGTAGGATTGATTGGGGAATGTCACTCAAAGGGTTGATGGTGGATAGGCAATGGCAAGCATTCAAAGACTGCATGGATGAACTACAGAATTTGTTCATCCCAGTTTGGCTTAAAAATAAAACAAAAAAAGTGACTCAACCATGGCTAACAAGGGAAATTAGGAGTAGCATAAGATCCAAGGAGAGGTCTTATAAATTGGCCAGAAAAAGCAGCAAACCTGAGGATTGGGAGCAGTTTAGGATTCAGAAAAGGAGGACAAAGGATTAATTAAGAGGGGGTAAATAGAGTATGAGAGTAAGCTTGCAGGGAACATAAAAACTGACTGTAAAAGCTTCTATAGATATGTGAAGAGAAAAAGATTGGTGAAGTCTCTTGCAGTCAGAATCAGGGGAATTTATAATGGGGAACAAAGAAATGGCAGACCAATTAAATACATACTTTGTTTCTGTCTTCACAAAGGAGGACACAAATAACCTCCCAGAGATGTCGGGGAACATAGGGTCTAATGAGAGGGAGGAACTGAATGAAATCAGTATTTGTAGGGAAATTGACGGGATTGAAGGCCGATAAATCACCAGGGCCTGATAATCTACATCCTAGGGTACTTAAGGAAGTGGCCCTAGAAATAGTAGATGCATTGCTGGTCAACTTCCAGAACCCTATATGTGGTGTATGTGCCTTTAAGAGCCCCAGGTGTGCGTAATGCCGGTAATTGCCACTTGGGCTATATAAGCCTGTGTATTGTGTATATCCTTTAGAAACCCCCCCCCCAGACTTGCTTAGTAAATACCTATGAACCAACTCCTGTCTGTAGAAGATCATTAAGAGGGTGTAGAATAGTTGATAAGTTCGGTAAAAATTTATGATAGTAATTTATTAATCCCAGGAATGACCTTAATTGTGAAACATTTTCAGGTGCTGGGGCTTTTATAACTGCTTCAATTTTTTCAGGTGACTTATGCAACCCTTCCTTATTAATTATGTGGCCACAATATGATATCTGATTTTGGAAAAATTCGCACTTGGGGCGATTTGCTCGTAGGCCCCGTTCTTTCAGCCTAGTGAGCACCTGCTCCAAATTGGCAAGGTGCTCGTTGTCGTTTTCTCCTGTTATAAGGATGTCGTCTAGGTAGCATTGAGTCCCCGGAATCCCTTGCAGGACTTGCTCCATAGCTCTTTGCCAGATAGCTGGAGCTGATGCTATTCCAAAAACCAGTCGATTGTACTGGTACAGGCCTTTGTGTGTGTTTATTGTGAGATACTTTTTAGAGGTCTCCTCAACCTCCATCTGTAGATATGCCTGTGCCAAGTCAATTTTTGTGAAACGTTTCCCTCCGGATAGTGAGGCGAAAATATCTTCTATCCTCGGAAGAGGATACTGTACCGTGTGAAGGACCGGGTTTACAGTCACCTTAAAGTCCCCACAGATGTGAATTTTTTTCTGTTCTTCAGGGTTATTTTTCAATGTCTTTTTCATGACTGGAACGATGGGTGTTGCCCATTCGCTCCAATCTATTTTGGATAATACGCCTGCCTTTTCCAAATTCTTCAGCTCTGCCTCGACTGCCGGATGTATTGCGTATGGCACCGGTCTTGCCTTAAAAAATTTTGGAATTGCTGTATCTTCCACTTTTATTGAGGCGGTGATGCCTTTCAAGGTTCCTAGTTTCTCTTGGAACACTTCTTTGGCGTTGGCCAAGATGTCTTTTAATCGTTCAGGTATGATGTCATCATTGTTTTTTTCCTTACTGGTCACCGTCAGTGCCTGAATGGAGTGCCAGTCTAAACGTATCTTCCTTATCCATTCACGTCCCAACAACGGTGGACCACCATCTTGTAGAATGTATAAATACAACTTTTGTATTTCTTTGCCGTTGTATACCACAGGCACCCTTATTTTTCCTTTGGGGTAGACTTTCTGCCCCGTATATGTTTTTAAGATAATGGATGTGTCTTTTAGAGGTATATGCGAAAATAGCCTCTCGTAATCTCGTCGATTTATTACGGTTAGAGCTGATCCTGTATCTAGCTCCATTTTAACTGGGGACCCTGCTATTGTGAGGGTAACCCAAATGGTTTGGTAATCCTCTTTGGCAAGTACATTATGTAATTTGAGACAGCTTAGTCTCTTGTTTCCGGAGTCGCTATCGCTATTCTGGTCTTCGGAGCTATTGTCCGTCATCATTTATACCTTCCTGTACTTTTTTTTATTGATTTTGTGTTTTCTGTCAGTGGATTTATTTTGTCCAGATTGGCATACCCGTGCAATGTGTCCAATCTTACCACATTGCCTGCATGCTTTGCCCTTGAACCAGCAGTCCCTCTGGTTATGGGTGGATCTGCCGCAGCGATAACATCTTCCGAACTCCTGTGTCATTTTATGGGTGCCGAAGTCCTGTGTCTCTTGTTGTATCTCTGCAGCTCCTTTTGCTGCTGCTTCGTATGATACAGCCATACTGAAAGCTTTGTCCAACGTTAAATCTTTTTCAGAAAGCAGTCTTTTTTGTGTTCCTTCACTTAAGAGACTGCAAACAAATTTGTCTCGAAGATAATCCGATAGTCCTGCTCCGAATTGGCAGTACTTTGATAGCTTTCTTAATTCGGTTAGGTAATCAGCGTTACTTTCATTCTTGTGTTGATTTCTCTTGAAGAACTTGAATCGTTCCGCTATCAGCAGCGGTGTTGGGTTTAAATGCTCCTGCAGGGTATCAACAATTTCTTTAAGAGTCTTGTCCTTTGGTTTGGCTGGAGTGATTAAATTTCGTAACAGCCCGTATGTCTTCACGCCCATTAAGTTCAGAAGTACTGAAGCTTTTTTTTTCATCTGTTATTCCATTTGCAGTGCAATAAACCTCTACTCTTTCCACGTATGTGGTCCAATCTTCTATTTCGCCATCAAAAGCCTCAATATTACCAGATTTAGGCATTTCAGAAAAGATATGGCGCTTCCCACGCTTTTTCGCCGCTGCTACCGATAACAACGCTGTTTTACTGTGGTTTCCGTTTATTCACTGTTGGAGACTCGTTCCCGACGGAGGTCTAAACGCTGACCTGCTTGCCGCGCCGGCCGTCTCTCGAGTGCACCCTCCCAGTCCGTTATTGCTTGCCTCCGATTTCGCTGCCTGTCTCAGCTGTAGAGCCCGCCGCTGAAGCTCCAGCCTGACGCCCAGGAAGGATTAGCGCAGTACCTGTCACCAGCTTGGCCAGCTGGTGAACCACAGTTTCTCTTACTTCCTTGAGTCTTCTGGACGCTGGAGGAATCGATGTCCTTGAGGTGCTGCCGAATTGCAGGTAAGTCCGTTTCCACTTCGTCGCCACTGTAGTGTCCGTGTGTAGATAAAGACACTGAAGACAGGAGTTGGTTCATAGGTATTTACTAAGCAAGTCTGGGGGGGGTTTCTAAAGGATATACACAATACACAGGCTTATGTAGCCCAAGTGGCAATTACCGGCATTACGCACACCTGGGGCTCTTAAAGGCACATACACCACACTATAGACTCTGGAACAGTTCCCATGGATTGGAAGGTAGCTAATGTAACCCCACTACTTAAAAAAGGTGGTAGAGAGAAAATGGGGAATTATAGACCGGTAAGCCCGACATCATTAGTGGGGAAAATGTTGGAGTCCATTATAAAAGATGTAATAGCAGAGCACTTGGAAAACAGTGACAGGATCGGACAAAGTCAACATGGATTTACAAAAGGTAAATCATGCTTGACTAATCTACTGGATTTTTTTGAGGATGTAACTGGTAGAATAGATAAGGGAGAACCAGTGGATGTGGTGTATTTGGACGTTCAGAAGGCTTTCGATAAGGTCCCGCATAAGAGATTAGCATGTAAAGTTAAAGCACATGGGATTGGGGGTAAGGTATTGACTTGGCTAGAGATCTGGTTGGCAGACAGGAAGCAAAGAGTTGGAATAAACAGGTCTTTTTCTGAGTGGCAGGCAGTGACGAGTGGGGTACCGCCAGGGATCGGTGCTAGGACCCCAGTTATTCACAATATATATTATTGATCTAGACGAGGGAACTAGATGTAATATCTCCAAGTTTGCAGACGACACAAAGCTGGGTGGGCATGTGTGCTGTGAGGAGGATGCAGAGAAACTCCAGTATGATTTGGGCAGGTTGGGTGATTGGGCAGATGTATGGCAGATGCAGTATAATGTGGATAAATGCAAGGTTATCCACATTGGTGGCAAAAACAGGAAGGCAGATTATTATCTGAATGGCAATAGATTGGGAAAAGGGCAAGTGCAACGAGACCCGGGTGTCCTTGTGCACCAGTCGCTGAAGGTAAGCATGCAGGTGCAGCAGGCGGTTAAGAAGGCAAATGTTATGTTGGCCTTCATTGCGAGAGGATTCGAGTACAGGAGCAAGGATGTCTTGCTGCAGTTGTACAGGGTCTTGGTGAGATCACACCTTGAGTATTGTGTGCAGTTTTGGTCACCTTATCTGAGGAAGGGTGTTCTTGCCATGGAGGGAGTGCAGCGAAGATTCACCAGACTGATACCTGGGATGGCAGGAATGGCGTATGAAGAGAGATTGGGTCAATTAGGCTTATATTCGCTGGAGTTTAGAAGACTGAGAGGGGATCTCATTGAAACTTATAAAATTCTAACAGGACTAGGCAGACTAGATGCAGGAAGGATGTTCCCGATGGCGGGGGAGTCCAGAACCAGGGGTCACAGTCTAAGGATAAGGGATAAGTAATTTAGGACTGAGATGAGGAGGAACTTCTTCACCCAGAGAGTGGTGAACCTGTGGAATTCTCTACCACAGAAGGCCGCTGAGGCCAATTCATTAAATATATTCAAGAAGGAGTTAGATATATTTCTTAAGGCTAAAGGGATCAAGGGATATGGGGAGAAAGCAGGGACAGGGTACTGAATTTGGATGATCAGCCATGATCTCATTAAATGGCGGAACAGGCTCGAGGGGCCGAATGGCCTACTCCTGCTCCTATCTTCTATGTTTCTATGTTTCTAGGAGGGTGTGACATGAAGGTGTGAGAGAGATGTGACTGGAGTGACAGGTCGGTATGACGGGGAGCTGTGACCTGTGAGTGTGAGGGAGATGTGGCAAGTGGGTATGACGGAGGTGTGTGAGATGTGACTGGTGTGACAGGGAGATGTGACAGATAGGTTTGAGCGAGATGAGAGGGAGGTGTGAGGGAGATGTGGTAGGTGGATGTGACAGGTGAGTGTGACAAATCGGACTCAGCACTAACATAAGAATTGCTATTGAAGCGCCTCCTACTCGTGTGACAGGGAACTGCACCAGGTAAAGTGTGTAGTGGACAGTCCCCATGTGATATATTCCAACAATGGGTGAGATGTGACCAAAGCAAGAACATAGAGACGTTATAATTCCTGGATAAAATCGCCTTCCCTTTTATTCCAACTTCAACAATTTCAGACAGTGGAATCTTTCTGTTCCTGGTCACTCGTTCACAGCAGCTGGAAGACAGAGACAGACAGAGAGTGAGAGAGAGAGAGCAAGTAAACCTATATACATACACAGTCAGTGTGGCTAACACACCTAATATCCAAGCACAGTCATGCTGAACATGGCATAGAATATACAGCACAACTCCTCCCTGCTCCTCGCTTGGTCCTTGGTCCCAACAGGGACCATGACACCTGGGTCCTCCTCCTCCCATTCCAAGATCCTCTCTATTTGCTCCGAGAGATCCCTTACCCTGGCAGCAGGTAGGCAACACACCCCCCCAGGACTCTTGGTCACAACTGCTGAGGTCACTATCTAACCCCTAATTATCGAATCCCCCCGCCCCCCCATTACTAGAATGGTTCCAGGGATGAGGGACTTCAGTTACATGCAAGAGACTCTGGTTGCTCTCTTTAGAGCAGAGAAGGTTAAGAGGAGATTTGATAGAAGTGCTTAAAATCATGAAGGGTTCTCATAGAATAAAGGAGAAAGCGTTTCCAGTGGGTGAAGGGTCGATAACCAGAGGGCAAAGGTTTAAGGTGATTGGCAAAAGAACCAGAGGCGACATGAGGAAATACTTTTTTACGCAGCTAGTAGTTAAGATTTGGAATGCACTGCCTGATAGGTTGTTGGATACAGATTCAATAGTAGCCTTCAAAAGGGAATTGGATAAATACTCGATGGAGAAAAAATTGCAGGGATATGGGGAAAGAGCGAGGGAGTGGGACTGACTGGATTGCTTTTCGAAAGAGTCGGTGCAGACGCGATGGGCCGAATGGCCTCTTTCTGTCCTGTGCTATTCTGTGATTCTATGACTACAACCCCTCTAGTCTGCTCTTCCTCTCACATGGTGAGCATTGTGTCCATCCTCCCCGCAGTCGTCAGTCTTAGCCTCACAGGTCGCAAGTACATTGTCAGACGTGGCTCAGTGGGCAGCACTCTGTGTCGGAGTCAGAAGGTCGTGGTTTCAAGTCCCAATCCAGAGACTCCAGCAAAAAATCCAAGCTGACACACCCAGTGCAGTACTGAGGGAGTGCAGCACTGTCAGAGGGACAGTACTGAGGGATCGCTGCACTGTCGGAGGGGCAGTACTGAGGGAGTGCCGCACTGTCAGAGGGGCAGTACTGAGGGATCGCTGCACTGTCAGAGGGGCAGTACTGAGGGAGCGCCGCACTGTCAGAGGGGCAGTACTGAGAGAATGCTGCACTGTCGCAAGGGCAGTACTGAGGGAGTGCTGCAGTGTCGGAGGGACAGTACTGAGGGTGTGCTGCACTGTCGGAGGGGCAGCACTGAGGGAGTGCTGCACTTTCGGGGGGCAGTGCTGAGGGAGTGCTGCACTGTCGGAGGGGCAGTGCTGAGGAAGCGCTGCACTGTCGGAGGGGCAGTACTGAGGGAGAGCTGCGCTGTCGGAGGGGCTGTGCTGAGGGAGCGCTGCACTGTCGGAGGGGCAGTACTGAGGGAGAGCTGCACTGTTGGAAGGGCAGTACTGAGGGAGCGCTGTACTTTCGGAGGGCAGTACTGAGGGTGTGCCACACTGTTGGAGAGGCAGTACTGAGGAAGCGCTGCACTGGTGGACGTGCAGTACTGAGAGAACGCTGCACTGTCGCGGGGCAGAATTGAGGGAGCGCCGCACTGTCGGATGGGAGCACTTCGGGAGCGATGCACTGTTGGAGGGGCAGCACTGAGGGAGCGCCGCACTGTCGGAGAGGCAGTACTGAGGGAGCGCTGCACTGTCGGAGAGGCAGTACCGAGGCACTGCTGCACTGTCGGAAGGGCAGTACAGAGGGTGTGCTGTGCTGTCGGAGGAGCAGTACCGAGGGAGTGCCGCACTGTCGGAAGGGCAGTACTGAGAGAATGCTGCACTATTGCAGGGGCAGTACTGAGGGAGTGCAGCACTGTTGGAGGGGCAGTACTGAGGGAGCGCTGCAGTGTTGGAGGGGCAGTACTGAGGGAGCGCTGCACTGTTGGAGAGGCAGTACTGAGGGAGTGCTGCACTGTCGGGGGGGGAATTACTGAACGAGTGCTACACTGTCGGAGGGACAGTGATGAGGGAGTGCAGCACTGTCGGAGGGGCAGTACTGAGGGAGCGCTGCAGTGTCGGAGGGGCAGTACTGAGGGAGTGCTGCACTGTCGGAGGGGCAGTACTGTGGGGGCACTGCACTGCCGGAGGGGCAGTACTGAGGGAGTGCTGCACTGTCGGAAGGGTAGTACTGAGGGTGTGCTGCACTGTCGGAGGGTCAGTAAGAACACAAGAACATAAGAAATAGGAGCAAGAGTAGGCCACTCAGCCCTTCGAGCCTGCTCCGCCATTCAATGAGATCATGGCTGATCTTCTGCCTCAATTCCATTCACCGGCCCTATCGCCATATCCCTTGATGCCCTTACTAGTCAGAAATCTATCGACTTCTGTTCTGAATATATCCAATGACTGAGCCTCCACAGCCCTCTGGGGTAGAAAATTCCAAAGATTCATCACCCTCTGTGTGAAAAAATGTCTTCTCATCTCAGTCCTGAATGGCCTACCCTTTATCCTGAGGCTGTGACCCCTGGTTCTAGACTCCCCAGCCAAGGGAAACATTCTCCCAGCATCCATCCTATCAAGCCCTGTAATAATTTTGTATGCTTCAATGAGATCCCCTCTCACTCTTCTGAATTCAAGAGAATGCAGGTCTAGTTTACTCAATCTCTTCTCATACGACAGCCCCGCCATCCCAGGAATCAATCTCGTGAACCTTCGTTGCACTCCCTCTATGGCAAGTATATCCTTCCTTAGGTAAGGAAACCAAAACTGTACACAGTACTCCAGGTGTGGTCTCACCAAGGCCCTATATAATTGGAGTAAGACTCCTTTACTCCTGTACTCAAATCCTCTTGTAATAAAGTCCAGCATACCATTTGCTTTCCTAATGGCTTGCTGCACCTGCACATTCACTTTCAGTGACTCATGTACAAGGACACCCAGGTCCCTTTGAGCATCTGCATTCCCCAATCTTTCACCATTTAGGAAATACTCTGCCTTTCTGTTTTTTCTACCAAAGTGGATAACTTCACATTTATCCACATTATAATCCATCTGCCATGTTCTCGCCCACTCACTGAGCCTGTCGAGATCCCCTTGAAGCCTCTTCACATCCTCTTCACAACTGACACTGCCACCTAGCTTTGTGTCATCAGCAAATTTGGAAATGTTACATTTAGTCCCCTCATCCAAATCTTTGATATAGATTGTGAATAGCTGGGGCCCAAGCACCGATCCTTGCGGTACCCCACTAGTCACAGCCTGCCATCCTGAAAAAGACCCGTTTATTCCTACTCTTTGTTTTCTGTCTGTTACCAATTCTCAATCCATGCTAGTAAATTACCCCCAATTCCATGTGCCTTAATTTTCTTCACCAATCTCTTGTGTGGGATCTTATCGAAGGCCTTCTGAAAATCCAAATACACCACATCTACTGGTTCCCCTTTGTCTACTCCACTAGTTACATCCTCAAAGAACTCCAATCGGTTTATCAAAAAGGATTTCCCTTTCATAAATCCATGTTGACTCTGCCCAATCTTACTATTAGTTTCTAAGTGCCCAGTTATTGCATTCTTTATAATAGATTCCAGCATTTTCCCAACTACTGATGTGAGGCTAACAGGTCTGTAGTTCCCCGTTTTCTCTTTCCCTTCTTTCTTAAATAGCGGGGTTACATTTGCTATCCTCCAATCTGCAGGAACTGTTCCAGAAAATAGAATTTTGGAAGATGACAACCAATGCGTCCACTATCACAATGGCCACCTCCTTCAAAACCCTAGGATGTAGGTCATTCGGTCCTTGAGATTTATCGACTTTTAGTACTGAGGGAGTGCTGCACTGTTGGAAGGGCAGTACTGAGGGAGCGCTGCACTGTTGGAAGGGCAGTACTGAGGGTGTGCCGCACTGTTGGAAGGGCAGTACTGAAAAAGCGCTGCACTGTCGGAGGGGCAGTACTGAGGGTGTGCCGCACTGTCGGAGGGGCAGTACTGAGGGAGTGCTGCACTGTTGGAAGGGCAGTACTGAGGGAGCGCTGCACTGTTGGAAGGGCAGTACTGAGGGTGTGCCGCACTGTTGGAAGGGCAGTACTGAAAAAGCGCTGCACTGTCGGAGGGGCAGTACTGAGGGTGTGCTGCACTGTCGGAAGGGCAGTACTGAGGGTGTGCCGCACTGTCGGAGGGGCAGTACTGAGGGAGCGCCGCACTGTTGGAAGGGCAGTACTGAGGGAGCGCTGCACTGTTGGAAGGGCAGTACTGAGGGTGTGCCGCACTGTTGGAAGGGCAGTACTGAAAAAGCACTGCACTGTCGGAGGGGCAGTACTGAGGGTGTGCCGCACTGTCGGAAGGGCAGTACTGAGGGTGTGCCGCACTGTCGGAGGGGCAGTACTGAGGGAGCGCCGCACTGTTGGAAGGGCAGTACTGAGGGAGCGCCGCACTGTCGGAGGGGCAGTACTGAGGGAGTGCCACATTGTTGGAATGGCAGTACTGAGGGATTGCCGCACTGTTGGAGGGGTAGGACTGAGGGAGCGCTGCACTGTCGGAGGGGACTATTGAGGGAGTGCTACACTGTCGGAGGGGCAGTACTGAGGGAGTGCTGCACTGTTGGAGTAGGCAGTACTGGGGGAGCGCCTCACTGTCGGAGAGGCAGTACTGAGGGAGTGCTGCACTGTCGGAGGGGCAGTACTGAGGGTATGCTGCACTGTCGGAGAGGCAGTACTGAGGGAGTGCTGCAATGTCTGAGGGGCAGTGCTGAGGGAGTGCTGCACTGTCGAAGGGGCAGTACTGAGGGAGCGCTGCACTGTCGGAGGGTCAGTACTGAGGGAGTGCTGCACTGTTGGAGGAGCAGTATTTTCGATGAGACAGTAATCCGAGGCCCCATCTGCTCTCTCAGGTGGATGTAAAGGATCCCACGGCCACTATTGGAAGAATAGTAGGGGAGTTATCCTCGGTGTCCAAGCCAATATTTTTCCCTCAACATCACTTAACCAGATGATCTGGTAATTATCACATTGCTGTTTGTGGGAACTTGCTTTGCACAAATTGTCTGCTGCATTTCCTACACTGCAACAGTGACACCACTTCAGAAAGTACTTCATTGGCTGTAAATCGCTTTGGGACACCATGAGGTTGTGAAAGGCGCTACAGAAATGCAAGTCTTTTTCCTTATTGTACCTGTTGGACCACTGTCAGCGGGACCTCCTCCTCTGTCACCCCTCGGACTCCCCCTAAACCTGCTGACTGACAGCCATACTCTCCCCTTCCTGCTCCTGTGCTCTGCAAGATGTGTGACTGTACTCTGGAGAAAACTATACAGAAATTAGTCCCCCCTCCCTGATGAGTCGGAGTGTCTCTAACTCACAGTCCAGCACAAGGACTCTACCAGTCTCAAACTGCAAACGCAACAACTCTTTAACCAAATTGATACGCTTATCAATTACTTCATAAAAGGTGATGAGTCGAAGAAGAGATGATGAGTCGAAAGAAGAGATGAATAAGGCTTTTATTAGCTAAGAAGAGACCATGCTTCTTCGTGAGTGACTGAACAAGTCTGAACGAAACCCACACAGTGGTGGGTGGAGTCAGCTGAGGCATGCCTCCATACACAGCGCCACCCAGAGGTGGCAATATACAATACAGTGGTTTACCACATTCACCCCTTGTTTAATGTGAAGTCCGGCGGGGTGAAGGGTACTACAAGTTAAGTCTATCAGGAGGCCTTGTCTGACGTCCTGATCGTCGTGGTGGCGGCGGTGGTGTTGCAGCATCCGACGTCGGGTCTGGTGTCTGGGTGGTTGGCGAAGATTCCTGGGGCTTTGGCATGCCGTCTGCAGGGGTTGGGTTGGGAGGGGTGGTGGGGGATAACAG
Organism: Somniosus microcephalus; assembly: GCF_052327205.1. NCBI lineage: Eukaryota > Metazoa > Chordata > Chondrichthyes > Squaliformes > Somniosidae > Somniosus > Somniosus microcephalus. Next base: position 345,502,287 of record NC_140990.1, on the reverse strand, counting down.
TGGTAAGGGGGATAACGGTGGTAAGGGGGATAACGGTGGTAATTCAGGGGTACCCGAGGGTGCGAGATCTCGTATGGAGACCGTGTCCTCCCGCCCGTCTGGGTATGTCACCCAGGCATACTGGGGGTTGGCGTGTAGGAGGTGCACCCGCTCGACCAGGGGGTCCGTTTTATGCGTCCTCACGTGCCTCCGCAGTAGGACGGGCCCAGGAGAAGTCAACCATGCCGGTAGCGAGGTTCCCGATGTAGACTTCCGGGGGAAAACGAACATTTTCTCATGAGGGGTCGCATTAGTGGCAGTACAAAGCAGTGACCGAATGGAGTGAAGCGCTGCAGGGAGGACCTCCTGCCAGCGGGAGGTCGGAAGGCCCTTAGATTTTAGTGCTAAGAGGACTGCCTTCCAAACCGTCGCGTTCTCCCTTTCCACCTGGCCGTTCCCCCGGGGGTTGTAACTGGTGGTCCTGCTCGTGGCGATACCTCTTGTTAGCAGGTACTGCCGAAGTTCGTCGCTCATGAACGATGAGCCCCTGTCGCTATGTATATAGCTGGGGAACCCGAACAGAGCGAAGATGTCATTCAGACACTTGATGACCGTGGTACTGGTCATGTCTGGGCAAGGGATGGCAAAGGGGAAACGGGAGTACTCATCAACTATGTTGAGGAAGTACACATTGCGGTCAGCGGAGGGGAGGGGCCCTTTAAAATCGACGCTCAGGCGTTCGAAGGGGCGGGTGGCCTTGATCAGGCTTGCTCTGTCCGGCCTATAGAAGTGCGGTTTGCACTCGGCGCAGATTTGGCAGCTCTTGGTCATGGTCCTGACCTCCTCGATGGAGTAGGGCAGGTTACGGGATTTGATAAAATGGAAAAACCTGGTGACCCCCGGGTGGCAGAGGTCATTGTGGAGGGACTGCAGCCTATCACTCTGCGCGTTGGCGCATGTACCACGTGATAGGGCATCTGGGGGCTCATTGAGTTTCCCTGGCCGATACAAGATATCATAATTGTAGGTGGAGAGTTCGATTCTCCACCTCAAGATCTTGTCGTTCTTGATTTTACCCCTCTGCTTATTATTAAACATAAAAGCTACTGAACGCTGGTCAGTGAGCAGGGTAAATCGTTTCCCGGCCAGGTAATGCCTCCAGTGACGCACCGCTTCTACAATAGCCTGGGCCTCCTTTTCGACGGAGGAGTGTCTCGTCTCGGGGCCCTGGAGGGTCCTTGAGAAAAAGGCCACGGGTCTGCCCGCCTGGTTAAGGGTCGCGGCTAGGGCGAAGTCGGAGGCATCGCTCTCCACTTGGAAGGGGATGGACTCATCCACCGCGTGCATTGCGGCCTTCGCGATATCGTTCTTGATAAGAGTGAAGGCTGCACACGCCTCTGGTGTCAGGGGGAAGGAGGTGGCTTAGTGAGTCACTATAGTCATCCGCCGAGACGGTGGTCGGTTCCGGTGACGAAATGGCGGTTGAGTGCGTTGGATACGATGGCGGCGGATGCCATGCGGCCGGGGGTACACAAAATGGCGGATAAGATGGCTGCTCCCACGGCCCGCACGCTGCGCTGCTGGCTGGCTTCCCCTTGCAGGCGTTAGCGTAATGGCCTTTCTTCCCACAGCCCGAGCAGGTAGCTGTCTTAGCTGGGCAGTGCGCTCTGGGATGTTTTAACTGGCCACAGAAATAGCATTTTTGGGCCTGGTTACTGGGCATCGAAGCAGTTCTTACCGGAGGCTGCTGTCTCGGTTGGGTCGCTGCAGCGGTTGGTGCCGGGGGCGGCGGTCCCGTGTCCCACGGTTTCGATTGCCATGTCTCGGCGCCGTTACGGGGGTATGCCTCGAGGTTTCGGTGGGCCTCCTCTAACGAGAGCGCAAGGGCAATGGCCGTCTTCAGGTCGGGTTCCTTGCTTTCTAGCAGTCTCTGCCGGGTGTGGTCTGACTGGAGGCCCCTGACGAAGGCATCACAGGCGAGTCCCTGCGCGTGCTCCACAGCCGTTACCGCTTTACAATCGCAGTCTCTGCAGAGTGCCAGTAGCGCCCGTGCAAATGCCCCTACCGATTCTCCCGGTTGCTGCCTGCGGGATCCCAAGAGGTGTCGGGCGTAAATTGTGTTCACTGGGCGCGTATATTGCCCTTTTAGTAGCTCGAGGGCCGCCACGTACGTATTAGAGTCCCGGATTAGCATATATACTTGATGGCTCACCTGGGCGGTCAAAATTTTCAGTTTGTGATCCTCCTCTGTAACCTGTGAGATTGCGAGGAAGGATTCAAAGCAGCTCAGCCAGTGTTCAAACTTGGCTGATGCACCCACATCTTGAGGGTCGAGGTCCAGGCGTGGTGGTCTGAGGGCTCTCAGCAATGTCTGCTGTATCCGTTGCTGTTGTTGCTCCTCAGGTGTCGCCATTTAACTTTTAGCTAATAAAATTGATACGCTTATCAATTACTTCATAAAAGGTGATGAGTCGAAGAAGAGATGATGAGTCGAAAGAAGAGATGAATAAGGCTTTTATTAGCTAAGAAGAGACCATGCTTCTTCGTGAGTGACTGAACAAGTCTGAACGAAACCCACAAAGTGGTGGGTGGAGTCAGCTGAGGCATGCCTCCATACACAGCGCCACCCAGAGGTGGCAATATACAATACAGTGGTTTACCACACAAATCAATAGAGTAAATCACTCCAAAACATCAACTACACTCCCAGGGCAGGTACAGCATGGGTTAGATACAGAGTAAAGCTCCCTCTACACTGTCCCATCAAACACTCCCAGGGCAGGTACAGCACGGGTTAGATACAGAGTAAAGCTCCCTCTACACTGTCCCATCAAACACTCCCAGGGCAGGTACAGCACGGGTTGGATACAGAGTAAAGCTCCCTCTACACTGTCCCATCAAACACTCCCAGGGCAGGTACAGCATGGGTTAGATACAGAGTAAAGCTCCCTCTACACTGTCCCATCAAACACCCCCAGGGCAGGTACAGCACGGGTTAGATACAGAGTAAAGCTCCCTCTACACTGTCCCATCAAACGCTCCCAGGGCAGGTACAGCACGGGTTAGATACAGAGTAAAGCTCCCTCTACACTGTCCCATCAAACACTCCCGGGACAGGTACAACACGGGTTAGATACAGAGTAAAGCTCCCTCTACACTGTCCCATCAAACACTCCCGGGGCAGGTACAACACGGGTTAGATACAGAGTAAAGCTCCCTCTACACTGTCCCATCAAACGCTCCCAGGGCAGGTACAGCACGGGTTAGATACAGAGTAAAGCTCCCTCTACACTGTCCCATCAAACACTCCCAGGACAGGTACAGCACGGGTTAAATACAGAGTAAAGCTCCCTCTACACTGTCCCATCAAACACTCCCAGGGCAGGTACAGCACGGGTTAGATACAGAGTAAAGCTCCCTCTACACTGTCCCATCAAACACCCCCAGGGCAGGTACAGCACGGGTTAGATATAGAGTAAAGCTCCCTCTACACTGTCCCATCAAACACTCCCAGGGCATGTACAGCACGGGTTAGACACAGAGGAGATTAAAGTTATACTCACCAAACTTTACAAGGATTGAGATGACAATAATAACGGAAATTATAACCCCGATGAGGACGTAATGGTGCCTGGGCCGGGGTTGGAAAACTGTGAAAGAGAGGGGGTTCTTGATCAGAACAGTTTGACATAAAATCTCAACCCTGGACCATTTACTTTTGCCCTGTGTGGGAAAGAGAGGCAGTGAGAGAGTGAGAGAGAGAGAGAGAGAGAGAGAGTGTGAGTGAGTGAGAGAGAGAGAGAGAGACAGGTTCCCCTGAATTCCCTAGTGGATTTATTACTGACTATCTTATATTTATGGCCTCTACTTTTGGTCTCGCCCACAAGTGGAAACATCTTTTTTACGTCCACCCTATCGAAAACCTTCATAATTTTACAATTATAGAGTTATAGGGCTAGAAATTCAGTAGGCTTTGCGCCCAGTTTTCGCCCAAAGAGGGCTTTTGCGCCACTTGCTGAGCTCTCGCCGATATTCAGCGCTGCGGTAATGGCGGCGTTAGCCAGTAGCGCTGTGCCGCCACCGATGACGTCATCGGTGTGCGCAGTGCCCCGCTACCGCCCCGTTACCGGCCCGACCGCCATATTTAGTTGCGGCCGCCTCTTCCGCAGCGGCCGCAAACAGCGATCAGAAAACGGGGCCGTCCTGTAGCCTTAGTGGGGCGAGTTAAGGCGGAGGTGCGGTCGGCCGCTTTTTCGTCAGCCGCCTGCCCGCACCTCCTTCCCCGGCCTCCTCCACCGCCCCCCCACGACATTGCCGGCTGTTTTCCGGGAGCCCGGCACTTCTCCGTGGTGCCGGGCTCATTTGCCGGCACTAGCGAGCGGCGATCTCGCTGTTGCAGGCACCTCCCCCTTAAGAGAGGGAGGAAGGCCTGCAGTACCGCAGCCTGCCGCTCCGCAGCGGGTGGCGCTGCGGCACCTAGCGCGCCGATATTCAGTTTCAGTGCCCCAAGCGGGGGCGCCGAAACCCTTGAATAGCGGCCGCCTTCGAGTTGGGGCGCTGAAACTGAATTTCCGGCGGGCGCAAGTGGCTCTGCGCGCAGCGGTACTTTCTGGGCGTGAGCGAGCTGGCCGCCCCAAACTGAATTTCTAGGCCTTAGAGTCATAAAGGCACAGAAGGAGGCCATTCGGCCCATCGAGTCTGTGCTGGCTCTCTGTAGAGCAATCCAGTCAGTCCCATTCCCCCGCTCTATCCCCGTAGCCCTGCAAGTTTATTTCCCTCAAGTGCCTATCCAGTCTCCCCTTGAAAGCATTGCGTGTCTCCGCTTTCACCGCTTCCGTCGGCAGAGAGTTCCAGGTCCTCACCACTGGCTACGTAAAAAAGATTTTCCTCACGTCTCCCCTGTATCTCTTGCCCAAAACCTTAAGTCTGTGTCCCCTAGTCCTTGTACCATAAATTAGTGGGAACAGCCTTTCCCCGTCTAGCCAATCCAAACCCGTCATAATCTTGTACACCTCTATCAAATCACCCCGCAACCTCCTTTGCTCTAATGAAAACAAATCCAGCTTCCCCAACCTGTCCTTGTAGCTAAGATCCCCCATCCCCGGAACCATTCTGGTAAATCTCCTCTGCACCCTCTCAAGGGCCTTCACATCCTTCCTAAAGTGTGGTGACCAGAACTGGACGCAATACTCCAGTTGTGGCCTAACCAGCGCTTTATAAAGGTTCAGCATAACTTCTCTACTTTTGTACTCAATACCTCTATTTATGAAGCCCAAGATCCCATATGCTTTGTTAACCACTCTCTCAATATGTCCCGCCACCTTCAGGGACCTATGCACATTAACTCCCAGGACCCTCTGTCCCGGCACACTCTTTAAAACGGTGCCATTAAGTGTATATTGTCTCTCCCCGATCCTTCTGCCAAAATGCATCACCTCACACTTCTCTGTATTAAATTCCATCTGCCACTTGTCTGCCCATTCTGCTAGCCTTTCTATGTCCTGTTGCAGTCGATTGGTATCATCCTCACTGTTTGCCACACCCCCAAGTTTGGTGTCATTGGCAAATGTAGAAATTCTACTCTGTATTCCAATATCCAGGTCATTTATATATATCAAAAAAAGCAGTGGCCCCAGCACTGACCCGTGGGGAACACCACTGTCTACCATCCTCCAGTCTGAAAAACAGCCATTTACCACAACTTGCTGTTTTCTGTCCTTAAGCCAATTCCTCATCCAAGCTGTCACTGACCCACCTATTCCATAAGCCTCAATGTTGTTAACCAGCCTTCTATGTGTACTTTGTCAAACGCCTTCCGAAAATCCATGTAGACAACATCCATTGCATTCTCTTCATCAATCCTCTATGTTACTTCATCAAAAATTCAATTAGATTAGTCAAACACGATCTGTCTTTTACAAATCCGTGTTGGCTCTCCTTAATTAGCTTAAACCTCTGCAAGTGACCATTAATTTTTTCATTGATTATTGTTTCTAAAACTTTACCCACCACTGATCTTAATCTGACCGGCCTGTAGTTACTAGGGTTGTCTTTACACAGTTTCTTGAACAATAGTGTCACATTTGCAACTTTCCAATCATCAGGCACCTCCCCCACATCTAGGGAAGATTGGAAAATTATGGCAAGCCCTTCCGGTATCTCCTCCCCCAATTCCCTTAGCAACCTGGGATTCAAGCCATCTGGACCAGGCGACTTATCCACTCTAAGCATACCCAGCCTTTCTAGTACATCCTGTCTATCAGTTTTCACCCCTTCCATTGCTTCTACCTTTTCCACTTCTACCGATATTTTGTCAGCATCCACCTCCTTAGTAAACACCGATACAAAGTACTCATTGAGTATTCGAGCCTTGCCCTGCGCCTCTAAGCACATATCACCTTTTTTGTCTAATAGACCCCACCCCGTCTGTTTCATCATCTTCTCTATTTCCCTCGTCATCCAAGGAGCCCTTGCTTTGGTTCCCTTACCCTTCCCTCTTGTTGGAATGTACCTAGCCTGTACTTGGAACATCTCCTCCTTAAAGATCACCCATTGTTCCGATAAAGTTTTTCCTGTCAGTCCTTGGTTCCATTTTACCCTGGCTAGAATCTTTCGCATCCCATTGAAGTTAGCCCTATTCCAGTTTAGAAGTTCCACTCTAGATTGTTCCTTGCTCCTCTCCATTGCTAATCTAAATCTTATGATACGATGATCACTTGTACCCAAGTGTTCTCCCACAGACACTTGGTCGACCTGGCCTACCTCATTCCCCAGCACCAGATCCAGCAATGTCTCCTTCCTAGTTGGGCCAAGAACATATTGGTCAAGGAAATTCTCCTGAACACATTTCAGAAATTCCTCCCCCTCTTTTCCCTTTACCCTAGCATTATCCCAATCGATATTTGGGTAATTAAAGTCCCCCAATATCACCACTCTATAGCTCTTGCATATCTCTGCGATTTCCCTGAAGATTTGCTCCACTACCTCCCTCTCACTATTTGGGGGCCTGTAGAATACCCCCAATAGCGTGATCATACCCTTTTTGATCCTCAACTCTAACCAAATGGATTCTGTCCTTGTCCCATCAAGAACATCCTCCCTTTCCAACACTACAATGTCTTCCTTAATCAGCACTGCCACCCCACCTCTCTTTTTTCCTTCCCTATTTTTTCTAAACACCTTGCACCCTCGAATATTAAGTGCCCAGTCCTCACCATTTTTAAGCCACGTTTCCGTTATTGCCACAAAATTATATTGCCACATGTCTAATTGTGCTTGTAGCTCACCAACCTTATTCACCACACTCTGTGCGTTTACGTACATGCATTCTAAACCCATTTTTGAATATTTCGTAGTCTTTCTTAGTCTGCTCCTATCTAATATGGTACTACTACCGCCTCTAGTACTTTCTTCTCTCGTACTATCCAACACACTCACTCTTTTATGCACCTTATTCCTCTTTTCTACTCCTATATACTGGTGCCCATCTTCCTGCCAAGCTAGTTTAAACCCTCCCCAACAGCACTAACAAACCTCCCCGTGAGAATATTGGTCCCAGCTCTGTTGTGGTGTAACCCGTCCGGCTTCTACAGGTCCCACCTTCCCCATAAATAGTCCCAATGCCTCAGGAATCTAAAGCCCTCCCTCCTGCACCATCTCTCCAGCCACGCATTCATCTGTTCTATCCTCCTGTTCCTGTAGTCAGTAGCCCGTGGCACCGGGAGTAATCTGGAGATTACTACCTTTGAGGTCCTGCTTTTTAATTTCTCTCCTAGCTCCCTAAACTCTGCCTGCAGGACCTCATCCCTCTTTCTGACTATGGACAATGACCTCTGGCTGTTCACCCTCCCCCCTCAGAGTGTCCTGCAGCTGCTCAGTGGCATCCTTGACCCTGGCACCAGGGAGGCAACATACCATCCTGGAGTCACGAATACGACTGCAGAAACACCTGTCTGATCCCCTAACTATCGAATCCCTTACCACTATTGCTCTTCCATTCTTTTTCCTTCCCCCCCCCCACCCCCCCCCCCCCACCATGCAGCTGAGCCACCCGTGGTGGTGTGGACTCATCTCTGGCTGCACTTCCCAGAGGAACCATCGCCCCCACCAGTACTCAGAACAGAATACTGGTTGGAGAGCGCGATGCACTCTGGGGACTCCTGCACTACCTGCCTGGTCCTCCTCTTCTGTTTAGCGGTCACCCATTCCCTCTCTGCCTGCACTCTTAAGCTGCGGGGTGACCACCTCTAAAAACGTGCTATCCACATATTGTAAATCTTTTTTGCACCTTCTCCAGTGCTTCTATATCCTTTATATAATATGGAGACCAGAATAGAATCATAGAAACATAAAATGGTTACAGCACAGAAGGCGGCCATTCGGCCTGTCGAGCCAGTGCCGACTGTCAGCTAGTCCCACTCCCCCGCTCTTTCCCCGTAGCCCTGCAAATTCTTTTTCCTTCCGATACTTATCCAACTCCCTTTTGAAAGATAAGATTGAGTCTGCCTCCATCACCCTTTCAGGCAGTGCATTCCAGATCTTAACCACTCGCTGCGTAAACTGTGACAGTACTACCAGTCTGGTCTATCCAAGGTTCAATACAAGTTTAACATAACTTCTCTGTTTTTCAATTCTATCCCTCTAGAAATAAACCCCAGTGCTTGGTTTGCCTTTTTTAAAACAGCCTTATTAACCTGTGTCGCTACTTTTAGTGACTTGTGAATCTGTGCCTGCAGATCTCTTTGCTTCTCTATCCTATTTAGGCTCTTATTTTCCAATTATTATGTGGCCTCCTTATTCTTCCTACCAAAATGCACCACCTCACACTTATCAATATTGAAATTAATTTGCCATTAACACACCCATTCTGCAAGTTTATTAATACCTTCCTGTAATTTGTCGCAGACCTCCTCAGTATTTACTGCACCCCTCAATTTGGTATCATCTGCAAATTTTGAAATTGTACTTCCGATTCCAGAGTCCAAATCATTTATGTAAATTGTGAACAACAGTGGCTCCAGCACTGCCCACTATTTGCCAGTACTTTTAACCTCTACTCTCGGTTTTCTGTTTTGTAGCTAGCTTGCTGTCTATTCTGCTACTTGTCCCCTGACTCCATATGTTCTGACATTAGTCATGGGTCTACTATACAGTACCTTCTCGAAGGCCTTTTGGAAATCCAAATATATTACATAGAATAGAATCATAGAAATTTAAGACACAGAAGGAGGCCATTCGACCCATCATATCCATGCTGGCTGAAAGAGCTATCCAGCCTAATCCCACTTTCCAGCACTTGGTCCGTAGCCCTGTAGGTTACGGCATTTCAAGCATGTAAAGTCTGTAGGTTGTTTAGTTAATTAATACACAGACTCCAAGAGTAACTTAAAACAGGACTTTACTATTCGAAGGTCAGGGCGAATCTGCCCAATAACTCCTGGCACAACACTTATATACTGGTGTGGTCACCGTCAGTATTACCGTATACAGAAGCCAAACAAAGTAGTGCCACACCTAAAATAGTTCTCTTAAAGGTGAACGGTTACATACAATAGTTCTCTTAAAGGTAGACGGGTACATACACTACAAAGCACATATCCAAGTACTTTTTAAATGTGATGAGGGTTTCTGCCTCTACCACCCTTTCAGGCAGTGAGTTCCAGACCCCCACCATCCTCTGGGTGAAAATAGTTCTCCTCAACTCCCCTCTAATCCTTCTACCAATTACTTTAAATCTATGCCCCCTGATTATTGACCTCGCTGCTAAGGGAAATAGGTCCTTCCTATCCACTCTATCTAGGTCCCTCATAATTTCATATACTTCAATTAAATCTCCCCTCAGCCTCCTCTGTTCCAAAGAGAACCACCCCAGCCTATCCAATCTTTCCTCATAGCTAAAATTCCCCAGTCCTGGCAATACCCTCGTAAATCTCCTCTGTACCCTCTCTAGTGCAATCACATCCTTCCTGTAATGTGGTGACCAGAACTGTACGCAGTACTCTAGCTGTGGCCTAACTAGTGTTTTATACAGTTCTAGCAAAACCTCCCTGCTCTTATAGTCTATGCCACGGAAAGTATCCCGTATGCCTTCTTAACCACCTTATCTACCTGTCCTGCTACCTTCAAGGATCTGTGGACATGCACACCAAGGTCCCTCTGTTTCTCTACACTTCTCAGTATCCTACCATTTATTGTGTATTCCCTTGTCTTGTTAGCCCTCCCCAAATGCATTACCTCACACTTCTCCAGATTGAATTCCATTTGCCACTTTTCTGCCCACCTGATCGGTCCATTGATATCTTCCTGCAGTCTACAGCTTTCTTCCTCACTATCAACCACGTGGCCATCTATTGCATTACCCTTATCTACTCTTCCTTTTACTACTTCAAAGAATTCAGTAAGGTTGGTCAAGCATGACCTTCTCTTTTGAAATCTGTGCTGACTACTCTTTATTATATTTTCAGTTTCTAGAGTAAGAAGTCACACAACACCAGGTTATAGTCCAACAGCTTTATTTGAAATCACAAGCTTTCAGAGCGCTGCTCCTTCATCAGGTGAAATGAAGAGAGGCATATAGGCACAGCATATATAGTCAGAGAATCATGTCAGATGATTACAGGTAATCTTTCTAACTGCCTTTTATCACACCTCGGCAGAGAGATACTCACAGCAATCAAAGGTGTGAATGGTGTCCAAACAGGTCAGTCAGGAAAACATTACATCAAAGAACAATGAGGTGGGGTCACAAGGGGTCAAATGTTGCAGATGCTGAGGTCTGTATGAAAAACAAAAAACAAACAAAAAACTATTTTTTTGCTGGAAATCACAGCAGGTCTGGCCGCATCTGTGTAGAGAGAACAAGCCAACGACGACTCGAGTCTGGATGACTCTACGTCAGGTGGGGTTACATGTAGTGTGACATGAACCCAAGATCCCGGTTGAGGCCATCCTCATGAGTGCGGAACTTGGCTATCAGTTTCTGCTCGACGATTTTGCGTTGTCGTGTGTCTCGAAGGCCGCCTTGGAGAATGCTTACCCGAAGATCGGAGGCTGAGTGTCCTTGACTCCTGAAGTGTTCCCCGACTGGGAGGGAACACTCCTGCCTGGCGATTGTTGTGCGGTGTCCGTTCATCCGTTGTCGCAGTGTCTGCATGGTTTCACCGATGTACCATGCTCCGGGGCATCCTTTCCTGCAACGTATGAGGTAGACAACGTTGGCCGAGTCACATGAGTATGTACCATGTACCTGGTGGGTGGTGTCCTCACGTGTGATGATGGTATCTGTGTTGATGATCTGGCATGTCTTGCAGAGGTTGCGGTGGCAGGGTTGTGTGGTGTCGTGGTCGCTGTTCTCCTGAAAGCTGGGTAATTTGCTGCAAACGATGGTCTGTTTGAGGTTAGGCGGCTGTTTGAAGGCGAGTAGTGGAGGCATGGGGATGGCCTTAGCAAGGTGTTCGTCGTCATCGATGACATGTTGAAGGCTGCGAAGAACATGGCGTAGTTTCTCCACTCCGGGGAAGTACTGGACGACGAAGGGTACTCTGTTGGTTGTGTCCCGTGTTTGTCTTCTGAGGAGGTCTATGCGATTTTTCGCTGTGGCCTGTCGGAACTGTCGATCGACGAGTCGAGCGTCATATCCCGTTCTTACGAGGACGTCTTTTGTTTTTCATACAGACCCCAGCATCTGCAACATTTGACCCCTTGTGACCCCACCTCATTGTTCTTTGATGTAATGTTTTCCTGACTGACCTGTTTGGACACCATTCACACCTTTGATTGCTGTGATTATCTCCCTGCCGAGGTGCGATAAAGGGCAGTTAGAAAGATTACCTGTAGTCATCTGGCAGTATTCTCTGACTATATATGCTGTGCCTATATGCCTCTCTTCACTTCACCTGACGAAGAAGCAGCGCTCCGAAAGCTTGTGATTTCAAATAAAGCTGTTGGACTATAACCTGGTGTTTTGTGACTTCTTACATTTGTCCACCCCAGTCCAACTCCGGCATCTCCACATCACACTTTCTAGAGGTTTTAGACTGATACCTGGGATGGCAGGAATGACGTATGAGGAGAGATTGGGTCGATTGGTCTTATATTCGCTGGAGTTTAGAAGAATGAGAGGGGATCTCATTGAAACTTATAAAATTCTAACAGGACTAGACAGACTAGATGCAGGAAGGATGTTCCCGATGGCAGGGGAGTCCAGAACCAGGGGTCACAGTCTAAGGATAAGGGGTAAGCCATTTAGGACAGAAATGAGGAGGAATTTCTTCACCCAGAGAGTGGTGAACCTGTGGAATTCTCTACCACAGATGGCAGTTGAGGCCAATTCATTAAATATATTCAAGAAGGAGTTGGATATACTTCTTAAGGCTAAAGGGATCAAGGGATACGGGGAGAAAGCAGGGACAGGGTACTGAATTTGGATGATCAGCCATGATCTTATTGAATGGCGGAGCAGGCTCGAGGGGCCGAATGGCCGACTCCTGCTCTTATTTCTTATGTTTCTTATCGCCCTTTCTAAAGATAGGAATCACATTAGCTGTCCGCTAGTTCTCTGGCACTATTCCCTTCTCTAATGAATTTTTATATATTTGTGATAGTGTCTCTGCTATCTCTTCCCTAACCTCTTTTAATATGCGAGAATACAATCTACCCGGACCAGGGGTTTTATCCCCTCTCAGTTTGATTAGTTTATCAATTATCTCCCCTTTTCTATTTTAAATGTCTTTATATCTTTTTTGATATCTTCTTCTAAGATTCAGAGATAGAGAGAGAGAAATAGAGAGAGGGAGAGGTAGAGAGAGAGAATTAGAGAGAGAAATAGAGAGGGAGAGGTAGAGAGAGAGAAATAGAGAGAGAGAAATAGAGAGGGAGAGGTAGAGAGAGAGAAATAGAGAGGGAGAGGTAGAGAGAGAGAAATAGAGAGAGGGAGAGGTAGAGAGAGAAATAGAGAGAGGTATGAATAGATCTGTATTTTTGTGTTCAACCATGAATGTTTTTCGATGCTTTGGTAACATAAGATGTACCTTGTCATGCCAATAAAGCGATTTGAATTGAATTGAATTGAATTGAGAGAAATAGAAAGGTAGAAAGAGGGAGGGAGAGAGACAGAGATAGAGAGAGGGAGAGAGAGAGGGAATGAGAGAATTTCTTACATCTGATGGTCTCTCACCTGTTATATTAGACTGGGTAATGCTGGAAAAAACCCATGGGGGGGGGCTCACTCGAGTCACCGTCTCACGTTCTGTTAAATACAGTTAAAATTAAGCAAATTAGTGTTTCATGTAGATACTGAGACACCAAGAGAGAGAGAGAGAGAGACATAAAGGGAGAGACAGAGGGAGAGAGTGAGAGAGACAGACAGAGAGATAGACAGAGAGGACAGAGAGGGAGAGACACACAGAGACAAAGAGAGACGGAGAGAGAGACAGAATGACAGAGAGAGAGGGAGAGAGGCATACAGAGAGACAGAGAGAAAGAGAGAGAGAGAGACAAAGAGAGAGAGAGAAAGAGACAATAAGCAAAAGACAGAGAGAAAGAGAGACAGAGAAAGAGAGACAGAAAGACAAAGGCAGAGAAAGAGAGACAGAGAAAGAGAGACAGAAAGACAAAGGGACCGCAAACACAACAAGAATTTGCAAAATGGGACAAACATCCAATTGAGATCCTACATGCAGAATTCAGTAAAAGTATCCTCCAGACTCAAAGGAAAACCACAAACAATGCATGCAGGGCAGAACTAGGCCAATATCCACTATTAATTACTATCCAAAAAAGAGCCACCAAATTTTGGAAACACCTAAAAATGAGCAACCCCCACTGCTATCATTACGAAGCCCTGAAATGCCAAGAGAGGATCATAAAGAAGAATACCCTCAGTCAACTAGTCCTGGGACTCAGTGAAGTAAATACTAACACTACTAACAATAACCAGCCCCAGGACAGTGACATCGTAGCACAGAGAATTCGACCCAACACAATTGTCACTAAGCAAAAGGAAAAATATCTGTCATATTGGGCAGAAACAACAAAAACCCAAAACAAACTCAATTGCTACTTGGCCCTAAACAGACAATACAACATGGCTGAATACCTGACCATGGTAAAAGATAGCAAATTGAGAAAGACCTTGACTATGTACAGACTTAGTGAGCATAGCCTGGCTATCGAAAAAGGCAGACACAGGCAGACCCGGCTGCCAAGAGAGGACAGGATATGCTCTCACTGCAGTCAGGGAGTGGTGGAGACAGAGATGCACTTCCTCACAGCTTGTGGAAAATATCAGGGCATAAGGGGGAATTTCTACCCAAAATTCACAAAAATATGCCCTGAATTCAAAAATTTGAATGACGACCAAAAACTCCCATACCTCTTAGGGGAACAGAGAAATTGTGTAACCTTAGCGGCACACTATGTTACAGCTTGCCATAAACAGAGGGACAACCATTAAACCTAAGAATAGAGTATATACAAATTATATGAATGTACATTTATACACTCAGGGATATATCTGTTTATACACTGTATGGATAGATCTGCGTTTGTGTGTTCAACCATAAATGTTTTTTCGATGCTTTGGCAACATAAGATGTACCTTGTCATGCCAATAAAGCGATTTGAATTGAATTGAATTGAATTGACAGAGAGACGCAGAGAAAGAGAGACAGAAAGACAAAGGGAGAGAGAGACAGCGTGACATGGGAATATGATGTTGTGGCAATAACTGAGACCTGGCTCCAAAAAGGGCAGGATTGGGTATTAAATATTTCTGGTTATAAGGTGTTCAGGAAAGATAGGGAAGGGAAGATAGGAGGTGATGTGGCAGTATCAGTCAAGGAGGCGGTTACCGTGCTGGAGAGGGAGGATGTCCTGGAGAGGTCAAGGACAGAATCTATATGGCTAGAGTTAAGAAATAATAGAGGTGCCATTACACTACTAAGTGTATTCTAGTGGGAAAAATATGGAGGAGTAAATTTGCAGAGAAATCACGGAGAGGCGCAAGAACTATAGAATAGTAATAATGGGGGACTTCAACTATCCTAATATAGACTGGGATAGTAATAGTGTAAAGGGCAGAGAAGGGGAAGAATTTCTGAAGAGTGTTCAGGAGAACTTTCTTGATCAGTATGTTTCTGACCCAACGAGGAAGGAGGCATTGCTGGATCTGGTTCTGGGGAATGAGGTAGGTCAAGTGGAGCAAGTGTCAGTAGGTGAACATTTAGGGAACAGTGATCATAGTATCACAAGGTTTAGATTAACTATGGAAAAGGACAGGAAGCAATCTAGAGTAAGAATGTTTAACTGGGGGAAGGCCAATTTCACTGGGATGAGAACGGATCTGGTCCGGGTAAACTGGAATCAAAGATTGGCAGGCAGAACTGTAATGGAACAATGGGCTGCCTTTAAAAAGGAAATAGTTCAGGTACAGTTGAGGTACATTCCCACTAGGGGGAAAGGCAGGGCAACTAAAGTCAGGGCTCCCTGGATGACGAAAGAGATAGAGAGTAAGATGAAGCAGAAAAAGAGCGCGTATGACAGATGTCAGGTCGAGAATACATCTGAGAATCAGGCTAAATATAGAAAGGCCAGAGGAGAAGTCATAGAGGCACAGAAGGAGGCCATTCGGCTCATCGAGTCCGTGCCAGCTCTCTGTAGAGCAATCCAGTCAGTCCCATTCCCCCGCTCTATCCCCGTAGCCCTGCAAGTTTATTTCCCTCAAGTGCCTATCCAGTCTCCCCTTGAAAACATTGAGTGTCTCCGCTTCCACCACTTCCGTCGGCTGCGAGTTCCAGGTCATCACCACTCGCTGTGTGAAAAGGTTTTTCCTCACATCCCCCCTGTATCTCTTGCCCAAAACCTTAAATCTGTGTCCCCTAGTCCTTGTACCATCAACTAGTGGGAACAGCCTTTCCCGTCTAGCCTATCCAAACCCGTCATAATCTTGTACACCTCTATCAAATCACCCCTCAACCTCCTTTGCTCTAATGAAAACAAATTCAGCTTCTCCAACTTGCACTTGTAACTAAGATCCCCCATCCCCGGAACCATTCTGGTAAATCTCCTCTGCACCATCTCAAGGGCCTTCACATCCTTCCTAAAGTGTGGTGACCAGAACTGGACACAACACTCCAGTTGTGGCCTAACCAGCGCTTTATAAAGTGAAAAAGGAAATAAGAGTGGCAAAGAGAGGGTATGAGAATAGAATGGCAGCTAACATAAAAGGTAATCCAAAAGTCTTCTACAGGCATATAAATAGTAAAAGGGTAGTAAGAGGAGGGGTGGTGGCCGATTAGGGACCAAAAAGGAGATTTTTGCATGGAGGCAGAAGGTCTGGCTGAGGTACTAAGCAAGTACTTTGCATCTGTCTTCACCAAGGAAGAGGATGCTGTCATAGACATAGTAAAGGAGATGGTAGAGGAGATACTTGGTAGAATAAAAATTGATAAATTGGAGGTATTAGAAAAGCTGGCTGTACTTAAAGTAGATAAATCACCAGGAGCGGATGGGATGCATCCTAGGATGCAGAGGGAATTGAGGGAGGCGATCGCGTCGGTACTGGCCATAATATTCCAATCCTCCATAGATACAGGGGTGGTGCCAGAGGACTGGAGAATTGCAAATGTTACACAATTGTTCAAAAAAGGGTGTAAAGATAAATCCAGAAACTACAGGCCAGTCAGTTTGACCTCAGTAGTGGGGAAGCTTTTAGAAACAGTAATCAGGGACAAAATCAACAGTCACTTGGACAAGTGTGGATTAATTAAGGAAAGCCAGCATGGATTTGTTAAAGGCAAATCGTGTTTAACCCACTTGATTGGGTTTTTTGATGAGGTAACAGAGGGTTGATGAGCGTAATTCCGTTGATGTAGTGTACATGGATTTCCGAAAGGTGTTCGACAAAGTGCCACATAACAGGCTTGCCAGCAAAATTGAAGCCCATGGAATAAAAGGGACAGTGGCAGCATGGATACGGAATTGGCTAAGTGACTGGAAACAGAGAGTAGTGGTGAACGGTTGTTTTTTGGACTGGAGGAAGGTATACAGTGGTGTTCCCCAGGGGTCGGTACTAGGACCACTGCTTTTCTTGATGTATATTAATGACTTAGACTTGGGTGTACATTGCACAATTTCAAAATTTGCAATTGACACAAAACTTGGAGGTATAGTGAGCAGTGAGGAGGAGAGTGATAGACTTCAGGGAGACTTAGACAGGCTGGTGGAATGGGCGGACACGTGGCAGATGAAATTTAATGCAGAAAAGTGTGAAGTGATACATTTTGGTAGAAAGAATGAGGAGAGGACATATAAACTAAAGGGTACAATCCTGAAGGGGGTGAATGAACAGAGAGACCTGGGGGTATATGGGCATAAATCGTTGAAGGTGGCAGAGCAGGTTGAGAAAGCAGTTAAAAAGGCTTATGGGCTTCATGAATAGAGGTATAGAGTACAAAAGTGTGGAAATTATGATGAACCTTTATAAAACACTGGTTTGGCCCCAACTGGAGTATTGTGTCCAATTCTGGGCACCGCACTTTAGGAAGGATGTGAAGGCCTTAGAGAGGGGGCAGAAAAGATTTACGAGAATGATTCCAGGGATGAGGGACTTCAGTTACGTGTATTGACTGAAGAAGCTGGGGTTGTTCTTCTTGGAGCAGAGAAGGTTGAGAGGAGATTTGATAGAGGTGTTCAAAATCATGAGGGGTCGAGACAGAGTAGATAGAGAGAAACTGTTCCCATTGGCAGAAGGGTCGAGAACCAGAGGACACAGATTTAAGGTGATTGGCAAAAGAACCAAAGGCGACATAAGAAAAAACTTTTTTACACAGCGAGTGGTTAAGATCTGGAATGCACTGCCTGAAAGGATGGAGGAGGCAGATTCAATCTTTCAAAAGGGAGGCTTTCAAAAGGGAGTTGGATAAGTATCTGAAGGAAAGAAATTTGCAGGGCTACGGGGAAAGGGCGGGGGAGTGGGACGAACTGAAGCCGGTAAACAAGAATTTTGAAAGCATAGTAGAAATCCGACAGGACCACTTAAACCCCACACCGCTGCTGATAGCAGAACGATTTAAGTTCCATAAAAGGAACCAACACAAAGACGAAAGCAATGCTGAGTACCTAACGGAACTGCGCAAGCTATCGAAATACTGACAGTTTGGAGCGGGACTAGCAGACACGTTAAGGGACAAGTTTGTGTGTGGGCTACAAAGTGAAGGAACCCAGAAATGGCTTCTATCAGAAAAGGACCTTACGCTGGACAAAGCTTTCAATATGGCAGTATCACACGAAGCAGCCGCAAGGGGCGCTGCAGAGATACAACGGAGACCGCAAGAATACAGCACCAACGAAATGACCTATGGAACAGGGAAGTGCTATCGCTGCGGCAGAACAACACATGACCAGAAAGATTGTTGGTTCAAGGACCAAGTGTGCAGACAGTGTGGGAAAGCAGGACACATAGCAAGAGTCTGCAGGTCTGGGAAGAAAACCAACAGTAAGAAATCTCCACAGGAGAAGTACAAAAAGGTACAGCAGGTGATGGACAGTAGTTCAGACGAACAGAAAAGTGACACAGACTCCGGAAGCAAGGAGCTGGGTTGTCTGAAACTACCTAATGTAACCGAAATGGAGGATCACCAAACTATCTGGTGGAAATGGAATTGGACACAAGGTCAGCTCTAACAGTCAAAAATCAAAGAGACTACAAGCGGCTATTTTCACACATACCCTTGAAAGCTACAGAGATTGTCTTGAAGACGTATATGGGGCAAAAAGTCTACCCCAAAGGAAAAATAAGGGTGAAAGTGACATATAAAGGTCAGGAAATACCTAAAATGGATATATATGTATTGCCAAATGGAGGACCACCGCTGCTAGGACGTGAATGGATCCGGAAGATACATTTAGATTGGCATTCCATACAGACACTGAAGGTGGAGGCCAAAAAGGATGACGACGTCACACCTGGACGACTGTCAAAAATGCGAACTGACGCAAAAGAAGTGTTCCAGGAGGGACTAAGAACACTAAAAGGAATAACAGCAACAATTAAAATAGAGGATAATGCAAGCCCAACGTTTCTGAAGGCCAGACCAGTGCCTTATGCGATCAGACCAGCGGTTGAAGCAGAGCTGGAAGGGTTGGAACGTTCAGGAGTACTGTCCAAAGTGGACTGGAGCGAGTGGGCTACACCCATCATTCCTGTAATGAAGAGGTCGTTGAGTAATACGCCTGGGGAACCAAAGAAGGTCCGCATCTGTGGGGATTTTAAGGTGACAGTGAACCCAATCCTTCACATGGTGCAATATCTGCTTCCACGAATTGAGGATATTTTCGCCTCGCTATCTGGTGGTAAACACTTCACAAAAATTGATCTAGCCCAGGCGTACTTGCAAATGGAGGTAGAAGAAGCTTCGAAACATTACCTTACGATCAACACCCATAAAGGTCTCTATCAATACAACCGGCTGGTGTTTGGAGTAGCCTCGGCTCCAGCTATCTGGCAAAGGGCGATGGATCAGGTCCTGCAAGGGATTCCAGGGACCCAGTGTTATTTGGACGACATCTTGGTCACGGGCAAAAATGACGGTGATCACCTCACTAACTTGGAGAAGGTGCTCGCCAGATTAAAGGAATATGGGCTACGAGCTAATCGCCACAAGTGCGAGTTTTTCCAGAAACAGATCTCGTATTGCGGCCACGTCATCGATGAAGAGGGGTTACATAAGTCCCCTGACAAGATTGAGGCAGTAGTCAAGGCTCCAGCACCGGAAAATGTGTCACAACTGAGGTCGTTCCTCGGGCTGGTAAACTATTACCACAAGTTCTTACCAAATTTGTCTACGGTACTACACCCGCTGAACACCCTACTGCAAACAGGGGTACCATGGAAGTGGGATGACGAACGTAGACGAGCTTTCCAGAAGTGTAAAGAATTGATCACATCAAAAGAGGTGTTGACCCATTTCAACCCAGCACTACCAATTCGTTTGGCATGTGATGCATCACCCTACGGCATTGGAGCGGTGCTGTGGCACAAATTCCTAGACGGGTTGGAGAGGCCAGTAGCCTTTGCGTCTCGGTCACTAACCTCAGCCGAGCGCAACTACGCCCAGATTGACAGGGAGGCCCTCAGCCTAGTATGGGGAGTAAAAAAATTCAACCATTATCTGCATGGGCAGAAGTTCACCTTGCTGACTGACCACCAACCACTTGTCTCCATCTTTAATCCTAAGAAGGGCGTGCCAGTAATGACTGCACAGCGGTTACAAAGATGGTCCCTGTTTCTAGGGGCGAATCAATATGAAATAGAATATAAAGGCACAAAACAGCATGGGAACGCTGATGGGCTATCGCGCCTGCCACTGCCTACGGTGGAGGAAGCACCAGCAGTGGACCTTATCGAGATATTTTATTCGTCGATAATTGAATGATTGCCAGTAACAAACGCGGATATAGAGAAGGAGACCCGCAATGATCCGACGCTGTCTCAGGTATATGAATTGACGGTGAGAGGATGGCCAACACATGGCGACTCACTGTTGCCAGCATTCTCATCCAGAAGAGAACAGCTGTCAGTATGCCAGGGGACAGTGATGTGTGGATCCAGAGTGGTGATTCCACCCAAGTTAAGGGAGAGAGTGCTAAAGGAGCTACATGAAGGTCATCTGGGGGGAGTGAAAATGAAAAGCCTTGCTGGGGCTTATGTGTGGTGGCCGGGAATCGATCAACAAATCGAAGACCTAACTAAGAGCTGCTTAGGATGCCAGAAGGTCCAAAATGCACCACCACATGCCCCTCTACACCCATGGGAGTGGCCCTCCTCTCCATGGCAACGGGTGCACATTGATTTCGCTGGTCTATTCATGGACTCAATGTTCTTAATAGCAGTGGATGCTCATTCAAAGTGGCCTGAGGTGATAAAAATGTCTTCAACCACTACAGAGAAAATGATTGCAGTCCTACGGACCATATTTGCCAGAAACGGTTTGCCAGAGCAGATCTGCTCTGATAATGGACCACAGTTTGTGTCCAACGAGTTCCAAAAATTCATGAAAAGGAATGGGGTAAGGCATTACACATCCGCCCCGTATCATCCAGCCACCAATGGATTGGCTGAGAGGTTCGTACAAACCTTTAAGAAGGCGATAAAGGCCATGTGCGACGAGGAAATTCCACTACAGCATAAGATGGACAATTTCCTATTAGCCTACCGAAACGCGACACATGCAGTTACCAACCAGACCCCGGCCATGATGTTCTTTAACCGAAGGTTGAGATCTCGTCTGGACTTGCTCAGACCAAATGTGCGAAGAAATGTTGAGGACAAACAATTCCAGCACATCAACGAGAAGCCGACAAGGAGCTTCAATGTAGGGCAACCAGTCTTGGCCCGTGACTATCGAACAGAGAAGTGGCAACCCGGAACGATATGTACAAGGCAGGGGCCATTAATGTACACAGTGGATGTCGGGGAGAACATTGTGAGACGCCACGTCGATCAGATCTTAGCGTCACAGGAAGGCGTCAACCCCATGTCTCGAGTACCTGGGGATGAACCCGACATACCGGTAGCATCTACTTCAGACCCAGTAGCAGTGGAACCCGATGAACTACCCGATGAAAAGGGGTCAGAATCGCCTCTGCACCAAGAACAAGAACCTCCGGAAAGGTGCTATCCCGAAAGGGTCAGGAAGCCGCCCCAAAGACTGAATCTATAAATGGACTTTTGTTATTGAATGTACATGTAAAAATGTAATTGTTATTTGAATATTAAGGGGGTATTATTAATCTAAAAAGGGAGGAATTGTAGTGTATGTGCTTTAAGTCAGAACTACTTTTTACAGCTCCTGTATACTGTAGTAACGGCAGTAACCACACCGGTATATAAGCTGTGCGCATGCCTCTGTACTCCAGTCTAGAAATTACCCTCCTCCAGTAAAGACCTGTTATTTGTTTATGTACAGCATCCGTGTAATTATTTATCCACTGAACCACGGATCTAACTATTGATTTCTTTGTGGGTTCAATGACGAGACATTTATGAAAGAGAATGACTTTTTATCTAAAGTATGTTCAACTCTTTATACAGCTTTACAGGAGACACGATGCTAGTAATCCATCTAGAACGACACTGAAACTAAACTAAACTGCTTGTCTCTGTCACATGACCTCTGCTGGTCAGGCATAAGTAATCGATACATGCAAACATGCTGGTAAGACATGATAATCAAACAGGCAAAAACCATCTCTATTTGCTGATATCATTACATCTCCTTTTCTTAAAACAAATGTATTTTACTTTTAACTAACAACATGTTTTCTTTGTATTAATCTGCATTTTAACTGTAACACTTAATGAACTTACATTATCATTATCATGATCAAGGTTTTTTAACCTTGCTTTGTGTGTTCACATGAAATATGTCAATACACTAGAACTTGAAGAAAGAATAAGATAACATTACTTCCTTCTATAACAATAGTCCTTAAATTTGCTCAATGAGTCTCTCAGGAGGCTTCACGTGTCTTGAGGATTTTCTGATTGATTGTCCTTGAATCTGAGTTGTTGCCTCAGATGATGTGTTCTCAGCTGTGTGATCAGGTTGTTCAACAGTATCAGTCTCTTGACCTGCTGTGGCTGGTCCCATGAGAAGATCTCGACGATTTCTTCTCAGAACAGCACCCTCATCTGTCTGAATGGTGTATGATCTTGGTTGAACTTCACTCAGGACAGTTCCCTTCTGAGTCCATGTGTTTGTTTTGTCTTTCAACCTTACTTGGTCACCAGTGTGGAGTTCAGGTAGGTTTTGTGTTCCTCTGTCATAGTAGTACTTTTGCTTTTCTTTCTGTTGTTCTTTGAACTTCCTCACTTTCTCCCCCTCTTTTGTTTTCAGGAGGTTCTCCGGGATGGGTAGGTTTGACCTTAGCCGACGTCCCATCAGGAGTTGGGCTGGTGACTTACCACACTCGAGCGGCGTTGTGCGGTATACAAGCATGCTTTGGTAGAAGTCAGTTCCACTGTCTTTTGCCTTGTACATCAGTCTTTTCACTGTCTGGACCGATTTTTCCACTAGTCCATTGGACTGTGGATAGTGAGGACTTGACGTTGTGTGGACAAAGTCCCACTCTTTGGCAAAGTGTCGGAAACTTGCATTGTAAAACTGGGGTCCGTTGCCTGTGAAGACCTCGCTTGCCACGCCATGTCTGGAGAATATGGCTTTCATACATGTTATCACAGCATCTGCAGTGGTGGTGTGCAGTCTACAAACCTCTGGATACAGGGAGTAATAGTCTGTGACTACAAGATAGTCCTTCCCTTGACATACGAATAGGTCAGCGCCTACCTTCTGGTAAGGTCTGTCTGGTGCTGGGTGTGGCTTTAGTGGTTGTACCGGATTGCTTGCTCGATATTTCAGGCATATTGTGCAGTTTGACACCTCATTTGTCACATCTTGGTTGATTCGTGGCCAGTACATCACCTCTCCTACTCTTTTCTTACACTTTTCGATTCCCAGATGTCCTCCATGGATTCTTTTTAGCATCTCTTTTCTCAGGCTCTTTGGGATAACTATTTTACTTCCTTTGTAGATGATGTCTTCGACCACTGATAGTTCCGCCCTGCAGTTCCAGAACTCTGCCATGTCAGGTGAGCAGTCTTGCTTCATGTTGGGTCATTCATCCAAGATGCTTTTCCTCAGTCATCTCATTGTTTCAGCTTTGTTTGTCTCAGTCTTTATGAGCTCCATTTTTGCATCTGCTATGGGCAGTGCACTTGTGATCATGTCCACGTAGGCGTTCACTTTTTCATCCATTGTGGTGTTTGCGGGCTCACTTGGGTCTACAGCTCTGGACAAAGTGTCTGCTGTATACATAAGTTTACCCGGTGTGTACGCAACATTCAGTGTATAGCGTTGCAGCCTGATCATCATTCTTTGTATTCTAAGCGGACAGCTATTTAGTGGCTTTTGGAACAATGCAATCAAGGGCTTATGGTCAGTCTCTACACTGATTGCTTGTCCTGCCACAAACTGGTGAAATCTTTCACAGGTGTATGTGATGCTGAGCAACTCCTTTTCTATTTGAGCATATCGCGTCTCCGCATCTGTCATTGAGCGCGATGCATATGCAATAGGTTGCCAGTAGTCATATTTTTGCAGAAGAACGGCACCGAGCCCACTCTGTGATGCATCTGATGCTATCTTGATGGGTCTCGCTGGGTCATAAAACCTCAGAACTGGTTCCTCTGTGAGCAGTTTCTTTAGATCGCTCCATGACTTCTCATGCTAATGATTCCATTCCCATTCTATGTTCTTTTCAGTTAGTCTTCTCAGTGGCGCCATCTTTTCTGAGAGGTTGGATATGAATTTACCCATGTAGTTGATCATTCCATTAAACCTCTGCATGTCCTTTTTGCATTGTGGCTTTGGCATATTCTCAATGGCAGACACCTTTCTGGGATCTGGTCTGATGCCCTCACTGCTAAGGATATCTCCCACGAATGTCAGTTCTGTCACCCCGAGCTGGCATTTCTCTCTATTCAGCTTCAGGTTTGTTTTCCTTGTTGCTTCCAGCACTTTTTTCAGTCTCTCGTCATGCTCAGTTCTCGTGGTTCCCCATACTATGATGTCATCCATTGATGTATCAACTCCCTCCAGGTGCTCATAGATCATATGGATAGTTTTGTGATACACTTCAGGAGCTGAGGCAATGCCAAATGGTAACCTTAGGAATCTGTATCTGCCAAATGGAGTGTTGAACGTGCACAGTCTTGAACTTGCTTCGTCCAATTTCATCTGCCAAAATCCTGATGATGCAGCTAACTTGCTGAAATACTTTGCATTTGCAAACTGTGCCATGATTTCCTCACGTGTAGGAAGCTTGAAGTGCTCTCTCTTTATTGCTCTGTTTAGATCTCTTGGATCCAGGCAAATTCTGAGCATTCCATTCTTTTTGTCCACTACGACGAGTGAACTCACCCACTCAGTTGGCTCATCTATCTTCTGAATCACGTTCAGGCTTTCCATCCTGTCCAACTCTGCCTTCAGTTGCTTTTGAAGAGCAAACGGAACTTTTCTGCATGGATGTATAACCGTTGGCATACTTTTATCTACTCTGATCGTGTGTTCTCCTGGCAGGCAGCCTAGACCCTTAAATAGGTCATTGTACTCTTTCATGGGTTCATCATAGACTGTCTCTCCTTCGCTTTCCACAACGAGGACTCTCTTTACCAGGTTCAGTCTCTCACAGGCTTTTAAACCTAGTATGGCCTGCACATCCTTTGGCACCACGATTAATGCTAGCGTGTGCTCCCTGTCCTTGTGTGTTACTTTGACAATGCATCTTCCTTTCACTGGTATATCAGTACCTGAGTATCCTGTCACTTTCACTTTTATTCCATGTATCTTTGGTCTGGGTCTAATTTTCTTAAAATCAGTCTCTGATATCACATTAACTTGTGCTCCAGTATCCAATTTAAATGGAATGTGTATGTCATTCACTTTTAGTGTCAACATCCAGTCTCTTTCTTCTTTTTTGTTTTCAGACACAACATCTACATTGAACTCCTCTATCTCGCTTTCATCTACTGTATGGACCTTGCTTTGTTGCGCTTGGTTCTTACAGCAACGGGCATAATGGTTGTTCTTGTTGCAACTATTGCATGTTTTACCATATGCTGGACACTTTTTTGGTGGATGCTGTGTACCGCATCGACTACATGTCTTTCGATTGTCCCTTTCATTTTTGTTCGCTGGCCACGCCTCTTTTTTCACATGGGCGCTCTTTTTGTTAAACGGTTTGTATCCATTCATTCTCACTGCATCCACGTTGCAGCTACTGTCACTGAACAGCTCCTTTGCCTGCAACTTCACAGTCTCTGTAGCCCTACACAGTGCTATGGCTTTTCCCAGGTCTAGATCTTGCTCTCTTAGCAGTCTTTCCCTTAGACCATTATCTGGAATACCACACACCAGTCTGTCTTTTATCAGCGAGTCTGTCAGTCCCCCAAATTCACACGATTTGCTTCTGTTTCTCAGTTCAGTCACATACTGATCAATAGCCTCACCCATTTTCTGAACACATGTGAAAAATCTGTGCCTCTCAAACGTCACATTATGTTTAGGTATGCAGTAGGCCTCAAACTGTTCCATTATTTTATCTAGCTTCATTTTGTCTCCATCAGCAGCGAATGTGAAGTTATTATACACCTCCAGCGCTTCATCACCCACGACATGTAAGAACACTGACGATTTCTTATTATCACTTTTCCCGTCAGCTCCGATTGCCGCTAAATACAACTCTACACGTTGTTTGAATCTCCTCCAATTTTCAGCCACATTACCTGTCAACTGAAGCGTCGCCGGTGGGAGTAAACCTTCCATTTTTTCACTTCGTTAGCTATTCTCCAATGGTAAGCAACGATGTTCTCTTTTGGCTTGCTAATTTGTGGAGAGCTGATTTAACTTCAGATTTTTTCTCTTCATCTCTTTCAATCACTTCTGACACCATGTATTGATTTCTTTGTGGGTTCAATGACGAGACATTTATGAAAGAGAATGACTTTTTATCTAAAGTATGTTCAACTCTTTATACAGCTTTACAGGAGACACGGTGCTAGTAATCCATCTAGAATGAAACTGAAACTAAACTAAACTGCTTGTCTCTGTCACATGACCTCTGCTGGTCAGGCATAAGTAATCAATACATGCAAACATGCTGGTAAGACATGATAATCAAACAGGCAAATACCATCTCTATTTGCTGATATCATTACACTAACAAAAAGGACAGAGAAAGAGAAAGTGAGAGAGAGAAAGTGAAAGAGACAGAGTGTGGGACATAGACAGAAAGAGAAAGACAGACACAGAGAGACAGAGAGGGACAGAGATAGAGAGACAGAGACCCAGAGTGAGACAGAGAGAGAATAAGTGAGGAAGAGAGACAGAGAGAGAAAGAGAGACAGAGAGACAGAGACAGGGAGACAGAGACAGAGAGGGAGAGGGAGAGGGAGAGAGGGAGAGACAGACAGACAGAGATAGACATACAGAAATGGAGAGACAGACAGAAAGGGAGAGACAGAGAGTGAGAGAGACAGAGTGCGAGAAACAGTGAGAGAGAGGGGGAGAGACAGTGTGAGAGAGATAGACAGAGAAAGACAGGGATAGAATGAGACAGAGATAGACAAAGACAGAAAGAAAGAGTGAGAGAGACAGTGAGCGAGAGACACACACACAGAGACAGAGAAAGAGAGACAGTCAGAGAGAAAGAGACAGAGAGAGATAGTGAGCGAGAGACAGGGAGAGAGAGGCAGAGAGCGAGAGAGAGACAGGGAGAGAGAGAGTGAGAGCGAGAGAAAGACAGTGAGAGAGAGCCACTGAGAGAGAGACAGAAACAGAGAGAGAAGGAAAGAGAGTCAGACAGACAGAAAGGGAGAGACAGAGCAGGAGAGAGGAAGAGAGACAGAGAGGGAGAGAGAGCGACAGAGCGAGAGTGTGAGGGAGCGAGACAGAGAGAGATAGAGAGAGAGAGAGACAGACAGAGAGAGAAACAGAGAGAGAGAGAGAAAAAGAGAGACAGAGAGAGAGACAGAGAGAATGAGTGAGCAAGAGAGAGAGAGGCAGAAAGAGAGAGAGAGAGAGACAGGGAGAGAGAGAGTGAGAGTGAGCGAGGGACAGCGAGAGAGAGCCACTGAGAGAGGAGAGAGCGAGATATACGAACATATGAATTAGGAGCAGGAGTCGGCCACTCGGCCCCTTGAGCCTGCTCCGCCATTCAATAAGATCATGGCTGATCCGATTACTCCACATTCCCGCCTATCCCCGATAACCTTTCACCCCCTTGCTTATCAAGAATCTCTCTACCTCCGCCTTAAAAATATTCAAAGACTGCTTCCACCGCCCTCTGAGGAAGAGTTCCAAAGACTCACGACCCTCTGAGAAAAAATTTCTCCTCATCTCTGTCTTAAATGGGCGACCCCTTATTTTTAAACAGTGACCCCTAGTTCTAGATTCTCCCACAAGAGGAAACATCCTCTCCACATCCACCCTGTCCAGACCCCTTGGGATTTTATATGTTTCAATCAAGTCACCTCTTACTCTTCTAAACTCCAGCGGATACAAGCCAAGCCTGTCCAACCTTTCCTCATAAGACGACCCGCCCATTCCAGGTATTAGTCCAGTAAACCTTCTCTGAACTGCTTCCAACGCATTTACATCCTTCCTTAAATAAGGAGACCAATACTGTACACAGTGCTCCAGATGTGGTCTCACCAATGTCCTGTATAACTGAAACATAACCTCCCTACTTTTGTATTCAATTCCCCTCGCAATAAACAATAACATTCTATTAGCTTTCCTAATTACTTGCTGTACCTGCACAGTAACCTTTTGCGATTCATTCACTAGGACACCCAGCTCCCTCTGCATCTCAGAGCTCTGCAATCTCTCACCATTTAGATAATACGATTCTTTTAAATTTTTCCTGCCAAAATGGACATTTTCACATTTTCCCACATTATACTCCATTTGCCAGATCTTTGCCCACTCACTTAACCTATCTATATCTCTTTGTATCCTCCTTATGTCCTCTTCACAACTTAATTTCCTACCTATCTTTGTGTCATCAGCAAATTTAGCAACCATACCTTCGGTCCCTTCATCCAAGTCATTTATATAAATTGTAAAAAGTTGAGGCCCCAGCACTGATCCCTGTGGCACACCACTCGTTACATCTTGCCAACCTTAAAATGACCCATTTATGCCAACTCTGTTTCCTGTTAGCTAGCCAATCTTCTATCCGTGCCAATATCTTACCCCTACACCATGAGCTTTTATTTTCCGCAATAACCTTTGATGTGGCACCTTATCAAATGCCTTCTGGAAATCTAAGTACAGTACATCCACCGGTTCCCCTTTATCCACAGAACATGTTACTTCCTCAAAGAACTCCAATAAATTGGTTAAACATGATTTCCCTTTCACAAAACCATGTTGCTTCTGCCTAATGATCTTGAACTTTTCTAAGTGCCCTGCTATAATGTCTTTAATATTGGCCCAGTAATTCCCTTCCAAACGCGCGAGTACGGTCGGGGTACTCACGCGTCTGGCCGGAGGAAATGCCGGTTTTCAGCATGCACAGCGCATGCGGGGAAAACCGGCATTTCCTGTCCTCTGAACGAAGGGGTTCAGAGGCAGAACGCGCGCGACTGCACAGGCAGCGCGTGCGCAGTAAAATTCCTTTTTTTTTTCCAGAGTTGCGCGCGTGTAAAGGCCTCCGGTCTTTACGCGTGGAAAAACAAGACGTAAGTATTTAGTTTTTCAGGTAAATGGGCTTTTAGTACAATGTAGAATTTTTTTTCCCACAGGTTTGTTATTTTTAAAGAATTTACAGGATGGTAAGTTTAGTTTTAGACCCTATTTTTAAAAAATTTATTTTTTTCAAAAAATTGATTAATTGTTTAAAACATTTTTTAAACTTATTTATAGTTATTATAATCAGTGGGATGTTTTTTAAAATTTTATTTAAAGTTAAAGTAGTGTTTTGGCAGCCCATACTTTTCATGAGTTTGACAGCTCTTACTGTCAAACTCATGAATGAAGTTTCCCCTCCCCTGATTGGCTGCACAGTGCTCACCTGATCCTAGCCGGCACATCGCACTAACTACGCCGCTGGATCAGGTAAGCACAGCGCGCCGACAGCTGAACCGGGCCTGTGACAGGAAATGCAAGCAGGCCCGGGCTTCAGATGTCGGCGCGCAGGGTGAGTGCAGATCGGGGGCTTGCACGCGCGGCAAGCCCCCGATCCTAATTTCAGGGCCAATAGCTTCTAACATCTTCCCTATGACAGATGTTAAGCTAACTGGCCTGTAGTTTCCTGCTTTCTGTCTCCCTCCTTTTTTGAATAAAGGAGTAACATTCGCTATTTTCCAATCAATGGAACCTTCCCTGAATCTAGGGAGTTTTGGAAAATTAAAACCAACGCATCAACTATCTCACTAGCCATTTCTTTTAAGACCTTAGGATGAAGTCCATCAGGACCCGGGGACTTGTCAGCCCACAGCTCCAACAATTTGCTCAGTACCACTTCCCTGGTGATTGTAATTTTCTTGAGTTCCTCCCTCCCTTCCATTTCCTAATTTCTAGCTATTTCTGGGATGTTACTTGTATCCCCTATAGTGAAGACCGATGCAAAATACCTGTTCAATTCAACTGCCATCTCCTTATTTTTCATTATTCCCCAGACTCACTTTCTATAGGACCAATGCTCACTTTGTTAACTCTTTTCTTTTTTAGAAACATAGAAACATAGATAATTAGGAGCAGGAGTCGGCCATTAGGTCCTTCGAGCCTGCTCTGCTGTTTAACACGGTCATGGCTGATCCTTTATCTCAATACCAGATTCCTCAATGGGAACGGGACCAATATCCTCACGGGAGGGTTTCCTAGTGCTATTGGGGAGGGTTTAAACTAGCTTGGCGGGGGATGGAAACCTAAGTATAGAGTCAATAGGGAGGGAAGAAAAATTGTAATTGGAAAACAAAAACGTAGCAAGTAAATTGGAAGGACAGAGGAATCAAGGGCTAGATAGTAGTCAACAAGGTGGTTTGCCTGTACTAAATGGTATAAACTTCAATGCAAGGAGTATAGCGAACAAGGCAGATAAGCTGAGGGCACAGGTAGATACTTGGGACTATGATATTATAGCTATTACAGAGACGTGGCTGAAAGAGGGGCAGGTATGGCAGCTCAACATTCCTGGTTACAGGATTTTCAGACGGGATAGAGAGGGAGGTAAAAAGGGAGGGGGGGTCACAGTATTGATTAAAGAAACTATTACAGTTGTGAGGAGGGATGATATGTTGGAGGGATCATCAAACGAGGCCATATGGGTTGAATTGAAAAACAAAAAAGGGGCGATCACACTGCGGGGAGTGTACTACAGACCCCTAAACAGTGAGAGGGAGACAGAAGAGCAAATATGTAGACAAATTTCGAAGTGCAAAAACTATAGGGCGGTAATAGTAGGGGATTTCAACTACCCCAATATTAACTGGGATAAAATTAATGTTAAGGGTATAGAAGGTGCGGAATTCCTAAAATGCATCCAGGAGAACATTTTTTGGCCAGTACGTAGCAAGCCCAACAAGGGAGGGGGCGGTTCTGGACTTAGTTTTAGGGAATGAAGCTGGGCAGGTAGAAGGCATATCAGTGGGGGAGCACTTTGCTGCTAGTGATCATAATTCTGTTAGATTTAAGGTAGTTGTGGAAAAGGACAAGGATAGACCAGAAATAAAAATTCTAAATTGGGGAAAAGCAAATTTTGCTGAGCTCAGAGGGGATTTAGCCATAGTGGACTGGAAACAGCTACTTGAAGGTAAATCAGTGTCAGAGCAGTGAGAGGCATTCAAGGAGGAGATCCGGAGGGTTCAGACCAAACATGTGCCTTTAAAAAAAAAAGGTGGGACAAACAAATCTAGAGTCCCCTGGATGTCTAGAGACATGCAGGGTAGGTTGAAAAAAAAGGGATGGTATGACAGATACCTGTTACGTCTGTGTATAAGAAGACACAGACTGCGGAGAACGGTACAATAGGTGTTTACTCAACGTGGCTCAGACTGCAACTGATCTGTACAGATTACTACTCAGCGTTATATACAGGTGTGGTCACTGCCGGTACTACAGTATACATGAGCTGTAAAAAGTAGTTCCCCCCTTAAAGGTACATACATTACAATTCCTCCCCTTTTAGATTAACAGTACCATAACACTCATTTAACAATTAAATATCAAACTAATTACAATTAACACTTTTAACATGCAACATTAGCTGAAAATAGTCTATTTATAAATTCAGTCTTTGGGGAGGCTTCCTGATCCTTTCTGGATAGCGCCTTTCCCGAGTGTCTTGCTCTTGGTGCGGAGGCGATTCTGGCCCCCTGTCGTCGGTTGGCTCATCAGCTTCCGATGCTACTGTTTCTGGGGTAGATGCTACCTGTACGTCGGGTTCATCACCAGGTACGTATGGGCGAGGCATGGGGTTGACTTGTTCCTGTGACTCTAGGATCTGGTCAGCATAGCGTCTCACGATGCTCTCCCCAACATCCACTGTGTACATTAGTTGGCCCTGCCGTGTGCATATCGTTCCTGGCTGCCATTTTTCTGTTCGGTAGTCGCGGGCCAAGACTGGTTGCCCTACATTGAAGCTCCTTGTTGGCTTCTCATGGATGTGCTGGAATTGCTTACTCTCAACATCTCTTCGTACGTTTGGTCTGAGCAAATCCAGGTGAGATCTTAACCTTCGGTTAGAGAACACCATGGCTGGGTACTGGTTGGTGACTGCATGTGTCGCATTCCGGTAGGCGAACAGGAAATTGTCCACCTTGCGCTGCAGCGGAATGTTGTCATTGTACATAGCCTTTATTGCCTTCTTAAAGGTTTGTACGAACCTCTCAGCCAATCC
The DNA here is from genome assembly GCF_052327205.1 of Somniosus microcephalus. Lineage (NCBI taxonomy): Eukaryota > Metazoa > Chordata > Chondrichthyes > Squaliformes > Somniosidae > Somniosus > Somniosus microcephalus. The sequence continues at coordinate 345,469,851 of NC_140990.1, read as the reverse complement.
ATTTGTGGCTGGATGATATGGGGCGGATGTGTAATGCCTTACCCCATTCTGTTTCAAGAACCTCCGGAACTCTTCGGACACAAACTGTGGTCCGTTGTCGGAGCAAATCTGTTCTGGCAAGCCATTCCTGGCAAAAATGGTCCGTAGGACTGCAATAGTTTTCTCCGTGGTGGTGGAGGATATTTTGATGACCTCAGGCCATTTCGAGTGCGCATCCACGGCTATTAAAAACATTGAGTCCATGAATGGACCAGCAAAATCAATATGCACCCATTGCCATGGGTGTAGAGGGGCCTGTGGTGGTGCATTTTGGACTTGCTGGCATCCTGAGCAGCTCTTGGTCAGGTCCTCGATTTGTTTATCGATTCCCGGCCACCACACGTAAGTCCTGGCTAGGCTTTTCATTTTTACCCCTCCCAGATGATCCTCATGAAGCTCATTGAGCACTCTATCCCTTAACTTGGGTGGAATTACCACTCGGGATCCACACATCAAGGTCCCCCGGCACACTGACAGCTGTTCTCTCCTTGTCGAGAATGCTGGCAACAGTGAGTCGCCATGTGCTGGCCATCCCTTCACCGTCAAATCATATACCCGAGACAGTGTTGGGTCATTTCGGGTTTCCTTTTCGAGACAAGCGTTAGTTACCGGTAGGTATTCAACTATAGTCGAATGGAATATTTCGACAGGATCCACTGCTGGTGCTTCCTCCGCAGTAGGCAGTGGCAGGCGTGATAGCCCATCAGCATTTCCATGCTGTTTCGTGCCCTTATATTCAATCTCATAGTGGTGTGCCCCTAGAAAAAGTGACCATCTTTGTAGTCGTTGCGCAGTCATCACCGGAACGCCCTTCTTCGGATTAAAAATGGAGACAAGAGGCTGGTGATCAGTCAGCAAGGTGAATTTCTGCCCGTGCAGATAGTGATTGAACTTTTTCACTCCCCACACTAGGCTGAGGGCCTCCCTGTCAATCTGGGCATAGTTACGCTCGGCTGAGGTTAGTGATCGTGACGCAAAGGCTATTGGCCTCTCTGAGCCGTCCGAGAATTTGTGCGACAGCACCGCTCCAATGCCGTAGGGTGACTCATCACATGCCAACCGAATTGGTAATGCTGGGTTGTAATGGGCCAATACCTCTTTCGATATGATTAGTGTTTTGCTCTTCTGGAAAGCTCGTCTACATTCGTCACTCCACTTCCATGGCACCCCAGTTTGCAGTAGGGTGTTCAGTGGGTGTAGTATTGTAGACAAATTTGGCAAGAACTTATGGTAGTAGTTTACCAGCCCGAGGAACGACCTCAGTTGTGACACATTTTCCGGTGCTGGAGCCTTGACTACTGCCTCAATCTTCTCTGGGGACTTATGCAACCCCTCTTTATCGATAACGTGGCCACAATACGAGATTTGTTTTCTAAAAAACTCGCATTTGGGGCGGTTAGCTCGGAGCCCATATTCCTGCAATCTAGTGAGCACCTGCTCCAGGTTGGCAAGGTGATCACTGTCATTTTTGCCCGTGACCAGGATGTCATCCAAATAACACTGGGTCCCTGGGATCCCTTGCAGGACTTGTTCCATTGCCCTCTGCCAAATAGCCGGAGCTGATGCTACCCCGAATACCAGCCGGTTGTATTAGTAGAGACCTTTATGGGTGTTGATTGTGAGGTATTTTTTTGATGCTTCTTCTACCTCCATTTGCAGATATGCCTGGGCCAGATCAATCTTAGTGAAGCGTTTCCCTCCAGATAGCGAGGCGAAAATATCTTCAATCCGCAGAAGTGGATATTGTACGGTGTGAAGGACCGGGTTCACTGTTACCTTAAAGTCTCCACAGATGCGAACCTTCTTTGGTTCCCCAGGCATGCTGCTCAACGACTTTTTCATCACAGGGACGATGGGTGTAGCCCACTCGCTCCAGTCTACCTTGGACAGTACACCTGAACGTTCCAGACTCTCCAGCTCTGCTTCGACGGCTGGGCGGATCGCATAAGGTACCGGTCTGGCCTTAAAAAATTTTGGCCTTGCGTTTTCTTCAATTTTAATCGTCGCTGTCATGCCTTTTAGTGTTCCAAGTCCTTGCTGGAACACTTCTTTCGCGTCAGTTAGGATCTTTGACAGTCGCCCAGGTGTGACGTCGTCATCCTTTTTGTCAGCCACAGTCAGTGCCTGTATGGAATGCCAATCCAGTTGTATGTTCTGGATCCATTCACGTCCCAGTAATGGTGGTCCTCCATCTTGCAATACATACAGGTCTAGTTTTGGTGTTTCCTTACCATTATATATAACGGTCACCCTTATTTTTCCTTTGGGGTAGACTTTTTGCCCCGTGTACGTCTTCAAAATAATTTTTGTGTCTCTCAAGGGTATGTGTGAGAATAGCCGCTCGTAGTCCCATCGGTTTATGACTGTTAGGGCTGATCCTGTGTCCAATTCCATCTTTATCTGGACTCCTGCTATCTTGAGAGTGACCCAAATGGTTCGGTGATCCTCCGTTGTGATCACATTATGTAGTTTCAGACAACTCAGTTCCCTGCTTTCGGAGTCGTTATGACTCTTTTGTTCGTCTGAACTATTCTCCGTCATCTTATGTACCTTCTGGTACTTTCCTTTGGTAGGTTTCTTATTGCTGGTTTTCTTTCCCAACCTGCAGTTTTGTGCTATGTGTCCTACTTTTCCACACTGTCTGCACACTTTGTCTTTGAACCAGCAATCATTCTGGTCGTGTGTTGTTCTGCCGCAGCGATAGCAGTTCTCTGTTCCATATGACATTTCGTTTGTGCCATATTCTTGCGGTCTCTATAGTATCTCTGCAGCGCCCCGTGCTGCTGCTTCATATGATACCGCAATGCTGAAAGCCTTTTCCAGTGTAAGGTCCTTTTCAGATAAAAGCCGTTTCTGGGTTCTTTCACTTTGAAGCCCACACACAAACTTGTCCCTTAAGGCATCTGTCAGTCCCGCTCCAAACTGGCAGTGTTTCGATAGTTTGCGCAGTTCTGTTAAATAATCAGCATTGCTTTCATCCTTATGCTGGTTCCGTTTGTGAAACTTGAATCTTTCTGCTATCAGCAGCGGTGTGGGGTTTAAATGTTCCTTTAGTATCGTTACTATGTCTTCAAAACTCTTTTCCATTGGCTTCGTTGGGGTTACTAGATTTCGTAATAAACCATACGTCTTTGCACCCATTAAATTTAACAATACCGACGCTTTCTTGTCATCTGACACCCCATTTGCCTTGCAGTACACCTCTATTCATTCGACATATGTAGTCCAATCTTCGACTTCATTGTCAAATGCGGTGATACTGCCACTCTTCGGCATTTTGGGTGTGGTTTAAAATGGCATCTCCCAATGGCATAAAATGGCGTCTCCCGCACTTTCCTTCCTCCCCCGCTGCTGCCGACGCCGCTCCCGGCGGTTCTCGTGACAATGGCAGCGCCCTGTAGGTTTCGCGTGCTTCTCCTGCGCTGCTGCCAACGCCGCTCTCGGTGGTCCTCGTGGCAATGGCGGCGCCTCACGGGTTTCTGCGCATCTCTCTCTCCCTCTCTCTGACGCTGCTCGGCCCCTGAACACCGGCTGCACCCTGTGCGCTCTGCCCTCTCTCTCTCTCTCTCCCCTGTCGACGCTGCTCGGCCCTTTGCTGTGCCGCTCGGTCGGGCTCTAGCCCGCCGCTGTCCGGGAAGGGTCTGCGCACTACTTGTTGCCAGCCCGTTTCGCTGGACGACCTCGACTGGAAAGCCAAGCCTGGCTCTCGACAGCCTCCCCCGCAATTCTCGAGTCTCTGCTGGATGACTGGGCGGTTGCCCGTGGTCGACGCCCGAGTCTCTGGCCTTGACCTCCAATCCACTGATCTCCAGGAACGAATCCCCGGGAGGTGATGCAGAGTTGCAGGTAGGTTCGAACCTGCCTCGTCGCCAATGTTACGTCCGTGTATAAGACACAGACTGCGGAGAACGGAACAATAGGTGTTTACTCAACGTGGCTCAGACTGCAACTGATCTGTACAGATTACTACTCAGCGTTATATACAGGTGTGGTCACTGCCGGTACTACAGTATACATGAGCTGTAAAAAGTAGTTCCCCCCTTAAAGGTACATACATTACAATACCAAGGGCTAAATACTCCAGATTCTTTAGAGGAGTACAGAAAGTGCAGGGGTGCAATTAAAAATGATATTAGGAAAGCAAAGAGAGAGCATGAAAAATTCTTGGCAAGTAAAATCAAGGAAAACCAAAGATGTTTTATAAATATATTAAGAGTAAGAGGATAACTAAAGAAAGGGTAGGGCCTATTAGAGATCATGAGGGTAATCTGTGTGTGGAGGCGGGAGATGTCGGTAGGGTTCTTAATGAATACTTTGCGTCTGTTTTCACAAAGGAGAGGGGCGAAGCAGACATTGCTATCAAGGGGGAGGAGTGTGAAATATTAGATGAAATAAACAGAGAGAGAGGAAGTATTAAGGGGTTTAGCAGCTTTAAAAGTGGATAAATCCCCAGGCCCGGTTGAAATGTATTCCAGGCTGTTAAGCGAAGCAAAAGAGGAAATAGCAGAGGCCCTGACCATCATTTTTCAATCCTCTCTGGCTTCAGGTGTGGTGCCGGAGGACAGGAGGACTGCTAATGTGGTACCCTTGTTTAAAAAAGGAGAAAAGGATAGACCGAGTAATTACAGGCCAAGTCAGCCTAACCTCGGTGGTGGGAAAATTATAGGAAAGAATTCTGAAGAACAGGATAAATCTTCATTTAGAAAGACACGGATTAATCGAGGATAGTCAGCACGGATTTGTTAAGGGAAGGTCGTGTCTGACAAACTTGATTGAATTTTTTGAGGAGGTAACAAGGAGGGTAGATGAGGGTAGTGCGCTTGATGTACTTTATATGGACTTTAGCAAGGCTTTTGATAAGGTTCCACATGGCAGACTGGTCACGAAGTTAAAAGCCCATGGGATCCAGGGCAAAGTGTCAAGTTAGATTCAAAACTGGCTCGGAGACAGGAAGCAGAGGGTAATGGTTGATGGGTGTTTCTGTGACTGGAAGGTTGTTTCCAGTGGGGTTCTGCAGGGCTCATTACTAGGTCCCTTGCTTTTTGTGGTATATATCAACGATCTTGACTTGAATATAGGGGGTATGATTAAGAAGTTTGCAGATGATACTAAAATCAGTTGTGTGGTTGAAACTGAAGAAGGAAGCTGTAGACTGCAGGAAGATATCAATAAATTGGTCAGGTGGTCAGAACAGTGGCAAATGGAATTCAATCCGGAGAAGTGTGAGGTAATGCATTTGGGGAGGGCTAACACGGAAAGGGAATACACATTAAATGGTAGGACACTGAGTAGTGTAGAGGAACAAAGGGACCTTGGAGTGCATGTCCACAGATCCCTGAAGGTAGCAGGCCAGGTAGATAAGGTGGTTAAGTAGGCAAACGGAATGCTTGCCTTTATTAGCCGTGGCATAGAATACAAGAGCAGGGGGGTTATGCTTCAACTGTATAAAACACTAGTTAGGCCTCAGCTAGAGTACTGCGTGCAGTTCTGGTCACCACATTACAGGAAGGGTGTGATTGCATGAGAGAGGGTACAGAGGAGATTTACAAGGATGTTGCTGGGAGTAGAGAATCTTAGCTATGAGGAAAGACTGGATAGGCTGGGTCTGTTTTCCTTGGAACAGAGGAGGCTGAGGGGAGACCTTATTGAGGTGTATAAAATTATGAGGGGCATAGATAAAGTGGATAGAAAGGACCTATTTCCCTTAGCAGAGGGGTCAAAAACCAGGGGGCACAGATTTAAAGTAATTGGGGGAAGGTTTATGTTGTGTATGTACCTTTAAGGGAATAACTGGTCTCAGACTGCAGTACCGGCAGTGACCACCCCTGTATAAAAGGCCCTAGCAGGCTTCTGTAGTTTCAGTTTCCAGGCTGTCTCCATTCAGTAAAGACTTGTTATAATCAACTCCTGCAGTCCGTGTCTCAATTATACACGGACATAATACTGGCGACGAGTAAGAAACGAACTTACCTGCAACTCGGCAGCACCTCAGACGACGTTATTGAAGGTCGAAGCCAGAAGAAAAAAAAAATAATAATCCAAAGAAACTCGAGAAACGGGCGTCGACCGTGGGCAACCGCCCTCCAACTCATCGAATTGAAAAGTTGCAGGAGAGACTGTCGAGAGCCAGGCTTTGTTCTCCAGTCTGTGGCTTCCCAGCTAATCGGGCTGGTGGCAGGTAGTGCACTGATCCTTCCTGGGCTGCGGCGGGCTAGAGCTCGATCGGGTGGCTCTGCAACGGAGCCGGGCAGCGAGTCAGGAAGCAAAGAGAGAGAGAGAGGGTGGAGCACACAGGGCGCGGCCGGTGCTTCGAAGCTGGGCAGCGTTCGGACCTAAGAAGAGGGAGGGAAGTGTCCCAGAGGGTCCGCTCCACGACGGGAATGGTTCTTCAATTACCGGTGCAAATATTGAAGAGCGATAGAAAAATAAAAATACCGCGGAGAGCGGCGTTGGCAGCAGCGATCGGGGAGGCGCGAAGGCCATAGGGCGTCGCCATTACAGGATAGTAAAATAAATATAATCGCCAGCAACAGCGTTAGCAGCAGCGGCAGCGGCGGGAAAGCGCAGGAGGCGCCATCTTAACTCGGCGGGGAAGAAGGAAAAGCGCGGGAGGCGCCATTTTGATCCATCGGGGGCGAAGGCAAAGCGCGGGAGGCGCCATCTTAGATTTTCAAGATGCCAAAGACTGGCGATATCACTGCCTTCGATAATGCAATAGAAGACTGGACCATGTATGTGGAAAGAGTCGAGGTATATTGCGAGGCAAACGAAATAGCCGATGAGAAAAAGGCATCGGTATTGCTAAATTTAATGGGCGCAAGAACGTACGGCCTATTGCGGGACCTGATTACTCCAGCCAAACCAAAGGTGAAGAGTTTTAATGAAATTGTTGCTATCCTACAGGAACACCTAAATCCTACACCGCTGCTGATAGCAGAAAGATTTAAATTCCACAGGAGAAATCAGCATAAATATGAGAGCAATGCTGATTACCTTATGGAACTACGCAAGCTATCAAAGCACTGCCAGTTCGGAGCAGGACTGGCAGATACCTTACGGGAAAAATTTGTCTGTGGACTCCTGAGTGAAGGAACCCAGAAGAGGTTACTCTCAGAGAAAGAGTTGACGCTAGATAAGGCTTTCAGCGTGGCAGTATCGTACGAAGCAGCAGCAAGGGGAGCTGCGGAAATACAACAAAAGCCCCAGGAATACGGCACCCACAAAATGACACGGGGATTTGCAAAATGCTATCGCTGCGGCAGAACAAACCATGACCAGAAGGACTGCTGGTCCAAGGACAAAATATGCAGGCAATGCGGAAAGATGGGACACATTGCACGAGTTTGCAGGTCTGGGAAGAAGACCAATGACAACAAAAAGGCTACTAAGGAACCGTACAGGAAAGTACAAAAGATGACGGACAGTAGTTCCGAAGACCAGATGAGCGATAGTGAATCCAGGAACAAGAGACTAAGCTGTCTCAAACTTCACAACGTAATCGCAAAAGAGGATCACCGAACCATTTGGGTCACCCTCACGATAGCAGGGTCCCAAGTCAAAATGGAATTGGATACAGGATCAGCTCTAACCATCATGAATCGACGAGACTACGAGCGGCTATTCTCACACATATCCTTGAGGGAGGCATCCATTGTCTTGAGGACGTATACGGTGCAAAAAGTATACCCCAGAGGAAAAATAAGGGTGCCTGTCGAATACAACGGCAAGAAAATACGGAAATTGTATCTGTACATTCTGCAAGATGGTGGACCACCGTTATTGGGACGTGAATGGATCAGAAAGATAAGTTTAGACTGGCACTCCATTCAGGCACTGACGGTGGCTGGTAAAAAGGATGACGACGTCACTCCTGGACGATTGTCAACAATCTTAGCTGACGCCAAAAGAGGTATTTCAACAAGAACTGGGCACTCTTAAAGGCGTAACCACCTCGATAAAAATAGAGAATGCAATTCCCAAGTTTTTCAAAGCAAGACCGGTACCATATGCAATTCGCCCAGCCGTCGAGGCAGAGCTGGAGAATCTGGAGAATGCAGGCGTGTTATCTAAGGTAGACTGGAGCGAGTGGGCGACACCCATCGTTCCTGTCATGAAGAAAACGTTAAACAATAAGTCTGAGGAGCCAAGGAAGGTTCGCATCTGTGGGGACTTCAAGGTGACGGTGAACCCAGTCCTTCGCACAGTACAATATCCTCTTCCAAGGATAGAAGATATCTTCGCCTCACTATCTGGAGGGAAGCATTTTGCAAAAATTGACCTATATTTGCAGATGGAGGTTGAAGAATCCTCTAGGAAGTATCTCACAATAAACACTCACAAAGGTCTTTACCAGTATAATCGACTGGTATTCGGAGTAGCATCAGCTCCGGCGATATGGCAAAGAGCGATGGAACAAGTCCTGCAAAGGATTCCGGGGACTCAGTGTTACTTGGACGACATCCTAGTGACAGGTGAAGATGACAGTGAACACCTTGCCAACCTAGAGCAGGTGCTCACTAGACTACGTGAACATGGGCTACGAGCCAATCGCCCCAAGTGCGAGTTTTTTAAGAATCAGATATCGTATTGTGGCCACGTGATTGATGAAGAGGGGTTGCATAAGTCCCCTGACAAAATTGAAGCGGTAGTTAAGGCTCCAGCGCCTGAAAATGTGTCGCAACTGAGGTCATTCCTCGGGTTGGTGAATTACTACCATAAGTTTTTGCCGAATTTGTCCACAATTCTGCATCCACTGAAAGCCCTACTACGAACGGGAGTAGCATGGAAATGGAGCGATGAATGTAAGCGGGCCTTTCAGAAGAGTAAGGACCTAACCACTTCAAGAGAAGTATTGGCTCACTACAACCCATCACTACCGATAAGACTGGCATGTGATGCATCTCCCTACGGCATTGGGGCGGTACTGTCACATAAATTCCTTGATGGTTCAGAGAGGCTGATAGCTTTTGCGTCACGCTCGTTAACTTCAGCCGAGCGTAACTACGCCCAGATTGACAGAGAGCCCCTCAGCCTGGTGTGGGGGGTGAAGAAGTTCAATCACTACCTGCACGGTCAGAAATTTACTCTACTAACTGATCATCAACCTCTCGTCTCCATTTTCAACCCTCAGAAGGGCGTACCGATAATGACGGCACAACGGCTACAGAGGTGGTCCCTGTTCCTAGGGGCACACCAATATGACATTGAGTACAAAGGAACTAAACAGCATGGGAATGCTGATGGATTGTCGCGCCTACCATTGCCGACGGTGGAAGAGGAACTGGCAGTGGATCCAGTGGAGTTATTCCACTCGACTATAGTCGAATGTCTCCCTGTGACGAATGCAAACATAGAAAAGGAAACACGAAATGACCCGATACTCTCCTGGGTCTATGATTTAACGGTGAAGGGATGGCCAGCACATGGTGAACCACTGCTGCCAGCATTCTCGCTGAGAAGAGAACAGCTGTCAGTGTGCAGAGGAACCTTGATGTGTGGATCCAGAGTAGTAATTCCAGCCAAATTGAAGGATAGAGTGCTCAATGAGCTTCGTGAGGGTCATCTGGGAGGGGTAAAAATGAAGAACTTAGCCAGAGCATTTGTGTGGTGGCCTGGAATCGATAGAGAAATCGAAGAGATGACCAAGAGCTGTACTGGATGCCAGAAGGTCCAAAACGCCCCACCACAAGCCCCTCTACATCCATGGGAGTGGCCCTCATCTCCATGGCAAAGGGTGCACATTGATTTTGCTGGTCCCTTTATGGACTCGATGTTTTTAATTGCGGTGGATGCACATTCAAAGTGGCCAGAGGTAATAAAAATGTCCTCAACCACCACAGAAAAAACTATCACAGTCTTACGAACCATATTCGCCAGGAATGGGCTGCCTGAACAGATTTGCTCTGACAATGGACCACAGTTTGTGTCTGAAGAGTTCCGGAGGTTCTTAAAGAACAATGGTGTTAAGCATTACACATCCGCCCCATATCATCCAGCCACTAATGGATTGGCCGAGAGGTTTGTTCAAACATTCAAGAAGGCTATCAAGGCAATGTGTAATGAAGATATACCCCTACAACACAAGGTGGATAACTTCTTGTTTGCCTACCGGAATGCGACACATGCGGTTACCAACCAAACTCCAGCCATGATGTTCTTCAATCGAAGACTACGATGCCGCTTGGATTTGGTTAAGCCAAACGTCAGAAGAGATGTGGAGAACAGGCAGTTTCAGAATATGAATGAAAGGCCGACCAGGAGTTTTAAGATAGGTCAACCAGTTTTGGCCCGGGACTACCGCACATAGAAATGGCAGCCAGGAACGATCTGTACACGGCAAGGACCTCTAATGTATACCGTGGACGTTGGAGAGAGCATTGTAAGACGCCATGCTGACCAGATTCTAGAGTCACTGGAAAACGTCAACTCCACACCACGATCTGATACACCTGGCGATGAAACCGAAGTACCAATTGCATCTACCGCAGAATCGGTGATATTGGAAGCAGACGAACCAAACAACGACATTGATCCCGACTCAACCTTGCCAGAAGAACCTGATATTCCAAAGAGGCGTTATCCAGACAGAATCAGGAAGCCTCCTCAAAGACTGAACTTATAATTGCTTAACTTCAACCAATGTATCTAGCAACCGTAATTGTAATTGTAATTAGTTATTATTTAGTTGTTAAATGAATGTTATGTACTGTTTATCTGAAAGGGGAGGAATTGTTGTGTATGTACCTTTAAGGGAATAACTGGTCTCAGACTGCAGTACCGGCAGTGACCACCCCTGTATAAAAGGCCCTAGCAGGCTTCTGTAGTTTCAGTTTCCTGGTTGTCTCCATTCAGTAAAGACTCCTGCAGTCCGTGTCTCAATTATACACGGACATAATAGTTTAGAGGGGATTTGAGGGGAAATTTCTTCACCCAGAGGGTTGTGGGGGGTCTGGAACTCGCTGCCTGAAAGGGTGGTAGAGGCAGGAACCCTAACCACATTTGAAAAGTACTTGGATGTGCACTTGGGATGCTTTAGCCTGCAGGGCTACGGACCAAGAGCTGAGAAGTGGGATTAGGCTGGGTAGCTCTTTGTTGCCGGCGCGGACACGGTGGGCCGAAATGGCCTCCTTTTGTGCTGTAACGTTCTATGATTCTATGATTCCCACTCTCTCCCCATACCCCTTGATGCCTTTTGTGTCTAGAAATCTATCTATCTCCTTCTTAAATATATTAAGTGACTTATCTCCACAGCCTTCTGTGATAGAGAATTCCACAGGTTCACCACCCTCTGAGTGAAGACATTTCTCCTCATCTCAGTCCTAAATGCCCCACCCCATATCCTGTGACTGTGACCCCCTCGTTCTAGACCCCACAGCCAGGGGAAACATCCTCCCTGCATCCAGTCATTGAATCATAGAAAACTACAGCACGGAAGGAGGCCATTTCGGCCCATCGTGTCCGTGCCGGCCAACAAAGAGCTATCCAGCCTAATCCCATTTCCCAGCTCTTGGTCCGTAGCCCTGCAGGTTACAGCATCCCAAGTGCACATCCAAGTACTTTTTAAATGTGGCTAGAGTTTCTGCCTCTACCACCCTTTCAGGCAGTGAGTTCCAGACCTCCCACAACCCTCTGGTTGAAGAAATTTCCCCTCAAATCTCCTCTAAACCTCCTACCAATTACTTTAAATCTGTGCCCCCTGGTTTTTGACCCCTCTGCTAAGGGAAATAGGTCCTTTCTATCCACTTTATCTAGGCCCCTCATAATTTTATACACCTCAATAAGGTCTCCCCTCAGCCTCCTCTGTTCCAGGAAAACAAAACCAGTCTGTCTCGCCCTGTCAGAATTTTATACATTTCAATGAGATCTCTTCTCATTCTTCTAAACTCTAGTGAATACAGGCCTAGTCAACCCAATCTCTCCTCATACGACAGTCCTGCCATCCCAGGAATCAGTCTGGTGAACCTTCGCTGCACTCCCTCTATGGCAAGTATATCCTTTCTTAGGTAAGGAGACCAAAACTGCACACAGTACTCCAGGTGTGGTCTCACCAAGGCCCTGTATAACTTAGTAAGACAACCTTGCTCCTGTACTCAAATCCTCTTGCAATGAAGGCCAACATACCATTTGCCTTCCTAACTGCTTACTCCACCTGCATCTTTGCTTTCAGTGACTGGTGTACAAGGACACCCAGGTGCCTTTGTACATCAACATTTCCCAATCTAGCACCATTTAAATAATACTCTACCTTTCTGTTTTTCCTACCGAAGTGGATAACTTCACATTTATTCACATTATACTGTACCTGCCATGTATTTGCCCACTCACTCAACTTGTCTAAATCGCTTTGAAGCCTCTTTGCATCCTCCTCACAACTCACAATCCCACATAGTTTCATGTTGTCAGCAAACTTGGAACTATTACATTTGGTTCCCTCATCCAAATCATTGATATATATCGTGAATAGCTGGGGCCCAAGCACTGATCCCTGAGTTACCCCACTAGTCACCGCCTGCCACCCCGAAAAAGACCCATTTATTCCTACTCTCTGTTTCCTGTCTGTTGACCAATTTTCAATCCATGCCAGTATATTACCCCCAATCGCATGTGCTTTAATTTTGCACACTAACCTCTTATGTGGGACTTTATCAAAGGCCTTCTGAAAATCCAAATACACCACATCCACTGGTTCTCCCTTATCTATTCTACCAGTTACATCCTCAAAAAACTCCAGTAGGTTTGTCAAACACGATTTCCCTTTCATAAATGCCTGTTGACTTTGTCTAATCCCATTGATATTTTCTAAGTGTCCTGTTATCACATCCTTTATAATAGACTCTAGCATTTTCCCTACTACTGATGTCAGGTCTGTAGTTCCCTGTTTTCTCTTTCCCTCCTTTTTTAAATAGTGGGATAACATTTGCCACCCTCCAATCTGCAGGAACTGTTCAATATTCTATAGAATTTTGGAAGATGACAACCAATGTGTTATGCCTTCTAGCGCTCGTAGTGCTTTGTAAAACGACTCTGGACTCGGTAGTTTGTAATTATAAACTACTGTTTTATTTGTGTTGTAATGGCTGCCTGCCGCATGGTGCGGGGTGATATTTCCAAGTGCCACTGTGCGGCGCCTGCGCACTACTTTTCCCCAGCATCGTAGTGCTGCTACCCTTGATTTGAGTATTAGTACACTTGTATAATGTAGTCCCAACATAACTATGTAACACCCCTCTTTCCCAACAAAACTAATTACATCAATTTTCTATTTTACAATGTTTCCAGTTGAATAACGATAACAAAATACAGAACGTGAGCTTTCTTTGCTCAATTTATATACAGATATTTGTCCATGTTGTTTTACTGTTCTGTGCGAATTATAATTGTCTTTATAATTATTCGCGATACCGCTCAGGTGGTTGTATGTTACTCCTCCATCTTGTGGACTTGGCTGTAACTATTCCTTTCTGCAGTGTTTTGGTGTGTTCTTTTCTTGTTGCCGGTGCTGTCGTGTTTGGCTCTGGAGAGTGCATGTTTGCAGTTGTTGTATTTGAGGTGTTTTTTTCTGGCGTTATATTGTTTTCCGTGTCTGGCACCGTAACTGCTGTTATTGTTGTCCGCTGTTTGACAGCTTCAGGTGAGGGTCTTATATGGATCCTGTTTCGCCTGTATTGGTTTCCAGGTTCTGTCTCTACCAAGTAAGATCTTGGAGTATCAGCTTTTCCAATAACCTTGGCTGGACTCCATGTTCTCAACAACGGATCTTGTAAATGCACTGATTGCCCATTTAGCAGCTCCAGTAGTGGTTTTGCATGCTTGTTATACTGTGTGCTTCCCGTAGCTTGTGTTTCCATCAGCTTCTGCCGAACGTCCTCTTGGTCCTGGGGAGGATATACCTTTGCTGGTAGAGTTGTTTTGTATTTTCTACCGTTTAGTAGTTCTGCTGGTGATTTCGAGTCTGCTCTCAAAGGTGTCGATCTGATTGCCAAAAGGGCGAGGTCTTGGTCTTCTCCCATCTCCTTGCTTTTAATGAGAGCTCTTTTGACTGTTTGGATCTGTCTTTCAATAAATCCATGTCCCCCTTGGGTAATGTGGGGATGAGGTAATTATTTTAAATCCGTATTTTCCAGCCAGTGATCTGAATTCGCTGGAGGTGAATTGTGTCCCATTGTCGCAGATGACCTTCTCTGGGATGCCCTGTTCTGCGAATACGCTTTTCGCAATTTTTGTGATTGTTGTGGCTCTCATGTCGTTTATCCTTCTGACAAAAGGAAATTTTGAGTAGTAGTCTGCTACTATGATGTACCACTCCTGGTTGCACAGGAACAGATCTGTTCCGACCATGTGCCATGGTCTCGGGGGTACTTCCATTTGAATCATCTCCTCCTTCTGCTGTGTGTTTCGGTGTTTCTGGCATATGCAGCATGTGGAGACCATTTGTTCTATGCTTTTGTACATGCCTATCCAGTACACAGCTGATCTGGCTCTTAGTTTACATTTCTCTATCCCCATATGGCCTTGGTGTAATAAGCGGAGAAGTTCCGTTTGCATCGTTTTTGGTATTATGATTCTTGAGCCAGCAAGGAGAACACCGTCCTCCACCGAGATGTCGTCTCTGATTGTCCAGTACTGTCGGATTTGGTTTTGGACCTGCTGGATCTTCTCCGGCCACCCCTGTATTACCTGTTGCATGAGTAGCAGCAACTCCTCTTCTTTACCAGTCTCCTCTTGAATTTGGCTAAGCTTTGTGGGAGTAACATTTACGAGGTGGTGTATTTTTACTGTCAGGCCCTTCATCTCGTGTTTTTCGTGTGGTGACAATCGAGACAATGCATCTGCCAGTGCCATTTCTTTTCCTGGCCTGTATTTTAATTCGAAGTCGTAACTTTGGAGTCTTAACAGTAACCTTTGCAGTCTTGCTGGGGCCTTGCTTAGGTTTTTCTTGTAAATTTGTTCGAGTGGATGATGGTCACTCTCTACCTCGAATTTTCTTCCATATAAGTAGGTGTGGAACTTTTCGCATCCGTATACTACTGCCAATAGCTCTCTTTCGATGTTTGCGTATCTTGTCTCTGCTGATGTCAATGCCTTCGATGCGAAAGCTATTGGTTTTCCTTCCTGCATGAGGGCTGCCCCTAGCCCCCTGGTAGATGCATCTACCTATAGGGTGACAGTTTTTTTTCTATCGTAATAAGACAGGCTGGTTTCTTTACATAATAATTCCTTTAGGTGTTTGAAGTTCCTCTCATGGGATTCTGACCATTGGTATTCGGTGTCTTCTTTTAGTAATTCTCTTAGGTTCGCTGTGTAGTCTGACATGTTCGGGATGAAAGAGCTTATATACTGGACCAAGCCGAGGTAGCTTCTCAGCTCCTTCTTGTCGTTTGGCGGTTTCATCTCTGCTATCGCCTCGACCTTTTCGGGATTAGGTTTGACACCCCGGATCCGGTGTGTAGATCATGCCAAAAAATTTGCATTTCGTACTTTTAACGATGCACTTCTCGGCGTTCAGCTTGATGCCAGCCGTTCTGGTGCGCTCCATGGCCTCGTGCAAGTGCACGTCGTGGTCTCTTTCATTTGTTCCGTAAACTTGGACGTCATCAGCGATTCCAATGGCTCCTTCACAGCCTTTGTATGTTTCAACAATCTTTTTTTGGAAGATGTCTTGGCTGACTTTCAACCCGAATGGCAGCCGCAGGAATTTATAATGCCCCAATGGTGTATTAAAAGTCATCAGGTTCGTTGATTCTTCGTCCAGTTTTACGTTCCAGTAGCTGTTTCTGGCATCCAGTTTGGAGAAGATTTTGGCTCCTGCCAGTGCTGGTGTGATTTCTTCTAATGTTGGTGTGGGGTAGTGGTCCCGCTTTATTGCCTGGTTTAAGTCTTTGGGGTCCAGACAGATTCTGAGCCGCCCGTTTGGCTTTTCCCGTACCACAATCGAGTTTACCCAGTCTGTGGGTTCAGTGACCTTTGCGATTATTTCTCTCTCTTCCATTCCTTTTAGTTCGGTGTATAATTTTTCTTTTAGCTCGATGGGTATTTTTCTTGGAGCGTGGATGACGGGTTTTACCTCTGGATCTATTGTTATATGGTACTTGAACTCCCTGAAGCATCCTACAGTGTCATCAAAACATTCTGGGTACATGTCCATCAAATGTTTCGTGTCCATGATTTGTGGACGATTTTCCAGTGGGGTGTTGCTGTCGGCTTTCAGTGATGTTTTTATTAGTTCGTGGTTTACCGAGATTAACCCCAGCTTCTCGCAGCTGTTTAATCCCAGGATCGCCGGTCCCTCGGAGTCGGTCACATAGAACATGCAGTTGATGTTTCTGCTTTTGTGTGTTCCTTTTATATAGGTTGTTCCGAGTTGTCTGATCTCGCTCCCCCCATGCGCTGTCAGCGTGACGTTGTTTGCTTTTAAACATCCTCTTTTCGGGTATCCATCTTCGCCCAAGTTTTCGGGGAACATCCTCTGGTATAGCCTCAGTGGAAGGATGTTGCTCTGAGCTCCTGTGTCCAACTTTACTTTTAGATTGACGGTTGTGGGCTGTCCTTCGATCCTCTTTTTAATCTGGATGATAGTGTGCCATTCTTTCTTTGGGGTGCTTTCCGCTCTGGACGTTTCGTGTAAGAGAACCTTTATGGTTTCAATGTTCAGGGCTTTGTAGTACCCGCAGTCTTCGTCATCTTGCTCACCCATGGTATGGATTTTGTTTTTCTTTTGTTGGTTCTGCTGTCCGCCTTTGCTTTTGGTGTGTAGCCCCTCTCTTTTAGCTCTGCACATCTTTTGCCAGTGGTTTGCTTTACCACACGTGTTGCAGCTTGTTCCATACGCTGGGCATTTTCCTCTGTCTGTGTAGTCGTGTGGTCTTCCGCAGTTTCTACACATAATTACTCCCGCTGTCATATACTTGTTTTCGTGTGCTGTGCTTTTCGCGCATTGCATCTACTCTGTGAGCCGGTTCGGGAGTTGTCCGCATGTCAGCCGTATGAGTATTCAGCGTTTTCATCTGTTGTTTTGTGGCTTCATGAGCCCTCGCTGTATCTATGGCTTCTGATATTCCGAGCTTTTCTTTTCCTATTAGTTCTTTTTGCACTTCTGTATGTGCTGATCCCCATATTAATTGGTCTACCAGCCTTTCTTCTAGTTCGGTAAACTTGCATTTGCTGGCTTCGTTTTTTAATCTCGTCAGGAAATTGTCAGCCGTTTCACCAGGTTCCTGTCTTAAGCTTTGGAATTTATACCTGTGTATGCGGTGGTTTGATTTAGGCTCGAGATGGTTACTGAACTTTTCATAAATCTCCGTAGGGTTCGTTTTATCCTCTTTGGATAAACTCCAGCTGTTATAGAGATCTAAGCCTTTTTCTCCCGCCCACAGTAGAATGTAGCTGACTTTTTCCTCATCGGAGGAGTCTTTCAGGAAACTTTTAAATGTAAGCTCGCATTTTTGCTTAAATTTCCGGAAAGCTTCCACGATATCGTCGGCTTCCCAGTTCATGGTGGGGAGCATATTCGCGGTCAGTGCATTGGACGCCGCCATTTTAGCTGCCTGTACGATTCACATGTAAAACACTGCAGAGTTTACTTTTAAATTTCTTTCTTCAATCTGATATAATTTTTATTTGCGTAAGTTTTACTCACTTATACCGCTGCCACCATGTTATGTCTTCTCGCGCTCGTAGTGCTTTGTAAAGATGACTCTGGACTCGGTAGTTTGTAATTATAAACTACTGTTTTATTTGGGTTGTAATGGCTGCCTGCCGCAGGCTGCGGGGTGATATTTCCAAGTGCCACTGTGCGGCGCCCGCGCACTACTTTTCCCCAGCATCGTAGTGCTGCTACCCTTGATTTGAGTATTAGTACACTTGTACAATGTAGTCCCAACATAAGTATGTAACACAATGCATCCACTATTTCCATGGCTACCTCTTTTAGTACTCTGGGATGCAGATTATCAGGCCCTGGGGATTTATCGGTTTTCAGTCCTATTAGTTTCTCTGGCACTATTTTTTACTAATACTAATTTCCTTCAATTCTTCCTTCTCACTAGACCCTTGGTTCCCTCGCATTTCTGGGAAGTTATGCGTCAGCGGCGGGAGGAATCTCGGAGCGGAGGAGCGACTACAAAAGGCCCCAGAGGCTCAGGTAGGCCTCAGTGCATCAGCGGCAGCAGCGGAAGGAGTCTTGGAGCGGAGGAGCGACTACAAAAGGCCCCAGAGGCTCAGGTAGGCCTCAGTGCATCAGCGGCAGTGGCGAGAGGAATCTCGGAGCGGAGGAGCGACTACAAAAGGCCCCAGAGGCTCAGGTAGGCCTCAGTGCATCAGCGGCAGCGGCGGGAGGAGTCTCGAAGCGGAGCAGCGACTACAAAAGGCCCCAGAGGCTCAGGTAGGCCTCAGTGCGTCAGCGGCGGGAGGAGTCTCGGAGCAGAGGAGTGACTACAAAAGGCCCCAGAGGCTCAGGTAGGCATACCAATCTCAGGGAAGGAGAGAAATAAAAAGTAATCGAGGTGTGACGTCACCACAAAACAGGTAAGTGATTGGTTGGAGTATTTCTCTCTTTTTAAAACTTTAAGTCTGTGGTTTATAGTTTTTAAGGTCTCTGTGCTGTAGCAGGGACAGTTTGTAAACCAGGGCCCTTAATTATATCATTTAACTGTAGTGAAATTGGTGGGATTCATTTGTTTAATTTAATTGCAATTAATTAAAGGGTAAGTCATGTCAGGACAGCCCAGCCCCGTGATATGCTCCTCCTGCGCTATGTGGGAAATCAGGGACGCTGCCGGTGTCCCTGATGACCATGTGTGCCAGAAATGTATCCAGCTGCAGCTACTAGCAGGCCGCATTGAGGCGCTGGAGCTGCGGATGGATGAGTTTTGGAGCATTTGCGATGCTGAGAGGGTCGTGAATAACACGTTTAGTGAGTTGGTCACACCACAGGTAAGGGCTGCACAGGCAGAAGGGAAATGGGTGACCATCAGGTGGAGCAGTAGAAGCAGGCGGGTAGTGCAGGGGACCCCTGTGGCCATCCGCTCTCAAACAGGTATACCGATTTGGATACTGTTGAGGGGGATGACTTACCAGGGGAAGGCAGCAGCAGCCAACTTCCTGGCACCAGGGGTGCTTCTGCTGCTCAGGAAGGGATGAAAAAGAGTGGGAGAGCAATAGTGGTAGGGGATTCTATCGTAAGGGGAACAGATAGGCGTTTCTGTGGCCGTAGACGTGACTCTAGGATGGTTTGTTGCCTCCCTGGTGCCAGGGTCAAGATGTCACTGAATGGCTGCAGGGCATTCTGAAGGGGGAGGGTGAACAGTCAGAGGTCGTGGTTCACATTGGGACCAACGACATGGGTAGGAAGAGGGATAAGTTCCTGCAGCAAGAATTTAGGGAGCTAGGTAGCAGATTAAAGGGCAGGACGTCAAAGGTTGTAATCTCTGGATTACTCCCGGTGCCACGTGCTAGTGAGTATAGGAATAGGAGGATAGAGCAGATGAATGCGTGGCTAAAGAGTTGCTGCAGGAGGGAGGGTTTTAGTTTCCTGGATCACTGGGTCTGCTTCTGGGGTAGGTGGGACTTGTACAAGTCGGACGGGTTGCACCTGAACCAGAACGGGACAAATATCCTTGCGGGGAGATTTGCTAGCACTGTTGGGGGGGGTTTAAATTAACTCGGCAGGGGGATGGGATACAGATTGAAGCTATAATAGGGGGTGATGTACAGCCAAATATAGAGGAAAAAACAAGTCAGCTTGGAAGGCAGAGCAAATATGTAACGGCACAAGGGAGTATGGCAAGGCTGGATGGCATTTATTTTAATGCAAGGAGTCTTGCGAATAAGGGGGATGAACTGAAGGTGTTGATGAACACATGGGAGTATGATATTGTTGCTATCACGGAGACATGGTTGAGGGAGGGGCAAGACTGGCAGCTCAATATTCCGGGGTATAGAATCTTCAGGCGAGACAGAGGTGGGGTAAAAGAGGAGGGGGTGTCACAATATTAATTAAGGAGTCAATTACTGCAGTAAGGAGGGATGATATATTAACAGGTTCCTCTAATGAGGCCATATGGGTAGAACTTAAAAACAAAAAGGGGGCAAGCACTTTGCTGGGAGTGTACTATAGGCCCCCAAACAGTCAGGGGTAGATAGAGGAACAGATATGTAGGCAAATCTCAGAGAAATGTGCAAATAATAGGGTAATAATAGTGGGGGATTTCAACTTCCCCAATATAAATTGGGATAGTCAGAGTGTGAAAGGCTTAGAGGGTGTGGAATTCTTAAAGTGCATCCAGGAGAGCTTTTTGAGCCAGCATGTAGAAAGTCCTACAAGAGAGGGGGCGGTACTGGACCTAATTCTAGGGAATGTGGCCGGGCAAGTGGTAGAAGTGTTAGTAGGAGAGCACTTTGATGACAGTGACCATAATTCGGTGAGATTTAAGGTGGTCATGGAAAAGGACAGAGTTGGACCGGAAATAAAGGTTCTAATTTGGGGGAAGGCCGATTTTAATATGATAAGGCAGGATCTGGCCAAAGTGGACTGGGATCAGCTACTTGTAGGAAAATCCACATCGGAGCAATGGGAGTCTTTCAGAAAGGAAATTGAGAGAGTACAATGGCAACATGTTCCCGTAAAGGTCAAGGGTGGGACCAACAAGCCCAGGGAACCTTGGATGTCAAGGGATATACGAGAATGGACTAGGGAAAAAAAGGGGGGGGCTTTTGGCAGATACAAGGGACTAAAGACAGAGGAAGCCCTAGAGGAGTATAAAAAGTGCAGGGGGATACTTAAAAAAGAAATTAGGAGAGCGAGGAGGGGCCATGAAATAACACTGGTGAGCAAAATAAAGGAAAATCCTAAGGTGTTTTATAAGTATATTAAGGGCAAGAGGATAACTAGGGAAAGAGTAGGGCCCATTAGGGACCAAAGTGGCAATCTGTGTATGGAGCCAGAAGATGTAGGTGGGGTTTTAAATGAATTTTTTGCATCTGTGTTCACTATGGAGAAGGACGATGTAGACATAGAAATCGGGCAGGGGGACTGTGATATACTTGAACATATTAGCATCGAGAGGGAGGAGGTACTAGCGGTTTTAGCAGGCTTAAAAGTGGATAAACCCCAGGCCCGGACGAGATGTATCCCAGGCTGCTGTGTGAGGCAAAGGAGGAGATTGCAGGGGCTCTGACACAAATTTTCAGAACCTCTCTGGCCACAGGGGATGTGCCAGAGGACTGGAGAACAGCTAACATAGTACCATTATTCAAGAAGGGTAGTAGGGATAAACCAGGGAATTACAGACCAGTGAGCCTAACATCAGTGGTAGGGAAATTATTGGAAAAAATTCTGAGGGACAGAATTAGTCTCCACTTGGAGAGGCAAGGATTAATCAGGGATAGTCAGCATGGCTTTGTCATGGGAAGATCATGTCTGACCAATTTGATTGAATTTTTCGAGGGGGTGACTAAGTGTGTGGATGAGGGTAGTGCAGTGGATGTGGTAAACATGGATTTCAGTAAGGCTTTCGATAATGTCCCGCATAGGAGACTGATCAAGAAAGTAAGAGCCCATGGGATCCAGGGTGCCTTGGCACATTGGATCCAAAACTGGCTTAGTGGCAGAAGGCAGAGGGTGATGGTCAAAGGTTGTTTTTGTGACTGGAAGCCTGTGTACAGTGGGGTATCGCAGGGATCGGTGCTGGGTCCCTTGCTGTTCGTGGTCTACATTAATGATTTGGATGTGAATGTAAAAGGTATGATCAGTGAGTTCGCAGATGACACGAAAAGTGGTGGGGTGGTAAATAACGAGGAGGGTAGCCTCAGTCTGCAGGATGATATAGATGGGTTGGTCAGATGGGCGGAACAGTGGCAAATGGAATTTAACCCTGAAAAGTGTGAGGTGATGCATTTTAGAGGGACTAACAAGGCAAGGGAATACACAATGAATGGTAGGACCCTAGGAAAGACAGAGGATCAGAGGGACCTTGGTGTGCATGTACATAGATCCCTGAAGGCAGCAGAACAGGTGGATAAGGTGGTTAAAAAGGCATATGGGATACTTGCCTTCATTAGCCGAGGCATAGAATATAAGAGCAGGGAGGTTATGATGGAGCTGTACAAAATGCTGGTTAGGCCACAGCTGGAATACTGTGTGCAGTTCTGGTCGCCACACTATAGGAGGGATGTGATTGCTTTGGAGAGGGTGCAGAGGAGATTCACCAGGATGTTACCTGGGCTGGAGCGCTTCAGCTATGAAGAAAGACTGGACAGGCTGGGGCTGTTTTCCTTGGAGCAGAGAAGGCTGAGGGGGGACCTGATTGAGGTGTACAAAATTATGAGGGGCATAGATAGGGTAGATAGAAAGGAACTTTTCCCCTTAGTAGAGGGGTCAATAACAAGGGGGCATAGATTCAAGGTAAGGGGCAGGAGGTTTAGAGGGGATTTGAGGAAGAACTTTTTCACCCAGAGGGTGGTTGGAATCTGGAACTCACTGCCTGAAAGGGTGGTAGAGGCAGGAACCCTCACAACATTCAAGAAGCATTTGGATGAGCACTTGAAATGCCATTGCATACAAGGCTACGGACCAAATGCTGGAAAATGGGATTAGATTAGACAGGGATTGATGGCCGGGGTGGACACGATGGGCCGGAGGGCCTCTTTCTGTGCTGTATAACTCTATGACTCTATGACTCTATTATTTGTGTCCTCTTCCGTGACGCTTCCTGTGTCCCTGACAACTATGTGTGCAGGAAGTGTGTCCAGCTGCAGCTACTGGCAGACCGCATTGCGGCGCTGGAGCTGCGATTGGATACATACTGGACCATTCGCGAGGCTGAGGACGTCGTGATATCACGTTTGATCAGTTGGTAACACCACAGGCAAAGGTTGGACAGGCAGAAAGGGAATGGGTGACCAACAGACAGAGTGCTAGGCACAGGCAGGTAGTGCAGGGGTCCCCTGTGGCCATTCCCCTCTCAAACAGATACACCACTGAGTACTGTTGGGGAGGATGGCTTATCAGAGGAAGACAGCAGCAGCCAACTTCCTGGCGCCAGGGGTGGTTCTGTGGCACAGGACGGGAGGAAAAAGAGGGGTAGAGCTATAGTAATAGGGGATTCTATTGTAAGGGGAATAGATAGGCGTTTCTGCGGCCGCAAACGAAACTCCAGGATCTCCATGATGGTGTGTTGCCTCCCTGGTGCAAGGGTCAAGGATGTCTCAGAGCGACTGCAGAACATCTTGGAAGGGGAGGGTGAACAGCCAGTTGTCATGGTGCATATAGGTACCAACGATATAGGTAAAAATGGGATGAGGACCTAAAAGCTGAATATAGGGAGTTAGGAGGTAAATTAAAAAATAGGACCTCAAAGGTAGTAATCTCAGGGTTGCGACCAGTGCCACGTGCTAGTCAGAGTAGAAATAGAAGGATATTTCAGATGAATACGTGACTACAGGGATGGTGTGAGGGGGAGGGATTCAAATTCCTGGGATATTGGAACCGGTTCTGGGGGAGGTGGGACCAGGTCAAACCGAACGGTTTGCACCTGGGCAGGGCCGGGACCGATGTCCTCGGGGGAGTGTTTGCTAGTGCTCTGGGGGAGGGTTTAAACTAAAATGGCAGGGGGTTGGGAACCTGAGCAGGGGGACAGAGGAAAGGGAAACAAGGATAAAAGCAAAAGGTCGGAAGGAGAAAAACAAAAGTGGCAGTCAGAGAAATCAACAGTTTAAACCAAACATGGCCACAGTAAATAATAAATCTAATAGGCCTAAGAGCATTAAAAAAACAAGCCTGCAGGCTTTGTGTCTTAATGCGAGGAGCATTCGTAATAAGGTGGATGAATTAGCTGCGCAAATAGAGGTAAACGAATATGATTTGATTGGGATTACGGAAACATGGCTCCAGGGTGGCCAAGGCTGGGAACACAACATCCAGGGGTATTCAATATTCAGGAAAGATAGGCAAAAAGGAAAGGGAGGTGGGGTAGCATTGCTGGTTAAAGAAGGGATTAACACAATTGTAAGGAAGGATATTAGCTCTGATGATGTGGAATCTGTATGGGTAGAACTGAGAAATACCAAGGGGCAGAAAACATTAGTGGGAGTGGTATATAGATCTCCAAACAGTAAGGCGGAGGCTGGGGATGGCATTAAAAGGGAAATTAGAGAAGCGTGCAATAAGGGCACAGCAGTCATCATGGGTGACTTTAATCTACATATAGATTGGGCTAACCAAATTAGTAACAATACTGTGGAGGAGGAATTCCTGGATTGCTTACGGGATGGTTTCCTGGGCCAATATGTCGAGGAACCAACCAGAGATCAGGCTATCTTAGACTGGGTATTATGTAACGAGAAAGGATTAATTAGCAATCTTGTTGTACGAGGCCCCTTGGGTCAGAGCGATCATAATATGATCGAATTCTTCATTAAGATGGAGAGTGAAGTAGTTGACTCAGAGACTAGGGTCCTGAATTTAAATAAAGGAAACTACGAAGGTCAGAGGCGCGAGTTGGGTAGGATTGATTGGGGAATGTCACTCAAAGGGTTGACGGTGGATAGGCAATGGCAAACATTCAAAGACCGCATGGATGAACTATAGAATTTGTTCATCACAGTTTGGTCTAAAAATAAAACAAAAAAGTTGACTCAACCGTGGCTAACAAGGGAAATTAGGGATAGCATAAGATCCAAGTAGAGGACATATAAATTGGCCAGAAAAAGTAGTAACCCTGAGGATTGGGAGCAGTTTAGGATTCAACAAAGGAGGACAAAGGGATTAATTAAGAAAGGGAAAATAGAGTATGAGAGTAAGCTTTCAGGGAACATAAAAACTGAATGTAAAAGCTTTTATAGATATGTGAAGAGAAAAAGATTGGTGAAGTCAAGCGTAGGTCCCTTGCAGTCAGTATCAGGGGAATTTATAATGGGGAACAAAGAAATGTGAGACCAATTAAATACATATTTTGGTTCTGTCTTCACAAAGGAGGACACAAATAACCTCCCAAAGATGTCGGGGAACATAGGGTCTGATGAAAGGGAGGAACTGAAAGAAATCAGTATTTGTAAGGAAATGATGTTAGTGAAATTGATGGGATTCAAGGCCGATAAATCCCCATGGCCTGATAATCTACATCCTAGGGTACTTAAGGAAGTGGCCCTAGAAATAGTAGATGCATTGCTGACCATCTTCCAACATTCCCCATGGATTGGAGGGTAGCTAATGTTACCCCACTATTCAAAAAAGGTGGTAGAGAGAAAACGGGGAATTACAGACCGGTAAGCCTGACATCGGTAGTGGGGAAAATGCTAGAGTCCATTATAAAAGATGTAATAGCAGAGCACTTGGAAAACAGTGACAGGATCGGACAAAGTCAACATGGATTTACAAAAGGTAAATCGTGCTTGACTAATCCACTGGAATTTTTTGAGGATGTAACTGGTAAAATAGATAAGGGAGAACCAGTGGATGTGGTGTATTTGGACTTTCAGAAGGCTTTCGATAAGGTCCCACATAAGAGACTAGCGTGTAAAGTTAAGGCACATGGGATTGGGGGCAAGGTATTGACTTGGATAGAGAACTGGTTGGCAGACAGAAAGCAAAGAGTTGGAATAAACGGGTCTTTTTCCGAGTGGCAGGCAGTGACTAGTGGGGTACCGCAGGGATCGGTCCTTGGGCCCCAGCTATTCACAATATATATTAATGATCTAGACAAGGGAACTAGGTGTAATATCTCCAAATCTGCAGACAACACAAAGCTGGGTGGGCGTGTGTGCTGTGAGGAGGATGCCGAGAAACTACAGGATGATTTCGACAGGTTGGGTGATTGGGCAGAAGCATGGCAGATGCAATATAAGGTGGATAAATGTGAGGTTATCCACTTCGGTGGCAAAAACAGGAAGGCAGATTATTATCTGAATGGCAATAGATTGGGAGAAGGGGAAGTGCAACGAGACCTGGATGTCCTTGTGCACCAGTCACTGAAGGTAAGCATGCAGGTGCAGCAGGCGGTTAAGAAGGCAAATGGTATGTTGGCCTTCGTAGCGAGAGGGTTTGAGTACAGGAACAAGGATGTCTTGCTGCAGTTGTACAGGGCCTTGGTGAGACCACATCTTGAGTATTGTGTGCAGTTTTGGTCACCTTATCTGAGGAAGGATGTTCTTGCCATGGAAGGAGTTCAGCGAAGATTCACCAGGCTGATACCTGGGATGGCAGGAATGACGTATGAGGAGAGATTGGGTCGATTGGGCTTGTACTCGCTGGAGTTTAGAAGAATGAGAGTGGATCTCATTGAAACTTATAAAATTCTGATAGGACTGGACAGACTAGATGCAGGAAGGATGTTCCCGATGGTCGGGGATTCCAGAACCAGGGGTCACAGTCTAAGGATAAGGGGTAGGCCATTTAGGACTGAGATAAGGAGGAATTTCTTCACCCAGAGAGTGGTGAACCTGTGGAATTCTCCACCACAGAAGGCAGTAGAGGCCAATACATTAAATATATTGAAGAGGGAGTTGGATATATTTCTTAAAGCTAAAGTGATCAAGTGATATGGGGAGAAAGCAGGGACCGGGTACTAAATTTGGATGATCAGCCATGATCGCATTGAATGGTGGAGCGGGCTCGAGGGGCTGAATGGCCTATTCCTGCTCCTATCTTCTGTGTTTCTATGAAGACAGAACCAAAGTATTTGTTTAATTGCTCAGCCATTTCCTTGTTCCCCATTATAAATTCTCCCATTTCTGACTGTAAGGGACCTACATTTGTTTTCTCTAATCTTTTTCTTTTTACATACCTATATCTATAGAAACTCTTACTATCTTTTTTTTATATTTCTAGCTAGCTTTCTCTCGTACTCTAATTTTCCTCTCCTTATTAATCTTTTAGTTATTCTTTGCTGTTTTTATATTCTGTCCAATCTTTTGACCTGCCACCCATCTTTGCACAATTATATGCTTTATCCAAGTCATTTATGTAAATTGTAAAAAGTTGAGGCCCCAGCACCCAGACAGAGAGGGAGACAGACAGACAGAAAGGGAGCGACAGAGCAGGAGAGAGACAGAGAGTGAGAGAGAGAGGCAGAGAGAGAGGGAGAGAGAGAGTGAGAGGGAGGGGTCAGAAAGAGAAAGAGACAGACAGAGAGAGACAGAGCGAGAGTGTGAGGGAGCGAGACAGAGAGACAGATAGAGACTGAGGGAAAAGAGAGACAGAGGGGGAGAGAGACAGAGACAGAGAGAGAGAGACAGAAAGGGATAGAGACAAAGAGAGAATGAGAGAGAGACAGAGAGAGAGAGAGATAGTGAGACAGAGAGGGAGAGAGACAGAGAGAGAGAGAGAGACAGTGAGAGAGAGACAGAGCGGGACAGAGACAAAAAGAGAGAGTGGGAGAGAGAGAGAGAGAGACACAATGACAGAGAGAAGGAGAGAGAGAGACAGACAGACAGAATGGGACAGAGATAGAAAGAGAGTGAGACAGAGACAGAGAGACAGTGTGTGAGAGACAGAAAGACAAAGGGAGAGACAGAGAGACAGAATGACAGAGAGAGGCAGAGACAGTGAGAGAGTGAGAGAGGGGGGTGAGACACAGAGAGATACAGAGAGAGAGACAGAGTCAGAGAGAGATAGAGAGAGAGATAGAGAGGCAGAGAGAGAGACAGAGAGATACAGAGAGTCAGAGAGAGAGTAAGAGAGTGAAAGGAACAAAGAGAAATTGAGAGACAGAAAGAGCGAGACAAAGAGAGAGACAGAGAAAAAGACAGCGAGAGACAGAGACAGACAGAGAGAGAGAGAGACAGATTGAGACATAGAAACACAGAAGATAGGAGCAGGAGTAGGCCATTCGGCCCTTCGAGCCTGCTCCGCCATTCAATGTGATCATGGCTGATCATCCAAATTCAGTACCCTGTCCCTGCCTTCTCCCCATATCCCTTGATCCCCTTAGCCTTAAGAAATATATCCAACTCCTTCTTCAATATATTTAATGAACTGGCCTCCGCCGCCCTCTGTGGCAGAGAATCCCACAGGTTCACCACTCTCTGGGTGAAGAAATTCCTCCTCATTTCAGTCCTAAATGGCTTACCCCTTGTCCTTAGACTATGACCCCTGGTTCTGGACTCCCCGGCCATCAGAAACAACCTTCCTGCATCTAGTCTGTCCAGGCCTGACAGGATTTTATAGGTTTCGATGAGATCCCCTCTCAATCTTCTAAACTCCAGTGAGTATAAGCCCAATCGACACAATCTCTCCTCATAGGTCATTCCTGCCATCCCAGGTATCAGCCTGGTGAATCTTTGCTGCACTCCCTCCATGGCAAGAACATCCTTCCTCAAGTAAGGTGACCAAAACTGCACACAATACTCAAGGTGCGGTCTCACCAAGGCCCTGTACAACTGTAGCAAGACATCCTTGTTCCTGTACTCGAACCTTCTTGCTACGAAGGCCAACATACCATTTGCCTTCTTAACCGCCTGCTGCACCTGCATGCTTACCTTCAGCGACTGGTGCACAAGGACACCTAGGTCTCTTTGCACTTCCCCTTCTCCCAATCTATTGCCATTCAAATAATAATCTGCCTTCCTGTTTTTGCCACCAAAGTGGATAACCTCACATTTATCCACATTATAGTGCATTTGCCATGTTCCTGCCCAATCACCCAACCTGTCCAAATTGTACTGGAGTTTCCCGACATCCTCCTCGCAGCTTACCCTCC
This sequence comes from Somniosus microcephalus, assembly GCF_052327205.1. Classification (NCBI taxonomy): domain Eukaryota; kingdom Metazoa; phylum Chordata; class Chondrichthyes; order Squaliformes; family Somniosidae; genus Somniosus; species Somniosus microcephalus. The sequence continues at coordinate 345,441,121 of NC_140990.1, read as the reverse complement.
CGCCCAGCTTTGTGTCGTCTGCAAATTTGGAGATATTACATCCAATTCCCTCATCCAGATCATTAATATATATTGTGAACAGCTGGGGTCCTCGGACCGATCCTTGCGGTACCCCACTAGTCACTGCCTGCCACTCGAAAAACGACCCGTTTATTCCAACTCTTTGCTTTCTGTCCGCCAACCAGTTCTCTATCCAAGTCAATACCTTGCCCCCAATCCCATGTGCCTTAATTTTGCACGCTAATCTCTTGTGTGGGACCTTATCGAAAGCCTTCTGAAAGTCCAAATACACCACATCCACTGGTTCTCCCTTATCTATTTTACCAGTTACATCCTCAAAAAATTCCAGTAGATTAGTCAAGCATGATTTACCTTTTGTAAATCCATGTTGACTTTGTCCGATCCTGTCACTGCTTTCCAAGTGTTCTGCTATTACATCTTTTATAATAGACTCTAGCATTTTCCCCACTACCGATGTCAGGCTTACCGGTCTATAATTCCCCGCTTTTTCTCTACCACCTTTTTTGAATAGTGGGGTAACATTAGCTACCCTCCAATCCATGGGTACCGTTCCAGAGTCTATCGAGTTCTGGAAGATGATCAGTAATGCATCTACTATCTCTAGGGCCACTTCCTTAAGTACCCTGGGATGTAGACCATCAGGCCCTGGGGATTTATCGGCCTTCAGTCCCATCAATTTTCCTAACACCATTTTCCGACAAATACTGATTTCTTTCAGTTCCTCGCTTTCATCAGACCCTATGTTCCCCGGCATCTCTGGGAGGTTATTTGTGTCCTCCTTTGTGAAGACAGAACCAAAGTATGCATTTAGTTGGTCTGCCATTTCCTTGTTTCCCATTATAAATTCCCCTGATTCTGACTGTAAGGGACCTACGCTTGACTTCACTAATCTTTTTCTCTTCACATATCTATAAAAGCTTTTACAGTCAGTTTTTATGTTCCCTGTGAGCTTACTCTCATATTCTATTTTCCCTTTCTTAATTAATCCCTTTGTCCTCCTTTGTTGACTCCTAAACTGCTCCCAATCCTCAGGATTATTGCTTTTTCTAGCCAATTTATATGTCCTCTCCTTGGATCTTATGCTATCCCTAATTTCCCTTGTTAGCCACGGTTGAGTCACCTTTTTTGTTTTATTTTTACGCCAAACTGGGATGAACAAATTCTGTAGCTCATCCATTCGGTCTTTGAATGTTTGCCATTGCCTATCCACCGTCAACCCTTTGAGCGCCATTCCCCACTCAATCCTACCCAACTCGCTCCTCAGACCATCGTAGTTTCCTTTATTTAAATTGAGGACCCTTGTCTCTGAGTCAACTACTTCATTCTCCATCTTAATGAAGAATTCGATCATATTATGATCGCTCCGACCCAAGGGGCCTCGCACAAAAAGATTGCTAATTAATCCTTTCTCGTTGCATAATACCCAATCTAAGATGGCGTGATCTCTGGTTGGTTCCTCGACATATTGGTCCAGGAAACCATCCCGTAAACACTCCAGGAATTCCTCCTCCACAGTATTGTTACTAATTTGGTTAGCCCAATCTATATGTAGGTTAAAGTCACCCATGATGACTGCTGTGCCCTTATTGCACGCTTCTTTAATTTCCCTTTTAATGCCATCCCCAACCTCCACCTTACTGTTTGGAGGTCTATATACCACTCCCACTAATGTTTTTTTCCCCTTAGCATTTCTCAATTCTACCCATACAGATTCCACATCATCAGAGCTAATATCCTTCATTACAATTGTATTAATCCCTTCTTTAACCAGTAATGCTACCCCACCTCCCATTCCTTATTGCCTATCTTTCCTGAATATCGAATACCCCTGGATGTTGAGTTCCCAGTCTTGGCCATCCTTGAGCCACGTTTCTGTAATCCCAACCAAATCGTATTCGTTTACCTCTATTTGCGCAGCCAATTCATCCACCTTATTACAAATGCTCCTCGCATTAAGACACAAAGCCTTCAGGCTTGTTTTTTTAACGCTCTTAGACCTATTAGAATTATTATTTACTGTGGCCACAATTGATTTAAACCGTTGATTTCTCTGACTGCCACTTTTGTTTTTCTCCTTCCTATCTTTTGCTTTTATCCCTGTTTTCCTTTCCTCTGTCTCCCTGCTCAGGTTCCCAACCCCCTGCCATTTTAGTTTAAACCCCTCCGAACAGTGCTAGCAAACCTCCCCGCAAGGATATTTGTCCCGCTCTGGTTCAGGTGCAACCCGTCCGACTTGTACAAGTCCCACCTTTCCCAGAAGCAGGCCCAGTGATCCAGGAAACTAAAGCCCTCCCTCCTGCACCAATTCTTTAGCCACGCATTCATCTGCTCTATCCTCCTATTCCTATACTCACTAGCACGTGGCACCGGGAGTAATCCAGAGATTACAACCTTTGAGGTCCTGCTCTTTAATCTGCTACCTAGCTCCCTAAATTCTTGTTGCAGGACCTCATCCCTCTTCCTACCTCTGTCGTTGGTCCCAATGTGAACCACGACCTCTGCCTGTTCACCCTCCCCCTTGAGAATGCCCTGCAGCCGTTCAGTGACATCCTTGACCCTGGCACCAGGGAGGCAACAAACCATCCTGGAGTCACGTCTACGGCCACAGAACCGTCTATCTGTTCCCCTTACGATAGAATCCCCTACCACTATTGCTCTCCCACTCTTTTTCCTCCCTTCCTGAGCAGCAGCAACACCCCCGGTGCCAGGAAGTTGGCTGCTGTTGCCTTCCCCTGGTGTGTCATCCCCCTCAACAGTATCCAAATTGATATACCTGTTTGAAAGGGGGATGGCCACAGGGGTCTCCTGCACTACCTGCCTGCTTCTACTGCTCCGCCTGGTGGTCACCCATTTCCCTTCTGCCTGTGCGGCCCTACCCTGCGGCGTGACCAACTCATCAAACGTGTAATCCACGACCCTCTCAGCATCGTGAATGCTCCACAACCCATCCATCCGCAGCTCCAGCGCCTCAATACGGCCCGTTAGTAGCTGCAGCTGGATGCATTTCTGGCACACGTGGTCATCAGGGACACTGGCAGCGTCCCTGAATTCCCACATAGAGCAAGAGGAGCATAACACGGGGCTGGGCTCTCCTGGCATGACTTACCCCTTTAATTAATTTAAATTAATTCAATACCACCAGTTAAAGATATACTCTAGGGCGCTTATTTACCAACTGTCCCCACTACACCACAGAGACCCAAGAAAATATAAACCGCAGAATTTAAGCTTGTAATAAAATAAATACTCACCAACCAATCACTTACCTGCTTCCTGGTGACGTCACACTTGGATTACTTTTTACCTCTCTCCACTGCTGTTGAATTGGTCGGGCCTCACCTCGCAACTGCCGCCAGTCACTGCCCCCTCACAGGTCCGATGCTCTGATCGGGCCTCACCTCGCAACTGCCGCCACTTTTAAGCTCTGCCGCCGGTCACTGCCCCCTCACAGGTCCGATGCTCTGATCGGGCCTCACCTCACAACTGCCGCCGCTTTTAAGCTCTGCTGCCGGTCACTGCCCCCTCACAGGTCTGATGCTCTGATCGGGCCTCACCTCGCAACTGCCGCCGCTTTTAAGCTCTGCTGCCGGTCACTGCCCCCTCACAGGTCTGATGCTCTGATCTGATAGACAGACAGAGAGAGTGGGAGAAACAGAGAGAGATAGACAGAGAGCGAAAGATAGACAGAGAGACAGAGACAGAGAGAGAGCGACAGAGCAAGAGTGTGAGGGAGAGTGACAGAAAGAGCGAGACAAAGAGACAGAGACAGACAGACAGAGAAAGACATAGACAGACAGACAGAGAGACAGAGACAGAGAGATAGATTGAGACAGAAAGAGAGAGTGAGAGAAAGACATAGACAAAGAGCGAAAGATAGACAGAGAGAGAGAGCGACAGAGCGAGAGAGTGAAGGAGCGAGACAGAGAGAGAGAGAGAGAGACAGAGAGGGAAAAGAGAGACAGAGAGAGCGAGTGAGAGTGAGTGAGCGAGTGACAGTGAGAGAGAGAGAGACAGGGGGAGAGAGAGAGAGAGTGAGTGAGAGACAGTGAGAGAGAGCCAGAAAGAGAGGGACAGAGACAGTGACAGTCAGTGACAGAGAGAGAGTGAGAGAGAAAGTGACAGAGAGAGGGGCCAGGGAGAGAGAGTGGTCAGAGAGAGAGACAGAGACAGACAGACAGAGTGAGAGAGACAGTGAGAGAGAGAGCGGGAGAGAGAGAGAGCGAGACAGAGAGGGACAGAGAGAGAGAGAGAGCGAGGAAGAGTGAGAGAAACAGAAGGAGAGTGAGAGAGAGAGCGAGAGAGAGAGAGACAGTGACAGACAGTCAGTGACAGAGAAAGAGAGTGAGAGAGAAAGCGACAGAGAGAGTGAGAGAGGGATCAGAGAGAGAGACAGACAGAGAGAGGCAGAGCAAGAGTGTGAGGGAGAGACAGTGAGAGAGACAGAAACAGAGAGAGGGAGACAGAGGAAAAAGAGGGACATTAACTGCGACAAGCAGACAAATACCAACGGAAAACAGCTCCTGCAGCTCTGTCGAAGCCTGGGTCTGTACATTGTCAATGGTAGGTTCATAGGAGACCTCCTAGGAAGATCGACCTATTGCTCACCTCTTGGCTGCAGCACCGTAGACTATATGATTACGGATTTGGACCCATCCTCTTTCAGAGCATTCACAGTCAAACCACAAACAACACTGTCAGATCACAGTCAAATTACTATGTATCTTAAAAAGACAGAAACAAACAACACAGAAACACAACCCAGTAAACTGTACAACACCAAAAAATCGTACAGATGGGCCAAAAACGACACGGAAAAATACCAGAAAGCAATTAGCAATGAATCAACTCAAGCTCTCTTGGACACCTTTCTGGATAACATATACACTCACAATAAAGAAGGCGTAAACCGGGCAGTGAATAACCTAAACAATATTTTTGATAATTTGGCAACAAGGTCAAACTTGAAAGCTCGCAAGAACAAACCCAAAACAAAAAGCTATGAAAAATGGTTTGACCCAGATTGCCATAACATGAGGAAAAAACTTAGAAAAATATCAAACCAAAAACACAGACATCCAGAAAACGAGGAATTATGCCTTACTTATTGTCAGACACTAACACAATACAGAAACACACTCAGAACCAAAAAAGAGCAATATATTAAGAATACACTCAGCTCCATTGAGGAATCCATTGATTCCAATTGTTTCTGGGACAACTGGAATACATTACACAAAAAACAACACGACGAATTGGCCATTCAAAATGGAGACACATGGGAAAACCACTTTGAAAAATTATACCAGAAAAACACACTAAGGCCAGAGCAACACCAAACATGCAAAAAACTGGAAAAGCTCGAAATGGCCATAAAAGATAACCAAAACCCGCTAGACTCCATAATAACAGAAAAAGAACTTTTTGAAAAACTCAAGGACCTGCGACCAGGAAAAGCTTGCGGGGCAGACGGCATACTAAGCGAGATGATTAAAAACACAGACGATAAAATGAAACTGGCTATCCTAAAACTCTTCAACTTGGTTCTGAGTGTCGGTTACTTCCCTGATATCTGGAACAAAGGACTCATAACGCCCATATACAAAAGTGGGGACAAAGTCGACCCAAATAACTATCGAGGCATCTGTGTAAACAGTAACCTGGGGAAGGTATTCTGTAGCATCATAAACAAAAGACTTATAAACTTCCTTGAGGAGCACAATGTCTTGAGTAAAAGCCAAATTGGATTCCTGCCAAACTATAGAACATCAGATCATATCTTCACCCTACAGACCCTAATTGACAAACACGTTCATCAAAACAAAAGCAAAATCTACGCATGCTTTATAGATTTCCAGAAGGCTTTCGACTCCATCTGGCATGACGGTTTATTCCTGAAACTTATCGAAAGCGGGGTAGGGGGAAAAATATATGATGTAATTAAATCAATGTATACAAACAACAAATGTGCAGTTAAAATTGGAGACAAACAAACAAAATACTTCCCACAGGGGCGGGGGGTGACGCAGGGCTCGCCAATCTCACCGACACTCTTTAATATTTACATAAATGAATTGGCAAAACTACTTGAACAATCTACAGCACCCGGCCTCACCCTATATGAATCCAAGGTTAAATTCCTCCTCTATGCAGACGACCTGGTTCTGCTGTCACCAACTAAGGAGGGTCTACAGCAGAACCTGGATCTGCTGGAGTCGTACTGCCAGACTTGGGCCCTGACAATAAATCCCCAAAAAACCAAAGTCCTTGTGTTCCAGCAAAGATCCAGACATCAGGGACCCAAAATAAATTTCACACTAGGAGCAACCAAAATTGAACAAACCACTAACTACACATACTTGGGCTTAAAAATCAGTTCTACGGGAAATTTCAAACTGGCTGTGAATGAACTGAAAGAGAAAGCAAGAAGGGCTTTCTATGCCATTAAAAAATCAATCCAAATAGAAATCCCAGTTAGCATTTGGCTCAAAATTTTCAAATCAGTAATTGAACCAATTACACTCTATGGCAGTGAGGTGTGGGGACCGCTAACTCAACAAGAATTTGCAAAATGGGACAAACGCCCAATTGAGATCCTACATGCAGAATTCTGTAAAAGTATCCTTCGGACTCAAAGGAAAACCGTAAACAATGCATGCAGGGCAGAACTAGGCCAATATCCATTAATAATCACTATCCAAAAAAGAGCCACCAAATTTTGGAAACACCTAGAAATGAGCAACCCCCAATGCTATCATTACGAAGCCCTGAAATGCCAAGAGAGGACCATAAAGAAGAATACCCTCAGTCAACTAGTCCTGGGACTCAGTGAAGCAACCACTAACACTACTAACAATAACCAGCCCCAGGACAGTGACAGCGTAACACAAAGAATTCGACCCAACACAATCGTCGCTAAGCAAAAGGAAAAATATCTGTCATATTGGGCAGAAACAACAAAAACCCAAAGCAAACTCAATTGCTACTTGGCCCTAAACAGACAATACAACATGGCTGATTACCTGACCATGGTAAAGGATAGCAAACTGAGAAAAACTTTGACAATGTACAGACTTAGTGAACATAACCTGGCGATCGAAAAAGGTAGACACAGACAGACACGGCTACCAAGAGAGGACAGGATATGCTCTCACTACAGTCAGGGAGTGGTGGAGACAGAGATGCACTTCCTCACAGCTTGTAGAAAATATCAGGGCATAAGGGAGAATTTCTACCCAAAATTCACAAAAATATGCCCGGAATTCAGAAATTTGAATGACGACCAAAAACTCCCATACCTACTAGGGGAAGAGAGAAATTGCGTAACACTAGCGGCACACTATGTTACAGCTTGCCATAAACAGAGGGACAACCACTAAATATAAGAAAAGAGTATATATAAATTATATGAAAGTATATTTATACACTCAGGGATATATCTGTTTATACACTGTATGGATAGATCTGTATTTTTGTGAACAAACATGAATATTTTCCGATGCTTTGGCAACATAAGATGTAACTTGTCATGCCAATAAAGCGATTTGAATTGAATTGAATTGAATTGAGTGAGATAGACAGAGAGACAGGGAGTAAGAGGCAGACAGAGAGAGAGACAGAGAGAGAGAGAGAGAGAGAGAGAGAGAGACAGGGAGAGTGAGACAGGGAGAGTGAGACAGGGAGAGTGAGACAGGGAGAGTGAGACAGGGAGAGTGAGACAGGGAGCGAGAGAGAGACAAATAAAGAGACAGTCAGAGAGACAGACCGAGAAATTGAGACAGAGAGGGAAAGCGAAACAGAGAGAGGGAGTGAGAGAAATAGAGAGACAGAGAGAGAGACCGGGAGAGAAAGAGTGAGATACAGAGAGAGAGAGATAGAGAGGAGAGAGACAGAGAGAGAGAGAGAGTAGAGAGAGACAAAAAGAGAGAGAGACAGAAAGAGGGAGAAACAGAAAGGATATAGTGTAAGCAACAGCAATGGACTGTAATGCTCACCGGTTATTGTGAGTCTGACGTTGACTTTGTCTGGAGAGTTGGCCGGTTTGATGATGATACATTCATAGTCTCCGCTATCATTGAGTCGCAGCCCGAGAATCTTCAGGGACAGGTTCCCGTTGAGGAGCTCCCCGGAGAAGATGTGAGTTCGACCCTGGTATTGCGGGCTCTTGTGCCGGGGCTCCTCCACACCCTTGTTCCAATACCAGGCCACCGATTCCGCACACTGCCAGTATATCTGGGACTTGGCAATCCCTCCTGGCTCACAGCTACACGGCAGAATCACATCATTCCCGACCTCGCCACTTACATCAACTCCTTCAAAAAAAAAACACAATCACCAACAATCGGAAGAATAATTCTGCTGCTGGAGAGACTGGAGAATTACACAGAACCTACAGCACAGGAACAGGCCATTCGGCCCAACAGGTACATGCTGGTGTTAATGCTCCACACGAGCCTCCTCCCACCCCTCTTCATCTTATCCTCATTAACATATCCTTCTTTTCCTTTCTCCCTCATGTGTTTATCACTTGGAGGGTGCGAGTCTAGGTGGGGTAGAGGAACAAAGGGATCTCGGAGTACAAACACACAAATCACTGAAAGTTGCGCCACAGGTTAGCAAGGCCATAAAAGAAGCAAACCAAGCACTAGGGTTTATTTCTAGAGGGATAGAATTGAAAAGTAGTGAAGTTATGCTAAACCTGTATCGAACCTTGGTTAGACCAGACTTAGAGTACTGTGTACAGTTCTGGTCGCCATATTATAAAAAGGATATAGAGACACTGGAGAGGGTGCAGAGAAGATTTACAAGGGTGATACCAGAAATGCGAGGGTATGCATATCAGGAAAGGATGAACAGGCTGTTTTGATTTCTTTTTGGGTTCAATAAAGACTCATTTCTGAAAGAGAATGTTGTTTAATCTAAAGTCTTGTTCAAGACTTTCTACAGCTTTTTACAGAACACACTATGCTGTGATGCATCTAGAATGAAACTGAAAGTAAAACTCCTCTGGACTGCTTGTCTCTCACATGACCTCTGCTGGTCAGGCACAAGTAATCAAAAACACAGACAAATATGCTGTAAGGCATAAGTAATCAAACACAGACAAATATCATCACTATTTGCTGATATCATTACATCTCCCTTTCTTAAAACAAAAGTATTTTACTTTTAACTAAACATTTAATGAACTTACATTATCATTATCATGATCAAGGTTTTTTACCCTTGCTTTGTGTGTTCACATGAAATATGTCAATACACTAGAACTTGAAGAAAGAATGAGATAACATTACTTCCTTCTTTAACAATAGTCCTTAAATTTGCTCAATGAGTCTCTCAGGAGGCTTCACGTGTCTTGAGGATTTTCTGATTGATTGTCCTTGAATCTGAGTTGTTGCCTCAGATGATTGGTTCTCAGCTGTGTGATCAGGTTGTTCACCAGTATCAGTCTCTTGACCTGCTGTGGCTGGTCCCATGAGAAGATCTCGACGATTCCTTCTCAGAACAGCACCCTCATCTGTCTGAATGGTGTATGATCTTGGTTGAACTTCACTCAGGACAGTTCCCTTCTGAGTCCATGTGTTTGTTTTGTCTTTCAACCTTACTTGGTCACCAGTGTGGAGTTCAGGTAGGTTTTGTGTTCCTCTGTCATAGTAGTACTTTTGCTTTTCTTTCTGTTGCTCTTTGAACTTCCTCACTTTCTCCCCCTCTTTTGTTTTCAGGAGGTTCTCCGGGATGGGTAGGTTTGACCTTAGCCGACGTCCCATCAGGAGTTGGGCTGGTGACATACCACACTCGAGCGGCGTTGTGCGGTATACAAGCATGCTTTGGTAGAAGTCAGTTCCACTGTCTTTTGCCTTGTACATCAGTCTTTTCACTGTCTGGACCGATTTTTCCACTAGTCCATTGGACTGTGGATAGTGAGGACTTGACGTTGTGTGGACAAAGTCCCACTCTTTGGCAAAGTGTCGTAAATTTGCATTGTTAAACTGGGGTCCGTTGTCTGTGAAGACCTCGCTTGCCACGCCATGTCTGGAGAATATGGCTTTCATACTTCTTATCACAGCTTCTGCAGTGGTGGTGTACAGTCTACAAACCTCTGGATACAGGGAGTAATAGTCTGTGACGACAAGATAGTCCTTCCCTTGACATACGAATAGGTCAGCGCCTACCTTCTGGTAAGGTCTGTCTGGTGCTGGGTGTGGCTTTAGTGGTTCTACCGGATTGCTTGCTCGATATTTCAGGCATATTGTGCAGTTTGACACCTCATTTGTCACATCTTGGTTGATTCGTGGCCAGTACATCACCTCTCCTACTCTTTTCTTACACTTTTCGATTCCCAGATGTCCTCCATGGATCTTTTTTAGCATCTCTCTTCTCAGACTCTTTGGGATAACTATTTTACTTCCTTTGTAGATGATGTCTTCGACCACTGATAGTTCCGCCCTGCAGTTCCAGTACTCTGCTATATCAGGTGAGCAGTCTTGCTTCATGTTGGGCCATCCATCCAAGATGCTTTTTCTCAGTCGTCTCATTGTTTCATCTTTGTTTGTCTCAGTCTTTATGAGCTCCATTTTTGCATCTGCTATGGGCAGTGCACTTGTGATCATGTCCACGTAGGCGTTCACTTTTTCATCCATTGTGGTGTTTGCGGGCTCACTTGGGTCAACAGCTCTGGACAACGTGTCTGCTGTATACATCAGCTTACCCGGTGTGTACGCAACATTCAGTGTATAACGTTGCAGCCTGATCATCATTCTTTGTATTCTAAGCGGACAGCTATTCAGTGGCTTTTGGAACAATGCAATCAAGGGCTTATGGTCAGTCTCTACACTGATTGCTTGTCCTGCCACAAACTGGTGAAATCTTTCACAGGCGTATGTGATGCTGAGCAGCTCCTTTTCTATTTGAGCATATCGCGTCTCCGCGTCCGTCATTGAGCGCGATGCATGTGCAATAGGTTGCCAGTAGTCATATTGTTGCAGAAGAACGGCACCGAGCCCACTCTGTGATGCATCTGATGATATCTTGATGGGTCTCGCTGGGTCATAAAACCTCAGAACTGGTTCCTCTGTGAGCAGTTTCTTTAGATCGCTTCATGACTTCTCATGCTCATGATTCCATTCCCATTCTATGTTCTTTTCAGTTAGTCTTCTCAGTGGCGCTATTTTTTCTGAGAGGTTAGATATGAATTTACCCATGTAGTTGATCATTCCATTAAACCTCTGCACGTCCTTTTTGCATTGTGGCCTTGGCATATTCTCAATGGCGGACACCTTTCTGGGATCTGGTCTGATGCCCTCACTGCTAAGGATATCTCCCACGAATGTCAGTTCTGTCACCCCGAGCTGGCATTTCTCTCTATTCAGCTTCAGGTTTGTTTTCCTTGTTGCTTCCAGCACTTTTTTCAGTCTCTCGTCATGCTCAGTTCTCGTGGTTCCCCATACTATGATGTCATCCATTGATGTATCAACTCCCTCCAGGTGCTCATAGATCATATGGATAGTCTTGTGATACACTTCAGGAGCTGAGGCAATGCCAAATAGTAACCTTAGGAATCTGTATCTGCCAAATGGAGTGTTGAACGTGCACAGTCTTGAACTTGCTTCGTCCAGCTTCATCTGCCAAAATCCTGAGGACGCATCTAACTTGCTGAAATATTTTGCATTTGCAAACTGTGCCATGATTTCCTCACGTGTAGGAAGCTTGAAGTGCTCTCTCTTTATTGCTCTGTTTAGATCTCTTGGATCCAGGCAAATTCTGAGCTTTCCATTCTTTTTGTCCACTACGACGAGGGAACTCACCCACTCAGTTGGCTCATCTATCTTCTGAATCACGTTCAGGCTTTCCATCCTGTCCAACTCTGCCTTCAGTTGCTTTTGAAGAGCAAATGGAACTTTTCTGCATGGATGTATGACCGGTGTCATACTTTTATCTACTCTGATCGTGTGTTCTCCTGGAATGCAGCCTAGACCCTTAAATAGGTCTTTGTACTCTTTCATGAGTTCATCATAGACTGTCTCTCCTTCGCTTTCCACAACGAGGACTCTCTTTACCAGGTTCAGTCTCTCACAGGCTTTTAAACCTAGTATGGCTTGCACATCCTTTGGCACCACGATTAATGCTAGCGTGTGCTCTCTGTCCTTGTGTGTTACTTTGACAATGCATTTTCCTTTCACTGGTATATCAGTACCTGAGTATCCGGTCACTTTCACTTGTATTCCATGTAACTTTGGTCTGGGTCTAATTCTCTTAAAATCGGTCTCTGATATCACATTAACTTGTGCTCCAGTATCCAATTTAAATGGAATGTGTATGTCATTCACTTTTAGTGTCAACATCCAGTCTCTTTCTTTTTTGTTTTCAGACACAACATCTACATTGAATTCCTCTATCTCGCTTTCATCTACTGTATGGACCTCGCTTTGTTGCGCTTGGTTCTTACAGCAACGGGCATAATGGTTGTTTTTGTTGCATCTATTGCAAGTTTTACCATATGCTGGACACTTTCTTGGTGGATGCTGTGTACCGCATCGACTACATGACTTCCGATTGTCCCTTTCATTTTCGTTTGCTGGCCACGTCTCTTTTTTCACATTGGCGCTCTCTTTGTTAAACGGTTTGTATCTGTTCTTTCTCACTGCATCCACGTTGCAGCTACTGTCACTGAACAGCTCCTTTGCCTGCAACTTCACAGTCTCTGTAGCCCTACACAATGCTATGGCTTTTCCCAGGTCTAGATCTTGCTCTCTTAGCAGCCTTTCCCTTAGACCATTATCTGGAATACCACACACCAGTCTGTCTTTTATCAGCGAGTCTGTGAGTCCCCCAAATTCACACGATTTGCTCCGGTTTCTCAGTTCAGTCACATACTGATCAATAGTCTCGCCGATTTTCTGTACACATGTGAAAAATTTGTGCCTCTCAAAGGTCACGTTGCGTTTAGGTATGCAGTAGGCCTCAAACTGTTCCATTATTTTATCTAGCTTCATTTTGTCTCCATCAACAGCAAATATGAAATTATTATATACCTCCAGCGCTGCATCACCCACGACATGTAAGAACACGGCCGATTTTTGTTTATCACTTTTCTCGTCAGCTCCGATTGCCGCTAAATACAACTCTAAATGTTGTTTGAACCTTCTCCAATTTTCAGCCACATTACCTGTCAATTGAAGCGTCGCCGGTGGGAGTAAACCTTCCATTTTTTCACTTCGTTAGCTATTCTCTAATGGTAAGCAACGATGTTCTCTTCTGGCTTGCTAATATGTGGAGAGCTGATTTCGCTTACTTGCCACAACTGCTTTCACTGTCCCATCAAGTTGCTAACTTCAGATTTTTTCTCTTTCAGCCACTTCTGACATCATGTTTTGATTTCTTTTTGGGTTCAATAAAGACTCATTTCTGAAAGAGAATGTTGTTTAATCTAAAGTCTTGTTCAAGACTTTCTACAGCTTTTTACAGAACACACTATGCTGTGATGCATCTAGAATGAAACTGAAAGTAAAACTCCTCTGGACTGCTTGTCTCTCACATGACCTCTGCTGGTCAGGCACAAGTAATCAAAAACACAGACAAATATGCTGTAAGGCATAAGTAATCAAACACAGACAAATATCATCACTATTTGCTGATATCATTACACAGGCTGGGTCTCTTTTCTCTTGAAAGAAGAAGGCCGAGAGGTGACCTAATAGAGGTCTTTAAAATTATGAAAGGTTTTGATAGAGTGGATACAGAGAGAATGTTTCCACTTGTGGGGAAGAGCAAAACTAGAGGCCATCAATATAAGATAGTCACCAAGAAATCCAATAGGGAATTCAGAAGAAACTTCTTTACCCAGAGAGTGGTGAGAATGTGGAACTCGCTACCACAGGGAGTGGTTGAGGCGAATAGTATAGATGTATTTAAGGGGAGGCTGGACAAGCATCTGAGGGAGAAGGGAATAGAGGGTTATGCTGATAGATTTAGATGAGGAAAGACGGGAGGAGGCTCGAGTGGAGCATAAACTCCGGCATGGACTGGTTGGGCCGAATGGCCTGTTCCTGTGCTGTATATCCTGTGTAATTCTATGTATGTAATATAGCTTTCCCTTAAATGCATCTATGCTATTCGCCTGAACCACTCTCTGTGGTAGCGAGTTCCACATTCTCACCACTCTCTGGGTAAAGCAGTATCTCCTGAATTCCCGATTGGATTTATTAGTGACTATCTTATATTGATGGCCTCCTAGTTCTGGTCTCGCGCACAAGTGGAAACATCTTCTCTACGTCTACCCTATCGAACTGCTTCATAATCTTAAAGACCTCTATCAGGTCACCCCTCAGTCTTCGCTTTTCTAGAGAAAAGTGCCCCAGACTGTTCAATCTTTCCTGATAGTTATAACCTCTCAGTTCAAGGATCATTCTAGTAAATCTCTTTTGCACGTTCTCTAATGCTTCTATATTCTTTAAATAATATGGAGACCAAAACTGTGCACAGTGCTCCAAACTTGGAGAGATTTAAGCTAATTAAGGAGAGCCAACACAGATTTGTAAAAGGCAGATCATGTTTGACTAATCCAATTGGATTTTTTGAGGAAGTGACAGAGAGGATTGATGAAGGAAATGCAATGAATGTTGTTTACATGGATTTTCGGAAGGCATTTGACAAAGTACCACATAGAAGGCTGGTTAACAAAATTGAGGCTCATGGAATAGGTGGGTCAGTGGCAGCTTGGATAGGGAATTGGCTTAAGGACAGAAAACAGCGAGTTGTGGTAAATGGCTGTTTTTCAGACTGGAGGATGGTAGACAGTGGTGTTCCCCAAGGGTCAGTGCTGGGGCCACTGCTTTTTTTGATATATATAAATGGCCTGGATATTGGAATACAGAGTAGAATTTCTACATTTGCTGATGACACCAAACTTGGGGGTGTGGCAAACAGTGAGGATGCACAGTTTTGGTCTCCATATTATTTAAAGAATAAAGAAGCATTAGAGAACGTGCAAAAGAGATTTACTAGAATGATCCTTGAACTGAGAGGTTACAACTATCAGGAAAGATTGAACAGGCTGGGGCACTTTTCTCTAGAAAAGCGAAGACTGAGGGGTGACCCGATAGAGGTCTTTAAGATTATGAAATGGTTTGATAGGGTAGACGTAGAGAAGATGTTTCCACTTGTGCGCGAGACCAGAACTAGGAGGCCATCAATATAGGATAGTCACTAATAAATCCAACAGGGAATTCAGGAGATACTGCTTTACCCAGAGAGTGGTGAGAATGTGGAACTCACTACCACAGAGAGTGGTTCAGGCGAATAGCATAGATGCATTTAAGGGAAAGCTATATTACATACATAGGATTACATCGGTTATACAGCAAAGGAACAGGCCATTCGGCCCAACCAGTCTATACTTTGTCAAATGCCTTCCTAAAATCCATGTAGACAACATTCATTGCATTCCCTTCATCAATCCTCTGTTGCTTCATCAAAAATTCAATTAGATTAGTCAAACACGATCTGCCTTTTACAAATCTGTGTTGGCTCTCCTTAATTAACTTAAACCTCTCCAAGTGACCGTTAATTTTCTCCTTGATTATTGTTTCTAAAACTTCACCCACAATTGATGTTAAACTGACCAGCCTGTAGTTACTAGGATTGTCCTTACACCCTTTCTTGAACAACGGTGCCACATTTGCCACTTTCCAATCCTCAGGCACTTCCCCCGCATCTAGGGAAGATTGGAAAATTATGGCAAGCCCTTCCGCTATCTCCTCCCCTAATTCCCTGAGCAACCTGGGATGCAAGCCATCTGGACCAGGCGACTTATCCACTCTAAGCATAACCAGCCTTTCTAGTACATCCTGTCTATCAATTTTCACCCCTTCCATTGCTTCTACCTTTTCCACTTCTACCAATATTTTGTCAGAATCCACCTCCTTAGTAAACATTGCACTCGGTCCCTTCATCTAAGTCATTGATATAGATTGTAAAGAGATGAGGCGAAAGCACTGATCCTTGCGGCACCCCACTAGTTACAGCCTGCCAACCAGAAAATGATCCGTTTATCCCATCTCTCTGTTTTCTGTCCATTAATCAATCTTCTATCGATGCTAATATATTCCCCCAACCCCTTGACCCCTTATCTTCCATAGCAACCTTTTGTATGGCACCTTATGAAATGCCTTTTGAAAATCCAAATATACTACATCCACTGGTTACCCTTTATCTACCCTGCTAGTTACATCCTCAAAAAACTCTAATAAATTTGTCAAACACGATTTCCCTTTCATAAAACCATGTTGACTCTGCCTAATCATACTATGATTTTCTAAGTGCCCGGATACCTCTTCCTTAACAATGGATTCCAGCATTTTCCCGACGACTGATGTCAGGCTAATTGGCTAACCCCTTGGGCTCAAAGCAGAGTCACAATGGAGTCTCTTCTTTCTTTTGTTATATGGAAGTTACCTTGTAAACTAATTGCAGCACCGTCTCAAACGGCCGGAAGACTGCTTGGGAGGCTGTCCTGTTACCCAACGATAAATCTATACAGATAGTTAGAGACATGAGCCAGAACCCCGCATCTATGATGGGAATGGAAGGAGAGGAACACTGTTGCACCAGTGAAGAGGAATTAGAGTATGTAGACAGGATCAGGGAATTACCTTTGACGGAAGCAGACTTAGAGCTATATGTGGACGGGTCCCGTAAATATGTTAACGGAACACCACAAACAGGTTGGGCCTTAGAGAGGGTGCAGAAAAGATTTACAAGAATGGTTCCAGGGATGAGGGACTTCAGTTACATGGATAGACTGGAGAAGCTGGAGTTGTTCTCCTTGGAGCAGAGAAGGTTGAGAGGAAATTTGATAGAGGCGTTCAAAATCATGAGGGGTCTGGACAGGGTAGATAGAAACTGTTCCCATTGGCGGAAGGGTCGCGAACCAGGGGACACAGATTTAAGGTGATTGGCAGAAGATCCAAAGGCGACATGAGGAAAACTTTTTTACGCAGCGAGTGATTAGGATCTGGAATGCACTGCCTGAGAGGGTGGTGGAGGCAGATTCAATCTTATCTTTCAAAAGGGAATTGGATAAATAAGAACATAAGAAATAGGAGCAGGAGTAGGCCAATCGGCCCCTCGAGCCTGCTCTGCCATTCAATAAGATCATGGCTGATCTGATCCTAACCTCAAATCTTCTATCACTCTGCATCCACCCGAACCCATGTGATCTCCCGGGAGAGGCAAAAAACCAGATAAAAAACCCAATGGCCAATTTGGGAGACAAAATCTGGGAAATTCCTCTCCGACCCATCTAGGCGATCGAAACTCATCCAGGAGATCACTCTGTCCCTGTATTTCCTGCAGTACTTACCTTTTGTAAATAACTGAAGGAAAGAAATTTCAGGGCTACAGGGAAAGGCGGGGGAGTGGGACTAGCTGAAGTGATCTTGCAGAGAACCGGCACGGGCTCGACGGGCTGAATGGCCTCCTTCTGTGCTGTAACCATTCTGTGAAATCACAGTTAAATTGCGGGTTGTTCCTACCTGAAATCAGATGGACGTTTAAGAATATTATCAAACACAGGATTAATGTATTGTATTTCCTTGTCCAAGATGAATTATTTCCTTAAATAGAGAGAAAACTCTGAGTTAGTGCAGGGAATTAGCAGGAACCAATGATAATGATAAACAGAGAAAGACAGAGAGAGAGCGAGACAGAGAGCGAGCGAGACAGAGAGAGAGCGACAGAGAGAGAGAGAGGGAGACAGAGAGAGAGAGACAGAGAGAGAGAGAGAGAGACAGAGAAAGAGAGAGACAGAGTGAGAGACAGAGAGAGTGAGAGAGAGGGACAGAGGGAGGGACAGAGGGAGGGACAGAGAGAGGGACAGAGGGAGGGACAGAGAGAGGGACAGAGAGAGGGACAGAGAGAGACAGAGAGAGAGACAGAGAGAGAGACAGAGAGGGAGGGACAGAGAGAGGGACAGAGAGAGGGACAGCGAGAGGGAGGGACAGAGAGAGGGACAGAGAGAGGGACAGAGAGAGGGACAGAGAGAGAAAGAGAGACAGAGAGAGAGACAGAGAGAGAGAGTCAGAGAGAGAGAGAGACAGAGAGAGAGAGACAGAGAGAGAGAGTCAGAGAGAGAGAGAGACAGGGAGAGAGAGACAGATAGAGAGGGAAAGATAGGGAGAGAGGGAGGGAGCGAGAGGATGTGGTTTTTACCATGAGTAAGTCCTCCGCCAGTCTGGGCACTGTTGATAATTACATCCACAACCTGTTAAACAGACAAAGAATTTCAATGTTTTAACAAACTTGCTGGAGTTCTTTGAAGATGTAACGAGCAGGGTGGACAAAGATGAACCAGTGGATGTGGTGTATTTGGATTTCCAGAAGGCATTCGATAAGGTGCCACATAAAAGGTTACTGCACAAGATAAGAGCTCATGGTGTTGGGGGCTAATATATTAGCATGGATAGAGAATTGGCTAACTAACAGAAAGCAGAGAGTCGGGATAAATGGGTAATTTTCAGGTTGGTAAACTGTAACTATTTGGGTGCCACAGGGATCAGTGCTGTTGTCTCAACTATTTACAATCTATATTAATGACTTGGATGAAGGGACCGAGTGTAACGTAGCCAAATTTTGCTGATGATACAAAGATAGGTGGGAAAGCAAGTTGTGAGGAGGGGACACAAAGGCCGCGATTTTGCCGGTGCTCAGAGGGCGGGTTTGGAGGCGTGTCAGGTGGTAAAATTGCAAATAATGACGACGGGTTCCGATCCCACTGTCAACCCGCCTCCGTGCCACTTTGCCAAAGGTGGGCTCCCAGACTCCCGATCGGTCCCGCCACCAAGCAGCGGGATAGGCCCTTAAGGCAGTTAACTGCCTGGATAATGCCATTTTGACAGCCCTTTTAGATTTTTCCACTTTTTCTGCGTGTTCCACGCCATTCCCAAACCATGCCAGCTGATTGTGTCGGGCTCACAAGTGGCTGCCTTCTTGATAGCTGCAGCTCCAGCATAAAAACGGAGCTTTCAATGAGGCTCAGTGGCAGGCGGCAGAACTTTGCTTTTTCAGGTCTTGGAAAACTTTTTGCAGGTCTACTGATCTTAGAAGTGGTGAGGCTGAGATCCATCTCCACTGTGACCTCCTGGGAAAACCCTCTCCCCACATTGACTTAGCACTTCTTCAACGGAGATATCTACAAGCAGCATGGGATCCATTTATTTCCTTTCATCCTGGTCCTCCGATTCGAAGGACGAGCAGCCGTGGCAGCAGCAGAACCAGGAACAATAGCAGCACCAACAGCAGGAGCGCCAGCCTCCTTCTGCTGCACAGGGCAGAGGGCATCAGCGCAGGGCTGCACCGCACTGTTGTGTATGTACCTTTAAGGGAATAACTGGTCTCAGACTGCAGTACCGGCAGTGACCACCCCTGTATAAAAGGCGCTAGCAGCCTTCTGTAGTTTCAGTACCAGGTTGTCTCCATTCAGTAAAGACTTGTTATAATCAACTCCTGCTGTCCGTGTCTCAATTATACACGGACATAATATTGGCAACGAGCAGATACGAACTTACCTACAGTCTGCACCACCTCATGGGATCCATCCCTGAAGCGAAGTGAGCAGAGGTCGAGGCCAGAAGGAAGAAAGAAGCAGTAGAAACGGGCGTCAACCGTGGGCATCCGCCTCTGAGTCAGCAGAGTTGAAGATTGCAGGAGAGGCTGTCGAGAGCGGGGCTTGGTTCCTGTCGACGGTGCTTCAGCTAATTGGGCTGGTGGCAGGTAGTACACTGATCCTTCCTGGCTGCGGCGGTCTAGAACTCGAGCGGGTGGCTTGCAACGGGGCCGAGCAGCGTTGTCGGGAACAGGAGAGAGAGAGGGTGGAGCACACAGGGTGCGGCCGGTGCTACGAAGCCGGGCAGCGTACAGACCCGAGAAGAGGGAGGCAAGAGTCCCACAGGGTTGTTCCACGACGGGAAAATAATAAAATAAAATAAAAAAATATTAAATGCGCAGAAAGCCGCGAGGAGCTGCAGGTTGCCACGGAAACCGCGGAAAGCAGCGCTAGCAACAGCGGGGAAGAAGGCAAAGCGCGGGAGGCGCCATCTTAATCCAGCGGGGAAGAAGGCAAAGCGCGGGAGGCGCCATCTTAATCCAGCGGGGAAGAAGGCAAAGCGCGGGAGGCGCCATTTTGTTAAATCGGGGAAGAAGGCAAAGCACGGGAGGTGCCATTTTAGATTTCCAAGATGCCGTAGACTGGCTATATCACTGCCTTTGATAATGCAACAGGAGACTGGACCACGTATGTGGAAAGAGTCGAGGTATATTGCGAGGCAAACGAAATAGCCGATGAGAAAAAGGCATCGGTACTGCTAAACTTAATGGGCGCAAGAACGTACGGCCTATTGCGGGACCTGATTACTCCAGCCAAGCCAAAGGCGAAGAGTTTTAACGAAATTGTTGATACCCTACAAGAACACCTAAACCCTGCACCGCTGCTGATAGCAGAAAGATTTAAATTCCACAGGAGAAATCAGCATAAAGATGAGAGCAATGTTGATTACCTTACGGAACTACGCAAGCTATCAAAGCACTGCCACTTCGGAGCAGGACTGGCAGATACCCTACGGGACAAATTTGTCTGTGGACTCCTGAGTGAAGTAACCCTAAAGAAGTTACTCTCAGAGAAAGAGCTGACGCTAGATAAGGCTTTCAGCATGGCAGTATCGTACGAAGCAGCAGCCAGGGGAGCTGCGGAAATACAACAAAAGCCACAGGAATATGGCACCCACGAAATGACATGGGGATTTGCAAAATGTTATCGCTGTGGCAGAACAACCCATGACCAGAAGGACTGCTGGTCCAAGGACAAAATATGCAGGCAATGCGGAAAGATGGGACACATTGCACGAGTTTGCAGGTCTGGGAAGAAGACCAACGACAACAAAAAGGCTACTAAGGAACCATACAAGAAAGTACAAAAGATGACGGACAGTAGTTCCGAAGACCAGATGAGCGATAGTGAATCCGGGAACAAGAGACTAAGCTGTCTCAAACTTCACAATGTAATCGCAAAAGAGGATCACCGAACCATTTGGGTCACCCTCACGATAGCAGGGTCCCAAGTTAAAATGGAATTGGATACAGGATCAGCGCTAACCGTCATGAATCGACGAGACTACGAGCGGCTATTCTCACACATACCCTTGAGAGAGACATCCATCGTCTTGACGACGTATACGGGGCAAAAAGTATACCCCAGAGGAAAAATAAGGGTGCCTGTCGAATACAACGGCAAGAAAATACGGATATTGTATCTCTACATACTGCAAGATGGTGGACCACCGTTATTGGGACGTGAATGGATCAGAAAGATAAGCTTAGACTGGCACTCCATTCAGGCAATGACAGTGGCTGGTAAAAAAGATGACGACGTCACTCCTGGACGATTGTCAACAATCTTAGCTGACGCCAAAGAGGTATTTCAACAAGAACTGGGCACTCTTAAAGGCGTAACCACCTCGATAAAAATAGAAGAGAATGCAATTCCCAAGTTTTTCAAAGCAAGACCGGTACCATATGCAATTCGCCCAGCCGTCGAGGCAGAGCTGGAGAATCTGGAGAATGCAGGCGTGTTGTCTAAGGTAGACTGGAGCGAGTGGGCGACACCCATCGTTCCTGTCATGAAGAAAACGTTAAACAATAAGTCTGAGGAGCCAAGGAAGGTTCGCATCTGTGGGGACTTCAAGGTGACGGTGAACCCAGTCCTTCACACAGTACAATATCCTCTTCCAAGGATAGAAGACATCTTCGCCTCACTATCTGGAGGGAAGCGTTTTACAAAAATTGACCTAGCACAAGCGTATTTGCAGATGGAGGTTGAAGAATCCTCTAGGAAGTATCTCACGATAAACACTCACAAAGGTCTTTACCAGTATCATCGATTGGTATTCGGAGTAGCATCAGCTCCGGCGATATGGCAAAGAGCGATGGAACAAGTGCTGCAAGGGATTCCGGGGACTCAGTGTTACTTGGACGACATCCTAGTGACAGGTGAAGATGACAGTGAACACCTTAACAACCTAGAACAGGTGCTCACTAGACTACGTGAACATGGGCTACGAGCCAACCGCACCAAGTGCGAGCTTTTTAAGAAAGATATCGTATTGTGGCCACGTGATTGATGAAGAGGGGTTACATAAGTTCCCTGACAAAATTGAAGTGGTTGTTAAGGCCCCAGCGCCTGAAAATGTGTCGCAACTGAGGCCATTCCTCGGATTGGTGAATTACTACCATAAGTTTTTACTGAATTTGTCCACAATTCTGCACCCACTGAACGCCCTACTACGAACGGGAGTAGCATGGAAATGGAGCAATGACTGTAAGCGGGCCTTTCAGAAGAGTAAGGACTTAATCACTTCAAGAGAAGTATTGGCTCACTACAACCCATCACTACCGATAAGACTGGCGTGTGATGCGTCTCCCTACGGCATTGGGGCGGTACTGTCACATAAATTCCTTGATGGTTTAGAGAGGCCGATAGCTTTTGCGTCACGCTCGTTAACTTCAGCCGAGCGTAACTACGCCCAGATTGACAGAGAGGCCCTCAGCCTAGTGTGGGGGGTGAAGAAGTTCAATCACTACCTGCACGGTCAGAAATTTACTCTACTAACTGATCATCAACCTCGTGTCTCCATTTTCAACCCTCAGAAGGGTGTACCAATAACGACAGCACAACGGCTACAGAGGTGGTCCCTTTTCCTAGGGGCACACCAATATGACATCGAGTACAAAGGAACTAAACAGCATGGGAATGCTGATGGATTGTCGCGCCTACCGTTGCCGACGGTGGAAGAAGAACTTGCAGTGGATCCAATGGAGATATTCCACTCGACCATAGTCGAATGTCTCCCTGTGACGAATGCAAACATAGAAAAGGAAACACGGAATGACCCGACACTATCCCGGGTCTATGATTTAACGGTGAAGGGATGGCCCGCACATGGCGAACCACTGCTGCCAACATTCTCACCGAGAAGAGAACAGCTGTCAGTGTGCAGAGGAACCTTGATGTGTGGATCCAGAGTAGTAATTCCACCCAAATTGAAGGATAGAGTGCTCAATGAGCTTCATGAGGGTCATCTGGGAGGGGTAAAAATGAAGAACCTAGCCAGAGCGTTTGTGTGGTGGCCGCGAATCGATAGAGAAATCGAAGAGATGACCAAGAGCTGTACAGGATGCCAGAAGGTCCAAAACGCCCCACCACAAGCCCCTCTACATCCATGGGAGTGGCCCTCATCTCCATGGCAAAGGGTGCACATTGATTTTGCTGGTCCCTTCATGGACTCGATGTTTTTAATTGCGGTGGATGCACATTCAAAGTGGCCAGAGGTAATAAAAATGTCCTCAACCACCACAGAAAAGACTATCAGTCTTACGAACCATATTCACCAGGAATGGGCTGCCTGAACAGATTTGCTCTGACAATGGACCACAGTTTGTGTCTGAAGAGTTCCGGAGGTTCTTAAAGAACAATGGTATTAAGCATTACACATCTGCCCCATATCATCCAGCCACTAATGGATTGGCCGAGAGGTTTGTTCAAACATTCAAGAAGGCTATCAAGGCAATGTGTAATGAAGATATACCCCTACAACACAAGGTGGACAACTTCTTGTTTGCCTACCGGAATGCGACACATGCGGTTACCAACCAAACTCCTGCCATGATGTTCTTCAATCAAAGACTACGATGCCGCTTGGATTTGGTTAAGCCGCACATCAGAAGAGATGTGGAGAACAGGCAGTTTCAGAATATGAATGAAAGACCGACCAGGAGTTTTAAGATAGGTCAACCAGTGTTGGCCCGGGACTACCGCACAGAGAAATGGCAGCCAGGAACGATTTGTACACGGCAAGGACCTCTCATGTATACCGTGGACGTTGGAGAGAACATTGTAAGGCGCCATGCTGACCAGATTCTAGAGTCACTGGAAAACGTCAACTCCACACCACGATCTGATACACCTGGCGATGAAACCGACGTACCAATTGCATCTACCGCAGAATCGGTGATATTGGAAGCAGATGAACCAAACAACGACATTGATCCCGACTCAACCTTGCCAGAAGAACCTGATACCCCAAAGAGGCATTATCCAGACAGAATCAGGAAGCCTCCTCAAAGACTGAACTTATAATTGCTTAACCTCAACCAATGTATCTGGCAACGGTGATTGTAATTAGTTATCATTTAGTTGTTAAATGAATGTTATGTACTGTTTATCTAAAAGGGGAGGAATTGTTGTGTATGTACCTTTAAGGGAATAACTGGTCTCAGACTGCAGTACCGGCAGTGACCACCCCTGTATAAAAGGCGTTAGCAGCCTTCTGTAGTTTCAGTTCCCGATTGTCTCCATTCAGTAAAGACTTGTTATAACCAACTCCTGCTGTCCATGTCTCAATTATACACGGACATAATACGCACCACAGGAGATACCCCCAACACAGGGTTTACAGGCCGAGGATGACCTTCCTCAACATGATTGAGCAGCAGTGCCAAAGGAGGCTGAGACTTTCGGGAGAGGAAGTCGCTGACATCTGTGCAATGCTGCACCAACACCTGGAGCCCAGAGGAGCAGGTGGACACCCCTTACCAGTGGCTGTCAATGTCACCACCGCACTCAATTTTTTTGCTTCAGGGTCCTTCCAGGGATCATCAGCAGACATTAGTGGCATCTCCCAGTCGGCCGCACACACTTGCATCACGCAGGTCACCGATGCCCTCTTTGCAAAGGCGCACAATTACACCCACTTCTCCAAGGATCAAGCAACTGTAACCGCGCGGGTGGTTGGCTTTGCAAATATGGCAGGCTTGCCAAGGGGGCAGGGCGTCATAGACTGCACAAATGTGGCCCTTAGGGCACCCCATCACAACCCAGCTCTTTTAGTCAACCGCAAGGGCTTCCACTCCCTTAATGTGCAGCTGGCGTGTAACCACAGGAAGGACATGTTTGCGCGAAGTACCCTGGCAGTTGCCATGACTCGTTCATCCTGCGGCTGTCTAGTGAGCCTCAGCTCTTCAATCCGCCAACCCAATTTTCCGGATGGCTACTTGGAGACAAGGGCTATCTGCTGAAGACGTGGCTGATAACGCCGTTGAGGAGGCCATCGAACAAAGCTGAGGAGCGCTACAATGCCAGCCACATTTTGACCAGATCCAGCATCAAGCAAACCATCGGCTTGCTGAAGATGCAATTCAGATGCCTTGACAGATCAGGTGGAGCCCTACAGTACTCAGCAGCCAGGGTCTCCAGAATCATCGTGGTCTGCTGTGCGCTGCACAACATCGCACAGCATTGTGGCTTGCAGCTGCCTGAGGAACAAATGGCTCAGTGCATAGTCTCCTCAGATGAGGAGGAGGAGAAGGAGGAGGAGGAGGAGGAGGAGGAAGACCTTGTGGAGGCGGATGAGCCAGCTGCAGCAGCACGCAAGCACATTGCTGCCCTGGATGCACTAATCTTTTCTGTCAACAGCTTGCTCTGCTGCACGGTGGCATAGTGGTTAGCACTGTTGCCTCACAGCGCCAGGGACCCGGGTTCGAATCCGGCCTCGGGCGACTGTCTGTGTGGAGTTTGCACAGTCTCCCCGTGTTTGCGTGGGTTTCCTCCGGGTGCTCCGGTTTCCTCCCACAGTCCAAAGATGTGCGGGTTAGGTTGATTGGCTATGATAAATTGACCCTTAGTGTTAGGGGGATTAAATACGTGGGGTTACGGGGACAGGGTGGGATATGTGTTGGTGTAGGGGTTACGAGGATCGGGTGGGATATGTGTCGGTGCAGGCTCGATGGGCCGAAATGGCCTCTATCTGCACTGTGGGGTTTCTGTGATTTCTGTGATTTCTGTGACCTGTCTGTCCATCCCCCACTTGAAGATCCTCATCGCCTCCAATGATTTCCAGGGCCACCTCCTCAGCGCTGGTGAGATGGGCTATGGAAACTGGCCCTCCTGCTGTCTTAGCCCTCTCCCTCTTATTGTGGGCTCTCTTTTCCTGCAATGGGGGGCACAAGTGGAGTTTGAGTGAGAATGATGGAGTGAGTGTAGAGAATCCATAGCATAGATGCTTAGAAGGAGACAAAGATGGAGTGAGGTGCCAATACCAAGGGTCCTCCCTATGCGTTGTTAGTTGTTGTCATAGCATAACAGTGTGAGCGAGTGTGAATAGTCAAGTGATTGTGTACATAGAGAGGGATGGTTAAGGGTGCAAGGGATGCAAGAGTAAAGTGGGATGTGCAGGAGTAGGTTGACAATGCCGAGTGCTGGTGATGAGAGGAGATGGGGAGTAGATCGAGGCCAAGCGTGATGTTTAACTCATTTTTCCTGAGCAGACCAAGTCATTGAACCATTTTCTGCACCGGTCCCAGGTTCAACTGCATATGGATGTCTAAAAATGTTAAAAAGACAAATCTAAAGCCACTATATCTGAATGCATGAAGCATTCGTAATAAGGTAGACGAATTAACAGCGCAAATAGGTGTAAACGGATACGATATAATTGCGATTACGGAGACATGGCTGCAGGGTGACCAAGGCTGGGAGCTGAATATCCAAGGATATTCGATATTTAGGAAGGACAGCCAATAAGGAAAAGGAGGTGGGTGGCGTTGTTAGTAAAGGATGAAATCAGAGCAATAGTGAGAAAGGATATTGGCTCAGAAAATAAAGATGTAGAATCAGTCTGGGTGGAGCTAAGAAACACCAAGAGGCAGAAAACATTGGCGGGAGTTGTCTATAGGCCTCCAAGCAATAGTAGTAATGTAGGGGGTGGCATCAAACAGGAAATTAGAGATGCATGGAACAAGGGTACTACAGTAAGCATGGCTGACTGTAAGAACATAAGAACATAAGAAATAGGAGCAGGAATCGGCCACTTGGCCCCTCGAGCCTGCTCCGCCATTCAATAAGATCATGGCTGATCTTGGGCTCAAAGCCACTTCCCAGCCCGCTCCCCATAACCCTTCACTCCCTTATCTTGCAAAAATCTGTCTATCTCCACCTTAAATGTATTTAATGACCCAGCCTCCACAGCTCTCTGGGGTAGAGAATTCCACAGATTTACGACCCTCTGAGAGAAGAAATTCCTCCTCATCTCAGTTCTAAAAGGACGACCCTTTATTCTGAAACTATGCCCCCGATTTCTAGATTTCCCCACGAGGGGAAACATGCTCTCTGCATCTACCCTGTCGAGCCCCCTCAGTATCTTATATGTTTCAATAAGATCACCTCTCATTCTTCTAAATTCCAATGAGTATAGGCCCAGCCTGCTCAACCTTTCTTCCTAAGTCAACCCCCTCTTCTCTGGAATTAACCGAGTGAATCATCTCTGAACTGCCTCCAATACAAGTATATCCTTCCTTAAATAAGGAGACCAAAACTGTACGCAGTACTCCAGGTGTCGGCTCATCAATACCCTGTACAGTTGTAGCAGGACTTCCCTGCTTTTATACTCCAACCCCCTTCCAATAAAGGCCAACATTCCATTTGCCTTTTTGATTACTTGCTGTACCTGCATGCTAACTTTTTGTGTTTTATGCACAAGGACCCCAGGTCCCTCTGAACTGTAGCATTTTGTAATCTCTCTCCATCTAAATAATAATTTGCTTTTTTATTTTTCCAAAGTGGATAACCTCGCACTTTCCCACATTATACTCCATCTGCCAAATGTTTGCCCATTCACTTAGCCTGTCTATATCCCTTTGCAGATTCTTTGAGTCCTCTGCACAACTTGCTTTCCCACCCATCTTTGTATCATCTGCAAACTTGGCTACAGTGCACTTGATCCCTTCATCCAAGTCATTAATGTAGATTGTAAATAGTTGAGGCCCCAGCACTGATCCCTGTGGCACCCCACAAGTTACCGTTTGCCAACCGGAAAATGACCCATTTATCCCGACCCTCTGCTTTCTGTTAGTTAGCCAATTCTCTATCCATGCTAATATATTACCCCCAACTCCGTGAGCTCTTATCTTGTGCAGTAACCTTTTATGTTGCACCTTATCGAATGCCTTCTGGAAATCCAAATACACCACATCCACTGGCTCACCCTTATCCACCCTGCTCGTTACATCTTCAAAGAACTCCAGCAAATTTGTTAAACATGATTTCCCTTTCATAAAACCATGCTGACTCTGCTTGACTGCATTATGATTTTCCAAATACCCTGCTACTGCTTCCTTAATGAAGGACTCCAGCATTTTCCCAACGACAGATGTTAGGCTAACTGGTCTATAGTTTCCTGCTTTCTGTCTCATTCCTTTCTTAAATAGGGGTGTTACATTTGCAATTTTCCAATCCGCTGGGACCTCTCCAGAGTCCAGGGAATTTTGGTACATTGCAACCAATGCATCCACTATCTCTGCAGACACTTCTTTTAAGACCCTGGGATGCAGGCCATCTGGTTCAGGGGTTTTGTCATCTTTTTGTCCCATTATTTTACCAAGTACTTTTTCCTTAGTGATAGTGATTGTCTTTAGTTCCCCCCTCCCTGTGGCCCCTTGATTATTCATTAGTGGGATGTTGTTAGTGTCTTCTACTGTGAAGACAGATACAAAATATCTGTTCAGAGTCTCTGCCATTTCCCCGTTCCCCATTGTTAATTCCCCATTCTCATCCTCTAAGGGATCAACGTTTACTTTAGCTACTCTCTTCCTTTTTATATACCTGTAGAAGCTCTTACTATCTGTTTTAATATTCCTTGCCAGTTTACTCTACATATAGACTGACCAAACTAAATTAGCAATAATACTGTGGAGGGTGAATTCCTGGAGTGTGTACAAGATGGGTTTTGAGACCAGTATGTTGAAGAGCCAACTAGGGAACAGGCTATCCTAGATTGGGTATTGTGCAATGAGAAGGGGTTAATTAATAATCTTGTTGTGTGGGGTCCTTTAGGGAAGAGTGACCATAACATGTAACAATTCTTCATTAAGATGGAAAGTGTAGAAGTGCAATCCGACACTAGGGTCCTAAATCTAAACAAAGGAAACTACGAAGGTATGAGGAGTGAGTTGGCTATGATAGATTGGGGAGCTTCATTAAAAGGCATGATGTTGGATAGGCAATGGCAAACATTTAAGGAACGAATGCATGAATTGCAACAGTTATACATTCCTTTCTGGCACAAAAACACAAATGGAAAAGCAGCCCAACCATGGCTAACAAAAGAAATTAATGATAGTATTAGATCCAAAGAGGAGTCATATAAAGTTGCCAGAAAAAGTAGCAAGCCTGAGGATTGGGAGCAGTTTAGAGTTCAGCAAAAAAGGACCAACAGATTGATTAAGAGGGGAAAAATAGAGTACGAGAGTAAACTTGCAAGGAACATAAAAGCGGATTGTAAAAGCTACTACAAGTATGTAAAAAGAAAAAGATTAGTGAAGACTAATGTAGGTTCCTTACAGTCAGAAACAGGAGAATTTATAATGGGGAACAAGGAAATGGCAGAGCAATTAAACAAATACTTTGGTTCTGTCTTCACGGAAGAGGACACAAATAACTTCCCAGAAATGTGAGGGAACCAAGGGTCTAGTGAGATGGAGGAATTAAAGGAAATTAGTATTAGTAAAAAAAATAGTGCTGGAGAAATTAATGGGACTGAAAGCCGATAAATCCCCAGGGCCTTATAATCTGCATCTCAGAGTCCTAAAAGAGGTAGCCATGGAAATAGTGGGTGCATTGGTTGTCATCTTCCAAAATTCTATAGATTATGGAACAGTTCCTGCAGATTGGAGGGTAGCAAAAATTACCCCACTATTTAAAAAAGGAGGGAGAGAGAAAACAGGGAACTACAGACCGGTTAGACTAACATCAGTAGTAGGGAAAATGCTAGAGTCTATTATAAAGGTTGTTGTAGTGGCGCTTCGTAATTTCCAAACATGCAGCCACTGAGCTCTGAGGCTTTTAACAACGAGTAGACGCGTGTCGAAATAAAACGTTCCAAAACGTAACTTTGTCTTTAAACTGTTTACTGTAACACCTTACAAACAGAATTACAAAGCAAAACACGTTTAAACGAACACGGTCAAAAACTGTATTGCTCCAGCCCTCAAGCTTTTACCTTCTCTCCAGCCTCGTGGAGCTTGAGCTGTAAAATGGCTGGATATCATGTGACAATCTTAAGGACTGTACCATTGTAGCAAGAATAAAGGAGGTATCTCAGACTATACTACTGGAACAAGAAAATAGGGGGTTTCTCAATACAATAAGTCAGTCAGGTAAATTAACTGTATTATACTATTAAACCAATATTTTAAAGTATTTTCTTTCTTAAACTTTCATGACTCTTACATTCCGGCCCCTAATTGACTAGGCACATGAAGCATATCAATTACTCAAACATTCTTAAGAGTCATAAACTAATGAGTTCAACATATTTACAATATAAATGTCCACTTTTTTTGTTCAGGAACCTTTCACGCTGCTTCTTGTAGCAGGCAGAGCTTTGTGATCGGTCTTTCCAGGGTACTGTAACCGTCTGCAAACAATGCATTCAGAGAGTATTTTTCTTATTACAGAATTAGCTCCTGGAATCCAGTATCTTTGTCTTAGCTTTGCAAGCACGTGGTTCCTCCCACTGTGTCCAATACTCTGGTGTATATGCTGAAGAATGAGAGTAGCGACCCGGAGGTCCTTAGAAAGGATAGCAGGATGCTTGGCCTCCTCTGGCATAGCAGATTTGTTTAGTCACCCTCCCACCCTCAGTACTCCATCTTGCAGTGTAGGGTCCAGCTTGTAGATATGACTACCTTTCTTGATTGGAGTATTTCGCTGTAAAGCTTCGATTTCTTCTGGATATCTTTGTCTTTGACTGAAGCAAACTATCTCCATCTCAGCCTTGGCCAAATCCTCCACGGTCAATGAATTCTTACCCAATGTGGTCTTGTGCTGGTGCATATATTGCTGTAGAAGCATTCTCTGCTTATCAGGGTTACTTTCAGACTGATGGATAGTGGCTCGGTACTCTTTTCTCCTACCGCTCAGGTGTAGCAGCAACTCTTTCAACCTTAGAAACCATGCAACTGCTTTCCTCAACTGGTGCCATCCTGAGAAATGGTTAACAAGCTTGTTCACTGTGTCGAAGTTCTCTTTCGTAGTTATGAGATTTGCTGTGACTGATCTCTTGACTTCGACGTCGTCTTCAGTAATCTGACTTGGCATATCTGGACTTTCTGGCCATGATCTCTCTGTTTCCAGCAGATAACTTGGGCCTTGTATCCAAGTTTCGCTCCTCGTGAAGTTTTCAGCCTTCAATCCCCGTGAGGCTTGATCTGCTGGGTTTAATGAGGTGTTTACATACCTCCACTGAGATGGTTGTGTAGCTTCTCTAATGGATGAGATTCTGTTTGCTACGAAGGTCTTGAAGCGTATCTTCTCATTTTCTATATACTTCAGCACCGTCGTGCTATCCGTCCAGAAGACAGATTCTTCTAGTGGGAGCTGTAACTCTTTCCGCATCACCTGGTCAACTTTAACTGCAACAACCGCTGCCGTCAACTCCTATCTCGGGATGGTGACCTGCTTCAGCGGAGCCACCCTGGATTTCCCCATGAGGAAGGCACAGTGTTTCTGGCCCTGTTGATTTGTCAGCAAGAGGTAAGTAGCCGTGCCATAGCCGTCCTCACTGGCGTCCGAAAAATGATGTAGTTGAGCCGTCTTTGTAACTCCAAAACTCACAGGCTTGATGCATCTACTGACATTGAAGCTAGAAAGTTGTTGCAAATCTGTCAACCATCTGAGCCATCTCTGAGCTTGACCTTCTGGGATATCTTCATCCCATCCTCTCTTGTCTCTACACAGCTCTCGTAGGATCAGCTTCACCGGCAGAATGAGTGGTGCCAGGAATCCAAGAGGGTCGTAGATGGAACTGACCACGGAGAGAATCCCTCGTCTTGTGGATGGTCTTTCGTTCACCATTATTCTGAAGTTGAACGTGTCTGACTCAATGCACCATTGTACACCAAGAGCTCTCTCAATAGGAAGGACATCGTGGCTCAAGTCCAGATCTTTGACTTCAGTGGCTCTTTCCTTTTCTGGGATAGAAGCTAGAACTGCTCTGCTGTTGCTTATCCACTTAGTCAGATGGAATCCTCCATTCGAACACAGAGTTCTAAGGTCTCTTGACAGTGCAATGGCATCGTCTTCTGTTGACACGGACTTCAGGCAGTCATCGACATAAAAGTTTCTGA
This sequence comes from Somniosus microcephalus, assembly GCF_052327205.1. NCBI lineage: Eukaryota > Metazoa > Chordata > Chondrichthyes > Squaliformes > Somniosidae > Somniosus > Somniosus microcephalus. Next base: position 345,408,877 of record NC_140990.1, on the reverse strand, counting down.
AGATTGTCTCTACAGCCTCTGATGGTGCTTTGCCTTTGCCATCTTCTGCAGTTTTTCTGAGAGCGTAGCTTGCACAGCTGGGAGATGATGTGGCTCCGAACAAGTGTACAGCCATTCTACATTCCACCATAGCTTGACTAACGTCGCCATCTGGCCACCAAAGGAAACGCAGAAGATCAGCATCTTCATCAGGGATTCTGACTTGGTAGAACTTTGATTCTATGTCTGCCATCATGGCAACGAGCTCTTGTCTAAACCTCGTCAAGACGCCAATGAGGGTATTAGTAAGATCAGGACCTTGAAGCAGCTGGTCATTCAGTGAAGTTCCTCTGAATGAGGTGGCGCAGTCAAACACTACACGGATCTTTTTCTTCTTTGGGTGATACACACCGCGATGAGGAATGTACCAGACCCTTCCATCGTCTCTGTTCAACTGTTCCTCGGGCCCTTTTACAGCATAGCCTTTCGCTATGATGTTTCTCATGAAGCCTTTGTAGTCTTCGTGAAAGTCGGGGTTCTTGTTCAGCTTTCTCTTTAGACTGATGGCGCGCTGCTCTGCTATGCAGTGATTGTTCGGCATCTTCGCGGTCTGTCTTCTCAGTGGCAAACCAATGTGATAGTGGCCATCAATGAACTGTGTAGACCTTGTCATCAAATCCATGAACTGATGGTCTTCTTGTGACATCTCTGTCTTTTCCTCACAGCTGCGTTCTGAAAAGTTTGCATTGAACTGCTGTATCAACAGCTCTTCAATGCTTGCGATATAGATACAATTAACTGTTACATCTTGTCGTTGCTCCTTGTTCGACTTGTTGCTATCATCTCTCCTTACCGGTCCATTGACTACCCATCCAAGGGCTGTCCTGACTGCGTAGGGTCCGTCATCCTTGCTGTTTATCACCTGCCATGGCTCCATAGTTTTGTAGGCATTGGTTCCAATTAATAGGCCAATTTCTGCTTCAATATATGGGAGACACACCTTTTCCAGGTAAGGCCATCTCTCCACATCCTTCTGCAGGGCTAAGTTCCCTATTCTAACAGGAATCTCCCTCTGTGTGAAAACATTAGGCAGGTCTATGAAGTCCTTCTCTTCAAGTCCACACACTTCTAAGTCTGACAGGATATAACTTTGCATTGACTTCTCATGACCCATGGTGCGTAATAGGATTTCTGTTCTTCTGCCTCTAACGTTCAGCTGTCGCATGAGTGATTCTGTGCAGAACGTTGCTGAACTACCTGGATCCATGAAGGCGTAAGTCTCCACAAACTTCTCACTCCTCTTAGACTTGATCTTTACAGGTACGATGGCAAGAATACAATCACTGTCACCGGCCCCAGTGAATCCACAAGTCTCTGGTTCTAGCGACACCAGAGCACTTGAAACAACCTTCTCGTCGGTATTGTTTTCTTCACTCTTCTTAGAGACTTGTTCTTCTTTGTGGATATGCAGCAGACTGGGATGTTTCCGAGTGCACTCTCTGCATGTTCTTTGCTTACAGTTTCTACTCAGGTGCCCCTGAGAGAGACATCCAAAACATAGGCCACTGTGCTTCAGAAATTCGATTCTGTCTTTATGTGGCTGTGCTTTGATGTCACTGCAGAAATCCAATGTATGATTCTTCTGGCAGAATAAACATGGCTTCTGAAAGGCATTAGCAGGCGAAACTGTGCTGCTCTTTTTGGGAGATGAGTTCTGAGACTTTTCTTCCCCAGCCTGAGTGACGATAGTTGCAAAGCTGCTTCCCCTGGAACCACCTTTCCTGAGAGTCTTTGATTCAGCAGGCTTGGCTTTCACTCTTCCATCAGTAGTTGGGCTGACATCCTGGATGTTTCCAAACAATGGGTCCCTAGCAATTTTAGCCTGTTTGTCTATGAAATTCACTAAGTCTGCAAACCTGGCTCTACTTTTCCATCTCTCCATTATCTCAAAGGCTGTTCTTCTCCATTGTTCTCTCATCCTGTAAGGAAGCTTAGAGATGATGATTCTCCCAGTCGTAAGATTGTCCATTTCTTCCATGAATTCAACATCCTCCATGGTGTTGCGACATCCTATGAGAAAAAGAACATATGTGTTCAATGCCTCCCCGTCCTCCGACCTGATCTGTGGCCACTTGATAGCCTTTTCAATATATGCAGTGGCTATCTTCAGCTCGTTACCATAGTGCTCCTGCAGCAACTTCCTGGCTTCTATGTATCCCCGGCCCGGTCTCATGTGTTCACAGCTTCTGACCAGGTCTTGTGGTTTACCACTGGTGTACTGTCCCAGGTAGTACAACTTATCACTGCTGCTCTCTGTTTTGGAGTCAATGGCTTGTTCGAAGGATCTGATGAAGGGCTTATACTTGAGTGGGTCACCTTGGAACACTGGTATGTCTCTTTGAGGGAGTCGAAACAGATTCTGTTGTTTTACAAGCATCTCTGTAATTTCGTTCTGACGTTGCATCACTCAGTATAGGCTTCTCCCTGTGTCTTCAGGCCTCTGGTGGTCATCAGCAGGGTCTAGTCTAGACCGTCTGACGTCTGGGGTAGCATCACGTGCTCCTGTTAGTGGAGAGGCCTCTCTTCCATGGTGTAATGCCAGGAGATGGCCTTCGGACTCTCTTTTAACTCTTGAAGGTGCCCTGGATCCAACTGTGTGTGACAACATTGACTGGCAGTATTCGTTCATGCCATCCTGTGAGCCTTCATAATCTTCATACACACTCAACTTGGCATCTGAGACCGCAATAGCTGTTTTCATCTCCAGCTGTTCTTTCTTTGCCTGCACTTGGGCCAGTTGGGCCTGCAGTTGGGCCTGCAGTTGGGCCTCTTCCCGTTCAAGAGCTTGCTTCTCCACTAAAGATGCTGCGCGCACCATCAACGCTGCCCGTTCAACCTCTTCTCTCATGCGCTGCGACGAGCGTGTGGTAGAAGCGACTGACCTGTGTCCAGTAACAGAGCTACCTTCTTTCTGATTTTTGCTCAGTCTGGCTGAAGTCTCTGAAATGCTATCATCTGGTCCGACTTCATCGTCATCTTTATCTTTCTCTGCTGTATCAGCATCTTCACGAATCTTTAACATCCACTGTTCTGTGGCCTTGACATAGTCCTTAATGCTGGATGATTTAAGATCAAACCAGTTGTGCTGATCAGCATTTCCCTCTTCTTCAGACAGAAGTGCCAATACATCTTCATTGAGTACAATAAATTCTTCATGCAACTTGGAGAAATCATAATGCATTATGTCTTCAACTTTCTTAATGTTAGCATTATCTTCCATGAGACAATCAATTATCTTCATTTTTCCAGTTATCTGAGCTAATTTAGCCCTCCTTGCACCTATGCTTCTGGCTGGGGGAAGCTCCTCACGGCTCCATAGGCCTCGGCCATTTTACCCACAGCTCTTATTTAGCTTCTCAATAGAATGAACAAGGCAAGTAACAGTCACTGTACCTTCGCTTTCTTATATTGTCGTCTGGCTCCGTGACCATTCATGTATACGTTCACCGACAATTCCGTCCTTTCCTTCTTAGGGAGCTAGTTTTTGACAAATGTAGTGGCGCTTCGTAATTTCCAAACATGCAGCCACTGAGCTTTGAGGCTTTTAACAACGAGTAGACGCGTGTCGAAATAAAACGTTCCAAAACATAACTTTGTCTTTAAACTGTTTACTGTAACACCTTACAAACAGAATTACAAAGCAAAACACGTTTAAACGAACACGGTCAAAAACTATATTGCTCCAGCCCTCAAAGCCTTTACCTTCTCTCTAGCCTCGTGGAGCTTGAACTGTAAAATGGCTGGATACCATGTGACAAGCTTAAGGACTGTACCATTGTAGCAAGAATAAAGGGGGTATCTCAGACTATACTACTGGAACAAGAAAATAGGGGGTTTCTCAATACAATAAGTCAGTCAGGTAAATTAACTGTATTATACTATTTAACCAATATTTTAAAGTATTTTCTTTCTTAAACTTTCATGACTCTTACAGTTGTGATAACCGGACACTCAGAAAATATCAACGGGATTAGACAAAGTCAACATGGATTTATGAAAGGAAAATTGTGTTTGACAAACCTGCTGGAGTTTTTTGAGGATGTAACTGGCAGAATAGATAAGGGAGAACCAGTGGATGTGGTGTATTTGGATTTTCAGAAGGTCTTTGGTAAAGTCCCACATAAGAGGTTAGTGTGCAAAATTAAAGCACATGGGATTGGGGGTAATATACTGGCATGGATTGAAAATTGGTTAACAGACAGAAAACACAGAGTAGGAATAAATGGGTCTTTTTCGGGGTGGCAGGCGGTGAATAGTGGGGTACCGCAGGGCTCAGTGTTTGGGCCCCAGCTATTCACAATATATATCAATGATTTGGATGAGGGAACCAAATGTAATATTTCCAAGTTTGCTGACGACACGAAACTAGGTGGGATTGTGAGCTGTTAGGAGGATGCAAAGAGGCTTCAAGGTGATTTAGACAAGTTGAGTGAGTGGGCAAATACACGGCAGATGCAGTATAACGTGGCTAAATGTGAAGTTATCCACTTCGGTGGGAAAAACAGAAAGGCAGAGTATTATTTAAATGGTGATAGATTGGGAAATGTTGATGTACAAAGGGACCTGGGTGTCCTTGTACACCAGTCACTGAAAGCAAACATGCAGGTGCAGCAAGCAGTTAGGAAGGCAAATGGTATGTTGGCCTTCATTGCAAGAGGATTTGAGTACAGGAGCAAGGATGTCTTACTACAGTTATACAGGGCCTTGGTGAGACCACACCTGGAGTACTGTGTGCAGTTTTGGTCTCCTTACCTAAGAAAGGATATACTTGCCATAGAGGGAGTGCAGCGAAGGTTCACCAGACTGATTCCTGGGATGGCAGGACTGTCATGTGAGGAGAGATTGGGTCGACTAGGCCTGTAATCACTAGAGTTTAGAAGAATGAGGGGGGATCTCATTGGAACGTATAAAATTCTGACAGGGCTAGACAGACTGGATGTAGGGAGGATGTTTCCCCTGGCTGGGGGGTCTAGAACGAGGGGTCACAGTCTCAGGATACGGGGTAGGACATTTAGGACTGAAATGAGGAGAAATTCCTTCACTCAGAGGGTGGTGAACCTGTGGAATTCTCTACCACAGAAAGCTGTGGAGGCCAAGTCACTGAATATATTTAAGGAGGAGATAGATAGATTTCTAGACACAAAAGGCATCAAGGGGTATGGGGAAAGAGCGGGAAAATGGTATTGAGATAGAGGATCAGCCATGATCATATTGAATGGTGGAGCAGGCTCAAAGGGCCGAATCCTGCTCCTATTTTTCTATGTTTCTATGATCTGGAGCTCACCTCCTGTGCAATTTGCAGCCACATTGCTTTGGTTTGCTGTGGTAGCTTCTTCCTCCCAGAGGCTGGGAACAGTACTTCCTTTTGACCTCTGACTCCCTCCACAACAGCATGGAGTGAGTCATCATCAAATCGTGGTGAGGCCTTCGCCCTTAAGGTAGTCATGGCAGCAGTTGTCAGTAGGAAATCCAGCAGCAAATAATGGGAAAATGAACCAAGGCTGCATGGGCCCCTAAAATGCAGTTGGCTGACAGACGTCAGCAGAGGCGAGTTCCAGACCCAAAACACTAATTGGCCAGGGGAGCGCAGGGACTCAATTGCCCAATTAGGGCAAAATTGCTAATTTTTACCAGCTGAAAGCAGTGGCGGGACCGGAATGCGCCGACCACCTGACCCGCACCCAACCCGCCACCAATGGGAAAATCGCAGCCAAAGAGTCTACAAAGGGATATAGATAGGTTAAGTGGGTGGAACTAGATGTAATATCTCCAAGTTAGCAGACGACACAAAGCTGGGTGGGCGTGTGTGCTGTGAGGAGGATGCCAAGAAACTCCAGGATGATTTGGACAGGTTGGGTGATTGGGCAGAAGCATGGCAGATGCAATATAACGTGGATAAATGCGAGGTTATCCACTTCGGTGTCAAAAACAGGAAGGCAGATTATTATCTGAATGGCAATAGATTGGGAAAAGGGGAAGTGCAACAAGATCTGGGTGTCCTTGTGCACCAGTCGCTGAAGGTAAACATGCAGGTGCAGCAGGCGGTTAAGAAGGCAAATGGTATGTTGGCCTTCGTAGCAAGAGGGTTTGAGTACAGGATCAAGGATGTCTTGCTGCAGTTGTACAGGGCCTTGGTGAGACCACATCTTGAGTATTGTGTGCAGTTTTGGTCACCTTATCTGAGGAAGGATGTTCTTGCCATGGAGGGAGTGCAGCGAAGATTCACCAGGCTGATACCTGGGATGGCAGGAATGACGTATGAGCAGAGATTGGGTCGATTGGGCTTGTACTCGCTGGAGTTTAGAAGAATGAGAGGGGATCTCATTGAAACTTATAAAATTCTGACAGGACTGGACAGACTAGATGCAGGAAGGATGTTCCCGATGGTCGGGGAGTCCAGAACCAGGGGTCACAGTCTAAGGATAAGGGGTAAGCCAGTTAGGTCAGAAATGAGGAGGAATTTCTTCACCCAGAGAGTGGTGAACCTGTGGAATTCTCTACCACAGAAGGCAGTAGAGGCCAATTCATTAAATATATTCAAGAAGGAGTTGGATATATTTCTTAAGGCTAAAGGGATCAAGGGGTATGGGGAGAAAGCAGGGACAGGGTACTGAATTTGGATGATCAGCCATGATCGCATTGAATGGCAGAGCAGGTTCGAGGGGCCGAATGGCCTACTCCTGCTCCTATCTTCTATGTTTCTATGTGGGCAAAAATTTGGCAGATGGAGTATAATGTGGGAAAATGTGAGGTTATCCACTTTGGTTGGAAGAATAGAAAAGCAAAATATTATTTAAATGGAGAGAGACGACAAAATGCTGTGGTACAGAGACACCTGGGTGTCCTCATACATGAAACAAAAAAGGTTAGCATGCAGGTACAGCCAGTAATTAGGAAGGCATAAGAACATAAGACGTTGGAGCAGGACTAGGTCATTTGGCCCCTCGAGCGTACTCCGCAATCCAATAAGATCATGGCTGATGTGATCTTGGCAAATGGAATGTTGGCCTTTATTGCAAGCGGGATGGAGTATAAAAGTAGGGAAGTGTTGCTACAACTGTACAGGGCCTTGGTGAGACCACACCTGGAGTACTGCGTACAGTTTTGGTCTCCTTATTTAAGGAGGGATATACTTGCATTGGAGGCAGTTCAGAGAAGGTTCACGAGGTTGATTCCTGGGATGAAGGGGTTGTCTTATGAGGAAAGATTGAGCAGGTTGGGCCTATACTCATTGGAGTTTAGAAGAATGAGAGGTGATCTTATTGAAACATATAAGATTCTGAGGGGGCTCGACAAGGTAGATGCTGAGAGGATGTTTCCCCTCGTGGGGGAATCTAGAACCAGGGGGCATAGTTTCAGAATAAGGGGTTACCCATTTAAGACAGAGATGAGGAGGAATTCCTTCTCTCAGAGGGTCGTAAATCTGTGGAATTCTCTGCCCCAGAGAGCGGTGGAGGCTGGGTCATTAAATACATTTAAGGTGGAGAGAGACAGATATTTGAGCTACAGTGGAGTCAAGGGTTATGAGGCAGGAAAATGGAGTTGAGGCCAAGATCAGCCAGGATCTTATTGAATGGCGGAGCAGGCTCGAGGGGCCAAATGGCCGACTCCTGCTCCTATTTATTATGTTATTATGTTCTTAACAGTGAACTCTAAGGGCGGCGATGAACTTTTGCATAATTCCCCTCCCTACACGAGAGGCAGCGAGCTCCACACTGCGAGTGTCCGCTGGATATTGGACTGTGGAGGGCGGCACCACAACTGAGCCCGTACCCTCAATCCCCACAAACCAATCGCAGCAGGAGTCTCCGGGCAGGAAGTAGGAGCAGGAGCCTCAGCCCAAGCCTAACCCAGTGGTACTGAGGACAACATTAGCCCCTCACACGCCCTCCACCAGGGGGCTGGGACCTGGGATCTGGCTGTGCCTGTGTGTAGGGCTCAGTACCACACCCTAGGGGCTGTTGGATCAGCTAACTCAGCACAGACTGGGTGGTGTCTGGCTGGCAGTTCTTGGGATCTTGCTATGCCTGTGTGCGGGGCTCAGTACCACACCAACATCTGGGTTCAGCTAAGTCAGGTTCTAAGCGGTAGAACAGGCTTCATGAGAGAGTTGCACAGTAAGATGTTGTTAAAGGGGAATCTTCTCCCCTCTCCGCCCCCCAAATCCTTTCCATACCCCAAGACACTCACCTCATCCTCCTTCTCCGTACATCCATTAATAAGCCGTTGCAGAATTAATCCAAAAACCTTACAGTTATGCACAGCCATCTGGAAAATAAATCAGAGGTTCAGAGTCCATTAGTTTGGGGGGTGAGGAGTCCCACAGTTTGGGAGGTGAGGAGTCCCCACAGTTTGGGGGGTGAGGAGTCCTCACAGTTTGGGGGGGGTGAGGAGTCCCCACAGTTTGGGAGGTGAGGAGTCCCCACAGTTTGGGAGGTGAGGAGTCCCCACAGTTTGTGGGGTGAGGAGTCCCACAGTTTGGGGGGGGGGGTGAGGAGTCCCTACAGTTTGGGGGGGGGGGTGAGGAGTCCCCACAGTTTGGGGGGTGAGGAGTCCCACAGTTTGGGAGGTGAGGAGTCCCCACAGTTTGGGGGGTGAGGAGTCCTCACAGTTTGGGGGGGGTGAGGAGTCCCCACAGTTTGGGGGGGGGGTGAGGAGTCCCCACAGTTTGGGAGGTGAGGAGTCCCCACCGTTTGGGAGGTGAGGAGTCCCCACAGTTTGGGGGGTGAGGAGTCCCCACAGTTTGGGAGGTGAGGAGTCCCCACAGTTTGGGAGGTGAGGAGTCCCCACAGTTTGGGGGGTGAGGAGTCCCCACAGTTTGGGAGGTGAGGAGTCCCACAGTTTGGGAGGTGAGGAGTCCCCACAGTTTGGGGGGTGAGGAGTCCCCACAGTTTGGGAGGTGAGGAGTCCCCACAGTTTGGGGGGTGAGGAGTCCCCACAGTTTGGCGGGTGAGGAGTCCCCACAGTTTGGGAGGTGAGGAGTCCCCACAGTTTGGGGGGTGAGGAGTCCCCACAGTTTGGGGGGTGAGGAGTCCCCACAGTTTGGGAGGTGAGGAGTTCCCACAGTTTGGGGGGTGAGGAGTGAGGAGTCCCCACAGTTTGGGGGGTGAGGAGTCCCCACAGTTTGGGGGGTGAGGAGTCCCCACAGTTTGGGGGGTGAGGAGTCCCCACAGTTTGGGGGGGCGAGGGGTCCCCACAGTTTGGGGGGGTGAGGAGTCCAACAGTTTGGGGGGGTGAGGAGACCCACAGTTTGGGGGGTGAGGAGTCCCCACAGTTTGCGGGGTGAGGAGTCCCCACAGTTTGGCAGGTGAGGAGTCCCCACAGTTTGGGGGGTGAGGAGTCCCCACAGTTTGGGAGGTGAGGAGTCCCCACAGTTTGGGGGGTGAGGAGTCCCCACAGTTTGGGGGGTGAGGAGTTCCCACAGTTTGGGGGGTGAGGAGTTCCCACAGTTTGGGGGGTGAGGAGTCCCCACAGTTTGGGGGGTGAGGAGTTCCCACAGTTTGGGGGGTGAGGAGTTCCCACAGTTTGGGAGGTGAGGAGTCCCCACAGTTTGGGGGGTGAGGAGTCCCCACAGTTTGGGGGGTGAGGAGTTCCCACAGTTTGGGGGGTGAGGAGTTCCCACAGTTTGGGGGGTGAGGAGTCCCCACAGTTTGGGGGGTGAGGAGTCCCCACAGTTTGGGGGGGTGAGGGGTCCCCACAGTTTGGGGGGGTGAGGAGTCCAACGGTTTGGGGGGGGTGAGGAGACCCACAGTTTGGGGGGTGAGGAGACCCACAGTTTGGTGGGTGAGGAGTCCCCACAGTTTGGTGGGTGAGGAGTCCCCACAGTTTGGGGGGGGTGGTGAGGAGTCCCCACAGTTTAGGGGGTGAGGCGTCCCACAATTTGGGAGGTGAGGAGACCCACAGTTTGTAGGTTGAGGAGTCTGCACAATTTGGGGGGTGAGGCGTCCCACAGTTTGGGGGGGTGAGGAGACCCACAGTTTGTAGGTTGAGTCGTCTGCACTATTTGTGGGGTGAGGAGTTTGCACTATTTGGGGGGTGAGGGGTCCCCACAGTTCAGGGGTTATAATTCTGAGGGGGCTTAACTCAGACACTCGATTGGGGGAGGGAAGTCATGCAATCGGACGAGAAAGAAATCGGCCCTCAGGTAACAGCAGGCTATTCGACCATGGGAGCATCACCAGGACTGAGAACCTCACCCCCTCACCCCATGCTCAATCCCACTCTCCCACCGACACACACACTACTCCATTGGATATTCGACCATGGGGGCACCAACAGGACAGCAACAACTAGCTTTTATCTAGCGCCTTTAACGTAGTAAAATGTCCCAAGGCACTTCACAGAGGCGTAAAACAGACAAAATTTGACACCGAGCCACATAAGGAAATATTAGGACCGAAAGAGGGAGGTTTTAAGGAGCGTCTTAAAAGGAGGAGAGAGAGGTAGAGAGGTTTAGGGAGGGAATTCCAGAGCTCGGGGCCCAGGCAGCTGAAGGCGCGGCCAGCAATGGTGGCGCGATGAAAATCGGGGATGATCAAGAGGCCAGAACTGGAGGAGTGCAGAGATGTCGGGGGATTGTAGGGCTAGAGGGGATTACAGAGATAGGGAGGGGCGAGGCCATGGAGTGATTTGAAGACAAGAATGAGAATTTAAAAATCGAGGCATTGCCGGATCGGGAGCCAATGTAGGTCAGTGAGCACAGGGGGTGAGGGGTGAACGGGACTGGGTGTGAGTTAGGACACGGGGCAGTGAGCACAGGGGGTGATGGGTGAACGGGACTGGGTGTGAGTTAGGACACGGGGCAGTGAGCACAGGGGGTGATGGGTGAACGGGACTGGGTGCGAGTTAGGACACGGGGCAGTGAGCACAGGGGGTGATGGGTGAACGGGACTGGGTGTGAGTTAGGACACGGGGCAGTGAGCACAGGGGGTGATGGGTGAACGGGACTCGGTGTGAGTTAGGACACGGGGCAGTGAGCACAGGGGGTGATGGGTGAACGGGACTCGGTGCGAGTTAGGACACAGGGCAGTGAGCACAGGGGGTGATGGGTGAACGGGACTGGGTGCGAGTTAGGACACGGGGCAGTGAGCACAGGGGGTGATGGGTGAACGGGACTCGGTGCGAGTTAGGACACGGGGCAGTGAGCACAGGGGGTGATGGGTGAACGGGACTGGGTGCGAGTTAGGACACAGGGCAGTGAGCACAGGGGGTGATGGGTGAACGGGACTGGGTGTGAGTTAGGACACGGGGCAGTGAGCACAGGAGGTGATGGGTGAACGGGACTGGGTGTGAGTTAGGACATGGGGCAGTGAGCACAGGGGGTGATGGGTGAACGGGACTGGATGTGAGTTAGGACACGGGGCAGTGAGCACAGGGGGTGATGAGTGAACGGGACTTGGTGCGAGTTAGGACACGGGGCAGTGAGCACAGGGGGTGATGGGTGAACGGGACTGGGTGTGAGTTAGGACACGGGGCAGTGAGCACGGGGGTGATGGGTGAATGGGACTGGGTGTGAGTTAGGACATGGGCATTGAGCACAGGGGTTGATGGGTGAACGGGACTTGGTGCGAGTTAGGACATGGGCATTGAGCACAGGGGGTGATGGGTGAACGGGACTGGGTGTGAGTTAGGACACGGGGCAGCGAGCACAGGGGGTGATGGGTGAACGGGACTTGGTGCGAGTTAGGACATGGGCATTGAGCACAGGGGGTGATGGGTGAACGGGACTTGGTGCGAGTTAGGACATGGGCATTGAGCACAGGGGGTGATGGGTGAACGGGACTGGGTGTGAGTTAGGACACGGGGCAGTGAGCACGGGGTGATGGGTGAACGGGACTGGGTGTGAGTTAGGACACGGGGCAGTGAGCACAGGGGGTGATGGGCGAACGGGACTGGGTGTGAGTTAGGACACGGGGCAGTGAGCACAGGGGGTGATGGGCGAACGGGACTGGGTGTGAGTTAGGACACGGGGCAGTGAGCACAGGGGGTGATGGGTGAACGGGACTGGGTGCAAGTTAGGACACGGGGCAGTGAGCACAGGGGGTGATGGGTGAACGGGACTTGGTGCGAGTTAGGACACGGGGCAGTGAGCACAGGGGGTGATGGGTGAACGGGACTGGGTGCGAGTTAGGACACGGGGCAGTGAGCACAGGGGGAGATGGGTGAACGGGACTCGGTGCGAGTTAGGACACGGGGCAGTGAGCACAGAGGGTGATGGGTGAACGGGACATGGTGCGAGTTAGGACACGGGGCAGTGAGCACAGGGGGTGATGGGTGAATGGGACTGGGTGTGAGTTAGGACACGGGGCAGTGAGCACAGGGGGTGATGGGCGAATGGGACTGGGTGTGAGTTAGGACACGGGGCAGCGAGCACAGGGGGTGATGGGTGAACGGGACTTGGTGCGAGTTAGGACACGGGGCAGCGAGCACAGGGGGTGATGGGTGAACGGGACTTGGTGCGATTTAGGACACGGGGCAGTGAGCACAGGGGGTGATGGGTGAACGGGACTTGGTGCGAGTTAGGACACGGGGCAGCGAGCACAGGGGGTGATGGGTGAACGGGACTGGGTGCGAGTTAGGACACGGGGCAGTGAGCACAGGGGGTGATGGGTGAACGGGACTGGGTGTGAGTTAGGACACGGGGCAGTGAGCACAGGGGGTGATGGGTGAACGGGACTGGGTGTGAGTTAGGACACGGGGCAGTGTGCACAGGAGGTGATGGGTGAACGGGACTGGGTGTGAGTTAGGACACGGGGCAGTGAGCACAGGGGGTGATGGGTGAACGGGACTTGGTGCGAGTTAGGACACGGGGCAGTGAGCACAGGGGGTGATGGGTGAACGGGGCTGGGTGCGAGTTAGGACACGGGGCAGCGAGCACAGGGGGTGATGAGTGAACGGGACTTGGTGCGAGTTAGGACACGGGGCAGTGAGCACAGGGGGTGATGGGTGAACGGGACTGGGTGTGAGTTAGGACACAGGGCAGTGAGCACAGTGGGTGATGGGTGAACGGGACTTGGTGCGAGTTAGGACACGGGGCAGTGAGCACAGGGGGTGATGGGTGAACAGGACTGGGTGTGAGTTAGGACACGGGGCAGTGAGCACAGGGGGTGATGGGTGAACAGGACTGGGTGTGAGTTAGGACACGGGGCAGTGAGCACAGGGGGTGATGGGTGAACAGGACTGGGCGTGAGTTAGGACACGGGGCAGTGAGCACAGGGGGTGATGGGTGAACAGGACTGGGTGTGAGTTAGGACACGGGGCAGTGAGCACAGGGGGTGATGAGTGAACAGGACTGGGTGTGAGTTAGGACACGGGGCAGTGAGCACAGGGGGTGATGGGTGAACAGGACTGGGCGTGAGTTAGGACACGGGGCAGTGAGCACAGGGGGTGATGGGTGAACGGGACTAGGTGTGAGTTAGGACACGGGGCAGTGAGCACAGGGGGTGATGGGTGAACGGGACTGGGTGTGAGTTAGGACACGGGGGCAGTGAGCACAGGGGGTGATGGGTGGACGGGACTGGGTGTGAGTTAGGACACGGGGCAGCAAGCACAGGGGGTGATGGGTGAATGGGACTCGGTGTGAGTTAGGACACGGGGCAGTGAGCACAGGGGGTGATGAGTGAACGGGACTTGGTGCGAGTTAGGACATGGGGCAGTGAGCACAGGGGGTGATGGGTGAACGGGACTGGGTGTGAGTTAGGACACGGGGCAGTGAGCACGGGGGGTAATGGGTGAACGGGACTGGGTGTGAGTTAGGACACGGGGCAGTGAGCACGGGGTGATGGGTGAACGGGACTGGGTGTGAGTTAGGACACGGGGCAGTGAGCACAGGGGGTGATGGGTGAACGGGACTTGGTGCGAGTTAGGACACGGGGCAGTGAGCACAGGGGGTGATGGGTGAACGGGGCTGGGTGCGAGTTAGGACACGGGGCAGCAAGCACAGGGGGTGATGAGTGAACGGGACTTGGTGCGAGTTAGGACACGGGGCAGCGAGCACAGGGGGTGATGGGTGAACGGGACTGGGTGTGAGTTAGGACACAGGGCAGTGAGCACAGTGGGTGATGGGTGAATGGGACTTGGTGCGAGTTAGGACACGGGGCAGTGAGCACGGGGGTGATGAGTGAACAGGACTGGGTGTGAGTTAGGACACGGGGCAGTGAGCACAGGGGGTGATGGGTGAACAGGACTGGGCGTGAGTTAGGACACGGGGCAGTGAGCACAGGGGGTGATGGGTGAATGGGACTAGGTGTGAGTTAGGACACGGGGCAGTGAGCACAATTGGTGATGGGTGGACGGGACTGGGTGTGAGTTAGGACACGGGGCAGTGAGCACAGGGGGTGATGGGTGAACGGGACTGGGTGCGAGTTAGGACACGGGGCAGCAAGCACAGGGGGTGATGGGTGAACGGGACTTGGTGCGAGTTAGGACACGGGGCAGCAAGCACAGGGGGTGATGGGTGAATGGGACTCGGTGTGAGTTCGGACACGGGGCAGTGAGCACAGGGGGTGATGGGTGAACGGGACTGGGTGTGAGTTAGGACACGGGGCAGTGAGCAGAGGGGGTGATGAGTGAACGGGACTTGGTGCGAGTTAGGACACGGGGCAGTGAGCACAGGGGGTGATGGGTGAACGGGACTTGGTGCGAGTTAGGACACGGGGCAGCAGAGTTTTGGATGAGCTGAAGTTTATGTAGGACTGAGAATCGCCCTTCCTCCCACCGACACAGACACATACTTCTCCGCAGGAGACACTCCACAGGGATCAGGAGCAGGAAACCCCTGACTGATTCACCGCAATCCTGACCTGGGGGAACTGAGGCCAAATGCAGGGACCTGATTGCACGCTGGGATCAGCTACCTCAGCGTGCAGCGGGGCACGGGTGGAATCATAGAATCATAGAAATTTACAGCACAGAAAGAGGCCATTCGGCCCATCGTGTCTGTGCCGGCCGACAAAGAGCTCTCCAGCCTAATCCCACTTTCCAGCTCTTGGTCCGTAGCCCTGTAGGTTACAACACTTCAAGTCCATATCCAAGTACTTTTTAAATGCGATGAGGGTTTCTGCCTCTACCACCCTTTCAGGCAGTGAGTTCCAGACCCCCACCACCCTCTGGGTGAAAACATTTCTCCTCAATTCCCCTCTAAACCTTCCACCAATTACTTTAAATCTAAGTCCCCTGGTTATTGACCCCTCTGCCAAGGGAAATAGGTCCTTTCTATCCACTCTATCTGGGCCCCTCAATTTTATACACCTCAATAAGATCTCCCCTCAGCCTCCTCTGTTCCAAAGCAAACAACCCCAGCCTATCCAATCTTTCCTCATAGCTATAATTCCCCAGCCCAGGCAACATCCTCGTAAATCTCCTCTATACCCTCTCTAGTGCAATCACACCCTTCCTGTAATGTGGTGACCAGAACTGCACGCAGTATTCTAGCTGAGGCCTATCTAGTGTTTTATACAGTTCAAGCATAACCTCCCTGCTCTTATATTCTGTGCCTCGGCTAATAAAGGCAAGTATCCCGTATGCCTTCTTAACCACCTTATCTACCTGTCCTGCTACCTTCAGGGATCTGTGGACATGCACTCCAAGGTCCCTCTACACTTCTCAGTGTCCTACCATTTAATGTGTATTCCCTTGCCTTGTTAGCCCTCCCCAAATACATGACCTCACACTTCTCCGGATTGAATTCCATTTGCCACTGTTCTGCCCACCTGACCAGTCCATTGATATCTTCCTACAGTCTGCAGCTTTCTTCTTCATTATCAACCACACGGCCAATTTTTGTATCATCTGCAAACTTCTTAATCATACTTCCTACATTCAAGTCTATATCATTGATATATACCACAAAAAGCAAAGGACCCAGTGCTGAGCCCTGCAGAACCCCACTGGAAACACCCACCAACCATTGCCCTTTGTTTCCTGCCTCTGAGCCAATTATGGATCCAACCTGACACTTTGTCTTGGATCCCACGGGCTTTTACTTTCATGACCAGTCTGCCATGTGGGACCTTATCAAAAGCTTTGCTAAAATCAATATACACTACATCAAACGCACTCCCCTCATCAACCCTAATTGTTACCTCCTCAAAAAATTCAATTAAGTTAGTCAGACACGACCTTCCCTTAACAAATCCATGCTGACTGTTCCTGATTAATCCGTGTCTTTCTAAATGAAGATTTATCCTGTCCCTCAGAATTTTTTCCAACAATTTGCCCACCACCGAGGTTAGGCTGACTGGCCTGTAATTACTCGGTCTATCCCTTGCTCCCTTTTTAAACAAGGGTACCACATTAGCAGTCCTCCAGTTTTCCGGCACCACACCTGAAGCCAGAGAGGATTGAAAAATGATGGTCAGGGCCTCTGCTATTTCCTCTCTTACTTCTCTTAACAGCCTGGGATACATTTCATCCGGGCCTGGGGATTTATCCACTTTCAAAGCTGCTAAACCCCTTAATACTTCCTCTCTCACTATGTTTATTTAATCTAATATTTCACACTCCTCCCCCGATAGCAATGTCTGCATCGCCCCTCTCCTTTGTGAAGCCTGGGTAGGCTGACTATACGGCCTCCTTTTGCAGGGATCAGGCCCTGGATGAGGTACGGTGTCCCCGGGCCAAACAATGTCCCCGTAAGAGTCCCCACTTCACGAAACTCATCCCCGAATAAACTACAGCCGTAATCATTGATCCGCTGAAACAGCACTCTTCGGCATGCCGTGGATCTAGACCAATCAGAGCATTGGTTTGTCCTGGGATTGGCTGCTGCTGGCAGTGTAGATGGGACCCACGGGTTTAGGTTTCACCCCATAAGGAGGCAGCTGTTTCCACCAATAGTGACTGGTGGGAGGTTGTTTCACACCTTGTATGGAAAATCTCAGTCTGTTTGGAACAGATTTAAAAATTGAGAAATTTAAAGTTACTGCGTCCCCGGGCAATGTCCCCGGAAGAATCTCCAGTTCACAGGACATTCGACCGTGGGAGCTTCATCAGGATTGAGAATCCTCCCCCCCCCCCACACACACACTTCCTAGTCGGACATTCGACCGTGGGAGCTTCATCATAAAAACACCAACTCGTATTTATATAACGCCTTGAATGTAGTAAAATATCCCGAGGCTCTTCACAGGAGCATAATCAGACAAACTTACACCGAGCCACATAAGGAGATATTAGGACAGGCGACCAAAAGCTTGGTCAAAGAGGTCGGTTTTAAGGAGCAGCTTAAAAGGAGGAGAGAGAGGCGGAAAGGTATTTGGCTCCCAGTCCAGTAATGCCTCCATTTTTAAATTCTCAGCCTTGTTTTCAAATCCCTCGATGGCCTCGCCCCTCCCTGTCTCTGTAACCTCCTCCAGCCACACAACTCTCCAAGATATCTGCGCTCCTCCAATTCTGGCCTCTTGAGCATTTCTGATTATAGTTGCTCCACCATTGGCGGCTGTGCCTTCAGCTGCCGAGACCCTAAGCCAGGGGTGGCCAATTATTTGGGCTGGAGAGCCACTTAACAAGCTTTGGTGAGCTGTTGAGGGCCGCACACCAATGTTTCCCATCGCAGTCGTGCACTGATCGCGATGTCCCGCACAGGCCGCCCCTCAGCTCCTGCCACTAGAAGAGATTCCACACACACCCGGCCCCACAGCAACCACGCAGCAAATTTAAAGGGACCATGCATGAAAAAAAAGAGGGAACATTGCTGCATGCATAAAATACTTTGTGTTAACAGCAGCTACCATTAAAACAGTGAGTGCAACGTCCAATATCACAGAAATCACAGAAACCCCACAGTGCAGATAGAGGCCATTTCGGCCCATCGAGCCTGCACCGACACATATCCCACCCGATCCCCGTAACCCCTACACCAACACATATCCCACCCTATCCCCGTAACCCCACGTATTTAATCCCCCTAACACTAAGGGTCAATTTATCATAGCCAATCAACCTAACCCGCACATCTTTGGACTGTGGGAGGAAACCGGAGCACCCGGAGAAAACCCACGCAAACACGGGGAGAATGTGCAAACTCCACACAGACAGTCACCCGAGGCCGGATTCGAACCCGGGTCCCTGGCGCTGTGAGGCAACAGTGCTAACCACTATGCCACCGTGCTGCCCGGGTCCAGTTAGTTGTACCTCCACTATGTTAATTAAGTGGGATGATATTAAAACAAGTGAATAATTGTGCAATAATTTATAACCCCACTAACAGTCATTGGTGAGAGCAGAGTTTAAATTGGTAAATTTGAACAGGCCAACTCATAGTGTTGATCATCATTTCCACTTCTACCCTCCCAATAATTTATAAACATAAAATTGTAAAATCTTCCATTACTAAATGAATGAAATGATTGATCGATCGATTATATGTTGTACTGAAAATCTACGTGGCTGTTTGGCCGAGCGACTCGAGTCTACGAAGCCTCCAACGTGAGAGGTACGGGAGCCCGAGGCTTCGCAAGGCCTGAACTACAATCGCGCGCCATTACCTGGAGTCCTTGTGTCGTGAGCGGCAGCTGATTTGGCGGGTTGACGGAGCCAGAGCGGGAGAGAGCCACAGACGTTAGGCTGGCTCCCAGACACAAAAGGGAAGCAGAGCTGCATCATATGTAGAGCAGCAGTCCCGGCAGCTTTAGTTTTTATTAATTACCCCAGTTCAGGGTGGCAGTCTATTCCCAGGCCGCAGTAACCCTGAGCGAGCTCTCCTCGGGCCCCCCTCGCTACTCCTCGTGGAAATGGTCATGGCTCCCCAGACCCTCTGTGATGAGTTGGATGAACTCTTTCAGAATTTGGATTGTGATGTACAAAGTCAAATGGGCTTTGGAAGAGGATGAAAGATTGAAGTAGCTGACAAAGCAATATGGCAACAATGACTGGAAACTTACAGCAAGGCTCGGAACAATGTGCAGCTTGTGCTCCGGCTCACGTTCTATTTCTGTCCCGTCCAGCTCTGGAATTCCCTCCCTAAACCTCTCCACCTCTCCACCTCTCCGCCGCCTCTCCGCCACCTCTCCGCCGCCTCTCTCTCCTCCTTTAAGATGCTCCTTGAAACCGACCTCTTCACCTGTCCTAATATCTCCTGGTGTGGCTCGGTGTCAAATTTTGTTTGATAATCGCTCCTGTGAAGCATCTTGGGATGTTTTACTACATTAAAGGCGCTATATAAATGCAACTTGTTTTTGTTGTTTTATATGTGCAACTGTTAAACTGCCAAAAAATCTTGCCTTGCTAAGCTGATCAACCTATATTTTCCATCCTGGCTACTTTGCTGTGCTCCTACCCTGTGTGTTCCCGGATTCAGTTTAGAAAATAGCCTGGGTCAACCTCAGTACCTCAGTGTTCGGGGAGCAGCAAGATCCCAGGGTCTGATCAGCGACGGAATTGAAACGAGAAGACAGAGAGACTCCCAAAGAATCCTTCTCTCTCTCCAAATTTCCTGGTCGTTTCCACTGCGCCTGATGCAGAAATTCACAGGATTTGAAGAAATGTTCTCGACAGAAAAGTGCCGGCGACTTGAGGAAGGTGCTGGCCGGGTAGAGGAAGTAGATGTGTGGGAGGAAGGGCAGAGTCTGAGAACAGGAAGAAATCATTCAATTCAAGACATAGGCTGACGTAGTGTTTGCTTAAACGCTCCTTCAATAAACAAGGCAGGGCAGAGTTCTCTGTGTGAAAGGAGAGAGAGAGAGAGATCTTTACCCACAACCCACCAGCAACCACAGACCAGCAGAGCTCTGTGTGAAAGGAGACGTTCACCAGCAGCCCAGCAACCACAGACCAGCAGAGCTCTGTGTGAAAGGAGACGTTCACCAGCAGCCCAGCAACCACAGACCAGCAGAGCTCTCTGTGAAAGGAGACATGGAGACCAAGACCCCACACTCACAGACCCACACCCACACCCAGAAGGAGATAGAGAGAGGTGTGTAACTGAGTGTGCAATGATACAGAGAGACACCAGCAGAGGGAGATAGAGAGAGGTTTACAAAGGTGTGTGTTGGAACCACAGAGACACAGACATAATGGGCTGGATTTTAACTCAGGTGCAGGATGGTGTCGTGTTATCCGAATTTCGTGTTTCCCACACGAATCTAAATGGATGTGGGAGATTGATGCAATTTTAACTCAATTGGCCAATTGATTTCCAGCGTGTGGGAAGCCTTTGCAAAGGGGTTTTTCATAACTGAAAGTCCCCTCCGATGATGTCATCATTGCTGCTGCATTTAAGGTCCACAGCAAGCCTTGCTTTTTCTGCAGACTGCCAAGCTTTCAATACACCTCCATTTGGTGTCAGAGGGACCTGCAGGAAAGATGACAAGCGGGAGGGCAAGATCAGCTCCTCGCTTTGACGGTGGCACTGCAGACATTAGTGGATGGGGCTAGGGCCCACAGGGAGGTCCTCTTCCCTTCATCAGGGAGGAAGAGGCCTCCCACTCAGACCAAGGCTGTGTGGATGCAGGTGGCTGAGGAGGTCAACTCCTTGGGAGTCACCCGCAGAACCTGGATACAGTGCAGGAAAAGATTTCATGACCTTCAGCGCACTGGAAAAGTGAGTATGAATTTCCCATCACCCTCAATCTGATCCCCATTGCCTTTCCTCACCAGCACTCGGCTTTAGCAATCTCTTCCTCCACATCCCACTTGACACTGACATCCATGCACCCTTAGCCATTCACTCTCTCTCTATGCTCACATTCACATAACTATTCCACCATGCAGCCCTCACACTCCCTCTCACTCTGATGCTTTGAACACAACTGACAACACACAGGGAGGGCCCTTGGTCTTGCAACCTCACTCCATCTTTGTCTCCTTCTAAGTATCTATGCTATGCAATCTCTACACTCACTCCTTCATTCTCACTCAACCTCCACTTGTCTCCCTCACTGCAGGAAAAGAGAGCTCACAACAAGAGAGAGCGAGCCAGGACAGGAGGAGGGACAGCCTCAATAGCCCACCTGACCCCCTGGGAGGAGGCCGCCCTGGAAATTATGGGCATTGAGGATGATTCGCACGTGGGGGATGGACAGATGGGTGCAACACAGCAAGCTGGTGACAGAAAAGTTTCCCATCTCTCTCTTTGACATTGCATGAGTCGCTGATAATGATTGTGAAGCTGTAACAGATGCACTTATGAGCATCTGCAAAAAGCTATGTGCATGTAGCCTTTGCATCACATCTCTGACTCTTTCCTTTACTCCCCCACAGGACCATCACAAGCATCCGTCCACCCTAGCCAGGAAGAAGAGGCTGAGCAGCCAGACTCCTCAGAGGAAGCTGCAACCTCTGAGGGCGCAGCATCAGCTGAATTCAGCGCACCCAGCACCAGCGCAGACACTCATACCTTGGTGGGACTTTTGGGACATAGAGTAGTGTTGTCACCTGGTGTATCACAGCTCACAAGTGAGCATCAGCAGATTGTGGAGACAGGGACAGCAGTGGAGTGTCCTAGTCAGAGGGCGCAGGGCTCTGCCATCTCGGCTCAGCAGCATGTCGACCCTTTGCCTCTGGGTCCATCCATAAGATCAGAGGTGATGGAATTCCAGGCACAGATGCAGGAGTCTCTGGCAGGTTTTGTCTCTAGGGTCGCTGCGAGTGTGGAGCGAATGGAGGAGTCCACAGCGAACATGAGCAGAGCCTTTGTGGTGTCATTGGCGCATGAACGCATCAACACGGAAAGGATGGCTACCTCCGTGGAAACGATTGCTACCTCCATGGTAAAGCTGGCTACCGTACAGGAGAGGATGGCTATGGTAGAGGAGAGGAGAGCTATGGCCATGGAGGAACTTAGTCACCAGGGTATGGAAAACATGGTCATTGTTCAGAATAGAATGACATCTCTTGAGGAGCGGTGGGCATCTATTGAACAGAGAAACCAGACCTTCATGGAAGTCCTTCCGAGTAGGACTGCCATTGCAGATATGTGTCCCCACGGCCCCCCTGATGTGCAGTAAGGTGCTCTCCAGCCACTTGCAGGCGCGGAGGGGGACCTGACCCATGAGAGGGAGGTTGGTGGCAGGCCTCAAGGAAGTGGGGGCTCCTCTCCAAGCGCTCACACTTCCATGCCACTGCAGAGCCCTCGGTCAGAGCCCCACCGGAGTCCACACCAAGTGAGATAGGCGTCTCAACCCCTGCACAGCCGCAGGAGCAGCAGACCGTTGACGAGCCCTCACAGGCTCGCCACCCCAGAGGATGCCCGCCAAAGGTGTCGAGACAGGAGCAGCAGGAAAGTGAGCAAGGGGCCTCCACATCTGCTGAAGCCACAGGGGAAGCACCATGTAGGAGCACGCGTAAGAGGAAGATAAAGCACAAGTAGTCACAAGGGTAGTCACTTGGGTGGAATTTTGTGTTTAGTGTAAAAATGCCATCACGTCGTAATTGTGCATAGAAATTCTGATGGCAAATGTTGCAGTTGTGGCGCTTGTCATTTTGCTATTGGGACTTTCACAGTTAGGCCTTAGGAATACTTATAACTGTCAGTATGGTGGTCAGAGTGCTAGGAATCCTCTGGTTTTTGGCCATTATCAATGCTCTGGTAAGAAGCTGCGAGGCAAAAGTGTTTGATTGACTAGGCTAAGCAAATCTGGCCAGGATGAGTGCGTTCCTTGCATCCCGGGGAGCAATGTTCTCGCGTAATCATCACCATCATCAATATCACCATCAGCATCAATCATCAGCATCAATCATCACCATCATCACCACCACCACCTCCTCCCCCTCTCCCTCCCCCCTTCTCCTCCTCCAGCATCTGCAAGTCACGACGCTGTGCCATGTTGTGAAGCACACAGCAAACCACAACGATTCTGGAGACCCTGGCTGCTGAGTACTGCAGGGCTCCACCTGATCTATCCAGGCATCTGAAGCGCATCTTCAGCAAACCGATGGTTTGCTCGATAATGGCTCTGGTGGACATGTGGCTGGAGTTGTAGCGCTCCTCAGCTTCGTTGGCTGGCCTCCTCAACGGCGTCATTAGCCACGTCCTCAGGGGATAGCCCTTGTCTCCAAGTAGCCATCCGTTAAGTTGGTCTGGCGGACTGAATAGCGGAGGCACACTGGACTGGCGCAGTATGAAGGAGTCATGGCAACTGCCAGGGTACTTGACACAAACATGCAAAATTTTCTTCTTGTGGTCACACACCAGCTGAACGTTGAGGGAGTGGAAGCCCTTGTGGTTGACAAAAATACCTGGATTGCGGTGGGGTGCCCTAAGGGCCACATGTGTGCAGTCAACGACGCCCTGTACCCTTGGAAAGCCTGCCAGATGAGCTAATCCAAGCACTCGCGCCGTAACACTTGCTCGATCCTTGGTGAAATGGATGTGATTGTGCGCGAGGGCAAAGAGGGCATCGGTTACCTGGGTGATGCAAGTGTGTGCGGCCGCCTGGGAGATGCCGCTGATGTCTGCTGCTGATCCCTGGAATGAGCCTGAGGCAAAAAAGTTGAGTGCGGTGGTGACTTTAACGGCCACTGGTAATGCTTGTCCACCTGGTCCTCTGGGCAGCAGGTCTTGCTGTAGCACTGCGCAGATGTCAGTCGGACCTGTGTGGGAAGCAGAGGCGGTGGCGGAGCGGCTATAAAAGCGACCCCGAGGACCAGGTAGGCCCCAGAGCGGAGTCGGACCTGTGTGGGAAGCAGAGGCGGCGGCGGAGCGGCTATAAAAGCGACCCCGAGGACCAGGTAAGCCCCAGAGCGGAGTCGGACCTGTGTGGGAAGCAGAGGCGTCAGCGGAGCGGCTATAAAAGCGACCCCGAGGACCAGGTAGGCCCCAGAGCGGAGTCGGACCTGTGTGGGAAGCAGAGGCGGCGGCAGAGCAGCTATAAAAGCGACCCCGAGGACCAGGTAGGCCCCAGAGCGGAGTCGGACCTGTGTGGGAAGCAGAGGCGGCGGCGGAGCGGCTATAAAAGCGACCCCGAGGACCAGGTAGGCCCCAGAGCGGAGTCGGACCTGTGTGGGAAGCAGAGGCGGCGGCGGAGCGGCTATAAAAGCGACCCCGGGGACCAGGTAGGCCCCAGAGCGGAGTCGGACCTGTGTGGGAAGCAGAGGCGGCGGCGGAGCGGCTATAAAAGTGACCCCAAGGACCAGGTAGGCCCCAGAGCGGAGTCGGACCTGTGTGGGAAGCAGAGGCGGCGGCGGAGCGGCTATAAAAGCGACCCCGAGGACCAGGTAAGCCCCAGAGCGGAGTCGGACCTGTGTGGGAAGCAGAGGCGGCGGCGGAGCGGCTATAAAAGCGACCCCGAGGACCAGGTAGGCCCCAGAGCGGAGTTGGACCTGTGTGGGAAGCAGAGGCGTCAGCGGAGCGGCTATAAAAGCGACCCCGAGGACCAGGTAGGCCCCAGAGCGGAGTCGGACCTGTGTGGGAAGCAGAGGCGGCGGCGGAGCGGCTATAAAAGCGACCCCGAGGACCAGGTAGGCCCCAGAGCGGAGTCGGACCTGTGTGGGAAGCAGAGGCGGCGGCGGAGCGGCTATAAAAGCGACCCCGAGGACCAGGTAGGCCCCAGAGCGGAGTCGGACCTGTGTGGGAAGCAGAGGCGTCAGCGGAGCGGCTATAAAAGCGACCCCGAGGACCAGGTAGGCCCCAGAGCGGAGTCGGACCTGTGTGAGAAGCAGAGGCGGCGGCGGAGCGGCTATAAAAGCGACCCCGAGGACCAGGTAGGCCCCACCAATCTCCAATCTCAGAGCTCCGAGAGCGGGAGAGAGGTAAAAAGTAGTTGAAGTGTGACGTCACCAGAAAGCAGGTGAGTGATTGGTTGGTGAGTATTTTCTCTCTTTTCTCTTTTTTTTTACAACCTTAAATTCTGCGGTTTATATTTTCTAGGGTCTCTGTGGTGTAGTGGGGATAGTTGGTAAATAAGCGCCCTAGAGTATATCTTTAATTGGTGGTATTGATTTAATTAAATTAATTAAAGGGTAAGTCATGTCAGGACAGCCCAGCCCCGTGTTATGCTCCTCTTGCCCTATGTGGGAATTCAGGGACGCTGCCTGTGTCCCTGACGACCATGTGTGCCAGAAATGCATCCAGCTGCAGCTACTAGCAGACCGCATTGCGGCGCTGGAGCTGTGGATGGATGGGCTTTGGAGCATTCACGATGCTGAGAGGGTCATGGAAAACACGTTTACTGAGTTGGTCACACCGCAGGTAAGGGCTGCACAGGCAGAAATGAAATGGGTGACCATCAGGCAGAGCAGTAGAGGCAGGCAGGTAGTGCAGGGGACCCCTGTGGCCATCCCCCTCTCAAACAGGTATACCGATTCGGATACTGTTGAGGGGGATGACTTACCAGAGGAAGGCAGCAGCAGCCAACTTCCTGGCACCATGGGTGCTTCTGCTGCTCAGGAAGGGAGGAAAAAGAGTGGGAGAGCAATAGTGGTAGGGGATTCTATCGTAAGGGGAACAGATAGGCGTTTCTGTGGCCATAGATGTGGCTGCAGGATGGTTTGTTGGTCAAGGATGTCACTGAACGGCTGCAGGGCATTCTGAAGGGGGAGGGTGAACAGTTAGAGGTCGTGGTTCACATTGGGACCAATGACATGGGTAGGAAGAGGGATGAGGTCCTGCAGCAAGAATTTAGGGAGCTAGGTAGCAGATTAAAGAGCAGGACCTCAAAGGATGTAATCTCTAGGAAAGATAGGCAAAAAGGAAAGGGAGGTGGGGTAGCATTACTGGTTAAAGAAGGGATTAATACAATTGTAATGAAGGATATTGGCTCTGATGATGTGGAATCTGTATGGGTAGAATTGAGAAATACTAAGGGGAAAAAAACGTTAGTGGGGGTGGTATATAGACCTCCAAACAGTAAGGCGGAGGTTGGGGATGGCATTAAAAGGGAAATTAAAGAAGCGTGCAATAAGGGCACAGCAGTCATCATGGGTGACTTTAATCTACATATAGATTGGGCCAACCAAATTAGTAACAATACTGTGGAGGAGGAATTCCTGGAGTGTTATGGGGATGGTTTCCTGGACCAATATGTCTAGGAATCAACCAGAGTTCAGGCCATCTTAGACTGGGTATTATGTAACGAGAAAGGATTAATTAGCAATCTTGTTGTACGAGGCCCCTTGGGTCGGAGCGATCATAATATGATCGAATTCTTCATTAAGGCGGAGAATGAAGTAGTTGACTCAGAGACTAGGGTCCTCAATTTAAATAAAGGAAACTACGATGGTCTGAGGAGCGAGTTGGGTAGGATTGATTGGGGAATGGCACTCAAAGGGTTGATGGTGGATAGGCAATGGCAAACATTCAAAGACCGAATGGATGAGCTACAGAATTTGTTCAACCCAGTTTGGCATAAAAATAAAACAGAAAAGGTGACTCAACCGTGGCTAACAAGGGAAATTAGGGATAGCATAAGATCCAAGGAGAGGACATATAAATTGGCCAGAAAAAGCAATAATCCTGAGGATTGGGAGCAGTTTAGGAGTCAACAAAGGAGGACAAAGGGATTAATTAAGAAAGGGAAAATAGAATATGAGAGTAAGCTAGCAGGGTACATAAAAACTGACTGTAAAAGCTTTTATAGGTATGTGAAGAGAAAAAGATTGGTGAAGTCAAGCATAGGTCCCTTGCAGTCAGAATCAGGGGAATTTATAATGGAAAACAAAGAAATGGCAGACCAACTAAATACATACTTTGGTTCTGTCTTCACAAAGGAGGACACAAATAACCTCCCAGAGATGCCGGGGAACATATGGTCTGATGAAAGGGTGGAACTGAAAGAAATCAGTATTTGTAGGGAAATGGTGTTGGGGAAATTAACGGGATTGAAGGCCGATAATTCCCCAGGGCCTGATAATCTACATCCTAGGGTACTTAGGGAAGTGGCCCTAGAAATAGTAGATGCATTGCTGGTCATCTTCCAAAATTCGATAGACTCTGGAACAGTACCCATGGATTGGAGGGTAGCTAATGTTACCCCACTATTCAAAAAAGGTGGTAGAGAGAAAACGGGGAATTATAGACCGGTAAGCTTGACATCGGTAGTGGGGAAAATGCTAGAGTCCATTATAAAAGATGTAATAGCAGAGCACTTGGAAAACAGTGACAGGATCGGACAAAGTCAACATGGATTTACAAAAGGTAAATCGTGCTTGACTAATCTACTGGAATTTATTGAGAATGTAACTGGTAAAATAGATAAGGGAGAACCAGTGGATGTGGTGTATTTGGACTTTCAGAAGGCTTTCGATAAGGTCCCGCATAAGAGATTAGCGTGTAAAGTTAAAGCACATGGGATTGGGGGCAAGGTATTGACTTGGATAGAGAACTGGTTGGCAGACAGGAAGCAAAGAGTTGGAATAAATAGGTCTTTTTCCGAGTGGCAGGCAGTGACTAGTGGGGTACCGCAGAGATCGGTCCTAGGACCCCAGCTATTCACAATATATATTAATGATCTAGACGAGGGAACTAGATGTAATATCTCCAAGTTTGCAGACGACACAAAGCTGGGTGGGCGTGTGTGCTGTGAGGAGGATGCAGAGAAACTCCAGGATGATTTGGACAGGTTGGGTGATTGGGCAGAAGCATGGCAGATGCAATACAGGTACACTATCCCTTATCCAAAAGCCTTGGGACCAGCTGAGTTTCGGTTTTCGGAATTTTTCGGATTTCAGAAGGTATTATTATAAGACTGGGAAATTTGTATTTAATATAAATTGTAAAAGTTCAGGCTACCTCTTGCGACTGTTCCGTGTCTCATTCCCCTTCCTGCTTCTCTGGAAAGCCGGATATCGGCTGACTCCTACTAAGCTGGCCCGCAAATCAGGTCGGGGGTCGGGGGAGAAAAGAATATCGGACAGGACGGGGGTCGGGGGGGGTCTGGGGTCGGGGTCGGTCCGGGGGGGGGTCCGGGGTCGGTGTCAGGGTGGGAGAAAAGAATATCGGACGGGCTGCAGTTCAGGTCGGGTCGGGAGAAAAGAATATCGGACGGGTCGGGTCGGGTCGGGGTGGGGGGGGAGAAAAGAATATCGCACGGGCCGCAGTTCTGGTCGGGTCGGGAGAAAAGAATATCGGACGGGTCGGGTCGGGAGAAAAGAATATCGGACGGGCCGCGGTTCGGTTCGGGTCAGGTCAGGGGGAGAAAAGAATATTGGACGGGCCGCTGTATTGTTGGGTTCACTCTCCCGGTACCTCCTTCACACTGCCCGGCTCGGCCTGCAATCTCCTACCCAGGAGGGAACTCTGTGACCCTCTGCCCTGCTCAGCGTAAGTCGTGCGCCACTCTGGTCATGTCATGCGCACGACTTACGCTGAACAAAAAAACTTTTGGTTTTTAGAGGTTTTCGGAAGTTCGGATAAAGGATAGTCTACCTGTATAACGTGGATAAATGCGAGGTTATCCACTTTGGTGTCAAAAACAGGAAGGCAGATTATTATCTGAATGGCAATAGATTAGGAGAAGGGGAAGTGCAACGAAACTGGGTGTCCTTGTGCACCAGTCACTGAAGGTAAGCATGCAGGTGCAGCAGGCGGTTAAGAAGGCAAATGGTATGTTGGCCTTCGTAGCAAGAGGGTTCGAGTACAGGAACAAGGATGTCTTGCTACAGTTGTACAGGGCCTTGGTGAGACCGCACCTTGAGTATTGTGTGCAGTCTTGGTCGCCTTATCTGAGGAAGGATGTCCTTGCCATCGAGGGAGTGCAGCGAAGATTCACCAGGCTGATACCTGGGATGGCAGGAATGACGTATGAGTAGAGATTGGGTCGATTGGGCTTATATTCGCTGGAGTTTAGAAGAATGAGAGGGGATCTCATTGAAACTTATAAAATTCTAACAGGACTAGACAGACTAGATGCAGGAAGGATGTTCCCGATGGTCAGGGAGTCCAGAACCAGGGGTCAGTCTAAGGATAAGGGGTAAGCCATTTAGGACTGAAATGAGGAAGAATTTCTTCACCCAGAGAGCGGTGAACCTGTGGAATTCTCTTCCACAGAGGGCGGTGGAGGCCAGTTCATTAAATATATTCAAGAAGGAGTTGGATATATTTCTTAAGGCTAAAGGGATCAAGGGATATGGGGAGAAGGCAGGGACAGGGTACTGAATTTGGATGATCAGCCATGATCTCATTGAATGGCGGAGCAGGCTCGAAGGGCCGAATGGCCTACTCCTGCTCCTATCTTCTATGTGGCGCTGTGGCACGTTGCGCTGCGATACTGCAGGCCTTCCTCCCCTTCTTAAGGGGGAGGGGCCTGCAGCAGCGCGATGACCGATCGCGAGTGTCGGCAAAAGAGCCCGGCACCGAGGAGAAGTGCCGGGCTCTCGGGACACAGCCGGCACTGCCCGGGGGCGGGATCAGGAGGCCGGGGACGGAGGTGCTGGCAGGCAGCCACTGAAAAAATGGCCGCCCCGCACCTCCACCTTAATTTGCGCCACTACCGCCACAGGTAGGCCCCGTGAACCGGGTGCGATTTGCGAACGGCATTACAGAGGCAGGCGCTACCAAATATCGCGATCGGGGCGGTAGCGGGGTGCTGTGCACACCGATGACGTCATCGGTGGTGGCGCAGCGCTACAGGCTAACGCCGCCATTAGCGTCCCGCTAAATATCGCGGGAGGCGTGGCCAGTGGCGCTAAAGCCACTGAGTGCCCTCTTTAGGCACTAACTGGTGGCGCAGCCCACCGAATTTCTAGGCCAAAGCCTTCAGGCTTGTTTTAACACTCTTACACCTTTTAGAATTATTATTTACTGTGGCCATGTTTGATTTAAACCCTTGATTTCTCTGACTGCCACCTTTGTTTTTCTCCTTCCTGTCTTTTGCTTCTATCCTTGTTTCCCTTTCCTGTCTCCCTGCTCAGGTTCCCAACCCCCTGCCATTTTAGTTTAAACCCTCCCCCAGAGCACTAGCAAACACTCCCCCTAGGACATCGGTCCCGGCCCTGCCCAGGTACAAACCATCCGGTTTGTACTGGTCCCACCTCCCCCAGAACCGGTTCCAATGTCCCAGGAATTTGAATCCCTCCCCCTTGCACTATTCCCTTAGCCACGTATTCATCTGAAATATCCTTCTATTTCTACTCTGACTAGCACGTGGCACTGGTAGCAATCCTGAGATTACGACCTTGGAGGTCCTGTTTTTTAATTTACCTCCTAACTCCCTATATTCAGCTTTTAGGACCTCATCCCGTTTTTTACACTCCCCTTCCAAAATGTTCTGCAGCCGCACTGAGACATAGAAACATAGAAGATAGGAGCAGGAGTAGGCCATTCGGCCGCTCGAGCCTGCTCCGCCATTCAATGCGATCGTGGCTGATCATCCAAAGTCAGTACCCTGTCTCTGCTTTCTCCCCATACCCCTTGATCCCTTTAGTCTTAAGAAATATATCCAACTCCTTCTTGAATATATTTAATGAATTGGCCTCTACTGCCTTCTGTGGTAGAGAATTCCACAGGTTCACCACTCTCTGGGTGAAGAAATTCCTCCTCATTTTTGTCCTAAAAGGCCTACTCCTTATCCTTAGACTGTGACCCCTGGTTCTGGACTCCCCTGCCATCGGGAACATCCTTCCTGCATCTGTCTGTCTAGTCCTGTTAGAATTTTATAAGTTTCAATGAGATCCCCTCTCATTCTTCTAAACTCCAGCGAGTATAAGCCCAATCGACCCAATCTCTCCTCATACGTCATTCCTGCCATCCCAGGTATCAGCCTGGTGAATCTTCGCTGCACTCCTTCCATGGCAAGGACATCCTTCCTCAGATAAGGCGACCAAAACTGCACACAATACTCAAGATGTGGTCTCACCAAGGCCCTGTACAACTGCAGCAAGACATCCTTGCTCCTGTACTCGAATCCTCTCGCTATGAAGGCCAACATACCATTTGCCTTCTTAACCGCCTGCTGCACCTGCATGCTTACCTTCAGCGACTGGTGCACAAGGACACCTAGGTCTCGTTGCACTTCCCCTTCTCCCAATCATCCTTGACCCTTGCACCAGGGAGGCAACACACCATCCTGGAGTCTCGCTTGCGGCCGCAGAAATGCCTATCTATTCCCCTTACAATAGAATCCCCTATTACTATAGCTCTACCCCTCTTTTTCCTCCCGTCCTGTGCAGCAGAACCACCCCTGGTGCCAGGAAGTTGGCTGCTGCTGCCTTCCTCTGATAAGCCATCCCCCCCAACAGTATCCAAGTGGTATATCTGTTTGAGAGGGGGATGACCACAGGGGTCCCCTGCACTACAGTATCCAAAGTGGTATATCTGTTTGAGAGGGAGATGACCACAGGGGTCCCCTGCACTACAGTATCCAAAGTGGTATATCTGTTTGAGAGGGGGATGACCACAGGGGTCCCCTTCACTACAGTATCCAAAGTGGTATATCTGTTTGAGAGGGAGATGACCACAGGGGTCCCCTGCACTACAGTATCCGAAGTGGTATATCTGTTTGAGAGGGGGATGACCACAGGGGTCCCCTTCACTACAGTATCCAAAGTGGTATATCTGTTTGAGAGGGGGATGACCGCAGGGGTCCCCTGCACTACAGTATCCAAAGTGGTATATCTGTTTGAGAGGGGGATGACCACAGGGGACCCCTGCTCTACCTGCCTGCACCGACTACTCTGCCTGGTGGTCACCCATTCCCTTCCTGCCTGTGCAACCTTTACCTGCGGTGTGACCAACTGATTAAGCGTGCTATCCACAACCTCCTGCTGTTGTTCCTGGTTCTACTGCTGCCGCGGTTGGTGCTAGAGCTCCTCTAATGCCCAGATAGGAAGGAAATAAATGGCTCCCATGCTTCTGGTACATGCCTCCATTGAGGAAGCGCTGAGTGAAGGTGGCGAGAGGGGTTTCCCAGGAGGCCACACTGGAAATGGATGTGAGGCTCCAACCTTCCACAGGTGTAGTTAAGCCTGGTAAAAGTTGCCCCAGGCCTGAAACCACTAAGTCCTGCCACCTGCAAATGATGGCTGATCAAATCTCCTCTTTAATGGTTGGCCTGCAGTTGATAGTCAGCAATCCAATCGTGCTCCCGCCAGGTCTCACATTCGTGATTCCCACCAGGCATGTTTTACGTGGGAAAAGGGTTAAAGTTTCAAGGGCCTGTTAAAATAGGATTATAGAGGCAGTGGTAATTAAGGGCCTTAAAGACCAGTCCCGCCTGTTGGATGCGGGATGGAGTCGAGACCATCAGACACGCCTGAGTTAAAATTGCTCGGAGTCGGGACCAGGCCCGGGGGGGGGGGGGGGTCCCATCTGCCAGTTTCTGCGATTTTAACACCCCACACGCCTCCAAGCCCGACTCCACGGCTCAATGAAAATTGAGCCCAATGCCTTTAATCAGGCAGACCTGAGCGGGACTGGAGCTGGGAGCGAGAGATAAAGAGCGCGGCAGTGGAGACCCGAGAGCAGAGACTGCGGACCTGAGCGGGACCCAAACTGGGAGAGAGAGAGAGATAAAGAGCGTGGCAGAGGTGAGCAGAGGCTGCGGACCTGAGCAGGACCCGAGCTGGGAGCGGGACCCGGGCTGGGAGCGGGGCCCGGGCTGGGAGCGGGGGAGCGAGACCCGGGCTGGGAGCGGGGGAGCGGGACCCGGGCTGGGAGCGAGACCTGGGCTGGGAGCAGGGGAGCGGGACCCGGGCTGAGAGCGGGGGAGCGGGACCCAGGCTGGGAGCTGGGAGCGAGACCCGGGCTGGGAGCGGGGGAGCGGGACCCGGGCTGGGGGCTGGGAGTGAGACCCGGGCTGGGAGCTGGGAGTGAGGCCCGGGCTGGGAGTGAGACCCGGGCTGGGAGCTGGGAGTGAGACCCGGGCTGGGAGTGAGACCCGGGCTGGGAGCTGGGAGTGAGATCCGGGCTGGGAGCTGGGAGTGAGATCCGGGCTGGGAGCTGGGAGTGAGACCCGGGCTGGGAGCTGGGAGTGAGATCCGGGCTGGGAGCTGGGAGTGAGACCCGGGCTGGGAGCTGGGAGTGAGATCCGGGCTGGGAGCTGGGAGTGAGATCCGGGCTGGGAGCTGGGAGTGAGATCCGGGCTGGGAGCTGGGAGTGAGATCCGGGCTGGGAGCTGGGAGTGAGATCCGGGCTGGGAGCTGGGAGTGAGATCCGGGCTGGGAGCTGGGAGTGAGACCCGGGCTGGGAGCTGGGAGTGAGACCCGGGCTGGGAGCTGGGAGTGAGATCCGGGCTGGGAGCTGGGAGTGAGATCCGGGCTGGGAGCTGGGAGTGAGATCCGGGCTGGGAGCTGGGAGTGAGATCCGGGCTGGGAGCTGGGAGTGAGATCCGGGCTGGGAGCTGGGAGTGAGATCCGGGCTGGGAGCTGGGAGTGAGACCCGGGCTGGGAGCTGGGAGTGAGATCCGGGCTGGGAGCTGGGAGTGAGATCCGGGCTGGGAGCTGGGAGTGAGATCCGGGCTGGGAGCTGGGAGTGAGATCCGGGCTGGGAGCTGGGAGTGAGATCCGGGCTGGGAGCTGGGAGTGAGATCCGGGCTGGGAGCTGGGAGTGAGATCCGGGCTGGGAGCTGGGAGTGAGATCCGGGCTGGGAGCTGGGAGTGAGATCCGGGCTGGGAGCTGGGAGTGAGATCCGGGCTGGGAGCTGGGAGTGAGATCCGGGCTGGGAGCTGGGAGTGAGATCCGGGCTGGGAGCTGGGAGTGAGATCCGGGCTGGGAGCTGGGAGTGAGATCCGGGCTGGGAGCTGGGAGTGAGACCCGGGCTGGGAGCGGGAGTGAGATCCGGGCTGGGAGCTGGGAGTGAGATCCGGGCTGGGAGCTGGGAGTGAGATCCGGGCTGGGAGCTGGGAGTGAGATCCGGGCTGGGAGCTGGGAGTGAGATCCGGGCTGGGAGCTGGGAGCTGGGAGCTGGGAGTGAGATCCGGGTTGGGAGCTGGGAGTGAGATCCGGGCTGGGAGCTGGGAGTGAGATCCGGGCTGGGAGCTGGGAGCTGGGAGTGAGATCCGGGCTGGGAGCTGGGAGTGAGATCCGGGCTGGGAGCTGGGAGCTGGGAGTGAGATCCGGGCTGGGAGCTGGGAGTGAGATCCGGGCTGGGAGCTGGGAGCTGGGAGTGAGATCCGGGCTGGGAGCTGGGAGTGAGATCCGGGCTGGGAGCTGGGAGTGAGATCCGGGCTGGGAGCTGGGAGCTGGGAGTGAGATCCGGGCTGGGAGCTGGGAGTGAGATCCGGGCTGGGAGCTGGGAGCTGGGAGTGAGATCCGGGCTGGGAGTGAGATCCGGGCTGGGAGTGAGATCCGGGCTGGGAGTGAGACCCGGGCTGGGAGCTGGGAGTGAGATCCGGGCTGGGAGCTGGGAGCTGGGAGTGAGATCCGGGCTGGGAGCTGGGAGTGAGATCCGGGCTGGGAGCTGGGAGCTGGGAGTGAGATCCGGGCTGGGAGCTGGGAGTGAGATCCGGGCTGGGAGCTGGGAGCTGGGAGTGAGATCCGGGCTGGGAGCTGGGAGTGAGATCCGGGCTGGGAGCTGGGAGTGAGATCCGGGCTGGGAGCTGGGAGCTGGGAGTGAGATCCGGGCTGGGAGCTGGGAGTGAGATCCGGGCTGGGAGCTGGGAGCTGGGAGTGAGATCCGGGCTGGGAGTGAGATCCGGGCTGGGAGTGAGATCCGGGCTGGGAGTGAGACCCGGGCTGGGAGCTGGGAGTGAGATCCGGGCTGGGAGTGAGATCCGGGCTGGGAGTGAGATCCGGGTTGGGAGCTGGGAGTGAGATCCGGGTTGGGAGCTGGGAGTGAGATCCGGGCTGGGAGCTGGGAGTGAGATCCGGGCTGGGAGCTGGGAGTGAGATCCGGGCTGGGAGCTGGGAGTGAGATCCGGGCTGGGAGCTGGGAGTGAGATCCGGGCTGGGAGCTGGGAGTGAGATCCGGGTTGGGAGCTGGGAGTGAGACCCGGGCTGGGAGCTGGGAGTGAGATCCGGGCTGGGAGTGAGATCCGGGCTGGGAGTGAGATCCGGGTTGGGAGCTGGGAGTGAGATCCGGGTTGGGAGCTGGGAGTGAGATCCGGGCTGGGAGCTGGGAGTGAGATCCGGGCTGGGAGCTGGGAGTGAGATCCGGGCTGGGAGCTGGGAGTGAGATCCGGGCTGGGAGCTGGGAGTGAGATCCGGGCTGGGAGCTGGGAGTGAGATCCGGGTTGGGAGCTGGGAGTGAGACCCGGGCTGGGAGCTGGGAGTGAGATCCGGGCTGGGAGTGAGATCCGGGCTGGGAGCTGGGAGCTGGGAGCTGGGAGCTGGGAGTTGGGAGCTGGGAGCTGGGAGTGAGATCCGGGCTGGGAGTTGGGAGCTGGGAGCTGGGAGTGAGATCCGGGCTGGGAGCTGGGAGTGAGATCCGGGCTGGGAGCTGGGAGTGAGATCCGGGCTGGGAGCTGGGAGTGAGACCCGGGCTGGGAGCTGGGAGTGAGATCCGGGCTGGGAGTGAGATCCGGGCTGGGAGCTGGGAGCTGGGAGCTGGGAGCTGGGAGTTGGGAGCTGGGAGCTGGGAGTGAGATCCGGGCTGGGAGTTGGGAGCTGGGAGTGAGATCCGGGCTGGGAGCTGGGAGTGAGATCCGGGCTGGGAGCTGGGAGCTGGGAGCTGGGAGTGAGATCCGGGCTGGGAGTTGGGAGCTGGGAGCTGGGAGTGAGATCCGGGCTGGGAGCTGGGAGTGAGATCCGGGCTGGGAGCTGGGAGTGAGATCCGGGCTGGGAGCTGGGAGTGAGATCCGGGCTGGGAGCTGGGAGTGAGACCCGGGCTGGGAGCTGGGAGTGAGATCCGGGCTGGGAGTGAGATCCGGGCTGGGAGCTGGGAGCTGGGAGCTGGGAGCTGGGAGTTGGGAGCTGGGAGCTGGGAGTGAGATCCGGGCTGGGAGTTGGGAGCTGGGAGCTGGGAGTGAGATCCGGGCTGGGAGCTGGGAGTGAGATCCGGGCTGGGAGCTGGGAGCTGGGAGTGAGATCCGGGCTGGGAGTTGGGAGCTGGGAGCTGGGAGTGAGATCCGGGCTGGGAGCTGGGAGTGAGATCCGGGCTGGGAGTGAGATCCGGGCTGGGAGCTGGGAGTGAGATCCGGGCTGGGAGCTGGGAGCTGGGAGTGAGATCCGGGCTGGGAGTGAGATCCGGGCTGGGAGTGAGATCCGGGCTGGGAGCTGGGAGTGAGATCCGGGCTGGGAGCTGGGAGTGAGATCCGGGCTGGGAGCTGGGAGTGAGATCCGGGCTGGGAGCTGGGAGTGAGATCCGGGCTGGGAGCTGGGAGCTGGGAGCGGGGAGCGGGGAGCTGGGAGTGGGGAGTGAGATCCGGGCTGGGAGCTGGGAGCTGGGAGCGGGGAGCGGGGAGCTGGGAGTGGGGAGTGAGATCCGGGCTGGGAGCTGGGAGCTGGGAGCGGGGAGCGGGGAGCTGGGAGTGAGATCCGGGCGGGGAGTGAGATCCGGGCTGGGAGCTGGGAGCTGGGAGTGAGATCCGGGCTGGGAGTGAGATCCGGGCTGGGAGCTGGGAGCTGGGAGTGAGATCCGGGCTGGGAGTTGGGAGCTGGGAGCTGGGAGTGAGATCCGGGCTGGGAGCTGGGAGTGAGATCCGGGCTGGGAGCTGGGAGTGAGATCCGGGCTGGGAGCTGGGAGTGAGACCCGGGCTGGGAGCTGGGAGTGAGATCCGGGCTGGGAGTGAGATCCGGGCTGGGAGCTGGGAGCTGGGAGCTGGGAGCTGGGAGTTGGGAGCTGGGAGCTGGGAGTGAGATCCGGGCTGGGAGTTGGGAGCTGGGAGCTGGGAGTGAGATCCGGGCTGGGAGCTGGGAGTGAGATCCGGGCTGGGAGCTGGGAGCTGGGAGCTGGGAGTGAGATCCGGGCTGGGAGTTGGGAGCTGGGAGTGAGATCCGGGCTGGGAGCTGGGAGTGAGATCCGGGCTGGGAGCTGGGAGTGAGATCCGGGCTGGGAGCTGGGAGTGAGATCCGGGCTGGGAGCTGGGAGTGAGACCCGGGCTGGGAGCTGGGAGTGAGATCCGGGCTGGGAGTGAGATCCGGGCTGGGAGCTGGGAGCTGGGAGCTGGGAGCTGGGAGTTGGGAGCTGGGAGCTGGGAGTGAGATCCGGGCTGGGAGTTGGGAGCTGGGAGCTGGGAGTGAGATCCGGGCTGGGAGCTGGGAGTGAGATCCGGGCTGGGAGCTGGGAGCTGGGAGCTGGGAGTGAGATCCGGGCTGGGAGTTGGGAGCTGGGAGCTGGGAGTGAGATCCGGGCTGGGAGCTGGGAGTGAGATCCGGGCTGGGAGTGAGATCCGGGCTGGGAGCTGGGAGTGAGATCCGGGCTGGGAGCTGGGAGCTGGGAGTGAGATCCGGGCTGGGAGTGAGATCCGGGCTGGGAGTGAGATCCGGGCTGGGAGCTGGGAGTGAGATCCGGGCTGGGAGCTGGGAGTGAGATCCGGGCTGGGAGCTGGGAGTGAGATCCGGGCTGGGAGCTGGGAGCTGGGAGCGGGGAGCGGGGAGCTGGGAGTGGGGAGTGAGATCCGGGCTGGGAGCTGGGAGCTGGGAGCGGGGAGCGGGGAGCTGGGAGTGGGGAGTGAGATCCGGGCTGGGAGCTGGGAGCTGGGAGCGGGGAGCGGGGAGCTGGGAGTGAGATCCGGGCGGGGAGTGAGATCCGGGCTGGGAGCTGGGAGCTGGGAGTGAGATCCGGGCTGGGAGTGAGATCCGAGCTGGGAGCTGGGAGCTGGGAGTGAGATCCGGGCTGGGAGTGAGATCCGGGCTGGGAGCTGGGAGCTGGGAGCTGGGAGCTGGGAGCTGGGAGTGAGACCTGGGCTGGGAGCTGGGAGCTGGGAGCTGGGAGCTGGGAGTGAGACCCGGGCTGGGAGCTGGGAGCTGGGAGCTGGGAGCTGGGAGCTGGGAGCTGGGAGTGAGACCCGGGCTGGGAGCTGGGAGCTGGGAGCTGGGAGCTGGGAGCTGGGAGCTGGGAGCGGGGAGCGGGGAGCTGGGAGTGGGGAGTGAGATCCGGGCTGGGAGCTGGGAGCTGGGAGCGGGGAGCGGGGAGCTGGGAGTGAGATCCGGGCGGGGAGTGAGATCCGGGCTGGGAGCTGGGAGCTGGGAGTGAGATCCGGGCTGGGAGTGAGATCCGGGCTGGGAGCTGGGAGCTGGGAGTGAGATCCGGGCTGGGAGTGAGATCCGGGCTGGGAGCTGGGAGCTGGGAGCTGGGAGCTGGGAGTGAGATCCGGGCTGGGAGTGAGATCCGGGCTGGGAGCTGGGAGCTGGGAGCTGGGAGCTGGGAGCTGGGAGTGAGACCCGGGCTGGGAGCTGGGAGCTGGGAGCTGGGAGCTGGGAGCTGGGAGCTGGGAGCTGGGAGTGAGATCCGGGCTGGGAGCTGGGAGTTGGGAGCTGGGAGTTGGGAGCTGGGAGCTGGGAGCTGGGAGTGAGATCCGGGCTGGGAGTGAGATCCGGGCTGGGAGCTGGGAGCTGGGAGCTGGGAGCTGGGAGCTGGGAGTGAGATCCGGGCTGGGAGCTGGGAGCTGGGAGCTGGGAGCTGGGAGCTGGGAGTGAGATCCGGGCTGGGAGCTGGGAGTGAGACCCGGGCTGGGAGCTGGGAGCTGGGAGCTGGGAGCTGGGAGCTGGGAGCTGGGAGTGAGATCCGGGCTGGGAGCTGGGAGCTGGGACAATGAACCGGTGTGTGTAAAGAAGTAAAAAGTAATCGAAGTGTGACGTCACTACAAAGCAGGTAAGCGATTGGTTGGTGAGTATTTCTCTATTTCTCGCTTTTTTCCAAACTTGGGCGTCTAAATTCAAGTGCCTTGGTGTAGATTAAAAGATATAAGTCTTCCAAATTTTAAAACTAATTAATTAATTAATTGAGATGGGAGACCAGGCAATGTGCTTTGTTGTTGCGTGTGGGAGCTGGTGGACACCATTGAGGGCAACGGCAATCATATCTGCAGCAAATGTTGGCGGCTCGATCAAATTCGGCTCAGAGCTCAGTCAGAACCAGGGGAATTTATAATGGGGAACAAAGAAATGGCAGGCCAATTAAATACATACTTTGGTTCTGTCTTCACAAAGGAGGACACAAATAACCTCCCAGAGATGTCGGGGAACATAGGGTCTAATGAGAGGGAGGAACTGAATGAAATCAGTATTTGTAGGGAAATGGTGTTAGGGAAATTGACGGGATTGAAGGCCGATAAATCCCCAGGGCCTGATAATCTACATCCTAGGGTATTTAAGGAAGTGGCCCTAGAAATAGTAGATGCATTGCTGGTCATCTTCCAGCATTCGATAGAGTCTGGAACAGTACCCATGGATTGGAGGGTAGCTAATGTTACCCCACTATTCAAAAAAGGTGGTAGAGAGAAAACGGGGAATTATAGACCGGTAAGCCTGACATCAGTAGTGGGGAAAATGCTCGAGTCCATTATAAAAGATGTAATAGACGAGCACTTGGAAAACAGTGACTGGATCGGACAAAGTCAACATGGATTTACAAAAGGTAAATCGTGCTCGACTAATCTACTGGAATTTTTTGAGGATGTAACTGGTAAAATAGATAACGGAGAACCAGTAGATGTGGTGTATCTGGACTTTCAAAAGGCTTTTGATAAGGTCCCGCATAAGAGATTAGCGTGTAAAGTTAAGGCACATGGGATTGGGGGCAAGGTATTGACTTGGATAGAGAACTGGTTGGCAGACAGAAAGCAAAGAGTTGGAATAAACGGGTCTTTTTCTGAGTGGCAGGCAGTGACTAGTGGGGTACCGCAGGGATCGGTCCTCGGACCCCAGCTATTCACAATATATATTGATGATCTAGACAAGGGAACTAGGTGTAATATCTCCAAGTTTGCAGATGACACAAAGCTGGGTGGGCGTGTGCGCTGTGAGGAGGATGCCAAGAAACTCCAATATGATTTAGACAGGTTGGGTGATTGGGCAGAAGCATGGCAGATGCAATATAATGTGGATAAATGCGAGGTTATCCACTTTGGTGTCAAAAACAGGAAGGCAGATTATTGTCTGAATGGCAGTAGATTGAGAAAAGGGGAAGTGCAACGAGACCTGGGTGTCCTTGTGCACAAGTCGCTGAAGGTAAGCATGCAGGTGCAGCAGGCGGTTAAGAAGGCAAATGGTATGTTGGCCTTTGTAGCGAGAGGGTTTGAGTACAGGAACAAGGATGTCTTGCTGCAGTTGTACAGGGCCTTGGTGAGACCACACCTTGAGTATTGTGTGCAGTTTTGGTCACCTTATCTGAGGAAGGATGTTCTTGCCATGGAAGGAGTGCAGCGAAGATTCACCAGGTTGATACCTTGGATGGCAGGAATGACGTATGAAGAGAGATTGGGTCGATTGGGCTTATACTCGTTGGAGTTTAGAAGAATGAGAGGGGATCTCATTGAAACTTATAAAATTCTGACAGGACTGGACAGACTAGATGCAGGAAGGATGTTCCCGATGGTCGGGGAGTCCAGAACCAGGGGTCACAGTCTAAGGATAAGGGGTAAGCCATTTAGGACAGTGATGAGGAGGAATTTCTTCACCCAGCCTGGTGAACCTGTGGAATTCTCTACCACAGAAGGCAGTAGAGGCCAATTCATTAAATATATTCAAGAAGGAGTTGGATATATTTCTTAAGGCTGAAGGGATCAAGGGATATGGGGAGAAAGCAGGGACCGGGTACTGAATTTGGATGATCAGCCATGATCTCATTGAATGGCGGAGCAGGCTCGAGGGGCCGAATGGCCAACTCCTGCTCCTATCTTCTATGTTTCTACGTTTCTATGAGCTGGAGTCCGAGCTTCAGACACTGCGACAGATTAGGGAGGGGGAGCATTACATGGACACTATGTTCCAGGAGGCAATCACACCCACTAGAGTTATTACTTCCAATTTGGGCCATGGTCAGAGACAGGAGGGTGTGACTACAAGCGAGGCAGGTATTGGGATCTAGGGGTAGTGATGGAGGAGCCTCAGCCCTTGGCCTTGTCCAACAGGTACAAGATTCTTGCTCCCTGTGTGGACGAGGGCAGGGACTGCAGGGAGGATGAGCAATCTGACCACAGCACCGTGGTACAGGGAGCCATTCAAGTGGGGGGAGTAAAAAGAAATGTTGTAGTGATAGGGGACAGTATAGTTAGGGGGATAGATACTGTTCTCTGCAGCCGAGAGCGAGAGTCCCAAAGGCTGTGTTGCCTGCCCGGTGCCAGGGTTAAGGACATCTCCTCTGGGCTGGAGAGGAACTTGGAGTGGGAGGGGGAAGATCCAGTTGTCATGGTCCACATAGTTACCAGTGACATAGGTAGGACAAAGAAAGAGGTTCTGCTGAGAGAGTATGAGCAGCTAGGGGCTAAATTAAAAAGCAGAATCACAAAGGTAATAATCACTGGATTACTACCTCAGCCACGAGCGAATTTGCATAGGGTAACTAAGATCAGAGAATTGAACGAGTGGCTCAAAGGCTGGTGTGGGAGAAATGGGTTTCGATTCGTGGGGCACTGGCATCAGTACTGGGATAAGAGGGAGCTGTTCTGTTTGGACGGGCTTCACTTGAACCATGCTGGGGCTGGAGTCCTGGGGAATCAAATAACTAGGGCTGTAGAGAGGGCTTTAAACTAAATAGTAGGGGGGGGGAGGGTCCAGGTGAGTGGGAATTTAAAAAGTCAATGAGAAATGAGAAAGCAATAGAACAGGATAGAGATGGGGAATGTGGTAAACCACTGTTATAGTTATCACTGTATATTGTTCTCACTGTTCTCACTGTCACATCACTACACGAGGTCGAAATAATAACCAGAGTGTGACAGGAAGGAAGAATGTTTAAAACTAAGAGTGCAACAGAAAATGGGGCCAAAACAAGGAGAAATGGTAAAAAGACAAAGTTAAAAGCTCTCTATCTGAATGCACACAGCATTCGTAACTAGATAGATGAGTTGACAACACAAATTGATACAAATGGGTATGATCTGATCGCCATTACAGAGACGTGGTTGCAAGGTGACCAGGGCTGGGAACTGAATATTCCAGGGTATTTGACAATTCGGAAGGATAGACAGAAAGGGAAGGGAGGTGGGGTGGCTTTGTTGGTAAAGGATGGGATCAGTGCAGTGATGAGAAGTGATATTGGCTCAGAAGATCAAGCTGTAGAATCGGTTTGGGTGGAGATAAAAAATAATAAAGGGGGAAAAGTCTCTGGTGGGTGTAGTCTACAGGCCCCCAACCAGTAGCAATACTGTTGGACAGAGTATAAATCAACAAATAATGGAGGCCTGTAAAAAAGGTAGGGTAATAATCATGGGTGATTTTAATCACCATATTGTTTGGACAAATCAAATTGGCCATGGTAGCCTTGAGGAGGAGTTCATAGAGTGTATCCGGGATGCTTTCCTAGAACAGTATATAATGGAACCAACCAGAGAGCAGGCTATCTTGGATCTGGTACTGTGTAATGAGACAGAATTAATAAATGATCTCATAGTAAAGGATCCTCTAGGAAAGAGTAATCATAGCATGGTTGAATTTCAAATTCAGTTGGAGGGTGAGAAAGTTCTATCTCAAAGCAGTGTCCTGATCTTAAGCAAAGACAATTACAATGACATGAGGGCAGAACTGGCTAAAGTGGAATGGAAAAATAAATTAAAGAGTAAGACAGTTAAAATGCAGTGGCAGACATTTAAGGAGATATTTCATAACTCTCAACAAAAATATATTCCACTGAGAAAGAAAGATTTTAAGAGAAGGGAGCACCATCCATGGCTAACTATTGTGAATAGCTGGGGTCCGAGGACCGATCCCTGCGGTACCCCACTAGTCACTGCCTGCCACTCAGAAAAAGACCCGTTTATTCCAACTCTTTGCTTTCTGTCTGCCAACCAGTTCTCTATCCAAGTCAATACCTTGCCCCCAATCCCATGTGCCTTAACTTTACACGCTAATCTCTTATGCGGGACCTTATCAAAAGCCTTTTGAAAGTCCAGATACACCACATACACTGGACCAAGTAAAGGATGGTATCAAATTGAAAACGAAGGCATACAATGTTGCCAAGATTGGTGGGAGACCAGAGGATTGGGAAATTTTTAAAAACCAGCAAAGGATGACTAAAAATATAATAGAGAGATGATGAATTATGAGAGTAAGTTGGCAAGAAACATTAAAACAGATAGTAAGAGCTCTGCAGGTATATAAAAAGGAAGAGAGTAGCTAAAGTAAATGTTGGTCCCGTAGAGGATGAGACTGGGGAATTAATAATGGGGAACGGGGAAATGGCAGAGTCTCTGAACAAATATTTTGCATCTGTCTTCACGGTAGAAGACACTAACAACATCCCAATAACGGATAATCAAGGGG
Source organism: Somniosus microcephalus (assembly GCF_052327205.1). Taxonomy (NCBI): domain Eukaryota; kingdom Metazoa; phylum Chordata; class Chondrichthyes; order Squaliformes; family Somniosidae; genus Somniosus; species Somniosus microcephalus. The sequence goes on along the minus strand of NC_140990.1, from coordinate 345,365,664 downwards.
CCACAGGAAGGGGGGAACTAAACACAATCACTATCACTAAGGAAAAAGTACTTGGTAAAATAATGGGACTAAAAGACAAGTCCCCTGGACCAGATGGCCTGCATCCCAGGGTCTTAAAAGAAGTGGCTGCAGAGATAGTGGCTGCGTTGGTTGCAATATACCAAAATTGCCTGGACTCTGGAGAGGTCCCAGCGGATTGGAAAACCGCAAATGTAACACCCCTATTTAAGAAAGGAGGGAGACAGAAAGCAGGAAATTATAGACCAGTTAGCCCAACATCTGTTGTTGGGAAAATGCTGGAGTCCTTCATTAAGGAAGCAGTAGCAGGGCATTTGGAAAATCATAATGCAGTCAAGCAGATTCAGCATGGTTTTATGAAAGGGAAATTATGTTAAAAAATTGGCTGGAGTTCTTTGAAGATGTAACGAGCAGGGTGGACAAGGGTGAGCCAGTGGATGTGGTGTATTTGGATTTCCAGAAGGCATTCGATAAGGTGCCACATAAAAGATTACTGCACAAGATAAGAGCTCACGGAGTTTGGGGTAATGTATTAGCTAGCCAATTCTCTATCCATGCTAACAGAAAGCAGAGTCGGGATAAATGCATCATTTTCCGGTTGGCAAATGCTAAGTAGTGGGGTGCCACAGGGTTCGGTGCTGTTTACAATCTACATTAATGACTTGGATGAAGGGATCGAGTGTAATGTAACCAAGTTTGCGGATGATACAAAGGTGGGTGGGAAAGCAAGTTGTGCAGAGGACCCAAAGAATCTGCAAAGGGATACAAACAGGCTAGGTGAGTGGGCAAACATTTGGCAGATGGAGTATAATGTGGTAAAGTGCGAGGTTATCCACTTTGGCAGGAAAAATAAAAAAGCAAATTATTATTTAAATGGAGATTACAAAATGCTACAGTTCAGCAGGACCCGGGGGCCCTTGTGCATGAAACACAAAAAGTTAGCATGCAGGTACAGCAAGTAATCAAAAAGGCAAATGGAACGTTGGCCTTTATTGCAAGGAGGTTGGAGTATAAAAGCAGGGAAGTCCTGCTACAACTGTACAGGGTATTGGTGAGACCACACCTTGAGTACTGCGTACAGTTTTGGTCTCCTTATTTAAGCAGGGATATACTTGCATTGGAGGCAGTTCAGAGAAGGTTCACGAGGTTAATTCCTGGGATGAAGGGGTTGTCTTATGAGGAAAGATTGAGCAGGTTGGGCCTATGCTCTTTGGAATTTAGAAGAATGAGAGGTGATCTGATTGAAACATATAAGATACTGAGGGGGCTCGACAAGGTAGATGCAGAGAGGATGTTTCCCCTCGTGGGGAAATCTAGAACTCCGGGGCATAGTTTCAGAATAAAGGGTCGCCCTTTTAGAACTGAGATGAGGAGGAATTTCTTCTCAGAGGGTCGTAAATCTGTGGAATTCTCTGCCCCAGAGAGCTGTGGAGGCTGGGTCATTGAATATATTTAAGGTGGAGATAGACAGATTTTTGCAAGATAAGGGAGTGAAGGGTTATGGGGAGCAGGCAGGGAAGTGGCTTTGAGCCTAAGATCAGCCATGATCTCATTGGATGGCGGAGCAGGCTCGAGGGGCCAAGTGGCCTATTCCTGCTCCTATTTCTTATGTTCTTATGTAATCCAGGTATCACTCAGCAAAGGCTGTCTTGTAATGATGGGCTGTTGTTCGGCGAGATAAAGGGGCCATACAGGGGAAAGGGGAGGAAGCTCGGAGTTAAACAGGGAACCAGCAACAACAGAATGTGGGAAGGACAAAGGGAGATGGGAAAAAGAAGCAACAAGACTTCTTAAGCGAAGGGGTTTGGGAGAAACAAGCAGCAGCTTCACACAGTGAGGGGGCAGATAATGTACCTGTGCAGCTGACTGAGGCTCCCCAAGCTCCATCAGTGCAGGCTGTGCCTGTCGTGCACTCAGGGGCCTGGGCGAAGGGTAGGGATTGCACAGACGCAGGTATTATTTCCGTGTGTAATTGAGACACGGACTGCAGGAGTTGGTTATAACAGGTCTTTACTGAGTGGAGACAAACTGGAACTAACTATGCAAAGTTACTACACAGGCTTATATACAGGGGTGGTCACTACCGGTACTGCAGTATACAGGGGCTGCAGAATATAGTTCCTTCTGCAAAGTACATACACTACAATTCCTCCCCTTTTAGCTAAACAGTACATAACATTCGATTAATAAGTAAATAACATATTTACAATTACAGTTGCTGGATACATTAGCTGAAGTTAAGCAATTATAAGTTCAGTCTTTGAGGAGGCTTCCTGATTCTGTCTGGATAACGCCTCTTTGGGGTATCCGGTTCTTCTGGCAAAGTTGATTTGGGATCAACGTCGTTGTTTGGTTTGTCTGCTTCCAATATCACCGATTCTGAGGTAGATGCAATTGGTACTTCGGTTTCATCAATAGGTGTATCGGATAGTGGTGTGGAATTGACGTTTTCCAGTGACTCTAGAATCTGGTCAGCATGGCGTCTTACAATGCTCTCTCCAACGTCCACGGTATACATTAGAGGTCCTTGCCGTGTGCAGATCGTTCCTGGCTGCCATTTCTCTGTGTGGTAGTCCCGGGCCAAAACTGGTTGACCTATCTTGAAACTCCTGGTTGGCCTTTCATTCATATTCTGAAACTGCCTGTTCTCCACATCTCTTCTGATGTTTGGCTTAACCAAATCCAAGCGGCATCTTAGTCTTCGATTGAAGAACATCATGGCTGGAGTTTGGTTGGTAACCGCATGTATCGCATTCCGGTAGGCAAACAAGAAGTTATCCATCTTGTGTTGTAGGGGTATGTCTTCATTACACATTGCCTTGATAGCCTTCTTGAATGTTTGAACGAACCTCTCAGCCAATCCATTGGTGGCTGGATGATATGGGGCGGATGTGTAATGCTTAACACCATTGTTCTTTAAGAACCTCCGGAACTCTTCAGACACAAACTGTGGTCCATTGTCGGAGCAAATCTGTTCAGGCAGCCCATTTCTGGCGAATATGGTTCGTAAGACTGTGATAGTTTTTTCTGTGGTGGTTGAGGACATTTTTATTACCTCTGGCCACTTTGAATGTGCATCCACCGCAATTAAAAACATCGAGTCCATAAATGGACCAGCAAAATCAATGTGCACCCTTTGCCATGGAGATGAGGGCCACTCCCATGGATGTAGAGGCTTGTGGTGGGGCGTTTTGGACCTTCTGGCATCCTATACAGCTCTTGGTCATCTCTTCGATTTCTCTATCGATTCCCGGCCACCACACAAACGCTCTGGCTAAGTTCTTCATTTTTACCCCTCCCAGATGACCCTCATGAAGCTCATTGAGCACTCTATCCTTCAATTTGGGTGGAATTACTACTCTGGATCCACACATCAAGGTTCCTCTGCACACTGACAGCTCAATCAAATGAAATCAAATCAACTTTTATTGTCATTGTTAGTGCACAAGTGCAGTACAACGAAATGTAGGCTTGCGGCTCCCGAGAGTGTACATTTGGATTAAGTCATTTAAACATTCAACATACATTTGGTTTGTAATACATGAACATAAACATAACCATAATAAAGTGCATTGGCAGATGTGCAGGCTTTAGAGTTTAGAGCTGTTCTCTTCTCGGCGAGAATGCTGGCAACAGTGGTTCGCCATGTGCTGGCCATCCCTTCACCGTTAAATCATAGACCCAGGAGAGTGTCGGGTCATTTCGTGTTTCCTTTTCTATGTTTGCATTCGTCACAGGTAGACATTCGACTATGGTCGAGTGGAATATCTCTACAGGATCCACTGCAGGTGCTTCTTCCACCGTCGGCAACGGTAGGCGCGACAATCCATCAGCATTCCTATGCTGTTTAGTTCCTTTGTACTCGATGTCATATTGGCGTGCACCTAGGAAAAGGGACCACCTCTGTAGCCGTTGTGCTGTCATTATCGGGACGCCCTTCTGAGAGTTGAAAATAGAGACAAGAGGTTGATGATCAGTTAGTAGAGTAAATTTCTGACCGTGCAGGTAGTGATTGAACTTCTTCACCCCCCACATCAGGCTGAGGGCCTCTCTGTCAATCTGGGCATAGTTACACTCGGCTGAAATTAACGACCGTGACGCAAAAGCTATCGGCCTCTCTGAACCATCAAGGAATTTATGTGACAGTACCGCTCCAATGCCGTAGGGAGACGCATCACACGCCAGTCTTATCGGTAGTGATGGGTTGCAGTGAGCCAATACTTCTCTTGAAGTGATTAGGTCTTTACTCTTCTGAAAGGCCCGCTTACATTCATCGCTCCATTTCCATGCCACTCCAGTTTGTAGTAGGGCGTTCAGTGGGTGCAGAATTGTGGACAAATTCGGCAAAAACTTATGGTAGTAATTCACCAATCCGAGGAATGACCTCAGTTGCGACACATTTTCAGGCGCTGGAGCCTTAACTACCGCTTCAATTTTGTCAGGGGCCTTATGCAACCCTTCTTCATCAATCACGTGGCCACAATACGATATCTGTTTCTTAAAAAACTCGCACTTGGGGCGATTGGCTCGTAGCCCATGTTCTCTTAGTCTAGTGAGCACCTGCTCTAGGTTGGCAAGGTGTTCACTGTCATCTTCACCTGTCACTATGATGTCGTCCAAGTAACACTGAGTCCCCGGAATCCCTTGCAGGACTTGTTCCATCGCTCTTTGCCATATCACCGGAGCTGATGCTACTCCGAATACCAGTCGATTATACTGATAAAGACCTTTGAGAGTGTTTATCGAGAGATACTTCCTCGAGGATTCTTCAACCTCCATCTGCAAATATGCTTGTGCTAGGTGAATTTTTGTAAAATGCTTCCCTCCAGATAGTGAGGCGAAGATATCTTCTATCCTTGGAAGAGGATATTGTACTGTGTGAAGGACTGGGTTCACCGTCACCTTGAAGTCCCCACAGATGCGAACCTTCCTTGGCTCCTCAGACTTATTGTTTAACGTTTTCTTCATGACAGGAACGATGGGTGTCACCCACTCGCTCCAGTCTACCTTAGATAACACGCCTGCATTCTCCAGATTCTCCAGCTCTGGCTCGATGGCTGGGCGAATTGCATACGGTACCAGTCTTGCTTTGAAAAACTTGGGAATTGCATTCTCTTCTATTTTTATCGAGGCGGTTATGCCTTTAAGAGTTCCCAGTTCTTGTTGAAATACCTCTTTGGCGTTAGCTAAGATTGTTTGACAATCGTCCAGGTGTGACATCGTCATCCTTTTTACCAGCCACCGTCAGTGCCTGAATGGAGTGCCAGTCTAAACTTATCTTTCTGATCCATTCACGTCCCAATAACAGTGGTCCACCATCTTGCAGTATGTACAGATACAATTTCTGTATTTCCTTGCCGTTGTATTCGACAGGCACCCTTATTTTCCCTCTGGGGTATACTTTCTGCCCCGTATACGTCTTCAAGACAATGGATGTCTCTTTCAAGGGTATGTGTGAGAATAGCCGCTCGTAGTCTCGTCGATTCATGACGGTCAGGGCTGATCCTGTATCCAATTCCATTTTGACTTGGGACCCTGCTATCGTGAGGGTGACCCAAATGGTTCGGTGATCCTCTTTTGCTATTACGTTGTGAAGTTTGAGACAGCTTAGTCTCTTGTTCCCGGATTCACTATCGCTCTTCTGGTCTTCGGAACTACTGTCTGTCATCTTTTGTACTTTCCTGTACTGTTCCTTAGTAGCCTTTTTGTTGTCGTTAGTCTTCTTCCCAGACCTGCAAACTCGTACAATGTGTCCCATCTTTCCGCATTGCCTGCATATTTTGTCCTTGGACCAGCAGTCCTTCTGGTCATGGGTTGTTCTGCCACAGCGATAACATTTTTCAAATCCCCGTGTCATTTCGTGGGTGCCGTATTCCTGTGGCTTTTGCTGTATTTCCGCAGCTCCCCTTGCTGCTGCTTCGTACGATACTGCCACGCTGAACGCCTTATCTAGCGTCAGCTCTTTCTCTGAGAGTAACCTCTTCTGGGTTCCTTCACTCAGGAGTCCACAGACAAATTTGTCCCGTAGAGTATCTGTCAGTCCTGCTCCGAACTGGCAGTGCTTTGATAGCTTGCGTAGTTCCATAAGGTAATCGGCATTGCTCTCATCTTTATGCTGATTTCTCCGGTGGAATTTAAATCTTTCTGCTATCAGCAGCGGTGTAGGATTTAGGTGTTCCTGTAGGATATCAACAATTTCGTTAAAACTCTTCGCCATCGGTTTGGCTGGAGTGATCAGGTTCCGCAATAGGCCGTACGTTCTTGCGCCCATTAAGTTTAGTAGTACCGATGCCTTTTTCTCATCGGCTACTTCGTTTGCCTCGCAATATACTTTGACTCTTTCCACATATGTGGTCCAGTCTTCTATTGAATTATCGAAGGCAGTGATATTGCCAGTCTTCGACATCTTGGAAACCTAAGATGGTGCCTCCCGCGCTTTGCCTTCTTCCCCGATTTAACAAAATGGCGCCTCCCACGCTTTGCCTTCTTCCGCGCTGGATTAAGATGGCGCCTCCCATCTTCTCTGCTGCTGCTAGCGCTGTTGCTGGCGTTTTATGCCTTGATGGCGATGCCCTATGGTCTTCGCGCACTTCCCCCCCGCGCTGCTGCTAACGCCGCTTTCCGCGGTTCCCGTGGCAGCTGCAGCTCCTCGCGGCTTTCTGCGCTTCTAATTTCTTTTATTTTCCCGTCGGCAGAGCAACCCTACGGGACACTTTCCTCCCTCTTCTCGGGTCTGTACGCTGCCCGGCTTCGTAGCACCGGCCGTGCCCTGTGTGCTCCACCCTCTCTCCTCTTCCCGACAACGCTGCTCGGCCCCGTTGAAAAGCCACCCAATCGAGCTCTAGCCCGCCGCAGCCCAGGAAGGATCAGTGTACTACCTGCCACCAGCCCGATTAGTTGGAACACCATAGACAGGATAACCAAGCCCCGCTCTCGACAGCCTCTCCTGCAAATCTTCAACTCCGATGAATCAGAGGCGGTTGCCCATGGTCGACGCCCATTTCTTCTGTTTGTTTTTTTTTCTTCCTTCCTTCTGGCCTCGACCTCTAACAACTTCGCTTCAGGGATGGATCCCCATGAGGTGGTGCAGAACTGTAGGTAAGTTCGGATCTGCTCGTCGCCAGTATTATGTCCGTGTGTAATTGAGACACGGACTGCAGGAGTTGGTTACAACAGGTCTTTACTGAGTGGAGACAAAACTGGAACTACTATGCAAAGTTACTACACAGGCTTATATACAGGGGTGGTCACTACTGGTACTGCAGTATACAGGGGCTGTAGAATATAGTTCCTTCTGCAAAGTACATACACTACAGCAGGAAGGAACCATTTGGGACCCAACACATGGCAGAAGGTCACTCCTCCCCACCCCCCCTGGTTTCAGACAGATTCACCTTGGATGACCCCACACCTGGGGGGACAGGCTTAAGCTGGAGAAGCAGCAAGCTGGTAGGTTGAGGAGCTTTGCACTGGGAGTGGGGGAGTTTGAGTGACAGGGCTGGGCTATATAAGGGGAGGCAGAGCCAGTGGTCAGTCTCCTTTATTTCTGGGATGCTTCTGCAGTCACATTGGCGAGTATCTCTCCGTCTTTAAATTCGGTCCCAGTATCTGGGTAATGAAAGTGTTTTGTAGGATGATTAGACCGTGGTGTGCATGTGTGTGCGAGATTCCCTGGGGGAAAAATTCGGTTGCTTTGCACCTCCAGTTAGTGCCCTAAGAGGGCGCTAATGGGTCACAAAGCAACTAGCGCCCGGGCGCGGTGATGCTTGCGGCGTTCGCAAAATTGACCAGTCATTTTGCGGCGGCGCTAAACACTACCACCACGATCTGCTGCGCCCGCAGATCGTGACGTCAGTCGAGCGTGCGACGCCCCGGTAGCGCCCCGGTCTGGATATTGAGTGGCGTCCCCTGCCTTACCGCCTGCCGCTAGCAACGACAGGTTGAGGGGAGCGTTTTGCAGTCGGGAAGGGACTGGGGGAGCGCTATTTAAAGGCCACCGCTTCCTGCCTTTTTTGTCGGTGAAATTTTTGCACCACGCATTCGGAGAGAGAGAGAGAGAGAGAGACTGACTTCTGGAGAGATTCAACGCTGTGTGAAGGAGTTTTGGGTACTGAGCAACACTTTGCAGGTTCATTCTGATTTGACCTTCCTTGCATCGATTTAAAAGAGACTGTGGGGGCTGCACTCTGAGCTCTTTCCCTGGGCCTCTCCATTGCTCTTTCCAGCAGATTTGATGTACAGGTCTCTCCAGGCCGTGATTCAAGGCTGCAATGAGCAGGGTGTGGATGGAGAGCAAGATCGACCCTTCCCTTTAAGAACTGGCCGGCACTCCCCTTTAAGAAGTGTTCCATTGCTGACTGACATCACATGAGCTTCGCAGCGCTCTGAGGTAGCGCCTCGCTCCTCGGCATTAGCGCCTTGCGAGAGGTTTGCAGCGCCTGATTTAGCGCTCAAATCACCTGCAGGGGCGACAGAAGCCAAGTTTGCAGTCGGAGGCGATAATTAGTGCCAGGCGCTAAACTTTGTGCCCGGCCGATAATTGGGCCCCAAACAGGGCGATACCGAATTTCTCCCCCCCTGTATATGAGTGTGAGACTCCATGTGTGTGAGTGTGAGTGTGAGACTCGCTGGTGTAACCCTTTGTGTCTGAGAGTGGATCCTGCCTGAATCTCGCTCTCTCGGTCTCTCTCTCTCTCAGTCCCAGCTCTGACCCTTTCCCCAGTCCCCTCTCTCTGGTAGAGGTTCTATGAGGGACAAGTTGGCCATGGTAGATTGGGAGACTACACTAAAAGGTAACAAAATAAATTAAAGCTAGCAGTAAGTCAAAGGAGGAAGCTTATAAAGTTACCAGAAAAAGCGGTCAGCCTGAGGATTGGGATCTTTTTAGAAATCAGCAAAGGGGGACCAAGAAATTGATAAAGAAAGGGAAAATGGAATATGAGCACAAACTAGCGAAAAATATAAAAACGGATTGTAAAAGCTTCAATAGGTATGTGAAAAGGAAAAGACTGGCGAAGGTAAATGTAGGTCCTTTACAGTCAGAGACAGGAGAATTTATAATGGGAAATGAGGAAATGGCAGGGAAATTAAAATAAATACTTTGTTTCTGTCTTCACGGGTCTTTTTCAGGATAGCAGGCTGTGACTAGTGGGGTGATATACCTATCAATTCATTCCATGAAAAGCGACGAGTTAAGATAGTAACTATAGGTTTTTATTGGCTAAATAACAGAGCCCACCCTCGTGGGCGATCGGTTCCAACAAGGGAGAATACTAGCCAAGCGGTCACCTTTATACCTGGGCAAGCAGGCGGAGCCGTGGGCGGAGTCAGCTGAGGTAAGCCCAGGTATAGCAGCGTGCGTGGCAAGAGGTAACCTTGTGTAGCGATAACAACAGTGTAAACAGTGATAACAACAGTGTAACAATAGTGAACGGTTGTGAACGGTAACAGTGGTTTACCACATTCACCCCTTGTTTAAAATTGAGTCCGGCGGGGTGAAGTGTACTACCAGTTCGTGTATGTCAGTCTCTCAGGAGGCCTCGTAAGCCTTTCTGATCGGCGCAGCAGCAGCGGCGGTGGTGCAGTATCCGATGGTAATGCTGGTGTCTGCGTGGTCGACGAAGGCTCCTGGGGTTCCGGCATGCCGTCTACAGGAGCTGGATTTGGGGGAGTGGTGGGGGGTAACGGTGGTATCTCGGGGGTGCCCGAGGGTGCAAGGTCTTGCAAGGAGACAGTGTCCTCCCGCCCGTCTGGGTATGCCACATAGGCGTACTCGGGGTTGGCGTGCAGGAGGTCCACCCTCTCGACCAGGGGGTCCATTTTATGGGCCCTCACGTGCTTCCGCAGCAAGACGGGCCCCGGAGAAGTCAGCCATGTTGGTAGCGAGGTTCCCGTAGTCGACTTCCTGGGGAAAACAAACATTCGTTCATGGGGGGTGGTGTTAATGGCAGTGCTAAGCAGTGACCGGATGGAATGGAGTGCTGCCGGGAGGACTTCCTGCCAGCGAGAGATTGGGAGGCCCTTAGACTTTAGGGCTAAGAGGACGGCCTTCCAAACTGTCGCGTTTTCTCTTTCCACCTGGCCGTTCCCCAGGGGGTTGTAGCTGGTGGTCCTGCTCGCAGCAATACCTCTCGCGAGCAGGAACTGGCGAAGTTCCTCGCTCATGAAGGATGCGCCCCGGTCGCTATGTATATAGTTCGGGAACCCGAACAAGGCGAAGAGGTCGTTCAGGCATTTGATGACCATGGTGCTAGTCATGTCTGGGCAGGGGATGGCAAAGGGGAAACGGGAGTACTCGTCAATAATGTTGAGGAAGTACACATTACGGTCAGAGGACGGGAGGGGCCCCTTAAAATCGATGCTCAAGCGCTCGAAGGGGCGGGTGGCCTTGATCAGGCTTGCTCTGTCCGGCCTATAGAAATGCGGTTGGCATTCGGCACAGGTTTGGCAGTTCCTGGTCATGGTCCTGACCTCCTCGATGGAGTAGGGCAGGTTGCGGGCCTTAATGAAGTGGTAAAGTCTGGTGACCCCGGGGTGGCAGAGGTCGTTGTGGAGGGTCCGTAATCTATCAACTTGCGCGTTTGCGCAAGTACTTCGTGATAGAGCAGCCGGGGGGTCGTTGAGTTTACCAGGCCGGTACAAGATATCGTAATCGTAGGTGGAGAGCTCAATTCTCCACCTCAAGATCTTGTCGTTCTTGATTTTGCCCTTCAGCTTGTTATTAAACATAAAAGCAACCGAACGCTGGTCGGTGAGGAGGGTAAATAGTTTGCCTGCCAGGTAATGCCTCCAGCGTCGTACCGTCTCCACAATCGCCTGGGCCTCCTTCTCGACAGACGAGTGTCGGATCTCAGGGCCCTGGAGGGTCCTTGAGAAGAAGGCCACAGGTCTCCCCGCCTGGTTAAGGGTTGCCGCTAGGGCGAAGTTGGAGGCATCGCTCTCCACTTGGAAAGGGATGGACTCATCCACAGCGTGCATTGTGGCCTTCGCAATGTCTCCTTTTATGAGGGAGAAGGCTGCGCCTGCTTCTGCTGTCAGGGGGAAGGAGGTGGACTTCATGAGGGGTCTGGCTTTGTCCGCATAATTCGGCACCCATTGGGCATAGTAAGCGAAGAGCCCCAGGGTTCTCTTCAGCGCCTTTGGACAGTGGGGGAGGGGAAGCTCCATGAGGGGGCGCATTCTTTCGGGGTCGGGGCCGATGACTCCGTTCTCTACTACGCAGCCGAGGATGGCCAGGCGCGAGGTATTAAACACACATTTATCCTTATTGTAAGTGAGATTCAGCCGTTGGGCCGTACGGAGGAATTTCTCCAGATTAACATCATGGTCCTGCTGGTCGCGGCCGCAGATGGTGACGTTATCTAGATAAGGGAACGTGGCCTGAAGCGCGTTCTGGTCGACCATCCGGTCCATCTCCCTTTGGAAGACCGAGACTCCGTTGGTGACGCCGAAGGGAACCCTAAGGAAGTGGTAGAGGCGGCCGTTCGCCTCGAAGGCGGTATACTGGCGGTCCTCAGGGCGGATAGGGAGTTGGTGATAGGCTGACTTGAGGTCGATGGTGGAGAATACCCGGTACTGTGCAATCTGGTTGACCATATCAGATATGCGGGGAAGGGGGTATGCATCCAGCTGGGTGTACCGGTTTATGGTTTGGCTGTAGTCGATGACCAGGCGGTGTTTATTGCCGGTCTTAACGACTACGACCTGGGCACGCCAGGGGCTGGTGCTCCCCTCGCTGATGCCCTCCTTCAGGAGTCGCTGCACCTCAGAGCTAATAAAAGCTCTGTCCCCGGCGCTGTACCGCCTGCTCTTGGTAGCGACGGGTTTACAGTCACGGGTGAGGTTAGCGAACAAGGAGGGGGGCGGGACTTTGAGGGTGGAGAGGCCGCAGGTGGTATGCGGTGGGCGGTTTAAAATTTGCTGGTTGTAGACTGTGAGTGGGGGGGAGGGGTCCACCGTAAGCCAAAGTGACACTTTGAAGGTGGCATTGGAAATCCAGCCCTAGTAGGACGGCAGCGCAGAGCTGGGGCAGGACGAGAAGTTTAAAATTTTTATATTCCGTGCCCCTAACCAACAGGGTCACTACACAGTAGCCGCTAATGTCTGTTGAATGGGACTTCGCCGCCATCGAGATCCGATGGCGCGCTGGCCGGACAGTGAGGGAGTAGCAGCTCACCGTGTCTGGATGAATAAAACTCTCCGTGCTTCCGCTGTCGAACAGGCAGGACGTGGCATGGCCGTTTACTTCGATGTCCATCATGGACTTGGACAGATGATGCGGGAGAGCTTGGTCAAGCGTGACGGAGGCCAGTGTATGGCTGAGCGAGCTGCTGTAGTCTGCAGGCGAGGCGGTGGTCGGGTCTGGAGACAGAACGGCAGCCGAGTGCGGTGAACAAAATGGCGGCGCCCATGACGCGGGTCCCCATGAAGTTGGACAAAATGGCGGAGAAGATGGCCGCCCCCACAACTCACATGAGGCACTGCTGGCGTCTGTGGCCTTGATCAAAGATGGCTGCCCCCACGACCCACCTGAGGCAATGCTGGCGTCTGTGGCCTTGATCAAAGATGGCCGCCCCCACAACTCACATGAGGCAATGCTGGCATCTGTGGCTTTCCCCCTGCAGGCGTTTACAAATTGGCCTTTCTTTTTACAGCCGGAGCAGGTCGCTTTCCTTGCAGGGCAGCGCGCCCTTTGATGTCTCGCCTGGCCACAGAAGAAGCAGCTGGCGGCCCGATCGCGGAGGTCCGCTGCCACAGCGGATCCCGGGGGTGGCGGTCCCGATCGATTCCGGGACACCGACGCCGTGGTGGGTCCCAGGGGCGGCGGTGCGAGGGGAATTGCGGCCGGAGTCGGGCCCGAGTCCCAGGGTCGCGCAGCACAGTACCTGGGGTACGCCTCGAGGTCCCGATAGGCCACTTCCAGAGAGCGAGCGAGGGCTGCAGTTGTATTCAAGTCGAGGTCCTTTGATTCGAGCAGTCTTTGCCGTGAGTAGTCGGACCAAAGGCCTTTCACGAAGGCATCGCGGATATTCCCTTCAGTATTTTCTGCAGCCGTTACAGCTTTAAAGTCACAGTCCCTGCCGAGTGTTTGTAGCGCCCGTAAAAATTCATCTACAGACTCTCCTGGCTGTTGCGAGCGGGATCTTAGGAGATGTCTGGCATACATAGAATTTACAGGGCTCCGGTACTGCTCTTTCAGCAGGTTGAGGGCGTCCTCGTATGTAGCAAGGTCCCGGATGAATGCAAATACTTTAGGGCTCACCTGGGCGGTCAGAACTCTTAGTTTGGATCCCGGAGGCACGCCGGACTCTCCCAGGTAGGATTCGAAACAGCTCAGCCAGTGTTCGAAGTCGAGGGCTGAGTTCGCTGCCTGTGGGTTTAGATCCAGGTACGGCGGTCGGAGGGCTCGCAGCCAGGCTGGCTGCTGTGGCTGTTGTAGCTGGCCGTTTGGCTGGTCGTTTGGCTGCTCCAATCCACTCATTTCAAAATTTAGCCAATAAAATTGATATACCTATCAATTCATTCCATGAAAAGCGACGAGTTAAGATAGTAACTATAGGTTTTTATTGGCTAAATAACAGAGCCCACCCTCGTGGGCGATCGGTTCCAACAAGGGAGAATACTAGCCAAGCGGTCACCTTTATACCTGGGCAAGCAGGCGGAGCCATGGGCGGAGTCAGCTGAGGTAAGCCCAGGTATAGCAGTGTGCGTGGCAAGAGGTAACCTTGTGTAGCGATAACAACAGTGTAAACAGTGATAACAGTGTAACAATAGTGAACGGTTGTGAACGGTAACAGTGGTTTACCACATGGGGTACCGCAAGGATCGGTGCTTGGACCCCAGCTATTCACAATCTATATCAATGATTTGGATGAGGGAACTAAATGTAACATTTACATGCCCTAACTTTAACTCTGTGGTTTATAGTTTCTAAGGTCTCTGTGGTGTAGCGGGAACTGTTGGTAATCTGGGGCCCTTAAATATACCATTTAACGGTAGTGTAATTGGTGGGATAGATTTAATTTAATTTAATTTCAATTAATTAAAGGGTAAGGGTAACATTTCCAAATTTGCTGATGATACAAAGCTAGGTGACAGTGTCAGTTGTGAAGAGAAGGATGATAAGAGGCTTCAAGGAGGACACAAATAACCTCCCAGAGATGTCGGGGAACATAGGGTCTGATGAAAGGGAGGAACTGAAATAAATCAGTATTTGTAGGGAAATGGTGTTAGGGAAATTGATGGGATTGAAGGCCAATAAATCCCCAGGGCCTGATAATCTCCATCCTAGGGTACTTAAGGAAGTGGCCCTAGAAATAGCAGATGCATTGCTGGTCATCTTCCAACATTTGATGGAATCTGGAACACAAATTCAGTCCAGTACTGGTGGAAAATTCCATCAGAAGGCTGAGTCAACACAGACCAAGTGAAAGGGTATAACCACTTCCCTTTGACATTCAACAGCATTACCATCACTGAATCCCCCACCATCAACCTCCTGGGAGGTCACCATTGACCAGAAACTCAACTGGACCAGACACATAAATGCCATGGTTAATAGAGCAGGTCAGAGGTTGGGTATTCTGTGGTGAGTGGCCCGTCTCCTGAATCCCCAAAGTCTCTCCCCCACTTACAAGGCACAAGTCAGGTGGGTGAAGGATTATTTTCCACTTAACTGGTTACAGAAGCTCAACATCATCCAGGACAAAGCTTGATTGGAACCCCACCAACCCACCATCTTAAACATCCACTCCCTCCACCACCAACATACCGTACCTGCAATGTGTACTATCTACAGGATGTGCTGCAGAAACTCGCCAAGGCTTCTTCGGTGAGGTGAGAGTGACAGCCCTTGACATCAGGGCAGCATTTGACCGAGTGTGGCATCAAGGAGCCCTAATAAAACTGAAGTCAATGGGAATCGGGGGGCAAACTCTCCATGGCTGGAGTTATACTTAGCACAAAGGCAGATGGTTGTGGTGATTGAAGGTCAATCATCACAGCCCCAGGACATCGCTGCAGGAGTTCCTCAAGGCAGTGTCCTAGGCCCAACCATCTTCAGCTGCTTCATCAATGATCTTCCCTCCAACATAAGGTCAGAAATGGGGATGTTCGCTGATGACTGCAGTGTTCAGTGCCATTCACAACTCCTCAGATAATGATGCAGTCTATGCCCACATGCAACAAGTCCTGGACAACATTCAGGCTTGGGCTGATAAGTGGCAGGTAACATTGAATATATTTAAAGGAGATAGATAGATTTCTAGACACAAAAGGCATCAAGAGGTATGGGGAGAGAGCGTGAATATGGTATTGAGATAGAGGACCAGCCATGATCATATTGAATGGCGGAGCAGGTTCAAGGGCCAAATGGCCGACTCCTGCTCCTATCTTTCTATGTTTCTATGTTCTTTCTATTCGCGCCACAGAAGTGTCAGGCAATGGCTATCTGCAACAAGCGAGAGTCTAACCACCGCCCCTTGACATTCAATCGCATTACCATTGCCGAATCCCCCACCATCAACATCCTGGGGTCACCATTGATCAGAAACATAAATACTGTGGCAACAAGAGCAGGTCAGAAGCTAGGTATTCTGCAGCGAGTGTCTCACCTCTCGACTCCCCAAAGCCTTTCCACCATCTACAAAACACAAGGAGAGAGATGGAATACTCTCCACTTGCCTGGATAAGCGCAGCTCTAACAACACTCAAGCTCGACACCATCCAGGACAAAGTAGCCCGGTTGAGTGGCACCCCATCCACCACCTTAAACATTCACTCCCTCCACCACCGACGTACTGTGGCTGCAGTGTGTAACATCCACAAGATGCACTGCAGCAACTCGCCAAGGCTTCTTCGGCAGCACATCCCAAACCCACGACCTCTTCCATCCAGAAGGACAAGGGCAGCAGGCTCATAGGAACACCACCACCTCCAAGTTCCCCTCCAAGTCACACACCATCCTGGCTTGGAAGTATATCGCCATTCCTTCATCATCGCTGGGTCAAAATCCTGGAACTCCCTAACAGCACTGTGGGAGTACCTTCACCACACGGATCGCAGAGATTCAAGAAGGCGGCTCACAACCACCTTCTCAAGGGCAATTAGGGATGGGCAATAAATGCTGGCCTTGCCAGCGACGCCCACATTTCATAAAAACGAATTTAAAAAAACCCCACCACCAAACCCCGGTGACCTCCACCACCAAGAAGGACAAGGGCAGCAGGCACTTGGGAACACCATCATCTCCAAGATCCCCCCACCTCCAAGTCACACACCATCCTGGCTTGGAAATATATTGCTGTTCCTTCATCGTCGCTGGGTCAAAATCGTGGAACTCCCCCCCCGAACAGCTCTGTGGGATTGCCTTCACCGCACGACTGCAGTGGTTCAAGAAGGCAACTCAACTCCACCTTCTCAAAGGCAACTAGGGATGGGTAATAAATGCTGGCCTCATCAGCGACACTCACATCCCGTGAATGAATAAATATATACATTTCAAAAACCTCTATTAAATCTCCCCTTATCCTTCTCTGTTCTAAGGAGAACAATCTCAGGTTCTCCAGTCTCTCCACAGAACTGAAGTCCCACATCTCTAGTACCATTCTAGTAAATCTCCTCTGCATCCTAAGGCCTTGACATCCTTCCTAAAGTGCGGTGCCTAAAATTGGATACAACAGCTGGGGCCTAATCAGTGATTGATAAATGTTTGCATCACTTCCTGGCTTTTATACTCTGCCTCTGTTTATAAACCAAGGAACCCATATTGTTTTAACAGCCTTTTCAACTTGTCCTGCCACCGTCAAAGATTTATCTACATACTCCGCTAGGTCACTTATTTCCCGCACGCCCTTTAAATTTTGAAGTCCATGTACACATCAACCATATTACCCTCATCCACCCTCTCCGTTATTTCATCAAAGAACTCAATCAAAATTTGCCTTTAACAAATCAGTGCTGGCTGTGATTTATAAACCCATATTTGTCCAAGTGACAATGAATTTTGTTCCGGATTATTGTCTCATTGACTGACCTGCAATTGCTGGGTTTATGCTTGTCTCCTTTCTTGAACAAGGGTGAATTATTTACAATCCACCAGACTGCTACCTCCCCTTTATTTACTTTTATCCTATCCAATTTCTCTATTAACTCTGTTTACTCATTTAGTACCTCAGCCATGCCCTTTGCCTCTTCCTTTGCCTATGCTTTTACTATCTGTATGTTTATAAAAGACTTTTGTGTTCTCTTTAATGTTGCCCACTAATCTATTCTCATAAACACTCTTTGCCCCTCATTTCCTTTTTCAGATAACATAGAAACATAGAAGATAGGAGCAGGAGTAGGCCATTCGGCCCCTCGAGCCTGCTCCGCCATTCAATGTGATCATGGCTGATCATCCAAATTCAGTACCCTGTCCCTGCCTTCTCCCCATATCCCTTGATCCCTTTAGCCTTAAGAAATATATCCAACTCCTTCTTGAATATATTTAATGAATTGGCCTCTACTGCCTTCTGTGGTAGAGAATTCCACAGGTTCACCACTCTCTGGGTGAAGAAATTCCTACTCATCTCTGTCCTAAATGGCTTACCCTTCATCCTTAGACTGTGACCCCTGGTTCTGGACTCCCCGACCATCGGGAACACCCTTCCTGCATCTAGTCTGTCCAGTCCTGTCAGAATTTTATAAGTTTCAATGAGATCCCCTCTCATTCTTCTAAACCCCAGCGAGTACAAGCCCAATCGACCCAATCTCTCCTCATACATCATTCCTGCCATCCCAGGTATCAGCCTGGTGAATCTTTGCTGAACTCCTTCCATGGCAAGAACATCCTTCCTCAGATAAGGCAACCAAAACTGCACACAATACTCAAGATGTGGTCTCACCAAGGCCCTGTACAACTGCAGCCTTGTTCCTGTACTCAAACCCTCTCGCTACAAAGGCCAACATACCATTTGCCTTCTTAACTGCCTGCTGCACCTGCATGCTTACCTTCAGCGACTGGTGCACAAGGACACCCAGGTCTCGTTGCACTTCCCCTTCTCCCAATCTATTGCCATTCAGATAATAATCTGCCTTCCTGTTTTTGCCACCAAAGTGGATAACCTCACATTTATCCACGTTACATTGTATCTGCTATGCTTCTGCCCAATCACCCAACCTGTCCAAATCATGCTGGAGTTTCTCGGCATCCTCCTCACAGCTCACGCGCCCACCCAGTTTTGTGTCATCTGCAAATTTGGAGATATTACATCTAGTTCCCTTGTTTAGATCATTAATATATATTGTGAATAGCTGGGGTCCAAGGACTGATCCCTGCGGTACCCCACTAGTCACTGCCTGCCACTCAGAAAAAGATCCGTTTATTCCAACTCTGCTTTCTGTCTGCCAACCAGTTTTCTATCCAAGTCAATACCTTGCCCCCAATCGCACGTGCCTTAACTTTACACGCTAATCTCTTATGCGGGACCTTATCAAAGGCCTTCTGAAAGTCCAAATACACCACATCCACTGGTTCTCCCTTATCTATTTTACCAGTTACATCCTCAAAAAATTCCAGTAGATTAGTCAAGCATGATTTACCTTTTGTAAATCCATGTTGACTTTGTCCGATCCTGTCACTGTTTTCCAAGTGCTCAGCTATTACATCTTTTATAATGGACTCTAGCATTTTCCCCACTACCGATGTCAGGCTTACCGGTCTATAATTCCCCGTTTTCTCCCTACCACCTTTTTTGAATAGTGGGGTAACATTAGCTACCCTCCAATCCATGGGTACTGTTCCAGATTCCATCGAATGTTGGAAGATGACCAGCAATGCATCTACTATTTCTAGGGCCACTTCCTTAAGTACCCTAGGATGTAGATTATCAGGCCCTGGGGATTTATCGGCCTTCAGTCCTATCAATTTCCCTAACACCATTTCCTTACAAATACTGATTTCATTCAGAATGGTTACAACACAGAAGGAGCTCATTTGGCCCATTGAGCCTGTGCCAGCTCTCCGCAAGAGCACTTCAGCTGCTCCCACTCCCCTGCCCTTTCCCCGTAGCCCTGCAAATTTTTTATAGAAATTCTCCTCTCTACTTCTGGATTCTGCTTGGTTCTCTACTGTATCATGGGCCTGACATTTATCCTAAGTCTCCTTTTTCTGTTTCAGTTTAATCTCTATATCGTTAGTCATCCAGGCAGCTCTAGCTTTGGATTCCCTTCCTTTCACCCTTGTGGAAATGTCTAGTCTGTACCAGAACTATCTCCTCTTTGAAGTCCTCCCTTTGCTTATTTACTGTTTTACCTGCCAACTTTGATTCCAATCCACTTGGACCAGATCCCCCTTCAACTCACTGAAATTACCTCTCCTCCAGCTGAGTATTTTCACGTTTCATTGTTCCTTATCCTTTTACATAACTACTCTAAAGTTTATTGTGATCACTGTTTCCCAAACACTCCCCCACTGAAACATGCCCCACTTCATTCCCCAGAACTAAATCCAGCACTGCTTGTTTCCTCACTGGGCTGGAAACATACTGAGGAAGTTCTCTTCTATACATTCCAGGAATTCCTCCCCCATTTTGCCCTTTACATTGTTATTTTCTCAGTCTAAATTAGGGTAATTGAAGTCCCCCATTCTCACTACTCCATAATAACAGAAAATGCTGGAAAAACTCAGCAGGCCAGGCAACATCCGTGGAGAGAAACAGAGTCCACGTTTCAGGTCAAACCCTTTGTCAAGACTGGAAAGACACAGGAAATGAAAGATTGAAAGGCCAGGCTGGGAGAGAACAAAAGAGAAGTGAAGAGACATTAAGAGGTATTCAAAACGAGATGAGATGGTGATCGGACTAGTGGAGACAAAAGACGGCTCTAGATTAGGTGTGAAATGCGCTGGCAGAATGGGAGACAGCTGCCATGTGGGAGAGAAAAAAAAGGGGGGGGGGAAGGGCCAAAACAAAGGTGTGGATAAAAAATAAGCAAAAATGTGATAGGGGCCGAGGTTATGATTTGAAATTGTTGAACTCGATATTGAGTCCGGAAGGCTGTAAAGTGCCTAATCGGAAGATGAGGTGCTGTTCCTCGAGCTTACGCTGAGCTTCCGTGGAACAATGGAAGAGCCCGAGTAGTGAGGTCTGAGTGGGAATAGGGCGGTGAATTAAAGTGACAGGCGACCGGAAGCTCGGGGTCACCCTTACGGACTGAACGGAGGTGTTCCGCAAAGCGGTCGCCCAATTTGCGTTTGGTCTCCCCAATGTAGAGGAGACCACATCGTGAGCAGCGAATACAGTGTACTAGATTGCAAGAAGTACAAGTAAATCGGTGTTTCACCTGGAAGGGGTGTTTGGGGCCCTGGACAGTGGGAAGGGGGGGAAGGTATAAGGGCAGGTGTTGCATCTCCTGCGCTTGCACGGGAAGGTGCCAGGCAAAGGGGAAGGGGTGCTGGGGGTGATAGAGGAGTGGACTAGGGTGTCTCGGAGGGAGCGGTCCCTACGGAATGCTGAAAGGGGAGGGGAGAGGAAGATGCGTTTGGTGGTGAGATCACTTTGGAGGTGGCAGAAATGGCAGAGGATGATCCGTTGAATGTGGAGGCTGGTGGGGTGAAAGGTGAGGACAAGGGTAACCCTATCGTGGTTCCGGGAGGGAGGGCAGAAGTGCGGGAGATAGAACGGACACAGTCGAGGGCCGTGTCAACCACGGTAGAGGGGAATCCTCGGTTGAGGAAAAAGGAAGACATGTCGGAAGCACTGGCGTGGAAGGTGGCATCGTCGGAGCAGATGCGGCAGAGATGGAGAAACTGGGAGAATGGAATAGAGTCCTTACAGGAGGCGGGGTGGGAGGAAGTGTAGTCCAGGTAGCTGTGGGAGTCAGTGGGCTTGTAGTGAATGTTGGTCAATAACCTATCCCCAGAGATGTCGAGGAAGGGAAGGGAAGAGTCAGAGATGGACCATGTGAAGGTGAGGGAAGGGTGGAAATTGGAGGCAAAGTGAATGAAATTGTCTAGTTCAGGGCGAGAGCAGGAAACGGCACCGATACAGTCATCAATGTACCGGAAAAAGAGGTGAGGGAGGGGACCCGAGTAGGACTGGAACCAAGAGTGTTCCACGTATCCCACGAAAAGGCAGGCATAGCTAGGACCCATGTGTTAGATCAGTGATTCTTTAAATAGGATGTTTCCCCAAGAACTACACGGAGGCTGTAACTTAACAATCAACAGGTGTTTACTGGAGTAGGGTAGTCTCAAGACTGGGAGTACAGAGGCAGGCTCAAGGCTTATATACAGGTGTGGTCACTGCCGGTACTACAGTATACAGGAGCTGTAAAAGTAGTTCTCTCTTAAAAGGTACATACACTACAATTCCTCCCCTTTTAGATTAACAGTACCCATAACATTCAAATAACAATTAGCACTTTAACATGCACATTAAACAGAAATAGTCCATTTATAAATTTAGTCTTTGGGGCGGCTTCCTGATCCTTTCTGGATAGCGCCTTTCCTGAGGTTCTTGTTCTTGGTGCGGAGGCGATTCTGGCCCCTTTCCATCGGTTCCCACTGCTACTGTTTGAGGTAGATGCTGCCGGTATGTCGGGTTCATTTCCAGGTACGCGAGACATGGGGTTGACTCGTTCCTGTGACGCTAAGATCTGGTCGACGTGGCGTCTCACAATGTTTTCCCCGACATCCACTGTGTACATTAATGGCCCCTGCCGTGTGCATATCATTCTGGGTTGCCATTTCTCTGTTCGGTAGTCGCGGGCCAAGACTGGTTGTCCTACATTGAAGCTCCTCGTCGGCTTCTCATTGATGTGTTGGAATTGTTTATCCTCGACATTTCTTCGCACATTTGGTCTGAGCAAATCCAGGCGAGATCTCAACCTTCGGTTAAAGAACATCATGGCCGGGGTCTGGTTGGTGATTGTATGTGTCGCATTTCTGTAGGCTAACAGGAAATTGTCCACCTTATGCTGCAGTGGAATGTCGTCATCGCACATGGCCCTTACTGCTTTTTTAAAGGTTTGTACAAACCTCTCAGCCAATCCATTGGTGGCTGGATGATACGGAGCGGAGGTGTAATGCCTTACCCCATTCCTTTTCATAAATCTTCGAACACAAACTGTGGTCCGTTATCAGAGCAAATCTGCTCTGGCAAGCCGTTCCTGGCAAAGATGGTCCGTAGGACTGCAATAGTTTTCTCCGTGGTGGTGGAGGACATTTGGATCACCTCAGGCCATTTCGAGTGTGCATCCACAGCTATTAAAAACATGGGAGTCCATGAATGGACCAGCAAAATCAATATGCACCCGTTGCCATGGAGAGGAGGGCCACTCCCAAGGGTGTAGAGGGGCATGTGGTGGTGCATTTTGGACCTTCTGGCATCCTGAGCAGTTCTTAGTTAGGTCCTCGATTTGTTGATCAATCCCCGGCCACCACACAAGCCCTAGCAAGGCTTTTCATTTTCACCCCTCCCAGATGACCTTCGTGAAGCTCATTTAGCACCCTCACCCTTAACTTGGGTGGAATTACCACTCGGGATCCACACATCACTGCCCCTGGCATACTGACAGCTGTTCTCTTCTGGATGAGAATGCTGGCAACAGTGAGTCGCCATGTGTTGGCCATCCCCTCACCGTCAAATCATATACCCGAGACAGTGCCGGATCATTGCGGGTCTCCTTCTCTATATCCGCGTTTGTTACTGGCAATCATTCAATTATTGACGAATAAAATATCTCGATAGGGTCCACTGTTGGTGCTTCCTCCACAGTAGGCAGTGGCAAGCGTGATAGCCCATCAGCATTTCCATGCTGTTTCGTGCCTTTATATTCTATTTCATATTGGTTCACCCCTAGAAAAAGGGACCATCTTTGTAACCGTTGTGCAGTCATCACCGGAACGCCCTTCTTTGGATTAAAGATGGAGACAAGTGGTTGGTGGCCAGTCAGCAAGGTGAACTTCTGTCCATGCAGATAGTGGTTGAATTTTTCTACTCCCCATACTAGGCTGAGGGCCTCCCTGTCGATCTGGGCGTAGTTGCGCTCGGCTGAGGTTAGTGACCGAGACGCAAAGGCTACTGGCCTCTCCAACCCATCCGGGAATTTGTGCGACAACACCGCTCCAATACCATAGGGTGATGCATCACATGCCAACCGGATTGGTAGTGCTGGGTTGAAATGGGCCAACACCTCTTTTGATGTGATCAAATCTTTGCACTTCTGGAAAGCTCGTTTACATTCGTCATTCCACTTCCATAGTACCCCTGTTTGCAGTAGGGTAGTCAGTGGGTGTACTACTGTAGACAAATTTGGTAAGAACTTATGGTAGTAGTTCACCAACCCGAGAAACGACCTCAGTTGTGACACATTTTCCGGTGCTGGAGCCTTGACTACTGCCTCAATCTTTTCAGGGGACTTATGTAACCCCTCTTCATCAATAATGTGGCCACAATGCAAGATCTGCTTCTGGAAAAACTCGCACTTGTGGCGATTAGCTCGTAGCCCATATTCCTTTAATCTAGCGAGCACCTTCTCCAGGTTGGCGAGGTGCTCACCGTCATTTTCACCCGTGACCAGGATGTCGTCCAAATAACACTGGGTCCCTGGAATTCCTTGCAGGACTTGATCCATCGCCCTTTGCCAAATAGCCGGAGCCGATGCTACCCCGAAAACCAGTCGGTTGTATTGATAGAGACCTTTATGAGTGTTGATCGTGAGGTATTGTTTCGAGGCTTCTTCTACCTCCATTTGCAAATACGCCTGGGCCAGATCAATTTTGGTGAAGCGTTTACCCCCAGATAGCGAGGCAAAAATATCCTCAATCCGTGGAAGCGGATATTCACAGAAACCCCCCCATGCAAGGAGTCTTGCAAATAAGGTGGATGAACTGAAGTTGTTGTTGAACACATGGGAGTACGATATTGTTGCTATCACGGAGACATGGTTGAGGGAGGGTCAGGACTGGCAGCTCAATATTCCGGGGTACAGAATCTTCAGGCGAGACAGAGGGGGGTGTAAAAGGGGAGGGGGTGTTGCAATATTAATTAAGGAGTCAATTACTGCTGTAAGGAGGGATGATATATTAGCGGGTTCCTCTAATGAGGCCATATGGGTAGAACTTAAAAACAAAAAAGGGGGCAAGCACTTTGCTGGGAGTGTACTATAGGCCCCCAAACAGTCAGGGGGAGATAGAGGAACAGATATGTAGGCAAATCTCAGAAAAGTGCGAAAATAATAGGGTAATAATAGTGGGGGATTTCAACTTCCCCAATATAAATTGGGATAGTCAGAGTGTGAAAGGCTTAGAGGGTGCAGAATTCTTAAAGTGCATCCAGGAGAGCTTTTTGAGCCAACATGTAGAAAGTTCTACAAGAGAGGGGGCGATACTGGACCTAATTCTGGGGAATGTAGCCGGGCAAGTGGTGGAAGTGTCAGTAGGAGAGCATTTTGGCGACAGTGACCATAATTCGGTGAGATTTAAGGTGGTCATGGAAAAAGACAAAGACGGCCCGGAAATAAGGGTTCTAAATTGGGGGAAGGCCGATTTTAATATGATAAGGCAGGATCTGGCCAAAGTGGACTGGGAGCAGCTACTTATAGGAAAATCCACATCAAGACAGTGGGAGACTTTCAGAAGGGAAATAGAGAGAGTACAACGCCAACATGTTCCTGTAAAGGTCAAGGGTGGGACCAACAAGCAAGGGGAACCTTGGATGACAAGGGATATACAAAAATGCATTAGAAATAAAAGGGGGGCTTTTGGCAGTTACAAAAGACTAAAGACGGAAGAAGCCCGAGAGGAGTATAAAAAGTGCAGGGGCATACTTAAAAAAAATTAGGAGGGCGAGGAGGGGCCATGAAATAACACTGGCGAGCAAAATAAAGGAAAATCCTAAGATGTTTTATAAGTATATTAAGGGCAAGAGGATAACCAGGGAAAGGGTAGGGCCCATTAGGGACCAAAGTGGCAATCTGTGTGTAGAGCCAGATGATGTAGGCGGGGTTTTAAATGAATTTTTTGCATCTGTGTTCACTATGGAGAGAGACGATGCAGACATAGAAATCAGGCAAGGGGACTGTGACATACTTGAACATATTAGCATCGAGAGGGAGGAGGTGCTAGCGGTTTTAGCAGGCCAAAAAGTGGATAAATCCCCAGGCCCGGACGAGATGTATCCCAGGCTGCTGTGGGAGGCAAAGGAGGAGATTGCAGGGGCTCTGACACAAATTTTCAGAACCTCTCTGGCCACAGGGGATGTACCAGAGGACTGGAGAACAGCTAATGTAGTACCATTATACAAGAAGGGTAGCAGGGATAAACCAGGGAATTACAGGCCAGTGAGCCTAACATCTGTGGTAGGGAAATTATTGGAAAAAATTCTGAGGGACAAAATTAGTCTCCACTTGGAGAGGCAAGGATTAATCGGGGATAGGCAGCATGGCTTTGTCAAGGGTAAATCATGTCTGACAAATCTGATTGAATTTTTCGAGGGGGTGACTAGGGGGGTGGATGAGGGAAATGCTGTGGATGTGGTTTACATGGACTTCAGTAAAGCTTTTGACAAAGTCCCGCATAGGAGACTGGTCAAGAAGGTAAGAGCCCATGGGATCCAGGGTGCCTTGGCGCGTTGGATCCTAAACTGGCTGAGTGGCAGGAGGCAGAGGGTGATGGTCGAAGGATGCTTTTGTGACTGGAAGCCTGTGTCCAGTGGGGTACCTCAGGGATCGGTGCTGGGTCCCTTGTTGTTTGTGATCTACATAAATGATTTGGATGAGAATGTAAAAGGTATGATCAGTAAGTTCGCAGATGACACGAAAATTGGTGGGGTGGTAAATTGCGAGGAGGAAAGCCTCAGGCTACAGGACGATATAAACGGGTTGGTCAGATGGGCGGAAAAGTGGCAAATGGAATTTAACCCTGAAAAGTGCGAGGTGATGCATTTTGGACGGACAAATAAGGCAAGGGAATACACAATGAGTGGTAGGACCCTAGGAAGTACAGAGGGTCAGAGGGACCTTGGTGTACATGTACATAGATCTCTGAAGGCAGCGGAACAGGTAGATAAGGTGGTTAAAAAGGCATATGGGATACTTGCCTTCATTAGCCGAGGCATAGAATATAAGAGCAGGGAGGTTATGATGGAGCTGTACAAAACGCTGGTGAGGCCACAGCTGGAGTACTGTGTGCAGTTCTGGTCGCCTCACTATAGGAAGGATGTGATTGCTTTGGAGAGGGTACAGAGAAGATTCACCAGGATGTTACCTGGGATGGAGCGCCTCAGCTATGAAGAAAGACTAAACAGGCTGGGGTTGTTTTCCTTGGAGCAAAGAAGGCTGAGGGGGGACCTGATTGAGGTGTACAAAATGATGAGGGGCATAGATAGGGTAGATAAAGAGGAACTTTTCCCCTTAGTAGGGGGGTCAATAACAAGGGGGCATAGATTCAGGGTAAGGGGCAGGAGATTTAGAGGGGATTTGAGGAGGAACTTTTTCACCCAGAGGGTGGTTGGAATCTGGAACTCACTGCCTGAAAGGGTGGTAGAGGCAGGAACCCTCACAACATTCAAGAAGCATTTGGATGAGCACTTGAAATGCCATTGCATACAAGGCTATGGACCAAATGCTGGAAAATGGGATTAGACAGGACAGGGATGGATGGGCAGCGCGGACATGATGGGCCTCTTTCTGTGCTGTAAAACTCTATGACTCTATGAGTGTAGATAGAGGCCATTTCGGCCCATCGAGCCTGCACCGACACATATCCCACCCGATCCCTATAACCCCTACACCAACACATATCCCACCCTATCCCCGTAACCCCACGTATTTAATCCCCCTAATACTAAGGGTCAATTTATCATAGCCAATCAACCTAACCCGCACATCTTTGGACTGTGGGAGGAAACCGGAGCACCCGGAAGAAACCCACGCAAACACAGGGAGAATGTGCAAACTCCACACAGTCACCCGAGGCCGGATTCGAACCCGGGTCCCTGGCGCTGTGAGGCAACAGTGCTAACCACTATGCCACCGTGTGAAGGACTGGGTTCACTGTCACCTTGAAATCCCCACAGATGCGGACATTCTTTGGTTCCCCAGGCGTATTACTCAACGACCTCTTCATTACAGGGATGATGGGTGTAGCCCACTCGCTCCAGTCTACTTTGGATAGTACTCCTGAATGTTCCAACCCTTCCAGCTCTGCTTCAACAGCTGGTCGGATCGCATAAGGCACCGGTCTGGCCTTAAAAAACTTTGGACTTGCATTTTCCTCTATTTTAATCGTTGCTGTTATGCCTTTTAGTGTTCCGAGTCCCTCCTGAACACTTCTTGTGCGTCAGTTAGCATTTTTGACAGTCGTCCAGGTGTGGCGTCGTCATCCTTTTTGGCCTCAACCTTCAGTGTCTGTATGGAATGCCAATCTAGTTGTATCTTCCGGATCCATTCACGTCCTAGTAGTGGTGGTCCTCCATCTGGCAATACATATAGGTCCATTTTAGGTATTTCCTGGCCTTTGTATATCACTTTCACCCTTATTTTTCCTTTGGGGTAGACTTTTTGCTCCATGTACGTCTTCAAGACAATCTCTGTAGCTTCCAAGGGTATATGTGAGAATAGCCGCTTGTAGTCCCTTTGGTTTATGACTGTTAGGGCTGATCCTGTGTCCAATTCTATTTTCACTTGGACTCCGTCTATCTTGAGTGTGACCCAGATAGTCTGGTGATCCTCCATTTTGGTTACCTTATGTAGTTTCAGACAAACCAGCTCCTTGCTTCCAGAGTCTGTATCACTTCCCTGTTCGTCTGAACTACTGTCCATCACCTTATGTACCTTTTTGTACTTCTCCTGTGGAGATTTCCTGCTGTTGGTTTTCTTCCCTGACCTGCAGACTCTTGCTATGTGTCCTGTCTTTCGACACTTTCTGCACACTTGGTCCTTGAACCAACAATCCTTCTGATCGTGTGTTGTTCTGCCGCAGCGATAACACTTCCCTGCTCCATATGACATTTCATTGGTGCCGTATTCTTGCGGTCTCCGTTGTATCTCTGCAGCGCCCCGTGCAGCTGCTTCGTGTGATACTGCCATGCTGAAAGCCTTGTCCAGCGTAAGATCCTTTTCTGATAGAAGCCATTTCTGGGTTCCTTCACTTTGAAGCCCACACAAACTTGTCCCTTAATGTATCTGATAGTCCCGCTCCAAACTGGCAGCGTTTCGATAACTTGCGCAGTTCCGTTAAGTACTCAGCATTACTTTCGTCTTTATGCTGGTTCCTTTTGTGGAACTTAAATCTTTCTGCTATCAGCAGCAGTGTGGGGTTTAAGTGGTCCTGTAGGATTTCTACTATGCTTTCGAAATTCTTCTCCACGGGCTTCTCTGGGGGTATCAGGTTTCACAGTAAGCCATAAGTTTTTGCACCCATGGAATTTAACAAAACCAGTGCTTTCCTAGCATCTGGCACTTCATTCGCCCTGCAGTACACCTCAATGCGTTCCACATGTTGCCCAATCTTTGACTTCATTGTCGAACGCCGTGATGCTGCCACTCTTCGCCATCCCTGGGTGTATTTTAGCTGTCTAAATGGCGTCTCCCGCGCTCTCCCTTCTTCTCCGCTGGAACAAAATGGCGTCTCCCGCGCTTTCCTTCCTTCCCGCGCTCGCCCTTCTTCTCCGCTGCGGCTTCTAAAAATGGCGTCTTCCGTGCTCTCCCTTCTTCTCCGTGGCTCAATAGCGTCTCCCGCGCTCTCCCTGCGGACGCGGTTCAGCCCTTGAGCCCTAGCTGTGCTCTGCACGTTCTCCTGTGCGCCTTTCCCATTGCCATCGCTCGGTCCTGAACCCGGCTGCTGCTTTACCCTCTCTCTCTCTCTCTGCTTGTTTTTCCTCGACGCCGCTCGGTTTTTTAACCCCCGGCCACACCCTGTGCGCTTCACCCTCTCTCTTACCCCGTCGACGCTGCTCGGCTTTTCTACGCCGTCGGTCGGCTCCCGCCACCGCTGTCCGGGAAGGGTGTGCGCTGCACCTGTTGCTGGATCGTCATGGCTGGGGAACCAAGCCCGGCTCTCAACAGCCACTCCTGCAATGTTTACTTGCTGCCGGATGACTGGGTGGTTGCTCGTGGTCGACACCCGTGCTTCTGGCCTCGACTTTCTTCCACCGTCCTCCCGGAGCGACTCGACGGGAAATGCAGAGTTGCAGGCAGATTTGAATCAACCTCGTCGCCACTGTTAGATCCGTGATTCTTTAAATAGGATGTTTCCCCAAGAACTACACGGAGGCTGTAACTTAACAATCAACAGGTGTTTACTGGAGTAGGGTAGTCTCAAGACTGGGGGTACAGAGGCAGGCTCAAGGCTTATATACAGGTGTGGTCACTGCCGGTACTACAGTATACAGGAGCTGTGAAAGTCGTTCTCTCTTAAAAGGTACATACACTACACCATGCGGGTACCCATAGCAACACCTTTGATTTGGAGGAAACGAGTGGAGTCAAAGGAGAAGTTGTTCAATGTGAGAACCAATGAGTTCAGCCAGGTGGAGGAGGGTAGTGGTGGATGGGGACTGGTCGGGCCTCTGTTCAAGGAAGAAGCGGAGCACCCTCAGGCCATCCGGGTGGGGGATGGAGGTGTAGAGGGATTGTACGTCCATGGTGAAAAGGAGGCGGTTGGGGCCAGGAAACTGGAAACTGTTAAAGTGGCGGAGGGCGTCCGAAGAGTCGCGGATGTAGGTGGGAAGAGACTGGACAAGGGGAGAAAAGAGAGTCGAGATAGGAAGAGATAAGTTCGGTGGGGCAAGAACAGGCTGAAACGATGGGTCTACCAGGGCAGTCCTGTCCGTGGATCTTGGGAAGGAGGTAGAAGCGGGCTGTGCGGGGTTGGGAAACTATGAGGTTGGTGGCCGCTATATCACTACTCTATAGTTCTTGCATCTTTTTCAAATTGCCTGCAAATTTGCTCCTCTATCTCCTTCCTGCTTTTTGGTGACCTATAGTTTACACCCAGCAGTGTAATAGCTCCTCTATTGTTCCTTATCTCTAAACAAATAGATTCGGCCTTTGAACCCTCAAGGACATCCCCCATTCTATTGCTGTAACAATATCTTTGATCAATACGGTCACTCCCTCCTTTTTTTCCTTCTCTATCTTTCCTGAATACTTTGTAGCCAGGAATATTAAGTTCCCAATCTGGCCCTTTTTTGAGCCAGGTCTCCCGTTTTGCCACTATATCATAGTCTAATGTGGTGACTTGTGCCTGCAGCTCACCATCCTTATTTACCAGGCTCCGCGCATTTACACAAATGCACTCAACCCATTTTAGCCTGCCCTGCAACACCCTCCCTCCCTCCAATTTCTGAATGACTCTTTATTCTAATGCTGTTTGTCTCTCCCAGTCCTCTGTGCATCTTGTAACTCTGCAGTTTTTCCTTCCTTGCCCAGGAGCACTGATACCAATTGGAGAGTTCCTATGGCTGCACTGACCGAGATAATCTCATTCAGTATGGAGCTGGTCTGGACAGCTTAGTTCCACACTTGGCTAGCACACAAATTTCAGGTGCAGAAACAGTGGCCCTGAAATTGGATGGGGTCTGTGACATCGTGCAGATGCTGGTGACACCTCAGATTTCATCCCATATTCAGAGGACAGGATCATTTACAAAACTGGAGTGGGTAAATGATGCCTGGAAAGCACTTTGGCTGCACCAACCCTGACCATCTGGGATACGGGGGAGGGACCTCGCCGCCTAACGGAGCAAGTTGAGGACATTCCAAAGGTAACTGACCCCCTATGCAATCAATAACCTGTATTGCTGGAGTCTTTGTAAATCACACAGCAGCTCTGAGCTGGCATGAGATCCACTGAGACCTTCTAATGGTGGAATGGACAGACCTTCCCTGGGAAAGCCAGGAACTGTCCAGACAAGGGGAAGGGCAGAATATCCAACCAAAGCCCCACCCCACCCAAACTGGACTTTAAACGGACATTACAAATGGGGCATCACATTCCTGACCCCCCCCCCCCAACAAAAAAACTCAGGCCCAGGATGTTTCTTCATGAATTGTTTTCAGTAAAATAGCAGGAAGGGGTTAAGATGAGCCTGGTCTTATTGCCAGCCCTGGAAGCAATGGTGTCATTGAAGGGAAGTCATGCTTTTAAAAGTGCAATGTTTAAAAAAAATAAAAAAAATAACAGGTTTGTTTTTAAACACACGTACTTCAAGGTTAAGTCAGGCCACAACCAGAACTGGAGTGTTCCTTTAAAGTTGTATCCATCAATACTTCCATTTAAACCTGCAAAATGCCCAAGGTGAATATTGGCGGTTGCAAGAATGAATTTTTTCTTCATCAAACAATGAAAATATCCACTCTATGTAGCACAGATAAGATGCAAGTGGAGTCCCAATACACTGCCAACAAAGTGCATCAACTCCAGCATCAAACGTGCTAGCACTTACATGTGCACTTTCTAACCTTCTATCGTACTCCCCGCTGCAATTAGGAATGTCAACCTTGTTATTACACTTTAAGAGCAGAGAAGCAGTTCAAGTCAACAAAGCCTGCAATGGGAGCAAGACATAGAACACAGGGGAAAGCAAGCAGAAGAGACTGAGGGATGGGGAGCACTGAGAAAATAGCCTGGGAAAAGGAAGAAACCATAGGAACAGGAGGAGGCCATTCAATGAGATCATGGCTCATCTGTGATCTAACTCGATATACCTGGCTTTGGCCCATATCCCTTAATACCTTTGGTTAACAGAAAGCTATCAATCTCTGATTTAAAATTAATTGATCTAGCATCAATTGCCGTTTGCAGAAGAGAGTTCCAAACTTCTATCACCCTTGGCATGTAGAAGTGTTTCCTAATTTCACTCCCGAAAGGTCTGGCTCTAATTTTTAGACTAAGCTTCCTAGTCCTAGAATCCCCAAGCAGCGGAAATAGTTTCTCTATCTACCCTATCTGTTCCCCTTAATATCCTGAAAACTTCGATCTGATCACCCCTTAACCTTCTAAATTCTAGGGAATACAACACTAATTTGTGTAATTTCTCTCGTAATGTAACCCTTGAAGTCCAGGTATCATTCTGGTAAACCTGCGCTGCACTCCCTCCAAGACCAATATATCCTTCCTAAGATGTGGTGCCCAGAACTGCTCACAGTACTCCAGGTGTGATCTAACCAGGGCTTTGTACAGCTGCAGAATAACTTCTACCCCCTTGTACTCTGGTCCTCTAGATATAAAGGCCAGCATCCCATTAGCCTTATTGATTATTTTCTGTACCTGTTCATGACATTTTAATGATCTGTGTACCCGGACCCCGAGTCTCTTTGGCCCTCCACTGTTTTAGCTTTTCACCATTTGGAAAATACCCTGTTCGATCCTTTTAACATCCAAAGTGGATGACCTCACATTTGCCTACATTGAAATCCATTTGCCAGTTTTGCCCATTCACTTAATCTGTCGATATCCCTCTGTAATTTTATGCTTCCATCTACACTGCCTACAATTCCATCCATCATTGTCTCATCGGCAAATTTGGATATATAACTTTCTATGGCATCATCTAAGTCGTTAATAAATATTGTGAATAGTTGAGGCCCCAACACAGATCCCTGCGGGACACCACTACTCACCACCTGCCAATTTGAGTACCTGCCCATTATCCCGACTGCCTGTCTCCTGCCGCTCAGCCAATTTCCTAACCAGGTCAATAATTTGCCCTCAATTCCGTGGGCTTCTACCTTGGATAACAGTTTATGTGGAACTTATCAAATGCCTTCTGGAAGTCCCTATAAATAACATCCATAGACATTCCCCTGTCCACTATTTTAGTCACCGCTTCAAAAAATTCAATCAGGTTTGTCAGGCATGACCTATCTTTCACAAATCTATGCTGGCTCTCTCTGATCAACTGAAAATTTTCAAGGTGTTCAGTCACCCTATCCTTAATTATAGATATGGTAAGACGAAGCAGCAAAAGGAAGGTGATCAGGAGTGATGAAATGGACTGGAAAAAGCAGGTAGAAAATTACTCCCTGTAGGACTATATATTGGCGTCTATATTAACTTGTATCGACAGATATTTATGGGGTGGTAACTCTCAAAACAGGGTTGGCAGCCTTAGCGCCCTGTTAACCCCACAACGCGACCTCCCGTTGTACACCCGCCTGTTTCAAACCAGGTTCTGGGACCCCAATTTCCATTTTAGGTTGGATATGGTCGGGACATGCACCGTTCGGACTCCAATCATTTTCACAGGTGATAAAAGAGGCCGCAACAAACTCCTCCTGGCCCCACAAGAATAATCTAGGCTGCTGCCACCCCAAAATCCTCCCCCCACCGTACCTTTCTGCCAGGCGGGGGCAGTTCGATATTGGTAGATCTCAATCCAGCTTCGAGTGCAAGTGACCCTAACTCCATTGTATTTTACTTGATATAATGTTCCTGTCCCAGTGCGGAGCAGCACCATTGGAGATTTTATATATTAAAAAGTTATCGTACTGCTACAATAGTTAACAGATGATTCTTAAATGATTGACAATAATGGATTTATTTATTGCTCAGATTGTGTGGTGATGTTCAATTGTTATGGCTTAAGGTATTTAAGATTGAACAAAGTTAATCTAAGTTAGAAGGCTATAAAATAATTGAAGAAAAGTTAAGTTGAAGCACAGATAAAGTTTACTTAATCAGGTACCAGCATGTGCAAAAAGACAAGAGCAGCAATAAATAGCTTTTTGCAGGCACACAAGTGCCAGGCAATGACTATCTCCAACAAGTGAGAGTCTAACCACCTCCCCTTGACATTCAATGGCATTACCATCGCCAAATCCCCCACTATCAACATCCTGGGGGGGTCACCATTAACCAGAAACTTAACTGGACCAGCCACACAAATACTGTGGCAAAAAGAGGTCAGAGGCTAGGTATTCTGCAGCGAATGTCTCACCTCCTGACTCCCCAAAGCCTTTCCACCATCTACAAGGCACAAGTCAGGAGTGTGATGGAATACTCTCCACTTGCCTAGATGAGTGCAGCTCCAACAACACAAGAAGCTCGACACCATCCAGGACAAAGCAGCCCACTTGATTGGCACCCCATCCACCACCTTAAACATTCACTCCCTCCACCACCGGCGTACCGTGGCTGCAGTGTGTACCATCTACAAGATGCACTGCAGCAACTCGCCAAGGCTTCTTCGGCAGCACCTCCCAAACTCGCGACCTCTTCCACCTAGAAGGACAAGGGCAGCAGGCGCATGGGAACACCACCACCTCCAAGTCACACACTATCCTGATCTAGAAGTATATCGCCGATCCTTCATCGTTGCTGGGTCAAAATCCTGGAACTCCCTCTCGAACAGCACGGTGGGAGTACCTTCACTACACGGACTGCAGCGGTTCAAGAAGGCAGCTCACCACCACCTTCTCAAGGGCAACTAGGGTTGGGCAATAAATGCTGGCCTTGCCAGCGACGCCCTGATCCCGTAAGCGAATAAAAAAAAAAAGTAGCAGTAAGAGTAGAGTACCTTAGCAAGAGGGCCTTGGAAAAAGAGGCAAGCTGTAGAGGTGAGGGAACAGTAGATGTGCAGAATTAACACTTTATCCACTCACTCTTGACACCTGAGGCAAAGAGAGTGTAGCACCACCAGAGGTGGGTGTAGAACAGTTGGAGATAATTTTTCCGATGGAAATGGTACTAAAGAAGTCAGTCAAACTTAAGGTGGACAAATCACCAAATCCTGATGGTTTACATTTGATGATCTAAGGGGAAGTTAGTGAAGGAATAGGGGGAAGTTAGTGAAGGAATAGGAATAGAAGGCAGGGGAGTGGGACTAGCTGAAGTGCTCTTGTAGAGCCGGCACGGGCTGAATGGCCTCCTCTGTGCTGTAACCGTTCTAGGATTCTAAGATGCTCAGACTACAATTCTCTAAACCTCTGTGGAAAGGAAAATTGTGCCAGAGGACTGCAGGGTAGCAATTCTGACTCCCTCTTCAAAAAAGGAAACACCATAACCCAGGAAATGGTATGTTTGTATAAAAATATTGAAATTTGCAAGTGACATAAAATTGAGGGGTATGGCAACTTTTGGCAACAACAGGAACAGATGGGCTAAGCAGGATGGAGATAGTTGGCAGATGCAGTTCGTAACACATTTTGGAAGTAAAAGGAAAGGAAATACACATGAAATGGAGAAGAGGAGCAGGGATTCCTTGGCATGCTGATATAAATGTGATAGTGAAGTGATGAACAGCTTCGAGCACGCCGTTATAAGAAGTATTTAAAATCACTGGGGAAAGGTACAGCATAGATCAACTAAGATGTTACTAGGGATGAGGCGTTACAATTCTGAATAAAAATAGTTGACAATTTATTGGAACTAGGGTAGGTTAAGGGCTGGCATGGCAGAGATTTTTAAGATTATGATTAGTTATGAGGTAAATATTGATCAACTGCTTCCATTAGTCAGGACAGTAACAATACGACACAAATTAAGATATTCACAAATGGGAGGTTAGAAAAAGATGCTTTATAGAGGGTAGTGAAATCGGGAATTCTCTGCTTCAACAATGGTTTGTGGCAGAGTCCAGTACTCCTTTTAAAGAGTCCAGTACATCTTTTAAAAGGAACAATTGCACGAATAAGAATACTAAATGATATGGGGAGCATGCGGGAGAGTGGGATTCAGCGAGATAGCTCATATGGAGAAAAACCACCAGCACAGACGCGATGTGCTTGTTTCGAAAATTCTATGATTCCTTGCAAGGTGTTAACTAGAAGTCAGCAAGAGACGACAGTTAATGAAGAAGGAAAAATTACTAAATATGATAATCCTGCAAACAAACTGGAGGTGGAACCACAGCATTGCAGGAGATAACCAATTGTTCGTATAGCAGTTTTGTGACACTCGAGAGGTTGTATTTGTGTACACTAGTGAGCACCAAGTGATATTTCACATAGGAGCCTACCCGATACCTTGGATCATAGGACATTTAACCATGCCAAATCTGATTTGCTTCAATCTTGGACAT
Source organism: Somniosus microcephalus (assembly GCF_052327205.1). Taxonomy (NCBI): domain Eukaryota; kingdom Metazoa; phylum Chordata; class Chondrichthyes; order Squaliformes; family Somniosidae; genus Somniosus; species Somniosus microcephalus. Next base: position 345,329,644 of record NC_140990.1, on the reverse strand, counting down.
GGAATGTCATTCTGTTGCATTATCAGATGAAACCTAAGTAAAGCTTTGACAGTGTAAGGTTGAAGATTCTATAGAAATGCTATTAATTACCTTTACTCTATGATTTGTTATCCAGTGTTATGGATGTAAAGAAATGTCTTAACTACTACTATTTATATGGTGGCTTTAACGTAGAACGATGTCTCAAAATGCTTTTAGTGAAAGATTGAATGTTGTGTCAAGGCCTGGAGATCTCCTCAGAATGTTGAGTTAATGGTAAATCTTTAGCCCATTATTTACAGTAAATCGATACAGAATCGATGAGTAATTATGGGCCATGCCCATTTCCTTCAGTCAGTTGATTTATATTGATCAACCCTAAAGCAAAATGACATCACAGCAGACACATCTGAGATTTCCCTTCAATGCATCCTACAGCGTATATCAAATGCAAAGGTGTACGTGTTTAATCAGCAGCGCTGACACTCTGAAGCTCATTATTTATCAGTAGTGGAGTAAGCCCTATTCATTTTTTCCTCATTACTTAAGGCCTTAGTGTTTGTGAAGATAAGTTGTTCAATTAAAAAAAAATATTTAAATCAAATCTTTACAGGGAAAGTATCCAGATTATTATAATGGTCCAGGCCAGCACCTTCAGAAGTTAAAATAAATAAGCTCAATATCAAGTATTCACAATTTGACCCGAAACCATAATTTGTACCTGCCTGGGGCTCAGGCTCTGCACTAGAGAGGGTGTTGGAAGGAGAAGCACAGTTCAAACTCGGAGATCTGGCTTTAGAAACGAGGCAATACTGGGAATTGGCAAGAGGTATACAGGTTTCCGTGAATCGACTCGGTCGGGCCTTATATGGATACGCATATCAGTCTAAATAGCTCACATTTCTTGCTAAAACCAGACATTAATTACGTGCATCTTAACACTACAAATTCAAACAGCAATAACAAGGACAGACAGAAAGAAAATTCACTTGAACATTCTGCCTTTGTTTGTTCCTTCTCAAAGTCCTAGGCAACTTCTTGAGCCGGGTTCCTCCCCTCTGGATCAGCAGCACTCTCTAGACAGCGGAAGTCTGCTCTCCCGCCGGTGCTGCCTTCCCCGACAGGCTCCCTGAAATGTTGTCCGAGTCCAGCAGCTCTACGATGCTGTATGGGGAGCAATCCTCCAGACCAAGCTTCCCGGACAACCAGCCGCAGAAACCTTTCTCCAAGTCCCGCACTGCCTGCCACCACTCACCAAATGACCAGGAAATCTGTGTCACGGTTGTGTACACGCCGAGGGACACCGACACCGCCACGATTAGCACCGGGTAAAAAATAATTAGAAAGGGGCAAATTGTAATCTTATGCCAGAAGGTGCGCTCTTCATTGTAAACCAGGAAAATGTTATACCAGGTGATGGTCCCATAATAAAAGGACATGACAAAGGACAAGACAAAGACCACTGGAGCACACAGCAGGCTCCACAGGACAACATGAGGACCCCGATACAGCCCCACATCACACGCCTTCTTCTCGCCTTCTTCCTCGGGCTGTGGGGGCTCCTTGGACTTGGCTAGTTCCTGGAGCTCTTTCTCAGTCAGTGTTACGTGGATGTCCACCATCTGCCCCTTCTTCTTGCCCCGAGTGATTGTGCCAGTTAGCGTCACATATCTGCTGTCAGCAGGCACGCTCCACCCACCTACACCACAAACAAGATTTTACCGATCAGTAATAGAAAATAAATATTTTCTCCCCATTTCATTTTGAGGCTCAGGTGGTGATCACACACAAGTCAACATTATGTATAGTGTTCCTTCTTCAGTGACGTTACAAAGAGGGTCAAGAGCAGCAGCCACCAGTCCAGAATATATTTGTAGAGCAGACCTGCCCAGGCACACTCACCAGAAATAGCAACACCAGATCACTGCATGGCCATTCAGCCCATCAAGTTCAGTCATTTTATTAGCCTACTGCAGCTTTTTTTATTCCCAATTTTCTGCCCTCTCTCCAGGTCCCTTACCATCCTTGGTTCTGAAGTTACATCGCTCCCTTTAAACACCTCAATTGATTCTATACATGATCTCTGGGCAGGGTATCCCATGATTTCACATCATACGCACTGGTTTAGCTCAAATGTTATGTCCCCTTGTTCTAGATTATCCTACAAAAGGGAAAATGGTTTCCGTATCTACCTGATCACTTCCCTTCATTATTTCAAACACACAATCAAATCACCCCTCAGCCTCATCTGGAGGGAATACAGTCTAAGTTTACCCAGTTTCATCACAGGTTAGTCCCCCTCCTCCCACATACCACCCGGTGAGTTGTCACTAGACTTCATTCAATGTCAGTGTATCTTTCCTAAGTTTGGATGTTCAAAACTGAATAGACCAAATGAGATCTGACCAGAATATTCTATACCTCTTGCTTGAAGCCCTATATTCCATTAATCTTTTCAATTGCTTTTCACACAAATGCAAACTAGCTTCAATGATTTACATAAGTGGACCCTTAAACCTCTTTGTTCATCTACACCCCCAGTGCTTCCCAATTAGACTCTATTCCTCACTGCCAAGCTCACATCCAAAATGCTGCAAATACATGACACATCAGCATCTGAAAAGAGAAAGGATGGGTTAACGTTTCTGATGCAGACTGTATGTCAGAACTGGAAGATAAGCAAAGCTGGGGTGGGGTAAGAGAGGGAGAAAGCGAACAGGTACAGGACTCAGGTCCCAGAGAAGCAGTTAACAGGTTAAATGACTGAAAACAGTTTTTTCTGAAAAAACAAACTTGCATTTTCTCCAGCGCCTTTCACCACCTCAGGACGTCCCAAAGAGCTTCACAGCCAATGAGGTACTTTCGAAACATTGTCACTGTTGTAATATAGGGAAATGTGGCAGCCAATTTGTGCCTAGCAAGATTCCACAAACAGAAATGAGATAAATGATCAGATAATCTGTTTGAGTGATGCAGGTTGAAGGATTAGGATCGGTAACAAGAGGACACAGATTTCAGATAATTGGCAAAAAGAATGAGAGCTTTTTACAGCGAGTTGTTGTGATCTGGAACGCGCTGCCTGAAAGGGCGGTGGAAGCAGATTCAATAGTAACTTTCAAAAGGAAAAACTTGTAGGGTTATGGGGAAAGAGCAGGGGACTGGGACTAATTGGAGAGCTCTTTCAGAGAGCCGGCACAGGCACGAAGGGCTGAATGGCCTCTTACTGTGCTGTATTATATGATAAATGTTGGCCAGGGCACCAGGAAAACTCCCCTACACTTCTTTTACATCCACCCGAGGTGGCAGACAGGGCCTTGGGTTCAACATCTCATCCAAAAGGCATCCTCCACCTTCCATAGGGGGAGGGGCACTAGGATGAAGCATTCGAAAGGAGAAACAAGGTGCAGAGAGGACTGGGAGAGGCAAATAGCACTAGAGTAAAGAATAGTTCAGAAATAGGAGGATCAGACAGGGGCAAATGCGAGGAAGACAAAGATGGGCTTGGAGTTTACATGCGTAAATGCACGGAGCCTGGTGAATAAGGTTGGTGAGCTGCAGGCACAAGTCACCACATGGGACTATGATATAGTGGTAATAACAGAGACCTGGCTCAAACAAGGGGAGGATTGGGAACTTAATATTCCTGGCTACAAGATAGTCAGGAAAGATAGAGAAGGGGGGGGTGGGGGATTGATCAAAGATACTGTTCCAGCACTAGAAAGGGAGATGCATTTGAGGGTTCAAAGACAGAATCTATTTGGTTAGAATTAAGGAACAACAGAGGAGCTGTGACCCTGCTGGGTGTCTATTACAGGCCACCAAATAGTGGGAAGGAGATTGAGGAGCAAATTTGCAGGTAAATTACAGAAAGATGCAAGAACGTTAAAGTAGTGATAATGGGGGACTTCAATTATCCTAATATAAACTGAGATAATAGTGTAAAGTGAAAAGAAGGGGAGGAATTCCTGAAATGTGTACAGGAGAACTTCCTTGATCAGTGTGTTTCTAACCCAATGAGTAAACAAGCAAAAATAAAAAGCCCATGGGATTAAAGGGACAGCGGCAGCAAGGATACAAAACTGGCTAAGCGTCAGAAAGCAGAGAGTCGTGGTGAATGGCTATTTTTCAGACTGATGGAAGTATAGTGGTGTCCCCAGGGGTCGGTATGAGGACCGCTGCTCTTTTTGATATATTAATGACCTGGACTTGGGTATACAGGGCATAATTTCAAAGTTTGCAGATGACACAAAACTCAAATGTAGTAAACAATGAAGAGGATAGTAACAGACTTCAGGAGGGCAGCGACAGACTGGTGAAATGGGCAGACACATGGCAGGTGGAATTTAACACCGAGAAATGTGAAGTGATTCATTTTGGTAGGAGAGGCAATATAAACTAAATGGTACAATTTTAAAGGGGGTGCAGGAACAAAGAGACCTGGGGGTGTACTTACACAAATCTTTGAAAGTGGCAGGACAAATCGAGAAGGCTGTTAAAAAGGCATACGGAATCCTTGGCTTTATTAATAGATAGAGGAAGAGAGTACAAAAGCAAGGAAGTTATTCTAAACCTTTATAAAACAATGGTTGGGCCCCAGCTAGAGAATTGTGTCCAAATCTGGGCTCCACTCTTTAGGAAGGATGTCGAGGCCTTGGAGAGGGTGCAGAGATTTACTAGAATGGTAACAAGGATGAGGACCTTCAGTTACGTGGATAGACTGGAGAAGCTGGGATTGTTCTCCTTAGAGCAGAGAAGCTTAAGGGAAGATTTGATTGAGCTGTTCAAAATCATGAGGGTTTTGATAGAGTAAATAAGGAGAAACTGTTTCCAGTGACAGGAGGGTCGGAAACCAGAGAACACAGATTGAAGGTATTTGGCAAAAGAACCAGAACCGACATGAGGAATAAAAAAAACTGATGGTGCAAGTTATGTTTTGAATATATCTATTAGATCTGTCCTTGGTCTTTATTTAAGTTAATTTTCTGTGGCTTTTTTCATAACTATCACCTGATTCTGGGATCATTCCAGTGAATCTTCACTGTACTATTCCCATTTCTTTAAGGGTTAATTACCCTTTAAGAAACATAACCAATTAGTTTGGAAAGATAAACATTACTGACACGATTAGTCAGAAACAAGCTATTTGGACCAACTAGTCTGTGTTGATGCGTATACTCCACACGAGCAATGTTCCCTCTGAGCTGCGTGGCCACGCAGCCCGGCCCGGCTTTCCAAGTGTGAAATCTCGTACATGCCAATACTGTGAATGGGCCGCGCAGCCCGTTAAAGGGACCACACACCCAAAAAAACAATTAGGGGGAACATTGCACACGAGTCTCCTCCCATTCCATCTACTTCATCTCAGCCTTTCAGCATATCTTTCTATTCTCTTTTCTGTCATGTACTCGTGTAGTTTCCTTTTGAAAGCATCTAAGCTATTTGCCTCAACCTCTTCCTATGGCAGAGAGTTCCACATTCTAACCACTCGAGTAAAGAAATTTCTCCTTATTTCTCTATTGGATTTATTCGTGACTATCTTGTATTTATGGATTCTCCTACAAGTGAAAACATTCTCTCCACATCTACCCTGTCCAACCCAGTCATAAATTTAAAAACCTCTATCAGGTTACCTCAAACTCTTCTCTTTTCTAAAGAAAAAAGCCCCAACCTGTTCCATTTTTCCCAATAGCTGTAATCTCTCAATTCTGGTACCATCCTTGTAAATATTTTTGCACTTTCTCCAGTGCTTCTATGTCCTTTTTATAGTATTGAGACAAGAACTAGTGCACTGTGCTCCAAGTGCAGCCTGACCAGGTTCATAAGAACATAAGAAATAGGAGCAGCAGTAGGCCTTACTGCCCCTCGAGCCTGCTCCGCCATTCAATAAGATCATGGCTGAAACTTTATATCATCCCGCCCGATCCCCATATCCCTTGATTCCCTTAGTGCCCAAAAATCTATCGCTCACAGTCTTGAATATACTCAACGACTGAGCCTCCACAGCCCTCTGGGGGAGAGAATTCCAAAGATTCACAACACTGCTAGTGAAGAAATTTCTCCTGATCTCAGCCCTAAATCACCTTAAAAAAGGTAATAGGGCAGTGACGAAGGTGACATCGGGAAAAAATAGAAAAAAGTGAAAGCTAAAGGCGTTATATCTGAATGCGCGAAGCATTCACAACAAAATAGATGAATTAACAGCAGAGATAGAAATAAATGGGATCGATTGAAAAGCCATTACTGAGAAATGGTTCCAGGGTGACCAAGGTTGGGAACTAAATATTCCAGGATACTTCACCTTTAGAAGAGACAGGCAGTATGGAAAAGTGTGTGGGGGTGGGAGTAGCCCTGATGATAAAGGATGGGATAGAGACTGTAGAGAGAAAGGATCTTAGCTCTGAAAATCAAGATGTAGAATCAGTTTGGGGGGAGCTAAGAAACAAGGGGCAGAAAACACTGGTGGGAGTAGTTTATAGGCCCTCTAACTTGTAGTGTCAGACAGAGTATAACTCAGGAATTAGAGGCGTATGTAACAAGGGTAATAGAGTAACTGTGGGGCACTTTAATTTTCATATAGACTGGGCAAACCAAACTGGCAGTAATAGCGCATTCAAGATAGTTTTCTAGATCAGCAGCTCGAGGAACCAACTGGGGAACCGGCTATTTTAGAAACATAGAAGATAGGAGTAGGCCATTCGGCCCCTCGAGCCCGCTCCGCAATTTAATGAGATCATGGCTGATCATCCAAATTCAGTACCCTGTCCCTGCCTTCTCCCCATATCCCTTTAGCCTTAAGAAATATATTTTAACTAATTTGGCAGAGGGATGGGCACCAGGATGTAGCATTAGAAAGCAGAAACAAAGTGCACAAAGGATTGGGAGAGACAGATAGCACTAGAGTAAGAAATAGTACAGTATTAGGTCGGGTCAGACTAAGAGAATACAAGGTGGTCTAAGGCAGGTTTACAGTGCATGTGTGTGAATGAACGAAGTGTGGTAAATAAGGTTGGTGAGCTGCAGGTGCAAACAGTCACATGCTACAGTCACATAGACATAGAAGATAGGAGCAGGAGTAGGCCATTCGGCCCCTCGAGCCTGCTCCGCCATTCAATGAGATCATGGCTAATTATCCAAATTCAGTACCCTGCCCTGTCCCTGCCTTCTCCCCATATCCCTTGATCCCTTTAGCCTTAAGAAATATATCTAACTCCTTCTTGAATATATTTAAAGAATTGGCCTCCACTGCCTTCTGTGGTAGAGAATTCCACAGGTTCAGCACTCTCTGGGTGAAGAAATTCCTCCTCATCTCTGTCCTAAATGGCTTACCCCTTATCCTTAGACTGTGACCCCTGGTTCTGGACTCCCCGGCCATCGGGAACATCCTTCCTGACACCAATCTATATATATAAATCGGTACTTCTGTCATTCTCTCTGTCTCTCTGTCTGTCATCGCGTGTGCGTTGCGGGTATGCACTCGAAAGTTACAGGGCGTACCTATGCGCGCGTTACCTCCAAAGAAAGCTTACGCTTCCGAGACGGTTTTAAGCGTATTTACGTTTCGGCCGGGCTAAAATTGCACCCGCGGTATCCCAAAAACCTTCAACATTCCGCTCATTAGCATCTCATTATCCGCTCATTAGCGACAGAATGACCTCGAGCTCGACCAATCGTACGCCGGGTTGCTGGCGTGTGCCACCGGGCCAATCGGTGCGCGTGGCCGGGCTTTATCGTTCTGAACCGAGGTGAGTCGCCGCCATCTTGATTCCAAACTTTTCCTTTCTTTTTCCCGCTTTCTGCATCTTAAAAAAAAAACGTTGCTTTTAAAACACATATTGTTTTTAAAAAAAATGATTTAGAAAGTAATTAACTTATCTAATCTCATTAATTTTCCTACCTTTCCCCGTTTTTCCAGGTAGGCCTAGAAGCCTCGGCGTCTCCTCCGCACCCACGCCCGAGCTAGGCACCTCCCGGCCCCACTCGAAGGCTGGAGGGCCGAGCCTCAGCCCAGCGCCGCTAGGGTGCGCGCGCAGCAGGAGCTGAGACGTCTCTCTCTGCCGGGGCTTGCTGAGCATCCAGCATTACCCTGGCAACGGGCGCAATCGGCGGTCTTCACCTCGGGGGGGTCGCGACCCTCGGGGGGGGGCGCCCGCCGCCCTCGCTCCCCTCCGCCCCCCCTCCCTCCCTTCCCCTCCCCGCCCTCCCTTCCCCCCCGCCCTCCCCCCTCCCTGCCCTCCCCCCCCCTCCTCCTCCCCCCTCCTCCCTTCCCCTCCCCTCCCCCCCTTCCCCTCCCTCTCTTCCCCGCCCTCCTCCTCCCCCGCCCTCCCTTCCCCTCCCCTCTCTCCCCTCCCCTCCCCCCCGCCCTCCCTTCCCCTCCCTCCCTTCCCCTCCCCTTCCCCTCCCTCCCTTCCCCTCCCCTCCCTCTCTTCCCCCACCCCTCCCTCTCTTCCCCCCCTCCCCTCCCCCCTCCCTCTCTTCCCCCACCCCTCCCTCTCTTCCCCCCAGTCGCTCTCTCTCTTCCCCCCCAGTCGCTCTCTCTCTTCCCCCCCAGTCGCTCTCTCTCTTCCCCCCCAGTCGCTCTCTCTTCCCCCCAGTCGCTCTCTCTCTTCCCCCCAGTCGCTCTCTCTCTTCCAACAACAACATGCCCTCGAAAAAGCCTCGGCACCGCCGGGCACTTCAGCTAGTGATACTATAAAAGGGCAAACAGTCACATGGGAATATTATGTCGTGGCGATAATGGAGACCTGGCTAAATAAAGGGCAGGATTGAGTTTTAAATATTCCTGGATATAAGATGTTCATGAAAGATAGGGAAGGAAAGAAAGGCGGTGGGGTGGCAGTATTGGTTAAGAAGAATGTTACAGTGCTGGAGAGAATGTCCTGGAGGGGTCATAGAAAAAAATAGAAAAATAGGAGCAGGAGTAGGCCATTCAAGCCTGCTCCGCATTCAATATCATGGTTGATCTTCTATCTCAATATCATATTCCCGCTCTCTCCCCATACCCCTTGATGCCAAGGACAGAATCTATTCGGTTGGAGTTAAGAAATAAGAGGTGCCATTACACTACTAGGTGTATTCTATAGGCCAGCAACTAGTGGGAAAGATATAGAAGAGCAAATCAGCAGGGAAATTACAGAGAGGTGCAAGAAATTTAGAGCTGTAATAATGAGGGACTTCAATTATTCTAATATAGACTGGGATAATAATAGTATAAAGGGCAGAGATGGGGAAGAATTTCTGAAGTGTTCAGGCAAATTTTCTTGATCAGTAAGTTTCCAGCCCAACGAGGAAGGAGGCATTGCTGGATCTGGTTCTGGGGAATGAGGTAGGTCAAGTGGAGTAAGTGTCAGTAGGTGACAATAGTATCATAAGGTTTAGGTTAGCTATGGAAAAGGACTGGGAGCAATCTAGAGTAAAAATACTTAATTGGAGGAAGGAAAATTTCAGTAGCTTGAAAACAGATTTGACCCAGGTAAATTGGAATCAAAGATTGGCAGGCAAAACTGTAATCGAACAATGGGCTGCCTTTAAAGAGGAGATAGTTCGGGTACAGTCGAGGTATATTCCCACGAAGGGGAAAGGCAGGGCAACTGAAACCAGAGCTCCTTGGATGACGAAAGAGATAGAGTAAAATGAAGCAGAAAAAGGGCACGTATGTCAAATGTCGGGTTGAGAATACAACTGAGAATCAGGCTGAATATAGAAAGTTCAGAGGGGAAGTGAAAAAGAAAATAAGAGGGAAAAGAGAGAATGAGAGACTAGGTTGGCAGCTAACATAAAAAGGTAATCCAAAAGTCTTCTATAGGCATATAAATAGAAAACGGGTAGTAAGAGGAGGGGTGGGACCGATTAGCGACCAAAAAGGAGACCTACACATGGAGGCAGAGGGTATGGCTGAGGTACTAAATGAGTACTTTGCATGTGTCTTTACCAAGGAAGAGGATGCTGCCAAAGTAATAGTGAAAGAGGAGGTAGTGGAGATACTGGATGAGATAAAAATTGATAAAGAGGAGGTACGAGAAAGGCTGTCTGAATTTAAAGTTGATCAGTCAGCAGGACCGGATGGGATGCATCCTAGGATGCTGAGGGAGGTTAAGGAGGAATGGCCATAATCTTCCTTCAATACAGGAGTGGTGCCAGAGGACTGGAGAATTGCAAATGTTACACTCTTGTTCAAAAAAGGGTGCAAGGATAAACCCAGGAACTACAGGCCAGTCAGTCTAATCTCAGTAGTGGGGAAGCTTTTGGAAACAATACTCTGGGACAAAATTAAAGAGTCACTTGGACAAGTGTGGATTAATAAAGGAAAGCCAGCATGGATTTGTTAAAGGCAGATCAAGTTTAACTAACTTGAACAAGTTTTTTGGATGAAGGTTGATGAGGGCAATGCGGTTGATGTGGTGTACAAAAAGTGTTTGATAAAGTGCCACATACCTGTAATAGGCTTACCAGCAAAGTTGAAGCCCTTGGAATAAAAGGGACAGTGGCAGCATGGATATGAAATTGGCTGAGTGACAGGAAACAGAGTAGTGGTGAACGGTTGTTTTTCGGGCTGGAGGAAGGTATACATTGATGCTCCCTAGGGGTCGGTACTAGGAACACTGCTTTTCTTGATATATATTAATGACTTATATTAATGACGTGTACAGGGTACAATTTCAAAATTTGCAGATGACGCTAAACTTGGAGGTATAGTGAGGAGGAGAGTGATAGACTTCAGGAAGACAGACAGGCTGGTGGAATAGGTGGACACATGGCAGATGAAATCGAACGTAGAAATGTGCAAAGTGATACATTTTGGTAGGAAGAACAAGGAGAGGCAATATAAACTAAAGGGTACAATCCTAAAGGGGGTGCATGAACAGAGAGACCTGGGGGTATATGTGCACAAATAGTTGAAGGTGGTAGGGCAGGTTGAGAAAGCACTTAAAAAAAACTTATGGGATCCTGTGCTTCATGAATAGAGGCAGAGTACAGCGGCTGACCTGGGAGTGGAGTGAGGAGCGAGGCCCGACCAGAGCGGACCTGCGTGAGGTACGAGCAGCGCAGCGACTTTAAAAGGAGTGAGGCGAGGCATACCAATTCAGCAGCAGGGAAGAGAGGTAAAAAGTAATCCAAGTGTGACGTCACCAGGAAGCAGGTAAGTGATTGGTTGGTGAGTATTTCTCTCTCCTTTTCATTACAAGCTTAAATTCTGCGGTTTATATTTTCTTGGGTCTCTGTGGTGTAGTGGGGACAGTTGGTAAATAAGCGCCCTAGAGTATATCTTTAACTGGTGGTACTGAATTAATTTAAAATTAATTAAAGGGGTAAGTCATGCCAGGAGAGCCCAGCCCCGTGTTATGCTCCTCTTGCTCTATGTGGGAATGCAGGGATGCTGCCAGTGTCCCAGACGACCACGTGTGCTAGAAATTCATCCAGCTGCAGCTACTAACAGGCCATATTGAGGCGCTGGAGTTGCGGATGGATGGGTTGTGCCGCATTCACGATGCTGAGAAGGTCGTGGATTGCACGTTTGATGAGTTGGTCACACCGCAGGGTAGGGCTGCACAGGCAGAAGGGAAATGGGTGACCACCAGACGGAGCAATAGAAGCAGGCAGGTAGTGCAGGGGACCCCTGTGGCCATCCCCCTTTCAAACAGATATACCAATTTGGATACTGTTGAGGGGGATGACTCACCAGGGGAAGGCAGCAGCAGCCAACTTCCTGGCACCAGGGGTGCTTCTGCTGCTCAAGAAGGGAGGAAAAAGAATGGGAGAGCAATAGTGGTAGGGGATTCTATCGTAAGGGGAACAGATAGGCGTTTCTGTGGCCGTAGACGTGACTCCAGGATGGTTTGTTGCCTCCCTGGTGCCAGGGTCAAGGATGTCACTGAACGGCTGCAGGGCATTCTGAAGGGGGAGGGTGAACAGGCAGAGGTCGTGGTTCACATTGGGACCGACGACATAGGTAGGAAGAGGGATGAGGTCCTGCAGCAAGAATTTAGGGAGCTAGGTAGCAGATTAAAGAGCAGGACCTCAAAGGTTGTAATCTCTGGATTACTCCCGGTGCCACGTGCTAGTGAGTATAGGAATAGGAGGATAGAGCAGATAAATGTGTGGCTAAAGAGTTGGTGCAGGAGGGAGGGCTTTAGTTTCCTGGATCACTGGGCCTGCTTCTGGGGAAGGTGGGACTTGTACAAGTCGGACGGGTTGCACCTGAACCAGAGCGGGACAAATATCCTTGCGGGGAGGTTTGCTAGCACTGTTCGGGGGGGGTTTAAACTAAAATGGCAGGGGGTTGGGAACTTGAGCAGGGAGACAGAGGAAAGGAAAACAGGGATAAAATCAAAAGATAGGAAGGAGAAAAACAAGTGGCAGTCAGAGAAATCAACGGTTTAAATCAAACGTGGCCACAGTAAATAATAATTCTAATAGGTCTAAGAGCATTAAAAAAACAAGCCTGAAGGCTTTGTGTCTTAATGCGAGGAGCATTTGTAATAAGGTGGATGAATTGGCTGCGCAAATAGAGGTAAACAAATATGATTTGGTTGGGATTACGGAAACGTGGCTCAAGGATGGCCAAGACTGGGGACTCAACATCCAGGGGTATTCGATATTCAAGAAAGATAGGCAAAAAGGAAAGGGAGGTGGGGTAGCATTACTGGTTAAAGAAGGGATTAATACAATTGTAATGAAGGATATTAGCTCTGATGATGTGGAATCTGTATGGGTAGAATTGAGAAATACTAGGGGGAAAAAAACATTAGTGGGAGTGGTATATAGACATCCAAACAGTAAGGCGGAGGTTGGGGATGGCATTAAAAGGGAAATTAAAGAAGCGTGCAATAAGGGCACAGCAGTCATCATGGGTGACTTTAATCTACATATAGATTGGGCCAACCAAATTAGTAACAATACTGTGGAGGAGGAATTCCTGGAGTGTTTACGGGATGGTTTCCTGGACCAATATGTCGAGGAACCAACCAGAGATCAGGCCATCTTAGACTGGGTATTATGTAACGAGAAAGGATTAATTAGCAATCTTGTTGTACGAGGCCCCTTGGGTCAGAGCGATCATAATATGATCGAATTCTTCATTAAGATGGAGAATGAAGTAGTTGACTCAGAGACAAGGGTCCTCAATTTAAATAAAGGAAACTACGATGGTCTGAGGCACGAGTTGGGTGGGATTGATTGGGGAATGTCACTCAAAGGGTTGACGGTGGATAGGCAACGGCAAACATTCAAAGACCGAATGGATGAGCTACAGAATTTGTTCATCACAGTTTGGCATTAAAAAAAAGGTGACTCAACCGTGGCTAACAAGGGAAATTAGGGATAGCATAAGATCCAAGGAGACGACATATAAATTGGCTAGAAAAAGCAATAATCCTGAGGATTGGGAGCAGTTTAGGAGTCAACAAAGGAGGACAAAGAGATTAATTAAGAAAGGGAAAATAGAATAGGAGAGTAAGCGAGCAGGGAACATAAAAACTGACTGCAAAAGCTTTTATAGATATGTGAAGAGAAAAAGATTGGTGAAGTCAAGCGTAGGTCCCTTACAGTCAGAATCAGGGGAATTTATAATGGGAAACAAGGAAATGGCAGACCAACTAAATACATACTTTGGTTCTGTCTTCACAAAGGAGGACACAAATAACCTCCCAGAGATGTCGGGGAACATAGGGTCTGATGAAAGGGAAGAACTGAAAGAAATCAGTATTTGTAGGGAAATGGTGTTAGGAAAATTGATGGGACTGAAGGCTGATAAATCCCCAGGGCCTGATGATCTACATCCCAGGGTACTTAAGGAAGTGGCCCTAGAGATAGTAGATGCATTGCTGGTCATCTTCCAGAACTCGATAGACTCTGGAACAGTACCCATGGATTGGAGGGTAGCTAATGTTACCCCACTATTCAAAAAAGGTGGTAGCGATAAAGCGGGGAATTATAGACCGGTAAGCCTGACATCGGTAGTGGGGAAAATGCTAGAGTCTATTATAAAAGATGTAATAGACGAGCACTTGGAAAACAGTGACAGGATCGGACAAAGTCAACATGGATTTACAAAAGGTAAATCATGCTTGACTAATCTACTGGAATTTTGAGAGGATGTAACTGGTAAAATAGATAAGGGAGAACCAGTGCGTGTGGTGTATTTGGACTTTCAGAAGGCTTTCGATAAGGTCCCACATAAGAGATTAGCGTGCAAAATTAAGGCACATGGGATTGGGGGCAAGGTATTGACTTGGATAGAGAACTGGTTGGCGGACAGAAAGCAAAGAGTTGGAATAAACGGGTCGTTTTCCGAGTGGCAGGCAGTGACTAGTGGGGTACCGCAAGGATCGGTCCTTGGACCCCAGCTGTTCACAATATATATTAATGATCTGGACGAGGGAATTGGATGTAATATCTCCAAATTTGCAGACGACACAAAGCTGGGTGAGAGGGTAAGCTGTGAGGAGGATGCCGTGAAACTCCAGTACGATTTGGAGAGATTGGGTGTTTGGGCAGAAACATGGCAAATGCACTATAATGTGGATAAATGTGAGGTTATCCACTTTGGTGGTAAAAACATGAAGGCTGATTATTATTTGAATGGCAATAGATTGGGAGAAGGGGAAGTGCAAAAAGACCTGGGTGTCCTTGTGCACCAGTCGCTGAAGGTAAGCATGCAGGTGCAGCAGGCGGTTAAGGCGGCAAATGGTATGTTGGCCTTCGTAGCAAGAGGGTTCGAGTACAGGAACAAGGATGTCTTGCTACAGTTGTACAGGGCCTTGGTGAGACCGCACCTTGAGTATTGTGTGCAGTTTTGGTCGCCTTACCTGAGGAAGGACGTTCTTGCCATGGAGGAAGTGCAGCGAAGATTCACCAGGTTGATACCTGGGATGGCAGGAATGACGTATGAGGAGAGATTGTGTCGATTGGGCTTATACTCACTGGAGTTTAGAAGATTGAGAGGGGGTCTCATCGAAACCTATAAAATTCTGTCAGGTCTGGACAGACTAGATCCAGGAAGGATGTTTCTGATGGCCGGGGAGTCCAGAACCAGGGGTCATAGTCTAAGGATAAGGGGTAAGCCATTTAGGACAGAGATAAGGAGGAATTTCTTCACCCAGAGAGTGGTGAACCTGTGGAATTCTCTGCCACAGAGGGCGGTGGAGGCCAGTTCATTAAATATATTCAAGAAAGAGTTGGATATATTTCTTAAGGCTAAAGGGATCAAGGGATATGGGGAGAAGGCAGGGACAGGATACTGAATTTGGATGATCAGCCATGATCTCATTGAATGGCGGAGCAGGCTCGAAGGGCCGATTGGCCTACTCCTGCTCCTATCTTCTATGTTTCTATGATGACCCTTTATAAAACACTGGTTCGGCCTCAACTGGATTATTGTGTCCAATTCTGGACACCACACTTTAGGAATGATATGAAGGCCTTAGAGACGGTGCAGAAAAGATTTCCAAGAATGATTCCAGGAATGAGAGATTTTAGTTACGTGGATAGACTGGAGAAGCTGGGCTTGTTCTCCTTAGAGCAGAGACGGTTGAGGGGAGATTTGATGGAGGTGTTCAAAATCATGAGGGGTCTAGACAGAGTCGATAGAGAGAAACTGTTCCCATTGGCGGAAGAGTCAAGGACCAAAGGACACAGATTTAAGGTGATTGGCAAAAGAACCAAAGGCAACATGAGGAAAAACCTTTTTATGCAGCGAGTGGTTAGGATCTGGAATGCACTGCCTGAAAGGATGGAGGAGGCAGACTCAATCGTGGCTTTCAAAAGGAAATTGGTTAAGTACCCGAGGTGAAAAAATTTGTAGGGCTACGGGGAAATATGACTGGCTGAAGTACTCCTGCAGAGAGCCGGCATGGGCTCGACAGGCTGAATGGCCTCCTTCTGTGCTGTAACCATTTTATGATTCTACATGAAGATTTCCCTTTGGTCCTTAATAGGCCCAACTTTTTCTCGAGCTAACCACTTACACTTTATATATTTATAAAATGTTTTAGGGTTCAGTTTAATGTTGCCTGTTAATCTTTTCTCGTAACCTCTCCTTGCCTCCCGTATTAACTCTTTCAGTTCCCTCCTGTACTTTCCATGATATTCCGGTTATTTCCTGAATCTTGCTCCTGACGTGTGTCATAAGCCTCCTTTTTCTGTTTTATTTTAACTTTTATTTCCTTTGTCATCCATGGCACATTAGTTTTGAATGCTCTACCTTTTCCCTTCAAAGGAATATGCCTAGTTTGTGCCTGAACTATCTCTTCCCAGAGTGTCCTCCATTGCTCCTTTACCCTGGAATCACCTTTTCCAGTCTACCCTTCTTAAATCACTGAAATTACCTCTTCCCCAGTTGAGAATTTTTACCTTCGATATTTTCTGCTCTCTTTCCATTATTACTTTAAACCGAATTATGTTGTGGTCACTGTTAGCTCGATAACGTCCTACTGTAACACACTCCACTTGCCCTATTTCATTTCCCAGAACCAGATCCAACACAATTTCCTTCCTTGTTGGACTGGAAACATATTGGGCCAGAAATTCCAGGCCAGTAGCGTGAGTACGGTCGGCTTACTCACGCTTCTGGCCGTTGGAAATGCCGGCGTTCAGCATGAACAGCGCATGCGGGGAACGCCGGCATTTCCAGACCTCGAGCGCGTGCGACTGCACAGGCAGCGCTTGCGCAGTGAACTTCGTGGATTTCATTCATGAAATCCGTGAGGTTAAGTCCTTAGAAGTTACACTGAAAAAAAGCAAGTGTAAAGTGGTTCATTGGCTGCGGAGGAAGATATATTTTATCGTGGAGCTTTTGAAATGCAATATTTTTGTTTGGGAAAGGGAGGGAAGTTATTTTAAGAAATTTTAAGTAAGTTTTAAAGTTAAAATTTTTTTTAATTTTTTTTTAAGGGTTTTCAGAATGGTAGGTAGAAGGAGCAATTGTGGCTGTGTGAATGGAATGTGAGAATGAGTTATGTATGTATGTCCACATATATTCCTTTACGTATATGTATGTATGTTTTATATTCCTTTACTATGAATGTATGTTTTTAATTATGATTTTCCAATAAGTTACTTTCTCTGAAAGTCATAATTAAATAATACATTCGTACACATAAGTAAAGGAATATATACATAACACGCAAAGGAATATATACAGACATACATACTTTCAGAAGCTCCACGATAAGAAATATCTTCCTCCGCAGCCTCTTTAGCAATTGTACCCATGCTTTTTTCATGTGTAAGTTGTAATGACTGGACCTCACTGAAAGCATTAATGAAAGCGGCGAATTATACTGCGCACGCGCTGCATGTGCAGTCGCACGCGTTCTGCCTCTGAACCCCTTCGTTCAGAGGACAGGAAATGCCGGTTTTCCCCACATGCACTGTGCATGCTGAAAACCGGCATTTCATCCGGCCAAATGCGTAAGTACCCCGACCGTACTAGCGCATTTGGAAGGGAATTATTGGGCCAACATTTTACATGTCAATAAAATAAAAAATTTAACACTTGCACGACTTGCCCCCTCGCATCTGCGACTGAGGGTCCAAGGAGGTCCATTGCGCAAGAGGTCATCATCGGACGTATCCTCACACTGTTCCCTTTGGGGAACTGTATGAAGTGGTGGAAGGATTTATGGCCGTGATTAACGCTCATTCCGTGACCGTAACCATCTTTGAACCAGCCATTAGGGTGGTTAGCCCTATGGCGGGAGGGTTTTACGGGCTCCCACAACCCATCTGAGGGGGGGGGGCCACCAACACCCACGGACGCAAGTATCCCGCTGGATGTCCACCCAGAATTTAAAGTTGGAGCTCCGACTCCACTTGCCGGGACTGTCTGGAGTGGGGTTCAAAACCCTACTCCTTCTGGCCCAGCGGCGGGGATGCTTACTGCTACGCAAAAGGCCCACTCCGCACAAAAGGTGACACCCATACGTTTCCTGCGCCTTTTCCCTCCCCGTGACTGGAGCCCTATGCTGCCATTTCACGTTGCTAATCGGATTGGGCGTTTGTCATAGCGGTAGGATCCCCGCCGCTGGGCCAGATCAGGGTAGGGTTTCGAACCCCGCTCCAGACAGTCCCGGCAAGTGGAGTCGGAGCTCCGGCTCTAAATTCTGGGTTGACATCCAGTGGAATATTTGCGTCCGTGGGTGTGGGTGACCCCCCCTCCTTGTATAGCTTGTGGGAGCCCGTAAAACCCTCCCGCCATAGGACTAACCGCCCTAATGGCTGGTTCAAAGACGGTTACGGTCACGGAATGAGCGTTAATCACGGCCATAAATCCTTCCACCACTTCATACAGTTCCCCAAAGGGAACAGTGTGAAGACACGTATGATGACGACATTGCTAAATAAAAAAAATGGAATTAAAAAAATTCTTTTAGGGCTTTTAAAAGTCTTTAAATTGCTTTAATTCTCTTTAAAACTACTTCAGATTACTCAAAATAATGTAAACATTTTAAAAAGTTTATAAAAGTTACCAAAATCTTCAAAAAACTTCCAAAAACCTATTTAAACTGCTGCTTTGCATGTAAAAAAGCAAAGCAGCTTGACAGAAACATTGGGGGCGTGTCCAGTGAAACTGAGACCTCAAGGGGCGTGTCTCACTTACACTGCACGCTCCTGGGTCCGCGCTGGCTGCACTCCTGGGCGGCGTGACGTCATACGCTGCCCGGGAATGTGCTTTCTATTTCTCCAAGTTCAGGCGTCCCAGAAGCTGATCGGCAGGAGCGCGGGGTAAGTGCAAATACGGGGCTTGCACGCGCTGCAAGCCCCGTTCTGGAATTTCTGGCCCATTGATCGAGAAAGTTCTCCTCTAGACAGATCAGAAATTCCTCTCCTTCCCTACCCGTAGCACTATATTAGGGTAATTAAAGTCTCCTAATAGTACTACGCTATTTTTGTTACACGCTGTTGAAATTTGCCAAAATATTGCTCATCTATCTCCTTCTCACTGTTTGGAGCTCTGTTTAAAAAAAAAACTCCCAACAATGTAACAGCTTCCCCTCTGTTCCTCAACTCAAGTTAAATAGATTCAGTTCTAGAACCATCTGGCATATCCTTTCTATTTAGAACTGTAACATCATCCTAATCAATACTGCCACACCCCCTCCTCTTTTTTCTTCTCTATCATTCCTGAATGCTCAGTAACCAGGAATATTGGCCCAGAAATTCCAGAACGGGGCTTGCAGCGCGTGCAAGCCCCGTATTTACACTTACCCTGCGCTACTGACGATCAGCTCCAGGGACGCCTGGACTTGATGAATGAAAAAGAATCCCGGGCAGCGTATGACGTCACGCCGCCCAGGAGTGCAGCCAGCGCGAAGCCAGGAGCGTGCAGTGTAAGTGAGACACGCCCCTTGAGGTCTCAGTTTCACTGGACATGCCCCAATGTTTCTGTCAAGCTGCTAAGGATTTTTACATGCAAAGCAGCAGTTTAAATAGGTTTTTGGAAGTTTTTTGAAGATTTTGGTAACTTTTATAAACTTTTTAAAATGTTTACATTATTTTGAGTAATCTGAAGTAGTTTTAAAGAGAATTAAAGCAATTTAAAGACTTTTAAAAGCCCTAAAAGAATTTTTTTAATTCCATTTATTTATTTAGCAATGTCGTCATCATACGTGTCTTCACACTGTTCCCTTTGGGGAACTGTATGAAGTGGTGGAAGGATTTATGGCCGTGATTAACGCTCATTCCGTGACTGTAACCATCTTTGAACCAGCCATTAGGGCGGTTAGTCCTATGGCGGGAGGGTTTTACGGGCTCCCACAAGCTATACAAGGAGGGGGGGCCACCCACACTCACGGACGCAAATATCCCACTGGATGTCAACCCAGAATTTAGAGCCGGAGCTCCGACTCCACTTGCCGGGACTGTCTGGAGCGGGGTTCGAAACCCTACCCTGATCTGGCCCAGCGGCGGGGATCCTACCGCTATGACAAAGGCCCAATCCGATTAGCAACGTGAAATGGCAGCATAGGGCTCCAGTCACGGGGAGGGAAAAGGCGCAGGAAACGTATGGGTGTCACCTTTTGTGCGGAGTGGGCCTTTTGCGTAGCAGTAAGCATCCCCGCCGCTGGGCCAGAAGGAGTAGGGTTTTGAACCCCACTCCAGACAGTCCCGGCAAGTGGAGTCGGAGTTCCAACTTTAAATTCTGGGTGGACATCCAGCGGGATACTTGCATCCGTGGGTGTTGGTGGCCCCCCCCCCCCTCAGATGGGTTGTGGGAGCCCGTAAAACCCTCCCGCCATAGGACTAACCACCCTAATGGCTGGTTCAAAGATGGTTACGGTCACGGAATGAGCATTAATCACGGCCATAAATCCTTCCACCACTTCATACAGTTCCCCAAAGGGAACAGTGTGAGGATACGTACGATGATGACCTCTTGCGCAATGCACCTCCTTGGACCCTCAGTCGCAGATGCGAGGGGGAAAGTCGTGCAATTGTTAAATTTTTCATTTTATTGACATGTAAAATGTTGGCCCAGTAATTCCCTTCCAACTGCGCGAGTACGGTCGGGGTACTTACGCATCTGGCCGGATGAAATGCCGGTTTTCAGCATGCACAGTGCTTCTGGGGAAAACCGGCATTTCCTGTCCTCTGAACGAAGGGGTTCAGAGGCAGAACGCGTGCGACTGCACAGGCAGCGCGTGCGCAGTATAATTCGCCGCTTTTATTACTGCTTTCAGTGAGGTCAAGTCCTTACAACTTACACATGAAAAAAGCATGGGTACAGTTGCTGCAGAGGAAGATATTTCTTATCGTGGAGCTTCTGAAAGTATGTATGTCTGTATATATTCCTTTGCGTGTTATGTATATATTCCTTTACTTATGTGTATGAATGTATTATTTAATTATGACTTTCAGAGAAAGTAACTTATTTGAAAATCATAATTAAAAACATACATTCATACACATTAGTAAAGGAATATAAAACATACATACATATACGTAAAGGAATATATGTGGACATACATACATAACTCATTCTCACATTCCATTCACAGCCACAATTGCTCCTTCTACCTACCGTTCTGAAAACCCTTTTTAAAAAAAAAAAGAAAAAAAAAATTTTTAACTTTAAAACGTACTTAAAATTTCTTAAAATAACTTCCCTCCCTTTCCCAAACAAAAATATTGCATTTCAGAAGCTCCATGATAAAATGTTTCTTCCTCCGCAGCCAATGAACCACTTTACACTTGCTTTTTTCAAGTGTAACTTCTGAGGACTTACCCTCACGGATTTCATGAATGAAATCTACGAAGTTCACTGCGCAAGCGCTGCCTGTGCCGTCGCACGCGCTCGAGGTCTGGAAATGCCGGTGTTCCCCGCATGCGCTGTTCATGCTGAACGCCGGCATTTCCAACGGCCAGATGCGCGAGTACCCCGAGCGCACTCACGCCTTTGGCCGCGAATTTCTGGCCCATTAAGAACCCATTCCTGGCCTTGTTTGAGCCATGTATCTGTTAATGCAACCACATCATAATCCCATGTGGCAATGTGTGCCTGCAGCTCACCAACCTTAGTCGTTACACTACGGACAATGACATGCATACAATTTAATACCTCCTTCGCTTAGGTTAAAAGTTCATTTGCCACTTAACTTCCTAGCCTGTAAGTTTTCTAATGTCTTCTTGTATTGTGTTGCATTCTTTCTTAATGTTGGCTATACCCTCCAGTTTGGTATCATCTGCAAGTTTTGATACTTGTTCCCAAGTCCAAATCATTAATGTAAATTACGACTAACAGTGGACCCAGCAGGGATCCTTGTGGAAGACCGCTTTCCACCTTCCTCCAATCTGAATAACTATTCTGTAGCCCTACCCTCTGCTTTCTATTTTTAACCAAATTGCTGTCCATTCAGGCATTTGTCCCCGACTCCAAATGTCCTAACCTTTGTCATGAGGCTACTGTGTGGTACCTTATCAAAGGCCTTTTGAAAATCCAAGTATATAACATCTACTGCATTACGCTTGTCTGCTCTTTCTGATACCTCTTGGATTAGTTAAGCCTTTTGGAATCCACGCTATTTATTATATTTTCTGTTTCTAGATGCTCTTCCATCACTTCTTTTAGTCTAGATTCCAGTATCTTTCCCATCACTGACATTAAGCTGACTGGTCTACAGTTCCCAGGTTTTGTTCGATCTCTTTTTTGTATATAGAATATCAGCTGTCCACCAGTCTTCTGGCATTATTTATCTCCTCTTCCATGGAACTTTTGTACATATAAACTAGTGCCTCTGCCATCACCTCCCTAGTTTCCTCCAGTATGCATGGGTGCATAACCATCCGGAGCTGGGGTTTTATCCTCTCAATTTTGCTAGTTTGCCAATTATTTTCTCCTTTTCTATCCCAACTATATTAATATTCTTTTTAAGCTGCTCCTCTAGTGAAATGTCCATTTTGTTATCTTTTTTAGTAAAAACTGAGGCAAAGTGGTTATTCAATACTTGTGCCATTTCTCTGTTGTTACCTCCGAGTTTATATTGCTCAACCTTGAGCGGCCTTATCCCGACTTTAATTTTCTTTTTGTTATTTGTGTCTATAGAACACGCTTTCTTTTTATATTCCTTGATAATGTGATTTTGTAATTTCTCTGCCTTCCTGATGTTTTTTTAAACTTCTCTCCCAAGTTCCTCATATTTCCTTTTGTCCTCCTCTCATTTAGTATCCAAGTACTTCTTGTATGTCCTTTTCTTTAGATTCAATTTTCCCTTCAGTTCTTCATTCATCCATGCTGCTCCATGATTAGTTTGCTTGTTTTGGCTCTCAGTGGAATACATTGATCTTGAACTCGATGTTTTTCAAGACTTTCTTCCAATTTACCTTCTTTAATTCCACCCTCTGCCTCATAATTTGCTCTTTTCCCATCCATTACCTCAGTCTTTGTCCTACTTATGTCACTCTTGGTCCTAATCTTGAACCATACCATGTTGTGATCACTACTACTAAGATGCTCTTCTACATGGACTTCTATCTGTTCTGGTTCATTACCCATTACAAGATCCAGCACTGATTATTTTCCTGTTGGACTTCTTGGGTACCAAGTGAGAAAGGAGTCCTGCATATACGGTGGGAACTCGATTCCCTTTTCTCCTTTCGCCACTGCTTCCTGCCAGTTTATTTGGGGTAGTGGAGATCTCCCATGATTATTCTTCGATGCCTGCTACTCCCCTCATAGATTTTCCAACATATTTCTTCCTCCAATTCCCTTCCACTATTTGGTGGTCTATAGTATACCCCTATTAGGGTGATGGATCCCTTGTCTTTTAACTCAATCCATATGGATTCTGTACCTTTCTTACTGCTAGTTGCATCCTTTTTTTCTACTGCCATATTATCTTTAACTAGTACAGCTACCCCACCTCCCCTCCTAAATATGTTATATCCGCAATATTTAGTTGCCAATCCTGTTCTCCATGTAGTCATGTTTCAGTCAACCCTACTATATCCAGACCCTCTACAAATTATTGCCTTCGGTACATCCATTTTGTTTTAAATGCTACATACATTGCTGTACCAACAGTTTAAATTGTTTTTTAGTATTCCTCCAGATTTGTTTTTAGTAGTTATTTTTCGTTTATGCTTTATGACTTCATCTGATCGCTGGCCATTCGTGTTATCCTTATTCGTTCCTTTAGTTTGTCCTTTACCTGATTCTTTTATTGTTCTGTTTCTGTAATTTCTAGCAGTTCCCTCCTCCCATGTTATTGTTTAAAGTCACATTTACAGCCCTAGATATCCTTTCTGCTAGGACTTTGGTCCCAGCCTGGTTCAGGTGCAGCCCATCTCAATAGTACAGCTCCTTCCAGTCAGTACTGGTGCCAGTGGCCCATGAAATGGAACTCCTCACACCACTCCTATAGCCACGTGTTGACTTTCCTAACCTGTTTGTCCCTATGCCAATCTGCACGTGGCTCAGGTAATTATCCTCTGAGTTCGATTAGTTTATTTAATATTTCTTTTTTTCTTTTAAATGTGGTTATATCATTTCTAATCTCATCCTCCAATGTCATGTCCAACTGATCCGTCTACCTGGTAAACACTGAAGCAAAATAATGGCCCAGAAATTCGGGTCCCAACGCGTGAGTACGGACGGAGTACTCATGTGTGGACCCGATGGAAGTGCCAGAATCTTGCACGCACTACGCATGCGCGGGAAACGGGCACTTCCGATCCTCTGAACCAAGGGGTTCAGAGGTCGAACGCGTGCGCGCGGGAGTCTGCGTGTGCACGTTGAACTTCCTTTTTGTTTTCAGGTTTTAATGTGCGGGTAAGTCTGTACATTTTAGAAATGTAAAAAGCAGCCATAAGGACTTCATTTTCAAAGGTAAGTGGTCAATTATTTAAAATAAAACATTTTTTCCACAGGTTTTTTTACTTTGAAATACTTTAAAGCAAGGTAAGTTTATTTTTAGCCCCTTTTTTTATAAAATTATTTTTTTCAAAAATTTAAATTTTTGTTTAAAATAGTTATTTAATGTCATTTATAGTTTATTTACAAAGTGTGATGTTTTAAAAAAAATTATTTGAAGGTAAAGTACAGTTTTACAGCCTCAGCATTTATATGTTTTGACAGGTCTATCTGTCAAGACTTATGAATGGAGCACTCCCTGCTCCGATTGGCTGCCTGTTGCTCACGTGATCCCAGGGGACACTTCGCACTAACTACGCCCCTGGGACACGCCAGCATAGCGCGTCGGCCTCTGGGACAGGCCTCGGAGAGGAATTCCACGCAGGCCAAGAGGTCAACTGCCGGCGCGCTAGGCAAGTGTAGGTCGGGGGCTTGCACCCGCGGGAAGCCCCCGACCCGAATTTCTGGGCCGATAAGAACATAAGAAGTAGGAGCAGGAGTAGGCCATACGGCCCCTCGGGCCTGCTCCGCCATTCAATAGGATCATGGCTGATCCGAAGCTAGACTCGCATCCACTTCCCTGCCCTCTCCCTGTAACCCCTAATTCCCTTATCTGCTAGGAAAATTAGTTAATATTTCTGCCATTTCGTTATCGCTGCCTGTTTTTTTATCCTGTCTGTCCCTCAGTCGTAGAATCACAGAAGTTTACAGCACAGGATGTAGTCATTCGACCCATCGTGTCTGTACAGGCCGAAAAAGAGCTATCCAGCCTAATCCCACTTTCTAGCTCTTGGTCCGTAGCCCTGTAGGTTACAGCGCTTCAACTGCATATCTAAATTACTTTTTAAATGTGATGAGGGTTTCTGCCTCGACCACCCTTTCGGACAGTGAGTTCCAGACCCCCACCACCCTCTGGGTAAAAAACTTCTCAACGCCCCTCTAATCCTTCTACCAATTACGTTAAATCTATGCCCCCTGGTTATTGACCTCTGTTAAGGGAAATAGGTCCTTCCTATCCACTCTATTTAGGCCCCTCATAATTTTATACACCTTAATTAAACCTCCCATCAGCCTCCTCTGTTCCATAGAAAACAAACCCAACCGATCTAATCTTTCCTCATAGCAAAAATTCTCCAGTCCTGGCAACATCCTCATAAATCACCTCTGTATTACAATCACATCTTTCCTGTAATGTGATCAGAACTGTACACAGTATTCTAGCTGTGGCCTAAATTGTATTTTATACATAAGAACATAAGAAATAGGAGCAGGAGTCGGCCATTCGGCCCCTCCAGCCTGCTCCGTCATTCAATAAGATCATGGCTGATCTGATCTTGGCCTCAACTCCACTTTCCCGCCTGTTCCCCATAACCCTCGAGTCCCCTGTAGTTCAAATATCTGTCTATCTCCACCTTGAATATATTCAATGACTCCGCCTCCACAACTCAATGGGTAGACAATGACAAAGATTCACGACCCTCAGAAAAAATTCCTCCTCATCTCCGTCTTAAATGGGCGACCCCTTATTCAGAAACTATGCCCCCTAGTTCTAGAATCCCCCACTAGGGGAAATATCCTCTCAGCATCTACTGTCAATCCCCCTCAGTATCTTATATATTTCAATAAGATCACCTCTCATTCTTCTAAACTCCAATGAGTATAGGCCCAAGCGGCTCAACCTTTCATCATAAGACAACCCCTTCATCCCAGGAATCAACCAAGTGAATCTTCTCTGAACTGCCTCCAATGCATGTATATCCCTCCTCAAATAAGGGGACCAAAACTGTATGCAGGTCTCGCCAATGCCCTGTACAGTTGTAGCAAGACTTCCCTACTTTTATACTCCATCCCCCTTGCAATAAAGGCCAACATTCCATTTGCCTTCCTAATTACTTGTGTAAAGTCTGTGGGTTGTGCAGTTAATAAATACACAGACTTCAGAAGTAACAAACAAACAGGTCTTTACTATTCGAAGGTCCGGGCGAATCTGCCCCAGCAATCCTGCCACAACACTTATATACTGGTGTGGTCACTATCGGTATTACAGTATACAGAAGCCAAACAAATAGTGCCACACCTAAAGTAGTTCCCTTAAAGGTGAACGGTTACATTCAATAGTTCCCTTAAAGGTAGACGGGTACATACACTACAATCCTCCCTTTTTAGCTTATTACTTCGAGTCTCCGTTAAACATACATATCTTCAACTTCCTATAAACAAATTACAGATATAATCTCGGTGGAGTCAATGTCATATAAAACAATTTACAGATATAATCTCGGTGGGAACAGTTCACAGGTTCAGTCTCTGATCTTGACTCGTTCCGAACAACATTTCTTTGGTGTAGCCGGTTCACCTGGCTAGTGTGACTCCTCCATAGCCTTTTTCTTGACGTAACAGCTTGAACTTTCGTCCTGTTGAACCAGCAGTGCGGACTTTTACAACCAACTGGCTGTCTTGACATTTTCCAGTTTTTCAACTAATTTAGCTCCTTTCGTAGTGTCCCGCCTGAGATGGTAGAAGTGCTAATATTTTAGACAGTTATTATCTTCTGCTTCTTCTTTTTCTTTTCTGCCTTTTTGAAACTCTCGGAGCTCCTTTCTCAGCTGCCAGCTGTAGCGCCACCAACTCTCTATGTTCCTTAGACCTTAAGTGCTTCATCCGGATTTCAGCACTTTGGGAGTTTTCAATCACAAGCTGGGCAGACCACATCCTCGTAATATTCAGTGTCACTCAACAGGTCATGGTAATATTCGGGTTCGTCCTGAGTTAGGCCAGCGAGAGAGCCTTCTTCCTCCTCACCCGTCTGGACGTTAGCTGACGGTGGTTCCTTCCCTAGACATCTTTCTTGAAAAGACTTCTTCATGCATTCATATTCATCCAGCTCTTCCTGGGTTGTCTGCCATTCCTTCACTACTGACCTCATTTGTGAGTTCAATACCTTCCCTTCCACCGGGGATTGCGGTATCAGGCTATTTAATCCTTCTACTGAAGCAGCTGTTTCAACATTCTTCTGTTCACATTGACGTGATTCAACGAACTCTTCATAGAGTAAACTGTAATACAAAATCTGTGTTGCCACCTCAGTTATTTCCGTAACTTTTGGGAGCTCCGAATTCCTTCCCTTTGCAGATTGAAGCTCGTGTTCCCATTGTGGAGTCTTGTCTCTCAGCATGTGAAGGAGTTGGCTGACCGTTAACTCTTCCACGGGGACTCTGTGGATCAGAGTCTTCTCCATTTCATCCACCTTACCCTCCAATGCTTTCACCTTCCTTTCCTCTTGTACTTTGGTTTCAAGCGCTCGAAGAAGTTGCGCCTTGATGCTCCCAAGCTCATGTTCAGAGCCCATTCTTACAGTCTCTGTGTTTCACAGTTTCCTTCCCTTCCACTGAAAGGATTCCCAGTTGACTCTGCTCTTCAAGTCGTTGAACCTCGGTCATTGCCGCCTCATATTTGTCTTGGGTTTCCTTCAATATTTTTATGAGTTCTTGGACATCTTGTCTTTCATGTTCTGCCATGTCTTTCACCTCTAAATTCTCATCTATGGATGGAACTTCTACCGATGAGTCTGTCTTGGCCTTGAGCTCATCAAGAATTTCCTGCAGCCTTTGGACTTCTTGCTCATGTTCAACCTTTAGTTGTTCATATGCTTCTACTGAAACTAGCTTTTTGGAGGTTGCCGAGTTAATCCCCTCCAGAATTGTAGCCTGGGCCTGTTCATACTGTTCTTTCAACTTCTCACACTCTGCTTGTAAGGAGTCGTAGAGAAGAACTGGAATAAAATCCCGGCTTCCTGAAGATTCCTCTTCATTCGCTTCTTTTGCAATTTCCTGTTGGAGTTCAGCCAAGGCTGCTATGCTATCTGCCTCTTGAAGTCTCACTGCCATCAAATCTTGTTTATTCTTGCAGCCTATCTCAGTCATTTTCCCTTTATTTTCATTTAACTGAGTGATAAGCTCCTCTTGCAACATGGCCACATTATTCACATCAGGTAAAGAAGCGTTTCTCTTTTCCATGTCCAAGATTTTTTTTCTGCATCTCTTTAAGTGCACACTGCGATTCAGCTTCTCTTAACCTTGCCTGCACTAGCTCCGTCTCCAATTGCAGAACAAAATCCTCAGTGTAGCGTGGTTTGCCTTTGTGCTGTATCTCTAGATCATGCAAATATTCTAACTCCTGAACATCATAAGGGAGGTGTGATCGGTAATTGGTCACGATGGCTCTATGGTCGCTCTCTGCTTGAGCCAGCAGGTTCTGTTGTCTTTCCAGACTCTCCCATTCGGTGTCATAGAACTTTTTCATTGTTTTCATCTCTTGTACGAGACGGTAACTTAATTGTTCTAATTGTTGTCGTACTTTGAAATAACGTTGAGTTCGAGCCCGGTGTTCCTCCGTAATGCATATGTCTGTGACTTGAACAGACTCAGAATTCTCTGTCTTTATGCACGCCATCGTTTTTCCAACCTTAGTCAGTGAGTTCATGTTAACCTTGTTTTTCATACGTGGGCTGGACTTATCGTCTTCCGGCTCAGAGTCTGAGCTGCTTGTCTGCACCGAGTCCTCACTCGTCATTGCTTGTAGGTAGTGCCATTCCATGTCTATTTTCTTGATCCACTCCCGTCCTAGAAGTGGTGGTCCTCCCTCATGTAGTACATACAAGTTCATTCTTGGGTGTTCTTTACCCCTATCTCTCACCTTGACTCTTATTTTTCCCCATGGGGTATACTTTATGCCCCGTGTATGCTTGCAATACGAACTTGGTATCTCTTAAGGGTATGTGCGAGAATAGCCGGTGGTAATCCCCTCGATTTATGACTGATACAGCTGATCCAGTGTCCAACTCCATTTTCACTTGGACTCCAGCTATTTTTAGCATGACCCAGATAGTTTGTAGGTCAGCTTCCTTACTCACATGGTGGATACTCAGACTACCCAGCTCCTGGCCGTTTGGATCGGAGTCTGGATTCTGTTCGTCTGAACTCTGCTCAGCCCCCTTGTATACCTTGTTGTACTTTTCTTGTGATGGCTTCCTTTGGTTGTTGGTTTTCTTCCCTGACCGGCATACCTTAGCGATGTGACCCAGTTTGCCACATTTCCTACATTCTTGGTTCTTAAACCAGCATTGATTCTGGTCGTGTGTTGTCTTCCCACAACGATAGCATTTTGTTGTACTCGAGGTAATTTGGTCCACCCAGAGCGCCGCCGCCTTTAGTTGCATTTCCGCCGTTCCTTTCGCGGCGGCTTCGTGTGATGCGGCTATAAGGACAGCCCTGTCAAGTGTAAGGTCGTTCTCTTCGAGTAGGCGCTTTTGCGTCCCTTCCTTGGACAATCCGCCTACGAACTTGTCTCGCAGTGCCTCTGTCAGATTCCCTCCGAACTGGCAGTATTTCGCTAGCCTACGCAGTTCAACCAAGTATTCTGCGTTGCTTTCGTCTTTCCGTTGCGTTCTTGCATAGAATTTGAATCGTTCAGCCAACATCAACGGTGTGGGGTTCAAGTGGTCCTTCAGAACAACCACAATCTCTTCGAAAGACTGATCCGCCGGTTTAGCTGGTGCTAGTAAATCCTTCAAGAGCCCGTATGTCTTTGCGCCCATCGAGTTTAACAATGTTATCGCCTTGTCGTCTTCCTCTATTTTGTTGGCTTCACAATAGATCTCGATGCGTTCCACGTACGTGGCCCAGTCTTCTATCTCAGAATTAAAATCATTAATATTCCCTCGCTTAGGCATCTTTCTTCCCTTGGGAGCAGCACCAGTATTTCTTTAAGTATTCTTATTTATTTGTTTGTTTCTAAGATGGCGGTTTTCCCGCGAAATCGGCGGTTTCCCGCTCTTCCTTTCTCACCCCGCCCACTCCAATGGCGGTTTCCCGCTTCTGGCGTCTTCTCCGCCTAATGGCGGCTTCCCGCGTTTCTTCCCGGTGGAAGGGGTACGCTTCCCCCACAGCGGACAGGTTCAGCCGCTGGCTGGCTACCGCACAGCTCCCCTTACTCGGCTATGTCTTTTCCTCCCGCCCGCACGGCTCTACCGGCGCTGGGTACACCCCGTTAACGGAGGACAGTTCAGCCGCTGGACTGGCTCTCGCGCAGTCTCTCTCTCCGTACCCGGCTCTGTCGCTCTCTCACCCGCACGTTCGGTGCTACCGGCCCTGGGTACCCCGTTGGTGGAGAACAGCTCAGCCGCTGGACTGGCTCTCGCGCAGTCTCTCACCCCGTTTTCGGCTGTGTCTCTCACCCACTCCCGCACGTTCGGTTTTGCCGGCTCGGAGTACCCCGTTGGTGGAGAACAGCTCAGCCGCTGGACTGGCTCCTCGCAGTCTCTCTCTCTGCACCCGGCTCTCACCCGCACGGTTCCCGTTCGCCTCCCCAGCCCTCTCGCAGACCGGTGTTTCCCTCCCCGGCTGCGGCTGGGTTTCTCTTCCCGCGCCTACTCGCAGGCTCAGCGCTTCGTGGCTGCGGTCGCTGCCCGGAGTTTTCCCTCGATCGCGGTCCGGCTGTCACCTGACGCCGTTGGACCCGACTTTTGGCCGGCACAGCTCCCCCTCGACCGAGGTCGAGTGCTCTGCCCTTATCCTCCGGATACTTCTACACCTTCCCCTACTCAGTCTCTTCAGCCGCCTTGTTTCTTGCTGGTCGGCTCACTCCGCACCGTGGCAGAAGGGTAGTCAGTGCCTGTTGCTGATACAGCTTTTGTTGTTAGTCTTCCTGCTTTCTGTTGTTGCAGCCTCGTGTTTTCTTTTGGTAGCACGACGAGGGCGGTTGTCTCTCTTCGACGCTCTTCGTTGCTTTTGGTAGTCTTGCCGCAGGGTACGATCGGACTCGTCGCCACTGTAAAGTCTGTGGGTTGTGCAGTTAATAAATACACAGACTTCAGAAGTAACAAACAGGTCTTTACTATTCGAAGGTCCGGGCGAATCTGCCCCAGCAATCCTGCCACAACACTTATATACTGGTGTGGTCACTATCGGTATTACAGTATACAGAAGCCAAACAAATAGTGCCACACCTAAAGTAGTTCCCTTAAAGGTGAACGGTTACATTCAATAGTTCCCGTAAAGGTAGACGGGTACATACACTACAACTTGCTGTACCTGCATGCTAACCTTTTGTGTTTCATGGGAACGTTAGCGTAGTGGTAATGTCACTGGGCTAGTAATCCAGAGGCCTGGACTAATGACCCAGAGACGTGAGTTCAAATTCCACCACGGCAGCTGGGGAATTTAAATTCAGTTAATTAAATAAATCTGGAATTAAAAAGCTAGTATCAGTAAAAGTAACCATGAAACTATTGGATTGTCGTAAAAACCCATCTGGTTCACTAATGTCCTTTAGGGAAGGAAATCTACCGTCCTTACCTGGTCTGGCCTATATGTGACTCCAGACCCACAGCAATGTGGTTGACTCTTAACTGCCCTCTGAAATGGCCTAGCAAGTCACTCAGTTCACAGAATCACAGAAACCCCACAGTGCAGATAGAGGCCATTTCGGCCCATCGAGCCTGCACCGACACATATCCCACCCGATCCCCGTAACCCCACGTATTTAATCCCCCTAACACTAAGGGTCAATTTATCACAGCCAATCAACCTAACCCGCACATCTTTGGACTGTGGGAGGAAACCCACGCAAACACGGGCTACGACACGACAACAGCACACCCAGCCCAGTCAACATTGCAAAGTCCTCCTCACCAACATCTGGGGACTGTACCAAAATTGGGAGAGCTGTCCCACAGACTAGTCAAGCAACAACCTGACATAGTCATACTCACAGAATCATACCTTTCAGCCAATGTCCCAAACTCCTCCATCACCATCCCTGGGTATGTCCTGTCCCACTGGCAGGATAGACCCACCAGGGGTGGTGGCACAGTGGTATACAGTCGGGAAGGAATGGCCTTGGGAGTCCTCAACATTGACTCCGGACCCCATGAGGTCTCATGGCTTCAGGTCAAGCATGGGCAAGGAAACCTCCTGCTGATTACCACCTACCACCCTCCCACAGCTGATGAATCAGTACTCCTCCATGTTGAACACCACTTGGAAGAAGCACTGAGAGCAGCAAGGGCACAGAATGTACTCTGGGTGGGGGACTTCAAATGCCCATAACCAAGAGTGGCTCGGTAGCACCAATACTGACCGAGCTGGCCGAGTACTGAAAGGCATAACTGCCAGTCTGGGCCTGCGACAGGTGGTGAGAGAACCAACACGAGGGAAAAACCTACTTGACTTCATCCTCACCAACCTACCTGTCGCAGATGCATCTGTCCATGACAATATTGGTAGCAGTGACCACCGCACAGTCATTGTGGAGACGAAGTCCCGTCTTAACAATGAAGACACCCTCCATTGTGTTGTGGCACTACCACCGTGCTAAATGGGATAGATTCAGAACAGATCTAGCAGCTCAAAACTGGGCATCCATGAGGCGCTGTGGGCCATCAGCAGCAGCAGAATTGAATTCCACCACAAGCCAGGCGACCAACTCTGGTTCAACGACGAGTGTGGAAGAGCATGCCAGGAGCAGCACCAGGCATACCTAAAAATGAGGTGCCAACCTGGGGAAGCTGCAACACAGGACTACATGCATGCTAAAAAGCAGAAGCAGCATGCTATAGACAGGGCTAAGCGATCCCACAATCAACAGATCAGATCAAAGCTCTGCAGTCCTGCCACATCCAGTCGTGAATGGTGGTGGACCATTAAACAACTAATGGGAGGAGGTGGTTCCAAGAATATCCCCATCCTCAATGATGGTGGAACCCAGCACGTGACTGCAAAAGACAAGGCTGAAGCGTTTGCAACCAACTTCAGCCAGAAGTGCCGAGTGGATGATCCACATCGGCCTCCTCCCGAGGTCCCCATCATCACAGAAGCCAGTCTTCAGCCAATTCGATTCACTCCACGTGATATCATCAAGAAACGGCTGAGCGCACTGGATACAGCAGAGGCCATGGGCCCTGACAACATCCCGGCTATCGTGCTGAAGACTTGTGCTCCAGAACTAGCCGCGCCTCTAGCCAAGCTGTTCCAGTACAGCTGCAACACTGGCATCTATCCAACAATGTGGAAAACTGCCCAGGTATGTCCTGTCCACAAAAAGCATGACAAAGCCAACCGTCCAATTACCGCCCCATCAGTCTACACTCAATCAGCAGCAAAGTGATGAAAGGTGTCATCGACAGTGCTATCAAGCGGCACTTACTCACCAATAATCTGCTCACTGATACCCAGTTTGGGTTCCGCCAAGACCACTCGGCTCTCAACCTCATTACAGCCTTGGTCCAAACATGGACAAAGGAGCAGAATTCCAGAGGCGAGGTGAGTGTGACTGCCCTTGACATCAAGGCAGCATTTGACCGAGTCTGGCATCGAAGAGCCCTAGTAAAACCGAAGTCAATGGAAATCAGGGGGAAAACGCTCCACTGGCTGGAGTCATACCTAGCACAAAGATGGTTGTGGTGGTTGAAGGTCAATCATCACAGCTTCAGGGCATCGCTGCAGGAGCTCCTCAGGGCAGTGTCCTAGGCCCAATCATCTTCAGCTGCTTCATCAATGATCTTTACTCCAACATAAGGTCAGAAATGGGGATGTTCGCTGATGACTGCACAGAGTTCAGCGCCATTCACAACTCCACAGATAATGAAGCAGTCCATGCCCGCATGCAACAAGACCTGGACGGTGGCATAGTGGTTAGCACTATTGCCTCACAGCACCAGGGACCCGGGTTCAAATCTGGCCTCGGGCGACTGTCTGTGTGGAGTTTGCACATTCTCCCTGTGTCTGCGTGGGTTTCCTCCGGGTGCTCCGGTTTCCTCCCACAGTCCAAAGATGTGCGGGTTAGGTTGATTTGGCTATGATAAATTGACCCTTAGTGTTAGGGGATTAAATACATGGGGTTACGGGGATAGGGTGGGATATGTGTCGGTGCAGGCTCGATGGGCCGAAATGGCCTCTATCTGCACTGTAGATTCTGTGATTCTGTGACGTTCAGGCTTGGGCTGATAAGTGGCAGGTAACATTCGCGCCACAGAAGTGCCAGGCAATGACGATCACCAACAAGCGAGAGTCTAACCACCGCCCCTTGACATTCAATGGAATTACCATCGCTGAATCCCCCACTAACATCCTGGGGGTCACCATTAACCAGAAACTTAACTGGACCAGCCACATAAATACTCCCTCCCTAACAGCACTGTGGGAGCACCCTCACCACACAGACTGCAGCAGTTAAAGAAGGCAGCTCACCACCACTTTCTCAAGGGTAACTAGGGATGGGCAATAAATGCTGGCATTGCCAGTGACATCCTGATCCCATAAAGGAATTTTTTTATTTTTTTTTTATTTTTTTTTATAAAGTACGAGGACCCCCAGATCCCTCTGTACCGCAGCATTCTCTAGTCTCTCTCCATTTAAATAATATTTTGCTTTTCTATTCTTCCTACCAAAGTGACGCTTGCGTCTGCGCTCACTCGGAGGTCGAACTCCAAACCATCGTCAACACCTTCACCGAAGCATACGAGAGCATGGGCCTTACACTAAACATTCGTAAGACAAAGGTTCTCTACCAACCTGCCCCCGCCACAGTACTGCCCCCCAATTATCAAAATCCACGACAAGGCCTTGGACGACGTGGACCACTTTCCATACCTCGGGAGCCTACTGTCAACAAGGGCAGACGTTGGTGACGAAGTCCAACACCGCCTTCAGTGTGCCAGTGCAGCCTTTGGTCACCTGAGGAAGAGTGTGTTTGAAGACCAGGACCTCAAACCCAGCACTAAGCTCATGGTCTACAGAGCAGCAGTGATACCCGCCCTGCTGTATGCCTCAGAGACATGGACCATGTACAGCAGGCACCTCAAAGCACTGGAGAGGTACCACCAACGCTGCCTCTGCAAGATCCTGCAAATCCATTGGCAGGATTGGCGCACCAACATCAGTGTTCTTGCTCAGGCCAACATCGAAGCTTTGACCGCGCTCGATCAGCTCCGATGGACGGGTCACATTGTCCTCATGCCCAATACGAGACTCCCAAAACAAGCGCTCTACTCTGAGCTCCGGCACGGCAAGAGAGCCCCAGGTGGGCAGAGGAAACGCTTCAAGGACACCCTCAAAGCATCCTTGAAAAAGTGTAACATTCCCACCGACACCTGGGAATCCCTGGCCCAAGACCGCACAAAGTGGAGGAGAACCATCCGGGAAGGCGCCGAACACCTCAAGTCTCTTCGCTGGGAGCAAGCGGAAGCCAAGCACAGGCAGCGCAAGCACCCCACCCACCCACCCCTTCAAGCACCGTCTGCCCCACCTGTGACCCAAGGGACTGACTAAGAAGGATAACCTCACACTTTCCTACATTATACTCCATCTGCCAATTTTTTGCCCACTCACTTAACCTATCTACAGTAAACTCTTCCGTATCCGGCACCTATGGGACCGGGATGGTGCCAGTTGATTAAAAATTCCGGATAACGGAAGAGGTATACCTACCGAGGCAATTTATATATCAGCCGACCTCAGACCAGAAGAAGGGACATGGAGTGACAATGGCCCAAGGTACGAGAGCCCTGTTACACAGCCACAGGTACAGGAAACCCGGTTACACGGCCAGAGATCCAGGAGTCCCTGTTGCACAGCCACAGGTACAGGAGCCTTGGTTACACAGCCACATGTACAGGAGCCCCGGTTACACAGCCACAGGTACAGGAGCCCCGGTTACACAGCCACAAGTGCTGGAGCCCCGGTTACACAGCCACAGGTACAGGAGCCCCGGTTACACAGCCACAGGTACAGGAGCCCCGGTTACACAGCCACAGGGGACCCGGTTACACAGCCACATGTGCTGGAGCCCCAGTTACACAGCCACAGGGGACCTGGTTACACAGCCACATGTGCTGGAGCCCCGGTTACACAGCCACATGTGCTGGAGTCCCAGTTACACAGCCACATGTGCAGGAGTCCCGGTTACACAGCCACAGGTACAGGAGCCTTGGTTACACAGCCACAGGTACAGGAGCCTTGGTTACACAGCCACAGGTACAGGAGCCTTGGTTACACAGCCACAGGTACAGGAGCCTTGGTTACACAGCCACAGGTACAGGAGCCTTGGTTACACAGCCACAGGTACAGGAGCCTTGGTTACACAGCCACAGGTACAGGAGCCTTGGTTACACAGCCACAGGTACAGGAGCCTTGGTTACACAGCCACAGGTGCTGGAGCCCCGGTTACACAGCCACATGTGCTGGAGCCCCGGTTACAGAGCCACATGTGCAGGAGTCCCGGTTACACAGCCACATGTGCAGGAGTCTTGGTTACACAGCCACAGGAGCCTTGGTTACACAGCCACATGTGCAGGAGTCCCGGTTACACAGCCACATGTGCAGGAGTCCCGGTTACACAGCCACATGTGCAGGAGTCCCGGTTACACAGCCACATGTGCTGGAGCCCCGGTTACACGGCCACAAGTGCTGGAGCCCCGGTTACACAGCCACATGTGCTGGAGCCCCGGTTACACGGCCACATGTGCAGGAGTCCCGGTTACACAGCCACATGTGCAGGAGTCCCGGTTACACAGCCACAGGGGACCCGGTTACACAGCCACATGTGCAGGAGTCCCGGTTACACAGCCACAGGGGACCCGGTTACACGGCCACATGTGCAGGGGACCCGGTTACACGGCCACATGTGCTGGAGCCCCGGTTACACGGCCACAAGTGCTGGAGCCCCGGTTACACGGCCACATGTGCAGGAGTCCCGGTTACACGGCCACAGGGGACCCGGTTACACAGCCACAAGTGCTGGAGCCCCGGTTACACGGCCACAAGTGCTGGAGTCCCGGTTACACGGCCACAAGTGCAGGAGCCCCGGTTACACAGCCACAGGAGCCCCGGTTACACAGCCACAAGTGCTGGAGCCCCGGTTACACAGCCACAGGGGACCCGGTTACACAACCAGAGGTGCAGGAGCCATGGTTACACGGCAAAAGGTACAAGAACCCCAGTTACAGAGCAACAAATATACAGTAAAACTTACCTTTGGGTTCCTCTTTGGCTGGACAGCCAGCTGATACCGTGCGGGGAAGATTGCAGCGCCCACCGCGATGGCAGGAACAAGTGGTAAGTTATTCCCCACCATTTTCGGGACACTACTGCCGATTCCTTCTGGGGCGGAAGCCTCCAAACCTACTCCTGAATTTTGCCGGTTATTAAAGAATTCCGGATGATTAAGTGCCGTTTAAGCAAGAGTTTACTGTATACCCCTTTGCAGACTCTGTGTCCTCCTCACAACTTGCTTTCCCACCTACTTCTGTACTGTCAGCAAATTTGGCTACAGTA
This sequence comes from Somniosus microcephalus, assembly GCF_052327205.1. Lineage (NCBI taxonomy): Eukaryota > Metazoa > Chordata > Chondrichthyes > Squaliformes > Somniosidae > Somniosus > Somniosus microcephalus. The sequence goes on along the minus strand of NC_140990.1, from coordinate 345,291,991 downwards.
CACTCGGTCCCTTCATCCAAGTCATTAATATAGACTGTAAATAGTTGAGGCCCCAGCACTGATCCCTGTGGCACCCCACTAGTTACAGTTTGGCAACCTGAAAATGACCCATTTATCCCGACTCTGCTTTCTGTTAGTTAGTCAATCCTCTATCCATGCTGATATATTATCCCCAACACCATGAGCTCTTATCTTGTGCAGTAGCCTTTTATTCAGCACCTTATCGAATGCCTTTTGGAAATCCAAATACACTACATCTACTGGTTTCCCTTTATCCACCCTGCTCGTTACATCCTCAAAGATCTCTAATAAATTTGTCAAACACGATTTCCCTTTCATAAAACCATGTTGACTCTGCTTGAATGTATTATGATTTTCGAAATGTCCTGCTACTACTTCCCTAATAATGGATTCCAGCATTCTCCCAATGACAGATGTTAGGCTAACTGGTCTATAGTTTCCTGCTTTCTGTCTCCCTCCTTTCTTGAATAGGGGCGTTACATTTGCGGTTTTCCAATCCGCTGGGACCTTTCCAGAATCTAGGAAATTTTGGAAGATTACAACCAATGCATCCACTATTTCTGCAGCCACTTCTTTTAAGACCCTGGGATGCAGGCCGTCTGGTCCAGGGGACTGGCCAGCCTTTAGTGCCATTAGTTTGCCTGGTACTTTTTCTCTAGTGATAGTGATTATTTTAAGTTCCTCCCTCCCTATAGCCCCTTAATTTTCCACTATTATTGGGATGCTTTTCGTGTCTTCTGCTGTGAAGACAGATACAAAATATTCAAAATCTCTGCCATGTCCTTGTTTCCCAATATTAATTCCCCAGTCTCATGCTCCAAGGGACCAATGTTTACTCTAGCTACTCTTCCTTTTTATATACTTGTAGAAGCTCTTACTATTTGTCTTTCTATTTCTTGCTAGTTTACTCTCAATCTATTTTCTCCCTCGATTATTTTTTTAGTCATCCTTTGCAAGTTTCTAAAAATTTCCAAAACTTCTGGCCGACCACTACTCTTCAGAACATTGGACGCCTTTTCCTTCAATTTGACACCCTCCTGAACTTCCTTAGTAAGGCATGAATGGTTCATCCTTCTCGTAGAGTCTTTCTTTCTCTCTCACTGGAATATATCTCTGTTGAGAGTTATGAAATATCTCCTTACAGTTCTAGCATAACCTCCCTGCTCTTGTATTCTATGCCTCAGCTAATGAAGGAAAATATCCCTTATGCCTTAATCACCTTATCTACTTGTCCACTCTTCAGGGATCTGTGGACATCCACTCCAAGGTACCTCTGTTCCTCTACACCTCAGTATCCGACCATTTATTGTGTATTCACTTGCCTTGTTAGCCCTCCCCAAATGCATTACCTTACACTTCTCCGGATTGAATTCCATTTGCCACTTTTCTGCTCACCTGACCAGTCCATTGATATTTTCCTGCAGTCTACAGCTTTCTTCCTCATTATCAAACACATGGCCAATTTTTGTAACACCCGCAAACTTCTTAATTATGCCCCCTACATTGAAATCTAAATCATTGGTTTTGGGAGAGCTGTCCCACCGACTAGTCAAGCAACAGCCTGGCATCGTCATACTCACAGAATCATAGCTTTCAGCCAATGTTCCAAACTGCGCCATCACCATCCCTGGGTATGACCTGTCCCACCGGCAGGTCAGACCCACCAGGGGTGGCGGCACAGTGGTACACAGTCAGGAAGGAGTGGCCCTGGGAGTCCTCAACATTGACTCCGGACCCCATGAAGTCTCATGACTTCAGGTCAAGCATGGGCAAGGAAACCTCCTGCTGATTACCACCTACCGCCCTCCCTCAGCTGATGAATCAGAACACCTCCATGTTGAACACCACTTGGAAGAAGCACTGAGAGTAGCAAGGGCACAGAATGTACTCTGGGTGGGGGACATCAATGCCCATCACCAAGAGTGAAGGACATAACTGCCAGTCTGGGCCTGCGACCGGTGGAGAGAACAAACACGAGGGAAAAACCTACTTGACCTCGTCCTCACCAATCTACCTGTCGCAGATACATCTGTCTATGACAATATTGGTAGCAGTGACCACCGCACAGTCATTGTGGAGACGAAGTCCTGTCTTCACACTGAGGACACCCTCCATCGTGCTGTGCGGTACGACCACCGTGCTAAATGGGATAGATTCAGAACAGATCTAGCAGCTCAAAACTGGGCATCCATGAGGCACTGTGGGCCATCAGCAGCAGCAGAATTGTATTCCACCACAATCTGTAACCTCATGGCCCGACATATCCCTCACTCTACCATTACCATCAAGCCAGGGGACCAACCCTGTTCAATAAGGAGTGAAGAGCAGCATGCTGGAGCAGCACCAGGTGTACCTAAAAATGAGGTGCCAACCTGGGGAAGCTGCAACACGGGACTACATGCATGCTAAAAAGCAGAAGCAGCATGCTATAGGCAGGGCTAAGCGATCCCACAATCAACGGATCAGATCAAAGCTCTGCAGTCCTGCCACATCCACTCGTGAATGGTGGTGGACCATTAAACAACTAATGGGAGGAGGAGGCTCCATGAATATCCCCATCCTCAATGATGGTGGAGCCCAGCATGTGAGTGCAAAAGACAAGGCTGAAGCGTTTGCAACCATCTTCAGCCAGAAGTGCCGAGTGGATGATCCATATCGGCCTTCTCCAGAGGTCCCCACCATCACAGAAGCCAGTCTTCATCCAATTTGATTCACTCCACGTGATCAAGAAAAGGCTGAGCGCACTGGACACAGCAATGGCTATGGGTCCCGACAACATCCTGGCTGTCATGCTGAAGACTTGTGCTCCAGAACTAGCCGCGCCTCTAGCCAAGCTGTTCCAGTACAGCTACAGCACTGGCATCTATCCGACAATGTGGAAAACTGCCCAGGTATGCCCTGTCCACAAAAAGCAGGATAAATCCAATCCGGCCATTTACTGCCCCATCAGTCTACTCTCAATCATCAGCAAAGTGATGATAGCACTGTCGATGACACCTTCCAAGTGGCACTTACTCACCAATAACCTGCTCACTGATGCCCTGTTTGGGTTCCTCAAAAGACCACTCGGCTCCTGACTTCATTACAACAGATAAAAGCGGGAGAACTAGCAGCAGAGAGTGAGAGCGTGAAGTCAAAGTCAGAACGTGAGCTGAATGCGGAAAACTTCATTCCAAACATGGACAAAGGAGCTGAATTCCAGAGGTGAGGTGAGAGTGACTGCCCCTGATATCAAGGCAGCATTTGACCAAGTGTGGCATGAAGGAGCCTTATTAAAACTGAAGTCAAATGGAATCAGGGGGAAAACTCTCCATGGCTAGAGTCATACCTAGCACAAAGGAAGATGGTTGTGGTGGTTGAAGGTCAATCATCACAGCCCCAAGACTGCCCTTTGGAACTCCTGCAGCGATGTGTTCTCAGCCCAACCATCTTCAGCTGCTTCATCAATGATCTTCCCTCCAACATAAGGTCAGAAATGGGGATGTTCCCTGATGTCTGCACTGTGTTCAGCGCCATTGACAACTCCTCAGATAATGAAGCAGTCTATACCCGCATGCAACAAGACCAGAACGACGTTCAGGCTTGGGCTGATAAGTGGCAAATAACATTCGCACCACACACATGCCAAGCAATAACTATCTCCAACAAGCGAGAGTCTAATCACTGCCCCTTGGCATTCAACAGCATTACCATTGCCGAATTCCCCACCAACATCCTGGTATTCTGCAACAAGTGTCTCACCTCCTGACTCCCCAAAGCCTTTCCTCCATCTACAAGGCACAAGTAAGGAGTGTGATGGAATACTCTCCACTTGCCTGGATGAGTGCAGCTCCAACAACACTCGGGATGCTCGACACCTTCCTGGACAAAGCAGCCCGCTTGATTGACACCCAATCCACCACCTTAAACATTCACTCCCTCCACCACCAGCGTACCGTGGTTGCAGTGTGTACCATCTACAAGATGCACTGCAGCAACTCGCCAAGGCTTCTTCGCCAACACCTCCCAAACCCGCGACTTCTTCCACCTAGGACAAGGGCAGCAGGCACATGGAAACACCACCACCTCTAGGTTCCCCTCCAAGTCACACACCATCCCGACTTAGAAATATATCGCCAATCCTTCATCGTCGCTGGGTCAAAATCCTGGAACTCCCTCCCTAACAGCACTGTGGGAGCACCTTCACCACACGGACTGCAACGGTTCAAGAAGGCGGCTCACCACCACCTTCTCAAGAGCAATTAGGATGGGCAATAAATGCTGGCCTTGCCAGCCACACCCACATCCCATAAACGAATAAAAAAAAAAAATGCACTCAGGGGACTCCTGCACTACCTGCCTGATCCTCCACGTCTGTCTGGCGGTCACCCATTTCCTCTCTGCCAGCACTCTCGAGCTGCGGGGTGACCACATACTGAAACATGCTATACACGTAGCTCTCGACTTCACGGATGCACCACAGCGATGCCAGCAGCTATTCAAGCTCCGAAACCCGGAGCTCGAGCTCCTCCAGCTGACGACACTTCCTGCACAGGTGTGCGTCCTGGACTGCCCACATGGCACAGGATGTGCATTCGACGGGACTGAGGTGCTCTGCCATGCCTCAATTGATTAGACTACTAACTAAACTTCTTAGTTTAACCTACTGCCCTAACTTAGAGAAGAAAGTCAATGGCAATACTCACCAACCAATCACTACCTGCTGTCCTATGACATCAGTATGGAGTTTCTGCTTGTGTTTAGCTCAGCTCTCCCGCTCTCGGGCCCTCCTTTTATCCGCCTCCGATCTCGCTTAGTTCAGCTCTCCCGCACGCCTGCTCAGTTTTCCGCATTCAGCTCACGCTCGGACTTTGACTTAACGCTCTCACTCTCTGCTGCTAGTTCTCCCGCTTTTATCTGTTGTCCTCTTGCACTGTTTCCTCTCAGGCTCGCTCTCAATGCATCCACTAATAATCCACATAAGAACACAAGAATTAGGATTAGGCCATACGGCCCCTCAAGCCTCCTCCGCCATTCAATAAGATCATGACCAATCTTGAACCTCAACTCCACTTTCCTGCCCAATCCCCATATCCCTTGATTCCTTTAAAGTCCAAAAATCTCTCTCAACCTCAACCATCTTTGTCTTACCCTTGATATTCATTAACCTTATTTCATAAAAGGAGCTTCTCAAGCAAAACCTTTGAAGTCTAGATTCATGAAATCACAAGGCCTCAACCAGTCACTTCCTCAAAACAAGTCTCTGATGTTAGTCAGACAAGATCCATCTGTTCTAAAGTGTTGGTGCATTTATTAGGTTGTTTTCAAACAGGTACTCTTCCATTTTGTTTCTGATCTTGATTCTGTTAGTTTTCCCATTACTGAGCTCAGGTTAATGGGTCTGTAGTTGCCAGGTATAGCTCCAGTCATCCTTTTAAAATATGAAAAATGATTTTCCCATTACCAATTTGTTCATTTGGGAGTTATTGATCCTCAATGTTTTGTAAATCTTCCCCATTTCTCTGCAAGATGCTGGTGGGATAATATTGTCTTCAGTATCCCAGGGCAATTGGAGAGGAGAGAGGCAGGGCGGGGAGAGAGAAAATCATCCAAAGTTCCTGCTCCTGATCACTATTCCTTGACTCCAGCTGAAAGGTTCGGGGATGGCGTTGAGGACAGCTTTGGACTTAGCTGGAACAACTCGCCATGACTCACCGGCTCACACACCAACACGGGTGAGGATACTCGCCGTGACTCACCGGCTCACACACCAACACTGTGTAGGATAGAGTGCACCTGTAGGATTTAGTAAACATTATTAAAATTTTAAACCATTATTAAATAACTAATATGTGAAACTGTATGTTAAAAGCCTAAAAAGCCTGTATAAAATGATGAATGGCTGAGAAGCAAAGCATGATGGGATATTATGCCAACTTGATGTAATTCTGTAAAATGGGGACCGTGGGGCGCAAGAAATTCAGCAACACTGCAAAAGAAGATCGGGGACTGGAGACAGTCACCACTCCCTGTCTTCTCAAAAATACAGAACCAGCGAAACAATGAGCAGATTAAAAAGCAAAAAGACATCTGTGAGAACTTAGTGTGAAGGTTGATCTCAGATAAGGATAACTTGCTTACTAACTACCACGTAGGCCAAAGGGAGAAAAAGGGTCTAAAAATACAGATATTGAACATCGAAAGCAGCGCGAAGCCACAGGAAGAAGAAACTTCAGTCAACAGAACACAGCAAGAGAATTAAAGAAACCGCGCCACAGTCACTCGGAAGGAACGCCGGGGTTCGATGAACAGACTGCGACTACCTTCTTGTTAAGTATTACTTCTTTGTACAGGATGTTTAATACTTAATAAACCTATTTTACTGACACACAGCAACACGGCTACATGGGTGATTATACTCGCTGTGACTCTCAGCAACACGGCTACATGGGCGAGTATACTCGCTGTGACTCACCGGCTCAAACAGCAACACGGCTACATGGGTGATGACTGCCAACTCCTGCGACTCGAACCCCAGCAAAAGCCACTCCGCTAATGCCGGTGAGTCACATCCCAGCAAGAGTCACTGGCATTAGGGGAAGAGGGAGTACTGAGAAAATAATCAGGGGAGTTAAAAGAAATAGTAGATGCATTGCTGATCATCGTCCAACATTCGATGGAATCTGGAACAGTACCCATGAATTGGAGGGTAGCTAATGTTACCCCACTATTCAAAAAAGGTGGTAGAGAGAAAACGGGGAATTATAGACCGGTAAGCCTGACATCGGTAGTGGGGAAAATGCTAGAGTCCATTATATAAAGGATGTAATAGCAGAGCACTTGGAAAACAGTGACAGGATCGGACAAAGTCAACATGGATTTACAAAAGGTAAATCGTGCTTGACTAATCTACTGGAATTTTTTGAGGATGTAACTGGTAAAATAGATAAGGGAGAATCAGTGTATGTGGTATATTTGGACTTTCAGAAGGCTTTCGATAAGGTCCCGCATAAGAGATTAGCGTGTAAAGTTAAGTCACATGGGATTGGGGGTAAGGTATTGACTTGGATAGAGAACTGGTTGGCAGACAGAAAGCAAAGAGTTGAAATAAACGGGTCTTTTTCCGAGTGGCAGGCAGTGACGAGTGGGGTACCACAGGGATCGGTCCTTGGACCCCAGCTATTCACAATATATATTAATGATCTAGACAAGGGAACTAGATGTAATATCTCCAAATCTGCAGACGACACAAAGCTGGGTGGGTGTGTGTGCTGCGAGGAGGATGCCAAGAAACTCCAGGATGATTTGGACAGGTTGGGTGATTGGGCAAAAGCATGGCAAGATGCAATATATAATGTGGATAAATGTGAGGTTATCCACTTTGGTGGCAAAAACAGGCAGATTATCTGAATGGCAATAGATTGGGAGAAGGAGAAGTGCAACGAGACCTGGGTGTCCTTGTGCACCAGTCGTTGAAGGTAAGCATGCAGGTGCAGCAGGCGGTTAAGAAGGCAAATGGTATGTTGGCCTTCGTAGCGAGGGGGTTTGAGTACAGGAACAAGGATATCTTGCTGCAGTTGTACAGGGCCTTGGTGAGACCACACCTTGAGTAGTGTGTGCAGTTTTGGTCGCCTTATCTGAGGAAGGATGTTCTTGCCATGGAAGGAGTTCAGTGAAGATTCACCAGGCTGATACGTCATTCCTGTCATCCAAGGTATGAGGAGAGATTGGGACGATTGGGCTTGTACTCGCTGGAGTTTAAAAGAATGAGAGGGGATCTCATTGAAACTTATAAAATTCTGACAGGACTGGACAGACTAGATGCAGGAAGGATGTACCCGATGGTCGGGGAGTCCAGAACCAGGGGTCACAATCTAAGGATAAGGGGTAGGCCATTTACATAGAAACATAGAAGATAGGAGCAGGAGTAGGCCATTTCGGCCCTTCGAGCCTGCTCCACCATTCAATGAGATCATGGCTGATCATCCAAACCCTAGCACCCGGTCCCTACACCGACAGCCATCCCACACAAGCCCTATCCCCGTAACCCCATGTATTTAATCCCCCCCTAACACTAAGGGCCAATTTTTGTCATGGCCAATCAACCTAACCCGCACATCTTTGGACTGTGGGAGGAAACCAGAGCACCCGGAGGAAACCCACGCAAACACGGGGAGAATGTGCAAACTCCACACAGACAGTCACCCGAGGCCGGATTTGAACCCGGGTCCCTGGCGCTGTGAGGCAACAGTGCTAACCACTATGCCACCGTGCTGCCCTTAGGACAGAAATGAGGAGGAATTTCTTCACCCAGAGAGTGGTGAACCTGTGGAATTCTCTACCACAGAAGGCAGTAGAAGCCAATTCATTAAATATACTCAAGAAGGAGTTAGATATATTTCTTAAGGCTAAAGGGATCAAGGGGTATGGGGAGAAAGCAGGGACCGGGTACTGAAATTGGATGATCAGCCATGATCTCATTGAATGGCGGAGCAGGCTCGAGGGGCCGAATGGCCTCCTCCTGCTCCTATCTTCTATGTTTCTGTTTTCTATGTTCAGAGTTGAGCTGTGGGCCCGTTCTGCGGTTAGATTCTATCTGTAGTACCTTCTACAGTAGGAGGACAAAGAAAGTTTGCCCTTTCCTCTGTGTTCTTGGCTGCGGTGTCTGGGTCATGTTGGTCTTCCTCCACCTTCTCGCTCGCCGTGCGGTAGATTATAATTGACTCTGGTCTTGGCTCTTTCTTCCTCTTTTTCTTTCGCTCCATGGTAGCGTCTCCTTCCTTCTCAAATATCCCAGCTATCTTCCCAGCTCTCCGTGGGGAGCCCTGGTGTGTCACCGGAGCTGCCTGCTCCGTGCCAATGTTGTTTTGGGGCATCTTGGTGTATACTTTTCACAGAGTGGTCACGTTACATAGGAGGTGTTGCTGCTTCTGACAGTTCCGTCAGAATCTGCTCTGCACGTGCCTCGGGCACAGAACTCCTGTTGTTAAAACAACTAACACAAAAACAATTATTAAAATCTGAAAAATCACAAACATAAAAATGACAGCTTGATGTTCCTTAGTTTTCTTTTGGCACAGGGAGAGGATATGGGGGGGTTGCGGGGGAGTCTCGAGAAAACTCCTGCCCTGTACTCAGACATTCAATGTTTCCTCTAACGACATAGCTGATATTGAGAATTCCCTACCTGGGGGGGGGGGGGGGGGAGGGTCACAGACATGAAGGTGTCCTTTCACCAGACTTTAATTTCCTGCACTGTCCACTTTATTCCACTTTGGAAAAGGGCAGCATAATTAGACACTAGAATGTCCTTCGTGGCCTGTTTGAAGAACATATTGCATCATGTCAACCAAAGGCCAACCAGACAAGTCACCAAAGTTCCTGCTTCCAACAATTTCTTTCCATTGAGGGGACTGCTCTGGCTTTTGGTACCTGATCTATGAATAATTGCAGGACTTTTAGATTTAAATTTGCCTGAAACTTCTGGGATTTGCAACTCAATATTGGCCATGATATTTTAAAAAGTGAAAATCAGAACTAACACAGGGAATTGTGTGTTACTTGCCTGGATGGGGAAGGGCAATGAGATCAACGCTATATTTGCATGTTCGGGGTAGAGGGTTTACCTAAAAGCAGTCCCCTGCACTAAGATCATCCAGACTTTCATAACACTCACTAACTAGCAGTGACTCGGGTCCCAGTCACCCACTAACTGGCAGTTTATACAGTGCTTTTAATGTAGTAAAGTGTCCCAAGGCACTTCACAGGAGTGTTATCAAAAACAAATTTTTACACCGAGCCATATAAGGAGATGTTAGGGCAGATGACCAAAAGCTTGGTCAGAGAGGCAGGTTTTAAGGAGCATATTAAAAGGAGGAACGAGAAGTAGAGAGGCAGAGAGGTTTAAGGAGGATATTCCAGAGCTTTGGGCCCAGGCAGCTGAAGGCACAGCCGCCAATGGTGGAGCAATTAAAATCAGGGATGATCAAGAGGCCAGAACTGGAGGAGCGCAGAGATCTTGGGGGATTGTAGGGCTGGAGGAGATTACAGAGCTAGGGAGGGGCAAGGCCATGGAGAGATTTGAAAACAAGGATGAGAATTTTTAAAATCAAGGCATTGCTTAACTGGGAGCCAATGTGGGTCAGTGAGCACAGGGGAGATGGGTGAACGGGACTTGGTGAGAATTAGGACACGGGTGGCAGAGTTATGGATGACCTCATGTTTATGGAGGGTAGAACTAGGGAGGCCAGCCAGGAGTGTGTTGGAATAGTCAAGTCTAGAAGTAACAAAGGCATGGGTGAGGGCTTCAGCAGCAGATAAGCTGAGGCAAGGGCAGAGACGGGCGATGTTAGAGGTGGAAATGGGCAGTCTTAGTGATAGAGCGGATAGGAGGTAGAAAGCTCAACTCGTGATCAAATATGGCACCAAGATTGCGAACAGACTTGGTCAGCCTTAGACAGTCAGGGATGGAATCAGTGGCAAAGGGACGGAGTTTGTGGCGTGGACCGAAGACAATGGCTGGATGTCGGACAAGCAGTTTGACAGTATAGAGACAGTGGAGGGTTCGAGAGAGGTGGAGGAGAGATAGAGCTGGGTATCATCAGTGTACATGTGAAAACTCATGCTATGTCGTTGGATGATGTCACCAAGGGGCAGCATGTAGGTGAGAAATAGAAGGGGGCCAAGGAAAGATTCTTGGACAACTCCAGAGGTAACGATGCGGGAGTGGGAAGAGAAGCCGTTGAAGATGATTCTCTGGCTCCAACTGGATAGGAATTGAACCAGGCGAGGGCAGTCCCATCCAGCTGGACAACGGTGGAGAGGTGTTGGAACTGAATTTTGTGGTCAGCCGTGTCAAAGGCTGCAGAGGGCTAGATTACCTTTGGTCACAGTCAATTAGGATGTAATTTGTGACCTTGGTAAGAGCCGTTTCGGTAATGTGGCGGTCCCAGTCACTCACTAACCAGCAGCGACTTGGGTCCCAGTCACTCACCAACCAGCAGCAAATCGGGTCCCAGTCACTCACCAACCAGCAGCAAATCGGGTCCCAGTCACTCACCAACCAGCAGCAAATCGGGTCCCAGTCACTCACCAACTAGCAGTGACTCGGGTCCCAGTCATTCACTAAGCAGCAGTGACTTTCCCTGTGGCAGACAGCAGGGAGACTCCTCTGTAATTACCGCAATCAGACTTGTCACCTTTCTTGAAGATGGTAACGATTACGGCGTCCGAGATCCCCTGGAATGCTCTCCTTCCAAATAAGAGAAATTAGTTCATGTATTCTCGCCAATAGCGCTTCTCCGCCATGTTTTAGTGCCTCAGCGGAGATTCCATCTGCCCGAGGCCTTGTGGGATGGCCATTTCAACCTCATGCTGGGCTGGGGTTGTGCTGAGGTGGTGGCAGGTAGTATGTTCCGGGATGGAGTTGAGGATACTCGCTTCGAAGACAGAGTCTTGGTTAAGGAGATCTTCGAAGTGCTCCTTTCAGCGGGCACTGGCTGCCACTCTGTCCTTGATGAGTACCTCTCCGTTCTTGGCCCGCAGTGGGGTAGGACCTTAGGTGCTTGGGCCGTAGGTGATCTTGACTGCGCCAAAGAATCCACGCACGTCGTGGCTGTCGGCTAGCTGCTGGATCTCCTGCGCTTTCTCCACCCACCATCTGTTCTTTAGGTTGCGAGTTTTTTGTTGGACCTCGGCCTTCAGGTGTCTGTAGAGCAGCTTTCTTACTCTAAAGTTGTGTTGCTGTTTCCAGATCTGGAATGCCTTGCGCTTGCGGCTTATTAGCTCCTGGGTCTCCTGGTCGTTCTCGTCGAACCAGTCTTGGTGTTTCCTGGTCGAGTGACCGAGCATCTCTTCACAGGTGCTGATTTTGGAGGCCTCGAGTGCAGACCAGACGCTGTGGGCCTCTGTGTCTCTGAATCACTGAGTCAGCAGGTTGGTTGTGAGGCGCAGGCTGAATAGGGCTTTCTTAGCAGGGTCTTTGAGTGCTCCAGCGTGTGATTTTCCTGCGGCATTGCTTCTGTTGCCGCCGCCGTTTTGGGGCTACGTTGTAAGCAATAGTGATACCCGCCCTCCTATATGCTTCAGAGACATGGACCATGTACCACCAATGCTGCCTCCGCAAGATCCCGCAAATCCATTGACAAGAAAGGCGCCCCAACGTCGGTGCTCGCGCTCAGGCCAACATCCTCAGCATCGAAGCTTTAACCACGCTCGATCAGCTCCGATGGACGGGCCACATCGTCTGCATGCCTGATACGAGACTCGCAAAACAAGCGCTCTACTCGGAGCTCTGACATGACAAGAGAGCCCCAGGTGGGCAGAGGAAACGCATCAAGGAGACCCTCAAAGCCTCCTTGAAAAAGTGTAACATCCCCACCGACACCTGGGAATCCCTGGCGCAAGACTGCACAAAGTGGAGAAGCATCCGGGAAGGCGCCGAACACTTCCGAGTCTCTCTGCCGGGAGCAAGCGGAAGCCAAGCGCAAATAGCGGAAGGAGCGCACATCAACCCAAGCACCCCACCCACCCGCCCAATTCAACCACCATCTGCCCCGCCTGTGACAGAGACTGTAGGTCCCGCATTGGACTCATCAGTCACCTGAGAACTCATTTTTAGTGTGGAAGCAAGGCATCCTCGGTTCCGAGGGACTGCCTAAGAGGAGAAGCAGCAGTGACTCCGGGTCTCAGTCACTCACTAATTAGCAATGACTCGGGTCCCAGTCACTCACTAACTGGCAGTGACTCGGGTCCCAGTCACTCACTCACTAGCAGTGACTCGGGTCCCAGTCACTCACTCACTAGCAGTGACTCGGGTCCCAGTCACTCACTAGCAGTGACTCAGGTCCCAGTCAGTCACTCACTATCCAGCAGTGACTCGGGTCCCAGTCACTCACTAACCGGCAGTGACTCGGGTCCCAGTCACTCACTAACTGGCAGTGACTCGGGTCCCAGTCACTCACTATCCGGCAGTGACTCGGGTCCCAGTCACTCACTAACCAGCAGTGACTCACTATCCAGCAGTGACTCGGGTCCCAGTCACTCACTAACCAGCAGTGACTCGGGTCCCAGTCACTCACTAACCAGCAGTGACTCGGGTCCCAGTCACTCACTAACTGGCAGTGACTCGGGTCCCAGTCACTCACTAACTGGCAGTGACTCGGGTCCCAGTCACTCACTAACTGGCAGTGACTCGGGTCCCAGTCACTCACTAACTGGCAGTGACTCGGGTCCCAGTCACTCACTAACTGGCAGTGACTCGGGTCCCAGTCACTCACTAACTGGCAGTGACTCGGGTCCCAGTCACTCACTAACTGGCAGTGACTCGGGTCCCAGTCACTCACTAACTGGCAGTGACTCGGGTCCCAGTCACTCACTAACTGGCAGTGACTCGGGTCCCAGTCACTCACTCACTAGCAGTGACTCGGGTCCCAGTCACTCACTATCCAGCAGTGACTCTGGAATAACATGGGCTAATAAATGACAGCCAACACAGATTTGTTGAAGGCAAATCATCTGACTAACTAGATCGAGTTTTTGATGAAGTAATGGAGTGGGTTAATGAGGGTAGTGCAGTTGATGATGTGTATATGGATTTTCAGCAGGCGTTTGGCAAAGTACCACACAATGGCCCAGAAATTCGGGTCGGGGGCTTGCCGCAGGTTCAAGCCCCCGACCTACACTTACCTAGCGCGCCGGCAGTTGAGGCCTGGGCCTGCATGGATTTCTTCTCTGTGGCCCGGTCCAGCTCCCGGCGCGCTGTGCTTGCGTGATCCAGCGGCGCACTTAGTGCGATGCGTCGGCTGGGATCAGGTGAGCACTGGGCAACCAATCGGAGGAGGGAAAAGCCCATTCATGAGTTTGACAGAAAGAACTGTCAAACTTATGAAAACTCCGGCCCCCAAAACAGTACTTACCCTTCAAATAATTTTTTTTTTTTTATTTATTTTTTTTATTTTTTTAAATCACACTTTTTAAATAAACTATAAATGACATTAACTATTTTAAACAATAATTTAAATTTTTGAAAAAAATAATTTTATAAAAAAAACAGGGCTTACCTTACTTTAAAATATTTAAAAAAATAAACCGGTGGAAAAAATGTTCTAATTTTAATTAATTGACCACTTACCTTTTAAAATGAAGTCCTTACGCCTGGTTTTTAAATGTGTAAAATGTGGAGGCCTTCACGCACGGAAAAACCTGTAAATAAAAAAGTTCAACGCGCCGCGCAGACTCCCGCGCACACGCGTTCGACCTCTGAACCCCTTCGTTCAGAGGATCGGAAATGCCGGTTTCCCGCACATGCAAGAAACCGGCACTTCCATCGGGTCCACGCGCGAGTACTCCGTGCGTACTCAGGCGTTGGGACCCGAATTTCTGGGCGATTAGACTTGTTAGCAAAATGAAAGCCCGTGGGATAAAGGGACAGTGGCTGCATGGATACAAAATTGGCAAAGGGACTGAAAGCAGAGAGCAGTGAACGGTTGATTTTCAGACTGGAGGGAAGTATACAGTGGTGTTCCCAAAGGTTCAGTTTTGGGACTGCTGCTATTTTTGTTATATATTAATGACCTGGACTTGGGTATACAAAGTTTGCAATGACACAAAGCTTGGAAATGTAGTAAACAGTGAGGAGGATAGTAGCAGACTTCAAGAGGACATCGACAGACTGGTGAAATGGGCAGACACATGGCAGATGGACTTTAACTCAGAGGTGATTAATTTTGGTAGTAAGAATGAGGGGACAATAAAATTGTACCATTTTATTTTTAAAGGGGGTGCAAGAACAGAGAGACCTGGGGGTTCATATATAGAAATCATTGAAGGTGGCAGGACAGGTTGATAAAGCTAGCAAAAAACATACGAGATCCTGGGCTTTATAAATAGGGTACAAAAGCAAGGAAGTTATGTAAACATTCATAAAATACTGGTTAGACCCCAGACGCAGTATTGTGTCCAAATCTGGGAACTACACTTTGGGAAGGATGTCAAGGCCTTGGAGAGGATGCAGAGGAGATTTACTAGAATGGTACCAGGGATGAGGGACTTCAGTTATGTGGCGAGACTGGAGAAGCTGGGGTTGTTCTCCTTAGAGCAGAGAAGGCCGAGGGGAGATTTAATAGAGGTGTTCAAAATCATGAGGGGTTTTGATAGAGTAAATAAGGAGAAACTGTTTCCAGTGGCAGAAAGGTCCGTAACCAGAAAGAACCATAGAGTCGTAGAAATTTGCAGCACAGAAGGAAGCCATTTGGCCCATCGTGTCTGTGCTGGCCGAAAAAAAGCTCTCCAGCCTCCTTCCACTTTCCAGCTCTAGGTCCGTAGCCCTGTAGGTTACAACACTTCAAGTGTATATCCAAGTACTTTTTAAATGCGATGAGGGTTTCTGCCTCGACCACCCTTTCAGGCAGTGAGTTCCAGACCCCCAACCACCCTCTAGGTGAAAAAAGTTCTCAACTCCCCTCCAATCCTTCGACCAATTACTTTAAATCTATGCCCTCTGGTTATTGACCACTCTGCTAAGGGAAATAGGTCCTTCCTATCCATTCTATCTAGGCCCCTCATAATTCTATACACCTCAATTAGGTCTCCCTCCCCCTAGCCTCCTCTGTTCCAAAGAAAACACCAGCCTATCCAATCTTCCATCAAAACTAAAATTCTCCAGTCCTGGCAGCATCCTTGTAAATCTCCCCTGCACCCCCACTAGTGCAATCACATATGTCCTGTAATGTGGTGACCAGAACTGCACGCAGTACTCTAGCTGTGGCCTAACTTGTGTTTGAAACAGTTGAAGCATAACCCCCCTGCTCTTGTATTCTATGCCACGGCTATAAAGGAAAGTATCCCGTACGCCTTCTTAATCACCTTATCTACCTGGCCTGCTACCTTCAGGGATCTGTGGACATGCACTCCAAGGTCCCTTTGTTCCTCTACACTACTCAGTGTCCTACCATTTAATGTGTATTCCCTTTCCTTGTTAGCCCTCCCCAAATGCATGACCTCGCACTTCTCCGGATTGAATTCCATTTGCCACTGTTCTGCCCACCTGACCAGTCCATTGATATCTTCCTGCAGTCTACAGCTTTCTCCCTCACTATCAACCACACGGCCAATTTTTGTATCATCTGCAAACTTCTTAATCTAAAGTCTAAATCATTGATATATACCATGAAAAGCAAGGTACTGAGCCCTGCAGAACCCCACTGGAAACAGCCTTCCAGTCACAAAAACACCCATCGACCATTACCCTTTGCTTCCTGCCACTGAGCCAATTTTGGATCCAACTTGACACTTTCTTCAACCGAGAATGAGGAACTGAAATAAATTAGTATTAGTAAAAAAATAGTACTGGAGAAATTAATGGGACTGAAAGCCGATAAATTCCCTGGACCTGATGGCCTACATCCTAGAGTTTTGAAAGAGATGGCTATAGCGGTAGTGGATGCATTGGTTGCCATTTTCCAAAATTCCATAGATTCTAGAATGGTCCCCACGGATTGGAAGGTAGCAAATGTGATCCCACTATTTAAGAAAGGAGGGAGAGAGAAAACGGAAAACTACAGACCAGTTAGCCTGACATCAGTAGTAGGGAAAATGCTAGAATCTATTATTAAGGACGTGGTAACAGGGCACTTAGAAAATAATAGGATTGGGCAGAGTCAACACGGATTTATAAAAGGGAAATCGTGTTTGGTAAACTTTTTTGAGGTTGTAACTAGCAGAATAGATAAGGGGAACCAGTGGATGTGGTGTATTTGTATTTTCAGAAGGCTTTCGATAAGGTGCCACACGAGGTTATTAAACAAAATTAGGGCTCATGGAATTGGGGGTAATATACTAGCATGGATTGAGGATTGGTTAACAGACAGAAAACAGAGAGTAGGAATAAACGGGATAAAAAGGAGAAAAAAATTAGAGTAGGAGAGAAAGCTAGCTAGAAATATAAAAACAGATAGTAAGAGTTTCTATCGATATTTAAAAAGAAAAGAGAGTTAACAAAGTGAGCACTGGTCCTATAGAAAGTGAGTCTGGGGAATTAATAATGGAAAATAAGGAGATGGCAGCTGAATTGAACATCGGTCTTCACTATAGAGGATACAAGTAACATCCCAGAAATAGCTGTAAATCAGGAAATGGAAGGGAGGGAGGAACGCAAGAAAATAATCACCAGGGAAGTGGTACTGAGCAAATTGTTGGAGCTGCGGGCTGACTAGTCCCCGGGTCCTGATGGACTTCATCCTAAGGTCTTAAAAGAAGTGGCTAGTGAGATAGTTGATGCGTTGGTTTTAATTTTCCAAAATTCCCTAGCTTCGAGGAAGGTGCCATTATATTGGAAAATAGCAAATGTAACTCCTTTATTCAAAAAAGGGAGACAGAAAGCAGGAAACTACAGGCCAGTTAGCTTAACATCCGTCATAGGGAAGATGTTAGAAGCTATTATTAAAGACGTTATAGCAGGGCACTTAGAAAAGTTCAAGGTAATCAGGCAGAGTTAACATGGTTTTGTGAAAGGGAAATCATGTTTAACCAATTTATTGGAGTTCTTTGAGGAAGTAACCTGCGCTGTGGATAAAGGGGAACCGGTGGATGTACTGTACTTAGATTTCCAGAAGGCATTTGGTAAGGTGGCACATCAAAGGTTATTGCAGAAAATAAAAGCTCATGGTGTAGGGGGTAACATATTGGCATGGATAGAAGATTGGCTAGTTAGCAAGAAACAGAGAGTAGGCATAAATGGGTAATTTTCTGGTTGGCAGGATGTAACGAGTGGTGTGCCACAGGGATCAGTGCTGGGGCCTCAACTTTTTACAATTTATATAAATAACTTGGATGAAGGGACCGAAGGTATGGTTGCTAAATTTGCTGATGACACAAAGATAGGTAGGAAAGTAAATTGTGAAGAGGACATAAGGAGTCTACAAAGGGACATAGATATGTTAGGTGAGTGGGCAAAGATCTGGCAAATGGAGTATAATGTGGGAAAATGTGAAGTTGTCCATTTTGGCAGGAAGAATAAAAAAAGCATATTATCTAAATGGTGAGAGATTGCAGAGGGATCTGGGTGTCCTAGTGCATGAATCGCAAAAGGTTACTGTGCAGGTACACCAAGTAATTAGGAAAGCTAATAGAATGTTATTGTTTATTGCGAGGGGAATTGAATACAAAAGTAGGGAGGTTATGCTTCAGTTATACAGGACATTGGTGAGACCACATCTGGAGTACTGTGTACAGTATTGGTCTCATTATTTAAGGAAGGATGTAAATGCATTGGAAGCAGTTCAGAGAAGGTTTACTAGGCTAATACCTGGAATGGGTGGGTTGTCTTATGAGGAAAGGTTGGATAGGCTTGGCTTGTATCCGTTGGGAGTTTAGAAGAGTAAGAGATTGAAACATATAAGATCCTGAGGGGTCTTGACAGCGTGGATGTGGAGAGGATGTTTCCTCTTGTGGGAGAATCTAGAACTAGGGGTCACTGTTTAAAAATAAGGGGTCGCCCATTTAAGACAGAGATGAGGAGAATTTTTTTCTCACAGAGGGTCGTGAGTCTTTGCAGCTCTCTTCCTCAGAGGGCGGTGGAAGCAGAGTCTTTGAATATTTTTAAGGCGGAGGTAGATAGATTCTTGATAAGCAAGGGGGGTAGGCGGGAATGTGGAGTAATCAGATCAGCCATGATCTTACTGAATGGCAGAGCAAGCTCGAAGGGCCTACTCCTGCTCCTAATTCGTATGTTTGTATGGGTCATTTTCAAGTTGGCAGGCTGTAACTAGTGGGGTACCGCAAGGATCAGTGCTTGGGCCTCAGCTATTCACAATCTACATCAATGATTTGGATGAGGGGACCAAATGTAATATATCCAAGTTTGCTGGGTGGGAATGTAAGCTGTGAGGAGGATCCAAGGAGGCTTCAAGGGGATATAGACAGGCTAAGTGAGTGGGCAAATGGAATATAATGTGGAGAAAAGTGAAGTTATCCACTTTGGTAGGAAAAATAGAAAAGCAGAGTATTTTTTAAATGGAGAGAGATTGGGAAATGTTGGTATTCAGAGGGACCTGGGTGTCCTTGTACACGAATCACAAAGTTAACATGCAGGTACAGCAAGCAATTAGGAAAGCAAATGGTATGTTGGCCTTTATTACAAGAGGATTTGAGTATAAGAGTAAAGAAGTCTTACTGCAATTATATAGGGCCCTGGTGAGACCATACCTGGAGAATTGTGTACAGATTTGGTCTCCTTACCCAAGGAAGGATATACTTGCCTCAGTGAGTGCAACGAAGGTTCACCAGACTGGTTCCTGGGATGGGGGGGATTGTCCTATGAAGAGACATTGAGTAGACTAGGCCTATATTCTCTAGAGTTTAGAAGAATGAGGGGCGAGCTCACTAAAACATACAAAATTCTTACAGGGCAGATGCAGGAAGGATGTTTCCCTTGGTTGTGGAGTCTAGACCAGGGGTCACAGTCTCAGAATAAGGGGTCAGCCATTTAGGACTGAGAGGAGTAGAAATGTCTTCACTCAGAGGGTGGTGAATCTTTGGAATTCTCTACCCCGGAGGGCTGTGGAGGCTCAGTCATTGAGTATATTCAAGACAGAGATCGATAGATTTTTGAATATTAAGGGAATCAAGGGATATGGGGATAGTGCAGGAAAGTGGAGATGAGGCTGAAGATCAACCATGATCTTGTTGAATGGTGGAGCAGGCTCGAAGGCTCAAATGGCCGACTCCTGCTCCTATTTAGTGTGTTCTTATGTTATTTTCTATCCCTTGGATCCCATGCTTTTTGCTTTTCTGACCAGTCTGCCATGTGGGACCTGGTCAAAAGCCTTGCGAAATTCCATGTAGACTACATCAAATGCACTACCCTCATCAACCCTCGTTACCTCCTCAAAAAATTCAATCAAGTTAGTCAGACACGACTTTCCCTCAACAAATCCATGCCTTTATTAATCCGTGCCTTTCTAAATGGCGATTAATACGGTCCCTCAGAATTTTTTCCAATAATTTGCCCACCACCAAGGTTAGGCTGACTGACCTGTAATTACTCGGTCAATTTCTTTCTCCATTCTTAAACGTCAGCAGTCCTCCAGCTCCACACCTGGAGCCAGCGGGGATTGGAAAATGGTCAGAATCTCTATTTCTTCCCTTGCACCTCTTAACAGCCTGGGATACATTTCATCCCAGTCTGGAGATTGACCGCCTTTCAAAGATGCTAAACCCCTTAATATTTCCTCTTTCACTATGTTTATCTCATCTAATATTTCACACTCCTCAACTACAGTGCCCCCGTTTTGTGAAGACAGACGCAAAGTATTCATTAAGAACCATACCCACGTCTTCGCATCTCCCCTCAAAAAGGAGACGGGAGACATTTTTTTGCTGAGTGAGTTATGATCATCTGGAATGCGCTGCTTTAAAGGGCGGTGGGCGCAGATTCAATATTAACTTTCAAAAGGGAATTGGATAAATACTTGAAGGGGAAAAAATTCTCCCTGCTTACCCCTCCCCTCCTCCATCTCCCCCTTTACCCCTCCCCTCCTCCATCTCCCCCTTACCCCTCTCCTGCTCCCTCCTCCATCTCCCCCTTACCCCTCTCCTGCTCCCTCCCCTGCTCCATCTCCCCCTTTACCCCTCTCCTGCTCCCTCCCCTCCATCTCCCCCTTTACCCCTCTCCTGCTCCCTCCCCTCCTCCATCTCCCCCTTACCCCTCCCCTGCTCCCTCCCCTGCTCCATCTCCCCCTTTACCCCTCTCCTGCTCCCTCCCCTCCATCTCCCCCTTTACCCCTCTCCTGCTCCCTCCCCTCCATCTCCCCCTTTACCCCTCTCCTGCTCCCTCCCCTCCTCCATCTCCCCCTTTACCCCTCCCCTGCTCCCTCCCCTGCTCCATCTCCCCCTTACCCCTCTCCTGCTCCCTCCCCTCCATCTCCCCCTTTACCCCTCTCCTGCTCCCTCCCCTCCTCCATCTCCCCCTTTACCCCTCTCCTGCTCCCTCCCCTCCTCCATATCTCCCCCTTTACCCCTCTCCTGCTCCCTCCCCTGCTCCATCTCCCCCTTTACCCCTCTCCTGCTCCCTCCTCCATCTCCCCCTTTACCCCTCTCCTGCTCCCTCCCCTCCTCCATCTCCCCCTTACCCCTCTCCTGCTCCCTCCCCTCCTCCATCTCCCCCTTACCCCTCTCCTGCTCCCTCCTCCATCTCCCCCTTTACCCCTCTCCTGCTCCGTCCTCTCCTCCATATCTCCCTTTACCCCTCTCCTGCTCCCTCCTTCCTCCACTCCTCCCTTTCCTCCTGCTCCCTCCTCTCCCCTGGGATAAGGCTTCTCCCCATGCTCGGTGTTACGACTGTAGTTAGCCATCATTTCTACCTGGGCTGGCCGCTGGACCATTCTTCAATGTTGCTCCTTGCCAGCTGCCCATTCTCAGTGCCAATTCTGGCTGCTCCTCCAGCCCACTGATTGGCTGTTTTACATAGAAGCATAGAATGTTCCAGCACGGAAGGAGGCCATTCGGCCCATCGCGTCCGCGCCAGCCAACAAAGAGCTATCCGGCCTAATCCCACTTCCCAGCTCTTGGTCCGTAGCCCTGCAGGTTAGAACATCCCAAGTGCACATCCAAGTATTTTTTAAATGTGGTTAGGGTTCCTGCCTCTACCACCCTTTCAGGCAGTGAGTTCCAGACCCCCACAACCCTCTGGGTGAAGAAATTTCCCCTCAAATCCCTTCTAAACCTTCCACCAATTACTTTAAATCTGTGCCCCCTGGTTTTTGACCCCTCTGCTAAGGGAAATAGGTCCTTTCTATCCACTTTATCTATGCCCCTCATAATTTTATACACCTCAATCAGGTCTCCCCTCAGCCTCCTCTGTTCCAAGGAAAACAGACCCAGCCTATCCCGTCTTTCCTCATAGCTAAGATTCTCTACTCCTGGCAACATCCTTGTAAATCTCCTCTGCACCCTCTCTAGTGCAATCACATCTTTCCTGTAATGTGGTGACCAGAACTGCACGCAGTAGTCTAGCTGAGGCCTAACTAGTGTTTTATACAGTTGAAGCATAACCCCCCGCTCTTGTATTCTATGCCACGGCTAATAAAGGCAAGCATTCCGTATGCCTTCTTAACCACCTTATCTACTTGGCCTGCTACCTTCAGGGATCTGTAGACATGCACTCCAAGGTCCCTTTGTTCCTCTACACTACTCACTCAGTGTCCGACCATTTAATGTGTATTCCCTTTCCTTGTTAGTCCTCCCCAAATGGATGTCTCAGAGCGGCTGCAGAACATTTTGGAAGGGGAGGGTGAACAGCCAGTTGTCGTGGTGCATATAGGTACCAACGATATAGGTAAAAACCAGGATGAGGTCCTAAAAGCTGAATATAGGGAGTTAGGAGGTAAATTAAAAAATAGGACCTCAAAAGGTAGTAATCTCAGGAATGCTACCAGTGCCACGTGCTAGTCAGATTAGAAATAGAAGGATTTTTCAGATGAATACGTGGCTAGAGGAATGGTGCCAGGGGGAGGGATTCAAGTTCCTGGGACATTGGAACCGGTTCTGGGGGAGGTGGGACCAGTTCAAACCGGACGGTCTGCACCTGGGCAGGGCTGGAACCGATATCCTAGGGGGTGTGTTTGCTAGTGCTCTGGGGGAGGGTTTAAACTAAGATGGCAGGGGGTTGGGAACCTGAGCAGGGGGACAGAGGAAAGGGAAACAAGGATAGAAACATAGAAGATAGGAGCAGGAGTAGGCCATTCAGCCCTTCGAGCCTGCTCCGCCATTCAACGAGATCATGGCTGATCATCCAAACCCTAGCACCCGGTCCCTACACCGACAGCCATCCCACCCAAGCCCTATCCCCGTAACCCCACGTATTTAATCCCCCCTAACACTAAGGGTCAATTTTAATCATGGCCAATCAACCTAACCCGCACATCTTTGGACTGTGGGAGGAAACCGGAGCACCCGGAGAAAACCCACGCAAACACGGGGAGAATGTGCAAACTCCACACACAGTCACCCGAGGCCGGATTTGAACCTGGGTCCCTGGCGCTGTGAGGCAACAGTGCTAACCAAATCAAAAGAAAGGAAGGAGAAAACCAAAAGTGGCAATCAGAGAAATCAACAGTTTAAATCAAACATGGCCACAGTAAATAACAATTGTAATAGGTCGAAGGGCGTTAACAATATAAGCCTGAAGGCTGTGTGTCTTAATGCGGGGAGCATTCGTAATAAGGTGGATGAATTGGCTGCGCAAATAGAGGTAAACGAATATGATTTGGTTGGGATTACGGAAACGTGGCTCAAGGATGGCCAAGGCTGGGAACTCAACATCCAGGGGTATTCGATATTCAGGAAAGATAGGCAAAAAGGAAAGGGAGGAGGGGTAGCATTACTGGTTAAAGAAGGGATTAACACAATTGTAAGGAAGGATATTAGCTCTGATGTGGAATCTGTATGGATAGAATTGAGAAATACCAAGGGGCAGAAAACATTAGTGGGAGTGGTATATAGGCCTCCAAACAGTAAGGCGGAGGTTGGGGATGGCATTAAAAGGGAAATTAAAGAAGCGTGCAATAAGGGCACAGAGTCATCATGGGTGACTTTAATCTACATATAGATTGGGCTAACTGTTAGATCCGTGTGTTAATGGAGACACGGAATAGAAACATAGAAACATAGAGATAGGAACAGGAGTAGGCCATTCGGCCCTTCGAGCCTGCTCCGCCATTCAATGAGATCATGGCTGATCTTCGTCTGAGATCATAGCTGATCTTACCAGTTCAGTACCCCGTCCCCGCCTTTTCTCCGTAACCCTTAATCCCCTTAGCCTTCAGAAATATATCCAATTCTCTCTTGAAAATATTTATTGAATTAGCCTTCACAGCCCTCTGTGGCAGGGAATTCCACAGGCTCACCACTCTGAGTGAAGAAATTCTTCCTCATCTCTGTTTTAAATGATTTGCCCGCTATTTTTAGACTGTGGCCCCTGGTTCTGTGCTCCCCGGCCATTGGAAACATTCTCTCTGAATTCAGCCTGTCCAGGCCTGCCATAATTTTATATGTTTCGATGAGATCCCCTCTCAATCTTCTAAACTCCAGTGAGTACAAGCCCAAACTATTTAATCTCTCTTCGTAGGTCATTCCCGCCATTCCAGGTATCAGCCTGGTGAATCGCCGCTGCACTCTTTCCATGGCAAGAACATCCTTCCGCAGATGGGGCGACCAAAACTGTACACAATACTCCAGATGCGGTCTCACCAGCACCTTGTACAGCTGTAGTAAGGTATCCCTATTCCTATACTCGAACCCCCTTGATATGAAGGCCAACATACCATTTGCCTTCTTAATCGCCTGTTGCACCTGCATGCTCTCCTTCAGTGACTGGTGCACAAGAACACCCAGGTCCCTCTGCACTTCCCCATCTCCCAATCTATTGCCATTTAGATAATAATCTACCCTCCTGTTTTTACCCCCAAAGTGGATAACCTCGCATTTGTCCACATTATAGTGCATCTGCCACGTATCCGCCCATTCCCCCAACCTGTCCAAATCGCACTGTAGCCTCCTGACATCCTCATCAGAGCCCACCCCTCCTCCTAGTTTAGTGTCGTCAGCGAATTTGGAAATATTGCATCCAATTCCCTGATCCAGATCATTTATATATATTGTGAACAGCTGGGGTCCCAGGACAGATCCTTGCGGCACCCCGCTGGTCACTGCCTGCCACTCCGAAAACGAGCCGTTTATTCCAACTCTCTGTTTTCTATCCGCCAGCCAGTTCTCTATCCACGTTAATACTTTGCCCCCAATCCCATGAGCCTTAATTTTGCATGATAATCTTTTGTGTGGAACCTTATCGAAGGCTTTCTGGAAGTCAAGGTACACCACATCCACTGGCTCTCCCCCATCTATTTTACCAGTTACTTCCTCAAAAAATTCCAGCAGATTAGTCAAACACGATTTACCCTTTGTAAATCCATGTTGACTCTGTCCGATCCTTTCCCCATTTGTCAAGTGCTCCGCTATTTTATCCTTAATAATGGACTCTAGCATTTTGCCCACAACCGATGTAAGGCTTACTGGTCTATAATTCCCTGCTTTCTCTCTACCCCCCTTTTTAAATATTGGGGTAACATTAGCTACCCTCCAATCCACGGGTACTGTTCCCGAGTCAATGGAGTTCCGGAAGATGATCCTTAGAGCATCTGCTATCTCCAGGGCCACCTCCTTAAGTACCCTAGGATGTAGTTTATCAGGCCCCGGGGATTTGTCGGCCTTCAGTCCCCTCAACTTACCCAACACCATATCCCTAGAGATACTAATTTCTGTCAGCTCCTCCCTCTCATTAGTCCCTATGTTTGCCGATATTCCTGGGAGGTTATTTGTGTCCTCCTTTGTGAATACAGAACCAAAGTATGAGTTTAATTGGTCTGCCATTTCCTTATTCTCCATTATATATTCTCCTGAATCGGACTGCAAGGGACCGACTTGGGATTTTACCAGTCTTTTCCTCCTGATATACCGATAAAAGCTTTTGCAGTCTGTCTTTATGTTTGCTGCAAGTTTACTTTCGTATTCTATTTTCCCCTTCCTGATTAATCCCTTTGTCCTCTTTTGCTGTATCCTGTACTGCCCCCAATCTTCCGGTCTGGTGCTTTTTTTTGCCAGTTGATATGCCCTTTTTTTTGATTTTATGCTGTCCCTAATTTCCCTCGTTATCCACGGTTGAGTCACCTTTTTAGGTTTATTTTTATGCCAAACCGGTATAAACATGTTCTGGAATTCTTCCATTCTATCTTTGAATGCTTGCCATTGTCTATCCACTGTCAATCCCCCCAGAAACACCACCCAATCAATCTTACCCAATTCCCGTCTCATACCCTCGTAATTCCCTTTATTTAAGTTCTGGACCTTAGTCTCTGATTCAATTTCCTCACTCTCCATCTCGACTGAGAGCTCGATCATATTATGATCGCTCTGACCCAAGGGGCCTCGTACAAGAAGATTGCTGATAAGTCCCTTCTCATTGCACAATACCCAGTCTAAAATGGCCTGATCTCGAGTCGGCTCCTCGACATATTGGTCCAGATAACCGTCCCGAAAACATTCCAGGAATTCCTCCTCCTCAGAATTTTTACTAATTTGGGTAGTCCAATCAATATGTAAATTAAAGTCACCCATGATGACAGCTGTGCTCTTATCGCACGCTTCTCTAATTTCCCTTTTTATGCCTTCCCTCACCTCCATATTACTATTTGGAGGCCTATATATCACACCCACTAACGTTTTCCTCCCCTTGCAGGAGTTGATTTAACAAGTGTTTACTGAACAAAGTCTGGAGGTGAACTAACTACACAAGTCGCTACACAGGCTTATATACCCGAGTGGTCACTACTGGTACTACAGTATACAGGGGCTTCAAAAACATAGTTCCTCTTAAAGGTACATACACTACACTAACCAAATTAGTAACAATACTGTGGAGGAGGAATTCCTGGAGTGTTTACGGGATGGTTTCCTGGACCAATATGTCGAGGAACCAACCAGAGATCAGGCCATCTTAGACTGGGTATTATGTAACGAGAAAGGATTAATTAGCAATCTTGTTGTACAAGGCCCCTTGGGTCAGAGCGATCATAATATGATCGAATTCTTCATCAAGATGGAGAATGAAGTAGTTGACTCAGAGACTAGGGTCCTGAATTTAAATAAAGGAAACTACGATGGTCTGAGGAGCGAGTTGGGTAGGATTGATTGGGGAATGTCACTCAAAGGGTTGATGGTGGATCGGCAATGGCAAACATTCAAAGACCGCATGGATGAACTACAGAATTTGTTCATCCCAGTTTGGCATAAAAATAAAACAAAAAAGGTGACTCAAACTTGGCTAACAAGGGAAATTTGGGATAGCATAAGATCCAAGGAGACAACATATAAATTGGCCAGGAAAAGCAATAATCCTGAGGATTGGGAGCAATTTAGGATTCAACAAAGGAAGACAAAGGGATTAATTAAGAAGGGGAAAATAGAATATGAGAATAAGCTTGCAGGGACCATAAAAACTGACTGTAAACGCTTTTATAGATATGTGTGAAGAGAAAAAGATTGGTGAAGTCAAGCATAGGTCCCTTACAGTCAGAATCAGGGGAATTTATAATGGGAAACAAGGAAATGGCAGACCAACTATAAATACATATTTTGGTTCTGTCGTCACAAAGGAGGACACAAATAACCTCCTAGAGATGCCGGGGAACATAGGGTCTGATGAAAGGGAGGAACTGAAAGAAATCAGTATTTGTAGGGAAATGGTGTTCGTGAAATTGATGGGACTGAAGGCCGATAAATCCCCAGGGCCTGATAATCTACATCCTAGGGTACTTAAGGAAGTGGCCCTAGAAATAGTAGATGCATTGCTGATCATCTTCTAACATTCGACGGAATCTGGAACAGTACCCATGGATCGGAGGGTAGCTAATGTTACCCCACTATTCAGAAAAGGTGGTAGAGAGAAAATGGGGAATTACAGACCGGTAAGCCTGACATCGGTAGTGGAGAAAATGCTAGAGTCCATTATAAAAGATGTAATAGCAGAGCACTTGGAAAACAGTGACAGGATCGGACAAAGTCAACATGGATTTACAAAAGCTAAATCATGCTTGACTAATCTACTGGAATTTTTTGAGGATGTAACTGGTAAAATAGATAAGGGAGAACCAGTGGATGTGGTGTATTTGGACTTTCAGAAGGCTTTCGATAAGGTCCCACATAAGAGATTAGCGTGCAAAATTAAGGCACATGGGATTGGGGGCAAGGTATTGACTTGGATAGAGAACTGGTTGGCGGACAGAAAGCAAAGAGTTGGAATAAACGGGTCGTTTTCCGAGTGGCAGGCAGTGACTAGTGGGGTACCGCAAGGATCGGTCCTAGGACCCCAGCTGTTCACAATATATATTAATGATCTGGACAAGGGAATTGGATGTAATATCTCCAAATTTGCAGACGACACAAAGCTGGTTGGGAGGGTAAGCTGTGGAGGAGGATGTCGTGAAACTCCAGTACGATCTGGACAGGTTGGGTGATTGGGCAGAAACATGGCAAATGCACTATAATATGGATAAATGTGAGGTTATCCACTTGGGTGGCAAAAACAGGAAGGCAGATTATTATTTGAATGGCAATAGATTGGGAGAAGGGGAAGTGCAAAGAGACCTGGGTGTTCTTGTGCACCAGTCACTGAAGGTAAGCATGCAGGTGCAGCAGGCAGTTAAGAAGGCAAATGGTATGTTGGCCTTTGTAGCAAGAGGGTTCGAGTACAGGAACAAGGATGTCTTGCTGCAGTTGTACAGGGCCTTGGTGAGACCACATCTTGAGTATTGTGTGCAGTTTTGGTCACCTTACCTGAGGAAGGACGTTCTTGCCATGGAAGGAGTGCAGCGAAGATTCACCAGGCTGATACCTGGGATGGCAGGAATGACGTATGAGGAGAGATTGTGTCGATTAGGCTTATACTCACTGGAGTTTAGAAGATTGAGAGGGAATCTCATCGAAACCTATAAAATTGTGTCAGGCCTGGACAGACGAGATGCACGAAGGATGTTTCTGATGGCCGGGGAGTCCAGAACCAGGGGTCACAGTCTAAGGATAAGGGGGAAGCCATTTAGGACACAGATGAGGAATTTCTTCACCCAGAGTGTGGTGAACCTGTGGAATTCTCTACCACAGAAGGCAGTAGAGGTCAATTCATTAAATATATTCAAGAAAGAGTTGGATATATTTCTTAAGGCTAAAGGGATCAAGGGATATGGGGAGAAGGCAGGGACAGGGTACTGAATTTGGAGGATCAGCCATGATCTCATTGAATGGCGGAGCAGGCTCGAAGGGCCTACTCCTGCTCCTATCTTCTAGGTTTCTATGTTTCTATTTATATGGAGAATATTTGTGTTTTTGGCTCTTTATATCTTGGTGTAGGGGGCAATAGTTTTATATTTTTACTAGCAGGGGGTGCCCGGCATTGCCAGGGCAATTTTGGGCAGCGCGGTCTGCCTGCCGGTGTGTCTCCCCTCTCTCTCTCCCTCCCTCCCTCTGCCCGTTGACAGCCGGCAGCTGCAGCTCGCCCGCCCGTTGCGTGTCTGGGGCCTAGCGCTTGAGGCCCGGCCAGGCTCTCGGGGCGAGACGGACCCGAGCTCCCCCACAGCTGACGGATGGCGACGGCCGCTGCCGCTTCCCCGACCGCTGTGTGTCGGGCCGAGTGGTTGCGAGGCACGGCCCGAGTGAGCCCAACTTACCTGCCGCTCCGGCGGGGCGGGAGCCGCAATGTGGGGGTTTCTTTTGCTGCTGCTGTCCCTGTGGGGATGGAAAAAATGGCGGCGAAGTTTAGGGAGACTGGAGGATTAGGACCCGCCCGTGACGCACTGATTGGTCAACCATCAGGTGAGTGAACTGTAGGATTGGTCAAGCAGCACGTGACTCAACGCTAATGAGAGGTAGGATTGGTCAACCGCTAATGAGTGGATTTTTGAACGTTTTTTGTATACTGTCCAAACAATTTTTGTCTGACGAAAAAGTAAAGACGCCTACGAGAGTCCCCTAATGATAAGGTTTCTTTCGATATAACATACGTGTAGGTACGCTCTATAACGTTTGATTGTACAGACAGAGAGACAGACCGGATATAGATAGATTATACACTATATTTTTCTGTGCTCATTTTGTATATTTAGGTTCTAGTCTTTTTATATATTACAGTGGAGTTAATAATCATGTAATTTTGTTATAGGCTCTTTATATCTTGGTGTGGGGAAATAATTTTAATTATTTGGTACAGCCTCTATATATTTTTTATATATTAGCCTGTATTTTTAAATATTTTTACTAACTCCTTGAATACTCGTGAGTGCGATATTTGAAAAGGAAGTTTGCAGGGCTTTGGGGAACTAGCAGACGAATGGGACTAAGGTTAAAGAGCCGGCACAGACACGATGGGCCAAATGGCCTCCTTGTAGTGCTACTGTGGGATAGGATCCAAGTTGAAGGTTGGAAGACCATACGGTGAGCACTGGAATAGTAGAATCCGGAGGCAACAAAAGCGTGCATTACAGTTTCAGCGGAAGACGAGGTGAGGCAGAGGCTGGCAAAGGTCGACAGTGCTAGACAGTTTAGGACACGGGGTAGTGTAGGAAGAGAGGAGTGCGGGCATCAGATGGAGACAGGACTCAAGTACAGGGAATCAGTTAGTGGAACTGTCCAATAGATACACGATACTGGAGAAGTGGACAGCGACAGTAACTCAGCAGGGTAGCCCTGAGCAACGTTTTAACGCGGGACTGGCCAAAAGGGTGAGACAGGTAGACCGTAGGAATAGGAGAGCAGGAGATTCTATACTCAGTGATATGAACATCCTTTTTCCAGTTGTGAGTTGGAGTCCCAAATGGTTTGTTCCAGGATGAAGGACATCTCACAGAACAGATAGAAAAACCACTGGGAAGGGAGGAAGGGCAGTAGACAGTCGTGTCTCACGTTAGAACCAGTGACCACCACAGAAGTGTGTTTGAGGTCTTCTAGAGGGAGTTTAAGGGGTTAAGCTCTAGATTGAAAAACAAGACCTCAAGGGTGATGATCTCTGGATTGCTTCCTGTACCACACTGGACAGGTTTAGGAAGTTATGATTAGGAAGGTCAATGTGTGGCTGAAAGGCTAGTGCAGAAGAGAAGGGTGCACATTCTTGGGGAACCGGAGTGAGTTCTGCAACAAGGGAAAGCTGTATTGAAGGGACGACCACTTGAAATGAAATGGCACCAACGCCCTTGTTGAGACTGCAAATAGAGCACTGGAGTGGCAAGGAAAGTCTAGGTGCAGGACTGGAGTGGGATATCAGGATTAATAAAGTGGTTGGACTAGAAGTAGAATAAATAGCAAAAACTATCAAAGGAATAAGGGAAAGAAAGGGCTTTGGGATAGTGAGAAATAAAAAATACTGCTTTAAGAGAAATGGATTTCAGAGAATCCGACAGCACAGGAGGCCACCGTCCCGCCCATCGTGTCTGTGCCGGCTCTCAGAGCTCTCCAATTAGTCCCACTCCCCCTGCTCTTTCCCCAGAGCCCTGCAAATTTTTCCCTTTCAAGTATTTATCCAATTCCCTTTTGAAAGTTACTATTGAATCTGCTTCCACCGCCCTTTCAGGCAGCGCGTTCCAGATCACAACAACTTGCTGGTTAATGGAAAAAATTTCCCTCAATTTTTTGCCAATGACCTTCGCTCTGTGTCCTTTGGTTCCTGACTCTCCTGCCCCTGGAAACAGTTCCTCCCGATCTGCTCCATCAAAACCCCGCATCATTTAGAACACCTGTATTAAAATCTCCCTTTAACTGTCTCTGCTCTGAGGAGAACAACCCCAGCTTCTCCAGTCTCTCCACATAACTCCTCATCCCTGCTACCACTCTAGGCCTCAACATCCTTCCTAAAGTGTGGTGCCCAGAATTGGACACAATCCTCCAGCTGGGACCGAACCAGTGTTTTATAAATGTTGACCATAACTTCCCGGCTTCTATACTCTATGCCTCTACTTATAAAGCCCAAGACCCGTTATGCTTTTTTAAACCAGCCTTATTAACTTGTCCTGCCACAGATTTGTGTACATACACCCCCCAGGTGTCTCTGTTCCTGCACCCGCTGTAAATTTGACCCATTTAGTTTACATTGCCTCTCATTTTTCTTTGCAAAATGTATCACTTCACACTACTGGGGTAAAGTCCATCTGCCATGTGTTTGCCCATTTCACCAATCTGTCTATGTCCTCCTGAAGTCTGTTGTTATCCTTCTCACTGTATTTCCAAGCTTTGTGTCATCAGCAAACTTTGAAATTATGCCCTCTCGGATTTCTCTACCCTCTCCTCTTTTAATGTGACATTGGCAACATCCTCTTCTTTAGTGAAGACCAATGCAAAGTGCTCATTTTGTCCCTCAGCCATGCCCTCTGCCTCCATGAGATAATCTCCTGTTTGGTCCTGAATTGGCCCCACTCTTTCAAGGGGTATGGGGAGAGAGCAGGAATACGGTATTGAGATAGAGGATCAGCCATGATCATATTGAACGGTGGAGCAGGCTCAAAGGGCTGAATGGCCGACTCCTGCTCCGATTTTTCTATGCTTCTATGTTTCATCACTGACGTTCGGCTGACTGGTCTGCAGTTGCTGGGTTTATCCCTCTCCCGTTTTTGGAACAGGGGTGTAACGTTTTCAATCCTCCAGTCGTCAGGCACCAAACCATGTCCAAGGAAATTGAAAGATTGCTGCCTTCGCCACCATTAGTTCCCTCAGCAACCTCCTCTATCTCTACCCTCTCGGATTTCTCTACCCTCTCGGATTTCTCTACCCTCTCGGATTTCTCTACCCTCTCGGATTTCTCTACCCTCTCGGATTTCTCTACCCTCTCGGATTTCTCTACCCTCTCGGATTTCTCTACCCTCTCGGATTTCTCTACCCTCTCGGATTTCTCTACCCTCTCGGATTTCTCTACCCTCTCGGATTTCTCTACCCTCTCGGATTTCTCTACCCTCTCGGATTTCTCTACCCTCTCGGATTTCTCTACCCTCTCGGATTTCTCTACCCTCTCCTCTTTTAATGTGACATTGGCAACATCCTCTTCTTTAGTGAAGACCAATGCAAAGTGCTCATTTTGTCCCTCAGCCATGCCCTCTGCCTCCATGAGATAATCTCCTGTTTGGTCCTGAATTGGCCCCACTCTTTCTTTGACTATCTTTTTACTCTTTTTGTTTATAAAAAGACACTTTGGCTCACTTTTATGTTACCTGCTAATCTATTCTCGGACTCTCTCTTTACCCCTCTTATTTCCTTTTTCAGTTCTCCTCTGCACTTTTTGTATTCAGCCTGATTCTCTACTGAATTATGAACCTGACATTTATTGTAAGCTTTTTTCTGTTTCGTTTTGATCTCTATATCTTTCATCATCCAGGGAACTCTAGCTTTGGCCCTCCTTCCTTTCTCCCTCATAGGAATGTGTGTATTCTGCACCCGAACTATCTACTCTTTGAAGGCCATCGCTCATTTATTGATTTACCTGCCAATCTTTGATCCCAATCTACTTGGGACAGATCTGCTTTCAATTCCCTAAAATTATCCCTCCTCCATTTGAGTATCTTCACCTTTTACTGTTACATAGAAACACAGAAGATAGGAGCAGGAGTAGGCCATTCGGCCCCTCGAGCCTGCTCCGCCATTTAATGAGATCATGGCTGATCATCCAAATTCAGTACCCTGTCCCTGCCTTCTCCCCATACCCCTTGATCCCTTTAGCCTTAAGAAATATATCCAACTCCTTCTTGAATATATTTAATGAATTGGCCTCAACTGCCTTCTGTGGTAGAGAATTCCACAGGTTCACCACTCTCTGGGTGAAGAAATTCCTCCTCATCTCTGTCCTAAATGGCTTACCCCTTATCCTTAGACAGTGAACCCTGGTTCTGGACTCCCCCTGCCATCGGGAACATCCTTCCTGCATCTAGTCTGTCTAGCCCTGTCAGAATTTTGTAAGTTTCTATGAGATCCCCTCTCATTCTTCTAAACTCCAACGAATATAAGCCCAATCGACCCAATCCCTCCTCATACGTCATTCCTGCCATCCCAGGTATCAGTCTGGCGAATCTTCGCTGCACTCCCTCCATGGCAAGAACATCCTTCCTCAGATAAGGCGACCAAAACTGCACACAATACTCAAGGTGTGGTCTCACCAAGGCCCTGTACAACTGCAGCAAGACATCCTTGCTCCTGTACTCGAATCCTCTCGCTATGAAGGCCAACATACCATTTGCTTTCTTAACCACCTGCTGCCCTTCAGCGACTGGTACACAAGGACACCCAGGTTTCATTGCACTTCCCCTTTTCCCAATCTATTGCCGTTCAGATAATAATCTGCCTTCCTGTTTTTGCCACCAAAGTGGATAACCTCGCATTTATCCACATTATACTGCATCTTCCCAATTACCCAACCTGTCCAAATCATACTGGATGTTCTCTGCATCCTCCTCACAGCACACACGCCCACCCAGCTTTGTGTCGTCTGCAAACTTGGAGATATTACATCTAGTTCCCTCGTCTAGATCATTAATATATATAGGTGAATAGCTGGGGTCACAGCACCGATCCCTGCGGTACCCCACTAGTCACTGCCTGCCGCTCGGAGAAAGACCCGTTTATTCCAACTCTTTGCTTCCTGTCTGCCAATCAGTTCTCTATCCAAGTCAGTACCTCGCCGCCAATCTCATGTGCTTTAACTTTACACGCTAATCTCTTATGCAGAACCTTATCAAAAGCCTTCGGAAAGTCCAAATACACCACATCCACTGGTTCGCCCTTATCTATTCTACCAGTTCCTTCCTCAAAAAATTCCAGTAGATTAGTCAGGCACAATTTACCTTTTGTAAATCCATGTTGACTTTGTCCGATCCTGTCACTGTTTTCCAAGTGCTCTGCTATTACATCTTTTATAAATGGACTCTAGCATTTTCCCCACTACCGATGTCAGGCTTACCAGTCTATAATTCCCCGTTTTCTCTCTACCACCTTTTTTGAATAGTGGGGTTACATTAGCTACCCTCCAATCCATGGGAACTGTTCCAGATTCCATCGAATGTTAGAAGATGATCAGCAATGCATCTACTATTTCTAGGGCCACTTCCTTAAGTACCCTAGGATGTAGATTATCAGGCCCTGGGGATTTATCGACCTTCAATCCCGTCAATTTCCCTAACACCATTTCCCTACAAATACTGATTTCATTCAGTTCCTCCCTCTCATTAGACCTTATGTTCCCCGGCATCTCTGGGAGGTTATGTGTGTCCTCCTTTGTGAAGACAGAACCAAAGTATGTATTTAATTGGTCTGCCATTTCTTTGTTCCCCATTATAAATTCCCCTGATTCTGACTGCAAGGGATCTACGCTTGACTTCACCAATCTTTTTCTCTTCACATATCTATAGAAGCTGTTTCTTGTCCTGTTCCATAACAACTTTAAACCTAATGATATTGTGATCACTGTTCCCCAAATGCTCCCCCACTAAAACATGCCCCACTTCATTCCCCAGAACTAGATTAAGCACGGCATCCTTCCTTGTTGGGCTGGAAACACACTGATCAAGAATGTAAGTTAGAAAGCCAGGAAAAATAATGTTCAAAGTTCCAAAAAAATTGGACCCAGGATTGACGGATATGTATTTGAATGCACAAAGCATTCAAAACAAAACAGCAACTATTGAGGGATATAAAGTCATAACAGCACAGAAGGCGGCCATTCGGCCCATTGAGTCAGTGCCAGCTCTCTGTAGAGCAATCCAGTCAGTCCCATTCCCCCGCTCTATCCCCGTAACCCTGCAAGTTTATTTTCCTCAAATGCCTATCCAGTCTCCCCTTGAAAACATGGAGTGTCTCCGCTTCCACCACTCCAGTCAGCAGCGAGTTCCAAGTCCTCCTCACTGTTTTTCCTTACATCCCCCCTATATCTCTTGTCCAAAACCTTAAATCTGTGTCCCCTAGTCCTTGTACCATCAACTAGTGGGACCAGCCTTTCCCCATCTAGCCTATCCAAACCCATCATAATCTTGTACACCTCTATCAAATCACCGCTCAACCTCCTTTGCGCTAATGAAAACAAATCCAGCTTCTCCAACCTGTCATAAGAATATAAGAAATTGGAACAGGTATAAGGCCACTTGGCCCCTCGAGCCTGCTCCGCCATTCAATATCATGGCTGATCTTGGGCTCAAAGCCACTTCCCTGCCCGCTCCCCATAACCCTTCACTCCCTTATCTGTCCTTGTAGCTAAGATCCCCCAAACCCTTCTGGTAAATCTCCTCTGCACCCTCTCAAAGGCCTTCACATCCTTCCTAGAGTGTGGTGACCAGAACTGGACGCAATACTCCAGTTGTGGCCTAACCAGCGCTTTATAAAGGTTCAGCATAACTATGGTATCGTTAATATAACAGAGGTGTGCCCTAGTTTTGGACGGGCCAGGGAATTTAATATTCTTGATCAATTTTTCAGGAGAGGTTGAAAGGGCAGTGTGAGCAAAGTGCTGGAACAAAAGGATGTCGCAGGGAGTTACATTGAGACAGAATCCATACGGAGTTAGGAAATAGGAAGGGCAATGGTCCAATTCTGGGGGAGCATTACGGAGCAAACCCTGGAAATGAGGGAGAGATGGCGTTCTGCAGAAGGGGAGAGCGCGCAGGGCAAGAACAGGGCAATATTGGGGCGTCAACTACCTGGATCAGGGGATGGCGACACCTGCCCCCGGCCCCACCCGGCCTCCGCACCGACCCCTCACCTCGCTTCTCAGCCCCGCCAATCTTCTCCCGGTGGCTCGGACTGTAGCTGGTCCGCTCGCTCCATGTCTGCGGCACCTTGGCGAGCACAGCTTCCGGGAGAAAGCTCAGTTCCGGAGAGACCAGGCGCCGTTCCCGCAGTGCAGTGAGGGGCAGGACGGGGCGGCCATTTCCCTTAGGCCCGCCGGGTCTCCTTTACCAAGGCGGCGGCGACGACGTCGATTCCGTCCGCGGTCACATGTCTGTGGCGCCCCGGGAAGTGACGTCTGAGGAAGCGGAGTTGTGGAGATGGCGCGAGCGGCCAAGGTAGTTTAAAACGAACCGAAATAACGGCCAGCGAAAGAAAGACAGACTCCGACAGTGCAGCACTCCCTCAGTACTACCCCTCCAACAGTGCAGCACTCCCTCAGTACTACCCCTCCGACAGTGCGGCGCTCCCTCAGTACTGCCCCCCCCCCCGACAGTGCAGCACTCCCTCAGTACTGCCCCTCCGACAGTGCGGGGCGCTCCCTCAGTACTGCCCCTCCGACAGTGCGGCGCTCCCTCAGTACTGCCCCTCCGACAGTGCGGCGCTCCCTCAGTACTGCCCCTCCGACAGTGCGGCGCTCCCTCAGTACTGCCCCTCCGACAGTGCGGCGCTCCCTCAGTACTGCCCCTCCGACAGTGCGGCGCTCCCTCAGTACTGCCCCTCCGACAGTGCGGCGCTCCCTCAGTACTGACTCTCCGACAGTGCGGCCCTCCCTCAGTACTGCCCCTCCGACAGTGCGGCACTCCCTCAGTACTGCCCCTCCGACAGTGCGGCACTCCCTCAGTACTGCCCCTCCGACAGTGCGGCGCTCCCTCAGTACTTCCCCTCCGACAGTGCGGCGCTCCCTCAGTACTAACCTTCCGACAGTGCAGCACTCCCTCAGTACTAACCTTCCGACAGTGCAGCACTCCCTCAGTACTGCCCCTCCGACAGTGCGGCGCTCCCTCAGTACGAACCTTCCGACAGTGCAGCGCTCCCTCAGTACTGCCCCTCCGACAGTGCAGCGCTCCCTCAGTACTGTCCCTCCGACAGTGCGGCACTCCCTCAGTACTTCCCCTCCGACAGTGCAGCGCTCCCTCAGTACTAACCTTCCGACAGTGCAGCACTCCCTCAGTACTAACCTTCCGACAGTGCAGCGCTCCCTCAGTACTGCCCCTCCGACAGTGCGGCGCTCCCTCAGTACTGCCCCTCCGACTGCGGCACTCCCTCAGTACTTCCCCTCCGACAGTGCGGCGCTCCCTCAGTACTAACCTTCCGACAGTGCAGCGCTCCCTCAGTACTGCCCCTCCGACAGTGCGGCGCTCCCTCAGTACGAACCTTCCGACAGTGCAGCGCTCCCTTAGTACTGCCCCTCCGTCAGTGCGGCACTCCCTCAGTACTGCCCCTCCGACAGTGCGGCGCTCCCTCAGTACTGACACTCCGACAGTGCAGCGCTCCCTCAGTACTAACCTTCCGACAGTGCAGCGCTCCCTCAGTACTTCCCCTCCGACAGTGCAGCGCTCCCTCAGTACTGCCCCTCCGACAGTGCAGCGCTCCCTCAGTACTAACCTTCCGACAGTGCAGCGCTCCCTCAGTACTAACCTTCCGACAGTGCAGCGCTCCCTCAGTACTGCCCCTCCGACAGTGCGACGCTCCCTCAGTACTAACCTTCCGACAGTGCAGCGCTCCCTCAGTACTAACCTTCCGACAGTGCGGCACTCTCTCAGTACTGACCTTCCGACAGTGCGGCACTCCCTCAGTACTGCCGGTATGACTGCCTTTGTACAGCTCTTGTCATGTGGAAAATATCCAAAGGCACTTTACAGAGGGGGATTGAGAAAAGGGAATAAAGGGATTGACACTGAAGCATAATAGTTGAGAAGTGGCCTGAAACTTGATTGAAATGATGGGTTTTGCGAAGGCTTTAAAGGTGGGGAGAAATGGAGAGGCATGGTTTAGGGAGGGAGTGCTCAAGGTAGAGCGAGGGGGAGGGGAGGTTGTCGAGACAGTGGGAATTTTTTCAGGGTTGCTGAGGCCAATTGTAATTTCTTGCTGCTCCCCAACTGAGATCTGTAATTTAGCACAAATCTTGTATCGAATTTGCAACCTTCCTAATCTGCATATCTCTATCAGCTGGCAGATATTCTGTTCTTTCACTTAGTGATAAGGACTGGATTGAGACAGCACTGCCTCACTGTGCCTACAGGTTATAAAATTTAACACAAGTTGAAAAATGTACGTACAAGATTAAGGGGTTGAAAAGAATAAACTCATAAAACCAGTAGACACTGATTATCAGGGTTTGATGGTATTCTGGCTGTCTAAATGTGTTGCTGGTGCTGTTCTTGCTGTTTAGTTTTGTTTTTGTATATGACAGCAATGTTATTGTGTTTGCTGTTCCTGCAGAGTGCTGTTGTCCTGTGTTGGGATGTGGGCCATACAACAAGCAACTCGCCTCTAGAGGAGGACACTCCATTTGACCAAGCAAAGAAAGTTGTGCTGATGTTTGTCCAACGTCAGGTAATCAACATCCTCCTTTCTGTGCACAACTTTCCCATTTTTCCTGAAAATGCTGACTTAAGGTGAGGCAAAGTTACGGGGGCAGTGGCTGCACTCCCATTCTCTACCCGAGCGCTTGCACACCAGACTTGTCACATGCTGCATCTTGTAACTGTTGGAAATGCTAGCGATAAACTTGTAGTCGTCTCTCTGACGGGACTGAAAGTTATAGAATGGCACAGCATAGACGGAGGCCATTTGGCCCATCGTACCTATGAAAGAGCTCTCCAATTAATCCCACTCCCCTGCTCTTTCCCCATAGCCCTGTAATTGTTACCTTCAAGTATTTCTCCAGTTCCCTTTCGAAAGTTACTATTGAATCTGCTAGCCTCAGCTTGTGGGTGAAAATACAACGCAAAATATGCTGCTGAATTTCGTCTTTAGAGGCCACCCTGGGATGATTTGCATGTGGGAGAGCGTCTGGGCATTAGTGATCATTGTATCATCAGAGTTCAGTTAGCTAGACAAATTACTTAATGTTCGTGCCAGATTTCAGGAGGGCTAAATT
The DNA here is from genome assembly GCF_052327205.1 of Somniosus microcephalus. Classification (NCBI taxonomy): domain Eukaryota; kingdom Metazoa; phylum Chordata; class Chondrichthyes; order Squaliformes; family Somniosidae; genus Somniosus; species Somniosus microcephalus. The sequence continues at coordinate 345,252,594 of NC_140990.1, read as the reverse complement.
TTCAAGAATCAGGGATGATTTGGGGAAGGTTAATTTGCAGATTCTGCTAGACGCCAACAACTGTGATTTGGAATAAAAAGTTATTTTAAATCTATACTCACAAACCATATCTGCTCCTCAGATAAAAAGTGAAATAGAGAGCTCATTGACAAATTAATCACAAAAAGAAGTATTTTACCAGGTGTGTAAAGACAACTGTTAGGAGAATTGCAGCAGAGGAAGTTAACTTAGAACAGCAAAATGAGCAACACAAAAAGGACCATCAATAGATGCAACTGTGATACGGTCTTTTTAATTTATCTCGAGTGTTCTTTTAAAAATTCATTCTCGGGCTTTGGGTGTCGCCTAGTTGCCCTCGAGAAGGTGGTGGTGAGGCTTCTTGAACCACTGCAGTCCGTGTGGTGAAGGTGCTCCCACAGTGCTGTTACTCAGGATTTTGACCCAGCGACAATGAAGGAACGGCGATATATTTCCAAGTCACGATGGTTTGTAACTTGGAGGGGATCTTGGAGGTGATGATGTTCCCATGCGCCAGCTGCCCTTGTCCTTCTAGATGGTAAAGATCGTGGGTTTGGGAGGTACTCAAGCCTTGGCGAGTTGCTGCAGTGCATCTTGTAGATGGTAAACACTGCAGCCACGGTGAGCCGGTGGTGGAGGGAGTGAATGTTTAAGGTGGTGGATGGGGTGCCACTCAAGCAAGCTGCTTTGTCCTGGAGGGTGTCATGCGTCTTGAGTGCTGTTGGAGCTGCACTCATCCAGGCAAGTGGAGAGTATTCCATCACACTCCTGACTTGTGCCTTGTAGATGGTGGAAAGGTTTTGGGGAGTTAGGCGGTGAGCCACACATCTGCAGAATACCCAGCCTCTGACCTGCTCTGGTAGCCATGACATTTATGTGGATATTCCAGTTGAGTTTCTGGTCAATGGTGACCCCCAGGATGTTAGCGGGGAACTCAGTGATGGTAATGGAGGGTGTCCTTCAAGTGAAGCCAGGACTTAGTCACAAAGACTGTGTGTGGTAAACCACTTTTATCGTTCACTATCGTTACACTATAGTTATCACTGTTGTATTGTTATCACCGTTCTCACTGTTGTATCACTATACGAGGTCGCCTCTTGTCGCGCTGTTATACCTGGGCTGACCACCTCCGACTCCGCCCATGGCTCCACCTACCTGCCCAGGTATAAAGGTAGTCGACTGGCTGGTATTCCTCCTTGTTGGACCCGATCACCCACGAGGGTGGGCTCTGTTATTTAGTCAATAAAAACCTTTAGTTACGTTCCTAACTCGTCGCTTTTTATTGGACGAATTGATAGGTATATCACTGTGCAGTGGTCATTCCTACCAATGTGGTCGTGGACAGTAGATTGGTGAGGATGAGGTTATGTAGCTTATTCCCTTGTGTTGGTTTTTTCGCCACCTGCCGCAAGCCCAGTTTGGCAGCTGTGTCCTTTAGGACTCGGCCAGCTCAGTCAGTGTTGAGACTACCGAATCATTCTTGGTGATGGACATTGAAGTACTCCACCCATACGAACATACGTACGTACAAACATACGAATGAGGAGCAGGAGTAGGTCACTTGGCCCCTCAAGCCTGCTCCACCATTCAATAAGATCATGGCTGATCCAATTACTCAACGTTCCCACCTACCCCCGATAACTTTTCACCCCCTTGCTTATCAAGAATCTATCTAGCTCTGCCTTAAAAATATTCAAAGACTCTGCTTCCACCGCCCTCTGAGGAAGAGAGTTCCAAAGACCCACGACCCTCTGTGAGAAAAAAATTCTCCTCTCTGTCTTAAATGGGTGACCCCTTATTTTTAAACAGTGACCCCTAGTTCTCGATTCTCCCACAAGAGGAAACATCCTCTCCACATCCACCCTGTCCAGACCCCTCAGGATCTTATATGTTTCAATCAAGTCACCTCTTACTCTTCTAAACTCCAGCGGATACAAGCCTAGCCTGTCCAACCTTTCCTCATAAGACAACCCGCCCATTCCAGGTATTAGTCTAGTAAACCTACTCTGAACTGCCTCCAACGCATTTACATCCTTCCTTAAATAAGGAGACCAATACTGTACACAGTGCTCCAGATGTGGTCCCACCAATGCCCTGTGTAACTGAAGCATAACCTCCCTACTTTTTGTATTCAGTTCCCCTCGCAATAAACAATAACATTCTATTAGCTTTCCTAATTACTTGCTGTACCTGCATAGTAACCTTTTGCGATTCATGCACTAGGACACCCAGCTCCCTCTGCATCTCAGAGCTCTGCAATCTCTCACCATTTAGATAATATGCTTTTTTATTCTTCCTGCCAAAATGGACAACTTCACATTTTCCCACGTTATACTCCATTTGCCAGATCATTGTCCACTCACTTAACCTATCTATATCCCTTTGTAGTCTGCTTATGTCCTCTTCGCAATTTACTTTCCTACCTATCTTTGTGTCATCAGCAAATTTAGCAACCATACCTTCGGTCCCTTCATCCAAGTTATTTATATAAATTGTAAAAAGTTGAGGCCCCAGCACTGATCCCTGTGGCACACCACTCGTTACATCTTGCCAGTCAGAAAATGACCCATTTATGCCTACTCTCTGTTTCCTGTTAGCTAACCAATCTTCTATCCATGCCAATATGTTCTTCTTCTTAGGCAGTCCCTCAGAACCGAGGATGACTTGCTTCCACATTAAAAATGAGTTCGCAGGTGACTGATGAGTCCAATGCGGCACCTACAATCTCTGTCACAGGTAGCGGCAGTCGCTAATTTGTTACCCCCTACACTATTTTCCGCGATAACCTTTGCTGTAGCATCTTATCAAATGCCTTCTAGAAATCTAAATACAGTACATCCACCGGTTCCCCTTTATCCTCAGCACATGTCACTTCCTCAAAGAACTCCAATAAATTGGTTAAACATGATTTCCCTTGCACAAAACCATGTTAACTCTGCCTGATTGCTTTGAACTTTTCTAAGTGCCCTGCTATAACGTCTTTAATAATAGCTTCTAACATCTTCCCTATGACAGATGTTAAGCTAACTGGCCTGTAGTTTCCTGCTTTCTGTCTCCCTCCCTTGAATAAAGGAGTTACATTCGCTATTTTCCAATCTAATGGAACCTTCCCTGAATCTAGGGAATTTTGGAAAATTAAAACCAACGCATCAACTATCTCACGAGCCACTTCTTTTAAGACCCTAGGATGAAGTCCATCAGGACCCGGGGACTTGTCAGCCCGCAGCTCCAACAATTTCCTCAGTACCACTAACCTGGTGATTATAATTTTCTTGAGTTCCTCCCTCCCTTCCATTTCCTGATTTACAGCTATTTCTGGGATGTTACTTGAATCCTCTATAGTGAAGACCGATGCAAAATACCTGTTCAATTCAACTGCCATCTCCTTATTTTCCATTATTAATTCCCCAGACTCACTTTTTATAGGACCAACGCTCACTTTGTTAACTTCTTTTTAAAATATCTATAGAAACTCTTACTATCTGTTTTTATATTTCTAGCTAGCTTTCTCTCGTACTCTAATTTTTCTCTCCTTATTAATCTTTCAGTCATTCTTTGCTGTTTTTTATATTCTGTCCAATCTTCTGACCTGCCACCCATCTTTGCGCAATTATATGCTTTTTCTTTAAGTTTAATACTATCTTTAACTTTTTCAGTTAACCATGGATGGCGGGTCCTCCCCTTGGAATTTTTCCTTCTTGTTGGAATGTATATATTCTGTGTCTTTTGAAATATCCCCTTAAATGTCTGCCACAGCAACTCTATTGACCTATCCCTTAACCTAATTTGCCAGTTTCATGCCCTTATTTAAGTTTAAAATACTAGTCTTGGACCCACTCTTCTCTCTCTCAAACTGAATGTAAAATTCAATCATGATCGCTGCTACCTAGGGGCGCCTTCACTATGAGGTCATTAATTAATCCTATCTCGTTGCACAATACTAGGTCTAGTATAGCCTGCTCTCTGGTTGGCTCCAGAACGTGCTGTTGTAAGAAACTATCCCGAAAACATTCCATGAACTCCTCATCTAGGCTACCTTTGCCCATCTGATTTTTCCAGTCTATATGCAGATTAAAATCCCCCATGATTATTGCCGTACCCTTCTGACAAGCTCCCATTATTTCTTCCTTTATACTCCATCCTACCATGTGGTTACTGTTAGGGGGCCTGTACACCACTCCCACAAGTGACTTCTTGCCTTTATCATTTCTCATCTCTACCCAAACCGCTTCTACATCCTGGTTTCCTGAACTTAGGTCATCCCTCTCTATTGTGCTAATACCATCATTAATTAACAGAGCCACCCCTCCACCTTTTCCTAGCTTCCTGTCCTTCCTAAATGTCATGTACCCTTCAATATTCACGTCCCAATCTATGTCATCCTGCAGCCATGTTTCTGTAATGGCTATCGTATCATATTTATTTATTTCTATTTGCGCTATCAGTTCATCTGTTTTGTTTTGAATTACATGTGCATTCAGATGCAGAGCCTTTAGTTTTGTCCTTTTATTATTTTTGTAACCTCTAGCCTTATCTGTTGATTTACTCTTAGATTTGTACTCTATCCCTTCCTGTCACGGTCTGTTTATCATTTCCCATATTGATACCTTTCTCTATTGCCTTGTCTCTAATCTTTGAATTACCACATCTTCCCAAATTTGATCCCATGCCCCCGAATATTTAGTTTAAAGCCCTCTCTACCGCCCTAGTTATACAACTCGCCAGAACACTGGTCCCAGCACGGTTCAGGTGAAGACCGTCCCAACGATACAGATCTCACTTTCCCCAGTACTGGTGCCAGTGCCCCAGGAATTGAAACCCATTTCTCCCACACCAGTCTTTGAGCCACGCATTCATCTCTCTAATTTTATTTACCCAATGCCAATTTGTTTGTGGCTCAGGTAATAATGCAGACATTATTACCCTTGAGGTTCTGCTTTTTAATTTAGCCCCGAGCTGCTTATACTCTCTCAGCAGAACCTCTTTCCTAGTTCTACCTATGTCATTGGTACCTACATGGACCACTGGCTCCTCCCCCTCCCACACTAAGTTCCTCTCCATCCCAGAGCATATGTCCTGAACCCTGTCACCAGGCAGGCAACACAGCCATCTGGACTCTCGCTCCTGGCCGCAGAAACTGTATCTATCCCCCTGACTCTGCTGTCCCCAATTACCACTACATTCCCAGTAACTCCCCCCGCTTGAATGGCTTCCTGTACCTCGGTGCCATGGTCAGTTTGCTCATCCACCCTGCAGCCACTGCTTTCATCCATACAGGCCGCAAGAACCTCAAACGTGTTGGACAATTGCAAAGGCTGAGGCTCCTCCACCTCCTGGGTCCCCATACCTGCCTCACTCGCAGTCACACCCTCCTGTCCCTGACCACTGACCAAATCAGAAGACCCTATCCTAAGGGGTGTGACTGCCTCCTGGAATAAAGTGTCCAGGTAACTTTCCCCCTCCCTGATGCATCGCAGTGTCTGCAGCTCGGCCTCCAGCTCATCAACTCTGAGCAGAAGCTCCTCAAGCCGCAGACACTTATCACAGACGTGTTCGTCCTGGATCACACTGGCATCCAGGAGCTCCCACATACTGCAGTCACAACACATCACCTGCCCTGCCATCTTTGTTGAGTCGTAATTTATTTATTTTTATTAATTAACCCTACTACACCTAATAAGATTTATTACTGCTAGTAAACTAGTACTAATGAAATATTACAATTACTAATAAATTTCTTGGGCTTTAAAAGATAAGGGAAGTGAGCAAAATACTCACCAGCCAATCACTTACCCCTTTCCCTGTGATGTCACCTTTTATTTTTCCCTGAATGCGGTTGGGGGGTGTCACAGAGCCGAACTCTCGCTGGGTCTCGGTCCCCTCTTGTGCAGCTTTTTAACTCCTGCTCTCCTGGAAGCTGACAAAGATAGAAACAGAAAGGAACACCTCCCTCCCCGAACTCCCTCACTCACCAAACTCGCAGCTTTACATTCTGTTCCAAGCTGCACTCCGTTACAAACTGCACTCTAGTCGGAGAACATGATGTGCTCTTTCTACCCTCAGTGCTTCTTCCAAGTGGTGTTCAACATGGCGGCGTAGTGATTCATCAGCTGAGGAAGGGCGCAGCGCTCTGCTGCTCCCACGCAGCCAGCTCACCGCCTTTTAAGTAGGAAAAACCGCACATGCATGTTTTGAATGGGCTGTGCAGCCACTTAAAATCACCCCCCAAAAAATTAAAGGGAGCATTGCTTACACCCCCTTCTGGACTCCCCTACCAGAGGAAATAGCTTCTCTCCATCCACCTCATCAACTCCTTTAATCATCTTGCGAACATAAGAAATAGGAGCAGGAGTAGGCCAAACAGCCCCACGAGCCTGCTCCGCCATTCAATAAGATCATTGTTGATCTACGACGTCAACTCCAATTTCCCGTCTGATCTCCATATCCCTTGATTCCCTTTGAGCCTTGAATATACTCAACGACTGAGCATCCACAGCCCTCTGGGGGAGAGAATTCCAAAGATTCACCACCCTCTGAAGAAATTTCTCCTCATCTCAGTCCTAAATGGCCGATCCCTTATCCTGAGACTATGCCAGCTCGTTCAAGACTCTCCAGCCAGGGGAAACAGCCTCTCAGCATCTACCCTGTCAAGCCCTCCTCGAATCGTGTATGTTTCAATAAGATCACCTCTCATTCTTCTAAACTCCAGAGAATATAGGCCCATTCGACTCAATCTCTCCTCATAGGACAAATCTCTCCTCATAGAACAACCCTCTCGTCCCAGGAATCAATCTAGTGAACCTTCGTTGCACCGCCTCTAAGGAAGTATATCCTTAGGTATGGAGACCAAAACTGTACACAGTACTCCAGGTGTGGTCTCACCAAAGTCCTGTACAATTGTAGCAAGACTTCCTTAAACACCTCAATTAGACCACCCCCTTAATCTTCTATACTTAAAGGAATAGACGCCTAGTCTATGCAACCTGTCCTCATAATTTAACCCTTTTTGCTCCTGTATCATTCTAGTGAATCTGCGCCACACCCACTCCAAGGCCAATATGTCTTTCCTGAGGGGCAGGGCCCAGAACTGAGCGCAGTGTCCAGATGGGGTCTGACCAGAGCTTTCTATAAACTGGAACATCACTTCCACCCCTTTGGATTCCAGCCCCTGAGATAAAGGCCAACATTCCATTAGCCTTTTAAATTATTTTTTGTACCTGTCCACTAAGTGATTTCTCTATTTGGACCCTTAAATCTCTCTGCTCCTCCACAATTCCCAGCTTCTCGCCCCAGCAGTTCAAGAAGGCGGCTGATCACCACTTTCTCCAGGGCACTTGGGGATGGACATTAAATGCTGGCCTTGCCAGCAATTCCCACATCCCGTGAATGAATACATTTTTTAAAAACCCTCTCTAAGGCCTTGACATCTTTCCTCAAGTGTGGTGCCCAGAATTGAACACCGTACTCCAGCTGAGGCCAAACCAGCAATTTATAAAGATTTCGCATAACCTCCTTGCTTTCATACTCTGACTCTATATTAATAAAACCAAGGATCCCATATGCTTTTTTATCAGCCTTCTCGACCTGTCTTGCCACCTTCAAAGATTTGTGTGCACACACCCTCCCAGGTGTCTCTGTTCCTGTACGCCCTTTAAAATTGTACCATTTAGTTTATATTGCCTCCTCATTCTTCCTACCAAAATATATTACTTCACAATTTCTTTGAGTTAAATTTCATCTGTCATATGTCTGCCCATTTCACCAGTCTGTCTATATCCATGTGAATCTGTTGCTAGCCTCCTGATTGTTTACTACATTTACGAGTTTCGTGTCATCTGCAGACTTTGAATTTATGCCCTACATACTCAATTCCAGGACAGTAATGTATCTCAAAAAGGGCAGTGCTCTTAGAAAATAAGGAATAGGAGCAGGAATAGGCCAGTCAGCCTGCTGCGCCATTCAATAAGATCATGGCTGATCCAATCTTGGCCTCAACTCCACTTTTCTGCCTGTTCCCCATAACCCATCACTCCTTTGTAGTTCAAAAATCTGTCTATCTCCGCCTTGAATATATTCAATGACTCCGCCTCCACAGCTCCCTGGGGTAGAGAATTCCAAAGATTCACAACCCTCTGAGAGAAGTAGTATTTGGACTTTCAGAAGGCTTTCGATAAGGTCCCGCATAAGAGATTAGCGTGTAAAGTTAAGGCACATGGGATTGGGGGCAAGGTACTGACTTGGATAGAGAACTGGTTGGCAGACAGAAAGCAAAGAGTTGGAATAAACGGGTCTTTTACTGAGTGGCAGGCAGTGACTAGTGGGGTACCGCAGGGATCGGTCCTTGGACCCCAGCTATTCACAATATATATTAATGATCTAGACAAGGGAACTAGATGTAATATCTCCAAATTTGCAGACGACACAAAGCTGGGTGGGCGTGTGTGCTGTGAGGAGGATGCCGAGAAACTACAGGATGATTTGGACAGGTTGGGTGATTGGGCAGAAGCATGGCAGATGCAATATAACGTGGATAAATGTGAGGTTATCCACTTTGGTAGCAAAAACAGGAAGACAGATTATTATCTGAATGGCAATAGATTGGGAGAAGGGGAAGTGCAACGAGACCTGGGTGTCCTTGTGCACCAGTCGCTGAAGGTAAGCATGCAGGTGCAGCAGGCGGTTAAGGCGGCAAATGGTATGTTGGCCTTCGTAGCGAGAGGGTTTGAGTACAGGAACAAGGATGTCTTGCTGCAGTTGTACAGGGCCTTGGTGAGACCGCACCTTGAGTATTGTGTGCAGTTTTGGTCGCCTTAGCTGAGGAAGGATGTTCTTGCCATGGAAGGAGTTCAGCAAAGATTCACCAGGCTGATACCTGGGATGGCAGGAATGACGTATGAGGAGAGATTGGGTCGATTGGGCTTGTACTCGCTGGAGTTTAGAAGAATGAGAGGGGATCCCATTGAAACTTATAAAATTCTGACGGGCCTGCACAGACTAGATGCAGGAAGGATGTTCCCGATGGTTGGGGAGTCCAGAACCAGGGGTCACAGTCTAAAGATAAGGGGTAAGCCATTTAGGACAGAAATGAGGAGGAATTTCTTCACCCAGAGAGTGGTGAACCTGTGGAATTCTCTACCACAGAAGGCAGTAGAGGCCAGTTCATTAAATATATTCAAGAAGGAGTTGGATATATTTCTTAAGGCTAAAGGGATCAAGGGGTATGGGGAGAAAGCAGGGACCGGGTACTGAATTTGGATGATCAGCCATGATCGCATTGAATGGCGGAGCAGGCTCGAGGGGCCGAATGGCCGACTCCTGCTCCTATCTTCTATATCTCCGTCTTAAATGGGCGACCCCTTATTCTGAAACCATGCCCCTTAGTTCTAGATTCCCCCACGAGGGGAAACACCTCTCAGCATCTACCCTGTCAAGCTCCCTCAGAATCTTATATGTTTCAATAAGATCACCTCTCATTCAAACTCCAATGAGTATAGGCCCAACCTTTCTTCAAAAGACAACCCCTTAATCCCAGGAATCAACCTAGTGAACCTTCTCTGAACTGCCTCCAATGCAAGTATATCCCTCCTTAAATAAGGAGACCAAAACTGTACGCAGTACTCCAGGTGTGGTCTCACCAACACCCTGTACAGTTGTAGCAAGACTTCCCTGCTTTTATACTCCAACCCCCTTGCAATAAAGACTAACATTCCATTAGCCTTCCTAATTACTTGCTGTACCTGCATGCTAACTTTTTGTGATTCATGTACGAGGACCCCCGGTCCCTCTGTACCGCAGCATTCTGTAGTCTCTCTCCATTTAAATAATAATTTGCTTTTCTATTCTTCCTACCAAAGTGGATAACCTCACATTTTCCCACATTATACTCCATCTGCCAAATTTTTGCCAAATCACTGAACCTCTCTATATCCCTTTGCAGACTCTGTGTGAAAACCTCACAATTTGCTTTCCCACCTATCTTTGTATCGTCAGCAAATTTGGCTACATTACACTCGGTCCCTTCATCCAAGTCATTAATATAGATTGTAAATAGTTGAGGCCCCAGCACTGATCCCTGTGGCACTCCACTAATTACAGTTTGCCAACCTGAAAATGACCCATTTATCCCGAATTTCTGTTAGTTAGTCAATCCTCTATCCATGCTAATATATTGCCCCCAACACCATGAGCTCTTATCTTGTGCAGTAACCTTTTATGTGGCTCCTTATTGAATGCCTTTTGGAATTCCAAATACACCACATCCACTGGTTCCCCTTTATCCACCCTGCTCGTTACATCCTCAAAGATCTCTAATAAATTTGTCAAACACGATTTCCCTTTCATAAAACCATGTTGACTCTGCTTGAATGTATTATGATTTTCGAAATGTCCTGCTACTACTTCCCTAATAATGGATTCCAGCATTCTCCCAATGACAAATGTTAGGCTAACTGGTCTATAGTTTCCTGCTTTCTGTCTCCCTCCTTTCTTGAATAGGGGCGTTAAATTTGCGGTTTTCCAATCCACTGGGACCTTTCCAGAATCTAGGGAATTTTTGAAGATTACAACCAATGCATCCACTATCTCTGCAGCCACTTTTAAGACCCTGGGATGCAGGCCATCAGGTGCAGGGGACTGGTCAGCCTTTAGTCCCATTAGTTTGCCTAGTACTTTTTCTCCAGTGATAGTGATTATTTTAAGTTCCTCCCTCCCTTTTGCCCCTTAATTTTCCACTATTATTGGGATGCTTTTAGTGTCTTCTGCCGTGAAGACAGATACAAAATATTCAAAGTCTCTGCCATTTCCTTATTTCCCATTATTAATTCCCCAGTCTCATCCTCTAAGGAACCAATGTTTACATAAGAATATAAGAAATAGGAGCAGGAGTAGGCCAATCGGCCCCTCGAGCCTGCTCCGCCATTCAATAAGATCATGGCTGATCTGATCCTAACCGCCAATCTACTATCACAGAACCATCTCCTGAATCTAACAGAATTAGACGCACGAAATAGGAGCAGGATCAGGCTACACAGCCCCTGGGCCCGCTCCGCTACCCACAGGGCCATGTCCGATCCGAACCTAGACTCATGTCCAAACTCCTGCCCGCTCCCCGTAACCCTTAATTCCCTTTTCTTCTAGGAAACTGTCTATTTCTGTTTTAAATTTATGTAATGATGTAGCTTCTACAGCTTTTTGGGGCAGCATATTCCATGGACCTACCACCCTCTGAGTGAAGTAGTTCCTCCTCATCTCAGTTTTGAAAGCGCAGCCCCTTATTCTAAGACTATGCCCCCTAGTTCTAGTTTCACCCATCACCGGGAACATCCTCCCCGCATCCATCCGATCCAACCCCTTCACAATCTTATATGTTTATACTTTAGCTACTCTCTTCCTTTTTATATACTTGTAGAATCTCTTACTGTCTGTTTTTATATTTCTTGCCAGTTTACTCTCCTAATCGATTTTCCCCCTCTATTATTTTTTTAGTCATCCTTTGCAAATTTCTAAAAATGTCCCAATCCTCTGGCCTACCACTACTCTTCACAACATTGTATGCCTTTTCTTTCAATTTGATACCCTCTTTAACTTCCTTCGTTAGCCACGGCTGGTTCATCCTTCTCATAGAGTCTTTCTTTCTCACTGGAATATATCTTTGTTGAGAGTTATGGAATATCTCCTATTAATACCTACCGCTGGGGAACATCACTGTATACTTCCCTCCAGTCTGAGAAACAACCGTTCACCGCTATTCTCTGCTTTCTGTCCCTTAGCCAATTCCCTATCCACACAGCCAATGTCCCTTGAATTCCAAGGGCTTTAATTTCGCTAACCAGTCTTTGTGTAGTACTTTATCAAACGCCTTTTGAAAGCCCATATACACAATATCAACCGCACTACTAAAAAAGCAACTATGTGGATGCTGGAAATCTGAAATAAAAATAGAAAATGCTGGCAATACTCAGCTAGTCAGGCAGTATCTGTGGAGAGAGAAACCGAGTTAATGTTTCAGGTCAATGACCTTTCGTCTGAACTGACAAAAGTATATAGTAATTAAGAGCCGTGACCCCAGTAGAGCACCATTCACCACATCTTTCCTGACTCGGAATCTTCCTTTTACCCCATCTACTCTCCAACCATTTCTCTATCAACTTATTTGGATGAATCCTAAGGAGATAAATCGGAAATAGTGGATGCAAAGAGTAAAATCCAATATAAGTTGCTGCTTTTCCGCACAGTGTGTAGTTTGACCAGTCTTTGTGTGCTTTCTTGATGTAGGTGTTTGCCGAGAGTAAAGACGAGACGGCTTTAGTCCTGTTTGGGACTGATGGAACCTCCAACCCCCTTGCTACATCAGACCAGTACCAGAACATTACTGTGCACAGAAACCTGATGATCCCTGACTTTGATCTCCTGGAAGATGTTCAGAGTGGCATCAGGGCAAGTGACCATCAAGCTGACTGTATCCTTTTAACAAGCAGCTGCCTGAGCGGGATAACTGATGAGCACAAAGTTACCCAGAGACACTTCTATTATTGAGAAACACGGGCATATTACAGACCACCCAATAGTGGAGGGAGAAATATTTAGGCAAATCTATGAAATGAGTAAAAGACATAGAATAATAATCATGGGAGATTTCAACTACTACGAGGTAGGGAAAAGGGAATGGAATTTTTACAGTGTGTACGGAACTCCTTTCTTACCCAGTACATGAGTCCAACAAGAGAGGAATCATTACTGGATTTAGTAATGGGAAATGAACCAGAGCACATTCGAGAAGTAAGCATTGAGAAACATCTAGGCAATAGCGATCACAACATTAAAAAGGTTTAAGATAATGATTAACAAAGACGTAAGTAAGACAAAGACCAAAATAATAGACTGGGGGGGGAAAAAGCTAATTTTAAGAATGGAACTCAGGAAATCAAACTGGAAAAATATTGACAAACTAAGAGATAGTACAGCAGTGGGAAATATTTAAAACGATGAACAATAGAGTACAGTAGAAATATATTCTGTTAAAAAACACGAACAAACACACCATGGAAATAGATGAGGATAAAATTGAATCTAAAGAAAAAGGCATACACTAAGTACATAGACAAGAAAGGAGAATATGACAAAAGGGAATACGAAAAGGTTAGGAAAGAAGTCAAAAAAACAATTGGTAAAGCAAAGGGAATATGAAATTAAATTATCGAGGAATATAAAAAGAAATAGTAAAGTATTCTACAGATAAATAACAAAAGGAAAATTGGGATAGGGCCATTAAGGGATGCACAAGCTAAACTCACAGGTAATGACAGCGAAATAGCAGAAATATTAAATAATTACTTTGCCTCGGTATTCACCAAGGAGACTAACATCGTGGACATGACCTTTTTGATCTCTTCTGCTAATATCAAGACATTGAAGATAGGAGGGAGATAATTGATAAACTAGACAAACTTAGGGAAGATAAAGCCTAAAGGGTCTGGATATTAAAACAAGCTAAGGAAGAGATAGCAGAGACACCATTCTATGTTTATATAAAAATTCCAATAGGAAAGGGAATATTGCCAGAGGACTGGCGGACAGCTAATGTTACTCCTATATTTAAAAAGGGAGATAGAACAAGTCCAGGGAACGATAGAGCAGCTAGAAATACCAACAGACAACACTGGAAAAACTCAGCAGGCCCGGCAACATCCGTGGAGAGAAATAGAGTCAACGTTTCAGGTCGAAACCCTTCTTCAGAACTGAGGGGAAAAAAAGGCAGGAAATGAAACCGATTAAAAGTCAGTTTGGGGGCTGGGAAATGGGGGAGGGGATGAAAGAAGAGACATTAAGAGATATTCAAGGCGAGACGAGATGGTAATAGGGCAGGTAAAGAAACAAACTGGCTCTAGATGAAGTGTGAAATGCGCTGACAGTGAGAGACAGCTGCCATGTGGGAGAGAAAAAAAGGAAAAGGCACAAACCAAAAGTGTGGATAAAAAATATAACAGGGGCCGAGGTTATGATCTGAAATTGTTGAACTCTATATTGAGTCTGGAAGGCTGTTCCTCGAGCTTAGGCTGAGCTTCCGTGGAACAATGCAAGAGGCCGCAGACGGTGAGGTCTGAGTGGGAATGGAGTGGTGAATTGAAATGACAGGCGACCGGAAGCTCGGGGTCACCCTTATGGACTGAACGGAGGTTTTCCGCAAAGCGGTCACCCAATCTGCGTTTGGTCTCCCCAATGTAGAGGAGACCGCATCGTGAGCAGCGAATACAGTATACTAAATTGCAAGAAGTACAAGTAAATTGCTGTTTCACCTGGAAGGGGTGGTTGGGGCCCTGGACAGTGGGAAGGGGGGAGGTATATGGGCATGTGTTGCATCTCCTGCACTTGCACGGGGAGGTGCAAGGGGAAGGGGTGCTGTGGGTGATAGAGGAGTGCATTAGGGTGTCTCGGAGGGAGCGGTCCCTGCAGTATGCTGAAAGGGGAGGGGAAGATGCGTTTGGTGGTGGGATCACATTGGAGGTGGCGGAAATGGTGGAGGATAATCCGTTGAATGTGGAGGATGGTGGGGTGAAAGTTGAGGACAAGGGGAACCCTATCATGGTTCCGGGAGGGAGGGGCAGGGGTGAGAGCAGAAGTGCGGGAGATAGAACGGACAAGGTCGAGGACTGTGTCAACCACGGTAGAGGGGAATCCTCGGTTAGAGGAAAAAGGAAGACGTGTGGAAGGTGGCGTCATCTGAGCAGATGCAACGGAGAAACTGGGAGAATGGAATAGAGTCCTTACAGGGGGCAGGGCGGGAGGAAGTGTAGTCCAGGTAGCTGTGGGAGTCAGTGGGCTTGTAGTGAATGTTGGTCAATAACCTATCCCCACAGACGGAGACGGAGAAGTTGAGGAAGGGAAGGGAAGAGTCAGAGATGGACCATGTGAAGGTGAGGGAAGGGTGGAAATTGGAGGCAAAGTCAATGAAATTGTCTAGTTCAGGGCGAGAGCAGGAAACTGCACCGATACAGTCATCAATGTACCGGAAAAAGAGGCGAGGGAGGGGACCCGAGTAGGACTGGAACAAAGAGTGTTCTACATATCCCACGAAAAGGCAGGCATAGCTAGGACCCATGCGGGTACCCATGGCAACACCTTTAATTTGGAGGAAATGAGTGGAGTCAAAGGAGAAGTTGTTCAATGTGAGAACAAGTTCAGCCAGGCGGAGGAGGGTCGTGGTGGATGGGGACTGGTTGGGCCTCTGTTCAAGGAAGAAGCGGAGCGCCCTCAGGCCATCCTGGTGGGGGATGGAGGTGTAGAGGGATTGTACGTCCATGGTGAAAAGGAGGCGATTGGGGCCAGGAAACTGGAAACTGTTAAAGTGGCGGAGGGCGTCCGAAGAGTCGCGGATGTAGGTGGGAAGAGACTGGACAAGGGGAGAAAAGAGAGTCGAGATAGGAAGAGATAAGTTTGGTGGGGGAAGAACAGGCTGAAACGATGGGTCTACCAGGGCAGTCCTGTTTGTGGATCTTTGGAAGGAGGTAGAAGCGGGCTGTGCAGGGTTGGGGAACAATGAGGTTGGAGGCCGTGGGGGGAAGATCTCCAGAGGAAATGAGGTCAGTGACAGTCTTGGAAACGGTGGTTTGATATTCGGTAGTGGGGTCATGGTCCAGGTGGAGGTAGGAGGAGGTGTCGGACCACCGTTTCCAAGACTGTCACTGACCTCATCTCCTCTGGAGATCTTCCCCACCCCGCCCCCCCCCCCCCCCCCCCCCTCTTGGCCACCAACCTCATAGTTCCCCAACCCCTCACAGCCCGCTTCTACCTCCTTCACAATCCACAAACAGGACTGCCCTGGTAGACCCATCGGTTCAGCCCATCAGAGTCCCCATCCACCACCACCCTCCTCCACCTGGCTGAACTTGTTCTCACATTGAACAACTTCTCCTTTGACTCCACTCATTTCCTCCAAATCAAAGGTGTTGCAATGGGTACCCGCATGGGTCCTAGCTATACCTGCCTTTTCGTGGGATATGTGGAACACTCTTTGTTCCAGTCCTACTCGGGTCCCCTCCCTCACCTCTTTTTCCGGTACATTGATGACTATCGGTGCTGTTTCCTGCTTTCGCCCTGAACTAGACAATTTAATTGACTTTGCCTCCAATTTCCACCCTTCCCTCACCTTCACATGGTCCATCTCCGACTCTTCCCTTCCTCGACTTCTCCGTCTCCATCTCTGGGGATAGGTTATTGACCAACATTCACTACAAGCCCACTGACTCCCACAGCTACCTGGACTACACTTCCTCCCACCCCGCCTCCTGTAAGGACTCTCTTCCATTTTCCCAGTTTCTCCGTCGCATCTGCTCAGACGAGGCCACCTTCCACACGTCTTCCTTTTTCCTCAACCGAGGATTCCCCTCTACCATGGTTGACATGGCCCTCGACCTTGTCCATTCTATTTCCCGCACTTCTGCCCTCACCCCTGCCCCTCCCTCCCGGAACCACGATAGGGTTCCCCTTGTCCTCACCTTTCACCCCACCAGCCTCCACTTTCAACAGATCATCCTCTGCCATTTCTGCCACCTCCAACGTGATCCCACCACCAAACGCATTTTCCCCTCCCCTTTCCGCATTCTGTAGGGACCGCTCCCTCCGGGACACCCTGGTCCACTCCTCAATCACCCCCAGCACCCCTTCCCCTTCGCCCGGCACCTTCCCGTGCAAGCGCAGGAGATGCAACACCTGCCCATATACCTCCTCCCTTCCCACTGTCCAGGGCCCCAATCACCCCTTCCAGGTGAAACACCGATTTACTTGTACTTCTTGCAATTTAATATACTGTATTCGCTGCTCACGATGCGGTCTCCTCTACGTTGGGGAGACCAAATGTAGATTGGGTGACCGCTTTGCGGAAAACCTCCGTTGAGTCCATAAGGGTGACCCCGAGCTTCCGGTCGCCTGTCACTTCACCGTTCCATTCCCACTCGGACCTCACCGTCCTTGGCCTCTTGCATTGTTCCACGGAAGCTCAGCGTAAGCTCGAGGAACAGCACCTCATCTTCCAATTAGGCACTTTACAGCCTTCCGGACTCAATATAGAGTTCAACAATTTCAGATCATAACCTCGGCCCCTGTTATATTTTTATCCACACCTTTGGTTTGTGCCTTTTCCTTTCTCTCTCTCTCTCCCACATGGCAGCTGTCTCTCACTCTGCCAGCGCATTTCACACTTCATCCAGAGCCATTGTCTGTTTCTTTACCTGTCCTATTACCATCTCGTCTCACCCTGAATATCTCTTAATGTCTCTTCTTTCATCCCCTCCCCCATTTCCCAGCCCCCAAACTGACTTTTAATCGGTTTCATTTCCTGCCTTTTTTTTCTCAGTTCTGAAGAAGGGTTTCGACCTGAAACGTTGACTCTGTTTCTCTCTCCATGGATGTTGCCGGGCCTGCTGAGTTTTTCCAGCGTCTTCTGTTGTTATTATAGACCAGCTAGCTTAGCTTGGGTGTTAGGAAAGTTATTTAAATATTTACTCGGTTATAATAGAACTGAAAATATAATAGTGTAGTCAGCACGGATTTCAAAAGGGAAGGTCATGCTTGACCAACCTTAGTGAATTCTTTGAAGAAGTAACAGGAAGAGTAGACCAGGGTAACACAGTAGATGTAATATACAAGCACTTTCTAAAGGCCTTCGATAAGATACTGCATAGTAGAGTCATGACTAAGTTCAGAGTGAATGAAGTCGGGACAAGTAGCAGAATGGACAGCAAGCTGGCTACAAAACAGAAAAGCGATGGGGTTAGAGGTAGTTACTCAGACTAGCGGAAGGTGGGAAGTGGAGTTCTACAAGGATCGGTGCTGGGACCACATGTTCATCATTTACATGAATGATTAGTACTCCGAATTGGAAGTACAGCATAAAAATTTACAGAGGAGACAAAATCGGGCAGCATAGTTAACACTGAGGAAGACTGCGATGAAATATAAGATGACATTAACAAACTTGCAGATTGGACATGCAAATGGCAATATAGATAACTGAGGCGGTGCGTTTTGGTAGGAGGAATAAGGAGGCCACATACTCCTTGGAAAATAAGAGTTTAAATGGGGTAGAGGCACAAATGTATCTAGGGGTACAGATTCACATATTAAAAGTACCGATTGTAGTGTCCGTGTATAATAAGACAGACTGCGGAGAACGGTACGACAGGTGTTTGCTCAACGTGGCTCACTGGAACTGATCTGTACAGATTACTACTCAGTGTTATATACAGGTGTGGTCACTGCCGGTACTGCAGTATACATGAGCTGTTAAACATAGTTCCCCCCTTAAAGGTATATACATTACAATTCCTCCCCTTTTAGATTAACAGTACCATTACACTCATTTAACAATTAAATATCAAACTAATTACAATTAACACTTTTAACATGCAACATTAGCTGAAAATAGTCTATTTATATATTCAGTCTTTGGGGAGGCTTCCTGATCCTTTCTGGATAGCGCCTTTCCTGAGTGTCTTGCTCTTGGTGCGGAGGCGATTCTGGCACCCTGTCGTCGGTTGGTTCATCAGCTTCCGATGCTACTGTTTCTGGGGTAGATGTGACCTGTACGTCGGGTTCATCACCAGGTACGTATGGGCGAGGCATGGGGTTGACTTGTTCCTGTGACTCTAGGATCTGGTCAGCATGGCATCTCACGATGCTCTCCCCAACGTCCACTGTGTACATTAGTGGGCCCTGCCATATGCATATCGTTCCTGGCTGCCATTTTTCTGTTCGGTAGTCGCAGGCCAAGACTGGTTGCCCTACATTGAAGCTCCTTGTTGGCTTCTCATGGATGTGCTGGAATTGCTTACTCTCAACATCTCTTCGTACGTTTGGTCTGAGCAAATCCAGGCGAGATCTTAACCTTCTGTTAAAGAACATCATGGCTGGGGCCTGGTTGGTGACTGCATGTGTCGCATTCCGGTAGGCGAACAGAAAATTGTCCACCTTGTGCTGCAGCGGAATGTTGTCATTGTACATAGCCTTTATTGCGTTCTTAAAGGTTTGTACGAACCTCTCAGCCAATCCATTTGTGGCTGGATGATACGGGGCGGATGTGTAATGCCTTACCCCATTCTTTTTCAAGAACCTCTGGAACTCTTCGGACACAACTGTGGTCCGTTGTCGGAGCAAATCTGTTCTGGCAAGCCATTCCTGGCAAAAATGGTCCGTAGGACTGCAATAGTTTTCTCCGTGGTGGTGGAGGACATTTTGATGACCTCAGGCCATTTCAAGTGCGCATCCACGGCTATTAAAAACATTGAGTCCATGAATGGACCAGCAAAATCAATATGCACCCATTGCCATGGGTGTAGAGGGGCCTGTGGTGGTGCATTTTGGACTTTCTGGCATCCTGAGCAGCTCTTGGTCAGGTCCTCGATTTGTTTATCGATTCCCGGCCACCACACATAAGCACTGGCTAGGCTTTTCATTTTTACCCCTCCCAGATGACCCTCATGAAGCTCATTGAGCACTTTATCCCTTAACTTGGGTGGAATTACCACTCGGGATCCACACATCAAGGTCCCCCGGCACACTGACAGCTGTTCTCTCCTTGTCGAGAATGCTGGCAACAGTGAGTCGCCATGTGCTGGCCATCCCTTCACCGTCAAATCATATACCCGAGACAGTGTCGGGTCATTTCGGGTTTCCTTTTCGATACAAGCGTTAGTTACCGGTAGGTATTCAACTGTAGTCGAATGGAATATTTTGACAGGATCCACTGCTGGTGCTTCCTCCGCAGTAGGCAGTGGCAGGCGTGATAGCCCATCAGCATTTCCATGCTGTTTCGTGCCCTTATATTCAATCTCATAGTGATGCGCCCCTAGAAAAAGTGACCATCTTTGTAGTCGTTGCTCAGTCATCACCGGAACGCCCTTCGGATTAAAAATGGAGACAAGAGGCTGGTGATCAGTCAGCAAGGTGAATTTCTGCCCGTGCAGATAGTGATTGAACTTTTTCACTCCCCACACTCGGCTGAGGGCCTCCCTGTCAATCTGGGCATAGTTACGCTCGGCTGAGGTTAGTGATCGTGACGCAAAGGCTATTGGCCTCTCTGAGCCGTCCGAGAATTTGTGCGACAGCACCGCTCCAATGCCGTAGGGTGACTCATCACATGCCAACCGAATTGGTAATGCTGGGTTGTAATGGGCCAATACCTCTTTCGATATGATTAGTGTTTTGCTCTTCTGGAAAGCTCGTCTACATTCGTCACTCCACTTCCATGGCACCCCAGTTTGCAGTAGGGTGTTCAGTGGGTGTAGTATTGTAGACAAATTTGGCAAGAACTTATGGTAGTAGTTTACCAGCCCGAGGAACGACCTCAGTTGTGACACATTTTCCGGTGCTGGAGCCTTGACTACTGCCTCAATCTTCTCTGGGGACTTATGTAACCCCTCTTTATCGATAACGTGGCCACAATACTGTAGTGATCAATAACATGTCATTCTATAGTGGACACTAGGTGGAGCTGTAGAGCTGTATATAGCTGTATGTATAAGACTACACTACCCAGCTGTATATATATTAAGACTACATTACCCATGAGGCACTAGGCTACCCACAAGGCAGCAGTCAAGATGGAAGCCTCTACAAGATGCTGTACAAGTCCACATGTGCTCAATAAAGTAACTAGCAAAAGCTAGCTGTGTTCATAATAAGAGTGTCTAGTTGTTAATGAACATAACAAATACGAGATCTGTTTTCTAAAAAAACTCGCATTTGGGGCGGTTAGCTCGGAGCCCATATTCCTGCAATCTAGTGAGCACCTGCCCCAGGTTGGCAAGGTGATCACTGTCATTTTCGCCTGTGACCAGGATGTCGTCCAAATAACACTGGGTCCCTGGGATCCCTTGCAGGACTTGTTCCATTGCCCTCTGCCAAATAGCCGGAGCTGATGCTACCCCGAATACCACCCGGTTGTATTGGTAGAGACCTTTATGGGTGTTGATTTTGAGGTATTTTTTTGATGCTTCTTCTACCTCCATTTGCAGATACGCCTGGGCCAGATCAATCTTAGTGAAGCGTTTCCCTCCAGATAGCGAGGCGAAAATATCTTCAATCCGCGGAAGTGGATATTGTACGGTGTGAAGGACCGGGTTCACTGCTACCTTAAAGTCCCCACAGATGCGAACCTTCCTTGGTTCCCCAGGCATGCTGCTCGACGTCTTTTTCATCACGGGGACGATGGGTGTAGCCCACTCGCTCCAGTCTACCTTGGACAGTACACCTGAACGTTCCAGACTCTCCAGCTCTGCTTCGACGGCTGGGCGGATCGCATGAGGTACCGGTCTGGCCTTAAAAAATTTTGGGCTTGCGTTTTCTTCAATTTTAATCGTCGCTGTCATGCCTTTTAGTGTTCCGAGTCCTTGCTGGAACACTTCGCGTCAGTTAGGATCTTTGACAGTCGCCCAGGTGTGATGTCGTCATCTTTTTTGTCAGCCACAGTCAGTGCCTGTATGGAATGCCAATCCAGTTGTATTTTCCGGATCCATTCACGTCCCAGTAATGGTGGTCCTCCATCTTGCAATACATACAGGTCTAGTTTTGGTGTTTCCTTACCGTTATATATAACGGTCACCCTTATTTTTCCTTTGGGGTAGACTTTTTGCCCCGTGTACGTCTTCAAAATAATTTTTGCGTCTCTCAAGGGTATGTGTGAGAATAGCCGCTCGTAGTCCCGTTGGTTTATGACTGTTAGGGCTGATCCTGTGTCCAATTCCATCTTTACCTGGACTCCTGCTATCTTGAGAGTGACCCAAATGGTTCGGTGATCCTCCGTTGTGATCACATTATGTAGTTTCAGACAACTCAGTTCCCTGCTTTCAGAGTCGTTATCACTCTTTTGTTCATCTGAACTATTCTCCGTCATCTTATGTACCTTCTGGTACTTTCCTTTGGTAGGTTTCTTATTGCTGGTTTTCTTTCCCAACCTGCAGTTTTGTGCTATGTGTCCTACTTTTCCACACTGTCTGCACACTTTGTCTTTGAACCAGCAATCATTCTGGTCATGTGTTGTTCTGCCGCAGCGATAGCACTTCTCTGTTCCATATGACATTTCGTTTGTGCCATGTTCTTGCGGTCTCTGTTGTATCTCTGCAGCGCCCCGTGCTGCTGCTTCATATGATACCGCAATGCTGAAAGCCTTTTCCAGCGTAAGGTCCTTTTCAGATAAAAGCCGTTTCTGGGTTCCTTCACTTTGAAGCCCACACACAAACTTGTCCCTTAAGGTATCTGCCAGTCCCGCTCCAAACTGGCAGTGTTTCGATAGTTTGCGCAGTTCTGTTAAATAATCAGCATTGCTTTCATCCTTATGCTGGTTCCGTTTGTGAAACTTGAATCTTTCTGCTATCAGCAGCGGTGTGGGGTTTAAATGTTCCTTTAGTATCGTTACTATGTCTTCAAAACTCTTTTCCATTGGCTTCGTTGGGGTTACTAGATTTCGTAATAAACCATACGTCTTTGCACCCATTAAATTTAACAATACCGACGCTTTCTTGTCATCTGACACCCCATTTCCCTTGCAGTACACCTCTATTCGTTCGACATATGTAGTCCAATCTTCGACTTCATTGTCAAATGCGGTGATACTGCCACTCTTCGGCATTTTGGGTGTGGTTTAAAATGGCATCTCCCAATGGCTTAAAATGGCGTCTCCCGCGCTTTCCTTCCTCCCCCGCTGCTGCCGACGCCGCTCCCGGCGGTTCTCGTGGCAATGGTGGCGCCCTGTAGGTTTCGCGCGCTTCTGCGCTGCTGCCCACGCCGCTCTCGGCGGCCCTCGTGGCAATGGCGGCGCCTCGCGGGTTTCTGCGCGTCTCTCTCTCTCCCTCTCTCCGACGCTGCTCGGCCCCTGAACACCGGCTGCGCCCTGTGCGCTCTGCCCTCTCTCTTCCCCCGTCGACGCTGCTCG
The DNA here is from genome assembly GCF_052327205.1 of Somniosus microcephalus. Lineage (NCBI taxonomy): Eukaryota > Metazoa > Chordata > Chondrichthyes > Squaliformes > Somniosidae > Somniosus > Somniosus microcephalus. Next base: position 345,229,652 of record NC_140990.1, on the reverse strand, counting down.
GCCCTTTGCTGTGCCGCTTGGTCGGGCTCTAGCCCGCCGCTGTTCGGGAAGGGTCTGCGCACTACCTGTTGCCAGCCCGTTTCGCTGGACCACCTCGACTGGAAAGCCAAGCCTGGCTCTCGACAGCCTCCCCCGCAGTTCTCGAGTCTCTGCTGGATGACTGGGCGGTTGCCCGTGGTTGACGCCCGAGTCTCTGGCCTTGACCTCCAATCCACTGATCTCCAGGAACGAATCCCCGGGAGGTGATGCAGCGTTGCAGGTAGGTTCGAACCTGCCTCGTCGCCAATGTTGCGTCCGTGTATAATAAGACACAGACTGCGGAGAACGGTACAACAGGTGTTTACTCAACGTGGCTCACAGTGGAACTGATCTGTACAGATTACTACTCAGTGTTATGTTCAGGTGTGGTCACTGCCGGTACTGTAGTATACATGAGCTGTAAAACATAGTTCCCCTCTTAAAGGTATATACATTACACCGATAAGGCCATAAAAAGTACGAACAAAGCCCTGGGGTTCATTTCTGAAGGGATAGAATTAAAAAGCAGAGAAGTTACGTTAAACTTGTATAGAACCTTGGCTAGACCACACCTGGAGTTCTGTGCACACTTCTGGTCTTCGTATTACAAAAGCAGGATATAGAGGCACTGGAAAAAGTGCAAGAACGATTTACAAGGCTGATACCAGAGCTGAGAGGTTATAACCATCAGGAAAGTCTGAACAGGCTGGGGCTCTGGAAAAGAGAAGACTGAGATCTATTGAATTCTTCTAAAAGGGCCGTTGTTTATGCAGAGAGGAAGCTATTGCGGTACAACTAATGAAAAGCACGACACACACGGGGGCACTTCATGTACAGTGTGGCAGTCAACATTTTGCCTTGCACTAACAAGAATGACTCAAATTGGGGTAAGATTTTGGTGCCTGTTAGGGCCCACAATGTTACAAAAATTCAAGTAAACATTACCCTCCAGAAAGAAGTCTTACGAGCAGTTGTACATTTTGACCATCCAGTTCCACCCATTTCCTTGAGTCTTAACTCTATATTGCAATGCACCAGCACTACACAGGAACACTATCATTATGTAGTAGGAGAATGATATCCGTACCCTGTGGGTAGCGGAGTGGGCCCAGGGGCCGTGTAGCCTGGTTCTGCTCCTACTTCTTGTGTTCTAATTCTGTTAGATTTCAGGAGATGGTTTTATTCCTGTTCCTGGCTGGGGTGGAGATCGCCTTTACAGAAGGTAAGTACTGTAGAAAATATAGGGACAGAGTGATCTCCTGGACGAGTTTCGATCGCCTAGATGGGTCGGAGAGGAATTTCCCAGATTTTTTCTCCCAAATTGGCCATTGGGTTTTTTATCTGGTTTTTCGCCTCTCCCGGGAGATCACATGGGTTCGGGTGGGATGGAGAGTGATCGAAGATTTGAGGTTAGGATCAGATCAGCCATGATCTTATTGAATGGTGGAGCAGGCTAAAGGGGCCGATTGGCCTACTCCTGCTCCTGCTTCTTATGTTCTTATAGAATGGTTACAGCACGGAAGGAGGCTATTCGGCCCATCGAGTCCTGCCGGCTCTCTGCAAGAGCACTTCAGCTCGTCCCTTTCCCCATAGCCCTGCAAATTTTATTCCTTCAGTTACTTCTCCAACTCCCTTTTGAAAGCTATGATTGAGTCTGCCTCCACCACCCTTTCAGGCAGTGCATTCCAGATCCTAACCACTTGCTGCGTAAAAAGTTTTTTCTTATGTCGACTGGTTCTTTTGCCAATCACTTTAAATCTGTTCTCGACCCTTCTGCCAATGGGAACAGTTTCTCTCTATCGACTCTGTCCAGACCCCTCATGATTTTGAACACCTCTATCAAATCTCCTCTCGCTCTTCTCTGCTCTAAGGAGAACAAGCCCAGCTTCTCCAGTCTATCCACATAACTGAAGTCCCTCATTCCTGGAATCATTCTCGTTAATCTTTTTTGCACCCTCTAAGGTCTTCTCGTGCTTGCTAAAGTGCGGTGCCCAGAATTTGACACAATACTCCAGTTGAGGCCGAACCAGTGTTTTATTTCTTTATAATTTCCATGCTTTTGTACTCTATACCTCTATTCATGAAGACCAGGATCTCAACCGGCTTTCTCAACCTGCCCTGCCACCTTCATCGATTTGTGCCCATGTACCCCTAGGTCTCTCTGTTCTTGCACCCCCTTTAGGATTGTACATAAGAACATAAGAAATACGAGCATGAGTAGGCCATTTGGCCCCTCGAGCCTGCTCTGCCATTCAATGAGTTTATGGCTGATCTTCTATCTCAATCCACTTTCCTGCACTATCCCCATATCCCCTGATTCCTTTTAATATCCAAAAATCTATCGATCTCTGTCTTGAATATACTCAACGACTGAGCCTCCACCGCCCTCTAGGGTAGAGAATTCCAAAGATTCACCACTCTGTGTGAAGAAATTTATCTTCATCTCAGTCCTAAATGGCCGGCCCCTTATTCTGAGACTCTGACCCCTGGTTCTAGACTCCCCAGCCAGGGGAAACATCATCCCTGCATCTACTCTGTCAAGCACTGTAAGAATTTTGTATGTTTCAATGAGATCACCTTTCATTCTTCTAAACACTAGAGAATATAGGCCTAGTCTACTCAATCTCTCCTCACAGGACAATCTCCCCATCCCAGGAACCAGTCTGGTCTCCTTTTTGGTCTCTAATCAGCCCCACCCCCCTCTTACTACCTGTTTACTATTTATATGCCTATAGAAGACTTTTGGATTCCCTTTTATGTTAGCTGCCATTCTATTCTTTTCCCCACTTCTCTTCTGAACTTTCTATATTCAGCCTGATTCTCCCATGTATTCTTGACCTGACATCTGTCATACGCGCTCTATTTCTGCTTCATCTTACTCTCTATCACTTTCGTCATCCAGGGAGCTCTGACTTTAGTTGCCCTACCTTTCCACCTAGTGGGAATGTACCTTGACTGTACCCGAACTATTTTCTCTTTAAAGGCAGCCCATTGTTTGGTTACAGTTTTGCCTGCCAATCTTTGATTCCAATTTACCCAGGCCAGATCCATTCTCATCCACTGAAATGAAGTATTTTTACTCTAGATTGCTCGCTGTCCTTTTCCATAGCTAATCTAAACCTTATGATATATGTTCACTGTTCCCTAAATGTTCACCTACTGACACTTGCTCCACTTGACCGACTTCCTTCCCCAGAACCAGATCCAGCAAAGCCTCCTTCCTCGTTGGGCTGGAAACATACTGATCCAGAAAGTTCTCCTGAACACACTTCATAATTTTTTTCCCCCTCTCTGCCCTTTATACTATTACTATCCCAGTCTATATTAGTTGAAGTCCCCCATTATCACAACTCTATAGTTCTTGCATCTCTCTGTAATATCTCTGCAAATTTGCTCCTCCATATTTTTCCCACTATTTGGTGGTCTATAGAATACACCTAGTAATGTAATGGCACCTCTATTTCTTAACTCTAGCCATATACATTCTGTCCTTGACCCCTCCAGGACATCCTCCCTCTCCAGCACTGTAACATTCTCCTTAACCAATACTGCCACACCACCTCCTATCTTTCCTTCCCTATCTTTCCTGAGCACCTTGTATCCAGGAATACCTAATCCTGCCTATTTTTGAGCCAGGTCTCCGTTATTGCCAGAACATCATATTCCCATGTGGCTATTTGCACCTGCAGCTCACCAACCTTGTTTACTATGCTTTGTGCGTTCACGTACATACACTGTAAACCTATCTTAGATGATCCTATGTTCTCTCTTAGTCTGACACCACCTAATACCGTACTATTTCTTACATTAGTGCTATCCGTCTCTCCCAATCCTTTGTGCACTTTGTTTATCTTTTCTAATGCTACATCCTAGTGCCCATCCCCCTGCCAACTTAGTTTAAACCCTCCCCAACAGCATTAGCAAACCTCCCCACGAGGATCTTGGTCCCGGCTCTGTTGAGGTGCAGCCTGTCCAGCTTGTACAGGTCCCTGTATTAAACTGAGAATTACCACCCTTGGTGACCATGAATGGGGGGGAAGTGGTGTATAATGCAGTACAACATCCTTGGATCAGAATGACTTCTGTCTTTCTGCTCATTTTGAAGTTGATTATTCCCCCAAGGATTTACCCTTGGCCCCCTCCTACTTCTTATCTGCAAGCTGCCCCTCGGCGACATCATCCGACAACACAGCGTCAGTTTCCACATGGAGTCAGAAGGTCTGGCTGAGGTACTAAATGAGTACTTTGCATCTGTCTTCACCAAGGAAAAGGATGCTGCCATAGACATAGTAAAGGAGGAGGCAGTGGAGATACTTGATAGAATAATAATTGATAAAGAGGAGCTATTAGAAAGGCTGGCTGTACTTAAAGTAGATAAATCACCAGGAGCGGATGGGATGCATCCTTGGATGCTGAGGGAATTGAGGGAGGCGATCGCGTCGGTACTGGCCATAATATTCCAATCCTCCATAGATACAGGGGTGGTGCCAGAGGACTGGAGAATTGCAAATGTTACACAATTGTTCAAAAAAGGGTGTAAAGATAAACCCAGCAACTACAGACCAGTCAGTTTGACCTCGGTAGTGGGGAAGCTTTTAGAAACAGTAATCAGGGACAAAATTAACAGTCACTTGGACAAGTGTGGAATAATTAAGGAAAGCCAGCACGGATTTGTTAAAGGCAAATCGTGTTTAACTAACTTTAGTTTTTGATGAGGTAACAGAGAGGGTTGATGAGGGTAATGCAGTTGACGTGGTGTACATGGATTTCCAAAAGGCGTTTGACAAAGTGCCACATAATAGGCTTGCCAGCAAAGTTGAAGCCCATGGAGTAAAAGGGACAGTGACAGCATGGATACGAAATCGGTTAAGTGACAGGAAACAGAGAGTAGTGGTGAACGGTTGTTTTTCGGACTGGAGGAAGGTATACAGTGGTGTTCCCCAGGGTCGCTTCTCGGACCACTGCTTTTCTTGATATATATTAATGACTTGGACGTGGGTGTACAGGACACAATTTCAAAATTTGCAGATGTCACTAACCTTGGAAGTATAGTGAACAGTGAGGAAGAGAGTGATAGACTTCAGGAAGACATAGACAGGCTGGTGAAAATGGGCAGACACGTGGCAGATTAAATTTAACGCAGAAAAGTGCGAAGTGATACGTTTATAGGACATATAAACGAAATGGTACTATCCTGAAGGGGGTGCACAACCAGAGAGACCTGGGGTATGTGTGCACAAATCGTTGAAGGTGGCAGGGCAGGTTGAGAAAGCAGTTATACAGGCTTATGGGATCCTGGGCTTCATAATAGAGGTATAGAGTACAAAAGTGTGGAAATTATGATGAACCTGTATAAAACACTAGTTCGGCCCCAACTGGAGTATTGTGTCCAATTCTGGGCACCACACTTTAGGAAGGATGTGAAGGCCTTAGGGAGGGTGCAGAAAAGATTTATGAGAATGGTTCCAAGAATGAGGGATTTCAGTTACGTTGATAGACTGGAGATGCTGGGGTTGTTCTCCTTGGAGCAGAGAAGGTTGAGAGGAGATTTGATAGAGGTGTTCAAAATCATGAGGGGTCTGGACAGAATAGATAGAGAGAAACTGTTCCCATTGGCGGAAGGGTCGAGAACCAGAGGACACAGATTTAAGGTGATTGGCAAAAGAACCAAAAGCGACATGAGGAAAAACTATTTTACGCAGCGAGTGGTTAAGATCTGGAATTTACTGCCTGAAAGAATGGTGGGGGCAGATTCAAATCACTACTTTCAAAAGGGAGTTGGATAAGTACCTGAAGGAAATAAATTTGCAGGGTTACGGGGAAAGGGCGGGGGAGTGGGACTAACTGAAGTACTCTTGCAGAAAGCCGGCACGGGCTTGACTGGCCGAATGGTCTTCTGTGCTGTAACCATTCTATGATTCTATGTACGCTGACGACACCCAGCTCTACCTCACCATGCCTTCTCTTGACCCCTCCACTGTGTCTCAATTGTCAGACTGCTTGTCTGAGATCCAGTACTGGATGAGCAGAAATTTCCTCCAACTAAATATTGGTAAGACCGAAGCCATCGTCTTTGGTCCCCTCCACAAACTCCATTCCCTAGCCACTGACTCCACCCCTCTCCCGAACATGTCTGAGGCTGAGCCAGACTGTTCGCAACCTTGGTGTCATATTTGAGCTTCCGACCACATATCCGCGCCATCACTAAGACTGACTATTTCCACCTGTGGAACGTCGCCTGATTCAGCCGCTGCCTCAGCTCATCTGCTGCTGAAACCCTCATCCATGTCTTTGTTACCTCCTAGACTTGACTATTCCAACGCACTCCTGGCTGGCCTCCCACGTTCTACCCTACATAAACTAGAGGTCAGCCAAAACTTTGCTGACCTGCATTGGCTACCAGTTAAGCTGTGCCTTGATTTTAAAATTCTCATCCTTGTTTTCAAATCCCGCCATGGCCCTGCCCCTCCCTATCTCTGTAATCTCCTCCAGCCTCACAACCCTCTGAGATATCTGCGCTCCTCTTATTCTGGCCTCTTGAGCATCCCTGATTTTAATCGCTCAACAATTGGTGGCTGTGCCTTGAGATGCCAAGGCCCTAAGCTCTGGAGCTCCCTCTCTAAACTGATTTGCCTCTCTACCTCTTTCTCCCTTTAAAACGCTCCTTAAAACCAACTCTTATCTTCCCTAATATCTCCTTGTGTGGTTTCGTGTCAAATTTTGTTTCATAACGCTCCTGTGAAGCGCCTTGAGATGTTTTACGACATTAAAGGCATTATATAAATAAGTTATTGTGTTTTATTGTCACGGTTGCTATAGTAAGGAAGACCCAAAGAAAGTTAAAAGTGAGAAGTTTGAAGGATAGAGGAGAGATTGGAATATTTAGGGTTTTTTCACTCTCAAGATGGGGACTATGTAAGGAAGCAGGGTGGATGGTAGAACTACATTTTAGAAAGTTTTAGGATAGAGCAAATATGGGGTTAATAAGTTTGGTTGATGCAACAGTAAGCTAGAATTGCTAAGCTAAAACCTGTTTGATCACATTGTGTGGGCTACTCAATATTGGTTCACAGAATGTGGGCTATTGATCGAAGGAAGTAGGGCAGCTGGTGAGATTAAGATCTTCACACAATCGTCAGGCGAGTTTGAATAATGATTAAGTGGGCTTGCATGTGATTGAGTAAAGTAGCAATACAAGAAGCAAGTGATAGCGGAGTCACTGTACCTGGACCACTGGGTGGGAACACGCTATAGCCGGAAGGAGACAGGATATAAACTGGTCGAGGGAGCAAGGAAGAACACCAGGAAGAGGCAGGAGTTATGATTTTTAGGAGTGGATAATGTTGTTTTGCTTATTCCTCTATACTACTGCTGAAGTGACTTTACTTATTCCATATCAATAAAGTCAATACACAATCAATATAGAGCCTCCTCGGATGCTTACAAAACCTCATCCTCTCTGCCTGAGGTAGAAGGACATTGAGTAACCCACTATAAATTCCTGTCTCACTCAAGAGCACGGCAGAGAGAGAGACAGATGATTGGAGACCCCATCCTCTCTGTCGTAGAGGAGATTGTCTAACCCGCTATACCAGCCAGTCTGGCCCTAGAGACAATATAATGGAGGCCTCATCTTCTCTGCCTGATGTAAAAGGATATTGGAAAATCCCCTACACCAGCTAATTCAGCTCGAGAGAGAGAGAGGGGGAGAACAGAATCCCCTCTGTCTGAGATACAAGAGCAGCATCTCAGTGACTATACATTCAGCCTGCCTCCAAAGAGAGCAGAAGAGAGTTGAGTGGAGACCTGGTCCTCTGACATAGGACAGCAACTAACAACTCAGACAAAAAGGAAATGCTCAGCATGCCAGCTTCCATCTGTGGAGAGAACATTTTGGGTAGGCGCTCTTCAACAAATGTCTCCAGCAGTTTTTGTTTGTTTGATTTCCAGCATCTGCGATTTTTTTTTTTGCACCATACAACTCAGTCTGGTTACAGTGAGAGGACAGGAGAAATCTTATTCTTTGCCTGAGGTAGAAGAAAGCATGCAACTCACTGTTCCACTCTCAGTCAGGGTGTATTAGACAGTGAGGCGACCTCTGATCCCTCGGAGTTCTTTATTGGTGGGTTTGAGTAATCATGCATGATGAGTTACAATTACTGAACAAATTATAAAATATAAAGCTGAATGAACTTTTTGCACAATTTAGTTGCTGTTATGTTTGAACCTTGACTCTCCCCAAGTTCTGGATGCCCTGATTGTCTGTATGGACCTGCTTCAGAAACAGACCTTGTAAGTACTGGAATCAGTAGATGTCAGAGGCTTCTATGCTGCACTTGAGTTGTTGATGGGCTAGAGGAGTTACCCAAACGTGGTTGGGATCTACACAAGCACAGGGCTCAGACTGGCAACCTGGACTTAAACTGATCATTTCAAGAGCTCTGGCAGTAGAATGCTCCATTTCTCTGGTTGGATTCCAGCCCTGACTGGCTCTTCAACCTCAGTTACTTCAAGTGCCAAGTTTTGTTAATTCTTGGTAGGATACCTGGGAATGCTATAGAAATGTATGTTCAGAATGAGATGAGCTTCCAACCCCATATCTGCTCCATCACAAAGGCAGCCTACTTCCACCTGTGTAACATTTCCTGTCTCCACACCTGCTGAAGCCCTCATGCCTTGTTACCTCTAGACTTGACGATTCCAATGCTCCCCTGGCCGGCCTCCCGTCTTCCACCCTTCATAAACTTGAGCTCATCCAAAGCTCTGCTGCCCGTATCCTAACTCGCACCAAGTCGGGCTCACCCATTGCCTCTGTGCTCGCTGACCTACATGGTGGGGTAGGTATACTCATTTGAGATAATAGAATCATAGAATTTTATGGCATAGAAGGAGGCCATTCGGCCTATTGTGTCTGTGCTGGCCGAAAAAGAGCTATCCAAACTAATCATACTTTCCAACTCTTGGCCTCTAGCCTTGTAGGTTACAGCACTTCACGTGCATATCCAAGTACTTTTTAAATGTGATGAGGGTCTCTGCCTCTACCACCCTTTCAGATAGTGAGTGCCAGACCCCCACCACCCTCTGAGTAAAAAAAAATTCTCCTCAACTCCCCTCTAATCCTTCTACCAATTATTTTAAATCTATGCCCCCTGATTATTGACCACTCTGCTAAGGGAAATAGGTTCTTCCTATCCACTCTATTTAGGCCCCTCATAATTCTATACACCTCAATTAAATCTCCCCTCGGCCTCATCTGTTCAAAAAAAACAACCCCGGCCGATCCAATCTTTCCTCATAGCTAAAATTCTCCAGTCCTGGCAACATCCTCATGAATCTCCTCTGTACCCTCTCTAATGCAATCACATCCTTCCTGTAATGTGGAGACCAGAACTGCACCCAGTATTCTAGCTGTGGTGTAAATTGTGTTTTATACAGTTCAAGCATAACCCCCCTGCTCTTATATTCTGTGCCTCGGCTAATAAAGGCAAGTATCCCGTACGCCTTCTTAACCACCTTATCTACCTGTCCTGCTACCTTCAGGGACCTGTGGACACGCACTCCAAGGTCCATCTGTTACTCTACACTTCTCAGTGTCCTACCATTTATTGTGTATTCCCTTGGCATGTTAACCCTCCCCAAATGCATTACCTCACACTTCTCCAGATTGAATCCCATTTGCCACTTTTCTGCCCACCTGACTAGTCCATTGATATCTTCTTGCAGTCTACAGCTCTCTTCCTCACTCAACCACGCGGCCAATTTTTCTGTCATTTGCAAACATCTTAATCATGCCCCCTACATTGAAGTCTAAATCGTTGATATATACCATGAAAAGCAAGGGACTCATACTGAGCCCTGCGGAACCCCACTGGAAACAGCCTTCCAGTCACAAAAACACCCATCGGCCATTACCCTTTGCTTCCTGCCACTGAGCCAATTTTGGATCCAACTTGACACTTTCCCTTGGATCCTGTGGGCTTTTACTTTTCTGACCAGTCTGCCATGTGGGACCTTGTCAAAAGTCTTGCTAAAATCCATGTAGACTACATTAAATGCGCTACCCTAATCGACCCTCCTTGTTACCTCCTCAAAAATTCAATCAAGTTAGTCATACACGACCATCCCATAACAAATCCATGCTGACTTTCCTTGAATAATCCGTGCCTTTCTAAATGACGATTAATACGGTCACTCAGAATTTTTACCAATAATTTGCCCACCACCGAGGTTAGGCTGACTGGCCTGTAATTACTCGGTCTGTCCCTTTCTCCCATCTTAAACAATAGTACAGCATTAGCAGTCCTCCAGAAAAAGGCAGCAGGACAGGTAGATAAGGTAGTTAAGATGGCAGTAGAAAAATTGAAATTAAGATTGAAACAAAATTCATATGGATTGAAGTAAAGGATAAGCCACTTGGACAAGCATGGGCTAATAAAGGAGAGCCAGCACTGATTTGTTAAGGGCAAATCATGTTTGACTAACTTGATTGCATTTTTTGATAAGGTAACAGAGAGGGTGAATGAGGACAGTGCAGTTGATGTGTACATGGACTTCCATGTAAAGTTCCCTTTAAGCTGTGCAGTGTTTTGGAGCTCCCGTGCAGCCAGCTCACCGGCTTTTAAATAGAAAAAAATGTGCATGTGCGGAATTTTGAATGGGCCATGCCGCCTGTTAAAGGGGCCGCGCGGCCGAAAAAAATTTAAAGGGAACATTGGTTGGAGGAGGCTTGCATGGAGCATAAATACCGGAATAGACTTGTTGGGCAGAATGGTCTATTTCCGTGCTGTACTTACTATGTAATTCTATGTATATCGGCAATGCCTCAAATTTAAAATTCTCATCCTATAACCATCCGAGAACTCTGTGATCCTACAACTCTGGCCTCTTGTGCATCCCCCACTACCTTTTCCCCACCATTGGCAGCTGTGTCTTCAGCTGCTTAGGCCATAAGCTTGGATTCCCTTCCTTAAACCTCTCCATCTCCCTCTCCTTTTAAGACTCTCCTTAAAACCTTGTGGAGAAAAACACTAACACAGACCTGCTGGGCCAAATGGCCTGATCTTGTGCTGTTAAACTGATTTATTAGAGGATTAAATTTAAGAGTTATTTTCACTTCTCCCCCCCACCCCCACCCGCCCGCCCCCACCGGCATGATGTGGCCCTGGTCAATCAGTTACATATCATTTTGCCTTTTAGGGGAAAAAAGTATGAGAAATTGCATATCGCAGTGTTCACTGATCTGAACAGTCCCTTCAGCTCCGACCAGTTGGATATCATCACGGGCAACATGAAAAAGGCTGGAATTGCACTGCAATTCTTGTGAGTACTGATCCTCGTTTTTCTTTCAGATCTAGGGTGGGTCTGGTCAGTGTTGAGACTGGCCTGGAACATCCCATACAGTGAGGGGCAATACCCCAAATACTCAGGAACATCCCATAGTGAGGGACAATACCCCAAATACTCAGGAACATCCCACAGCGAGGGGCAATATCCCACATACTCAGGAACATCCCACAGTGAGGGAAAGCACCCCAAATATCAAGTCTCTTTGTGGGGTGTACCTGGCCAATGGTTTGGCTGCAGACAGGTGCAGACTCAAGAAATTGATAACGAAAAGGGAAAATAGAATATGAGAGTAAACTAGCGAGAGACATAAAAACAGACTGTAAAAGCTTCTATAGGTATGTAAAAAGGAAAAGATTAGTGAAAGTAACCATGGGTCCCTTACAGGCTGAGACAAGAGAAATTATAATGGGGCATAAGGAAATGGCAGGGAAATTAAACAAACACTTTGTGTCTGTCTTCATGGAAGAAGACGCAAAAAACCTCCCGAACTGGTGGACAACCAAGGGTCGAGTGAGAATGAGGAACTGAAACATATTCATATTAGTTAAAAAGTAGTACTGGAGAAATTAATGGGACTGAAAGCTGATAAATCCCCTGGACCAGATGGCCTACATCCTAGAGTTTTGAAAGAGTTGGCTATAGAGATAGTGGATGCATTGGTTGCCATTATCCCAAAATTCCATAGATTCTAGAATGGTTCCTGTGGATTGGAAGGTAGCAAATGTAACCCCACTATTTAAGAAAGGAGGGAGAGAGAAAACGGGGAACTACAGACCAGTTAGCCTCACATCGGTAGTAGGGAAACTGCTAGAATCTATTATTAATGACGTGGTAACAGGGCACTTAGAAAATAATAGGATTGGGCAGAGTCAACACGGATTTATGAAAGGGAAATCATGTTTGACAAATTTGTTAAGAGTTTATTGAAGTTGTAACTAGCAGAATAGATAAGCGGGAACCAGTGGGTGTAGTGTATTTGGATTTTCAGAAGGCATTCGTTAAGGTGCCACAGGTTATTAAACAAAATTGGGGGTAATATACTAGCATGGATTGAGGATTGGTTAATGGACAGAAAACAGAGTAGGAATAAATGGGTCATTTTTGGGTTGGCAAGCTGTAACTAGTGGGGTACCGCAAGGATCAGTGCTTGGGCCTCAGCTATTCACAATCTGTATCAATGATTTAGATGAGGGGACCAAATGTAATATATCCAAGCTTGCTGATGATACAAAGCTGGGTGGGAATGTAAGTTGTGAGGAGGATGCAAGGAGGCTTCAAGGGGGTATAGACAGGCTAAGTGAGTGGGCAAGAACATGACAAATGGAATATAATGTGGAGAAATGTGAAGTTATCTACTTTGGTAGGAAAAATAGAAAAGCAGAGTATTTTTTAAATGGTGAGAGATTGGGAAATGTTGGTGTTCAGTGGGACCTGGGTGTCCTTGTACACGAATCACTGAAAGGTAACATGCAGGTACAGTAAGCAATTAAGAAAGCAAATGGTATGTTGGCCTTTATTACAAGAGAATTTGAGTATAAGAGTAAAGACGTCTTACTGCGATTATATAGGGCCCTGGTGAGACCACACCTGGAGTACTGTGTACAGTTTTGGTCTTAGCTAAGGAAGGATATACTTGCCATAGAGGGAGTGCAACGAAGGTTCACCAGACTGGTTCCTGGGATGGGGGGATTGTCCTATGAGGGGAGATTGAGTAGACTAGGCCTATATTCGCTAGAGTTTAGACGAATGAAAGGTGATCTCATTGAAACATACAAAATTCTTACAGGGCTTGACAGGGTAGATGCAGGGAGGATGTTTCCCCAGGCTGGGGAGTCTGGAACCAGGGGTCACAGTCTCAGAATAAGAGGTCGGCCATTTAGGATGAGGAGAAATTTCTTTATTCAGAGGGTGGTGAATCTTTGGAATTCTCTACCCCAGAGGACTGTGGAGACTCAGTCATTGAGTATATTCAAGACAGAGATCGATAGATTTTTGAATATTAACGGAGTCAAGGGATATGGTGATAGTTCAGGAAATTGAAGATGATGTAGAAGATCAGCCATTATCTTATTGAATGGCGGAGCTGGCTCGAAGGGCCAAATGACCTACTCCTGCTCCTGTTTCTTATGTATGAGTTATCATAGAACATGCAAGGGCTATTCCAGTAAACCATACAATCAGAGATCCTATATTGCAGGGGCCATACAATTTTAAATACAGTGCTACATAGTGCATGCATTGTGAAATGCAGCATTGTATACATCACTACATACACTGAATACAAGAGGGTAGAAGTTATGCTGCAGCTGTACAAAACCCTGGTTAGACCACACCTGGAGTACTGTGAGCAGTTCTGGGCACCACACCTTAGGAAGGATATATTGGCCTCGGAGGGAGTGCAGCGTAGGTTTACCAGAATGATACCCGGACTTCAAGGATTGAGTTATGAGGAGAGATTACACAAATTAGGGTTGTATTCCCTTGAACTTAGAAGGTTAAGGGGTGAGCTGATCAAAATTTTCAAGATATTAAGGGGATAGATAGAGAGAAACTATTTCCACTGGTTGGGGATTCTAGGATTAGCGGGTATAGACTAAATATTAGAGCCAGCCCTTTCAGTAGTAAAATTAGGAAACACCTCTACACGCCAAGCGTGGTAGAAGTTTGGAAATCTCTTCTAGCATCAATTGCCGTTTGCGGATCAATTGTTAATTTTAAATCGGAGATTGATAGCTTTTTGTTAACCAAAGATATTAAGGGATATGGGCCGAAGGCAAGTATATGCCATTAGATCGCAGATCAGCCATGATCTCATTGAATGGCAGAACAGGCTCGAGGGGCCAAAAGGCCTCCTCCTGTTCCTATGTTCCTGTGTACACTAAATACAGCACTGCATACGGTATCTAATAGTGTTAAATGCAGCATTGAATAAAGCGCTACATAGAGCTTTAAATGCAGTGTTAAATACTGCATTGAATACTGCTCCACCTATCTTGACTTGAGGGGAAAGAGAGCCGGAGGTTTGTGGTGTGATGAGTGGAGAAGGTGGTGTTGAAATTAATCAGAAAGGACAGACTGTTGGGCCGAATGGTCCTTTCTATCCCCAAAGCATTGGGCCTTGCCTCTTTGTTGAGATTGGCCACTCGTTGAAGTGGGGATGGAACCTATCTGTCAACTTTCTATGGGGAGGCAAATGAATTGTTAATCACTGCTTGTGGTAAACTACTGTTATACCTGCCTGTGTGGGTGTTTGTATTCCACTGTGTACATGTCTGTACATGCCTCGGCTGACTCCTCCCACGAGTCCAGGTATAAAGGTGACTGCTCCACAGTCCCTCTGTATTCTGGACTGGTCGACCACTCGAGGCACACCTTCATTCTCTTGTTAATAAAAGCCTGTTAGTTACTCGCTTAACCTCAGTCTTTTGAGTAATTGATAGCGCATCACTGCTCTACACTATAAAATCTGTCCTAACTCCACTGTCACTTTGCCCACAGTCTGCCCTTTGCACTGGATGCTACCAGCAGCGGAGATGGTGGAGATGCTGCAGAAAGACGTTGGAACATTTCACCAGGGAAAGGGCTGACTGCACAACAGAAAGAAGGAGTAAGAATGGTCAGCAGAGTGATGCTGTCCTTGGATGAAGAGGGTGGACTAGATGAAGTCTTCACTTTCAGGTGAGAAAAGTTCAGAGGGGGACTGAGCAAAGTGACTGATGAGAGGCTGGAGGTGAGGGAGAGATCGACCATCAGATAAGAAACTTGTTCTTCGATTCAGTCCAAGAGTGTGAGAGGGATTAGATTAGCAGAGCCTCTCCATCGCAGTATCCAAGTCTTGGAGAGCTGACAGTTATCGAGTGGAAGAAAATCAAATGATGATGTGTTTGAAATCCAACTCACCCAATCTACCTCTGTGAATTTATCGTATAATTTGTTTTGATTTTAAATAAATTAGCATATTTTCTTGTTCTTTCCCTGTACCAGAGAAAGCATGGAGCGATTGTCCATATTTAAAAAAATTGAAAGGAAGCCCATGACGTGGCCGTGTCAGCTCACCATCGGTTCCAGAATCACCATCAACATCGTGGGCTACAAGGCAGTGAGTTGTAGATCTTATACTGAAGTGGCGGGAGTAGGAAGAACAACACAGTGCAGTGAATGGGGGGGGGGGGGGGAAGCAGTGTTTGGGGGGGAAGCAGTGTTTGGGGGGGGAGCAGTGTTTGGGGGGGGAGCAGTGTTTGGGGGGGGGAGCAGTGTTTGGGGGGGGGAGCAGTGTTTGGGGGGGGGAGCAGTGTTTGGGGGGGGAGCAGTGTTTGGGGGGGGAGCAGTGTTTGGGGGGGGAGCAGTGTTTGGGGGGGGAGCAGTGTTTGGGGGGGGAGCAGTGTTTGGGGGGGGAGCAGTGTTTGGGGGGGGAGCAGTGTTTTGGGGGGGAGCAGTGTTTTGGGGGGGAGCAGTGTTTGGGGGGGGAGCAGTGTTTGGGGGGGGAGCAGTGTTTGGGGGGGAGCAGTGTTTGGGGGGGAGCAGTGTTTGGGGGGGGGAGCAGTGTTTGGGGGGGAGCAGTGTTTAGGGGGGGGAGCAGTGTTTGGGGGGGGAGCAGTGTTTGGGGGGGGGAGCAGTGTTTGGGGGGGGGGAGCAGTGTTTGGGGGGGAGCAGTGTTTGGGGGGGAGCAGTGTTTAGGGGGGGAGCAGTGTTTAGGGGGGGGAGCAGTGTTTAGGGGGGGAGCAGTGTTTGGGGGGGGAGCAGTGTTTGGGGGGGGCAGTGTTTGGGGGGGGAGCAGTGTTTGGGGGGGGAGCAGTGTTTGGGGGGGGAGCAGTGTTTCGGGGGGGAGCAGTGTTGGGGGGGAGCAGTGTTTGGGGGGGAGCAGTGTTTGGGGGGGAGCAGTGTTTAGGGGGGGGAGCAGTGTTTGGGGGGGGAGCAGTGTTTGGGGGGGGCAGTGTTTGGGGGGGGAGCAGTGTTTGGGGGGGGCAGTGTTTGCGTGGGGGAGCAGTGTTTCGGGGGGAGCAGTGTTTGGGGGGGCAGTGTTTGGGGGGGGAGCAGTGTTTGGGGGGGAGCAGTGTTTGGGGGGGGAGCAGTGTTTGGGGGGGGCAGTGTTTGGGGGGGGAGCAGTGTTTGGGGGGGGGAGCAGTGTTTGGGGGGGGAGCAGTGTTTGGGGGGGAGCAGTGTTTGGGGGGGCAGTGTTTGGGGGGGGGAGCAGTGTTTGGGGGGGGAGCAGTGTTTGGGGGGAGCAGTGTTTGCGGGGGAGCAGTGTTTGGGGGGGAGCAGTGTTTGGGGGGGAGCAGTGTTTGGGGGGGGAGCAGTGTTTGGGGGGGGCAGTGTTTGGGGGGGGGGAGCAGTGTTTGGGGGGGAGCAGTGTTTGCGGGGGGCAGTGTTTGGGGGGAGCAGTGTTTGGGGGGGAGCAGTGTTTGGTGGGGGAGCAGTGTTTGGGGGGGAGCAGTGTTTGGGGGGGCAGCAGTGTTTGGGGGGGGAGCAGTGTTTGGGGGCGGAGCAGTGTTTGGGGGGGAGCAGTGTTTGGGGGGGAGCAGTGTTTGTGGGGGGAGCAGTGTTTGGGGGGGTAGCAGTGTTTGGGGGGGAGCAGTGTTTGGGGGGGGGAGCAGTGTTTGGGGGGGGAGCAGTGTTTGGGGGGGGAGCAGTGTTTGGGGGGGGAGCAGTGTTTGGGGGGGAGCAGTGTTTGGGGGGGGCAGTGTTTGGGGGGGGTGCAGTGTTTGGGGGGGGCAGTGTTTGGGGGGGGCAGTGTTTGGGGGGGGAGCAGTGTTTGGGGGGGAGCAGTGTTTGCGGGGGGAGCAGTGTTTGCGGGGGGGAGCAGTGTTTGGGGGGGGAGCAGTGTTTGGGGGGGAGCAGTGTTTGTGGGGGGGAGCAGTGTTTGTGGGGGGAGCAGTGTTTGGGGGGGAGCAGTGTTTGTGGGGGGAGCAGTGTTTGCGGGGGGGGAGCAGTGTTTGGGGGGGAGCAGTGTTTGCGGGGGGATCAGTGTTGGGGAGGGAGCAGTGTTTGGGCGGGGGGGGGCAGCAGTGCAATTCATATCTGATGCGACGTGTTGAATTATTGTTTTTTGTCTCGCGAGCCTATGTCATTGGTAGGATTCCTACTGTTTTAAGCAATAGTATAAAAGGATGCAATGAGGCCATGTAACCAGTGAATACTGCAGATGCGAATCAGTTACGTTGTCATTTAGCAAGACAATGTCTTCCCATCAGCATTAATGCTGTGACAGACCTCCAGTGACAGACCATTAACCGTCAGCTCAGGGGCTGTTTGAATATTGGAATATTCGATTCATGGGGCACTGGCACCAGTACTGGGGAAAGAGGGAGCTGGTCCATTCGGACATGCTCCACTTAAACCGGGCTGGGACCAGCGTCCTTGCGAATCGAATAACTAGGGCTGTAGGTGGGGCTTTAAACTTAAAACGTGGGGTGGGGGGAGGGGGTCATGCGAGGGGAAATTTAGAAATCTAAAGAGAAAGGTCACGGCAATAGAGAAGTGTAGCGATTTGGGTAAAAATCAGCAGTGTGTGACAGGAAAGGACAGAGTTTAATGGTAGCGGTGCAGCGGAAAATAAGGTCAAAGCAGGGAATAACGGCTCTTTATCTGATTGCACGAAGCGTTCGTAACAAGATAGACAAACTGTTGGCACAAATGGAGATAAATGGGTTTGATCTAATAGCCATTGCAGAGACATGGTTGCAAGGTGACCAAGGTTGGGAACTAAGTGTTCCAGAATACTTGATGTTTCGAAAAGACGGGCAGAATGGAAAAGGAGGGGGAGTAGCCCTGATAATAAAGGATGACATAAGGACAGTAGCGAGAAAGGATCTCGGCTCAGAAGATCAGGAAGTAGAATCCGTATGGGTGGAGAAAAGGAATAACAAGGGGCAGAAAACACTGGTGGGAGTGGTATTTCGGCCCCCTAACAGTAGCTATACCGTTGGACAGAATATTAATCAAGAAATAGTAAGAGCTTATAACAAAGGTAATGCAATAATCGTGGGGTACTTTAATCTTCATATAGACTGGGCAAATCAAATTGGCAAAGGTAGTCTGGAGGACGAGTTCATGGAATGCATTCAGGACTGTTTCCTGGAACAATACGCCATTGTGTAATGAGACCGGGTTAATTAGAAATCTCATGTTAAAGGATGGTCTGGGGCAGAGTGATCATAATATGATAGAATTTCACCTTAAGTTTGAGAGTGACTTGCCTAAGTCCGAAACTTGAGTCATAAACTTAAATAAAGCCAATTACATAAGTGTGAGGGGCGAGTTGGCTCAGGTAGATTGAAAAAATAGATTAAAAGTTATGGCGGTAGATAAGCAATGGCTAGCATTTAAAGAAATATTTCATAATTCTCAACAAAAATACATTCCATTAAGAAACAAAAACTCCTCGGGGAAAAGTGATCCATCCGTGGCTAACTGAAGAAGTTAAGGATAGCATTGGATTGAAAGAAGAAGCTTATAATGTTGCGAAGAATAATAGTAAGCCTGAAGATTGGGAGAGTTTCAGAAACCAGCAAAGGATGGCCAAACAATTGATGAAAAGGGAAAAAATAGAATATGAGAGAAAACGAGCAAGAAATTTAACAACAGATTGTCAGAGCTTCTACAACTATGTAAAAAGGAAGAGAGTAGCAAAAGTAAACGTTGGTCCCTTAGAGGCTGAGACAGGACAAATTATTATGGGTAATAAGGAAATGGCAGAAACATTAAACAAATATTTTGTATCTGTCTTCACAGTAGAAGACACAAAAAGCATAACAAAAATGGTGGGGAACCAAGGGTCTAATGAGGGTGAGGAACTTAACGTAATTAATATAAGTAGAGAAAAAGTACTAGAGAAACTAATGGGACTAAAAGCCGACAATTCACCTGGACTTGATGGCCAACATCCTAGGGTTCTAAAAGAGGTGGCTGCAGAAATAGTGGATGCATTAGTTTTGATCTTCTAAAATTCCCTAGATTCTAGAACGGTCTCAGCTGATTGGAAGGTCACAAATGTAATACCGCTATTCAAGAAAGGAGGGAGAGAGGAAACCTGGAACTACAGACCAGTTAGCCTGGCATCAGTAGTATGGAAAATACTGGGATCCATTGTTAAGGAAGTGTTATCAGGGCACTTAGAAAATCATAACATGATTTGGCTGAGTCAGCATGGTTTTATGAAAGGGAAATCGTGTTTGACAAATTTATTTGAGTTTTTTAAGCATGTAACTAGCAGGGTAGATAAAGGGGAACCAGTGGATATAGTATATTTGGATTTCCAAAAGGCATTCGATAAGATGCCACATTAAAGGTTAGTGCACAAGATGAGGGCTCATGGGGTTGGGGGTAATATAGCAGCATGGATAGAGGATTGGTTAACGGACAGAAAACAGAGTAGGGATAAACAGATCTTTTTCAGGTTGTCAGGCTGTAACTAGTGGGGTGCCGTAAGGATCAGTGCTGGGACCTCAGCTATTTACAATCTATATTAATGACGTAGATGAAGGGACCTAGTAATGATCCAAGTTTGCTGATGATACAAAGCTAGGTGGGACAGTAAGCTGTGAGGAGAACACAACGTGTTTGCAAAGGGATATAGATAGACTAAGTGAGTGGGCAGTAAGGTGGCAGATGGAGTATAATGTAGGGAAATGTGAGGTTATTCACTTTGGTAAGAAGAATAGAAAAACAGAATATTTTTTAAATGGTGCGAAACTTTTAAATGTTGGTGTTCAGAAAGATTTGGGTGTCCTCGTGCAAGAAACACAGAAAGCTAGCATGCAGGTACAGCAAGCAATAAGGAAGGCAAATGGCATGTTGGCCTTTATTGCAAGGGGGTTGGAGTATAAGAGTAAGGAAGTCTTGCTACAATTGTACAGGGCCTTGGTCAGACCACACCTGGAGTACTGGGCACAGTTTTAGTCTCCTTATCTAAGGAAGGATATACTTGCCTTGGAGGCGGTGCAACAAAGTTTCACTCGATTGATTCTTGGGATGAGAGGGCTGTCCTATGAGGAGAGATTGAGTAGAATGGGCCGATACTCTCTGGAGTTTAGAAGAATGAGAGGTGATCTCATTGAAACATACAACATTCTGAGGGGGATTGACAGGGTAAATGCTGAGAGGTTGTTTCCCCCGGCTGGAGTGTTTAGAACCAGGGGTCACAGTCTCAGGATAAGGGGTCGGTCATTTAAGACTGAGATGAGGAGGAATTTCTTCACTCAGAGGGTTGTGAATCTTTGGAATTCTCTGCCCTAGAGGGCTGTGGATGCTGAGTCTTTGAGTATATTCAAGACTGAGATCGATAGATTTTTGGACTCATGGGGAATCAAGAGATATGGAGATCAGGCAGGAAAGTGGAGTTGAGGTAGATGATCAGCAGGCTCGAGGGGCCATATGACCTACTCCTGCTTCTCTTTCTTATGTTTTTATGTTCTTAACCAGGTACAGGAAACTCTTTGGTATCCGGCACTGACGTGTTGCCGGTTGATCAAAAATTCTGGATGACGGAGAGGGTTATCTACCGAGGCTATTTTTAACAAAGAAAAATAAAAAAATCAAGAAATGTGCAGTATACAGTAATTGGGTACTCCCCTACAGAATGTTGTGTTATATGGATGGTGGAAGATGCTTGATTAAGTACAGTACTGCCAGTTGAGGGTAATGCAATGCAATGACTACCAGCAGTGTGGGAGATGCACAGTAACCCTGTAAAATGGCGGATCAGAAGAGACTACCGGCAGCGCGGGAGAGTCCGACTCCTGTTACAGGGGTATTGAGGTGTTCCAACTTCTGACAGCGCCAAGAAGCCGAGTAGTGGCTGTTTGGAGAACTACCCCCACTGACTAACTCGGCCACCGCGGGAGACTCGGACTCGGCAACATTGCCAGTTATTGAGGTGTTGTTTTCGGAGTGAGAATTTTGCTGGTTAATAGAGAATTCCGGATATTTAGGTGCCGTTTAAACGAGAGTTTCCTGTAGTTGGGAGAGTGAGGTGAAAGTACCATTTCTTTCAGTGGATAACGACAAGTCCTAAACCATTTTGTACTCGTCCCCAGCAGACAAATTTCCCTTTTTAAAAAAAATATATAATTATCACAATGAAAACTTCAGAATTAAAACTCTTCAAACAGATGACTGAGGAGAAAGTCAAAAAGAGCTGGATGTCGGTTGATGCCAAGACTCTGCGGAAGGAGGATGTGAGGAGGGAGACTGTTTACTGCTTAAATGATGACGATGAGACTGAAGTTTCAAAGGATGAGACTATCCAAGGTACCGTCCTGTCCATGCCAACATTTCATGCTCATTAGTTCACACCCATATCCAGGTTTGTTTGTCCCTTTTCTGAACTGCACATTGGTAACCTGTTCCTAGGCATCCATCAATTTTGTGAAATGAGAGGACCCTGCAGGGCGAGGGTAACGACAGTGGCTCGGGAGAAAGCAGTTTGTGAGAGAGGTAGCTTGGGGCTGAGAATTGAGGGAGACTGCAACGTTTTAGCCTTGTCTCAGTGGTAGCACTCTCGCTCCTGAGTTAGAAGATCTTAGTTTCAAGTCCCACTCCAGAGACTTGAGCACATAATCCAAGCTGACTCTTTAGTGTAGTCCTGAAGGATGAAATATCTGTCCCCTCAGGTGGACATAAAAGATCCCATGACATTATTCAAAGAAGAG
This sequence comes from Somniosus microcephalus, assembly GCF_052327205.1. NCBI lineage: Eukaryota > Metazoa > Chordata > Chondrichthyes > Squaliformes > Somniosidae > Somniosus > Somniosus microcephalus. The sequence continues at coordinate 345,207,639 of NC_140990.1, read as the reverse complement.
CAGGTGACCTGGCCAATATTTATCACTCAACCAACATTACTTAAAACAGGGCCCCAAACACCCCTTCCAGGTGAAACAGCGATTTACTTGTACTTCTTCCAATCTAGTATACTGTATTCGCTGCTCACGATGCGGTCTCCTCTACATTGGGGAGACCAAACGCAGATTGGGCGACCGCTTTGCGGAACACCTCTGTTCAGCCCGTAAGGGTGACCCTGAGCTTCCGGTCGCCTGTCTCTTTAATTCACCGCTTCACTCCCACTCTGACCTCTCTGTCCTCGGCCTATTACATTGTTCCAATGAAGCTCAACGTAAGCTCGAGGAACAGCACCTCATCTTCCGATTAGGCACGTTACAGCCTGCCGGGCTCAACACCGAGTTCAACAATTTCAGATCATAATCTCTGCCCCCATTTTTCATGCAGTATGATTTTGCCATTCCCATTTGCAACATTTTCACAGTATATTCTTTGAATTCCTTCCTCCCCTCATAAACCCCCTCCCCCTCTCTGTCTCTGCACCTGCTTAATATCTGTTACATCTCCAGCTTTTTCCAGTCCTGATGAAGGGTCCCAGACCTGAAACGTTAACTCGGTTTCTCTCTCCACAGATGCTGCCTGGCCTGCTGAGTATTTCCAGCGTTTTCTGTTGTTATTTCATTATTACTTAAAACAGATTCTCTGATTATTATCTCATTGCTGTTTGTTGAAGCTTGCTGTGTACAAAGTGGCTGCCACATTTTCTTAATTACAACAGTGACTGCACTTCAGATGTCTTTCATTGGCTGCAAAGTGCTTTGGGCTGTTCTGAGGTTGTGAAAGGTGCTATAGAAATGCAAGTTCTTTCTTTCTTTATGCATTGGAGAGTAGCCTGGGTTTGAGCGATGTGGAGAGCAACCCGGGCAAGGGTTGTGGGAGAACAGCCTGGGGACGAGTAGTGAAGGAGGAGCAGCTGAGACATGTTTGCCTCATCAGTGATACCAACCATTGCAGTGGTGGACCAATACTCGTTTTTAGTGTTTGTTGTGTGTGGGGTATTTGCCCAAAAGAAAATCAGCAAGTGAATATCGACTTCTGCTGGTGTGTTTTCTAGAGCGAGGGCCCATTGCGGGGGGAGCGCGGGCCCATTGCGGGGAGTGCGCGGGCCCATTGCGGGGGGAGCGCGGGCCCATTGCGGGGGGTGCGCGGCCCATTGCGGGGGGAGCGCGGGCCCATTGCGGGGGGAGCGCGGGCCCGTTGCGGGGGGTGCGCGGGCCCGTTGCGGGGGGTGTGCGGGCCCCTTGCGGGGAGAGCGCGGGCCCATTGCAGGGAGAGCGCGGGCCCATTGCGGGGGGCGCGCGGGCCCGTCGCGGGGGGGGGAGCGCGGGCCCGTCGCGGGGGGTGCGCGGGCCCGTGCCAGGAGGGTGCAGGGAGTATTATAATTCTCAGCTCAGTATCTTGGGCCTTTAGAGATCCAAAAACTTATTACGAACAGCCAGTTTAATACATTTCTCTTACTCCCTCTCTGTGACAATCCATACAATTCTGCATTACATAATTATACAAAAGTTAAAATACAACTCCATACATGGAGAATTTAATTGATTTATCCCTCATTAATAACTTTAGTTTTCCTTTTTTAACGAGCTCTTTATTCCATAGACCGATACAACTCCCTTACTTTGTGATCTTATTAATAGTTTCACTCGTTATATATGTGTTATTCTACAAAGTGAAATTTTTAATAGCCCATCTCCTACAGTAACGCCAATTAAGGAGGATGATGTATACTCCGATGTTTTCCTTGCAGAACTAACTGTTTTTGTACACTTATCATTGGCAGTCTTTAAACCTCTTATTACTTCATCCTGAAACTGACCATTGTTGCCGGGTCAGACCTGGCTTAATACACAATTACACAAACCAGGGTTGTAGTCCCTCGAATTTAGACAGTTAAGGGGTGATTTGATCAAGATATTAAGGGGAACAGATCGGGTAGATAGAGAGAAACTATTTCCGCTGGTTGGGGAGTCTAGAACTAGGGGGCATAGTTTAAAAATTAGAGCCAGACCTTTCAGGAGTGAAATTAGGAAACACTTCTACACACAAAGGGTGGTAGAAGTTTGGAACTCTCTTCCGCAAACGGCAATTGATGCTAGATCAACTGTTAATTTTAAATCGGAAATTGATAGATTTTTGTTAACCACAGGTAGAGTTTTTTGAGGATGTAACTAGCAGGGTAGATAAAGGGAAACCAGTGGATGTAGCAAATTTGGATTTCCAAAAGGCATTCAATAAGGTGCCACAAAAGAATATTACACAAGATTAGGGCTCATGGGGTTGGAGGTAATATAGTAGCATGGCTAGAGGATTGGTTAACGGACAGAGAACAGAGAGTAGGGATAAACAGATCTTTTTCAGGTTGGCAGGCTGTAACTAGTGGGGTGACGCAAGGATCAATGTTGGGGCCTCAGCTATTTACAATCTATATTAATGACCTAGATGAAGGGACCGAGTGTAATGTATCCAAGTTTGCTGATGATACAAAGCTAGGTGGGACAGTAAGCTGTGGGGAGAACACAGAGTCTGCAAAGGGATATAGATAGACTGAGTGAGTGGGCAGTAAGGTGGCAGATGGAGTATAATGTAGGGAAATGTGAGGTTATTCACTTTGGTAGGAAGAATAGAAAAACAGAATATTTTTTAAATGGTGAGAAACTTTCAAATGTTGGTGTTCAGAGAGATTTGGGTGTCCTCGTGCAAGAAACACAGAGAGCTAGCATGCGGGTACAGCAAGCAATAAGGAAGGCAAATGGCTGTTGGCCTTTATTGTAAGGGAGTTGGAGTATAGGAGTAAGGAAGTCTTGCTCCAATTGTACAGGGCCTTGGTGAGATCACACCTGGAGTACTGTGCACAGTTCTGGTCTCCTTATCCAAGGAAGGATATACTTGCCTTGGTGGCGGTTCAGCGAAGGTTCACTAGAGTGATTCCTGGGATGAGAGGGCTGTCCTATGATGAGAGATTGTGTAGAATGGGCCGATACTCTCTGGAGTTTAGAAGAATGAGCAGTGATCTCATTGAAACATACAACATTCTGAAGGGGATTGACAGGGTAGATGCTGAGAGGTTGTTTCCCCTGGCTGGAGTGTCTAGAACTAGGGGGCATAGTCTCAGGATAAAGGGTAGGCAGCATTTGACCAAGTGTGGCATCAAGGAGCCCCAGTAAAATTGAAGTCAATGGGGATCAGGGGGAAAAAACTCTCCACTGGCTGGAGTCATACCTAGCACAAAGGAAGATGGTTGTGGTTGTTACATAGAAACATAGAAGATAGGAGCAGGAGTAGGCCATTCGGCCCCTCGAGCCTGTTCCGCCATTTAATGAGATCATGGCTGATCATCCAAACTCAGTAACCTGTCCCTGCTTTCTCCCCATATCCCTTGATCCCTTTAGCCTTAAGAAATATATCTAACTCCTTCTTGAATATATTTAATAAGTTGGCCTCAACTGCCTTCCGTGGTAGAGTATTCCACAGGTTCACCACTCTCTGGGTGAAGAAATTCCTCCTCCTCTCAGTCCTAAATGGCTTACCCCTTATCCTTAGACTGTGACCCCTGGTTCTGGATGCCCCCGCCGTCGGGAACATCCTTCCTGCATCTAGTCTGTCTAGTCCATTCAGAATTTTATAAGTTTCAATGAGATCCCCTCTCATTCTTCTAAACTCTAGCGAATATAAGCCTAATCGAGCCAATCTCGCTTCATACGTCATTCCTGCCATCCCAGGTATCAGTCTGGTGAATCTTCGCTGCACTCCCTCCATGGCAAGAACATCCTCCCTCAGATAAGGCAACTAAAACTGCTCACAATACTCAAGGTGTGGTCTCACTAAGGTCCTGTACAACTGCAGCAATCCTTGCTCCTGTACTCGAATCCTCTCGCTATGAAGGCCAACATACCATTTGCCTTCTTAACCGTCTGCTGCACCTGCATGCTTACCTTCAGCGACTGGTGCACAAGGACACCCAGGTCTCGTTGCACTTCCCCTTTTCCCAATCTATTGCCATTCAGATAATAATCTGTCTTCCTGTTTTTGCCACCAAAGTGGATAACCTCACATTTATCCACATATGGCAGATGCAGTATAATCACCCAACCTGTCCAAATCATACTGGAGTTTCTTGGCATCCTTCTCACAGCACACACGCCCACCCAGCTTTGTGTCGTCTGCAAACTTGGAGATATTCCATCTAGTTCCCTCGTCTAGATCATTAATATATATTGTGAATAGCTGGGGTCCTAGCACCAATCCCTGCGGTACCCCACTAGTCACTGCCTGCCACTCGGAAAAAGACCCGTTTATTCCAACTCTTAGCTTCCTGTCTGCCAACCAGTTCTCTATCCAAGACAGTACCTTACCCCCAATCCCATGTGCTTTAACTTTACACGCCAATCTCTTATGCGGGACCTTCTCGAAAGCCTTTTGAAAGTCCAAATACACCACATCCACTGGTTCTCCCTTATCTATTCTACCAGTTACATCCTCAAAAAATTCCAGTAGATTGGTCAAGCATGATTTACCTTTTGTAAATCCATGTTGACTTTGTCCAATCCTGTCACAGTTTTCCAAGTGCTCTGCTATTACATCTTTTATAATGGACTCTAGCATTTTCCCCACTACCGATGTTAGGCTTACCGGTCTGTAATTCCCCGTTTTCTCTCTACCACCTTTTTTAAATAGTGGGGTTACTTTAGCTACCCTCCAATCATGGGAACTATTCCAGAGTCTATAGAATTTTGGAAGATGACCAGCAATGCATCTACTGTTTCTAGGGCCACTTCCTTAAGTACCCTAGGATGTAGATTATCAGGCCCTGGGGATTTATCGACCTTCAATCCCATCAATTTCCCTAACACCATTTCCCTACAAATGCTGATTTCATTCAATTCCTCCCTCTCATTAGACCGTATTGTTGGACGTCAATCATCTCAGCCCCAGGACATCACTGCAGGAGTTCCTCAGGGCAGTGTCCTAGGCCCAACCATCTTCAGCTACTTCATCAATGACCTTCCCTCCATTCTAAGGTCAGAAGTGGGGATGTTCACTGATGACTGCACAGTGTTCAATTCCATTCGCAACTCCTCAGATAATGAAGCAGTCCCTGCCCGCATGCTGCAAGACCTGGACGACATTCAGGCTTGGGCTGATAAGTGGCAAGTAGCATTTGCGCCACAGAAGTGCCAGGCAATGACTATCTCCAACAAGAGAGCGTCTAACCATCGCCCCTTGACATTCAACGGCATTACCATCGCCAAATCTCCCAACATCAACATCCTGGGGGTCACAAGAGCAGGTCAGAGGCTGGGTATTCTGCAGCGAGTGTCTCGCCTCCTGACTCCCCAAAGCCTTTCCACCATCTACAAGGCACAAGTCAGGAGTGTGATGGAATATTCTCCACTTGCCTGGATGAGTGCAGCCCCAACAACACTCAAGAAGCTCGACACCATCCAGGACAAAGCAGCCTGCTTGATTGGCACCCCATCCACCACCTTAAACATTCACTCCCTCCACCACTGACGTACCGTGGCTGCAGTGTGTACCATCTACAAGATGCACTGCAGCAACTCGCCAAGGCTTCTTCAGCAGCACCTCCCAAACCCGCGACCCCTTCCACCTAGAAGGACAAGGGTAGCAGACGCATGGGAACAAGTTCCCCTCCAAGTCACACACCATCCTGACTTAGAAATATATTGCCGATCCTTCATCGTCGCTGGGTCAAAATCCTGGAACTCCCTCCCGAACATCACTGTGGGAGTACCTTCACCACACAAACTGCAGCGGTTCAAGAAGGCGGCTCACCACCACCTTCTCCAGGGCAACTAGGAATGGGCAATAAATGCCGGCCTTGCCAGCGACGCCCACATCCCACAAATGAATTAAAAAAAATATGTGGTAATTTCATCCTGAAAGAATTTTTAAATTTTCACTACTGCAGATGTTAAGCTAACTGATGCATTTTGGTAGAAAGAATGTGGAGCGGCAATATAAACTAAACTTCATTTTAAAGGGAGTGCAGGAACAGAGAGACCTTGGGGGTGTATGTGCATACATCTTTGAAGGTGGCAGGACAAGTTGAGAAGGCTGTTTGGTGGTGGGGGGGAAAGCATAAGGGATCCTTGGATCTATAAATAGAGGCATAGAGTACAAAAGCACGGAAGTTATGTTAAACGTTTCTAAATCGCTGGTTAGGCCTCTAGAGTATTATGGCCAATTCTTGGCACCACACTTTAGGAAGGATGTCAAGTCCTTGGAGAGGGTGCAGAGATTTTTACCAGAATAGCACCATGGATAAGAGACTTCAATTTTGTGGAGAGACTGGAGTAGTTGGGGTTGTTCGCCTTCGAGCAGAGAACTTAAGGGGAGATTTAATGGAGATGTTCAAAATCATGAGGGGTTTTGATAGAGTAAATAAGGAGAAACTGTTTCCAGTGGCAGAAGGGTCAGAAACTTGAGGACACAGATGTAATTGTCAAAAGAACCAGAGGGGAGATGAGAATTTTTTTCCATGCAGTGAGTTGTGATCTGGTGGGGTGGGGGGAGGGTTGGGAGTGGGGGGGGGGGCCGGGAGTGGGGTTTGTGGTGGGAGGCAGGTTTGGAAGGGAGCGATATCGAATCATACAGCTCAGGTGGATACACACATGGAACTATTTGAAAGAGCAGGGTAGTTCTCCCGATGTCCTGGCTAATATTTATTCCTCAGCCAACGGACGATCTGGTCATTCATCACATTGCAGATTGTGGAAGCTTGCTGTGCACAATTTGGCTGCCGCGTTTAAAACATTACAACAGTGACTACATTTCAAATGTACTTCATTTGCTGTAAAATGTTTTGGGACATCTTGAGGTCGTGAAAAGCGATGTAGAAATGCAAGTTCTTTCTCTAGAAGTAAAATAAATCAGCATGTAAAACCCATCAACAATTAATGAAAATTAACCAGTGTTTTATACACAGTAACATTAGCCAGTCCATGTACTACCTCCCACCCTGCCCCTCACCACCACCACTATCCATTGTAGGCCTCAGGAAACTAATTGGTGAGATGTTTTGGTGAGAGTTCATCTATTCTTTAATTTTTCAGGATTCCGCTATGGCAGTGATATTATCCCATTCTCGCAAGTGGATCAGGAGCAGATGAAGTACAAAACCGATGGAAAATGTTTCAGTGTCCTCGGATTTACCAAGTCTGCGCAAGTAAGTGACAGTAAAAAAGTGTGTGTAGTATGTTCCTCACAGTCACCATAGCCGATGTTCTGCACATTTCACATTAGCTAGTGCTCCTACATGGTAACATTGCCCAGCGTCTGCACGTGGTGACTTTGCCGACCATTGTGTACATTGTGATATTGCCCAGTATTCTTTGTACAGTGTTAGCTGGCCTCTGCACACTGAAGCTGTCACTATAGAGATCAGTTGTCTGATATGTGATGCGTTTTGTAATTTCATCTCACTGTTTCTCCTTAATGTGTATTTATCGATTTTCTATGTTTTCTGCGTAGATATTGATGTTCTATGTTTTCTGTGGATTACAGATTTTGCGGCATTATTATGTTGGACGGCAGATGCTGAAGGTGTTTGCTGCAAAAGATGATGAGGTGAGGGCCATGTTTGCCAGTCTCATTTTAACCAGCAGTTGAATTTAAATCTGTTTTCCCAGGTGCCATCCTTCCTGTTTCTTCCAATGTTTCCATTTGGGTGTGATTGATACTCCACCGAAAGTTTATTGCCGCAGTGTGAGGGAACATTAAGATGTCGTAATGTTGATGGGGCTTGGGACGGATAATGTGAAACTCTCATTTTAAAAATTGCTGAGCTCTGGGGAAATCTGTGTTGAGGCTGAGTAAACCTGGGAGTCTCTCAGCCACCTCCTAGCAACTGAGTCAGGGAGCATTGGCAGATGCCTTGGTTGCTGTCAATCAGTAGATGGTGCATAATGGGGACAATAGGGCCCAGAATAATGCACAAACATTGGGGATGGAAGGATGGCATGGGGTGTGGTGAAAGAGATATCAGAGTGGTGGTTGAGATGCCAAGGATTTCCGTGGCTGACGTTTGTCCTTTTTCTCACTGATGCTCGTGTCTGCTGAGTTTCAGTAGTTTGCACTGATTGGAAGTTGGGGAAGGTGCTATCATTCTAGCAATGGCTAAGTTTGGCCCCAGTGGTAGCGAGCTGGTTAAAGGACTCGTGAGTCATACGGCACAGAAGGAGGCCATTCGGCCCATTGAGTCCGTGCCGGCTCTCTGTAGAGCAATCCAGTCAGTCCCATTCCCCCGCTCTATCCCCGTAGCCCTGCAAGTTTATTTCCCTCAAGTGCCTATCCAGTCTCCCCTTGAAAACATGGAGTGTCTCCGCTTCCACCACTTCCGTCGGCTGCGAGTTCCAGGTCATCACCACTGGCTGTGTAAAAAAGTTTTTCCTCACATCCCCCCTGTATCTCTTGCCCAAAACCTTAAACCTGTGTCCCCTAGTCCTTGTACCATTAACTAGTGCGAACAGCCTTTCCCCGTCTAGCCTATCCAAACCCGTCATAATCTTGTACACCTCTATCAAATCACCCCGCAACCTCCTTTGCTCTAATGAAAACAAATCCAGCTTCTCCAACCTGTCCTTGTAGCTAAGATAAAGGAATGTGTTGCGAGTTAGTCTGTGCTATTAACTTGGCCCAGTCCAAGTTGAGGTTAGAGATCAGAACAATTCTTTTCATATAACTAATTCAAAGGGTTCCTTGCTACCCGAAATGTGTGTTTCAATAGTTGTAGAATTCCTTTGTGTTGATAGTTCGACTGCAGTCCTGTTCTTGTCTGTCTTCCCAGCATGCTGCTGTGGCCCTGTCTGCACTGATCCACTCATTGGAAGAGCTGGATATGGTAGCGATAGTTCGTTATGTTTATGACCGGAGATCAAACCCGCAAGTCGGAGTGGCCTTCCCTGTGATTAAAGACAAATATGAGGTAATGAGATGGGACTGAATATCCGATGTGTGGACAATATTACTGACTCCTGAACTTTGGCATAAATGGTAAAGGGGAAAGAGATGAATTTAGGCTGGAAATGGAGACTTTTTTAAAAGCATGAACAGAAATGTTGTAAATACACCAAGGCCATCAGCATCTGTAAAGTGAAAAGATGTGTTCCTGAATCCGAGCTCGCTGCGTAGCTCTGGCATTTGCAGATTTTTCTTTTTAATGGTGTCGTAGAATCATTTTTGAGGCTCTCTCAATTTAGAAAACTCAAACTAATTTGTGCTGTTTTACTCTCCTGTCAGTGTTTGGCCTACATCCAACTCCCATTCATGGAGGATCTCCGACAGTTTACCTTCACTTCTCTGAAGAACAGTAAGAAAGGAGCAGCTTCAGGTGGGTGTGAACAGGTGGCTTCAGATTTGGGGCTTTTCATGGACTTGGAAGTGGGTACAGAAATAAAACACTCCAAGTTTATAAATGATATCAAACTTCAAACAGTGGAGAACAGGCTGATCAAATGCAGATGGCCCTGGGGAGCTGGGCGATCATGTGGGAGATGTCATTTAGTGTGGACTAATGCAAACTCATGATATTGGGCAAAAATGCTGATGAGCAGTGCCAAAATGAGCTACGTGATATTCTATAGGACATGGCACAGGGGAGATTTGCAGGTACTGGGAGACGAGAAGATAAGAATTAGGAGCAGGCCAAACGACCCCTCGAGCCTGCTCCGCCATTCAATAAGATCACGGCTGACCTTCGACCTCAATTCCACTTTCCCGCCCGATCCCCATATCCCTTGATTCTCCCAGAGTCCAAATATCTCTCGATCTCAGCCTTGATTAGACTCAACGACCGAGCTTCCACATCCCTCTGGGGTAGAGAATTCCAAAGATTCACAGCCCTCCGGGTGAAGAAATTCCTCATCATCTCAGTCTTAAATGGTCTACCCCTTATCCTGAGACTATGCCCCCTAGTTTTAGACTCCCCAGCCAGGAGAAACAACCTCTCTGCATTTACCCTGTCAATCTCCCTCAAAATCTTGTGTTTCAATGAGATCACCTCTCATTCTTCTAAACTCCAGAGAGTATCGGCCCAGTCTACTCAATCTCTCCTCATAGGACAACCCTCTCGGCCCAGGAATCAATCTAGTGAACCTTCATTGCACCTCTCTCAGGCAAGTATATCCTTCCTCGGATAAGGACACCAAAACCGTGCCCAGTACTCCAGGTGTGGTCTCACCAAAGCCCTGTGCAATTGTAGCAAGACTTCCTTACTCTTATACTCCAACCCCCTTGCAATAAAGGCCAACATGCCATTTGCCTTCCTTATTGCTTGCTGTACCTGCAGGCTTCTCGCCATTTAAAAAATATTCTGTTTTTCTATTCTTCCTACCAAAGTGAATCACCTCACACATCCTGACATTAGACTCCATCTGCCATCTTATTGCCCACTCCCTTAACCTGTCTATATCCCTTTGCATGCTGTTTGTGCCCTCCTCACAGCTTACTTTCCCACCTAGCTTTGTATCATCAGCAAACTTTGCACTCAGTCCCTTCATCTAAGTCATTAATATAGATTGTAAATAGCTTAGGACTAAGCACTGATCCTTGCGGCACCCCACTAGTTACAGCCTGCCAACCTGAAAATGACCCATTTATCCCTACTCTCTGTTTTATGTCCGTTAACCAATCCTCTATCCATGCTAATATATTTCCCCCACCCCATGAACCCACTATTTAAGAAAGGAGGGAGAGAGAAAGCGGGGAACTGGAGACCAGTTAGCCTGACATCAGTACTAGGGAAAATGCTAGAATCTATTATTAAGGACGTGGTAACAAGGCACTTAGAAAATAATAGGCCAGAAATTAGGTTCGGGTGCTTGCCGCGCATGCAAGCCCCCAATGTGCACTCAACTGGCACGCCGACATCTGAAGCCTGGGCCTGCTTGGAATTCCTGTCACTGGCCCAGTTCAGATGTCGGCGCGATGTGCTTGCCTGATCCAGCGGTGTAGTTAGTGCGATGTGCCGGCTGGGATCAGGTGAGCACCGTGCAGCCAATCAGGGGAGGGAAAACTTCATTCATGAGTTTGAGAGTAAGAACTGTCAAACTCATGAAAAGTACGGGCGCCCAAAAGACTAGTTTAACTTTAAATAAAATTTAAAAAAACATCCCAATAATTAAATAAACTATAAATAACTTTAAAAAGCTATTTTAAACAATTAATAAAATTTTTGAAAAAAATAATTTTTAAGAAATCGGGTCTAAAAATAAACTTACCTTACTGTAAAGTCCTTAAAAACAATGAAGCTGTGGAAAAAATGTAATAATTTTAAATAATAGACCACTTACCTTCAAGAATCCACTCCTTACGCCTCCTTTTTACATGTGTAAAAAGTTCAGGCCCTTGCACACGAGCAAACCTGTCAAAAAGAAGGAAGTTCAACGCGTGCGCGCAGAGTCCTGCGCGCACGCGTTGGACCTCTGAAACCCTTGGAGGAAATGCCGGTTTCCCACGCATGCTGAAATCCAGCACTTCCAACAGGCCCACGCGTGAGTACCCCGTCCGTACTCGCGTTGGGACCGGAATTACTGGCCCAATAATAGAATTGGGCCGAGTCAACACTGATTTATGAAAGGGAAATCGTGTTTGACAAATTTGTTGGAGTTTTTTGAGGTTGTAACTAGCAGAATAGTTAAGGGGGAACCAGTGGATATGGTGTATTTGGATTTTCAGAAGGCATTCGCTAAGGTGACACACAAGAGGTTATTAAACAAAATGAGGGCTCATGGGATTGGGGGTAATATACTAGCATGGATTGAGGTGCTTTCACTAAAATCTATACATAAATCTTGTGTTCAAGTGTTCTAGTTTTCTGTCATTCCTGTCTTTGAATTGAATGAACTTTTGCCAATTTGATTTGCCCAATCTATATGAAGATTAAAGTCCCCCACGATTATTGTATTACCTTTGTTACAAGCTCCTATTATTTATTGGTCAATAGAAACATAGAAGATAGGAGCAGGAGTAGGCCATTGGGCCCCTCGAGCCTGCTCCGCCATTCAATGCGATCATGGCTGATCATCCAAATTCAGTACCCAGTCCCTGCCTTCTCCCCATACCCCTTGATCCCTTTAGCCTTAAGAAATATATCCAACTCCTTCTTGAATATATTTAATGAATTGGCCTCAACTGCCTTCTTTGGTAGAGAATTCCACAGGTTCACCACTCTCTGGGTGAAGAAATTCCTCCTCATTTCTGTCCTAAATGGCCTATCCCTTATCCTTAGACTGTGACCCCTGGTTCTGGACTCCCCGACCATCGGGAACATCCTTCCTGCATCTAGTCTGTCCAGTCCTGTCAGAATTTTATAAGTTTCAATGAGATCCCCTCTCATTCTTCTAAACTCCAGCAAGTACAAGCCCAATCGACCCAATCTCTCCTCGGATAAGGCGACCAAAACTACACACAATACTCAAGATGTGGTCTCACCAAGGCCCTGTACAACTGCAGCAAGACATCCTTGTTCCTGTACTCAAACCCTCTCGCTACGAAGGCCAACATACCATTTGCCTTCCTAACCGCCTGCTGCACCTGCATGCTTACCTTCAGCGACTGGTGCACAAGGACGCCCAGGTCTCTTTGCACTTCCCCTTCTCCCAATCTATTGCCATTCAGATAATAATCTGCCCTCCTGTTTTTGCCACCAAAGTGGATAACCTCACATTTATCCACGTTATATTGTATCTGCCATGCTTCTGCCCAATCACCCAACCTGTCCAAATCATCCTGTAGTTTCTCGGCATCCTCCTCACAGTACACACGCCCACCCAGCTTTGTGTCGTCTGCAAATTTGGAGATATTACATCTAGTTCCCTTGTCTAGATCATCATTAATATATATTGTGAATAGCTGGGGTCCAAGGACCGATCCCTGCGGTACCCCACTAGTCACTGCCTCCAACTCTTTGCTTTCTGTCTGCCAACCAGTTCTCTATCCAAGTCAATACCTTGTCCCCAATTCCATGTGCCTTAACTTTACACGCTAACCTCTTATGCGGGACCTTATCTGTAGTGTATGTGCCTTTAAGAGCCCCAGGTGTGCTGTGGTGCCGGTGATTGCCACTCGGGCTATATAAGCCTGTGTATTGTGTATATCCGTTAGAAACCGCCCCCCCACCCGCCCCCCCCCCCCCCAGACTTTGCTTAGTAAATACCTATGAACCAACTCCTGTCTTCAGTGTCTTTATCAACACACGGACACTACAGTGGCGACGAAATGGAAACGGACTTATCTGCAATTCGGCAGCACCTCAAGGACATCGATTCCTCGGGCGTCCTGAAGACTCAAGGAAGTGAGAGAAGCTGTGGTTTCACCAGCTGGCCAAGCTGGTGGCAGGTACTGCGCTAATCCTTCCTGGGCGTCAGGCTGGGGCTCCAGCGGCTGGCTCTACAGCTGAGACAGGCAGCGAAATCGGAGGCAAGCAATAACGGACTGGGAGGGTGCACTCGAGAGACGGCCGGCGCGGCAAGCAGGTCAGCGTTCAGACCTGGAGAGAAACTCCGGCGGAAACGAGTCTCCAACAGTAAATAAAAAAAATAAAACAAACGGAAACCGCAGTAAACAGCGCTATCATCGGCAGCAGCGGCGGGAAAGCGCGGGAAGCGCCATATCTTTTCTACAGAAAAGAAAGAAAAGCGCGGGAAGCGCCATATCTTTTCTAAGATGCCTAATTCTGGCAATATTGATGTTTTTGATAACGAGATAGAGGATTGGACCACATATGTGGAAAGAGTGGAGGTATATTGCACCGCAAATGGAATAGAAGATGAAAAAAAAGCTTCAGTGCTTCTGGATCTAATGGGCGCAAAGACATACAAGCTGTTACGAAACTTAATCACTCCAGCCGAACCGATGGACAAGAATTTTGAGGAGATTGTTGATACCCTACACTGCCAATTCGAGGCAGGACTGGCAGATTCTCTGCGAGACAAATTCATCTGCGATACCCTAAGTGTAGAAACACAAAAAAAGGTATCTTCTGAGAAAAAATTAACACTGGACAAGGCTTTCAGTGCAATAGGAGCTGCAGAGATACAGCAAAGGCCACAGGACTTCGGCACCCATGAAATGACACGGGGTTTCGAGAGATGTTATCGCTGCGGCAGATCCACCCATGAGCAGAGGGACTGCTGGTTCAAGGAAAAAGCATGCAGGCGATGCGGAAAGATGGGACACATTCCACGTGTGTGCCGATCTGAAAACAAAAAAATCCACTAACGGGAAAAGAATCAATAAGGAAAAGCACAGAAAGGTACAAATGATGACGGACAGTAGCTCCGAAGACCAGAAAAGCGATAGCGACTCCGGGAACAGGAGACTAAGCTCTCTCAAATTACATAATGTAAGTGCCAAAGAAGATTACCAGAGCATTTGGGTTACCCTCACAATAGCAGGGTCCCCAGTTAAAATGGAGCTAGATACAGGATCAGCTCTGACCGTCATAAATCGACGGGATTACGAGCGGCTATTTCCGCATATACCTTTAAAAGACACATCCATTATCTTGAAAACATATATGGGGCAGAAAGTATACCCCAAAGGAAAAATAAGGGTGCCTGTTGTATACAACGGCAAGGAAATACAGAAGTTGTATTTATACGTTCTACAAGATGGTGGCCCACCGCTGTTGGGACGTGACTGGATCAGAAAAATACGTTTAGACTGGCACTCCATTCAGGCACTGACGGTGACCAGTAATGAAAAAAAATGATGATGACGTCATACCTGAACGATTAAAAGACATCTTGGCCAACGCCAAGGAAGTATTTCAAGAGAAACTAGGAACCTTGAAAGGCATCACCGCCTCAATAAAAGTGAAAGATGCAGCAATTCCCAAGTTTTTTAAGGCAAGACCGGTGCCATACGCAATTCGTCCAGCAGTCGAGGCAGAGCTGGAGAATTTGGAAAAGGCAGGCGTATTATCTAAAATAGATTGGAGCGAGTGGGCAACACCCATCGTCCCAGTCATGAAGAAAGCATTGAAGAATGATAAATCTGAAGAACAGAGAAAAATTCGCATCTGTGGAGACTTCAAGGTGACTGTAAACCCGGTCCTTCACACGGTACAGTATCCTCTTCCGAGGATAGAAGATATTTTCGCCTCACTATCCGGAGGGAAACGTTTCACCAAAATTGACTTGGCACAGGCATATCTACAGATGGAGGTTGAAGAGGCCTCTTTTATTTATAAAAAAAAAAAAAATATCTCACGATAAATACACAGTACAATCGACTGGTTTTCGGAGTAGCATCCGCTCCAGCCATCTGGCAGAGAGCTATGGAGCAAGTCCTCCGAGGGATTCCGGGGACTCAATGCTACCTAGACGACATCCTTGTAACAGGAGAAAACGACAACGAGCACCTTGCCAATTTGGAGCAGGTGCTCACTTGGCTGAGAGAACGGGGCCTACGAGCAATTCGCCCCAAGTACGAATTTTTCCGAAATCAAATATCATATTGTGGCCACAAAATAAATAAGGAAGGGTTGCATAAGTCACCTGAAAAAATTGAGGCAGTCATAAAAGCCCCAGCACCTGAAAATGTTTCACAATTAAGGTCGTTCCTGGGATTAATAAATTACTATCATAAATTTTTACCGAACTTACCAACTCTTCTACACCCTCTTAATGAACTGCTACAAACAGGAGTAATTTGGAAATGGAACGAAGACTGCAAAAGTGCCTTCCATAAATGCAAAGACTTAATCACATCCAAAGAAGTTTTGGCTCATTACAACCCATCACTGCCAATCAGACTGGCGTGCGATGCATCCCCTTACGGCATAGGAGCAGTATTATCGCATAAATTCCCTGATGGCTCGGAACGGCCGATAGCTTTTGCGTCACGCTCATTGAACTCAGCTGAGCGTAACTATGCCCAAATCGACAGGGAAGCACTCAGCCTGGTATGGGGAGTAAAGAAATTCAACCATTACCTACACGGACAGAAATTTACCTTGTTGACTGACCATCAACCCCTCATCTCCATATTCAACCCTAAAAAGGGTGTTCCCATTATGACAGCACAAAGGCTACAGAGGTGGTCCCTTTTTCTAGGGGCACACCAATACAACATAGAATACAAAGGGTCAAAACAGCATGGGAATGCTGACGGTTTATCGCGCCTACCGTTACCAATGGTAGAAGAGGCACCTACAGTAGACCCAATGCAGATGTTCCACTCAACCATAGTGGAATGTCTACCAGTAACAAATTCTGCCATTGAAAGGGAAACAAGAAATGACCCGACTCTTTCACGGGTCTACGATTTAACAGTGAAGGGATGGCCAGCACATGGCGAACCACTGTTGCCAGCATTCTCGCAAAGAAGAGAACAGCTGTCAGTGTGCCGAGGGGGGCACGGTGGCATAGTGGTTAGCACTGTTGCCTCACAGCGCCAGGGACCCGGGTTCAAATCTGGCCTCTGGCGACTGTCTGTGTGGAGTTTGCACATTCTCCCTGTGTCTGCGTGGGTTTCCTCCGGGTGCTCCGGTTTCCTCCCACAGTCCAAAGATGCGCGGGTTAGGTTGATTTGGCTATGATAAATTGACCCTTAGTGTTAGGGGATTAAATACGTGGGGTTACGGGGATAGGGTGGGATATGTGTCGGTGCAGGCTCGATGGGCCGAAATGGCCTCTATCTGCACTGTAGATTCTGTGTGATTCTGTGAACCTTGATGTGTGGATCCAGAGTGGTGATTCCACCCAAACTCCAGGATAAAGTGCTAAAGGAGCTTCAAGAGGGGCATCTGGGTAGAGTGAAAATGAAGAACCTAGCCAGGGCGTTTGTATGGTGGCCAGGTATCGATGGAGACATCGAAGAAATGACCAAGAGCTGCCTAGGATGCCAGAAGGTCCAAAACGCTCCGCCACAAGCCCCTCTACATCCATGGGAGTGGCCCTTATCTCCCTGGTAAAGGGTACACATCGACTTTGCTGGTCCATTTATGGACTCAATGTTCTTAATCGCGGTTGATGCACACTCCAAGTGGCCGGAGGTAATAAAGATGTCCTCCACCACCACGGAAAAAACCATCACAGTATTAAGGACCATATTTGCCAGGAATGGGCTGCCGGAACAGATCTGTTCTGATAATGGACCGCAATTTGTGTCCGAAGAATTCAAAAAGTTCTTAAAAAACAATGGGGTTAAGCACTATACGTCCGCCCCATACCATCCCGCCACCAATGGATTGGCTGAAAGGTTTGTCCAGACCTTCAAGAAGGCCATCAAGGCCATGGGTAATGAAGACATAAAACTTCAGCACAAGGTGGATAACTTCTTGTTCGCATACAGGAATGCAACACATATGGTTACCAACCAAACTCCTGCCATGATGTTCTTCAATAGAAACCTAAGATGCCGGCTGGATTTGGTCAAGCCCAACATCAGAAGGGACGTGGAGAACCGGCAGTTTCAAGGCATGAATGAAAGGCCAACTAGAACCTTCCAGATAGGTCAACAAGTTTTGGCCCGGGACTACCGTACCGAGAAATGGCAGCCTGGAACTATCTGCACACGACTAGGACCGCTGATGTATACCGTGGACATCAGAGAAAGCATAATAAGGCGCCATGCTGACCAAATCATCAAGTCATCCGAAAAGGGACAACCTACACCACAACTCTATACATCTAACGATGAAGTAGAGATACCCATATCTACCTCCGATCCGGTGATACTGGAACCCGATGAACCCGACACTGGCATTCAAGCCGAATCAGCCTTGCCAGAAGAACCTACTACACCACCAGAAACTACTACACCCCCGAGGCGTTATCCGGACCGAGTCAGGAAGCCTCCTGAGAGACTGACTTATAATAAATTAACTACAGCAATGTATATTATTTTGCATATAATATGTAATTAATAATTACTTAAAATATGATGTACTGGTTAGCTAAAAGGGGAGGAATTGTAGTGTATGTGCCTTTAAGAGCCCCAGGTGTGCTGTGGTGCCGGTGATTGCCACTCGGGCTATATAAGCCTGTGTATTGTGTATATCCGTTAGAACCCCCCCCCCCCCCCCCCCAAGACTTTGCTTAGTAAATACCTATGAACCAACTCCTGTCTTCAGTGTCTTTATCAACACACGGACACTACATTATCGAAAGCCTTCTGAAAGTCCAAATACACCACATCCACTGGTTCTCCCTTATCTATTTTACCAGTTACATCCTCAAAAAATTCCAGTAAATTAGTCAAGCACGATTTACCTTTTGTAAATCCATGTTGACTTTGTCCGATCCTGTCACTGTTTTCCAAGTGCTCTACTATTATATCTTTTCTAATGGACTCTAGCATTTTCCTCACTACCGATGTCAGGCTTACCGGTCTGTAATTCCCTGTTTTCTCTCTACCACCTTTTTTGAATAGTGGGGTAACATTAGCTACCCTCCAATCCATGGGTACTGTTCAAGATTCCATCGAATGTTAGAAGATGATCAGCAATGCATCTACTATTTCTAGGGCCACTTCCTTAAGTACCCTAGGATGTAGGTTATCAGGCCCTGGGCATTTATTGGCCTTCAATCCCATCAATTTCCCTAACACCATTTCCCTACAAAAACTGATTTCTTTCAGTTCCTCCCTTTCATCAGACCCTATGTTCCCCGACATCTCTGAGAGGTTATTTGTGTCCTCCTTTGTGAAGACGGAACCAAAATATGTATTTAATTGGCCTGCCATTTCTTTGTTCCCCATTATAAATTCCCCTGATTCTGACTGCAAGGGACCTACGCTTGACTTCACCAATCTTTTTCTCTTCACATATCTATAAAAGCTTTTACAGTCAGTTTTTATGTTCCCTGCTAGCTTACCCTCATTCTATTTTCACCTTCTTAATTAATCCCTTTGTCCTCCTTTGTTGAATCCTAAACTGCTCCCAATCCTCAGGTTTACTGCTTTTTCTGGCCAATTTATATGTCATAGATACATAGATACATAGAGATAGGAACAGGAGTAGGCCATTCGGCCCTTCGAGCCTGCTCCGCCATTCAATGAGATCATGGCTGATCTTAGTCTGAGATCATAGCTGATCTTACCAGTTCAGTACCCCGTCCCCGCCTTTTCTCCGTAACCCTTAATCCCCTTAGCCTTCAGAAATATATCCAATTCTCTCTTGAAAATATTTATTGAATTAGCCTTCACAGCCCTCTGTGGCAGGGAATTCCACAGGCTCACCACTCTTTGAGTGAAGAAATTCTTCCTCATCTCTGTTTTAAATGATTTGCCCGCTATTTTTAGACTGTGGCCCCTGGTTCTGTCCTCCCCGGCCATTGGAAACATTCTCTCTGAATTCAGCCTGTCCAGGCCTGCCATAATTTTATATGTTTCGATGAGATCCCCTCTCAATCTTCTAAACTCCAGTGAGTACAAGCCCAAACTATTTAATCTCTCTTCGTAGGTCATTCCCGCCATTCCAGGTATCAGCCTGGTGAATCGCCGTTGCACTCTTTCCATGGCAAGAACATCCTTCCGCAGATGGGGCGACCAAAACTGTACACAATACTCCAGATGCGGTCTCACCAGCACCTTGTACAGCTGTAGTAAGGTATCCCTATTCCTATACTCGAACCCCCTTGATATGAAGGCCAACATACCATTTGCCTTCTTAATCGCCTGTTGCACCTGCATGCTCTCCTTCAGTGACTGGTGCACAAGAACACCCAGGTCCCTCTGCACTTCCCCATCTCCCAATCTATTGCCATTTAGATAATAATCTACCCTCCTGTTTTTACCCCCAAAGTGGATAACCTCGCATTTATCCACATTATAGTGCATCTGCCACGTATCCGCCCATTCCCCCAACCTGTCCAAATCGCACTGTAGCCTCCTGACATCCTCATCAGAGCCCACCCCTCCTCCTAGTTTAGTGTCGTCAGCGAATTTGGAAATATTGCATCCAATTCCCTGATCCAGATCATTTATATATATTGTGAACAGCTGGGGTCCCAGGACAGATCCTTGCGGCACCCCGCTGGTCACTGCCTGCCACTCCGAAAATGAGCCGTTTATTCCAACTCTCTGTTTTCTATCCGCCAGCCAGTTCTCTATCCACGTTAATACTTTGCCCCCAATCCCATGAGCCTTAATTTTGCATGATAATCTTTTGTGTGGAACCTTATCGAAGGCTTTCTGGAAGTCAAGGTACACCACATCCACTGGCTCTCCCCCATCTATTCTACCAGTTACCTCCTCAAAAAATTCCAGCAGATTAGTCAAACACGATTTACCCTTTGTAAATCCATGTTGACTCTGTCCGATCCTTTCCCCATTTGTCAAGTGCTCCGCTATTTTATCCTTAATAATGGACTCTAGCATTTTGCCCACAACCGATGTAAGGCTTACTGGTCTATAATTCCCTGCTTTCTCTCTACCCCCCTTTTTAAATATTGGGGTAACATTAGCTACCCTCCAATCCACGGGTACTGTTCCCGAGTCAATGGAGTTCCGGAAGATGATCCTTAGAGCATCTGCTATCTCCAGGGCCACCTCCTTAAGTACCCTAGGATGTAGTTTATCAGGCCCCGGGGATTTGTCGGCCTTCAGTCCCCTCAACTTACCCAACACCATATCCCTAGAGATACTAATTTCTGTCAGCTCCTCCCTCTCATTAGTCCCTATGTTTGCCGATATTCCTGGGAGGTTATTTGTGTCCTCCTTTGTGAATACAGAACCAAAGTATGAGTTTAATTGGTCTGCCATTTCCTTATTCTCCATTATATATTCTCCCGAATCGGACTGCAAGGGACCGACTTGGGATTTTACCAGTCTTTTCCTCCTGATATACCGATAAAAGCTTTTGCAGTCTGTCTTTATGTTTGCTGCAAGTTTACTTTCGTATTCTATTTTCCCCTTCCTGATTAATCCCTTTGTCCTCTTTTGCTGTATCCTGTACTGCCCCCAATCTTCCGGTCTGGTGCTTTTTTTTGCCAGTTGATATGCCCTTTTTTTTGATTTTATGCTGTCCCTAATTTCCCTCGTTATCCACGGTTGAGTCACCTTTTTAGGTTTATTTTTATGCCAAACCGGTATAAACATGTTCTGGAATTCTTCCATTCTATCTTTGAATGCTTGCCATTGTCTATCCACTGTCAATCCCCCCAGAAACACCACCCAATCAATCTTACCCAATTCCCCTCTCCTTGGATCTTATGCTATCCTTAATTTCCCTTGTTAGCCACGATTGAGTCACCTTTTTTGTTTTATTTTTATGCTAAACTGGGATGAACAAATTCTGTAGTTCATCCATGCGGCCTTTGCATGTTTGCCATTGCCTATCCACCGTCAACCCTTTGAGTGACATTCCCCAATCAATCCTACCCAACTCGCGCCTCAGACCATCGTAGTTTCCTTTATTTAAATTCAGGATTCAGGACCCTAGTCTCTGAGTCAACAACTTCATTCTCCATCTTAATGAAGAATTCGATCATATTATGATCACTCTGACCCAAGGAGCCTCGTACAACAAGATTGCTAATTAATCCTTTCTCGTTACATAATACCCAGCCTAAGATGGCCTGATCTCTGGTTGGTTCCTCAACATATTGGTCCAGGAAACCATCCTGTAAACAGTCCAGGAATTCCTCCTCCACAGTATTGTTATTAATTTGGTTGGCCTAATCTATATGTAGATTAAAGTCTCCCATGATAACTGCTGTGCCCTTATTGCATGCTTCTCTAATTTCCCTTTTAATGCCATCCCCAACCTCCGCATTACTGTTTGGAGGTCTATATACCACTCCCACTAATGTTTTCTGCCCCTTGTTATTTCTCAGTTCTAACCATACAGATTCCACATCATCAGAGCTAATATCCTTCCTTACTATTGTGTTAATCTCTTTAACCAGCAATGCTACCCCACCTCCTTTTCCTTTTTGCCTATCTTTCCTGAATATTGAATACCCCTGATTGTTGAGTTCCCAGCCTTGGCCACCCTGGAGCCATGTTCCCGTAATCCCAATCAAATCATATTTGTCTACCTCTATTTGCGCAGCTAATTCATCCACCTTATTACGAATGCTCCTCGCACTAAGACACAAAGCCTTCGGGCTTGTTGTTTTAACGCTCTTAGACCTATTAGAATTAGTATTTACTGTGGCCATGTTTGATTTAAACCGTTGATTTCTCTGACTGCCACTTTTGATTTTTCTCCTTCCTATATTTTGCTTTTATCCTTGTTTCCCTTTCCTCTGTCTCCCTGCTCAGGTTCCCAACCCCCTGCCATCTTAGTTTAAACCCTCCCCCAGAGCACTAGCAAACACTGCCCTAGGACATCGGTCCCGGCCCTGCCCAGGTGCAAACCGTCCGGTTTGAACTGGTCCCACCTCCCCCAGAACCGGTTCCAATGGCCCAGGAATTTGAATCCCTCCCCCTCACACCATTCCTCTAGCCACGTATTCATCTGAAGTATCCTTCTATTTCTACTCTGACTAGCATGTGGCACTGGTAGCAATCCTGAGATTACTACCTTTTGAGGTCCTATTTTTTAATTTACCTCCTAATTCCCTATATTTAGCTTTTAGGACCTCATCCCGTTTTTTACCTATATCGTTGGTACCTGTATGCACCACGACAACTGGCTGTTCACCCTGCCCTTCCAAAATGTTCTGCAGCTGTTCTGAGACATCCTTGACCCTTGCACCAGGGAGGCAGCACACCATCCTGGAGTCTCATTTGCGGCCACAGAAACGCCTATCTATTCCCCTTACAATAGAATCCCCTATTACTATAGCTCTACCCCTCTTTTTTCCTCCCGTCCTGTGCAGCAGAGCCACCCCTGGTGGCAGGAAGTTGGCTGCTACTGCCTTCCTCTGATAAGCCATCCCCCCCAACAGTACTCAGTGGTGTATCTGTTTGAGAGGGGGATGTCCACAGGGGACCCCTGCACTACCTGCCTGCGTCTAGTACTCTGTCTGTTGGTCACCCCTTCCCTTTTTGCCTGTCCAACCTTTACCTGCGGTGTGACCAACTGATTAAACGTGCTATTTTCGACGTCCTCGGCCTCGCGAATGGTCCAGTATGCATCCAATTGCAGCTCCAGCACCGCAATGCGGTCTGCCAGAGCTGCAACTGGACACACTTCCTGCACACATGGTTGTCTGGGACACAGGAAGTGTCCCTGAGTTCCCACATATCGCAGGAGGAGCATACCACGTGGCCGGGCTGTCCTGCCATGACTTACCCTTTAATTAATTGAAATTAAATTAAATCAAATCAGTACTCTGTCCAACGGTACAACTACGGTTGTGGGGGCGGGGGGGTGCCTATAAGCTACTCCTACCAGTGTTTTCTACCCCTTGTTATTTCTTATCTCCACCCATACTGTCCTTACATCATATTTTATTATCAGAGCTACTCCCCCTCCTTTTCCATTCTGCCTGTCTTTTCGAAACGTCAAGTACCCTGGACTATTTAGTTCCCAACGTTGGTCACATTGCAACCACGTCTCTGTAATGGTTATTAGATCAAATCTATTTATCTCTATTTGTGCCACTAATTTTTCTGTCTTGTTACGAATGCTTTGTGCATTCAGGTAAAGAGCCTTTAATTTTAACTTTTTACCATTATTCCCTGCGATCACCTTATTCGTTGATGCACTATTACAGTTAAACTCTCTGTCCCTTCCTGTCACACTCTGCTTCTCTTTATCCAAATCGCTACGCTGCTCCATTGCCTTGACTTTTCTCTTTAGATTTCTAAATTTCCCCTCACGTGACCCCTCCTTCCCCCCCCCCCCCCCCACTTTTTAGTTTAAAGCCCTATCTATATCCCTAGTTATTCAATTTGCCAGGACGCTGGTCCCAGCCCGGTTTAAGTGGAGCCCAGCCCAACGGAACAGCTCCCTCTTTCCCCAGTACTGGTGCCAGTGCCCCATGAATCGGAGCCCTTTCCTCCCACACCACTCTTTGAGCTACACATTTAACTCTCTGATCTGCTTGTCCCTATGATAATTTGCATGTGGCTCTGGTAACAATCCAGAGATTATTACCTTTGAGGTTCTGCATGTTAATTTGGTCCCCAATTCCTCCAACTCGCTCAGTGGGACCTCATTCCTAGTTCTACCTGTCGTTGATTTCTACGTGGACCACGACAACTGGATCCTCCCCCGCCCACTTCAAATTCTTCAGCTGCGAGGAGATATCCTTAACCCTGGCACCTGGCAGACAGCACAGCCTTTGGAAATCCCGGTCCCTGCTGCAGAAAACAGTAGCTATCCCCTGACTATACTGTCCCCTACCACTACTACATTCCTTTTCACTCCCCCCACTTGAATGGCCTGTACCACGGTGCCGTGGTCCGTATCACTGCACCGTGGTACAGGAGTCCATTCAAGTGGTAGATTGCAGTGTTTAGCAGCAGTAGAGAGAACAAATTTACTGCTCCACAGTAGATATTTTCTTGGACTCGGTGTCACCAGTGACTAAGTGGACCTTGCTTTCCTTATGATCTGGAGAGCACCTTTACTGCTCACTCTTCTCATTTGACATGCTGGTGCACTTTCCCTTCTTGGCCACGAATTTGAGTTGTTAACTCTCTTCTATACATTCTATGAAATAGACAGGAAGTACAACACGGAAGCAGGCCATTTGGCCCATCCAGTCTGTGTTGCTGTTTACCCTCCACACAAGCAAATATCCTAATCGCATTTACCCATCCTGTTCCCGTATTCCTTCAAACCCTCTTCCTTCACCCACCTGTCCAATCTAATCTTGATTGTTGTTAGTTTCTGTCTCACCCACTAACCCTGGGAGTGAATACCACAGGCTCACAACTCGCGCTGTAAAATTTCTCCTGCCTTCAGTTCTAAATGTCTTACATTTACTCTTGTATCTGTGGACCCTCATTCTTATCCCCTCAACAACTGGAAACAGTCTGATTCTATCTACCCTGTCCCACCCTTTCAGAATTTTAAACACTTCTGTCATACCTCCTGTCATCTGCGTTGTTCTAATGGAAAAGAGCAATTTTGCAAATCATATTTGTATTTCCTCACAGAATCATACAGCACAGAAGGAGGCCATTCATCCCATCGTACTGGTTTTCTGAAAGCGCTATCAATTAATTCCACTCCCCAGCTCTTGGCCCAGCCCTGTGAATTATACTTTTTAAAGTAGAGCTTCAATTTCCTTTTGAAAGTTACGATTGAATCTGCTTCCACCACCCTTTCAAGCAGCACATTCCAGATCACAACAACTCACTGAGTAAAAACATTTCTTCTTACCGCCGCGCTCTGGTTCTTTTACCTTAAATCTGTGACCTCTGGTTACCGACCCTCCTGCCAGTGGAAACAGTTTCTCCCTCGCTACTCTTTCAAAAGCCCATATAATTTTGAACACCTCTATTAAATCTCCAATGAGCCTTCTCTGCTCTTAAGGAGAAAAACCACAGCTCCTCCAGTCTCTCCACATAACTGAAGTCCTGCAGCCCTACTTCCATTCAGAGTATAATTACTGCTGTTGTTTCTTTTACTAAAATGCACAACTTGAATTTCCTGACACTGAATTACATCTGTCAATTTTTAGCCCATTCCCCCATCAGAGCCCCTTTGTAGCTTCCTTTGGTCTTCCAAAGAACCAACTATACCTCCTATTTTGGTATTATCTGCAAATGTCAACACCACTCCATCTTTCAGATGAGACGTTAAACCGAGGCCCCGTCTTCCCTCTCACATGAACATAAAAGTCCCCATGGCACTATTCAAAGAAGAGCAGGGGAGTTGTCCTGGGGCCAATATTTAACCACAACCAACATCACTAAAACAGATTATCCCATTTCTATTTGTGGGAGCTTGCTGTGCACAAATTAGCTGCTGTGCTTCCGACATTACAACAATGACTACACTTCAAAAAGTATTTCATTGGCTGTAAAGCGCTTTGGGACATCTTGAGGTGGTGAAAGGTGCTGTATAAATGTATGTTTATTTTTTTAATTTTACCTGTACTCCCTCTAGGCCTATGTCCAAGCAATTGATGCACACAGTTAACAAAAATGGCCCCAGAACAGAACCTCATGGGACACCAATACCCACTTCTAACCACTATGGGAAAACTGCCCTTAACTCCAAATCTCTGTTTTCTCTCTTCTAACCAGCTTTTAATCCAGGTTGCTATCCATCTCCTAATTCTATACCCCTTAATGTTCTCATGTAATCTCCGTGTGGTATCCTGTCAAAGGCTTTTCTAAAGGCCATGTAAAGGCATTTTCCCATCTACCATGTCTGTTACCAACATCAAAGAATTCTGAGGTTTGTTGAGCTCCGCATCCTATTTGGCCCTGAGATGAGCTTCCGACCCTATATCCTCTCCATCACCAAGACCGCCTACTTCTATCTCTGTAATGTCACCCGTCTCTTCTGCTTCAGCTCATCTGATGCTGAAACCCTCTTGTTACCTCTAGACTTGACTATTCCAATGCTTTCCTGGCCGGCCTCCCTTCTGCAACTGTCCATAAACTTCAACTCATCCAGAGCTCTGCTGTCCGTATCCTAACTCGCACCAAATCCCGTTCACCCATCACCACTGTGCTCGCTGACCTATATTGGTTCCCGGTTCGGCAACGCCTCAATTTCAAAATTCTCGTTTTTCTTTCCAATACCGTCATGGCCCGCCCCTCCCTATCTCTGTAACCTCCTCCACCCCTACAAACCTCGAAGCTCTGTGCGCTCCTCCAATTCTGGCCTCTTGCGCATTCCTTATTATAATCTCTCCACCATTGGTGGCCGTGCCTTCAGCTGCCTGGGCCCTAAGCTCTGGAATTCCCTCCCTAAACCTCTCTGCCTTTCTACCTCTCTCTCCTCCTTTAAGAGGCTCCTTTAAACCTACTTCATTGATCAAGCTTCTGATCACCTATCCTAATATCTCCTTATGTGACTTGGTATCACATTTTTTGTAAAGAAGTTATGATAAATGTGTACAAAAACATTGGTTAGGCCATAAGAGTACTGTGTGCAGTTTTGGATGTACCACTATATAAAGTACATTAAAACCATTGAGAGCGTAGATTCACCAGGATAATCCCAGCAATGAGAAGGGAAACTACAGTAATGAGGAGAGACTGGAGATGTTGGAACTATTTCCAGTGGAGCAGAGAAGCTGAAGAGGTTTAATAGAAGTCTCTAAAATTATGATAGTGAATAGCAAAAGATTATTTTCTCTAGTTGGGGATTGGTGACAAAGGATCGTCCATTTAAAACTGTCACCAACAGATTGAGGATACGGGTTCGTAGAAATTTCTTTGCTCAGATGGTTGTTGGAATATGGAATATCTTGCCATTGGGTCTTTCCTTGACACTTGTACCAGCCAGATGGATTGCAGTGGTTTTTCTGGTGTTGTACATTCTTGTGTTCCTATTGGTGAGAAACTGACAGAAGAAGCAATTTCAGATGATTGCCATGCATTTATAAAGCATCTTTAAGGTAGTAAAACATCCCAAGACGATTCACAGGAGTGTAATCAGCAGATTTTAATACCGAGCCATATAAGGAGATATTAGGACAGGTGACCAAAAGCTTGGTCAAAGAGGTAGGTTTCACTGAGCTGCGTAAAGGAGGAGACAGCGGGAAAGATGCGGAGAGGTTTAAGGAGGGAATTCCAGAGCTTGGGGCCCAGGCAGCTGAAGGCACGGCCGCCAATGGTGGAGCGAAGGGACTGGGGACGGCTCAAGAGGCCAGAATTGGAGGAATGCAGAGATCTTGGAGGGTTGTAGGGCTGGCGGAGGTTACAGAGATTGTGTGTTAGTGTAAGAAATGGTTTCCGGACTTCAGGGCACAGGATTGTGTTGTACATGGTTTTTTAAACAAGGAGGCACGTTTTCAGCAAATGTAGAAATGCGCTCATCAGTTTGGTACCCAACACTGAGGTTTTAATCTGTAGAGGGAGGTAACTCTTGCACATTAGTGCAACTAGTCTGGGATCTCGCTGAAAGCTGGTCCGTCATGGAGTGAATCATAGAATCACACAGCACAGAAGGAGGCCATTCAGCCAATTGAGCCTCTTTGAAAGAGCTATCCAATTCCCACTCTGCTGCTCTTTCCCCAGAGCCCTGCAAGTTTTTTCCCTTTGCACTATCAACAACACCAAAGACTACGAGTTGAACTGATACGAAGTAGGCTTTTATTGACTAAGAACTGGAGCATGCCTCTGCTAGTGGATCCATCCTAAGAGCTCCTGGGGGGAAGGGTGGTGAGTCACCTTTATACCCGGGCTTAGGGGTGGAGCCAGGGGCGGAGACATGCCTGGACCTGTACAGAATTAACCGTGGTTTACCACATTCACCCCTCGTTTAAAAAAGAGTCCGGCGGGGTGAAGTGTTTCAAAAGTTCGTATACGAAAGTCTCTCCGGGGGTCTTGTCTGCCATAATGATCTTCGTGGTGCCGGTTGCGGCGGTTCTTTGCCCGCGGCCGCTTCTCGCGTGGGACGGAGCACTGGCGTGTCGTCCTCTCGGGGTAGGGATGGCACCGGCATGTCGTCAGTTCGTGGTAGACACCCCGGTGGTGCGTCGTGGGTAGTGGTGGTGGGTGGAGGTAGTGGATGGTGATCGATGGTGTTTCGGGTGGTACCTGAGGGTGCGAGGTCTCGAATTGAGACTGTGTCCTCCCGCCCGTCAGGATACGCCACGTAGGCGTACTGTGGGTTGGCGTGGAGGAGGTGAACCTTTTCGACCAGGGGGTCCATCTTCTGGCTCCTCACGTGTTTCCTGAGCAGGACGGGTCCCGGAGACATCAGCCATGGCGGTAATGATGTCCCCGAGGTGGATTTCCTGGGGAAGACGAACATCTTCTCGTGAGGGGTGGCGTTTGTGGCAGTACAGAGCAGTGATCGTATGGAGTGGAGCGCATCGGGGAGGACATCTTGCCAGCAGGAGATTGGGAGGCCCTTGGATTTTAGGGCGAGCATGGCGGTCTTCCACACCGTTGCGTTCTCCCTCTCTACCTGTCCGTTACCCCGGGGGTTGTAGCTGGTAGTCCTGCTCGTGGTTATGCCCTTCCCGAGTGTATGTGCCTTTAAGAGCCCCAGGTGTGCGTAATGCCAGTAATTGCCACTTGGGCTATATAAGCCTGTGTATTGTGTATATCCTTTAGAAACCCCCCCCCCCCAGACTTGCTTAGTAAATACCTATGAACCAACTCCTGTCTTCAGTGTCTTTATCTACACACGGACACTACAGTGGCGACGAAGTGGAAACGGACTTACCTGCAATTCGGCAGCACCTCAAGGACATCGATTCCTCCAGCGTCCAGAAGACTCAAGGAAGTAAGAGAAACTGTGGTTCACCAGCTGGCCAAGCTGGTGACAGGTACTGCGCTAATCCTTCCTGGGCGTCAGGCTGGAGCTCCAGCGGCGGGCTCTACAGCTGAGACAGGCAGCGAAATCGGAGGCAAGCAATAACGGACTGGGAGGGTGCACTCGAGAGACGGCCGGCGCGGCAAGCAGGTCAGCGTTTAGACCTCCGTCGGGAACGAGTCTCCAACAGTGAATAAACGGAAACCACAGTAAAACAGCGTTGTTATCGGTAGCAGCGGCGGGAAAGCGCGGGAAGCGCCATATCGTTGCTACAGAGAGAGAAAAAAAAAGAAGAAAAAAAAAGCGCGGGAAGCGCCATATCTTTTCTGAAATGCCTAAATCTGGTAATATTGAGGCTTTTGATGGCGAAATAGAAGATTGGACCACATACGTGGAAAGAGTAGAGGTTTATTGCACTGCAAATGGAATAACAGATGAAAAAAAAGCTTCAGTACTTCTGAACTTAATGGGCGCGAAGACATACGGGCTGTTACGAAATTTAATCACTCCAGCCAAACCAAAGGACAAGACTTAAAGAAATTGTTGATACCCTGCAGGAGCATTTAAACCCAACACCGCTGCTGATAGCGGAACGATTCAAGTTCTTCAAGAGAAATCAACACAAGAATGAAAGTAACGCTGATTACCTAACCGAATTAAGAAAGCTATCAAAGTACTGCCAATTCGGAGCAGGACTATCGGATTATCTTCGAGACAAATTTGTTTGCGGTCTCTTAAGTGAAGGAACACAAAAAAGACTGCTTTCTGAAAAAGATTTAACATTGGACAAAGCTTTCAGTATGGCTGTATCATACGAAGCAGCAGCAAAAGGAGCTGCAGAGATACAACAAGAGACACAGGACTTCGGCACCCATAAAATGACACACGAGTTCGGAAGATGTTATCGCTGCGGCAGATCCACCCATAACCAGAGGGACTGCTGGTTCAAGGGCAAAGCATGCAGGCAATGTGGTAAGATTGGACACATTGCACGGGTATGCCAATCTGGACAAAATAAATCCACTGACAGAAAACAAAAAATCAATAAAGAAAAGTACAGGAAGGTACAAATGATGACGGACAATAGCTCCGAAGACCAGAATAGCGATAGCGACTCCGGAAACAAGAGACTAAGCTGTCTCAAATTACATAATGTACTTGCCAAAGAGGATTACCAAACCATTTGGGTTACCCTCACAATAGCAGGGTCCCCAGTTAAAATGGAGCTAGATACAGGATCAGCTCTAACCGTAATAAATCGACGAGATTACGAGAGGCTATTTTCGCATATACCTCTAAAAGACACATCCATTATCTTAAAAACATATACGGGGCAGAAAGTCTACCCCAAAGGAAAAATAAGGGTGCCTGTGGTATACAACGGCAAAGAAATACAAAAGTTGTATTTATACATTCTACAAGATGGTGGTCCACCGTTGTTGGGACGTGAATGGATAAGGAAGATACGTTTAGACTGGCACTCCATTCAGGCACTGACGGTGACCAGTAAGGAAAAAAACAATGATGACATCATACCTGAACGATTAAAAGACATCTTGGCCAACGCCAAAGAAGTGTTTCAAGAGAAACTAGGAACCTTGAAAGGCATCACCGCCTCAATAAAAGTGGAAGATACAGCAATTCCAAAAATCTTTAAGGCAAGACCGGTGCCATACGCAATACGTCCGGCAGTCGAGGCAGAGCTGAAGAATTTGGAAAAGGCAGGCGTATTATCCAAAATAGATTGGAGCGAATGGGCAACACCCATCGTTCCAGTCATGAAAAAGACATTGAAAAATAACCCTGAGGAACAGAAAAAAATTCGCATCTGTGGGGACTTTAAGGTGACTGTAAACCCGGTCCTTCACACGGTACAGTATCCTCTTCCGAGGATAGAAGATATTTTCGCCTCACTATCCGGAGGGAAACGTTTCACAAAAATTGACTTGGCACAGGCATATCTACAGATGGAGGTTGAGGAGACCTCTAAAAAGTATCTCACAATAAACACACACAAAGGCCTGTACCAGTACAATCGACTGGTTTTTGGAATAGCATCAGCTCCAGCTATCTGGCAAAGAGCTATGGAGCAAGTCCTGCAAGGGATTCCGGGGACTCAATGCTACCTAGACGACACCCTTATAACAGGAGAAAACGACAACGAGCACCTTGCCAATTTGGAGCAGGTGCTCACTAGGCTAAAAGAACGAGGCCTACGAGCAAATCGCCCCAAGTGCGAATTTTTCCAAAATCAGATATCATATTGTGGCCACATAATTAATAAGGAAGGGTTGCATAAGTCACCTGAAAAAATTGAAGCAGTTATAAAAGCCCCAGCACCTGAAAATGTTTCACAATTAAGGTCATTCCTGGGATTAATAAATTACTATCATAAATTTTTACCGAACTTATCAACTATTCTACACCCTCTTAATGATCTTCTACAGACAGGAGTGATTTGGAAATGGAACGAAGACTGTAAACGTGCCTTCCATAAATGTAAAGACTTAATCACATCCGAGAAAATTTTGGCTCATTACAACCCATCACTACCAATCAGACTGGCGTGCGATGCATCCCCTTACGGCATAGGAGCGGTATTGTCCCATAGATTCCCTGATGGCTCGGAACGGCCGATAGCTTTTGCGTCACGCTCATTGAATTCAGCTGAGCGTAACTATGCCCAGATAGACAGGGAAGCACTCAGCCTGGTATGGGGAGTGAAGAAATTCAACCATTACCTACACGGACAAAAATTTACCTTGCTGACTGACCATCAACCCCTCATCTCCATATTCAACCCTAAAAAAGGTGTCCCCATTATGACGGCACAAAGACTACAGAGGTGGTCCCTTTTTCTAGGGGCACACCAATACAACATTGAATACAAAGGGTCAAAACAGCATGGGAATGCTGACGGTTTATCACGCCTACCGTTGCCAACGATAGAAGAGGCACCTACAGTAGACCCAGAAGAGATATTCCACTCTACCATAGTGGAATGTCTACCGGTGACAAATTCTGCCATTGAAAGGGAGACAAGAAATGACCCTACTCTCTCACGGGTCTACGATTTAACAGTGAAGGGATGGCCAGCACATGGCGAACCACTGTTGCCAGCATTCTCGCAAAGAAGAGAACAGCTGTCAGTGTGCCGAGAAACCTTGATGTGTGGATCCAGAGTGGTGATTCCACCCAAACTCCAGGATAAAGTGCTAAAGGAGCTTCACGAGGGGCATCTGGGTGGAGTGAAAATGAAGAACCTAGCTAGGGCATTTGTATGGTGGCCAGGTATCGATGGAGACATCGAAGACATGACCAAGAGCTGCCTAGGATGCCAGAAGGTCCAAAATGCTCCGCCACAGGCCCCTCTACATCCATGGGAGTGGCCCTCATCTCCCTGGCAAAGGGTGCACATCGACTTTGCTGGTCCATTTATGGACTCAATGTTCTTAATCGCAGTTGATGCACACTCCAAGTGGCCGGAGGTAATAAAGATGTCCTCCACCACCACGGAAAAAACCATCACAGTATTAAGGACCATATTTGTCAGGAATGGGCTGCCGGAGCAGATATGTTCTGATAATGGACCGCAATTTGTGTCCGAAGAATTCAGAAAGTTCTTAAAGAACAATGGGATAAAGCACTACACGTCCGCTCCATACCATCCCGCCACCAATGGATTGGCTGAAAGGTTTGTCCAGACCTTCAAGAAGGCCATCAAGGCCATGGGTAATGAAGACATAAAACTTCAGCACAAGGTGGATAACTTCTTATTTGCATATAGGAATGCAACGCATATGGTTACTAACCAAACTCCCGCCATGATGTTCTACAATAGAAACCTAAGATGCCGGCTGGATTTGGTCAAGCCCAACATCCGAAGGGACGTGGAGAACCGGCAGTTTCAGGGCATGAATGAAAGGCCAACTAGGGCCTTCCAGATAGGCCAACCGGTTTTGGCCCGGGACTACCGTACCGAGAAATGGCAGCCTGGAACTATCTGCACACGATTAGGACCACTGATGTATACCGTGGACATCGGAGACAGCATAATAAGGCGCCATGCTGACCAAATCATCAAGTCATCCGAAAAGGGACAACCTACACCACCACTCTATACATCTAACGATGAAGTAGAGATACCCATATCTACCTCCGATCCGGTGATACTGGAGCCCGATGAACCCGACACTGGCCTTCAAGCCGAATCAGCCTTGCCAGAAGAACCTACTACACCACCAGAAACTACTACACCCCCGAGGCGTTATCCGGACCGAGTCAGGAAGCCTCCTGAGAGACTAACTTATAATTAATTAATACAGCAATGTATATTATTTTGCATATAACATGTAATTAATAATTACTTAAAATATGATGTACTAGTTAGCTAGAAGGGGAGGAATTGTGGTGTATGTGCCTTTAAGAGCCCCAGGTGTGCGTAATGCCGGTAATTGCCACTTGGGCTATATAAGCCTGTGTATTGTGTATATCCTTTAGAAACCCCCCCCCCCCCCCCCCCCCAGACTTGCTTAGTAAAAACCTATGAACCAACTCCTGTCTTCAGTGTCTTTATCTACACACGGACACTACACCGAGCAGGTACTGGCGCAGTTCGTCGCTCATGAACGACGAGCCCCTGTCGCTGTGGATGTAATTGGGGAAGCCAAATATGGCGAACAGGTCGTTGAGGCACCTGATGACTGTGGCGCTGGTCATGTCCGGGCAGGGGATGGCGAAGGGGAAACGGGAGTACTCGTCAATAATATTGAGGAAGTACGTGTTGCGGTCAGAGGAGGGAAGGGGCCCCTTGAAATCGACGCTGAGACGTTCGAAGGGGCGGGTGGCTTTAATCAGGTGTGCCCTGTCTGGCCTATAAAAATGCGGTTTGCATTCGGCGCAGACCTGGCAGTTCCTGGTCATGGTCCTGACCTCCTCGATGGAGTAAGGCAGGTTGCGAGCTTTAATAAAATGGAAGAACCTGGTGACCCCCGGGTGGCAGAGATCATTGTGGAGGGTCCGTAGCCTATCGACTTGTGCGTTGGCACATGTCCCACGGGATAGGGCGTCTGGGGGCTCATTAAGTTTCCCGGGCCGGTATAAGATATCGTAGTTGTAGGTGGATAACTCGATCCTCCACCGCAATATCTTATCATTTTTGATTTTCCCCCTTTGTCTGTTGTTAAACATAAATGCTACTGACCGTTGGTCAGTGAGCAGGGTGAAACGTTTACCGGCCAGGTAATGCCTCCAGTGCCGTACAGCTTCCACTATCGCCTGGGCCTCCTTCTCGACTGAGGAGTGTCGAATTTCGGGGCCCTGGAGGGTCCGTGAAAAGAAGGCCACGGGTCTCCCCGCCTGGTTAAGGGTTGCGGCTAGGGCGAAGTCGGATGCATCGCTCTCCACTTGGAAAGGGATGGACTCATCCACTGCGTGCATTGTGGCCTTCGCAATGTCCTCTTTTATGAGGGTGAAGGCCGCACGGGCCTCTGCCGTCAGGGGGAAGGAGGTTGACTTGATGAGGGGCCGGGCTTTGTCCGCATAGTTGGGCACCCACTGGGCATAGTAAGAGAAGAACCCTAGGCATCTCTTCAGGGCTTTTAGGCAGTGGGGGAGGGGTAGTTCCAGGAGGGGGCGCATTCAGTCGGGGTCGGGGCCGATGACTCCGTTTTCCACCACGCAGCCAAGAATAGCGAGGCGCGTGGTGCGGAATACATTTTTCTCTGTTGTATGTCAGATTCAGCCGTTGGGCCGTCTGGAGGAATTTTTCTAGGTTGGCGTCGTGGTCATGCCGGTCATGGCCGCAGATGGTGACGTTGTCTAGATAGGGGAAGGTGGCCTGCAGCACGTTCTGGTCAACCATCCGGTCCATCTCCCTTTGGAAGACCGAGACCCCGTTGGTGACGCCGAAGGGGACTCGGAGGAAGTGGTAGAGGCGACCGTCGGCCTCGAAGGCCGTGTACTGGCGGTCCTCAGGCCTGATGGGGAGCTGGTGGTATGCCGACTTCAGATCAATCGTCGAGAATACCCGGTATTGTGCTATCTGGTTGACCATGTCAGATATGCGGGGAAGTGGGTATGCGTCTAATTGCGTGTATCGATTGATCGTCTGGCTGTAATCAATAACCAGGCGCTGTTTTTCGCCGGTCTTCACTACCACCACTTGGGCTCGCCATGAGCTGGTGCTGCCCTCGATAATCCCTTCCCTCAGGAGTCTTTCTACTTCTGATTTAATAAAGCTCCTATCCCCAGCACTGTACCGCCTGCTTTTAGTAGCAATTGACTTGCAGTCTTTGGCGAGGTTAGCAAACAACGGGGGGGATTTGACCTTCAGAGTGGACAGGCTGCATACTTTGCGCGGCGTCGTGTTTAAATTCTGCCGGCTGCAGACTGTAAGTGGGGGCAGGGGCCCGCCATATGCCATCGTGACGCTCTCCAGATGGCACTGGAAGTCTAATCCTAGCAGTACGGGAGCGCAGAGCTGTGGCAGGACGAGGAATTTAAAATCTCTGTACTCCACGCCGTTCACTGTCAGAGTCGCTACACAGTAGCCGCCGACGTCCGCCGTATGGGACTTTGAGGCCATAAAGACCTGGTGGCGTGTGGGCATAACCGACAGGGAGTAGCGTCGCACCGTGTCGGGGTGGATGAAGCTCTCCGTGCTTCCGCAGTCGAAAAGGCAATTTGTGGCATGGCCATTTACCTTTACGTTCATCATGGACCTGGCTAGTTGATGGGGCCTAGATTGGTCCAGGGTGATGGAGGCCATCGTCGAGGTCGGTGGGTCGCTGTAGTATTCGCCCGCGCCGGGGGCCTGGTCTCGAAATGGTGTCCAAGATGGCGGCTCCCCCGCGGCTGGTGGTGCCCAAAATGGCGGCCCGCACGGCTCACACGTGGTTGGTGGGGTCCAAAATGGTGGCCTGCACGGTTCACACGCGGCGCTGCTGGAATTGGGGGTCGATTTCGCCCTGCACACTCTCGCGTAGTGGCCTTTCTTGCCGCATTTGGAGCAGGTCGCGTCCTTTGCTGGGCATTGCTGTCTGGGGTGCTTGGCCTGGCCGCAGAAGTAGCATTTCTGGCCTCTGGTCATTGCAGCTGTAGTTGGGCTGCTGGCGGCTTGTGGCCTTACCGGGTCCCAAGATGGCTGCTCCCGTGACATCCACGTGGCCATCCGGTCAGGGGGGTAGGCGTCCATGTTCTGGAGGGCCACGTCTAACGAGTTAGCGAGGGCCACCGTCTTCTGCAGGTCGAGCCCCCTCTGTTCCAGCAGCCTCTGCCGAGTATAGTTGGACTTGATGCCGGCTACGTAGGCGTCTCGGATCAGGTCTTCTGTGCATTCCTTGGCCGTCACCACTTTGCAATTACAGGCCCGGCCGAGGACTCTCAGTGCCAGTAAATATTCGGCGCCCGATTCCCCGGGGCGCTGTTTTCGGGTAGCCAGGAGGTGTCTGGCGTAGACCTCGTTAACAGGCCTCACGTATTGTTCCTTTAGCGTCGCGATGGCGGCTGCGTAAGTTGTGGCGTCTCGGATGATCGAGTAGACTCGGTGGCTCACCCGTGAGTTCAAGACAAGCCGTTTCGCGTCATCTGTAGTGACGGTAGTGCTGGAGGCCTCCAGGAAGGCTTCGAAACAGCTCAGCCAGTGTTCAAAGTTATTGGCTGCATCTGCTGCTTGAGGATCCAGGTCTAAACGTTCCGGCTTCAAGATTTGCTCCATGTCGAAAACTTAGTCAATAAAATTGATGCACTATCAACAGCACCAAAGACTACGAGTTGAACTTATACGACGTAGGCTTTTATTGACTAAGAACTGGAGCATGCCTCTGCTAGTGGATCCATCCTAAGAGCTCCCGGGGGAAGGGTGGTGAGTCACCTTTATGCCCGGGCTTAGGGGTGGAGCCAGGGGTGGAGACATGCCCGGACCTGTACAGAGTTAACAGTGGTTTACCACACCCTTCAAGTATTTATCCAATTCGTTTTTGAAAGTTACTATTGAATCTGCTTCTACCACCCTTTGAGGCAGCGTATTCCTGCATTAAAAAAAGTCTCATCTCCTCCCTGGTTCTTTTGCCTAACAGAGGAGCAGTTATCAGCCGTGGATACTCTGATCGACTGTATGAGTTTGGTGGTGGACGACGGGAAAGAAATGGAGGATCTCTTCAAAATCAGTAAAGTTCCCAATCCTCATTTTCAGCGGCTGTTCCAGGTAAAATAAGTTCTAAACCAGAATGTAACTTGTATATACATCGCTGTTAATAACATCGCAGTGCTTCAGCACGCTGCTGTAGGGTGGTATGTGGGTATCAGAGAATCGTACAGCACAGGAGGAGGCCATTCAACCCATCGGGCCTGTGCTGGCTCTTTTGAAAGAGCTCTCCAATTAGTCCCACTCCCTGCTCTTTCCCCACAGCCCTGCAGAGTTCTCCGTTTCAAGTATATATCCAATTCTCTTTTGAAAGTTACTATTGAATCCACTTCCACCACCCTTTCAGGTAGCGCATTCCAGATCATAACAGCTCGCTCTGTAAACGTTTCTCCCAATTTCCCCCTGGATTTTTTTGCCAATTATCTTAAATCTGTGTCCTCTGGTTACCCACCCCCCTGCCACTGGAAATCGTTTCTCCTTATTTACTCTAATCGAACATTTTGGTAAGAAAAATAAGGAGGCACATGTTACTTGGAAAATAAGAATCTCAGCCGGGTAGAGGAGCAAAGGGACCTCAGAGTACAAGTACACAAATCACTAAAAGTTGCGAAGCAGGTCGATAAGGCCATAACAAAAGCAAACCAAGCATTGGGGTTTATTTCTAGAGGGATAAAATTGAAAAGTAGGGAAGTTATGCTAAACTTTTATCAAACCTTGGTT
This sequence comes from Somniosus microcephalus, assembly GCF_052327205.1. Classification (NCBI taxonomy): domain Eukaryota; kingdom Metazoa; phylum Chordata; class Chondrichthyes; order Squaliformes; family Somniosidae; genus Somniosus; species Somniosus microcephalus. The sequence goes on along the minus strand of NC_140990.1, from coordinate 345,169,425 downwards.
AGACCACACTTGGAGTACTGTGTGCAGTTCTGGTTGCCATATTATAAAAACGATGTGGAGAGGATGCAAAAAAAGATATCCAAGGATGAAAACCAAAACTGCAAGGTTGTACCCATCAGGAAAGGATGAACAGGCTGGGTCTTTTTTCTCTTGAAAAGAGAAGGCTGAGGGGTGACCTAATAAGAGAGATTTGAAAATAGAGGGGAAGAGCAAATGTAGAGGGCATCAATATAAGACTAGCTGAAGTGCCCGGCGGTGCCGAGGCTTTTTCGAGGGCATGTTGTTGGAAGAGAGAGAGAGAGCGACTGGGGGGGTGGGGGAGGGAGGGAGGTGGGGGAGGGGGGTGGGGGAGGGAGGGAGGTGGGGGAGGGGGGGAGGGAGGGCAGGGGGGGAGGGGAGGGCAGGACGGGGGGGCAAGGGAGGGCAGGGGGGGGGGCGGGGGCGGGAAGAGGGGGGGAAGGGGAGGGGAGGCCCCCCCCGAGGGTCGCGCCCGCCCCACCCCCGAGGGTCGCGCGCGCACCCCCCCCCCACACCGAGGGTCGCGCCCCCCCCCCCCCAACCGAGGGTCGTGCGCGCCCCCCCCCCCACACCGAGGGTCGTGTGCGCCCCCCCCCCCCCCCCCCCCCCAACCGAGGGTCGCGCGCCCCCGAGGTGAAGACCGCCGGTTGCGGCTGTGCGAGACGGCCGGGGGGCCGGTTGCCAGGGTGACGCTCAGCAAGCCCCACCCCCCGGCCGAGCCAGAGAGAGACGCCGCGTCTCCGCTCCTGCTGCGCGCGCACCCTAGCGGCGCTGGGCTGAGGCTCGGCCCTCCAGCCTTCGAGTGGGGCCGGGAGGTGCCTAGCTCAGGCGTGGGTGCGAAGGAGAAGCCGAGGCTTCGAGGCCTACCTGGAAAAACGGGGAAAGGTAGGAAAATTAATGAGATTAGATAAGTTAATTCGTTTCTAAATCATTTTTTTAAAAAACAATATGTGTTTTAAAAGCAACGTTTTTTTTAAAGACGCAGAAAGCGGGAAAAAGAAAGGAAAAGTTTGGAATCAAGATGGCGGCGACTCACCTCGGTTCAGAACGATAAGGCCCGGCCACACACGCACCGATTGGCCCGGCGGCACACGCCAGCAACCCGGCGTACGATTGGTCGAGCTCGAGGTCACTCTGTCGCTAATGAGCGGATAATGAGATGCTAATGAGCGGAACGTTGAAGGTTTTTGGGATACCGCGGGCGCGATTTTAGCCCGGCCGAAACGTAAATACGCTTAAAACCGTCTCGGAAGCATAAGCTTTCTTTGGAGGTAACGCGCGCGTAGGTACGCCCTGTAACTTTCGAGCGCATACCCGACAGACGCACACGCGATGACAGACAGACAGAATGACAGACAGACAGACAGAAGTACCGATTTATATATATAGATATAGATAGTCAAGAAATCAAATAGGGAATTCAGAATTTACTCAGAGTGGTGAGAATGGAACCACAGAGAGTAGTTGAGGTAAATAATATAGATGCATTTAAGGGGAAGCTAGGTAAGCATATGAGGGAGAAGGGAATTGAGCGTTATGCTGATAGATGAGGTAGGATATACTTGCCATAGAGGGAGTGCAACGAAGGTTCACGAGATTGATTCCTGGGATGGTGGGACTGTCGTATGAGAAGAGATTGAGTAAACTAGGCCTGTATTCTCTTGAATTCAGAAGAATGAGAGGGGATCTCATTGAAGCATACAAAATTATTACAGGGCTTGATCGGATAGATGCTGGGAGAATGTTTCCCTTGGCTGGGGAGTCTAGAACCAGGGGCCACAGCCTCAGGATAAAGGGTAGGCCATTCATAAGAAATGGGAGCAGGAGTAGGCCAATCGGCCCCTCGAGCCTGCTCCACCATTCAATAAGATCATGGCTGATCTGATCCTAACCTCAAATCTTCTATCACTGTGCATCCACCCGAACCCATGTGATCTCCCGGGAGAGGCGAAAAACCAGATAAAGACCCAATGGCCAATTTGGGGGAACAAAATCTGGGAAATTCCTCTCCGACCCATCTAGGCGATCGAAATTCTTCCAGGAGATCACTCTGTCCCTATATTTTCTACAGTACTTACCTTCTGTAAAGGCGATCTCCACCCCAGCCAGGAACAGGAATTAAACCATCTCCTGAAATCTAACACAGAATTAGAACACAGTAGGAGCAGAACAAGGCTACACGGCCCCTGGGCCCACTCCACTACCCACAGGGCCATGACCATTCCGAACCCAGACTCATGTCCAATTTCCTGCCCGTTCCCCGTAACCCTTAATTCCCTTTACTTCTAGGAAACTATCTATTTCTGTTTTAAATTTATTTAATGATGTAGCTTCCACAGCTTTCTGGGGCAGCAAATTCCACAAACCTACCACCCTCTGAGTGAAGAAGTTTCTCCTCATCTCAGTATTGAAAGAGCAGCCCCTTATTTTAAGATTATGCCCCCTAGTTCTAGTTTCACCCATCATTGGGAACATCCTCACTGCATCCACCCGATCAAGCCCCTTCACAATCTTATATGTTTCAATAAGATCGCCTCTCATTCTTCTGAACTCCAATGAGTAGAGTCCCAATCTACTCAACCTCTCCTCATATGACCACCCCCTCATTCCCGGGATTAACCGAGTGAACCTTCTTTGTACTGACTCGAGAGCAAGTATGTCTTTTCTTAAGTATGGACACCAAAACTGTATGCAGTATTCCAGGTGCGGTCTCACCAATACCTTGTACAACTGCAGCAATACCTCCCTGTTTTTATATTCCATCCCCCTAGCAATAAAAGCCAACATTCCATTGGCCTTCTTGATCACTTGCTGCACCTGCATACTAACTTTTTGAGTTTCGTGCACCAGGACCCCCAGATCCCTTTGTACTACAGTACTTTCCAGTTTCTTGCCATTGAGATAATAACTTGCTCTATGATTTTTCCTGCCAAAGTGCATAACCTCACACTTTCCAGTATTGTATTCCATCTGCCAAATCTCTGCCCACTTACTTAGCCTGTCTATGTCCCTTTGCAGGTTTTTTATGTCCTCCTCACTCACTACTTTCCGTCCCATCTTTGTATCATCTGCAAACTTTGATATGTTACACTTGGTCCCCTCCTCCAAATCGTTAATATAGATTGTAAAGAGTTGGGGACCCAGCACTGACCCCTGCGGAACACCACTAGTTACTGGTTGCCAATCTGAGAATGAACCATTTATCCCAACTCTCTGCTTTCTGTTAGAGAGCCAATCCTCCACCCACGCCAGAATATTACCCCCAATCTCGTGATTTTTTATCTTAAGCAATAATCTTTTGTGTGGCACCTTGTCAAATGCCTTTTGGAAGTCTAAATACACTACGTCCACTGGTTCCCCTTTATCCACCCTGTATGTTACTTCCTCAAAAAACTCCAGCAAATTTGTCAAACATGACTTCCCCTTCATGAAACCATGCTGAGTTTGTCCTATTAAATTATGTTTATCCAAATGTCCCGTTACTGTCTCCTTAATAATGGACTCTAACATTTTACCAACCACAGATGTTAGGCTAACAGGCCTATAGTTTCCAGCCTTCTGCCTACTACCCTTTTTAAATAAGGGTGTTACATTAGCAGTTTTACAATCTGCCGGGACCTTTGCTGAGTCCAGTGAGTTTTGGAAAATTATTACCAATGCATCCACAATCCCTACCGCTACTTCCCCCAAGACCCTAGGATGCAAGCCATCAGGTCCAGGGGATTTATCCGGCTTGAGTCCCATTATTTTACCAAGTACCACTTCCTTAGTGATTTTAATCGTATTTAGTTCCTCCCCCCCCTAGAGCCCCCTGTTTGTCCAGTGTTGGGATATTCTTAGTGTCCTCTACTGTAAAGACTGATACAAAATAATTGTTCAGTGTTTTTGCCATCTCCATGTTTCCCACCATTAATTTCCCGGTCTCCTCCTCTAAGGGACCAACATTTACTTTAGCCACCTTTTTTCTTTTTATATAACTATAGAAACTTTTACTGTCTGTTTTTATATTTTTTGCTAATTTACTTTCATAATCCATCTTCCCTTTCTTAATCAATCTTTCAGTTATTTTTTGCTGTCTTTTAAAGACTTCCCAATCTTCCATCCTCCCGCTAGATTTGGCTACCTTATATGCCCTTGTTTTTAGTCGGATACTATCCTTAATTACTTTACTTAGCCACGGATGGCTATCTTTTCTTTTACACCCTTGTTTCCTCAGTGGAATATATATTTTTTGGAAGTTGTAAAATAACTCCTTAAATGTACACCACTGATCATGTACCGTCTTACCCTTTAATCTATTTTCCCAGTCCGCTCTAATCAATTCCGCTCTCATACCTTCATAGTCTCCTTTATTCAAGCTCAGCACGCTTGTTTGAGATCCAACCTTCTCACCCTCTAATTGAATATGGAACTCAACCAGGTTATGGTCACTCATTCCAAGGGGAGCCTTTACTAGGACATTTTTAATTAATCCTGTCTCATTACACAGGACCAAATCTAAGGTTGCTTGCCCCCTGGTCGGTTCAGTTACATACTGCTCAAGAAACCCATCCCTAATACACTCAATGAACTCATCCTCAAGGCTGCTCTGCCCAATTTGATTTGTCCAGTTAATATGATAATTAAAATCCCCCATAATTATAGCTGTTCCCTTATTACAAGCCTCAACTATTTCCTGATTAATACTCCTTCCAACAGAGTTGCAACTGTTCGGAGGCCTATAGACTACACCCACTAGTGTTTTTTTCCCCTTATTATTCCTTATCTCCACCCAAACTGTTTCACTACCCTGCTCCTTTGACCCAATATCATTTCTCTGTATTATAGTGATTCCTTCCTTTATTAACATAGCCACCCCACCTCCTCTCCCTTCCTGCCTGTCCTTCCTGATTGTTAAATAACCTGGTATGTTTAATTCCCAGTCATGGTCACCCTGCAGCCATGTTTCTGTAATGGCCACAAGATCATACCCATATGTTGTTATTTGTGCCGTTAACTCATTCATTTTGTTACGAATGCTACGTGCATTCAGATAAAGAACTTTCAAATATGTTTTGTAACACTTAGTTCCTGTTTTTTCCCTTTTTAGTACTTTACTTTTTGCTCCATACCTTCTGTCCCTTCCTGACACACTCTGTTTTTTAATTCCCCCACTGCTATCTAAGTCTATGACCTTCTCTGTTGTCATTTCTATTATTTGCTCTCTAGAAACCTCCCCCCCACTAATTAGTTTAAAGCCCTCTCTACAGCCCTAGTTATATGATTCGCCAGGACTGAGATGAGAAGAAATTTCTTCACACAGAGGGTGGTGAATCTTTGAAATTCTCTACCCCAGAGAGCTGTGGAGGCTCAGTCATTGGGTGTATTCAAAACAGAAGTTGATAGATTTCTGACTAGTAAAGACATCAAGGGATATGGCGATAGGGCCGGTGAATGGAGTTGAGGCAGAAGATCAGCCATGATCTCATTAAATGGCGGAGTAGGCTCGAAGGGCCGAATGGCCTACTCCTGCTCCTATTTCTTATGTTCTTATGAAGGATGGGAGGAAGCTCGAGTGGAGCATAAACACCGGCATGGACTGGTTGGGCCGATGGCCTGTTTCTGTGCTGTATATTCTACATCGGATCACATATAGGATTCTATGTAATTCTATGTACGCCAGCTGGGGCTGAACCAGTGATTTATAACGGTTTAACGTAACTTCCTTGCTTTTGTACTCTATGCCTCTATTAAATGAAGCCATGGATCTCGTATGCTTTTTTAACAGCCTTCTCAACTTGTCCTGCCACCTTCAAAGATTTGTGTGTGAACACCCCACAAGTGGCTCTTTTTTTATTATTCGTTCAGGGATGTGGGTGTCGCTGGCAAGGCCAGCATTTATTACCCATCCGTAGTTGCCCTTGAGAAGGTGGTGGTGAGCTGACGCCTTGAACCGCTGCAGTCCGTGTGGTGAAGGTACTCCCACAGTGCTTTTAGGGAGGGAGTTCCAGGATTTTGACCCAGCAACGATGAAGGAACGGTGATATCCTTCCAAGTCAGGATGGTGTGTGACTTGGAGGGGAACTTGGAGGTGGTGGTGTTCCCATGCGCCTGCTGCCCTTGTCCTTCTAGGTAGTAGAGGTCACGGGTTTGAGCGGTACTGCCGAAGAAGCCTCGGCGAGTTGTTCTTATTTTCCAAGTAACATGTGCCTCCTTATTTTTCTTAGCAAAATATTCTGAAAGAGTAAATAGGAGAAACGATTTCCAGTGGCAGTGTATCTTGTAGATGGTACACACTGCAGCCATGGTACGCATGTGGTGGAGGGAGTGAATGTTTAAGGTGGTGGATGGGGTGCCAATCAAGTGGGCTGCTTTGTCTTGGATGGCGTCGAGCTTCTTGAGTGTTGTTGCACTCATCTAGGCAAGTGGAGAGTATTCCATCACACTTCTTACTTGTGCCTTGTAGATGGTGGAAAGGCTTTGGGGACTCAGGAGGTGAGTCATTTGGTGCAGAATACCCAGCCTCTTACCAGCTCTTGTAGTCACAGTACCCAAAATCAGCAAACTCAGACATGAAATGGATTAATAATCAAATTAGTAGTGACATGAAAAGGATAAAAAGACCTCCACAAATCCTATAGGCATCTATCTATCTATCTATCTATATATATATAAATCGGTACATCTGTCTGTCATTCTGTCTGTCATTCTGTCTGTCATCGCGTGTGCGTCTGGCGGGCTATGCGCTCGAAAGTTAACAGGGCGTACCTACGCGCGCGTTACCTCCAAAGAAAGCTTACGCTTCCGAGACGGTTTTAAGCGTATTTACGTTTCGGCCGGGCTAAAATCGCGCCCGCGGTATCCCAAAAACCTTCAACATTCCGCTCATTAGCATCTCATTATCTGCTCATCAGCGACAGAGTGACCTCGAGGTCGACCAATCGTACGGCGGCTTGCTGCCGCGTGCGGCCGGCCCTCCTACAGTCGAGTGACGGGACGATTGACCAATCCTACGCTTTGGTGACCTGACGGTCGACCAATCGGTGCGTGTGTGGGCGGGCCTTATCGTTCTGAACCGAGGTGAGTCGCCGCCATCTTGCTTCCATTCTTTTTCCTGCTTTCTGCGTCTTTCTTTTCAAATATACATTTCCACCAAAATAAAATTGAATTTATTAAATTGTTTTTAAAAAAATCACTCATTTGTAAACCTAACCTGAACATTCTTTTTCCTACCTTTGCCCGTTTTTTTCTTAGGCCTCAAAGCCTGCGCCTTTCTTGCCCAGCCAGGCCCGAGCTAGGTGATTGCGCTTCTGCTAAGCTCCTCACCCCCACCCCCCCCCGCCGTGTCACGTTACCCAGGGCAATGGCGTCAGCCACGAGGGTCAGGGTGCGCGCGCAGCAGGAGCAGGTGAGACGCGGCGTCTCTGTTCCGCGCTCGGCGGGGGGGGGGGGGGGAGGGGCTCGGCCACTGGCCGTCTCAGAGCCGCAATCGGGCTCGGCCGGGGGGGGCGGGGCTCGGCCGCCGGACGTCTCTCAGAGCCGCAATCGGGCTCGGCTGGGGGGGCGGCGGGGCTCGGAGAGCGGGGCTCTCGGCCGGGGGGGGGGGGCTCGGAGAGCGGGGCTCTCGGCCTGGGCCCCCCCCCCGCCCCACCCCTTCCGCACCCCCTTCCCCTTCCCGCCGCCCCCCCGCCCTCCCTTCTCCCCCCCGCCCTTTCCCCCCCCGCCCCCCTCCCCCTCCCTTCCTTCCCCCCCGCCCCCTCCCCCTCCCTTCCTTCCCCCCCGCCCCCCCTCCCCCTCCCTTCCTTCCCCCCCGCCCCCCTCCCCCTCCCTTCCTTCCCCCCCGCCCCCCCTCCCTTCCCCCCCGCCCCCCCTCCCCCTCCCTTCCTCCCCCCCGCCCCCCCTCCCTTCCTTCCCCCCCGCCCCCCCTCCCTTCCTTCCCCCCCCCACCCCTCCCCCTCCCTTCCTTCCCCCCACCCCTCCCCCTCCCTTCCCCCCACCCCTCCCCCTCCCTTCCTTCCCCCCCGCCCCTCCCCCCCCGCCCTTTTCCCCCCCTCCCTTTCCCCCCCCCCGCCTTTCCCCCCCTGCCTTTCCCCCCCCGCCCTCCCTTCCCCCCCCGCCCTCCTTCCCCCCCGCCCTCCCTTCCCCCCCCCGCCCTCCCTTCCCCCCGCCCTCCCTTCCCCCCCGCCCTCCCTTCCCCCCCCGCCCTCCCTTCCCCCCCCGCCCTCCCTTCCCCCCCCGCTCTCTTCCCCCCCACCCGCTCTCTCTCTTCCCCCCCACCCGCTCTCTCTCTTCCCCCCCACCCGCTCTCTCTCTTCCCCCCCACCCGCTCTCTCTCTTTCCCCCCCCACCCGCTCTCTCTCTTCCCCCCCACCCGCTCTCTCTCTTCCCCCCAATCGTACGCCGGGTTGCTGGCGTGTGCCGCCGGGCCAATCGGTGCGTGTGTGGCCGGGCCTTATCGTTCTGAACCGAGGTGAGTAGCCGCCATCTTGCTTCCATTCTTTTTCCTGCTTTCTGCGTCTTTCTTTTCAAATATACATTTCCAGCAAAATAAAATTCAATTTATTAAATTCTTTTAAAATAAATCACTCATTTGTAAATATTTTATCTAACCTGAACATTCTTTTTCCTACATTTGCCCGTTTTTTTCTTAGGCCTCAAAGCCTGCGCCTTTCTTGCCCAGCCAGGTCCGAGCTAGGGCTTCTGCTAAGCTCCTCACCAACCCCCCCCCCAACGCGTCACGTTACCCGGGGCAACGGCATCAGCCACGAGGGTCAGGGTGCGCGCGCAGCAGGAGCAGGTGAGACGCGGCGTCTCTGTTCCGCGCTCGGCTCGGTGGGGGGGGGGGCCGTCTCTCAGAGCCGCAATCGGGCCCCGGCCGGGGGGGGGGGCGGGGCTCGGCCGCCGGCCGTCTCTCAGAGCCGTAATCGGGCTCGGCCGGGGGTGGGGGGGGGAGCGGGGCTCTCGGCTGGGGGGGGCGGGGCTCGGAGAGCGGGGCTCTCGGCCTGGGGCCCCCCCCTTCCGCCCCCCTTTCCCCTTCCCCCCCCCTTTCCCCTTCCCCCCCGTTTCCCCTTCCCGTCCCCCCCCGCCTTCCCCCCCTGCCCCCCTTCTCCCCCCCGCCCCCCCTCCCTTCCCCCCTCCTTCCCTTCCCCCCCTCCTTCCCTTCCCCCCCTTCTCCCCTCCCTTCCCTTCCCCCCCTCCCTTCCCCCCGCCCCTTCCCCCCCTCCCTTCCCCCCCCTCCCTTCCCCCCCGCCGCTCTCTCTCTTCCCCCCAGCCGCTCTCTCTCTTCCCCCCAGCCGCTCTCTCTCTTCCCCCCAGCCGCTCTCTCTCTTCCCCCCAGCCGCTCTCTCTCTTCCCCCCAGCCGCTCTCTCTCTTCCCCCCAGCCGCTCGCTCTCTTCCCCCCAGTCGCTCGCTCTCTTTCCCCCCCAGTCGCGCTCTCTCTCTCTTCTCCCCCCCCCCCCCCCAGTCGCTCGCTCTCTCTCTCTTCTCCCCCCGCCCCCCCCCCCCCCCCCCCCCAGTCGCTCTCTCTCTCTCTCTCTCTTCCAACAACAACATGCCCTCGAAAAAGCCTCAGCACCGCCGGGCACTTCAGCTAGTCTAATATAATTAGGAGGGACAGAAAAGATAAGAATGGAGGTGAACTGGCAATATTGGTGAAAGGGGGAATAGAAGCTCTAGAGAGGACTGATGTAGGTAAGGAATGGATACAGATGGAGTCAAAATGGTTGGAGCTCAAAGATTTTAAAAAAGGGCTTGTTCCATTAGTCGGGGCGTATCACACACCTCCAAATAGTGGGAGAAAATGGAAGAGGAAATTTGCAGTCAAATTCAGGAGAATAGGAAGAAGGAAATTATTCTGGCAGATTTTAGTTATCCGCTTCTCAATTGGGACAGAGAGAGACTACGTGGAGAAAAGGGAATGTGATTCCTGCAATGTGTACAGGACTCCAGCCTCGAGCAGGGTGTTTGTCAGCTGACGGGTAGAGGCATTACTCGATCTAGTTTTGAGCAATGAAATAGACCAGGTAGACAAGTTAAATGTGGGTGAGTACCTTGGGAGTCGTGACCACAATGTGACGAGGTTTAAGATCCAACTAGAAAGGGAAAATGTCAGTACAAACACTAGAACACCAGGCTGGATTTTAAAAAGATGAGGAGTGAGCTCACTGAGCTGAGAGGTTAGAGGAGAAATTGGCCCACAGAACTATCGGGCAACAGTGGGGTCTGGGGTGTTCTCTACTGGCTTAGTTAGTCATTAAAGTTAGGTTTTAAATTATTTTACTTGGAGGCAGAAATCTTCATCCTCTTCCCCATGTGGATTTGTAGCCATGGGCCAGGAATTTGGCACCTTCTTTTCGTCAATTAGAGCGGTCAGTGACTTAAAAGTTCAATTCCGACTGGATATGGTAAAATTCAGTTACTGTTACTTGGTATTACCCAGTTATACAACGCCTCGATTTTAAAGTTCTCATCCTTGTTTTCAAATCCCACCACGGCCTCACCCCTCCCTGTCTCTGTAATCTCCTCCAGCCCTACAACCCTCCCTATCTCTGCACTCCTCCAATTTTGGCCTCTTGAGCATCCCGATTTTAATTGCTCCACCATTGGTGGTCGTGCCTTCAGCTGTCGAGGCCCTAAGCTCTGGAACTCCCTCCCGAAACCTCTCTGCCTTGTTACTTCTCTTTCCTCCTTTAAGACACTCCTTAAAACCTACCTCTTTAACCATCTGCCCTAATATCTCCAGAAAATGCTGGAAAAACTCAGCAGGCCAGGCAACATCTGTGCAGAAAAATTAAAAGTCGACGTTTCGGGTTGAAACCTTTTTCAAAACTGGAAAGGAAATAAAATAGATCGAAGGCAGGGCTGGGATAGAACAACAGAGAAGTAAAGAGACATTAAGAGGTTTTCAAAACCAGACGAGATGGTGATCGGAGGAGACAAAGCCGGCTCAGATTAGGTGTGAAATGTACTGGCAGGATGAGAAACAGCTGCCATGTGGGAAAGGGAAAAAAAAGGAAAGGGGGGGGGGGGAAGGGAAGACCCAAAACAAAGGGGTGGAAAAGAAATATATAAGTAAAAATGTAATAGGGGCCGAGGTTATGATCTGAAATTGTTGAACTCGATATTGAGTCCGGAAGGCTGTAAAGTGCCTAATCGGAAGATGTGGTGCTGTTCCTCGAGTTTACGCTGAGCTTCCGTGGAACAATACAAGAGGCCGCGGAAGCTCACCGTAAACTCGAGGAACAGCACCTCATCTTCCGATTAGGCACTTTGCAGCCTTCCGGACTCAATATCGAGTTCAACAATTTCAGATCATAATCTCGGCCCCTATTACATTTTTACTTATATATTTCTTTTCCACCCCTTTGTTTTGGGTCTCCCCCCCCCCCCCCCGCCCCATTTCCTTTTTTTTCCCTTTCCCACATGGCAGCGGTTTCTCATCCTGCCAGTACATTTCACACCTAATCTGAGCCGGCTTTGTCTCCACTGTCCGATCACCATCTCGTCTGGTTTTGAAAACCTCTTAATGTCTCTTTACTTCTCTGTTGTTCTATCGCAGCCCTGCCTTCGATCTATTTTATTTCCTTTCCAGTTTTGAAAAAGGTTTCAACCCGAAACGTCGACTTTTAATTTTTCTCCACAGATGTTGCCTGGCCTGCTGAGTTTTTCCAGCATTTTCTGTTGTTATTTTGGATTTCCAGCATCTGCAGTATTTTGCTATTGCCCTAATATCTCCTTGTGTTGCTCATTGTTGAATTTTGTTTGATAATGTTCCTGTGAAACAGCTTGGGACGTTTTACTACGTTAAAGGCGCCATATAAATGCAAGTTGTTGCAGCTTAACAAACTAGTTGGGCACTCCTCCCTTCCCCCTAACGGACATGACACTGCCTCTAAGCAATAATGTTATTCAGATAATTGCTACGTTCTTTATTTTGATAGTGACAAACTAAAATAATGAGCTGTAAGGTTAAACAGAAACATCACCAATGCTGGATGTCACATCTGCAAAAGAAAGCTTAATGTTTTGTGTCAGATCCTTTGTCAGAATCTTTTGGAACCCAGTTGTTCTGCGGTCAGATCCATTTTGGGGACTGTTCACCTGATGAGCAGGCATGGTACTGGGTTTATAGAAACATAGAAAAATAGGAGCAGGAGTAGACCATTCGGCCCTTCGAGCCTGCTCCGCCATTCAATATGCTCATCGCTGATCCTCTATCTCAATACCATATTCCCGCTCTCTCCCCATACTCCTTAATGCCTTCAGTGTCTAGAAATCTATCTACTTCTTAAATATATTCAGTGACTTGGCCTCCACAGCCTTCTGTGGTAGAGAATTCCACAGATTCACCACCCTCTGAGTGAAGAAATTTTTCCTTATCTCAGACCTAAATGTCCTACCCCGTATCCTGAGACTGTGACCCCTCGTTCTAGACCCCCCTGCCAGGGGAAACATCCTCCCTGCATCCAGTCTGTCTAGCCCTGCCAGAATTTTATACGTTTCAATGAGATCTATAAGCTTTTATAGATATGTGAAGAGAAAAAGATTGGTGAAGTCAAGCGTAGGTCCCTTGCAGTCAGAATCAGGGGAATTTATAATGGGGAACAAAGAAATGGCAGACCAATTAAATACATACTTTGGTTCTGTCTTCACAAAGGAGGACACAAATAACCTCCCAGAGTTGTCAGGGAACATAGGGTCTAATGAGAGGGAGGAACTGAAAGAAATCAGTATTTGTAGGGAAATGGTGTTAGGGAAATTGACGGGATTGAAGGCCGATAAATCCCCAGGGCCTGATAATCTACATCCTAGGGTACTTAAGGAAGTGGCCCTAGAAATAGTAGATGCATTGCTGGTCATCTTCCAAAATTCGATAGACTCTGGAACAGTTCCCATTGGATTGGAGGGTAGCTAATGTTAACCCAATATTCAAAAAAGATGGAAGAGAGAAAACGGGGAATTATAGACTGGTAAGCCTGACATCAGTAGTGGGGAAAATGCTAGAGTCCATTATAAAAGATGGAATAGCAGAGCACATGGAAAACAGTGACAGGATCAGACAAAGTCAACATGGATTTACAAAAGGTAAATCGTGCTTGACTAATCTACTGGAATTTTTTGAGGATGTAACTGTTGAATAGATAAGGGAGAACCAGTGGATGTGGTGTATTTGGACTTTCCGAAGGCTTTCGATAAGGTCCTGCATAAGAGATTAGCGTGTAAAGTTAAGGCACATGGGATTGGGGGCAAGGTACTGACTTGGATAGAGAACTGGTTGGCAGACATGAAGCAAAGAGTTGGAATAAACGCGTCTTTTTCTGAGTGGCAGGCAGTGACTGGTGGGGTACCGCAGGGATCGGTCCTTGGACCTCAGCTATTCACAATTTATTTTATATATATATATATAAATGATCTAGACGAGGGAACTAGATGTAATATCTCCAAGTTTGCAGACGACACAAAGCTGGGTGGGCGTGTGTGCTGTGAGGAGGATGCCGAGAAACTCCAGTATGATTTGGACTGGTTGGGTGATTGGGCAGAAGCATGGCAGATGCAGTATAATGTGGATAAATGTGAGGTTATCCACTTTGGTGGCAAAAACAGGAAGGCAGATTATCATCTGAACGGCAATAGATTGAGAGAAGGGGAAGTGCAACGAGACCTGGGTGTCCTTGTGCACCAGTCGCTGAAGGTAAGCATGCAGGTGCAGCAGGCGGTTTAGAAGGCCTTCGTAGCGAGAGGGTTTGAGTACAGGAACAAAGATGTCTTGCTGCAGTTGTACAGGGCCTTGGTGAGACCACACCTTGAGTATTGTGTGCAATTTTGGTCGCCTTATCTGAGGAAGGATGTTCTTGCCATGGAGGGAGTGCAGCAAAGATTCACCAGACTGATACCTGGGACGGCAGGAATGACATATGAGGAGAGATTGGGTCGATTGGGCTTATATTCGCCAGAGTTTAGAAGAATGAGAGGGGATCTCATAGAAACTTATATAATTCTAACAGGACTAGACAGACTAGATGCAGGAAGGATGTTCCCGATGGCGGGGGAGTCTAGAACCAGGGGTCACAGTCTAAGGGGTAAGCCATTTAGGACAGAGATGAGGAGGAATTTCTTCACCCAGAGAGTGGTGAACCTGTGGAATTCTCTACCACAGAAGGCAGTAGAGGCCAATTCATTAAATATATTCAAGAAGGAGTTAGATATATTTCTTAAGGCTAAAGGGATCAAGGGATATGGGGAGAAGGCAGGGACAGGGTACTGAATTTGGATGATCAGCCATGATCATCCTGGGCCCCCAGCTGTTCACAATTTACATTAATGACCTGGATCAGGGAGTCGGATGCAGCATTTCCAAATTTGCAGACGACACTAAACTAGGAGGTGGGGTGGGCTCCGAGGAAGAGACCAGGAAGCTCCAGAGCGATTTGGACAGACTGGGCGATTGGGCGGATAAATGGCAGATGCACTATAATGTGGACAAGTGCGAAGTTATCCACCTTGGGTGCAGGAACGGGAGGGCAAATTATTATTTAAATGGCAATAGATTGGGAGAGGGGGAAGTACAGAGAGACCTGGGTGTTCTTGTACACCAGTCACTGAAGGCGAGCATGCAGGTGCAACAGGCGGTCAAGAAGGCAAACGGTATGCTGGCCTTCATAGCAAAAGGGTTAGAATACAGGAACAGGGATACCTTGCTGCAGCTGTACAGGGCACTGGTGAGACCACACCTCGAGTACTGTGTACAGTTTTGGTCGCCTCATCTGAGGAAGGATGTTCTTGCCATGGAGGGGGTGCAGCGGCGATTCACCAGGCTGATACCAGGAATGGCGGGAATGACCTATGAGGAGAGACTATGTAGTTTAGGGATGTACACACTGGAGTTTAGAAGATTGAGAGGGGACCTCATAGAAGTGTATAAAATTCTGACAGGTCTAGACAGACTGGATGCAGAAGGAATGTTTCCCTTGGCGGGTGAAAACAGAACTAGAGGACATAATTTAAGGATAAGGGCTAAACCATTTAGGACAGAGATGAGGGGGAATTTCTTCACTCAGAGAGTGGTGAACCTGTGGAACTCATTGCCACAGAGGGCAGTGTACGCCAGCTCATTAAATATATTTAAGAGGGAATTAGATATATTTCTACGGGCAAAAGGGGTTAAGGGTTACGGAGAGAAGGCGGGGACGGGATACTGAATTAAAGGATCAGCCATGATCTCATTAAATGGCGGAGCAGGCACGAAGGGCCGAATGGCCTACTCCTGCTCCTATCTTCTATGTATCTATGTATCTATGTATCTATGATCTCATTGAATGGCGGAGCAGGCTCGAGGGGCCGAATGCCCTACTCCTGCTCCTATCTTCTATGTTTCTATCCCCTCATTCTTCTAAACTCTAGTGAATACAGGCCTAGTCGACCCAATCTCTCCTCATACGACAGTCCTGCCATCCCAGAAGTCATGATGTGGAGATGCTGGTGTTGGACTGGGGTGGACGAAGGAGCAGCGCTCCGAAAGCTTGTGATTTCAAATAAAGCTGTTGGACTATAACCTGGTGTTGTGTGACTTCTTACATTTATCCCAGAAGTCAGTCTGGGGAACCTTCACTGCACTCCCTCTATGGCAAGTATATATCTTTTCTTAGGTAAGGAGACCAAAACTGCACACAGTACTCCAGGTGTGGTCTGACCAAGGCCCTGTATGACTGTAGTAAGATGTCCTTGCTCCTGTACTCAAATCCTCTTGCAATGAAGGCCATTTGCCTTCCTAACTGCATGCTGCACCTGCATGTTTGCTTTCAGGTCCCTTTGTACATCAGCATTTTCCATTCTATCACCATTTAAATAATACTCTGCCTTTCTGTTTTTCCTACCGAAGTGGATAACTTCACATTTATCTATGTTATACTGCATCTGCCATGTATTTGATACTTAAATTTAACCAATTGGTGTTCGTCCAGCAAAGACTGAAAGCTTCAAACTCGTTTCTGGGTAACTGAAGGATTTTAGAGTTCTTGTTGTGATTTCTTACAGTGTCTTCAATACAAAGCATTTCAACCGGATGAGCCTCTGCCTCCCATAGACCCTCACCTGAAGACCATGCTGGACAGGCCCCAGGAGCTGGCTGGCTCCTGCCAAGCATCCATTGAGCAATTAAAGAAACTTTTCACTCTGCAAGATTCAGGCAAGAAGAAGGAACAGAAGATTGCACAGCAAATCTTCAAAGACAAGTATGACTTGGCCTGGATTTTACATGGAGGGATTTGGAATTGAGTGTCCAGAATTTATGTGTAAGGGTAGAATTCAGTTGGTGTGCGGAGTTCCGTTGAGGGAGGCGGCGGCGTGGGCGTGGAGTTACGACATAAATTACATCTGCATTCACTTTTAAAGACTGTTAAATTCTTCAAACACAACTGATCATTAACAAATCAATACTGTCCGTGCTTGATTAACCCATACATTTCTAAATATTTAGTCATCGATTCTTAAGAGTTTTCCCACAACTGATGTTGCACTAACTGGGTTATAGGTTACCCACTTTATCCTTTGTTTCTCTTGTGCAAGGGTGATGCATCTTTTATATATGTGTGTAACAGCCCTTACTATTCTTTACATTACCTGCTTGCCCTTTTTCATATTCCCTTTTAACGCTTCAGGGTACATTTTCACATCCTTACTACAATATACCCTCCTGATTTTCTTTCGTATTGCTTGCCCTAATTTTATCATGTGCTGCTCTTTTACGTTTCACTTTAGTTTTAATCAGTTTATCCAAGGAACTTAATACTTTGATGTGCCCCATATTTGTCATATAGGAATATGTTTATTTTGTACTCTA
Organism: Somniosus microcephalus; assembly: GCF_052327205.1. Taxonomy (NCBI): domain Eukaryota; kingdom Metazoa; phylum Chordata; class Chondrichthyes; order Squaliformes; family Somniosidae; genus Somniosus; species Somniosus microcephalus. Next base: position 345,152,590 of record NC_140990.1, on the reverse strand, counting down.
TGCATTTCGTGTTGGAAGATTTCTCATTGGATCTGTCGACCTGTTTGGCCAGTTAATTGGGACCAGATCCCGTGTGAAATTCCTTTCTTAACTCGCTGAAGTTTGCCTTTTTCCATTCCAGCATTCTTCATTATCCTTTTCTATTCCTTCCTTTCACTCTTCCTTCCATCTCTCCCTGTCGAAGTAGATGACCTCACACTTCCCCACATTGAACTCCATCTGCCCGTCTATGTTCCTCTGTTCCCTCATACGCAACTTACCACACCTACTAACTCAGTGTCATCTGCAACAAAATACAAGACGATGTTAATAAACTTGCAGAATGGGTGTGTAAATGCCAAATTAATTTCAATATAGATAAGTGTGAGCTTGTGCATTTTGATGGGAAGAATAAGGAGGCCAGACACTGCTTGGAAAGTGAGTGTCTTTGAGGGGTAGAAGAGCAAAGGGATCTATGGGTACAGATTCACAAATCATTAAACGTAGAAACACAGGTTAACGATGCCCTAAAAAACAAAGCAAGCACTGAGGTTCATTTCTGAGGGAATAGAATTGAAAAGCAGAGTGGTTATGTTAAACTTGTATAGAACCTTGGCTAGACCACACCTGGAGTACTGTGCACGGTTCTGGTCTCCGCATTATAAGAAGGATATAGAGGACATTGAGGGTGCAAAAAGATTTACAAATATGATACCAGAACTGGGCGGTTATAACTATCAGGGACCAAGTGTAATATATCCAAGTTTTCTGATGATACAAAGCTTGTTGGGAAAGTAAGCTGTGAGGAGGGCACAAAGAGGCTGCAGAGTGATATAGACCGGTTAATTGATTGGACAAAAAGGTAGCAGATGGAGTATAATGTGCGGAAATGTGAAATTATCCACTTTGATAGGAAGAATATAAACGCAGCATATTTTTTTAAAAGCTGAGAAACTAGTAAATGTTGGTATTCAGAGGGATTTGGGTGTTCTTGTACACAAATCATAAAGTTAACATGCAGGTACAGCAAGCAATTCAGAAGGCAAATGGTATGTTGGTCTTTATTGCAAGGGGGTTGGAGTATAAGAGTAAGAAAGTCTTGCTGCATTTATATAGGGCTTTGGTAAGACCACACCTGGAGTACTGTGTACAGTTTTAGTCTCCTTACCTAAGGAAAGATATACATGCCGTATAGCGTCATAACGGCACAGAAGGAGACCATTCGGCCCATCGAGTCCGTGCCAGCTCTCTGTCGAGCAATCCAGTCAGTCCCATTCCCCCGCTCTATCCCCTAGCACTGCAAGTTTATTTCCCTCCAGTGCCTACCCAGTCTCCCCTTGAAAACATTGAGTGTCTCCGCTTCCACCACTTCCATTGGCAGCGAGTTCCAGGTCCTCACCATTCACTGCGTTAAAAAAAAGTTTTTCCTCCCATCCCCCCTGTATCTCTTGCCCAAAACCTTAAATCTGCGTCCCCTAGTCCTTGTACCATCAACTAGTGGGAACAGCCTTTCCCCGTCTAGCCTATCCAAACCCGTCATAATCTTGTACACCTCTATCAAATCACCCCGCAACCTCCTTTGCTCTAATGAAAACAAATCCAGCTTCTCCAACCTGTCCTTGTAGCTAAGATCCCCCATCCCCGGAACCATTCTGGTAAATCTCCTCTGCACCCTCTCAAGTGCCTTCAGATCCTTCCTAAAGTGTGGTGACCAGAACTGGACGCAATACTCCAGTTGTGGCCTAACCAGCGCTTTATAAAGGTTCAGCATAACTTCTCTACTTTTGTACTCAATACCTCTATTTATGAAGCCCAAGATCCCATATGCTTTGTTAACCACTCTCAATATGTCCCGCCACCTTCAGGGACCTATGCACATTATCTCCCAGGTCCCTCTGTCCTTGCACACTCTTAAAACTGTGCCATTAAGTGTATATTGCCTCGCCCTGTTTCTTCTGCCAAAATGCATCACCTCACACTTCTCTGTATTAAATTCCATCTGCCCATTCTGCTAGCCTTTCTATGTCCTTTTGCAGTCGATTGGTATCATCCTCACTGTTTGCCACACCCCCAAGTTTGGTGTCATTGGCAAATGTAGAAATTCTACTCTGTATTCCAACATCCAGGTCATTTATATATATAAAAAAAAGCAGTGGCCCCAGCACTGACCCTTGGGGAACACCACTGTCTACCATCCTCCAGTCTGAAAAACAGCCATTTACCACAACTCACTGTTTTCTGTCCTTAAGCCAATTCTTTATTCAATCTGCCACTGACCCACCTATTCCATGAGCCTCATTTTGTTAACCAGCCTTCTATGTGGCACTTTGTCAAACGCCTTCCGAAAATCCATGTTGACAACATCCATTGCATTCCCTTCATCAATCCCCATAGAGGGGGTGCAACAAAGGTTCACTGGATTGATTCTTGGGATGAGAGATTGAGTAGACTAGGCCTATATTCTCTGGAGTTTAGAAGAATGAGAGTCGATCTCATTGAAACGTAGGGCTTGACAGGGTAGATGCTGAGAGGCTGTTTCCCCTGGCTGGTGAGTCTAGATCTAGTGGGTATAGTCTCAGGATAAGGGGTTGGCCATTTAAGACTGAGATGAGGAAACATTTCTTCACTAGGAGGGTTGTGAATCTTTGGAATTCTCTACCCCAGAGGGCTATAGAGGCTCCGTCGCTGAGTATATTCAAGACTGAGATCGATAGATTTTTGGGCACTAAGGGAATGAAGGGATATGGGGATAGGGCAGCAGAGTGGAGTTGAGGTCAAAGATCAGCCATGTTCTTATTGAATGGTGGAGCAGTCTCGAGGGGCCGTTTGGCTGATTCCTGCTCCTAATTCTTATGTTCTTACCAAAGACTCAACAGGCACGGCCTCTTTTCTCTAGAAAAGAGAAGGCTAAGAGATGACCTAATAGAGGTCTTCAAAATGATGAAGGGGTGCGATAGGGTAGACGCAGAGAAGATGTTTCCACTTGTGGGGGGACCAAAACTAGCAGTCATAAGTGTAAGATAGTCACTAATAAATCCATTAAGCAATTCAGGAAAAACGTCTTTATCAGAGAGTGGTGAGAATGTGGAACTTGTTACCACAAGGAGTAGTTGAGGTGAATAGCATAAATGCATTTAAGGGGAAGCTAGATAAGTACATGAGGGAGAAAGGTGTAGAAGGGTATATAGATAGGGTTAGATGAAGTAAAGTGGACGGAGGCTCTTGTGGAGCATAAACACTGGCATTGACCTGTTGGGCCGAATGGCCTGTTTCTGTGCTGTATATTCTGTTGGAACATAGTACTGTAACAGGAGGAGGCCATTTAGTCCCTTGACCCTGTTCTGCCATTCAATGAGATCATGGCTGATCTGTGACCTAACTCCATCTACCCGCCTTTGCTCCATATCCCTTAATACCTTTGGTTAACAATAATCTATCAATCTTGGATTTAAAGTTATCAATTGACCTAGCATCAACTGCCATTTGCAGAAGAGAGTTCCAAACTTCTACCACGCTTTGTGTGTAGAAGTGTTTCCTGACTTCACTCCTGAAAGGCCTGGCTCTTTAACAAATCCATGGTGGCTGTCATTTATTAACCCGTGTTCTTCCAAGTGCCAATGAATTTTGTACTGGATTGTTGTGTCTCGAAGCTGTTCCACCACCGACATTAGGTTGACTGGCCTGTAGTTGTTGGGTTTATCTCTCTTCCCTTTTTTGAGCAGGGGTGTAACATTTGCAATCTTCCAGTTCTCTGGCACCAATCCCATATCTAAGGAGGATTGAACTATTGTGGCCAGAGTCTCCGCAATTTCTTACTTCCCTCAGTGATGTAGATGCATCACATCCGGACTGAGCGACTTCTACTTTGAGCGCTGCCTACCTTTTAAGTACCTTCTCTTTATCTATTTCTATCCCATCAAATTTCTCTTACCCCCTTTTCCTTAACTGTGACATTGGCAGCATCCTCTTCTGTGAAGACAGAGGTGCACAGCAAGTGATGCCGATCTCCAAGCTTTGATTGAACTAGACACAAAAGGCATCAGGGGGTAAGGGGAGAGAGCGGGAATATGGTATTGAGATAGAGGACCAGCCATGATCATATTGAATGGCGGAGCAGGCTCAAAGGGCCGAATGGCCAACTTCTGCTCCTATTTTTCTATGTTTCTATGAACTGCTGCCATTTCATGTTCCCCCTTAAGAGTAGAAAGTATTATCAAATTAAAATAATGCTGCAGCCCCAACACCAAGACTCAAGGTTTGAGGCCCAACAAGGACTAATTAACATGTTTGATTCTTTTTTAGTGATGCAGAGGAACTGGACGCAAAGAGAGCGCGGCCTGATGAGGATTTCAATATTGTTACGTTGGCTGAGGGGAATGTGACTGCTGTAAGTACTGGGTTTCTTGCCTGAATCCTTTAGTCTGCAAGCCTTGTAATAATTATCTGACTACATTTACAAAGCAGACTTGCCATACCTAGAGGTTCAGGAGATGTTTGAGCTGAACATTTCTTCATTTCATCTCCTCTAATTTAATATTTGACTCTTGATAACCAGAGGTGAGCTTGAGCAGAGTTTGGCATTGTCAGTAGCAGCACTTTGCTGGGGCACTGATCACTTCTTCCTCTTAGGCAGTCCCTCGGAACCGAGGATGACTTGCTTCCACACTAACAATGAGTTCAGGTGACTGATGAGTCCAATGCGGGACCTACAGTCTCTGTCGCTGTTGGGGTTGTCCATGAGGGTCCTGACATTCCAGGTCCCGAACTTCATTTTAAAGGGTGGAAGATGCCTGTACGTGAATTCTTTTAACGTGGGGTGGCCGTTACACGCCAGCTACCACACGGGCTTGACAGAGCACGGTCTTGGTCCAATGGCAAGGGGATCCAAGACGATTGGAGACCAGACTCTGCTACATTGGCCAAGTACACACACACAAACATAATGCTGCTGTCCTCCTCCCTCCTTTCCGCAGGTCCCCTCTGCCTGGGTTTCATAGGCTGCAGTGTGGTCCTCCCGACCCCGCTGCTGGTCCATGCTGCGCCACTCCTGGACCTCATCTTATCAACTTACATAGTCCTACACACACACCAGGCAGAAAGAACTACTACCCATAGACCTAGGCACATGTATTTGTACTCCGAGATCCCTCTGTTCCTCTACCCCACCTAAACTCTCACCCTCCAAGTAATAAGTGACCTCCCTACTCCTCCTACCAAAATGTAATACCTCACATTTATCTGTGCTGAACTTCATTTGTCAACTATTTGCCCATTCTGCAAGTTTATTAATGTCCTCCTGTAATTTGTTGCTGTCCTCCTCAGTATTGACTCTTCCCCCCCCCCCCCAAAAAAAATTTGGTATCATCCGCAAATTTAGAAATTGTGTTTTTGATTCCAAAGTGTAAATCGTTACTGTAAATTGTGAACAGCAGTGGTCCCAGCACTGATCCTTGTGGAACACCACTACCCACCTTCTGCCACTGTGAATAGCTACCCTTTACTCCCACTCTCTGCCCTGAAGCCAGCTAGCTATCCATTCTGCTACTTGTCCCCTGACTCCGCATTCTCTGACCTTATTCATCAGCCTATTATGGGATACCTTATCGAAGGCCTTTTGATAATCTGATCACAGCTGTATGGTGAAGCGTAGACTCAGGTTCCAGGGTGGTCCACAATGGCTGGATCCTCCCCTCCCCCTCCAATATCCTTTCAAGCCGGTTCGAAATGTCCTCACCCTGGCACCAGGTAGGCAACATACCATGTGGGACTCTCGATCCTGCTTACAAAAGATGCTGCCTGTCCCCCTAATTATAGAATCCCCTACAGCTTACCACATTACTCTTCCCTTCCTTGTCCCTTTGGACAGCCCCCTGCTCCAAGGTGCCATGGTTCGCATTCTGGCTGTCTTTCCGACAGTCTTCATCCTTAACCTCACAGGTAGCAAGTACATTGTGCCTGTCGGATAGGATCAGTTTCTGCGGATCTTTGTTCTCTAGTTCACCTGTGTTCCCCTTACTCTGTACACTATTGTGGTGTATGTGCCTTTAAGAGCCCCTGTGTACTGTAATGCCGGTAGTGGCCACTCGGGCTATATAAGCCTGTATAGTGTCTTGTATTTTTTAGTTCACCTCCAGACTTTGTTCAGTAAACACCTGTTAAACCAACTCCTGCATTCCGTGTCTCCATTAACACACGGACACAACAACTATCAGTCACACCAACCCTGTTCTGACCCTGCACCCCTCTGCAAGGTGTGACCGAGGCTTGGAGAAAACTGTCAAGCTACTCCTCCCCCTCCCTTGTGTATCGGAGTGTCTCCAACTCGCACTCCAACTGTGACTCAGGGCCGGAGAGATTCGAGGCGGAGACATTTACTGCAGACGTGTTCACTCGGGACAATCTCGCTGTCCACTAACGCCCACATACTGCAGTGCAGACACACAGCCTGCTCTGTCATATCTTAGCCTATATTTATTTATAGATAATTACTTTTTAACATGTTTTAAGGTTTTTTTTACACACTAACTTGCACTAAGCGCTAAAACACTGAACAAAATTTTAAATACTTATTGCATCAAGCTTGCACAAACCATTACAAAAAACGAGCACCTCCTTCCCCCTGTGTACTGAATTCCCACTCTAACCAAATGCTTAACTTCCAACTCTGTTTACAATGCGATCTGTTTAGCTCTGTGGCTCAGCTCTCTGTTAGCTAGATGATGACCTACTGTAATACACTCCATTTGCCCTACTTCATTTCCCAGAACCAGATCCAACACTGCTTCCTTCCTTGTTGAACTTGTTGAATTTCTTCTCCTTCCCTATGCTTAGTACTGTGTTTTCCCCAGTCTATATTAGGGTCATTAAAGTCTCCTAATATTACAATATTTTTGTTACACGTATGTATGTCAATGTCCATAGTCCTTTGAAATTTGCTAACAAATTTGCTCATCCAGCTCCTTCTCACTGTTTGCTGGGTTTTTTTTAATTTAGAGCTCCAATGTAACAGCTCTTCCTCTGTTCCTCCACTCAAGCCAACTAGATTCAGTCCTAAACCATCTAGCAAATCCTTTCTATTTAGAACTGTAACATCACCCTTAATCAATACTGCCTTGCCCCCTCCTCTTTTTCCTTCTCTATCATTCCTGAATACTTGGTAACCAGGAATATTAAGAACCCATTCCTGGCCTTGTTTGAGCCATGTATCTGATAATGCAACCACATCATAATCCCATGTGGCAATGTGTGCCTGCAGCTCACCAACCTTAGTCATTACACTACGGACAATGACATGCATACAATTTAATACCTCCTTCATCGCTTTTGCTATATTCCTCAATCTGGAACCTGCAATTTATGGGATATTTCTAATTGTACTACTGTTTGTATCTCTCTGTCCTCTGATCTCATTGCTGCTCCTTTCTGCTATTTTCTGGTTCTCCTCCCTCTGCCAAATTAGTTTAAACCCTCTCCGACAGTACTAGTTAACCTCTCAGCGAGAACATCGGTCCCGGCTTTGTTCAGGTGCAACCCGTCCATCTTGTACTGGTGCCCCTTTCCCCAGAACCAGTCCCAATACTCCAAGAATCTGAAACCCTCCCTCCTGCACCACTTCTCCAGCCACGCATTTACCTGCACTATCTTTCTGATTCTGTACTCACTACCACGTGTCACTAGGAGTAATCCTGAGATTACTACCTTTTAAGGTCCTGTTTGTTAATCATTTTCTTAGCTCCTGAAACTCTGCCTATAGGACTGCAGCACTTTTTTTCTACCTGTCATTGGTTCCAACATGGATTACAACTTTCGGCTGTATCCTTCCCCTCGCAGAATGTCCCGCATCTGCTCAGTGCTATCCTTTACCCTGGCACCAGGGAGGCAACATACCATTCGGGAATCAGGTTTGCGGTTATAAAAAGGCCAGTCTATGCCCTGAACTATAGAATCCCCTATGACTACTGCATTTCTATTTTTTCTACTGTGTGCAATCAAATCCCCTGTGGTGCTGTGGTTTTTGATTGTTGTATGATATGGGGAAAGAGCGGGTGAGTGGGACTAACTGGATTGCTCTTCAAAAGAGCTGCCGCAGACTCGATGGGTCGAATGTTCTCCCGTGCTGTACAATTCTATGAGTCGTCACCCTCCCTGGTTTTCAAAACTAAAAACAGGTTAGCGACTGCCACTGGCTTGGGGGATTCCTGCACTACCTGTGTTTTTCTCCTACCCTGTCTGGTGGTCAACCATTCCCTCACTTCCTGCACCTTCTGTAGCTGTGGGGTGACCACCTCCTGGAAAGTACGATCCAGGAAACTCTGACTCACGGATGCACTGCAGTGACTTCAGCCACTCTTCAAGCTCCGAAACTCGGAGCGTGAGCTCGAGCAACTGGCGGCACTTCCTGTCCTGGAGTACCCATAGAACAGGATACTCGTGCAATGGAACTACTCTGGCCTGTCATGGTAGTCAATCCACTGACTTCTAAATCACTGAGACCCTGACAACTAAAACATTTGACACTGAAAACAGCAATCATCACAGAATCCCCACAGTGCAGATAGAGGCCATTTCGGCCCATCGAGCCTGCACCGACACATATCCCACCCTATCCCCGTAACCCCACGTATTTAATCCCCTAACACTAAGGGTCAATTTATCATAGCCAAATCAACCTAACCCGCACATCTTTGGACTGTGGGAGGAAACCGGAGCACCCGGAGGAAACCCACGCAGACACAGGGAGAATGTGCAAACTCCACACAGACAGTCGCCCGAGGCCGGATTTGAACCCGGGTCCCTGGCGCTGTGAGGCAACAGTGCTAACCACTATGCCACCGTGCCCCACCAGTGCTAACCACCATGTCACCTCTCGACCTTCTCTCTTTCCAGTAAGAACACTACCAATTTATATAATCTCACAAAATCTCACCCCTTCACCCCCTCAATCATTCTGGTTGCTCTCTTCTGTATTGTTTTTATACTGTGGCTACTGTGTGCAGTATTCTAAGTACGGTCACACCAATGATTTATAAAAGTGCCAGGATTACCTCACTATTTCAGCTCAATATTGACCCATTAATACATCCCAACATCTGGTTTGCTTTACTCACTGCTACCGAGCATTGTTGCGATAGCTTCAATTTATTGTCAATCAGGACTGCCAGATCGCTTTCATTTTCCATGCACATTATTTCTTTCCATTAAGTAATGGATTTTTTTGTCCCCATGAGAAACATAGAAGATAGGAGCAGGAGTAGGCCCTTCGAGCCTGCTCCGCCATTCAATGAGATCATGGCTGATCATCCAAACCCTAGCACCCGGTCCCTACACCGACAGCTATCCCACCCAAGCCCTATCCCCCTAACACTAAGGGTCAATTTTTTTTATCATGGCCAATCAACCTAACCCGCACATCTTTGGACTGTGGGAGGAAACCGGAGCACCCGGAGAAAACCCACGCAAACACGGGGAGAATGTGCAAACTCCACACAGACAGTCACCCGAGGCCGGATTTGAACCCGGGTCCCTGGCGCTGTGAGGCAACAGTGCTAACCACTATGCCACCATGAAGCACTTTGCATTTCTCTACGTTGAATTTCATCTGCCACCTGTCTGCCCAATTCCCAAGTATGTTCAAATCCTCTAGTTCCTGTTCAGCTTTGCAGTCTACCATCTTCATTAGATTTGCATCATCTGCAAATTTGGCCATTTGTGCGTGTGACTCCTAGCTCCAGATCATTTATAAAGACGTTGTGGTGGGGAAACACTGTGTATGTAGATAAACCTGTATAATCCCCTTTTAACTGCTGTATTCCCCTCCCCCCGCAAGACAGTTGCAAGCTGAGAGGAATAAGGCATGTTCAGACTTGCCTGCTGCTGAGAGAAGGAAAACCAATCAGGTTCCAGCAGGTGACCAATCCGTGAGTCATCACAGGCTCGCGGGCTTTACGAATACAGCACTGTATTGTGAGAGTTGGAGTAAAGACCTATTTCTTGTAGGCCGCTGTGTTGCCTATTTCTTTACGCGGGAGACTGTAGTCTCCCACATTGGTGACCCCGAATGTCGGCGGCCGAAGCCCCCGACTCACGTAGCCCTACAGAGGCCAGCAACGACCCGACGGCAACCAGCAGCAGCCCGATGTCGGCCGGCGCCGCGTCCTTGAAGCTCCCCACCTTCTGGGAACACCAAGCACCAGCTTGGTTCGCGCACACGGAGGCCCAATTCACCCTTCACAGGGTTCAAGACGATGAAGAAAGGTACCTCCATGTAGTCTCAGCACTAGCAAGCTCCACCGCCGCCGAAGTTCTCGACCTGCTGGGGAACCCACCACAGACCAGCAAGTACTCAACCATTAAGGGCCGCTTGCTGCAGGCTTACGGCCTGTCCGGGGAGGAGAGGGCCCGTAGGCTTCTTTCACTACCAGGCCTCGGCGACTCTACCCCGACCCAGTTGATGAGCCGGATGCTTGCGCTCCTGGGCTCTGAACCGCAGTGCTTCTTGTTTCGGGCCCTTTTCCTCAGCCTGCTTCCTCAGCAGGTACAGACTGCCCTCGCGGGGTCCCCGATCACGGACTGCGTACAACTGGCAGCCGCCGTGGACAAAGTCTTCGCCGTCGCCCAACTCGGCTGTGCAGCCGCGAGGCTCCCCGACACCACCGAGTGCGCGCCGCCACGCCAGGCCGCAGAACTATGCTACTACCACGCGCGTTTCGGCCACAAGGCCCAACGCTGCAGAGCACCCTGCTCCTTCGATCAAACCAAGATGGCCGCCCGGCCCAACGCGCCAGCCCCGCGCCGCCGTCTAGGCCCGCTCGATCACACCCCCGCCGCCACGATGGCCATCGGCACTGCAGGTAAACTGCTGCACATAACCGACTCCCTTTCAGGGCGCAGATTCCTTTGCGACACCGGAGCCCAATGCAGCATAATTCCTGCCTCCCAGCTCGACATCCAGGCAGGCTGCAGCGGCCCACCCCTCGTGGCGGCAAATGGCGCAGCCATTGCTACTTTTGGAAAGCGACGGGCCGAGGTTTGTTTCAACGGCCAGCGATTTACGTGGGATTTCGTGACTGCCTCGGTGGCACATCCCTTGCTGGGCGCCGATTTTCTTTGCACCCACGGACTCCTGGTCGACGTCAGTGACAGGCGCCTGATCGACGCAGCAACTTTCGCTTCACTGGCCTGCCAGCAGAGCAACAGCCCGGCCCTCGTCGGGTCCTGCTCTGCCCTGGCGGATGACGACTACGCCCGCCTACTCGCAGATTTCCCGAGGCTCACAGAACCGACCTTCTCAGCCGCGGCAGCCAAGCATGGTGTCGAGCACCACATCGCCACTACGGGACCACCAGTGTTCGCCCGAGCCAGACGCCTGGACCCAGCCAAGATGGCGGTGGCCAAGGAAGAATTCGCCACGATGGAGAAACTGGGCATCATCCGCCGCTCGAACAGCCCCTGGTCGTCCCCCCTCCACATTGTGCCCAAGCCGGGCGGTGGCTGGCGCCCCTGCGGCGACTACAGACGGCGCGGCGACTACAGACGGCTCAACGACGCCACCACGCCCGATAGATACCCCATTCCGCACATCCAAGACTTCTCGGCACACCTAGCAGGAAAGTCCGTCTTTTCCAAGGTCGACCTGATTCGTGGCTACTATCAGGTCCCCGTCCACCACGCAGACGTCCAGAAGACAGCGGTCATCACCCCCTTCGGACTGTTCGAGTTCCTGCGCATGCCCTTCGGGCTCAAGAACGCCGCACAGGCCTTCCAACGGCTCATGGATTCCATCCTACGGGACCTGAGCTTCCTGTTCGTCTATCTGGACGATATCCTCGTGGCCAGCACCAGCAAGGCTGAGCACATCGCGCATTTGCGCTCTCTTTTCCAGCGCCTCAGCCAACACGGGCTAATCGTCAACCCGGCCAAATGCCAGTTCGGAGCAGCCCAAATTGACTTTCTCGGCCACAGAATCTCGCCAAGGGGAGCCATTCCCCTACCTTCCAAGGTGCAGGCGGTGGCGGACTTTCCCCAGCCCACCTCGGTCAAGGCGCTGCAGGAATTTTTGGGGATGGTCAATTTCTATCACCGTTTCGTGCCCAAGGCCGCCTCACTCATGCACCCCCTCTACGAAGCCACCAGGGGCAAAACGGGCAAAGAGCAACTCACCTGGTCCAGCGAGATGGCGACAGCCTTCCACCAGACCAAAAGCGCCTTGGCCAACGCCACACTACTGGCCCACCCCATCCCGGGCGCCAAGACCGCCCTCACCACGGACGCCTCGGATTACGCCGTCGGCGCTGTCCAGCAACAGTGGGTCGAAGGCGCGTGGCAGCCACTGGCATTTTTCAGCCGACAGCTGCGCAAGAACGAGCAGGCCTACAGCATGTTCGACAGAGAGCTCCTGGCCCTGTTCCTGGCAATCCGGCACTTCCGTTTCCTCCTGGAAGGCCGGCCGTTCACCGCATTCGTGGACCACAAGCCGCTCACTTTCGCCATGGCCAAAGTAACCGAACCCTGGTCCGCGCGCCAACAGCGCCAACTCAACTTCATCTCGGAGTTCACCACGGACATCCGCCACGTCGCCGGCAAGGACAATTTGGTGGCCGACTGCCTCTCAAGACCCTCGCTCCACGCAGTGTACCTGGGCGTCGACTACGCCAGCATGGCGAGAGACCAGGCCGCCGACGCGGAGATCCAGGCCCTCAGGACGTCAACCACCAGCCTCACTCTGGCCGACATCCACTTCCACGCAGCCGGCACAACCCTCCTGTGCGACGTCTCAGTCCCCTCGCCTAGGCCGGTCGTCCCATCCGCCTGGCGCAAGCGAGTTTTCGACATCATCCACGGCCTCTCACATCCAGGGATGCGTGCATCTCAGAAACTCATGTCCGCCAAGTTCGTCTGGCCTGGACGCCACAAGGATATGAGAGACTGGACCAACACATGCGTGGCGTGTCAGCGCGCTAAGGTCCAGCAGCACACCAAGGCGCCATTGGGGTGTTTCCCGGTGCCCGAGAGGCGTTTCGGCCACGTCCACGTCGAGCTGGTAGGCCCCTTGCCGCCGTCGCACGGTTTCACACACCTCACGATCGTCGACCGCACCACCAGATGGTCCGAGGCGGTTCCCCTCGCCTCCACCACCACGACCGACGTCGAGCGAGCATTCGTCTCGACATGGGTGGCGCGGTTCGGCGTGCCGACCGACATATCCTCGGACAGAGGCCCCCAGTTCACCTCCCACTTGTGGAATGCCATCACCGCCGGCCTCGGCACCAAGTTGCACAGGACAACAGCATACCACCCGCAGGCCAACGGGCTCTGCGAACGCTTTCATCGTTCCTTGAAAGCCTCCCTCCGCGCCAGCCTGGCCGACACCAGCTGGATCGACAAACTACCCTGGGTCCTCCTGGGATTGCGCACCGCGCCCAAAGAGGACCTCCGCGCCTCCGCGGCCGAGATGGTCTACGGCCAACCGCTCAGAGTACCAGGCGACTTCCTCCCCCTGACAACGGAGCCGTGGTCGGCCGCCAGACAGCTTTCCCTGCACCAGGACACGGCCCAGCAATTCCGTCCAGTGCCCACTTCGCAACACGGCCCGCAGCCGTCCTACGTGCCTCGAGACTTACGACGTGCGGAGTTCGTCTTCGTGCGCCGGGACGCGCACAGAGGCCCGCTGCAGGCACCATACACCGGCCCCTTCTCAGTATTGGAGACGGGGGACAAAGCTTTTCTTATCGACGTCGGCGGGAAGCCGGACCTTATTTCAGTAGACCGCCTCAAACCGGCGCACCTGGACCTCAGCTTCCCATTTCGTCCGGCTCTTCCCCCACGGCGGGGCAGACCTCCCGCGTTGGCGGCGGCCCCACAAGAGGACCAAGACACGCCAGAACCTTACTTCCCAGCCGCCGCCCCACCTTCGCCGGCAGCCCGTCCAGCCAGCCCACCGGCAGACCAGCCACCAGACCAGCCGACGAACCAACCGGCCGACCTCCCAGACAGCCCTCCTCACACGCCAGATGGCTACTACAGCCGCTACAGCCGTTTGGTCAAACCTCCGCAGAGACTGACTTTTACAGTTAACGAGGATTCTGGGGGGGCGTATGTGGCGTTGCCACATTGGGGAAACACTATGTGTATGTAGATAAACCTGTATAATCCCCTTTTAACTGCTGTATTCCCCTCCCCCCGCAAGACAGTTGCAAGCTGAGAGGAATAAGGCATGTTCAGACTTGCCTGCTGCTGAGAGAAGGAAAACCAATCGGGTTCCAGCAGGTGACCAATCCGTGAGTCATCACAGGCTCGCGGGCTTTACGAATACAGTACTGTATTGTGAGAGTTGGAGTAAAGACCTATTTCTTGTAGCTCGCTGTGTTGCCTATTTCTTTACGCGGGAGACTATAGTCTCCCACAACGTTTAAACAAAAGAGTCCTCAAAACAGACACATGTGACACCCCACTGGTAACATTCTCCCATGCTGATGACATTCTCTGTACCACTGCCCTCTGGGTTCCTCCGTCAGCCAATTACATATCCATTGCAAAATATTTCCACTGATTCCAACATTTTTTTTATACCAGCCTTTCCAGAGGAACTGAAATCCAAGTACACCATGCCCACTGCCTCACCCCTATCACACTCCTTCGTCACACCCTCAAAGAAAACCAGTCAGTTAGATTGACAAGACCTCCCCTTCATGAACCCATATTTGCAATCTTTTTTGATTTTATTTCTGTCCAGATGCTCCATGATCTTTAATAAGGGTTTCCGTAACTTGACCAACAATGGACGTATAACTCACTGGTCTGTAGTTTCCTTTTTAAAAACCAGGAGTAATATCTGCCTCTCTCCAGTCCCCAGGCACTTCTCCAGTATTCAGGGATTTCTGGAAGATTGGTGCCCAAGGTCCTGCAATTTCCTCCCTTATTTCTTTAATCCTCAGATCATCTTATCTGACTCCTGAGAAACAGACAAATTCCGTTCTTGTTTCATTAGATTCTAGGATTATTACCATATTGGGGACTGAATTCTGAATTCCATCCATTCTTCCCTGAAAACTGTAAATCAGTGGCTTTGGAACAGCTTTGCAACCTAGAACTCTTCAGTCATGAAAGGAAACATCCCAATAGGGTCTCTTATAGAACTGTATGAGGTCCTAAACAGGATTGAGAAAGTTAATATGAGCAGCATGGTGAGAACACAGGACCAGGGTTGTGAAGAGCAAGTTCAGGACTGATGACTGAACCATTTCTTTACACGACGGTGATCAACAGCTACAACCGGGTGTCCAGGAAACTGAACTCATTTAAGGGACAATTGGTGCTGTAATGTGAAGGCAATGGGATTTGAGTTCTAGAACCTAAGAATTAGGAGCAGGAGTAGGCCATACAGCCCCTCGAGCCTGCTCCGCTATTCAGTAAGATCATGGCTGATCTTCCACTTCAATTCCACTTTCCTGCCCTATCCCAAGATCTCTTGATTCTGTTTGTGATCAGAGGGACCTTGGAGTGCAAGTCCACAGATTCTTGAGGGTTGCAGGACAGGTAGATAAGGTGGTTAAGAAGGCATGCAGGATACTTGCCTTGATTGGACAAGATGGCTGCTGGGCTGGCAGCTCCTTTCTGAGTTGCTCTTCTCTTCAACTGTATCCATGGTCATCTATTGCAATCCTTTGCCCTTTCTTCCCATAATCTCCTCTCTTTAATTACTTAAGACACCCTGCCTCTGATAGTGAAGGCAATTCAGCCCAAACTACAAGTTTAAAGTTCCCCCTGCAGAGTCCACTGCCATCCCCGGCGTGTCTTTGTTCTCACTGAGCTCTTTCAACTGCTGGAACTTGCCGTCTATCACTGGATTTCTCGCGGACAGGACCTCGGTGATGACACGGTTTGACTCGGTGGAGCGGCGCAGCTTTGTTTTTCAGTCGCTTCAAGTCTTAAGCTGCGGAAATCTTTTGTCAAATTAGTTTCCAATGATCTGGACTTCTCAGGACATCTCGACTATATTTCTGCTTTGAACTACATTGGGTTACACTACGTTTCTGCACAGTTGCTGTGTCTCTAACTCTGAAAAGGTATTAAGATTTTTACCTTTAAACTTCCTGCTGAACTGGTTCTCCTGGTTTTTCAGCTCTGCTGGTTTGTAGGTAGCAGCTCCGCTTGCTGTCCGGTGACTCTTTTACCAGTTTTACGCTTTGCTGGTCACTGCTTTATGGTTTTAATTTTTCTCCGCCACTTCGATCTACGGTGACCTCCAACTTGCGGCGATTTCGCCATCGTCTTTCTGCACCGCTACCGACTCTCATTCTACAGCAACAGCCCCCATCCTCGAACTCTCCACCCTTCAAATAGCTTCTGGACTTCACTCGCCTGCTTTGGACAGCAGTTCGTCGATGCCCCGGACCGGCCCCATCCTGCTTACGTTGGCTTGTCCTTCCATGGGACCTCTGACTTTGACCTTGGTCTCCCTACCATTATCCCCAACCTATCCTCTGCTACCAGGAAATATGTATTCCATTAATTATTACATTTAAACAGGCCTATGTAACCTGAGTTTTTCCCGTGTCCATTCGCATGCGCACTTTGGCTGCCGCTCCGTACCCGAGCCATTATACTTTTTCCCCCTATTTTCCTTTTCTCTCTCTATCCCTCCCTGAAAGCACTCTCCTGTCGTCATGCCTCCTTTCATCTCTCCTCTCTGATACTCAGCCCTCCCAAATCCCTACCCCAATCCTTCATTACTCTTCAACCTTCCTACTCTCCTGCCATCATCCCAGGCTTCGCTCCCTCGTAGATAAGTCCACAGCTTCCCTCTTGGCATCCTGCGAAGGGCCCATCGAGGCACTCGTCGCTACCGCCTTACGAGCAGCAACCCCAACTGTCCCATCCTACTCTCTCGCCAACCTTCCCGCCTAGCGCGCCCACTGGGGGCAAATCTTGCCAATCTCCTCCCCATCCAACTCATCCCCCCAACACTGACCCTGTGGATGCTGGCAATGGGGCAACCACCACCGACCCTCTCCGCATATCCCTCCAGAATGTCCGTTCACTTGCGAACAAGGCCCTTGCCATCCATGAGCTTATCGTGGATAACTGCATCGATATCATGGCCCTGACGGTAACTTGGTTGAGGGGTGATGACACCTTACCCTTAAATGAAGCCTCCCCACCTGGCTATACCTTCCACCATTTGCCCTGCTCAGACCGCCGTGGTGGTGGTGTGGCTCTCATCACCAAATCACACCTTGGTCTGTCCCCCTATTCCTCCGGCAATTTCTCCTCCCTTGAGCATCTCACCTTATTCCATCCCTCTCACCTCATTTCAAATTCTTGTTCTCTACCGCCCACCCAAGTACCATAAAAAATGTTGTTACTGAGATATCTTCAATGTTCTCTTCCCTCGGCACCGAACGACTTCTCATCCTTGGTGATTTCAACCTCCATCTCAATTCATCATGCTCTCTCTTTCCTGAGTTCACTAGTCTCCTATCCTCCCTTAATCTCTCCCTCCATATAAACTCCCCAACCCATATTCACGGCCACCCCTCGACCTTGCCATTTCTCATGGCCTCGCTACTCCCATCGTGTCAATTGCAGATAAGGCCATCTCTGAACATTTCCTCGTTTCGCTCTCCCCCCCACAACATCATATTGCCACACAGCTAATTGTGTTTGTAGCTCACCAACCTTATTCACCACACTTTGTGTGTTTACGTACATGCATTCTAAACCCATTTTTGAATTTTTCGTCGTCTTTCTTAACCTGTTCCTATCTAATATGGTACTACTTTCTTCTCTAGTACTATCCAACACACTCACTCTTTTATGCACCTTATTCCTCTTTAAAACTCCTATATGCTGGTGCCCAACCCCCTGCCAAGTTAGATCAACCCCTCCCCAACAGCACTAACAAACCTCCCCACGAGAATATTGGTCCTGGCTCTGTTGAGGTGTAACCCGTCCGGCTTGTACAGGTCCCACCTTCCCCAGAAACAGTCCCAATGCCTAGGAATCTAAAGCCCTCCCTCCTGCACCATCTCTTCAGCCACGCATTCATCTGTTCTATCCTCCTATTCCTGTACTCAGTAGCCCGTGGCACCGGGAGTAATCTGGAGATTACTACCTTTGAGGTCCTGCTTTTTAATCGCTCTCCTAGCTCCCTAAATTCTGCCTGCAGGACCTCATCCCTCTTTCTGCCTACGTCATTGGTACCGATATGGACAACAACCTCTGGCTGTTCACCCTCCCCCCTCAGAGTGTCCTGCAGCCGCTCAGTGACATCCTTGACCCTGGCACCAGGGAGGTAACATACCATCCTGGAGTCACGTCTACGCTGCAGAAACGCCTGTCTGATCCCCTAACTATCGGATCCCCGACCACGATTGCTCTTCCACTCTTTCATCCCCCCCCCCCACCCCCTGTGCAGCTGAGCCACCCGTGGTGCTATGGAGTTGACTCTGGCTGCACTCCCCAGAGGAACCATCGCCCTCACCAGTACTCAGAACAGAATACTGGTTGGAGAGCTCGATGCACTCCGGGGACGGGGACTCCTGCACTACCTGGTGGTCCTCTTCTGTCTGGCGGTTACCCATTCCCTCTCTGTCTGCATACTCTTAAGCTGCGGGGTGACCACCTCTAGAAACGTGCTATCCACGGAACTCTCAGCCTCGCGGATGCACCACAGTGACTCCAGCCGCCGCTCAAGCTCCAAAACCGGAGCTCGAGTTGCTGTAGCTGGCGACACTTGCCACACATGTGGTCGTCCAGGCTACGCAAAGCGCCCAGGACTTCCCCCATGGCACAGGATGTGCACGGCACAGGATGTGCATGCCACAGGACTGAGCTGCCCTGCCATGCCTCTATTTAATAGATTAAGAACTAACCCAGCAGAAATAAACTTAAAACTTAACAAAAAACACTCCCCAGCTACTCACCAATCAGCTCCTTCCCTTCTGCCGATATCACTTTTTTTACTCTGATGTCACTTTTTCAAAAACTGCTTCTGTTGAGTTGCTGCAGCTCCTTTTTACTGCTCCATTCTCGCTGTACTCCGTCCAGGTCCACTCCTTCCGTTCTCGGGCCTGCTCCGTTCCCGCTGTGCTCCCTCCAGGTCCACTCCTTCCGGTCTCAGGCCTGCTCCACTCTCGCTGTGCTCCCTCCAGGTCCACTCCTTCCGTTCTCGGGCCTGCTCCGTTCTCGCTGTGCTCCCTCCAGGTCCGCTCCTTCCGGTCTCAGGCCTGCTCCATTCTCGCTGTGCTCCCTCCAGGTCCGCTCCTTCCGTTCTCGGGCCTGCTCCATTCTCGCTGTGCCCCCTCCAGGTCCACTCCTTCCAGTCTCAGGCCTGCTCCGTTCTCGCTGTGCTCCCTCCAGGTCCACTCCTTCCGGTCTCAGGCCTGCTCCACTCTCGCTGTGCTCCCTCCAGGTCCACTCCTTCTGGTCTCAGGCCTGCTCCGTTCTCGCTGTGCTCCCTCCAGGTCCGCTCCTTCCGGTCTCAGGCCTGCTCCGCTCCCGCTGTGCTCCCTCCAGGTCCACTCCTTCTGGTCTCAGGCCTGCTCCGTTCTCGCTGTGCTCCCTCCAGGTCCGCTCCTTCCGGTCTCAGGCCTGCTCCGCAGTCCACTCCTTCCGGTCTCAGGCCTGCTCCCTCCAGGTCCACTCCTTCCGGTCTCAGGCCTGCTCCGTTCTCGCTGTGCTCCCTCCAGGTCCGCTCCTTCCGTTCTCGGGCCTGCTCCATTCTCGCTGTGCTCCCTCCAGGTCCGCTCCTTCCGGTCTCAGGCCTGCTCCGCTCTCGCTGTGCTCCCTCCAGGTCCGCTCCTTCTGGTCTCAGGCCTGCTCCGCTCTCGCTGTCCTCCTTCCGGTCTTGGGCCTGCTCCACTCTCACTGTCCTCCCTCCAGGTCCACTCCTTCTGGTCTCAGGCCTGCTCCGTTCTCGCTGTCCTCCTTCCGGTCTTGGGCCTGCTCCACTCTCACTGTCCTCCCTCCAGGTCCACTCCTTCTGGTCTCAGGCCTGCTCTGTTCTCGCTGTGCTCCCTCCAGGTCCACTCCTTCTGGTCTCAGGCCTGCTCCACTCTCACTGTCCTCCCTCCAGGTCCACTCCTTCTGGTCTCAGGCCTGCTCCACTCTCGCTGTGCTCCCTCCAGGTCTGCTCCTTCCGTTCTTGGGCCTGCTCCGTTCTCACTGTGCTCCCTCCAGGTCCGCTCCTTCCGTTCTTGGGCCTGCTCCACTCTCACTGTGCTCCGTCCAGGTCCGCTCCTTCCGGTCTCGGGCCTGCTCCGTTCTCACTGTGCTCCCTCCAGGTCCGCTCCTTCCGTTCTTGGGCCTGCTCCACTCTCACTGTGCTCCCTCCAGGTCCGCTCCTTCCGTTCTTGGGCCTGCTCCGTTCTCACTGTCCTCCCTCCAGGTCTGCTCCTTCCGGTCTCGGGCTCCTGCCGCTTGGGACTGCTCTGCTCTCACCATGCTCCCTCCAGGTGCGCTCCTCTCGGTCTCTCAACTCATAGAATCATAGAGGTTTACTGCGCAGAAGGTCGTCATTCAGCCCATCATGTCTGTGCCAGCCGATAGTTATCCAGACTAATCCCACTTCATATGTTTTATAAATATATTAAGAGTGAGGGGATAACCAAAGAAAGGGTAGGGCCTATTCGAGATCATGAGGGTAATGTGTGTGTGGAGGCGGGAGACGTCGGTAGGGTTCTTAATGAATACTCTGTGTCTGTTTTCACAAAGGAGAGGGGCGAAGCAGACATTGCTATCCGGGGGGAGGAGTGTGAAATATTAGATGAATTACACATAGTGAGAGAGGAAGTATTAAGGGGTTTAACAGCTTTAAAAGTGGATAAATCCCCAGGCCCGGTTGAAATGTATTCCAGGCTGTTAAGCGAAGCAAAAGAGGAAATAGCAGAGGCCCTGACCATCATTTTTCAATCCTCTCTGGCTTCAGGTGTGGTGCCGGAGGACTGGAGGACTGCTAATGTGGTAACGTTGTTTAAAAAGGGAGAAAAGGATAGACTGAGTAATTACAGGCCAGTCAGCCTAACCTCGGTGGTGGGAAAATTGTTGGAAAGAATTCTGAAGGACAGGATAAATCTTCATTTAGAAAGACACGGATTAATCAAGGATGGTCAGTACAGATTTGTTAAGGGAAGGTCGTGTCTGACAAACTTGATTGAATTTTTTGAGGAGGTACCAAGTAGGATGAGGTTAGTGCGTTTGATGTGTATATGGACTTTAGCAAGGCTTTTGATAAGGTTCCACATGGCAGACTGGTCACGAAGTTAATAGCCCATGGGATCCAGGGCAAAGTGTCGAGTTGGATTCAAAACTGGCTCGGAGCCAGGAAGCAGAGGGTAATGGTTGATGGGTGTTTTTGTGACTGGAAGGTTGTTTCCAGTGGGGTTCTGCAGGGCTCAGTACTAGGTCCCTTGCTTTTTGTGGTATATATCAATGATCTAGACTTTAATATAGGGGGTATGATTAAGAAGTTTGCAGATGATACTAAAATCGGCCGTGTGGTTGATACTGAAGAAGGAAGCTGTAGACTGCAGGAAGATATCAATAAATTGGTCAGGTGGGCAGAACAGTGGCAAATGGAATTCAATCTGGAGAAGTGTGAGGTAATGCATTTGGGGAGGGCTAACAAGGAAAGGGAATACACATTAAATGGTAGGACACCGAGTAGTGTAAAGGAACAAAGGGACCTTGGAGTACGTGTCCACAGATCCCTGAAGGTAGCAGGCCAGGTAGATAAGGTGGTTAAAAGGCATGCGGAATGCTTGCCTTTATTAGCCATGGCATAGAATACAAGAGCAGGGGGGTTATGCTTCAACTGTATAAAACACTAAAATAACAACAGAAAACGCTGGAGAAACTCAGCAGGCCAGGAAGCATCTGTGGAGAGAGAAACAGAGTTAACGTTTCAGGTCTGGGACCCTTCATCAGAACTGGAAAAAGCTGGATATGTAACAGATCTTCAGCAGGTGCAGAGACAGGAGGGAAGGAAGGAATTGAAGGAACATACTGTGCTTTTGTAAGTGACAGTCGCTGTACACCAGTCGCTGAAGGTAAGCATGCAGGTGCAGCAGGCGGTTAAGAAGGCAAATGGTATGTTGGCCTTCGTAGCGAGAGGATTCGAGTACAGGAGCAAGGATGTCTTGCTGCAGTTGTACAGGGCCTTGGTGAGACCACACCTTGAGTATTGTGTGCAGTTTTGGTTGCCTTATCTGAGGAAGGATGTTCTTGCCATGGAGAGAGTGCAGCGAAGATTCACCAGACTGATACCTGGGATGGCAGGAATGACGTATGAGGAGAGATTGGGTCGATTGGACTTATACTCGCTGGAGTTTATAAGAATGAGAGGGGATCTCATTGAAACTTATAAAATTCTAACAGGACTAGACAGACTAGATGCTGGAAGGATGTTCCCAATGGTCGGGGAGTCCAGAACCAGGGGTCACAGTCTAAAGATAAGGGGTAAGCCATTTAGGACTGAGATGAGGAGGAATTTCTTCACCCAGAGAGTGGTGAACCTGTGGAATTCTCTACCACAGAAGGCAGTTGAGGCCAATTCATTAAATATATTCAAGAAGGAGTTAAATATATTTCTTAAGGCTAAAGGGATCAAGGGGTATGGGGAGGATTAATTAGCAATCTTGTTGTACGAGGCCCCTTGGGTCTGAGCGATCATAATATGATCGAATTCTTCATTAAGATGGAGAATGAAGTAGTTGACTCAGAGACGAGGGTCCTCAATTTAAATAAAGGAAACTACGATGGTCTGAGGAGCAAGTTGGGTAGGATTGATTGGGGAATGGCACTCAAAGGGTTGATGGTGGATAGGCAATGGCAAACATTCAAAGACCGAATGGATGAGCTACAGAATTTGTTCATCCCAGTTTGGCATAAAAATAAAACAAAAAAGGTGACTCAACCGTGGCTAACAAGGGAAATTAGGGATAGCACAAGATCCAAGGAGACGACATATAAATTGGCCAGAAAAAGCAATAATCCTGAGGATTGGGAGCAGTTTAGGATTCAACAAAGGAGGACAAAGGGATTAATTAAGAAAGGGAAAATAGAATATGAGGGTAAACATAGAAACATAGAAACATAGAAGATAGGAGCAGGAGTAGGCCATTCGGCCCTTCAAGCCTGCTCCGCCATTCAACGAGATCATGGCTGATCATCCAAACCCTAGCACCCGGTCCCTACACCGACAGCCATCCCACCCAAGCCCTATCCCCGTAACCCCACGTATTTAATCCCCCCTAACACTAAGGGCCAATTTTTTTATCATGGCCAATCAACCTAACCCGCACATCTTTGGACTGCTAGCTAGCAGGGAACATAAAAACTGACTGTAAAAGCTTTTATAGATATGTGAAGAGAAAAAGATTGGTGAAGTCAAGCGTAGGTCCCTTACAGTCAGAATCAGGGGAATTTATAATGGGAAACAAAGAAATGGCAGACCAACTAAATTCATACTTTGGTTCTGTCTTCACAAAGGAGGACACAAATAACCTCCCAGAGATGCCGGGGAACATAGGGTCTGATGAAAGGGTGGAACTGAAAGAAATCAGTATTTGTAGGGAAATGGTGTTAGGAAAATTGATGGGACTAAAGGCCGATAAATCCCCAGGGCCTGATAATCTACATCCCAGGGTACTTAAGGAAGTGGCCCTAGAAATAGTAGATGCATTGCTGGTCATCTTCCAGAACTCGATAGACTCTGGAACAGTACCCATGGATTGGAGGGTAGCTAATGTTACCCCACTATTCAAAAAAGGTGGTCGAGAAAAAGCGGGGAATTATAGACCGGTAAGCCTGACATCGGTAGTGGGGAAAATGCTAGAATCTATTATAAAAG
The DNA here is from genome assembly GCF_052327205.1 of Somniosus microcephalus. Taxonomy (NCBI): domain Eukaryota; kingdom Metazoa; phylum Chordata; class Chondrichthyes; order Squaliformes; family Somniosidae; genus Somniosus; species Somniosus microcephalus. The sequence goes on along the minus strand of NC_140990.1, from coordinate 345,128,763 downwards.
ATGTAATAACAGAGCACTTGGTAAGCAGCGACAGGATCGGACAAAGTCAACATGGATTTACAAAAGGTAAATCATGCTTGACTAATCTACTGGAATTTTTTGAGGATGTAACTGGTAAAATAGATATGGGAGAACCAGTGGATGTGGTGTATTTGGACTTTCAGAAGGCTTTCGATAAGGTCCCACATAAGAGATTAGCGTGCAAAATTAAGGCACATGGGATTGGGGGCAAGGTGTTGACTTGGATAGAGAACTGGTTGGCGGGCAAAGAGTTGGAATAAACGGGTCGTTTTCCGAGTGGCAGGCAGTGACTAGTGGGGTACCGCAAGGATCGGCCCTAGGACCCCAGCTGTTCACAATATATATTAATGATCTGGACGAGGGAATTGGATGTAATATCTCCAAATTTGCAGATGACACAAAGCTGGGTGGGAGGGTAAGCTGTGAGGAGGATGTCGTGAAACTCCAGTACGATTTGGACAGATTGGGTGATTGGGCAGAAACATGGCAAATGCACTATAATGTGGATAAATGTGAGGTTATCCACTTTGGTGGCAAAAACAGGAAGGCAGATTATTATTTGAATGGCAATAGATTGGGAGAAGGGGAAGTGCAAAGAGACCTGGGTGTTCTTGTGCACCAGTCGCTGAAGGTAAGCATGCAGGTGCAGCAGGCGGTTAAGAAGGCAAATGGTATGTTGGCCTTCGTAGCAAGAGGGTTCGAGTGCAGGAACAAGGATGTCTTGCTACAGTTGTACAGGGCCTTGGTGAGACCACACCTTGAGTATTGTGTGCAGTTTTGGTCGCCTTACCTGAGGAAGGATGTTCTTGCCATGGAAGGAGTGCAGCGAAGATTCACCAGGCTGATACCTGGGATGGCAGGAATGACGTATGAGGAGAGATTGTGTCGATTGGGCTTATACTCACTGGAGTTTAGAAGATTGAGAGGGGATCTCATCAAAACTTATAAAATTCTGTCAGGCCTGGACAGACTAGATGCAGGAAGGATGTTTATGGTGGCCGGGGAGTCCAGAACCAGGGATCATAGTCTAAGGATAAGGGGTAAGCCATTTAGGACTGAAATGAGGAGGAATTTCTTCACCCAGAGAGTGGTGAACCTGTGGAATTCTCTGCCACAGAGGGCGGTGGAGGCCAGTTCATTAAATATATTCAAAAAAGAGTTGGATATATTTCTTAAGGCTGAAGGGATCAAGGGATATGGGGAGAAGGCAGGGACAGGGTACTGAATTTGGATGATCAGCCATGATCTCATTGAATGGCGGAGCAGGCTCGAAGGGCCGAATGGCCTACTCCTGCTCCTATCTTCTATGTTTCTATGTAAGTGTTGCAAATGGGAATGGCAAAATCATACAGCATGAAAAATGGGGGCAGGGGTTATAGTTTGAAATTGTTGAACTCGGTATTCAGTCCGGCAGGCTGTAAAGTGCCTAATCAAAAGATGAGGTGCTGTTCCTCGAGCTTACGTTGAGCTACATTGGAACAATGTAATAGGCCGAGGACAGAGAGATCAGAGTGGGAGTGAAGCGGTGAATTAAAGTGACAGGCGACCGGAAGCTCAGGGTCACCCTTACGGACTGAACGGAGGTGTTCCGCAAAGCAGTCACCCAATCTGCGTTTGGTCTCCCCAATGTAGAGGAGACCACATCGTGAGCAGCAAATACAGTATACTAAATTGCAAGAAGTACAAGTAAATCGCTGTTTCGCCTGGAAGGCCTGTTTGGGGCCCTGGACAGTGGGAAGGGAGGAGGTAAAAGGGCATGTGTTGCATCTCCTGTGCTTGCACGGGAAGGTGCCGGGCGAAGGGGAAGGGCTGTTGGGGGTGATTGAGGAGTGGACCAGGGTGTCGCGGAGGGAGCAGTTCCTTCGGAATGCTGAAAGGGGAGTTGAGGGGAAGATGTGTTTGGTGGTGGGATCACGTTGGAGGTGGCGGAAATGGCAGAGGATGATCCGTTGAATGTGGAGGCTGGTGGGGTGAAAGGTGAGGACAAGGGGAATCCTATCATGGTTCTGGGAGGGAGGGGAAGAGGTGAGAGCAGAAGTGCGGGAAATAGAACGGACACGGTCAAGGGCCGTGTCAACCACAGTAGAGGGGAATCCTCGGTTGAGGAAAAAGGAAGCCATGTCAGAAGCACTGGTATGGAAGGTGGCATCATCCGAACAGACGCGGCGGAGACGGAGAAACTGGGAGAATGGAATAGAGTCCTTACAGGAAGCGGGGTGGGAGGAAGTGTAGTTCAGGTATAAAACACTAGTTAGGCCTCAAAAAATTCAACCAAATTAGTCAGATACAACCTTCCCTCAACAAATCCATGCTGAATGTCCTTGATTAATCCGCTTTAAAAAAAATTTAAAAAATTCTGCCAACCAGAAAATGACCCATTTATTCACACTCTGTTTTATGTCCGGTAACCAATACTCTGCTAGAGGGGACCAAATGTAATATATCCAAGTTTGCTGATGATACAAAGTTCGGTGGGAATGTAAGTTGTGAGGAGGATGCAAGGAGGCTTCAAGGGGATATAGACAGGCTAAGTGAGTGGGCAAGAACATGGCAAATGGAATATAATGTGGAGAAATGTGAAGTTATCCACTTTGGTAGAAAAAATAGAAAAGCAGAGTATTTTTTAAATGGTGAGAGATTGGGAAATGTTGGTTTTCAGAGGGACCTGGGTGTCCTTGTACACGAATCACTGAAAGTTAACATGCAGGTACAGCAAGCAATTAAGAAAGCAAATGGTATGTTGGCCTTTATTACAAGAGGATTTGAGTATAAGAGTAAAGAAGTTTAACTGCAATTATTTCGTGCCCTGATGAGACCACACCTGGAGTATTGTGGACAGTTTTGGTCTTGCCTAAGGAAGGATATACTTGCCATTGAGGGAGTGCAACAGAGGTTCACCAGATTGGTTCCTGGGATGGGAGACTGTCCTGTGAGGAGAGATTTGAGCAGACTGGACCTATATTCTCTAGAGTTTAGAAGAATGAGAGGTGATCTCATTGAAACATACAAAATTATTCCAGGGCTTGACAGGGCAGTTGCAAGGAGGATGTTTCCCCTGACTGGGGAATCTAGAACCAGGGGTCACAGTCTCAGAATAAGGAGTTGCCCATTTAGGACTGAGATGTGGAGAAATGTCTTCACTCAGAGGGTGGTGAATCTTTGGAATTCTCTACCCCAGAGGGCTGTGGAGGCTCAGTCATTGGGTATATTCGTGACAGAGAGTGCTAGATTTTGGAATATCAAGGGATATTGGGATAGTGCAGGAAAGTGAAAATGAGGTAGAAGATTAGCCATGATCTTATTGAATGGCAGAGCAGACGCGAAGGGCCAATTTTTTTTTTATTCGTTCATGGGATGTGGGCGTCGCTGGCAAGACCAGCATTTATTGCCCATCCCTAGTTGCCCTTGAGAAGGTGGTGGTGAGTCGCCGCCTTGAACCGCTGCAGCCAGTGTAGTGAAGGTACTCCCACAGTGCTGTTAGGGAGAGAGTTCCAGGATTTTGACCCAGCGACGATGAAGGAACAGCGATATACTTCCAAGCCAGGATGGCGTGACTTGGAGGATGACTTGGAAATGGTAGAGTTCCCATCCGCCTGCTGCCCTTGTCCTTCTAGGTGGTAGAGGTCGCAGGTTTGGGAGGTGCTGCCGAAGATGCCTTGGCGAGTTGCTGCAGTGCATCTTGTAGATGGTACACACTGCAGCCACGGTGTGCCGCTGGTGAAGGGAGTGAATGTTTAAGGTGGTGGATGGGGTGCCAATCAAGCGGGCTGCTTTGTCTTGGATGGTGTCGAGTTTCTTGAGCGTTGTTGGAGCTGCACTCATCCAGGCAAGTGGAAAGTATTGGAAGCATAGAAGATAGGAGTAGGCCATTCGGCCCCTCGAGCCAGTTCTGCCATTTAATGAGATCATGGCTGATCATCCAAATTCCTGTCCCTGCTTTCTCCCCACATCCCTTGATCCCCTTAGCCTTAAGAAATATATCTAACTCCTTCTTGAATATATTTAATGAATTGGCCTCAACTGCCTTCTGTGGTAGAGAATTCCACAGGTTCACCACTCTCTGGGTGAAGAAATTCCTCCTCATCTCAGTCTTAAATGGCTTACCCCTTATCCTTAGACTGTGATCCCTGGTTCTGGACTCCGCCACCATCAGGAACATCCCTCATGCATCTAGTCTGTCTAGTCCTGTTAGAATTTTGTAAGTTTCAATGAGATCCCCTCTCATTCTTCTAAACTCTAGCGAATATAAGAACATAAGAAATAGGAGCAGGAGTAGGCCAATCGGCCCCTCGAGCCTGCTCCGCCATTCAATAAGATCATGGCTGATCTGATCCTAACCGCCAAACCACTATCACAGAACCATCTCCTGAATCTAACAGAATTAGACACACGAAATAGGAGCAGGATCAGGCTATACGGCCCCTGGGCCCGCTCCACTACCCACAGGGCCATGACCGATCCGAACCTAGACTCGTCCAAATTCCTGCCTGCTCCCCGTAACCCTTAATTCCCTTTACTTCTAGGAAACTGTCTATTTCTGTTTTAAATTTATGTAATGATGTAGCTTCTACAGCTTTTTGGGGCAGCATATTCCATGGACCTACCACCCTCTGAGTGAAGTAGTTCCTCCTCATCTCAGTTTTGAAAGAGCAGCCCCTTATTCTAAGACTATGCCCCCTAGTTCTAGTTTCACCCATCACCGGGAACATCTTCCCTGCATCCACCCGATCCAACCCCTTCACAATCTTATATGTTTCAATAAGATCGCCTCTCATTCTTCTGAACTCCAATGAGTAGTGTCCCAATCTACTCAACCTCTCCTCATATGTCCATCCCCTCATCCCCGGGATTAACCGAGTGAACCTTCTTTGTACTGACTCGAGAGCAAGTATGTCCTTTCTTAAGTATGGACACCAAAACTGTACGCAGTATTCCAGGTGCGGTCTCTCCAATACCTTGTACAACTGAAGCAATACCTCCCTATTTTTATATTCTATCCCCCTAGCAATGAAAGCCAACATTCCATTGGCCTTCTTAATCACTTGCTGCACCTGCATACTAACCTTTTGAGTTTCGTGCACCAGGACCCCCAGATCCCTTTGTACTTCAGTAATTTCCAGTTTCTTGCCATTAAGATAATAGCTTGCTCTACGATTTTTCCTGCCAAAGTGCATAACCTCACACTTTCCAGTATTGTATTCCATCTGCCAAATCTCTGCCCACTTACTTAGCCTGTCTATGTCCCCTTGAAGGTTTTTTATGTCCTCCTCACTCACTACTTTCCCCCCCATCTTAGTATCATCTGCAAACTTTGATATGTTACACTCGGTCCCCTCCTCCAAATCGTTAATATAGATTGTAAAGAGTTGGGGACCCAGCACTGACCCTTGCGGAACACCACTAGTTACTGATTGCCAGTCTGAGAATGAACCATTTATCCCAACTCTCTGCCTTCTGTTAGATAGCCAATCCTCTATCCATGCCAGAATATTACCCCCAATCCCGTGATTTTTTATCTTAAGCAATAATCTTTTGTGTGGCACCTTGCCAAATGCCTTTTGGAAGTCTAAATACACTACGTCCACTGGTTCCCCTTTATCCACCCTATATGTTACTTCCTCAAAGAACTCCAGCAAATTTGTCAAACATGACTTCCCCTTCATAAAACCATGCTGACTTTGTCCTATTAAATTATGATTATCCAAATGTCCTGTTACTGTCTCCTTAATAATGGACTCCAAAATGTTACCTACTACAGATGTTAGGCTAACCGGTCTATAGTTTCCAGCCTTCTGTCTACTGCCCTTTTTAAATAAGGGTGTTACATTAGCAGTTTTCCAGTCTGCCGGGACCATTGCCGAGTCCAGGGAGTTTTGGAAAATTATTACCAATGCATCCACAATCCCTACCGCCACTTCCCTCAAGACCCTAGGATGTAAGCCATCAGGTCCAGGTGATTTATCCGCCTTGAGTCCCATTATTTTACCAAGTACCACTTCCTTAGTGATTTTGATCGTGTTTAGCTCCTCCCCCCCCTTTAGCCCCCTGTTTGTCCAGTGTTGGGATATTCTTAGTGTCTTCTACTGTAAAGACTGATGTAAAATATTCATTCAGTGTTTTTGCCATCTCCATATTTCCCACCATTAATTTCCCGGTCTCATCCTCTAAGGGACCAACATTTACTTTAGCCACCCTTTTTCTTTTTATATAACTATAAAAACTCTTACTATCTGTTTTTATATTTTTTGCTAATTTACTTTCATAATCTATCTTCCCTTTCTTAATCAATCTTTTTGTTATTTTTTGCTGTCTTTTAAAGTTTTCCCAATCCTCTATCCTCCCACTAGATTTGGCTACCTTATATGCCCTTGTTTTTAGTCGAATACTATCCTTAATTTCTTTACTTAGCCACGGATGGCTGTCTTTTCTTTTACACCCTTTTCTTCTCGGAATATATATTTTTTGGAAGTTGTAAAATAACTCCTTAAATGTACACCACTAATCATGTATCGTCTTGTTGAGATACCGCGGCAAACTTGGGAGTTGAGACAGAGCTATTGAAAACACAGCTTCTTTATTCTGACCACATGGCAAAACAGGAACTAGAAAAGCCCGCGCATCCACTTAAATACTTCCCAGACAGGAAGTGCTCCCGGCAGCCTGTCCCTGCGGGAAACAAGTTGCTGGAGGAAAGGGCCCCCGGCTGGGGGCTTCTGCTTAGACTGTCTGTGCCGCCGTGAGCGGATTATGTCCAGTGGTGGCGTGTCGCCACAGAGCTCCCCTCAGAATCCGCTTAGGAGGAGTGGACGAGTCGTGACGGTGGTCTAATGGTTCTGCCGCAGCGGCTCTGAGTGGTCGCCAGTCTGGTTGGTTGGGTCGGGCGGTTCGCCGCCGGCTGTGCTGGCTTGCCGGGGGGACGGCCTCTGGCTGGAGGCTGGGCCACGGGGACCTGTTCCCCTGGTTCTGTGTGTGCTGGTTTGAGCCGGTCGATGGAGACTGTCTTGACCCTGTCGCCGTGTCGCAGCTTGAATACCTTGTCCCCGGTTTGTAGTACCTCGTACGGACCGTCGTACAGGGGTCGCAGGGGCCCGCGGTGCGCGTCGTGTCGCACGAAGACGAAGCGCGCCTGCTGTAAATTTGGCGGGATGTGAGGTGCGAGTTCGCCGTGTCGGTTGACCGGAAGTGGGGCGAACTGCTGAGCGGAAGAGAAAGAGTCGAGCCGCTGCTGTTCGGCCGACCAAGGCTTGGTAGGCTCCGGAAGGAATTCGCCTGGGACGCGCAGCGGTTGTCCGTAGACTAACTCCGCTGCCGAGGACTGGAGGTCTTCCTTGACCGCGGTGCGTAGGCCGAGTAGCACCCACGGTAGGCGGTCAGTCCAGGTACTGTCCTGCAGGCCGGCGCGGAGTGAGGCCTTGAGTGACCTGTGGAAGCGTTCACAAAGTCCGTTGGCCTGCGGGTGGTACGCCGTGGTGCGGTGGAGCATCACCCCGAGGTTGCGTGCTGTGGCCGTCCAGAGTTCGGAGGTGAACTGGGCGCCTCTGTCGGAGGTTATGTCGGCCGGTACGCCGAACCTCGCAACCCAGGTGTTAACGAACGCCCTGGCGATGTCGGCTGTGGTGGTGGAGGTCAGCGGCACTGCCTCAGGCCAGCGTGTGTAGCGGTCGACCATCGTGAGGAGATAAGTTTGGCCTTGCGATGGCGGCAGGGGACCGACGATGTCGACGTGTACGTGGTCGAAGCGGCGGCTGGGTACCTCGAAGTCTCCCAGGGGTGCTTTGGTGTGCAGCTGTACCTTAGCCCGTTGGCAGGCGAGGCAGGAGGTGGCCCAAGTCCGAACATCTCTGCTAAGGCCGCGCCAGACGAAGCGCTTGGAGAGGAGTTTGACGGATGCGCGGGAACCCGGGTGAGAGAGCCCGTGGAGCGCGTCGAAGACGCGGCGGCGCCAGGTCTCAGGGACGACCGGCCTGGGTTGGCCGAGTGAGACGTCGCACGTGACTGCCGTGGCTTCGGGCCCGTGCGCGACCTTGGCTAGGCGTAGCCCTGGCAGGCTGGTAGCCGCCGAGAGGAGGTCTGGGTCCGTGAGCTGGGCCGCTGCTAGTTGTGCGTAGTCGACCGCGAGGTGATTCGCACAGACGGCGGGACGGGAAAGGCAGTCGGCGACCACGTTGTCTCTACCGGAGACGTGCTGAATGTCCGTAGTAAACTCGGAGATGGCCACGAGCTGGCGTTGCTGCCTAGCGGACCAGGGTTCGGTGTGCTTGGCCATCGCGTATGTGAGTGGCTTGTGGTCCACATACGCGGTGAAGGGGCGGCCTTCCAGGAGGAACCTGAAATGGCGGACCGACAGGTGGAGTGCGAGAAGCTCGCGGTCGAAAGTGGAGTATTTGACCTCCGGGGGGCGCAGTTGGCGGCTGTAGAAGGCAAGTGGCTGCCACGCGCCATTGACCCACTGCTCGAACACGGCCCCGACCGCGTGGTCGGAGGCGTCGGTGGTGAGCGCGACCCGGGCATCGGCCCTCGGGTGCGCGAGCAGAGTGGCATCGGCGAGCGCGTTTTTGGTGGCGTCGAAGGCGGCTGCCGTGTCAGTGGTCCAGGCTACGTCCATCTTGCCGGATTTCCCTCGGAGGGAGTCGTATAGGGGCTTCATAAGGGCTGCGGCTCTGGGGATGAACCTGTTGTAGAAGTTCACCATCCCGAGGAACTCCTGGAGGCCCTTGATGGTTGTGGGGCGGGGGAATTGCTGGACGGCCTGCACCTTGTTGGGCAGGGGGACGGCCCCGGCAGGGGTGATGTGGTGAACGAGAAAATCGATCTCGGTTAGGCCGAATTGGCACTTCGCCGGGCTGAGGATGAGCCCGTGTTGGGCTAGGCGCCCGAACAGGATGCGAAGGTGTTCGAGGTGTTCCTGTTTGGAGGAGCTGGCCACGAGAATGTCGTCTAGATAGACGAATAGGAAGTTCAGGTCCCGGAGGACTGAGTCCATAAGGCGCTGGAAAGCCTGTGCTGCATTCTTGAGGCCGAAGGGCATCCTCAGGAACTCGAACAGGCCGAATGGGGTGATGACGGCCGTTTTGGGGATGTCCGCGGGGTGTACGGGGACTTGGTGGTAACCGCGCACCAGGTCGACTTTGGAAAAGACGGTTCGTCCGGCCAGTCGGGCCGAGAAGTCCTGGATGTGTGGCACCGGGTACCGATCGGGGGTGGTGGCGTCGTTGAGGCGGCGGTAGTCCCCGCAAGGGCGCCAGCCTCCGCCGGGCTTGGGGGCGATGTGGAGGGGCGAGGCCCAAGGGCTGCTGGAGCGGCGGATGATGCCGAGTTGTTCCATGTTGGTAAACTCGGCCCGCGCGATTTCCAGCTTGGCCGGGTTGAGTCTGCGGGCGTGGGCAGAAACTGGGGGGCCGGTGGTGGGGATATAGTGTTCCACACCGTGCTTGGCGGCTTTGGCCGAAAAGGTCGGGTTAGTGAGGGCGGGAAACTCAGCTAGGAGTGCCGAGTAGTCGTCCGTGGCTCTGGCGAGGCAGTAGGTCGTCGGGCCGGCCGAACGGGCCGGGGTAATAAAGGCGCCGGGGATGGGGGCCATAGTGTTGATGTCGACGAGGCGGTGCCTCGGAATGTCGACAAGGAGGCCGTGGGCGCGTAGGAAGTCGGCGCCGATGAGTGGGCAGAGGACCTTGGCTGTCAGGAACTCCCAGTGGTAGCGGCGGCCCGCGAGGTCGAGCGTGACCATGCGGGTGCCATATGTGCGGATTTCAGAGCCGTTGGCTGCAGCCAGTGTGATACCCCGTGTGCCGCGTTGGATCTCGAGGGCGGAGGCGGGGGTGATGCTGTGCTGGGCCCCTGTGTCGCACAGAAATCGGCGGTTGGTTCTGTCGTCAGTGACGTACAGTAGGGGCTCCTTCTGCCCCGCGGCCATCACGGGGGCCGGTGCGGGGGGGGGTTTGAAGGAACACGGTGGCGTGCAGCGTTGAGCCCTAGCGCCAAAACGGGTGTGGTAGTAGCAGTGACACGGAGTGGTAGGGCGGTCGGGCCTAGCGGCCCGGGAAGACCGCGTGGTCGCTGCCGTGAGGTCGGGCGCGACGTCGCGAGCGGCCTGTGCAGAGAGCAGCCTGTCGGCCTTTTCGGCTATCTCATTCAGGTCCGTGGAGTCAGACTCCACAAGGAGCGGGCGGATGCTGGCGGGGAGCTGCCGAATGAAAAGCGTGCGAAAAAGGGCGCCGGGATTTTTGTCATCTGAGAGGGACAGCATGTGGGAAAGCAGGTCTGATGGTGAAGCGTCACCAAGGCCGGGGAGGTCCAGGAGTTGGCAGTGGCGCTGGTAAGAGGACGTTTGACATTTTTTAAGTAGCGCAGCCTTCAGATGCTCGTACTTGCCCTCCGTTGGTGGATTCTGCAGCGCTGCCCAAACCTTGGGGACTGTAGCGTAGGTGAGCGAGGCGACGAGGTAGTCATACTTCGTGGCATCGACTGTAATGCCTTTCAGCCGGAATCTGGACTCAGCTTGAACGAACCAGGCTTCGGCGAGGTTCTCCCAAAAGTCAGGTAATTTAACCGTGACTACGTTTGTATCCGCCATGCTAGCTTAGGATTCGTCCTGAGCGTCGGGGTCACCAGTGTTGAGATACCGCGGCAAACGTGGGAGTCGAGACAGAGCTATTGAAAACACAGCTTCTTTATTCTGACCACATGGCAAAACAGGAACTAGAAAAGCCCGCGCATCCACTTAAATACTTCCCAGACAGGAAGTGCTCCCGGCAGCCTGTCCCTGCGGGAAACAAGTTGCTGGAGGAAAGGGCCCCCGGCTGGGGGCTTCTGCTTAGACTGTCTGTGCCGCCGTGAGCGGATTATGTCCAGTGGTGGCGTGTCGCCACAGACTTACCCTTTAATCTATTTTCCCAATCCACTCTACTCAATTCCGCTCTCATACCTTCATAGTCTCCTTTATTCAAGCCTAATCGACCCAATCTCTCCTCATACGTCATTCCAGCCATCCCAGGTATCAGTCTGGTGAATCTTCGCTGCACTCCCTCCATGGCAAGAACATCCTTCCTCAGATAAGGCGACCAAAACTGCACACAATACTCAAGGTGTGGTCTCACCAAGACCCTGTACAATTGCAGCAAGACATCCTTGCTCCTGTACTCGAATCCTCTCGCTATGAAGGCCAACATACAATTTGCCTTCTTAACCACCTGCTGCACCTGCATGCTTACCTTCAGCGACTGGTGTACAAGGACACCCAGGTCTCGTTGCACTTCCCCTTTTCCCAACCTATTGCCATTCAGATAATCTGTCTTCCTGTTTTTGCCACCAAAGTGGATAACCTCGCATTTATCCACATTATACTGCATTTGCCCAATCACCCAACCTGTCCAAATCATCCTGGAGTTTCTCTGCATCCTCCTCACAGCACACACGCCCACCCAGCTTTGTGTCGTCTGTAAACTTGGAGCTATTACATCTAGTTCCCTCGTCTAGATCATTAATATATATTGTGAATAGCTGGGGTCCTAGGACCAATCCCTGCGGTACCCCACTAGTCACTGCCTGCCACCCGGAAAAAGACCCTTTTATTCCAACTCTTTGCTTCCTGTCTGCCAACCAGTTCTCTATCTATCCAAGACAGTACCTTACCCCCAATCCCATGTGCTTTAACTTTACACGCCAATCTCTTGTGCAGGACCTTATCAAAAGCCTTCTGAACGTCCAAATACACCACATCCACTGATTCTCCCTTATCTATTCTACCAGTTACATCTTCAAAAAATTCCAGTACATTGGTCAAGCATGATTTACCTTTTGTAAATCCATGTTGACTTTGTCCGATCCTGTCACTGTTTTCCAAGTGCTCTGCTATTACATCTTTTATAATGGACTCTAGCATTTTCCCCACTACCGATGTTAGGCTTACCGGTCTATAATTTCCCGTTTTCTCTCTACCATCTTTTTTAAATAGTGGGGTTACATTCGCTATCCTCCAATCCATGGGAACTGTTCCAGAGTGTATCGAATTTTGGAAGATGACCAGCAATGCATCTACTATTTCTAGGGCCACTTCCTTAAGTACCCTAGGATGTAGATTATCAGGCCCTGGGGATTTATCGACCTTCCGTCCCATCAATTTCCCCAACATCATTTCCCTACAAATACTGATTTCTTTCAGTTCCTCCCTCTCATTAGACCCTATGTTCCCTGACATCTCTGGGAGATTATTTGTGTCCTCCTTTGTGAAGACAGAACCAAAGTATGTATTTAATTGGTCTGCCCGTTATAAATTCCCCTGATTCTGACTGCAAGGGACCTACACTTGACTTCACCAATCTTTTTCTCTTCACATATCTATATTCCATCACACTCCTTACTTGTGCCTTGTAGATGGTGGGAAAGGCTTGGGGAAACGGGAGATGAGACGCTCACTGCAGAATACCCAGCCTCTGACCTGGTATCCAAAAATCTGATATCCAAAAGCTAGCGATCTCTGTCTTGAATATACTCAACGACTGAGCCTCCACAGCCCTCTGGGGTAGAGAATTCCAAAGATTCACCTCCCTCTGAGTGAAGAAATTTCTACTCATCTCAGTCCTAAATGGCCGACCCCTTATTCTGAGACTGTGACCCCTGGTTCTAGACTCCCCAGCCAGGGGAAACGGCCTCCCTGCATCTACCCTATAAAGCCCTGTAAGAAATTTGTATTTTTCAATGCGATCACCTCTCATTCTTCTAAACACTAGAGAATATAGGCCTAGTCTACTCAATCTCTCCTCATAGGACAATCCCCCCATCCCAGGAATCAGTCTGGTGAATCTTCATTGCACTCCCTCTATGGCAAGTATATACTTCCTTAGGTAAGGAGACCAAAACTGCACACAATATTCCAGGTGTGGTCTCACCAGGGCCCGATATAATTGCAGTAAGACATCTTTACTCTTATACTCAAATCTTTTTGTGATAAAGGCCAACATACCATTTGCTTTCCTAATTGCTTGCTGTACCTGCATGTTAACTTTCAGTGATTCGTGTACAAAGACACCCAGGTCCCTCTGAACACCAACATTTCCCAATCTCTTACCATTTAAAAAATATTCTGCTTTTCGATTTTTCCTACCAAAGTGGATAACTTCACATTTCTCCACATTATATTCCATTTGCCATGTTCTTGCCCACTCACTTAGCTTGTCTATATCCCCTTGAAGCCTCCTTGCATCCTCCTCACAACTTACATTCCCACCCAGCTTTGTATCATCAGCAAACTTGGATATATTACATTTGGTCCCCTCACCCAAATCATTGATGTAGATTGTGAATAGCTGAGGCCCAAGCACTGATCCTTGTGGTACCCCACTAGTTACAGCCTGCCAACCCGAAAATGACCCGTTTATTCCTACTCTCTGTTTTCTGTCCGTTAACCAATCCTCAATCCATGTTAGTATATTACCCCCAATCCCATGAGCCCTAATTTTGTTGAATAACCTCTTGTGTGGCACCTTATCGAATGCCTTCTGAAAATCCAAATACACCACATCCACTGGCTGCCCCTCATCTGTTCTGCTAGTTACAACCTCAAAAAACTCCAACAGATTTGTCAAACACGATTTCCCTTTCATAAATCCGTGTTGACTCTGCCCAATCCTATTATTATTTTCTAAGTGCCCTGTTACCACATCGCTAAAAATAGATTCTAGCATTTTCCCTGCTACTGATGTCAGGCTAACTGGTCTGTAGTTCCCCGTTTTCTCTCTCCCTCCTTTCTTAAATAGTGAGGTTAGATTTGTTACCTTCCAATCCTTGGGGAATGTTCTAGAATCTATGGAATTTTGAAAAATGACAACCAATGCATCCACTATCTCTATAGTCACCTCTTTCATAACCCTGGGATGTAGGCCGTCAGATCCAGGGGATTTATCAGCTTTCAATCCCATTAATTTCTCCAGGTCTATTATTTTTTTACTAATTTCTTTTAGTTCCTCATTCTCGCTAGACCCTTGGTTCTCCACTATTTCCGGGAAGTTTATTGCGTCTTCTTCTGTGAAGACAGACACAAAGTATTTGTTTACTTTCTCTGCCATTTCCTTATTCCCCATTATCATTTCTCCTGTCTCAGCCTGTAAGGGACCCACGTTTACTTTCTCTAATCTTTTCCTTTTTACATACCTATAGAAGGTTGTACAATCTGTTTTTATGTCTCTCGTTAGTTTACTCTCATTCTATTTTCCCTTTCTTTATCTTTCTCTGTAAAAAGGAAATGCAGGTGCTGCACTAACAGGACACATGGAGCTTTGAGCAGCACTGCGAGCCCCCTCTGAACTATTTTATAATCAGGCTTAATCAAGGGCCTGTGCTGCTCTGTGTTAAGGATCTGTGTAATATATGCACTCAGGCTGGATTTGCTCCGTCTCCTGTTATAGGTTGGCAGCCTCTATCCAGCAGAAGACTTCAAGACACTGATCAATCAGAAGAATTTCAACTTCAGAGAAGGTGCGTAACACTGGACAATGGATAAAACAACTGGGACACCCGGGGGGATGGGCCAGAGAACTGGTTGGCAGACAGGAAGCAAAGAGTTGGAATAAACGGGTCTTTTTTCGCGTGGCAGGCAGTGACTAGTGGGGTACCGCAGGGATCGGCGCTAGGACCCCATCGGTAGCGGAAAAATGCTAGAGTCCATTATAAAAGATGTAATAATAGAGCACTTGGAAAACAGTGACAAGATCGGACAAAGTCAACATGGATTTACAAAAGGTAAATCATGCTTGACTAATCTACTGGAATTTTTTGAGGATGTAACTGGTAGAATAGATGAGGGAGAACCAGTGGATGTGGTGCATTTGGACTTTCAGAAGGCTTTCATTAAGGTCCCGCATAAGAGATTAGCGTGCAAAGTTAAAGCACATGGGATTGGGGGGTAAGGTACTGACTTGGATAGAGAACTGGTTGGCAGACAGAAAGCAGAGAGTTGGAATAAACGTGTCTTTTTCCAAGTGGCAGGCAGTGACTAGGGGGGTACCGCAGGGATCGGTGCTAGGACCCCAGCTATTCACAATATATATACATGAACTAGATGAGGGAATTAGATGTAATATCTCCAAGTTTGCAGATGACACAAAGCTGGGTGGGCGTGTGTGCTGTGAGGAGGATGCAGAGAAACTCCAGTATGATTTGGACAGGTTGGGTGATTGGGCAGATGCAGTATAATGTGGATAAATGCGAGGTTATCCACTTCGGTGGCAAAAACAGGAAGACAGATCATTATCTGAACGGCAATAGATTGGGAAAAGGGGAAGTGCAACGAGACCTGGGTGTCCTTGTGCACCAGTCGCTGAAGGTAAGTATGCAGGTGCAGCAGGTGGTTAAGAAGGCAAATGCTGTGTTGGCCTTCATAGCGAGAGGATTCGAGTACAGGAGCAAGGATGTCTTACTGCAGTTGTACAGGGCCTTGGTGAGGCCACACCTTGAGTATTGTGTGCAGTTTTGGTCACCTTATCTGAGGAAGGATGTTCTTGCCATGGAGAGAGTGCAGCGAAGATTCACCAGACTGATACCTGGGATGGCAGGAATGACGTATGAGGAGAGATTGTGTCGATTAGGCTTATATTCGCTAGAGTTTAGAAGAATGAGATGGGATCTCATTGAAACTTATAAAATTCTAACAGGACTAGACAGACTAGATGCAGGAAGAATGTTCCCGATGGCGGGGGAGTCCAGAACCAGGGGTCACAGTCTAAGGATAAGGGGTAAGCCATTTTGGACAGAGATGAGGAGGAATTTCTTCACCCAGAGAGTGGTGAACCTGTGGAATTCTCTACCACAAAAGGCAGTTGAGGCCAATTCATTAAATATATTCAAGAAGGAGTTGGATATATTTCTTAAGGTTAAAGGGATCAAGGGATATGGGGAGAAGGCAGGGACAGGGTACTGAGTTTGGATGATCAGCCATGATCTCATTAAATGGCGCAACAGGCTCGAGGGGCCGAATGGCCTACTCCTACCTTCTATGTTAATTCTGGGGGGTGGTGGGCCAGTGAGGGTTAATTCTGGGGGAGATGGGCCGGTGAGGGTTAATTCTGGGGGTGCATGGGCCGGTGAGGGTTCATTCTGGGGGGGCATGGGCTGGTGAGGGTTCATTCTGGGGAGACATGGGCTGGTGAGTGTTAATTCTGGGGAGACATGGGCTGGTGAGGGTTAATTCTGTGGGGGCATGGGCTAGTGAGGGTTAATTCTGGGGAGACATGGGCTGGTGAGGGTTAATTCTGGGGGGGCATGGGCTAGTGAGGGTTAATTCTGGGGGGCATGGGCTGGTGAGGGTTAATTCTGGGGGGGCATGGGCTGGTGAGTGTTAATTCTGGGGGGCATGGGCTGGTGAGGGTTAATTCTGGGGGGCATGGGCTGGTGAGGGTTAATTCTGGGGGGGCATGGGCTGGTGAGTGTTAATTCTGGGGGGCATGGGCTGGTGAGGGTTAATTCTGGGGGGCATGGGCTGGTGAGGGTTAATTCTGGGGGGGCATGGGCTGGTGAGTGTTAATTCTGGGGGGCATGGGCTGGTGAGTGTTAATTCTGGGGGGCATGGGCTGGTGAGGGTTAATTCTGGGGGGCATGGGCTGGTGAGGGTTAATTCTGGGGGGCATGGGCTGGTGAGGGTTAATTCTGGGGGGGCATGGGCTGGTGAGGGTTAATTCTGGGGGGGCATGGGCTGGTGAGGGTTAATTCTGGGGGGCATGGGCTGGTTGGGATTGAGTTGATTTTGCTGGGATCATACTCTTAGTTTGACTATTCTCTGTGATGCGCGGGTGTTCTGTTTACAGCCATTCCTGTCCAGGAGCTAAAACAAGCAGCGGGTCAGTCCGCATTTGTGGAGAGAACACAAAAGCTTCAGGTCTGGATCCTCCTTTAGAGCTGAAGAATAAGAGGTGGACAGGTCACAAGCAGAGAAAGGGGAGGGATCAAAATATATATTTTTAAAAATCAGATAAACAGAGAGCGGAATCATGACTGACGTGATGTAACTGGAGTCAAGTCATGAACAAAACAATAAGGGGGGAAAAATTCGGTATTGACCATTTTGGGGCGCTAACATCGCCTGGGCGTTAATTAGCGCCGGCGACCGCAAAATTGAGTTTTAGGGCCCAAAGAGGGAAGTGGAACGCTAAATCAACTGCTCCACTTCCTTCTTAGGGCATTAATGTCGGGGAGTAGGGCGGAGACTTCAGCAGAACTGCACACTGGGCCTTGCAGCGCTGCCGCGTTCAAAGGTTCCTTCGCTCCCTTAAAGGGAAGGGCCTTCGCTGTAGGCTCTGCAATTTAAAAAGTACCCACCTGGACCACCAAGGCAGCTGCAATCCCACTCAAGCAGAGTGCCGGGCTGATCAATCGCGGGCAGGAACCCGCGGAAAAAACTAGAACAGGAAAGGTAAATTTTTTTTACTTACCTCGGCCACCTCGCCTTTAATCATCACCCTCGAAGCGGCTGGCTGCCGGATGCACGCCTTCTGCAGCTGTCGGTGTTTTGGACCGGCGCTGCTGCAGGGGGCGGAAGTCAATTTTGGGACCGGGGCGATTCGCACCGCGATGACGTCACGATCTCTGGGCGAAGGAGATCGGGCCGCTACGCTGTAGCGCCGCCATAAAACTCCCGACGAATATGGCGGGAGTCGATATCAGCGCCGCACCTGGTTGCAAAGCCATTTGTGCCCCGGCACCCAATTTCACCCCCTAAGACATTACAGAGGCCTGGGGAATGTGAGGCCTGGGGAATGTGAGGCCTGGGGAATGTGAGGCCTGGGGAATGTGAGGCCTGGGGAATGTGAGGCCTGGGGAATGTGAGGCCGGGGGAATGTGAGGCCTGGGGAATGTGAGGCCGGGGGAATGTGAGGCCTGGGGAATGTGAGGCCGGGGGAATGTGAGGCCGGGGGAATGTGAGGCCGGGGGAATGTGAGGCCGGGGGAATGTGAGGCCGGGGGAATGTGAGGCCGGGGGAATGTGAGGCCGGGGGAATGTGAGGCCGGGGGAATGTGAGGCCTGGGGAATGTGAGGCCGGGGGAATGTGAGGCCGGGGGAATGTGAGGCCTGGGGAATGTGAGGCCGGGGGAATGTGAGGCCGGGGGAATGTGAGGCCGGGGGAATGTGAGGCCGGGGGAATGTGAGGCCTGGGGAATGTGAGGCCGGGGGAATGTGAGGCCGGGGGAATGTGAGGCCGGGGGAATGTGAGGCCGGGGGAATGTGAGGCCGGGGGAATGTGAGGCCGGGGGAATGTGAGGCCTGGGGAATGTGAGGCCTGGGGAATGTGAGGCCTGGGGAATGTGAGGCCTGGGGAATGTGAGGCCGGGGGAATGTGAGGCCTGGGGAATGTGAGGCCTGGGGAATGTGAGGCCGGGGGAATGTGAGGCCTGGGGAATGTGAGGCCTGGGGAATGTGAGGCCTGGGGAATGTGAGGCCGGGGGAATGTGAGGCCTGGGGAATGTGAGGCCTGGGGAATGTGAGGCCGGGGGAATGTGAGGCCTGGGGAATGTGAGGCCTGGGGAATGTGAGGCCGGGGGAATGTGAGGCCGGGGGAATGTGAGGCCGGGGGAATGTGAGGCCGGGGGAATGTGAGGCCTGGGGAATGTGAGGCCGGGGGAATGTGAGGCCGGGGGAATGTGAGGCCGGGGGAATGTGAGGCCGGGGGAATGTGAGGCCGGGGGAATGTGAGGCCTGGGGAATGTGAGGCCGGGGGAATGTGAGGCCGGGGGAATGTGAGGCCGGGGGAATGTGAGGCCGGGGGAATGTGAGGCCTGGGGAATGTGAGGCCTGGGGAATGTGAGGCCGGGGGAATGTGAGGCCGGGGGAATGTGAGGCCGGGGGAATGTGAGGCCGGGGGAATGTGAGGCCGGGGGAATGTGAGGCCGGGGGAATGTGAGGCCGGGGGAATGTGAGGCCTGGGGAATGTGAGGCCGGGGGAATGTGAGGCCGGGGGAATGTGAGGCCGGGGGAATGTGAGGCCTGGGGAATGTGAGGCCTGGGGAATGTGAGGCCTGGGGAATGTGAGGCCTGGGGAATGTGAGGCCGGGGGAATGTGAGGCCGGGGGAATGTGAGGCCTGGGGAATGTGAGGCCGGGGGAATGTGAGGCCGGGGGAATGTGAGGCCGGGGGAATGTGAGGCCGGGGGAATGTGAGGCCTGGGGAATGTGAGGCCTGGGGAATGTGAGGCCGGGGGAATGTGAGGCCGGGGGAATGTGAGGCCGGGGGAATGTGAGGCCGGGGGAATGTGAGGCCGGGGGAATGTGAGGCCGGGGGAATGTGAGGCCTGGGGAATGTGAGGCCGGGGGAATGTGAGGCCGGGGGAATGTGAGGCCTGGGGAATGTGAGGCCTGGGGAATGTGAGGCCGGGGGAATGTGAGGCCGGGGGAATGTGAGGCCTGGGGAATGTGAGGCCTGGGGAATGTGAGGCCGGGGGAATGTGAGGCGAGCGATGGGAAACCTGGGTCAGATGTGGAATGACCACAGGCTTGAAGATGAGGATATCGCTATGGTCTGAAATTACAGGTTGCCTCGGAGAAAGATGTGATACTGTTACTGAAGCTTGCGGTGTGCTTTGTTGGAACATTGTTACGAGTCGAATGACTGAGGGCCCAGAGTCGGAATGAGATGGTTGCATTTGTGAACAATACAGAGGTGTTCTGCAAAGTGGTTAACCGATCTGTGTTTCGTGGCTCTAGTCTAGAGCAGACTTCCCCATGATCAGCGAATGGAATATGCTGGATTACCTGAAGTACACAAATTGCTATCACATGCAAAAAGATTTTGGGGCCCTGGATTGTGGGGGAAAGGTGAACGGGTGGGTATTGCATCTCCTTTGGTTGCATGGGAAGATGCCAGAGGCAGGGTAGCTGGAAGAGTGAACATCTCTCCGGAAACCACAGTGGCGAGGGGGAGGATAAGCTGTGTTTGGTGGTAGGACCATATTGTGCGTGGCAGCAGTGATGGAAGATGATCTGGTGAATGTGGAGGTTGGTGGGATGGAAGGTGAGAACCGGGGGACACTCAGTTGTGAGAGGAAGAGTGGGGGGGTGCGGTCAAGGCAGAAACACGAGAACTGGGATGGACTCTGTCAAGAACAGCATTGACCACTGGAGAGAGAAATTGTCAGGTGAGGGAAAAGGAAGAATTTTTAAAAGCTCTGGTGTGGAAGGTAGAGTCGCCATAGCTGTTTCTTTAGAGATGGAGAAACGGAGAAAACGGATGGAGTTTTTACAGGGTGGGACAAAGCCAGTGAAGGCAGTCGACTCCAAAGCTGAACAGGATAAGCTACTGGAGGATTTGAACATACTTGGGAATTGGGCAGACAGGTGGCAGAAGAAATTCGATGTAGAGAAGTGCAGAGTGCTTCACATGGGACAGAAAATCATGGAAGGGACTATTACTTAAATGGAAAGAAAATCATGCATGGAAAATGAGAGATCTGGCAGTCCTGATTGACAATAAATTGAAGCTATTGCAGCAATGCTCGGTAGCAGTGAGTGAAGCAAATCAAATGCTGGGATGTATTCAAAGGTCAAAATTGAGCCGAAATAGTGAGGTAATCCTGGCACTTTAGAAATCATTGGTGTGACCGCACTTAGAATACTGTATACAGTTCTGGTCGCCATAGTATAAAAAGAAAGGATACAGAAGAGAGCAACCAGAATGATTGAGGGGATGGAGGGAGTGGATTATGAGTGATTACACAAATTGAGGATATTCTCACTAGAAAGAGAAAGTTGAGCAGTGTTGTTTTTAGGATTCTGTCTGTTTCACCTTGTCCAGAACAGTAGAACCAGAGGACATGGCCTGCGCTTGAAGGGGAGAAATTCAGAATTGATCTGTGGAAACAATCTTTCAGTGAGTGGTCAGTCTATGGAACAGGCTCCCTAGGGAGACTGTGGAAGCAGTTAGTATGGTTCATTCAAATGCAATTGGATAGATTTCTTTCAGAAAATAATATTTTGGGATTCAGTATATGATTAATTTGAGACATGACGTGTGGGGAGTGTAGCGTGCTCGGGAGGAACAGATGACTTTGGAACTATGGTTCCCAAAGCGCTCCACCACTGGGGTTTTCCTCGCCTCGGGTCTGGGTTTGTTGTAGACTAATTGCTAGAGATTGATTGCTGTGATTAATCAACAACTCCATTATCGTTGTATCATGGGACTACCAGGATGGTAAGAGGTGAACTAGATGGACCGTAGTCTTTTTTCATATAGCAATTCCTATGTTCCTATATTCCAGGTAGCTATGGGAGTCAGTGGGTTTGTAAGAGACGAGAGTGGGAAACCCATCATTGGAGATGAAGAGCATTCCAGCGGGGGAAGGGAGAAGTTAGAGATGGACCATGTGATGGTGCGAATGTGTGGGAATTGGAAGCATAGTTAATAAAATTCTCAAGGTCCGAGCGAGAGCAAGAAGCCTTACGCAGTCATCAATGTAGCAGGAGAGGAGGTCTGGGAGGGGCTGAGTAGGACTGGAACAAAGAGTGTTCAACATACTCTGCCTACCTGGGACCCATGCAACACTTAATCTGGACAAAGTGAGTAGAATTAAGAGAAGTGGTTGAAGGTAAGAGCAAGTTCAGCCAGTTGGAGAAGGGTGATGGTGGATGGAGACTGGTTGGGGAACTGTTCAAGAAGCGGAGACTATCCTGGCGAGGGATAGAGGTGTAGCGACTCGGTGAAAGAAACGTGACCTGCAGTGAATAGAGGTTCTGAGAGTTCTGTCTCCACACAGTGACCAAGCAGCTGATGGAGCGCGTCTACCAGTTCCTGGAAGTCAAGAATCGGCAGTATTACATGAAAAGCATGGACTGCATCAGAGTCTGCAGGGAGGAAGCTTGCAAGGTGAGCAGAGAACGTGATCTGCCGTTTCAGATCTCTGTAAAAGACTCATCAAAGGCTTATAATGTTGCCAAAAAGAGTAGTAAACCTGAGGATTGGGAGGATTTTAGAATTCCGCAAAAGAGGACCAAGAAATTGATTTAGGAGAAAAAATAGAACATGAGAATAAACTAGCGAGAGACATAAAAACAGACTGTAAACGCTTCTATAGGTATGTAAAAAGGAATAGATTAGCGAAAGTAAATGTGGGTCCCTTTCAGGCAGAGACGGTAGATATAATGGGGAAAAATGAAATGGCAGCAACTTTTTTTTATTTGTTCATGGGATGTGGGCGTTACTGGCAAGGCCAGCAATTATTGCATTAAGCAAATATACTTTTTATCTGTCTTCACAGAAGAAGACGCACAAAATTCCGGAAATTGTGGGGAACAAAGGGTCTAGTGAGAATGAGGAAATTGAAGATAGTCGTAGTAATAAAGAAATAGTACTGGAGAAATTAATGGGACTAAAAGCCGACAAATCCCCTGGACCTGATGGCCTGCACCCTCGGGTTTTAAAAGTGGTGGCTGCAAAGATAGTGGATGCATTGGGTTTGATCTTCCAGAATTCCCTAGATTCTAGAACGGTCCCAGCGGATTGGAAGGTAGCAAATGTAAGAATTTAAGAATTCCGCACCCTCTAAGCCTTTCACACTCTGACTATCCCAGTTAATATTGGGGAAGTTGAAATCCCCGACTATTATTACCCTATTATTTCTACACTTCTCTGAGATTTGTCTACATATCTGTTCCTCTATCTCCCCCTGACTGTTTGGGGGCCTGTAGTACACTCCCAGCAAAGTGCTTGCCCCCTTTTTGTTTTTAAGTTCTACCCATATGGATTCATTAGAGGAACCCGCTAATATATCATCCCTCCTTACAGCAGTAATTGACTCCTTGATTAATAATGCGACACCCCCCTCATCTTTTACACCCCCCTCTGCCTCGCCTGAAGATTCTATACCCCGGAATATTGTGCTGCCAGTCCTGCCCCTCCCTCAACCATGTCTCTGTGATAGCAACAATATCATACTCCCATGTGTTCATCACCACCTTCAATTCATCTGCCTTACTCGCAAGACTCCTTGCATTAAAATAAATGCCATCCAGCCTTACCATACTCCCTTGTGCCATTACATATTTGCTCTGCCTTCCAGGCTGACTTGTTTTTTCCTCTATATTTGGCTGTGCATCACCCCCTACCATAACTCCACTCCGTATCCCATCCCCCTGCCAAGTTAGTTTAAACCCCCCCCCCCCCCACAACAGTACCAGCAAACCTCCCCGCAAGGATGTTCATCCCGTTCAGGTGCAACCTGTCCGACTTGTACAGGTCCCACCTTCCCCAGAAGCAGACCCAGTGATCCAGGAAACTAAAGCCCTCCCTCCTGCACCAACTCATTAGCCACGCATTCATCTGCTCTATTCTCCTATTCCTATACTCACTAGTACGTGGCACCGGAAGTAATCCAGAGATTACAAGCTTTGAGGTCCTGCTTTTTAATCTGCTACCTAGCTCCCTAAATTCTTGTTGCAGGACCTCATCCCTCTTTCTACCCATGTCATTGGTACTAATGTGAACCACAACCTCAGACTGTTCACCCTCCCCCTTCAGAATGCCCTGCAGCCATTCAGTGACATCCTTGACCCTGGCACCAGGGAGGCAACATACCATCCTGGAGTCACGTCTGCGGCCACAGAAACGTCTATCTGTTCCCCTTACGATAGAATCCTCTATCACTATTGCTCTCCCACTCTTTTTCCTCCCCTCCTGTGCAGCTGAGCCACTCGTAGTGCCACGGACTTGGCTCTTGCTGCATTCCGCTGAGAAACCGTCTCCTCCATCAGTATCCAAAACGGAAAATCTGTTGGAGAGGGAGATGGACCCAGGGGACTCCTGCACTACCTTCCTGGTTCTTTTGCTCTGTCTGACGGTCACCCATTTCCTGTCTGCCTGTGCACTCTTTACCTGCGGTGTGACCACCTCGTTATACGTGCTATCCACGAAGATCTCAGCTTCGCGGATGCTCCACAGTGACTCCAGCTGCAGTTCCAACTCCGAAACGCGGATTTCGAGTAGCTGCAGCTGGAGACACCTAAAGTGCCCTGGACACCTAAAGTGTCCCTGACTTCCCACATAGCACAGGAGGAGCACTCCGCGCAGCCAAGCTGCCCTGCCATGTCCTACCCTTAATTTACTCCCTTTACTTCCTTTAAATTAAAGAATATTAAATACACTCGGGACCTTTCTTCCCTTTAAACACTACTTACTCTAAACTAGAGACCTTACTTTGACTTTAACGACTGGACTGTAGAAATACTTACCAGGTCCTACTTACCAATCAGCTCCTTCCCTGGTTGTGACGTCACTTTAGTGGTTTCGCAGTTGTTGTTTGACTGCTCCCGCTCTCGGACTCTTTCCTTGGTGTAAAGTAAGAACCAATTCCTACAGGGTGAAAAGTTAGGAAAAACAAAGGCGAAGCAAGGGAGCTCCTCCTTCCACTCCTCACCTGACTCACGCAACTCGCAGCACTCTGTTTAAACCGCTCTCAGTGCAAAATCGTACTTCAAAGCTTGTTTTTATAGGCCCTGAAACAAAGGAGCTTGCTGGGTTCTGCTACAAGAGAACCAGTTTAATCTAGTTTCCCTAATTAACTGCCTTCAGCAGCTCTGAAGTGTCGGCCTTGTATATCCCTTTATAACCCTGCTTAAAGCTGGAAAATTTAGATTTTAAACAGTAAACAGTAACAGTAAATGTGAAACAAACAAAAGTTTAATTTTAGCAAACAGTTAAGACTCCCTGACTCACCCAACTCGCAGCACTCTGTTTAAACCACACTCAGTTTACTTTTGTCTATCTTTGTCCTTTTTCATATCTACGCTAAATCTAACTGAATTATGATCATGACCACCAAAATGTTCTCCTACTGATACCCCTTCCACCTGCCCAGCTTCATTCGGTAAAACTAAGTCCAGAACCACCCCCTCTCATTGGGCTTGCTGCGTACTGGCTAAAAAAGTTCTCCTCAATACATTTTAAGAATTCTACACCCTCTATACCTTTCACACTGATTCTATCCCAGTTAATATTTGGGTAGTTGGAATCCCCAATTATTACTGACCTATTGTTTTTGCACTTCCCTGAAATTTGCCTATGTATTTGTTGTTCTATCTCCCTGAATGTTTGGGGCTCTATAGTGCACTCCCAGCAGTGTGATTGCCCCTTTTTTGTTCTTCAATTCAACCCATATGGCCTCATTTGATGATGCTTCTAACATAACACATCCCTCCTCATAGCTGTAATTGTTTCTTTAACCAATATTGCGACCCCCCTCTTTTTATTATATCCCACTTTCTATCTCGTCTGAAAATTCTGTAACCAGGTATGATGAGCTGCCATTCCTGCCCTTCTATCAGCCAAGTTTTAGTAATAGCTATGATATCATACTTCCACATGTTTATCTGTGCCCTCAGCACATCTGCCTTATTTATTAGACTCCTTGCATTGTAGTATATACCATTAAGCACTGCCAAACTCCTTTGTTTCCTACGCCTTCCAAACTGACTTACTTATTTTTTTGCCTTCCATTTCCAACTTTGCTTCTCTACCTTCTGAATCTTAGATCAGGTTCCCATTCCCTGCCAAGCTAGTTTAAACACTCCCCAACAGCATGAGCAACCGCCCCCACCCCCAACGCTAGGATAATGGTCTCTGCTCTGTACAGGTCCCAGCTCCCCCAGAACCGATCCCAATGCCGTAGGAATCTGAAGCCCTCTCATAGAGTCATAGAGTTTTACAGCACAGAAAGAGGCCCTTCGGCCCATCGTGTCTGCGCCGCCCATCCATCCCTGTCCAGTCTAATCCCATTTTCCAGCATTTGGTCCATAGCCTTGTATGCAATGGCATTTCAAGTGCTCATCCAAATGCTTCTTGAATGTTGTGAGGGTTCCTGCCTCCACCACCCTTTCAGGCGTTGAGTTCCACATTCCAACCACCCTCTGGGTGAAAAAGTTCCTCCTCAAATCCCCTCTAAATCTCCTGCCTCTTACCCTGAATCTATGCCCCCTTGTTATTGACCCCCCCACTAAGGGGAAAAGTTCCTCTTTATCTACCCTGTCTATGCCCCTCATCATTTTGTACACCTCAATCAGGTCCCCCCTCAGCCTTCTCTGCTCCAAGGAAAACAACTCCAGCCTGTCCAGCCTCTCTTCATAGCTGAGGCGCTCCATCCCAGGTAACATCCTGGTGAATCTTCTCTGCACCCTCTCCAAAGCAATCACATCCTTCCTATAGTGAGGCGACCAGAACTGCACACAGTACTCCAGCTGTGGCCTCACCAGCGTTTTGTACAGCTCCATCATAACCTCCCTGCTCTTATATTCTATGCCTCGGCTAATGAAGGCAAGTATCCCATATGCCTTTTTAACCACCTTATCTACCTGCTCCGCTGCCTTCAGGGATCTATGTACATGTACACCAAGGTCCCTCTGACCCTCTGTACTTCCTAGGGTCCTACCACTCATTGTGTATTCCCTTGCCTTATTTGTCCGTCCAAAATGCATCACCTCGCACTTTTCAGGGTTAAATTCCATTTGCCACTTTTCCGCCCATCTGACCAACCCGTTTATATCGTCCTGTAGCCGGAGGCTTTCCTCCTCGCAATTTACCACCCCACCAATTTTCGTGTCATCTGCGAACTTACTGATCATACCTTTTACATTCTCATCCAAATCATTTATGTAGATCACAAACAATAAGGGACCCAGCACCGATCCCTGAGGTACCCCACTGGACACAGGCTTCCAGTCACAAAAGCAACCTTCGACCATCACCCTCTGCCTCCTGCCACTCAGCCAGTTTAGGATCCAACGCGCCAAGGCACCCTGGATCCCATGGGCTCTTACCTTCTTGACCAGTCTCCTATGCGGGACTTTGTCAAAAGCTTTACTGAAGTCCATGTAAACCACATCCACAGCATTTCCCTCATCCACCCCACTAGTCACCCCCTCGAAAAATTCGATCAGATTTGTTAGACATGATTTACCCTTGACAAAGCCATGCTGACTATCCCCGATTAATCCTTGCCTCTCCAAGTGGAGATTAATTTTGTCCCTCAGAATTTTTTCCAATAATTTCCCCACCACAGATGTTAGACTCACTGGCCTGTAATTCCCTGGTTTATCCCTGCTACCCTTCTTGAATAATGGTACTACGTTAGCTGTTCTCCAGTCCTCTGGTACATCCCCTGTGGCCAGAGAGGTTCTGAAAATTAGTGTCAGAGCCCCTGCAATCTCCTCCCTTGCCTCCCACAGCAGCCTGGGATACATCTCGTCCGGGCCTGGGGATTTATCCACTTTTTGGCCCGCTAAAACCGCTAGCACCTCCTCCCTCTCGATGCTAATATGTTCAAGTATGTCACAGTCCCCTTGCCCGATTTCTATGTCTGCATCGTCTTTCTCCATAGTGAACACAGATGCAAAAAATTCATTTAAAACCCCGCCTACATCCTCTGGCTCTACACACAGATTGCCACTTTGGTCCCTAATGGGCCCTACCCTTTCCCTGGTTATCCTCTTACCCTTAATATACTTATAAAACATCTTAGGATTTTCCTTTATTTTGCTCGCCAGTGTTATTTCATGGCCCCTCCTCGCCCTCCTAATTTCTTTTTTAAGTATGCCCCTGCACTTTTTATACTCCTCTAGGGCTTCTTCTGTCTTTAGTCTTTTGTAACTGCCAAAAGCCCCCCTTTTATTTCTAATGCATTTTTGTATATCCCTTGTCATCCAAGGTTCCCTTTGCTTGTTGGTCCCACCCTTGACCTTTACAGGAACATGTTGGCGTTGTACTCTCTCTATTTCCCTTCTGAACGTCTCCCTCTCTCCTGCACCATCTCTTCAGACATGCATTCATCTGTTCTATCCTCTTATTTCTGTACTCACTAGTGCGTGGCACCGGGAGTAATCCAGTGATTACTACCTTTGAGGTCCTGTTTATTAATCTCTTTCTTCTCCCTAAAATCTGCCTGCAGGAATTCATCCCTCTTTCTGCCTGTCATTGGTACCGAATATGGACCACGACCTCTGGCTGTTTACCCCCCCACCCCTTCAGAATGTTCTGCAGCCACTCAGTGACATCTTTGACTCTGGTACCAGGGAGGCAACATACCATCCTGGAGTCACGTCTGCATCCGCAGACATGCCTGTCTGTTGCCCTAACTGTTGAATCCCCTATTATTGCTTTTTTGACAGCGATACAATGAGTGTGGTAACTCATGCCCTGCTGCTGAATCATTCAGCAAATTAGATCGCAGCGTGCTGCTTAACCATGATGCATGCTGCTCTAGTCCTCCAGAGCATGTTTGGTCACATTACTGTGGTGCAGGGCTAAGTGAGGGCTTGAAATCGGTGTCTGTTTATTATATTTTTGACCCCGCGTGCTGGTGGTGGTATTTGTTTCAGTGTGAATACTTACATTTTTATTCTTTATCATCAGTTTCTAAAATCTGTTTAAATGAATGGCTGTCCAGCGGTTAATGCCTGTGATTCAGTCTGCGTGTTATAGCATGTGTGCTGATTCTCTCAAACAGAAAAGATTGTTCATTGCCCTTTACCCCCAAAGTTAAGATTTTAGAAAACTAGTGCAGAGAAAGGCTTAATAACTAACATGTAAACATTGAGAAAGAAAAAATGCCAATTTGGCCCATCAATCCCACTCCTTCCACAGCCCTTATACAATCTACCCTACCATGGTCTCTGCCTCACTCCTTTAATCTTCCGTGCGGTTCGAATCACTTCCACTCTGGTTCTGACCACCGCACTTATTATGAGCAGCGATATAAACAAAACGAGACCAGTGGTTTGGTGCAAAGAAAACCAACGTTTATTAAAAATAGAGAAAAATAAACACTATACAGAGAAAATCACTATGTATGTAACACAATTACACTTAGCGGGGGAGGAGAAACGGACACATCGAGGGAAAATGACTAAAATGACAATTTTAGCAATCCCCTTAACTCCCACCCTTTACACCTATCTAAGTTGTCTTGCGATGGGCCAGAAAGTTTATGCTCACCAGTCTCGGATGTTAGAACGCCTGCTCCGTGCCCCGTTGCCTGCCGATATCTTTAGGGTTTTCAGCACCCAGAGCAGAGATACCCCAGTGATTCAAAGGTAACTTTCAGCATCCTGCTTCCCTGGACGGGCTCTTCGTCGTCGATCTTCTTGATGGTAAGGCAGGGCACCGGAGTCCAGGCGAGAGAGAGCGAGATATGGCTTCCCGAGGGACTACTTATACCCCTTTCTGGGAGCCCTTATCACTTGCCAGATCAGCCTGTTTCTTTGTCTGACCTGGACGTGTTGAAGATGATACAAAGGAAACCGACCTGGGCCTATCGACCTGGATGGCCGGTTAATCAGTCTTTAAACATCCCATAAGTGTTTCCCTTTGTGTAACTGGTCTTGTGATGGGGCCATTCCAGTTTGAATGCCCCGTTGATCGTTTCCAAACAGTGTTGAAGTCAGCTAGCGAAGGTCTGAATGCAGCTATTACCCGTTGATTATCCGTGCAAACGGCCTTGATGGGTTTTAATCAAAGGCCCGAATGCCACTGTTTGCTTCTCATACATAAATGCAGAAAGCCTGTCTGCCTTCTAATTTCTGGAACATTCCTTCTTTGTCAGTCCAAACCTGAACTTTGCAGGCCTTGGCCATGAGGTTGACTGTAGCCGTCTTGTTGGGCCCTGGAGCCCTGGATTTTAAACTCAGTCCAGCCAGGGTGTCTCCAATAAGCCAGAAGTAAATCTTCAGGGGAGACATGAAATTTGCGAATCCTTTCATCCTGTACTCAAACCCTCTCGCTACGAAGGCCAACATACCATTTGCCTTCTTAACCACCTGCTGCACCTGCATGCTTACCTTCAGCGACTGGTGCACAAGGACACCCAGGTCTCGTTGCATTTCCCCTTCTCCCAATCTATTGCCATTCAGATAATAATCTGCCTTCCTGTTTTTGACACCAAAGTGCATAACCTCGCATTTATCCACGTTATATTGCATCTGCCATGCTTCTGCCCAATCACCCAACCTGTCCAAATCATACTGGAGTTTCTCGGCATCCTCCTCCCAGCACACACACCCACCCAGCTTTGTGTCGTCTGCAAACTTGGAGATATTACATCTAGTTCCCTTGTCCAGATCATTAATATATATTGTGGATAGCTGGGGTCCAAGGACCGATCCCTGCGGTACCCCACTAGTCACTGCCTGCCACTCGGAAAAAGACCCGTTTATTCCAACTCTTTGCTTTCTGTCTGCCAACCAGTTCTCTATCCAAGTCAATACCTTGCCCCCAATCCCATGTGCCTTAACTTTACACGCTAATCTCTTATGCGGGACCTTATCGAAAGCCTTTTGAAAGTCCAAATACACTACATCCACTGGTTCTCCCTTATCTATTTTACCAGTTACATCCTCAAAAAATTCCAGTAGATTAGTCAAGCACGATTTACCTTTTGTAAATCCATGTTGACTTGTCCGATCCTGTCACTGTTTTCCAAGTACTCTACTATTATATCTTTTATAATGGACTCTAGCATTTTCCCCACTACCGATGTCAGGCTTACCGGTCTATAATTCCCCGTTTTCTCTCTACCACCTTTTTTGAATAGTGGGGTAACATTAGCTACCCTCCAATCCATGGGTACTGTTCCAGATTCTATCGAATGTTGGAAGATGACCAGCAATGCATCTACTATTTCTAGGGCCACTTCCTTAAGTACCCTAGGATGTAGATTATCAGGCCCTGGGGATTTATCGGCCTTCAATCACGTCAATTTCCCTAACACCATTTCCCTACAAATACTGATTTCTTTCAGTTCCTCCCTTTCATCAGACCCTATGTTCCCCGACATCTTTGGGAGGTTATTTGTGTCCTCCTTTGTGAAGACAGAACCAAAATATGTATTTAATTGGTCTGCCATTTCTTTGTTCCCCATTATACGTTCCCCTGATTCTGACTGCAAGGGACCTATGCTTGACTTCACCAATCTTTTTCTCTTCACATATCTATAAAAGCTTTTACAGTCAGTTTTTATGTTCCCTGCAAGCTTACTCTCTCATACTCTATTTTCCCCCTTTTAATTAATCCCTTTGTCCTCCTTTGTTGAATCCTAAACTGCTCCCAATCATCAGGTTTACTGCTTTTTCTGGCCAATTTATATGTCCTCTCCTTGGATCTTATGCTATCCCTAATTTCCCTTGTTAGCCACGGTTGAGTCACCTTTTTTGTTTTATTTTTATGCCAAACTGGGATGAACAAATTCTGTAGTTCATCCATGCGGTCTTTGAATGTTTGCCATTGCCTATCCACCGTCAACCCTTTGAGTGACATTCCCCAATCAATCCTACCCAACTCGCGCCTCATACCATCATAGTTTCCTTTATTTAAATTCAGGACCCTAGTCTCTAAGTCAACTACTTCACACTCCATCTTAATGAAGAATTCTATCATATTATGATCGCTCCAACCCAAGGGGCCTCGTACAACAAGATTGCTAATTAATCCTTTCTCATTACATAATACCCAGTCTAAGATGGCCTGATCTCTAGTTGGTTCCTCGACATATTGGTCCAGGAAGCCATCTCGTATACACTCCAGGAATTCCTCCTCCACAGTATTGTTACTAATTTGGTTAGCCCAATCTATATGCAGATTAAAGTCACCTATGATAACTGCTGTGCCCTTCTTGCACGCTTCTCTAATTTCTCTTTTAATGCCATCCCCAACCTCCGCATTACTGTTTGGAGGTCTATATACCACTCCCACTAACGTTTTCTGCCCCTTGGTATTTCTCAGTTCTACCCATACAGATTCCACATCATCAGAGCTAATATCCTTCCTTACAATTGTGTTAATCCCTTCTTTAACCAGCAATGCTACCCCACCTCCTTGTAACTTTCTATGATTCTATGGGCATTTGTTTAGGAGTTCTGCAAGCTCTTTTTGAGATGCAGGATGAGGAGAAGGTGAATCAGCAGCAGATGGGGGTGTGGCTACAGATGAGCAATGTATCTCAATCCTAGCAGAACAACAGCAGTGCAATTTCAGGCCCTCCATGTCCTAGCTCGGTGTTTACTGCCCACTCCTATCTGCCTGATGTTTCTCATCTTTAGCTGGGGTGACTTTTCCACAGCCTTCACAGGCCCTGGATCCATTTTATTCCTTGAAATATTTGTCATGTTCAAGTTAGCAGCAGGGCTCGATAGCAAACCAGATATTTATCCAGTTCTTGTTTGAAGGAGATGTTCTCCAAGTTGAGTGTCTGCCATGTGCAGAGTGTAATTGGTACAGTTGGCACAAAAGCACTGGCTCTCAGTCTAGTTTCGTCTGTCTCGAGGAGTTCTTCTTGGGCATATCTTCTGTTCACAAAGACAAGGACAAACAAATGAGGTGATGCGGCCCGTCCTTCCAGGGATACCTATGATGGCCCTATCTCAACATCTAGCTACCAGAATAATGGAATTCTATAGCTCAGAAGCCTCCCTTTGGATCATTGTGCATTTGCCAGCTCTCTGAAAGAGCTATGCACTGGGTACCATTCCAGGCCCTTTCCTCATCCCCTTTTAACATTTTCTTTTTCTTGAATGATCCCATAGTTTTTGCTTCCACTCACGTATTCGGAGATTATTCCAGGTATTAATCATTCTGCGTGAAGCAGTGCTCCCTGACATCAGTTTTGAACTGTTTTTTTACTGGGTGGTACGTACCTCCTTGCAGGAAGTTACAATGGGCCACAGACAGACTCATTGAGTGGGCAAAACTGTGGCATATGGAGTTCAATGTGGGCAAGTGTGAGATCCACTATGGATCCGAAAAAGACAAATATTTACTTAATGGCGAGAGACTAGGAGTTGTGGAGGAGCAAAGAGATTTAGGGATTCCATGTTCACAGATCACTAAAAGCTCATGCACAAGTCCAGAAAGTCATCAAAAAACGAATGGAATGTTGCCTTTATCTCAAGGGGCTGGAATACAAATGGAAGTGACGCTTCAGTTATACGGACCCTGGCCAGACCCCATCTGGAGTAACTGCGTTCAGTTCTGGGAACTGCACCTCAGGAAGGACATACTGGTCTTGGAGGGGGTGCAGCACAAATTCACCAGAATGATACACAGGCAAAAGGGTATGAGGCTGGGTTGCATAAACTAGGCTTGCATTCAGAAGGGCAATCTAATCAAGGTTTAAAAATGATAAAAGAATTTGATAGGATATATAAAGAGAATCTATTTCTTCTGGTGGGAGGAACAAGGGAGCTAATCTTAAAATTAGAGCCAGGCTACTCGGGAGTAAAATCTGGAGCTCTTTCCCCCAAAAAGCTATGGATGCTAAAAATTGAAATTTTCAAAACTGAGATCGATAGATTTTTGTTTGGTAAAGTTAGCAAGGGATATGGAGCATAGGCAGGTAAATGGAGTTGAGGTACAGATCAGCCATGATCGAAGTAAATCATGGTACAGTCTGAATGGCCTTCTCCTGTTTCATTGTTCCTATGTTCGTCGTATAACTTGAATTAGTGAATATTCCACTTACTATCTTGTATATCTCCAAAAGGTTCCTTCTCTTTAGCCACATCAAGAATCATAGATCATAGAATGATGCAGCTCAGAAGGAGACTATTCAGCTCATCGTGCCTGTAAAACCTCTTTGAAAGAGCTATCCAATTAGTCCCACTCCCCTGTTCTTTCCCTATAGCTCAGCATTTGTTTCTTTTTGAAGTATTTATCCAATTCCCTTTTGAAAGTTACTATTGCATCTGCTTCCACCGCCCTTTCAGGCAGCGCATTCCAGATCACAACTCCCTGCGTTTTAAAAAAAAATGTTCATGTCTCCTCTGGTTCTTTTGCCAATTACTTTAAATCTGTGTCCTCTGATTACCGACCTTTCTGCCACTGGAAACTGTTTCTCCTTATTTACTCTATCAAAACCCTTCAAGGTTTTGAACTCCTCTATTAAATCTCCTCTTAAGCGTCTCTGCTTTAAGGAGAACAGCGCTAGTTTTGCTAGTCTCGCCACATAACTGAAGTCCCTCATCCCTCATACCATTCTAGTAAATCTCCTCTGCACCCTCTCGAAGGCCTTGAAATCTTTCCTAAAGTGTGGTGCCCAGAATTGGCCACAGTACTCCAGCTGGGGCCTAACCAGTGTTTTATAAAGACATGGATAATAGATCCTTTCGCTACTCTAGACGTAACGATGCGGGAGCGGGAAGAGAAGACATTGCAGGTGATTCTCTGGCTATGATTCGATAGATAAGAATGGAACCAGGCAAATGCAGTCCCACCCAGCTGGATGATGGAGGAGAGACATTGGAGGAGGATGGTGTGGTCAACCGTGTGAAAGGCTGCAGACAGATCAAGAAGGATGAAGGGGAGATAGATTACCACGGCCACAGTCACATAGGATGTCATTTGTTACTTTGCTGTTTCAGTACTTGTGGCAGAGGCTGAAACCTGATTGGAGGGATTCAGACATGGAGTTACGGGAAAGATGGGCATGGATTTGGGAGACGACAACACGTTCAAGGACTTTGGAGAGGAGTGGGAGGTTGGAGATGAGGTGGTAGTTTGCAAGAACAGAGAGGTCAAGGGTGGGTTTTTTGAGGACAGGATGCTGACGGCAGATTTGAAGAGGATGGGGACAGTACCTGAGGAGAGAGAACAGTTAACAATATCAGTTATCATGGCAGCCAGGAAGAGAAGTTGGATGGTCAGCAGTTTGGTTGGAATAGGGTTGAGGGAGCAGAAGGTGGGTGTAATGAACAAGATGAGCTCAGAGAGGGCATGATGGGAGATAGGAGAGAAACTAGAGAAAGATGCGAGTTCAGAGCTGGAGATGCTTTCAGTCTTCGTGACAAAGAAGCCCGTGAGCTCCTCACACTTGTTGGAGGTGAGGGCGAGAGGCCAGGGGTTATCTTTGTATTCAGGATGATCCTGGAATAGTGAGCAGGACCCGATGGTGCTTTAAGCGGTCCAGCCAGATCTGGCGGTGAATGGCTAAACCAGTTGTCCGCCATAAACATTGAAATCTGCATCCCTTGGACTTAAGGGAATGGAGATGAGGGCCATACAAGGGGGAATGACCAGGGCGAGAGAGAGTAATGGTTTTAATGCGAACAAGGGTATCGAAGGTGGAGGTGAGGATGTGATTGAGCAGATCGGTAGCTGCAGAAATGTTGTGGTGAATGGGGGCCAAAGGCTATACAGTTGTGAATTTGAAAGTGCCGTTGTAAGTGACTGGGAAGAGTTTTTTCCAGGGGCGGACACAGAAGGAGGTGGGGTTGGGAAGGGGAAGAGGGATGTGGGTAGAGAGTGATACAAGAAAGTGATCAGAGATGGCCTTATCTGTGATTGACACGATGGGAGGAGAGAGGCCACGTGAGATGGCAAGGTCAAGGGGGCAGCCGTGAATATTGATAGGGGAGTTTGTACGGCAGGGAGGATAGGAGGTCAGTGAACTCGGGAGCGAGAGCATGGTGAGTTGTGATGGAGGTTGAGATCACAGAGGATGAGAAGTTGCTCAGTGCAGAGGCTGAGGGAGGAAAGCAGTGAACATATCTCGGTGAGAAACTTGGTGTGCGGTCTGGGTGGGCGGTAGAGAACGAGGATTTTTAAATGAGGCGCGAGTGGGTGGAACAAGGTGAGATGCTCCAAGGAGGAGAAGGTGACAGGAGTAGGGAGACAGACCAAGGTGTGATTTTGTGATGAGAGCCACACCGCCACAGCAGTAGTTTGGGCGGTGAAAGTGGTGGTAGGTATAGCCATGAGGGGAGACTTCATTTTGGGGGAAGGTGTCATCATCCGTCAGCATTACGCTAATCAATCCATCGTCAACACCTTCACCGAAGCGTACGAGAGCATTGGCCTTACAGTAAACATTCGTAAGACAAAGGTCCTCTACCAACCTGCCCCCGCCACACAGTACTGCCTCCCGATTATCAAAATCCATGACAAGGCCTTGGACAACGTGGACCACTTTCCATACCTCGGGAGCCTACTGTCAACAAGGGCAGACGTCGACGACGAAGTCCAACACCGCCTTCAGTGTGCCAGTGCAGCCTTCGGTCGCCTGAGGAAGAGAGTGTTTGAAGACCAGGACCTCAAACCCAGCACTAAGCTCATGGTCTACAGAGCAGCAGTGATACCCGCCCTGCTGTATGCCTCAGACATGGACCATGTACAGCAGGCACCTCAAAGCACTGGAGAGGTACCACCAACGCTGCCTCCTCAAGATCCTGCAAATCCATTGGCAGGATAGGCACACCAACGTCAGTGTTCTTGCTCAGGCCAACATCCCCAGCATCGACGCTTTGACCACGCTCAACCAGCTCCAATGGACGGGTCACATTGTCCGCATGCCCGATACGAGACTCCCAAAACAAGCACTCTACTCGGAGCTCCGGCACGGCAAGAGAGCCCCAGGTGGGCAGAGG
This sequence comes from Somniosus microcephalus, assembly GCF_052327205.1. Classification (NCBI taxonomy): domain Eukaryota; kingdom Metazoa; phylum Chordata; class Chondrichthyes; order Squaliformes; family Somniosidae; genus Somniosus; species Somniosus microcephalus. The sequence goes on along the minus strand of NC_140990.1, from coordinate 345,092,374 downwards.
AAACGCTTCAAGGACACCCTCAAAGCCTCCTTAAAAAAGTGCAACATCCCCACCGACACCTGGGAATCCCTGGCCCAAGACCGCACAAAGTGGAGGAGAAGCATCCGGGAAGGCGCCCAACACCTCGAGTCTCTTCGCCGGGAGCAAGCGGAAGCCAAGCGCAGGCAGCGCACGTCAACCCAAGCACCCCACCCACCCGCCCCTTCAACCACCGTCTGCCCCACCTGTGACAGAGACTGTAGGTCCCACATTGGACTCATCAGTCACCTGAGAACTCATTTTTAATGTGGAAGCAAGTCATCCTCGGTTCCGAGGGACTGCCTAAGAAGAAGAATCTATTCTCTCCGTTACTTCATCAAAGAACTAAGATCAAACTAGTCAAACATGATTTGCCTTTAACAAATCCGTGCTGGCTTTCATTTGTTAACCCATATTTTTCCAAGTGACAGTTAATTTTGTCCCGGATTAATGTGTCTCAAAGTTTTCCCACCACTGACGTTAGACTGATTAGCCTGTAATTGCCGGGTTTATGCCTCTCCCTTTTTCAGAACAAGGATGTAACATTTGCAATCCTCCAGTCCTCTGGCACCACCCCCATATCCAAGGAGGATTGGAAGATTGTGGCCCGAGCCTCTGCAATTTCCACCCTTATTTCCCTCAGTAAACTAGGAACCCATCCGGACTGTGACTTTTCTACTTTGAGTACCTCCTCTATCTATTTTAGTCCTGTCCAATTTCTCTCCTACCTCCTTTACTGTGACATTGGCAGCATCCCTTTCTTTAATGAAGACCGATGCAAAGTGCTCATTGAGTACCTCCGCCATGCCCTCTGCCTCCACAAGAAGACCTCCTTTTGGTCCCTACTCTGCCTCACCCTTCCTTTGACTATCCTTTTACTATTTATATGTTTATAAAAGACTTTTGGGTTCCCTTTTTCTGTTCGCCACTAATCTATTCTAATACTCTTTGCCCCTCATATTTCATTATACCACGGTTTGGGGCGGTGGGGTGTAGTTTATAGCACGGTTTGGGGCGGTGGGATGTAGTTTATAGCACGGTTTGGGGCGGTGGGATGTAGTTTATAGCACGGTTTGGGGCGGTGGGATGTAGTTTATAGCACGGTTTGGGGCGGTGGGATGTAGTTTATAGCACGGTTTGGGGCGGTGGGATGTAGTTTATAGCACGGTTTGGGGCGGTGGGATGTAGTTTATAGCACGGTTTGGGGCGGTGGGATGTAGTTTATAGCACGGTTTGGGGCGGTGGGATGTAGTTTATAGCACGGTTTGGGGCGGTGGGATGTAGTTTATAGCACGGTTTGGGGCGGTGGGATGTAGTTTATAGCACGGTTTGGGGCGGTGGGATGTAGTTTATAGCACGGTTTGGGGCGGTGGGATGTAGTTTATAGCACGGTTTGGGGCGGTGGGGTGTAGTTTATAGCACGGTTTGGGGCGGTGGGGTGTAGTTTATAGCACGGTTTGGGGCGGTGGGATGTAGTTTATAGCACGGTTTGGGGCGGTGGGATGTAGTTTATAGCACGGTTTGGGGCGGTGGGATGTAGTTTATAGCACGGTTTGGGGCGGTGGGATGTAGTTTATAGCACGGTTTGGAGCGGTGGGGTGTAGTTTATAGCACGGTTTGGGGCGGTGGGATGTAGTTTATAGCACGGTTTGGGGCGGTGGGATGTAGTTTATAGCACGGTTTGGGGCGGTGGGATGTAGTAGTTTATACCACGGTTTGGGGCGGTGGGGTGTAGTTTATAGCACGGTTTGGGGCGGTGGGATGTAGTTTATAGCACGGTTTGGGGCGGTGGGATGTAGTTTATAGCACGGTTTGGGGCAGTGGGATGTAGTTTATAGCACGGTTTGGGGCGGTGGGGTGTAGTTTATAGCACGGTTTGGGGCGGTGGGATGTAGTTTATAGCACGGTTTGGGGCGGTGGGATGTAGTTTATAGCACGGTTTGGGGCGGTGGGATGTAGTTTATAGCACAGTTTGGGGCGGTGGGATGTAGTTTATAGCACGGTTTGGAGCAGTGGGATGTAGTTTATAGCACGGTTTGGGGCGGTGGGGTGTAGTTTATAGCACAGTTTGGGGCGGTGGGATGTAGTTTATAGCACGGTTTGGGGCGGTGGGATGTAGTTTATAGCACGGTTTGGGGCGGTGGGATGTAGTTTATAGCACGGTTTGGGGCGGTGGGGTGTAGTTTATAGCACGGTTTGGGGCGGTGGGATGTAGTAGTTTATACCACGGTCGTTGCTGTTTGTAACCTAGCCCTGTCCTGCTTCCTGTTGGTGTATTTTCAGGCCGGAGAATCCCAACTCTTCAACATGTTACTGAAAACCCTGAAAGAGAGTGTGGAGGCAAAGGGGCTGCAAGAGTTCTGGGAGCTGATCGTGCAAGGTGGGAAGCACTCCATATTCCATTTGTTCATCAAGCGTGTGTATATAGACACAACAACTTGCATTTGTGTTTTCTAAATTTGTTCCTGGGATGTGGGCGTCGCTGGCAAGGCCAGCATTTATTGCCCTCGAGAAGGTGGTGGTGAGCCGCCACCTTGAACTACTGCAGTCAATGTGGTGAAAGTGCTCCCATAGTGCTGTTAGGTGAGGGGAGTGCCAGGATTTTGACCCAGCGGCGATGAAGGATCGGCAATATACTTCCAAGTGAAGATGGTTTGTGACTTGGAGGGGATCTTGGAGGTGATGGTGTTCCTATGCACCCGCTGCCCTTGTCCTTTTAGGTGGTAGAGGTCGTAGAGTTGGGAGGTGCTGTCATAGAAGCCTTGCCGAAACGAGGGGGGGGGGCGGGGGGGGGGTGGGGGGATGGGGGTGGGACGGGGACTGGGGATGGGACTGGACAGGAGTAGGATGGTGTGATCAACCGTGTCAAAGGCGGCAGATGGGTCGAGAAGGACGAGGAGGGATAGTTTACTACAGTCACAGTCACACAGGATGTCATTTGTGTCTTTGATAAGGGCAGTTGGAGAGGCTTGTATCCCCAGACAGAAGCGTAGGTTCCTGATCCGGCAGCTCTGAGGCCAGTTTAAAATGAGGTTAGAGTCTGTTCACTGTGATGACGGAGAGGATCCAGAGCTGACTGTTTGCAGGGTTTATTATGTGGTTCTATTAAACTGCTAGTTTCACTCACTGACCATTGAACTGACCCTGGTCAGACCCTGAAATCCAATCAGAGCAGAGAGCAGGGGAGTCGCTGTCTGGGGCAGGCTCCACCGTCTGGGAATGAGAATGCGCCAGTTTAGACGCAAGTTGGATTGCTCCTTTCTAGGGAGGGGCTCTTGGAAAGTTTGAAGGGCTAAATATAAATGGTGATTCTGCCCAGGGTGGAACTTAAAGTAAAAGGAAAAGCGCTATGCAAGAGCTAAAAAGTGCTGATATTGGGGGACTTTAATTACCCAAATATCGATTGAGATAATGCTAGGGTAAAGGGAAAGGAGGGGGAGGAATTTCTGAAATGTATTTAGGAGAATTTCCTTGACCAATATGTTCTTGGCCCAACTAGGAAGGAGGCACTGCTGGATCTGGTGCTGGGGAATGAGGTGGGCCAGGTCGACCAAGTGTCTGTGGGAGAACACTTGGGTACGAGTGATCATCGTATCATAAGATTCAGATTAGCATTGGAGAGGAGCAAGGAACAGTCTAGAGTGGAACTTCTAAACTGGAATAGGGCTAACTTCAATGAGATGTTAACTTGAGGGTAAAATGGAACCAAAGACTGACAGGGAAAACTGTAACAGAACAATGGGGGACAATCTAGAGTGGAGGTAGATGCAGAGAGGATGTTTCCTCTAGTGGGGAAATCTATAACTCTGGGGGCATAGTTTCAGAATAAAGGGTTGCCCTTTTAGTGTTGAGATGAGGAGGAATTTCTTCTCTCAGAGGGTCGTAAATCTGTGGAATTCTCTGCCCCAGAGAGCCATGGAGGCTGCATTTAAGGTGGAGATAGACAGATTTTTGCAAGATAAGGGAGTGAAGGGTTATGGGGAGCGGGCAGGGAAGTTGCTTTGAGCCCAAGATCAGCCACGATCTCATTGGATGGCGGAGCAGGCTCGAGGGTTAAGTTTTAGAAACAATAATCAAGGAAAAAATGAACGGTCACTTGGAGAGGTTTAAGCTAATTAAGGAGAGCCAACACGGGTTTCTAAAAGGCAGATCGTGTTTGACTAATCTAATTAAATTTTTTAGAAATATAGAAAAAAACATAGAAAAATAGGAGCAGGAGTAGGCCATTCAGCCCTTCGAGCCTACTCCGCCATTCAACATGATCATGGCTGATCCTCTATCTCAATACCATATTCCCGCTCTCTCTCCTTACCCCTTGATGCCTTTTCATGAAGTAACAGAGAGGATTAATGAAGGGAATGCAATGGATGTTGTCAACATGGATTTTCAGAAGGCGTTTGATAAAGTACCACATAGAAGGCTGGTTAACAAAATGAGGCTCATGGAATAGGTGGTTCAGTGGCAGCTTGGATAAGGAATTGGCTTAAGGACAGAACAGTGAGTTGTGGTAAATGGCTATTTTTCAGACTGGAAGCTGGCAGGCAGTGGTGTTCCCCAAGGGTCAGTGCTGGGGCCACTGCTTTTTATGATCTATATAAATAACCTGGATATTGGAATACAGAGTAGAATTTCTAAATTTGCTGATGACACCAAACTTGGGGGTGTGGCAAACAGTGAGGATGATACCAATCGTCTGCAACAGGACATAGAAAGGCTAGCAGAATGGGCAGACAAGTGGCAGATGGAATTTAATACAGAGAAGTGTGAGGTGATGCATTTTGGCAGAAGGAACAGGGAGAGGCAATATACACTTAATGGCACAGTTTTAAAGAGTGTGCAGGGACAGAGGGACCTGGGAGTTAATGTGCATAGGTCCCTGAAGGTGGCAGGACATATTGAGAGAGTGGTTAACAAAGCATATGGGATCTTGGGCTTCATAAATAGAGGTATTGAGTACAAAAGTAGAGAAGTTATGCTGAACCTTTATAAAGCGCTGATTAGGCCACAACTGGAGTATTGCGTCCAGTTCTGGTCACCACACTTTAGTAAGGATGTGAAGGCCCTTGAGGGTGCAGAGGAGATTTACCAGAATGGTTCCGGGGGTGGGGGATCTTAGCTGCAAGGACAGGTTGGGGAAGCTGGATTTGTTTTCATTAGAGCAAAGGAGGTTGCGGGGTGATTTGATAGAGGTGTACAAGATTATGACGGGTTTGGATTGGCTAGACGGGGAAATGCTGTTCCCACTAGTTGATGGTACAAGGACTAGGGGACACAGATTTAAGGTTTTGGGCAAGAGATACAGAAGGGATGGGAGGGAAACTTTTTTACGCAGCAAGTGGTGAGGACCTGGACTTCGCTGCCGACGGAAGTGGTGGAAGCTGAGACACTCAATGTTTTCAAGGGGAGACTGGATAGGCACTGGAGAGAAATAAACTTGCAGGGCTACGGGGATAGAGCGGGGGAATGGGACTGACTGGATTGCTCTACAGAGAGCCGGCACGGACTCGATGGGCCGAATGGCCTCCTTCTGTGCCGTATGACTCTGACTATAGTGATAGATTGTTCCTAGGGAGATGGCAACATGGACAGAAATTTAAGATAATTGCAAAAAAGAATTAAAGGGGAGGTTAGAAAAAATGTTCACACAGATGGTGATTCGAATATGGAACTTTTGAGAAGAAGAAAGACAGACTTAGAAAATAGGAGCAGGAGTAGGCCATTCGAGCCTGCTCCGCCATTGATCATGGCTGATCCTCTATCTCAATACCATATTCCTGCTCTCTCCCCATACCCCTTGATGCCTTTTGTGTCTAGAAATCTATCTATCTCCTTCTTAAATATATTCAGTGACTTGGCCTCCACAGCCTTCTGTGGTAGAGAATTCCACTGGTTCACAACCCTCAGTGAAAAATTTCTCCTCATCTCAGTCCTAAATGTCCTGCCCCCTATACTGAGACTGTGACCCCTCGTTCTAGACTCCCCAGCCAGGGGAAACATCCTCCCTGCATCCAGTCTGTCAGAATGCTATATCCCCTCTCATTCTTTTAAACTCTAGTGAATACAGGCCTAGTCGACCCAATCTCTCCTCATACGACAGTCCTGTCATCCCAGGAATCAGTCTGGTGAACCTTGACTGCACTCCCTCTATGGCAAGTATATCCTCTCTTGGGTAAGGAGACCAAAACTGCACACAGTACTCCAGGTGTGGTCTCACCAAGGCCCCGTACAACTGTAGTAAGACATCTTTGCTCCTGTACTCAAATCCTCTTGCAATGAAGGCCAACATACCATTTGCCTTCCTAACTGCTTGCTACACCTGCATGTTTGCTTTCAGTGACTGGTGTACAAGGACACCCAGGTCACATCAGCATTTCCCAATCTATCACCATTTAAATAATACTCTACCTTTCTGTTTTTTCTACCGAAGTGGATAACTCCACATTTATCCACGTTTTACTGCATCTGCCATGTATTTGCCCACTCACTCAACTTGACTAAATCACTTTGAAGCCTCTTTGCATCCTTCTCGCAACTCACAATCCCACCTAGTTTTGTGTCATCAGCAAACTTGGAAATATTACATTTGGTTCCCTCATCCAAATCATTGACATATATTGTGAATAGCTGGGGCCCAAGCACTGATCCCTGCGGTACCCCACTAGTCACCGCCTGCCACCCTGAAAAAGACCCATTTATTCCTACTGTCTGTTAACCAATTTTCAATCCATGCCAGTATATTACCTCCAATCCCATGTGCTTTAATTTTGCACACTAACCTCTCGTGGGACTTTATCAAAGGCCTTCTGAAAATCCAAATATATCACATCCACTGGTTCTCCCTTATCTATTCTACCAATTACATCCTCAAAAAAACTCCAGTAGGTTTGTCAAACACGATTTCCCTTTCATAAATCCATGTTGACTTTGTCTAATCCCGTTGATATTTTCTAAGTGTCCTGTTATCACATCCTTTATAATAGGCTCTAGCATTTTCCCTACTACTGATGTCTGGCTAACCGGTCTGTAGTTCCCTGTTTTCTCTTTCCCTCCTTTTTTAAATAGTGGGGTTACATTTACCACCCTCCAATCTGCAGGAACTGTTCCATATTCTATAGAATTTTGGAAGATGACAACCAATGCATCCACTATTTCTCTTTTAATTAATTTCTCCAGCACTTTTTTTACTAATACTAATTTCCTTTAATTCCTCCATCTCACTAGACCCTTGGTTCCCTCGCATTTCTGGGAAGTTATTTGTGTCCTCTTCCGTGATGACAGAACCAAAGTATTTGTTTAATTGCTCTGCCATTTCCTTGTTCCCCATTATAAATTCTGTTTCTGACTGTAAGGGACCTACATTTGTCTTCACTAATCTTTTTCTTTTTACATACTTGTAGTAGCTTTTACAATCCGCTTTTATGTTCCTTGAAAATTTACTCTCATTCTATTTTTCCCCATCTAATCATAAGAATCTCTTGGTCCTTTTTTGCTGAACTCTAAACTGCTCCCAATCCTCAGGCTTGCTACTTTTTCTCGCAACTTTATATGACTCCTCTTTGGATCTAATACTACCCTTCATTTCTTTTGTTAGCCATGGTTGGGCCGCTTTTCCTTTTGTGTTTTTGCGCCAGAAAGGAATGTATAACTGTTGCAATTCATGCATTTGTTCCTTAAATGTTAGCCATTGCCTATCCACCGTCATGCCTTTTGATGAAACTCCCCAATCTATCATAACCAACTCACTCCTCATACAATCGTAGTTTCCTTTGTTTAGATTTAGGACCCTAGTTTTGTATTGGACTTCTTCACTTTCCATCTTAATGAAGAATTCTACCATGTTATGGTCACTCTTCCCTAAAGGACCCTGCACAACAAGATTATTAATTAACCCCTTCTCATTGCATAATACCCAATCTAGGATAGCCTGTTCCCTAGTTGGCTCCTCAACGTACTGGTCTAAAAAAATCTCGTACACAGTCCAGGAATTCGTCCTCCACAGTATTGTTGCTAATTTAGTTTGGCCAGTCTATATGTGGATTAAAGTCACCCATGATTACTGTAGTACCCTTGTTACATGCATCTCTAATTTCCTGTTTGATGCCATCCCCTACATTACCACTACTGTTTGGAGGCCTATAGACAACTCCCACCAATGTTTTCTGCCCCTTGGTGCTTCTTAGCTCCACCCAGACTGATTCTACATCTTGATTTTCTGAGCCAATATCCTTTCTCACTATTGCTCAGATTTCATCTGTTACTAACAACGCCACCCACCTCCTTTTCCTTTTTGCCTATCCTTCCTAAATATCGAGTATCCTTGGATATTCAGCTCCCAGCCTTGGTCACCCTGCAGCCATGTCTCCATAATTGCAATTATATCGTATCCGTTTACATCTATTTGCGCCGTTAATTTGTCTACCTTATTACGAATGCTTCGTGCATTCGGATACAGTGCCTTTAGATTTGTCTTTTTAACATTTTTAGACATCTTAACATTATTTTGTACTATGGCCCTATTTGTCTTATTACCATTTTTCTTACCCGGACCCTATTTGTTCGTGCACTCCTTTGTTTGTACGCTCTGTCCCTTCCTGACACAATCTGGTTATCCTTACCCCAATCACTTTCCTGCACTGCTTCCTTGTTTTTTCTCTTTAGCATTCTAAATTTCTCTCCACCGGGACCCTACCCCCCCCCCCCCCCCCCGCCCCGCAACCTTATTTAGTTTAAAGCCCTGTCTACCTTCGATTTGCTAGAACTCTGGTCCCAGCATAGTTCAGGTGTAGTCCATCCCAATGGAACAGCGCTCTCTTTCCCCAGTACTGGTGCCAGTGCCCCACGAATCGAAACCCACTTCTCCACACCAATCTTTGAGCCATGCATTCATCTCCCTGATCCTATTGACCCTATGCCAATTTGCTCGTGGCTCAGGTAATAATCCAGAGATTATGACCTTTGTGGTTCTGCTTTTTAATTTAGTCCCTAGCTGCTCAAACTCTCTCAGCAGAACCTCTTTCTTTGTCATTCCTATGTCGTTGGTACCTACATGGGCCACGACAACTGGATCCTTCCCCTCCCACTCTAAGTTCGCTTCTTCAGCCCGGAGGAGATGTCCTTTACCCTGGCACCAGGTAGGCAACACAGCCTTCGGGACTCACGCTCTTGGCTGCAGCGAACAGTGTCTATCCCCCTAACTATGCTGTCCCTACCACTACCACGTTTCTTTTTGCTCCCCCCTCTTGAATGGCTCCCTGTACTACGGTGCTGTGGTCAGTTTGCTCATCCTTCCTGCAGTCCCTGCTCTCGTCTACACAGAGAGCAAGAACCTCGTACCAATTGGACAAGAGCAAGGGCTGAATCTCCTCCACCACTACCCCCTGGTTCCCCATACCTGCCTCGCTTGTAGTCACACCCACCTGTCCATGACCATGGACCAAATTTGAATCAATTAATCTAAGGGGTGCGACTGCCTCCTGGAACACAGCGTCCAGGTAACTCTCCCCCTCCCTGATGTGTCGCAGTGTTTGAAGCTCGGACTCCAGCTCATCAACACGGAGCTGAAGTTCCTCGAGCAACCAACACTTACTGTAGATGTGGCTGCCTTGGACATCAATGGTGTCCACCAGCTCCCACATGTTGCAGCAGTAACACATCGCCTGCCCTGCCATCTCTAATGTATTTAATTAATTAAGTGATTAAGTTTTGAATCCCGGCTCTTAATTTAAACCAATGCCCAAGAAAACAGAAAAATACTGACCAACCAATCATTTCCCTGCTTTCCTGTAACGTCACTCCTTGTTTTTTTGTTCTTTAAATCACCTGCTCCCTCACAGGTCGGTCCACTCCCGCTGCTACTCCCAATAGCTCAGTCTGGGCCTCGAGCCTCAGGCTTTATTTCCTCGCTCCTCCTTCGCCTGCTCCCTCACAGGTCGGTCCGCTCCTAATAGCTCGGTCTAGGCCTCGAGCCTCGGGCTTTATTTCCTCGCTCCTCCCTCACAGGTCAGTCTGCTCCCGCTGCTGCTCCCAATAGCCTTTCACGACCTCAGGATGTCCCAAATCACTTTACAGCTAATGAAGTACTTTCAAAGTGTGGTCACTGTTGTAAAATTGCAAAGAGACATTGATAGATTAAGTGAGTGGGCAATACTTCAAGGTAAGTGTGAGGTCATCCATTTTGGACCAATGAAGGATAGATCTGAGTATTATTTAAATAGTGAAAAGCTAAGAACAGTGGAGGTCCAAAGAGATTTAGGGGCCCATGTACACAGATCACTGAAATGTAGTGGTCAGGTACAAAAAAATAATCAAAAAGGCTGATGGAATGTTAGCCTTTATAACTAGAGGGCTAGAATATAAAGGGGAGGAAGTGTTGCTACAGCGATATGAAGCCCTGGTTAGACCACATCTGGAGCACTGTGTACAGTTCTGGGCATCGCACCTTAGAAAGGTTATATTGGCCTTGGAAGGTGGGCAACGCAGATTCACCAGATTGTGACCAGGGCTCCAAGGGTTAGTTTATGAAGAGAGATCACATAAATTAGGCTTTAACCCCCTGGAATATAGCAGGTTAAGGGGTGATTTGATGAAGGTTTTTAGGATTTTGAAAGGAATTGATGGGGTAGATAGTGAGAAACTTTTTCCACTGGTGGGGGAGATTATGACAAGGGAACATGATCTTAAAATCAGAGCCAGGCCGTTCAGAGGCAAGGTTAGGAAACACTTCTTCACACAAAGGGTGGTGAAAGTGTGGAACACACTCCTGCAAATAGCAGTAGATGCTAGCTCAATTAATAATTTTAAATCTGTGATTGTTAGATTTTTGCTGGACAAGGGTATTAAGGGATATGGAGCCAAGGCAGGTGGCTGGAGTTAGGATACAGATCAGCCATGACCTAATTGAATAGCGAAACATGCTCGTGGGGCTGAATTGCCTCCTCATGTGCCTATGTAATGGAGGAAATGTGCCACAAATCATGATTGAAACAGACTTTATAAAAAGCAGTTAGTTAGTTGCTTAAAAGAGAAATATTTAAGGGTATGGGGAGCGAGCAGTGTCATTGGATTATACTATGTGGCTAATGGGGAGGAACACTGGTGCAGATTGGGCTGAATTACCTGTTCCTGTGCTGGTTTTATGAACCATAGGGGATTAGGCTTTTGAGCCAGGATGGTCCTATTTCCTCCATCCCTTCCAGATGTTGTTTGGCCTGTTTTACATTTGCGGTTAATCTGAGTGTTGTGTTGGATGTGATACCTGATAGTAATATTTACAACCTATCTCTTAATTACAGACGCCATCTCTCTCATCACAAAGGGTGAAGTTGCAGAAAGCACGGTGACCTGTGATGAAGCCAAGCAGGTAAAACTAACCGCTCGTGGTGGTTACCCTACAAAGGAGAGGCTTGTATCCCAGTCAGTTGCACAGTGTCCTGGTCCTGCAGGTCTGAGCCAGCTGTTTACTATTGATTTGAGGATACGCCCGTTGCTGGAATGGCCAAAGTAAATCCTTCCATAAAGAGAGGAGCAGCTGAATAAAGCAGAACTTCGGCCAAATGTTCACTTTCCTTCGATGCAGCTGTACCCCCAACAATTAGACAATACAGAGTGCTGCGGGCGTTGTTTCTAATATAGGGACTGATATATTGCAGTGCTGGATGTACACCGTACTAAGATTTGGAATTCACAGGTGTGGTAAAGGTCTGCTTTTATTGTGTGTGATGTGTGTCAGTAATCTAACTGCTACAGAACACCATACAATGAATGCATTGGTCAAACATGACTCCAGGTTCAATAACAAACCCAATGACCTAGCTGTGTCAACCTTGCACTCCTACAGAAGCTCCTGTTCCATTCATTGTTCCTTTCTGTGGTTCTGAGCTCTTTCTGTCTCATTTGCAGTTTCTGGCACCAGAGGAGATGCCCATGGAAGAATTGGCAGTGTCCAAGGATGGTGGAGATGTGGATGATCTGGTTAGTGCTGCAATCAGTGCCACAATAGGGTTTTACTATTGGCATTCCCAGGATAAAGGATTCTGGGGCCTGTTGATTACGTAATAGTTTACCCCAACACCTTTGTTCTTAAAGTCAGTAGCAGCTTTCTGCCCAGTTGATATTAAAGCTTCAGTCAGTGTGTGTGATGTAATGGGTTCATTGGTGTTGCTTGGATGGAGAATGATTGAAAGTGCAGTACCCAAGGGGTCAGTGCTGGCTCCACTTTTACTCTTCATGTCTATCGATGAGCTAGGGAGCAAAATCTAAAACATTTCTGATGATACAAAAGTAAGGAGGACTGTAACAGACTTTAGGAAGATACAGACAGGTTAATGGAAGTGTCTGGTAATACATTTAGAAGGAAGAGCACAGAACTGGAGTGTACACTCAGACGCTGTGGCTGACCAGAGACCCAGGGCTATATCATTCTCTGAAAGTGCGAGTCCAGGCAGATAAAGCCATAAAAAAAGCCAACGGCATTTTGAGTTTTATAAATGGGGCTCAGAGTACAGGAGTAAAGAAATAATACATTTTTACAAAACGTCCATTAGCATTGTGTGAAGTTTTGGCCGCCTCAGTATAGAAAGGACATTAAAGCAATAGAGAGCGGATGGTGTAGATTCATCAGGGAATCCCAGGAGAGACTGGAGTTACCAATGGAGAAGAGAAGGCTACGTTGAGATTTAAGAAGTTTTTAAAAATAATGAGATTTGATTGTGAATAGAGAAAGACTATTTCCATTGGTTATTGACTCAGTTCTTCTTCTTATCATGTCCACAGACAGTCTATACATAGCCCAGCCAGAACTGGACACATTTTTGCGCCTTGTTGTTGAATTCGGCAAGATCTGCAACAGTGCAGGGTTCCTCTAACGATGGGCATTGCAGGAGATGTTACATAGTCTGTGCCTCAGTTCCACATTCACAAGTTGTCGGGCTGGTTGAATATCCCCATTTGCTTAGTGACACCTTTGAGCAACCTACACCGGTCCGAAGTCTGTTAAGGCACTTCCAGGTTGCCCAGTTGCAATTAGCTCCTGGGGGAAGGCTTTCATCAAGTAAAATTTGACTCCGTGATGAAGGATGTACAATTTATAATATCACTAAAGGACACAGGAGAAATGTCTTTACACAGAGGATTGTTGGAGGGTGGAATACTTTACCACAGGGAGTGGTTGAGGCAAAGAACATTGCATCTTTTAAGGAGAAATTATATAAATATTTGAGGGTCCTGGGGAGAGTGGGGAAGTGGGATTAGTTTGGGATTAGTACAGGGCTATGGGGACAGCAGGGCAGTGGGATTAGTTTGGGATTGATACAGGGCTATGGGGAGAGTGTGGGGCAGTGGGATTAGTTTGGGATTGATACAGGGCTATGGGGAAGAGAGCGGGGCGGTGGGATTAGTTTGGGATTGATACAGGGCTATGGGGAGAGAGCGGGGCAGTGGGATTAGTTTGGGATTGATACAGGGCTATGGGGAAGAGAGCGGGGCAGTGGGATTAGTTTGGGATTGATACAGGGCTATGGGGAGAGTGCGGGGCAGTGGGATTAGTTTGGGATTGATACAGGGCTATGGGGAGAGTGCTGGGCAGTGGGATTAGTTTGGGATTGATACAGGGCTATGGGGAGAGAGTGGGGCAGTGGGAATAGTTTGGGATTGGTACTGGGCTATGGGAGAAAGCGGGACAGTGGGATTAGTTTGGGATTGATATAGGGCTATGGGGAGAGTGTGAGGCAGTGGCATTAGTTTCAGATTGATGGCTATGGGGAGAGTGCGAGGCAGTGGGATTAGTTTGGGATTGATATAGGGCAGTGGGATTAGTTTGGGATTGATACAGGGCTATGGGGAGAGAGCAGGGCAGTGGGATTAGTTTGGGATTGATACAGGGCTATGGGGAGAGAGCGGGACAGTGGAATTAGTTTGGGGATTGATGCAGGGTTGTGGGGAGAGAGCGGGGCAGTGGGATTAGTTTGGAATAACAACAGAAAATGCTGGAAAAACTCAGCAGGTCAGGCAACATCCGTGGAGAGAAATTTGAGTTGACGTTTCGGGTTGGACCCTTCTTCAAAACTGGAAAGAAAAGAAACTAGATCGGAGGCAGGGCTGCGATCAGACAAAAGAATAAAAGAAACAAAAGAAGTAAAAGAGATTAGAAGCTAGACGAGATGGTAATAGGCTGGGATTAGGTGTAAAATGTACTGGCAGGGCAAAAGATAGCTGCCAGGTGTGAGAGAGAAACAAAAGGAAAGGGGGGGGGGGAAAAGGAGTGGAACAATTACAAGAGAAAATGAAATGGGGGCCGAGCTTATGATCTGAAATTGTTGAACTCGATATTGAGTCCGGAAGGCTGCAGACTGCCTAATCGGAAGATGAGGTGCTGTTCCTCGAGGATTAGTTTGGGATTGACACAGGGCTACGGGGAGAGAGCGGGGCAGTGGGATTTGTTTGGGATTGTTACAGGGCTATGGGGAGAGACGAGGCAGTGGGATTAGTTTGGGATTGATACAGGGCTATGGGGAGAGAGCGGGGCAGTGGGATTTGTTTGGGATTGATACAGGGCTATGGGGAAGAGAGCGGGGCAGTGGGATTAGTTTGGGATTGATACAGGGCTATGGGGAAGAGAGCGGGGCAGTGGGATTAGTTTGGGGATTGATACAGGGTTATGGGGAGAGTGCGGGGCAGTGGGATTAGGTTGGGATTGATACAGGGCTATGGGGAGAGAGCAGGGCAGTGGGATTAGTTTGGGATTGATACAGGGCTATGGGGAAGAGAGCGGGGCAGTGGCATTAGTTTGGGGATTGATACAGGGCTATGGGGAGAGTGCGGGGCAGTGGGATTAGTTTGGGGATTGATACAGGGCTATGGGGAAGAGAGCGGGACAGTAGGATTAGTTTGGGATTGATACAGGGCTATGGGGAGAGTGCGGGGCAGTGGGATTAGTTTGGGACTGATACAGGGCTATGGGGAGAGAGCGGGGCAGTAGGATTAGTTTGGGATTGATACAGGGCTATGGGGAGAGTGCGGGGCAGTGGGATTAGTTTGGGATTGATACAGGGCTATGGGGAAGAGAGCGGGGCAGTGGGATTAGTTTGGGATTGATACAGGGCTATGGGGAGAGTGCGGGGCAGTGGGATTAGTTTGGGATTGATACAGGGCTATGGGGAGAGAGCGGGGCAGTGGGATTAGTTTGGGGATTGATACATGACTATGGGGAGAGAGCGGGGCGGTGGGATTAGTTTGGGATTGATACAGGGCTATGGGGAGAGGGCAGTGGGATTAGTTTGGGATTGATACAGGGCTATGGGGAGAGTGCGGGGCAGTGGGATTAGTTTGGGATTGATACAGGGCTATGGGGAGAGAGCGGGGCAGTGGGATTAGTTTGGGATTGATACAGGGCTATGGGGAGAGAGCGGGGCAGTGGGATTAGTTTGGGATTGATACAGGGCTATGGGGAGAGAGCGGGGCAGTGGGATTAGTTTGGGATTGATACAGGGCTATGGGGAAGAGAGCGGGGCAGTGGGCTTAGTTTGGGATTGATACAGTGCTATGGGGAGAGTGCGGGGCAGTGGGATTAGTTTGGGGATTGATACAGGGCTATGGGGAAGAGAGCGGGGCAGTGGGCTTAGTTTGGGATTGATACAGGGCTATGGGGAAGAGAGCGGGGCAGTGGGATTAGTTTGGGATTGATACAGGGCTATGGGGAGAGTGCGGGGCAGTGGGATTAGTTTGGGATTGATACAGGGCTATGGGGAGAGAGCGGGGCAGTGGGATTAGTTTGGGGATTGATACATGACTATGGGGAGAGAGCGGGACAGTAGGATTAGTTTGGGATTGATACAGGGCTATGGGGAGAGTGCGGGGCAGTGGGATTAGTTTGGGACTGATACAGGGCTATGGGGAGAGAGCGGGGCAGTAGGATTAGTTTGGGATTGATACAGGGCTATGGGGAGAGTGCGGGGCAGTGGGATTAGTTTGGGATTGATACAGGGCTATGGGGAAGAGAGCGGGGCAGTGGGATTAGTTTGGGATTGATACAGGGCTATGGGGAGAGTGCGGGGCAGTGGGATTAGTTTGGGATTGATACAGGGCTATGGGGAGAGTGCGGGGCAGTGGGATTAGTTTGGGGATTGATACAGGGCTATGGGGAAGAGAGCGGGACAGTAGGATTAGTTTGGGATTGATACAGGGCTATGGGGAGAGTGCGGGGCAGTGGGATTAGTTTGGGACTGATACAGGGCTATGGGGAGAGAGCGGGGCAGTTGGATTAGTTTGGGATTGATACAGGGCTATGGGGAAGAGAGCGGGGCGGTGGGATTAGTTTGGGATTGATACAGGGCTATGGGGAAGAGAGCGGGGCGGTGGGATTAGTTTGGGATTGATACAGGGCTATGGGGAAGAGAGCGGGGCAGTGGGATTAGTTTGGGATTGATACAGGGCTATGGGGAGAGTGCGGGGCAGTGGGATTAGTTTGGGATTGATACAGGGCTATGGGGAGAGAGCGGGGCAGTGGGATTAGTTTGGGGATTGATACATGACTGGGGAGAGAGCGGGGCGGTGGGATTAGTTTGGGATTGATACAGGGCTATGGGGAGAGGGCAGTGGGATTAGTTTGGGATTGATACAGGGCTATGGGGAGAGTGCGGGGCAGTGGGATTAGTTTGGGATTGATACAGGGCTATGGGGAGAGAGCGGGGCAGTGGGATTAGTTTGGGATTGATACAGGGCTATGGGGAGAGAGCGGGGCAGTGGGATTAGTTTGGGATTGATACAGGGCTATGGGGAGAGAGCGGGGCAGTGGGATTAGTTTGGGATTGATACAGGGCTATGGGGAAGAGAGCGGGGCAGTGGGCTTAGTTTGGGATTGATACAGGGCTATGGGGAGAGTGCGGGGCAGTGGGATTAGTTTGGGGATTGATACAGGGCTATGGGGAAGAGAGCGGGGCAGTGGGCTTAGTTTGGGATTGATACAGGGCTATGGGGAAGAGAGCGGGGCAGTGGGATTAGTTTGGGATTGATACAGGGCTATGGGATTAGTTTGGGGATTGATACAGGGCTATGGGGAGACAGCGGGGCAGTGGGATTAGTTTGGGATTGATACAGGGCTATGGGGAGAGAGCGGGGCAGTGGGATTAGTTTGGGTATTGATACAGGGCTATGGGGAGAGTGCGGGGCAGTGGGATTAGTTTGCGATTGATACAGGGCTATGGGGAGAGTGCGGGGCAGTGGGATTAGTTTGCGATTGATACAGGGCTATGGGGAAGAGAGCGGGGCAGTGGGATTAGTTTGGGATTGATACAGGGCTATGGGGAGAGAGCCGGGCAGTGGGATTAGTTTGGGATTGATACAGGGCTATGGGGAAGTGAGCGGGGCAGCAGGATTAGTTTGGGATTGATACAGGGCTATGGGGAGAGAGCAGGGCAGTGGGATTAGTTTGGGATTGATACAGGGCTATGGGGAGAGAGCGGGACAGTGGAATTAGTTTGGGGATTGATGCAGGGTTGTGGGGAGAGAGCGGGGCAGTGGGATTAGTTTGGAATAACAACAGAAAATGCTGGAAAAACTCAGCAGGTCAGGCAACATCCGTGGAGAGAAATTTGAGTTGACGTTTCGGGTTGGACCCTTCAAAACTGGAAAGAAAAGAAACTAGATCGGAGGCAGGGCTGCGATCAGACAAAAGAATAAAAGAAACAAAAGAAGTAAAAGAGATTAGAAGCTAGACGAGATGGTAATAGGCTGGGATTAGGTGTAAAATGTACTGGCAGGGCAAAAGATAGCTGCCAGGTGTGAGAGAGAAACAAAAGGAAAGCGGGGGGGGGGGAAAGGAGTGGAACAATTACAAGAGAAAATGAAATGGGGGCCGAGCTAATGATCTGAAATTGTTGAACTCGATATTGAGTCCGGAAGGCTGCAGACTGCCAAATCGGAAGATGAGGTGCTGTTCCTCGAGGATTAGTTTGGGATTGATACAGGGCTATGGGGAGAGAGTGGGGCAGTGGGATTAGTTTGGGATTGACACAGGGCTACGGGGAGAGAGCGGGGCAGTAGGATTTGTTTGGGATTGTTACAGGGCTATGGGGAGAGACGAGGCAGTGGGATTAGTTTGGGATTGATACAGGGCTATGGGGAGAGAGCGGGGCAGTGGGATTTGTTTGGGATTAATACAGGGCTATGGGGAAGAGAGTGGGGCAGTGGGATTAGTTTGGGATTGATACAGGGCTATGGGGAAGAGAGCGGGGCAGTGGGATTAGTTTGGGGATTGATACAGGGCTATGGGGAGAGTGCGGGGCAGTGGGATTAGGTTGGGATTGATACAGGGCTATGGGGAGAGAGCAGGGCAGTGGGATTAGTTTGGGATTGATACAGGGCTATGGGGAAGAGAGCGGGGCAGTGGCATTAGTTTGGGGATTGATACAGGGCTATGGGGAGAGTGCGGGGCAGTGGGATTAGTTTGGGGATTGATACAGGGCTATGGGGAAGAGAGCGGGACAGTAGGATTAGTTTGGGATTGATACAGGGCTTTGGGGAGAGTGCAGGGCAGTGGGATTAGTTTGGGACTGATACAGGGCTATGGGGAGAGAGCGGGGCAGTAGGATTAGTTTGGGATTGATACAGGGCTATGGGGAGAGTGCGGGGCAGTGGGATTAGTTTGGGATTGATACAGGGCTATGGGGAAGAGAGCGGGGCGGTGGGATTAGTTTGGGATTGATACAGGGCTATGGGGAAGAGAGCGGGGCAGTGGGAGTAGTTTGGGATTGATACAGGGCTATGGGGAGAAGGCAGTGGGATTAGTTTGGGATTGATACAGGGCTATGGGGAGAGTGCGGGGCAGCGGGATTAGTTTGGGATTGATACAGGGCTATGGGGAGAGAGCGGGGCAGTGGGATTAGTTTGGGATTGATACAGGGCTATGGGGAGAGAGCGGGGCAGTGGGATTAGTTTGGGATTGATACAGGGCTATGGGGAGAGAGCGGGGCAGTGGGATTAGTTTGGGATTGATACAGGGCTATGGGGAAGAGAGCGGGGCAGTGGGCTTAGTTTGGGATTGATACAGGTCTATGGGGAGAGTGCGGGGCAGTGGGATTAGTTTGGGGATTGATACAGGGCTATGGGGAAGAGAGCGGGGCAGTGGGCTTAGTTTGGGATTGATACAGGGCTATGGGGAAGAGAGCGGGGCAGTGGGATTAGTTTGGGATTGATACAGGGCTATGGGGAGAGTGCGGGGCAGTGGGATTAGCTTGGGATTGATACAGGGCTATGGGGAGAGAGCGGGGCAGTGGGATTAGTTTGGGGATTGATACATGACTATGGGGAGAGTGCGGGGCAGTGGGATTAGTTTGGGATTGATACAGGGCTATGGGGAGAGAGCAGGGCAGTGGGATTAGTTTGGGATTGATATAGGGCTATGGGGAGAGAGCGGGGCAGTGGGATTAGTTTGGGATTGATACAGGGCTATGGGGAGAGAGCGGGGCAGTGGGATTAGTTTGGGATTGATACAGGGCTATGGGGAAGAGAGCGGGGCAGTGGGCTTAGTTTGGGATTGATACAGGGCTATGGGGAGAGTGCGGGGCAGTGGGATTAGTTTGGGGATTGATACAGGGCTATGGGGAAGAGAGCGGGGCAGTGGGCTTAGTTTGGGATTGATACAGGGCTATGGGGAAGAGAGCGGGGCAATGGGATTAGTTTGGGATTGATACAGGGCTATGGGGAGAGACCGGGGCAGTGGGATTAGTTTGGGGATTGATACAGGGCTATGGGGAGACAGCGGGGCAGTGGGATTCGTTTGGGATTGATACAGGGCTATGGGGAGAGAGCGGGGCAGTGGGATTAGTTTGGGTATTGATACAGGGCTATGGGGAGAGTGCGGGGCAGTGGGATTAGTTTGCGATTGATACAGGGCTATGGGGAGAGTGCGGGGCAGTGGGATTAGTTTGGGATTGATACAGGGCTATGGGGAAGAGAGCGGGGCAGTGGGATTAGTTTGGGATTGATACAGGGCTATGGGGAGAGAGCGGGGCAGTGGGATTAGTTTGGGATTGATACAGGGCTATGGGGAAGAGAGCGGGGCAGTAGGATTAGTTTGGGATTGATACAGGGCTATGGGGAGAGTGCGGGGCAGTGGGATTAGTTTGGGATTGATACAGGGCTATGGGGAGAGAGTGGGGCCGTAGGATTAGTTTGGGATTGATACAGGGCTATGGGGAGAGTGCGGGGCAGTGGGATTAGTTTGGGATTGATACAGGGCTATGGGGAGAGAGTGGGGCCGTAGGATTAGTTTGGGATTGATACAGGGCTATGGGGAGAGTGCGGGGCAGTGGGCTTAGTTTGGGATTGATACAGGGCTATGGGGAGAGTGCGGGGCAGTGGGATTAGTTTGGGGATTGATACAGGGCTATGGGGAAGAGAGCGGGGCAGTGGGCTTAGTTTGGGATTGATACAGGGCTATGGGGAAGAGAGCGGGGCAGTGGGATTAGTTTGGGGATTGATACATGACTATGGGGAGAGAGCGGGACAGTAGGATTAGTTTGGGATTGATACAGGGCTATGGGGAGAGTGCGGGGCAGTGGGATTAGTTTGGGACTGATACAGGGCTATGGGGAGAGAGCGGGGCAGTAGGATTAGTTTGGGATTGATACAGGGCTATGGGGAGAGTGCGGGGCAGTGGGATTAGTTTGGGATTGATACAGGGCTTTGGGGAAGAGAGCGGGGCAGTGGGATTAGTTTGGGATTGATACAGGGCTATGGGGAGAGTGCGGGGCAGTGGGATTAGTTTGGGATTGATACAGGGCTATGGGGAGAGTGCGGGGCAGTGGGATTAGTTTGGGGATTGATACAGGGCTATGGGGAAGAGAGCGGGACAGTAGGATTAGTTTGGGATTGATACAGGGCTATGGGGAGAGTGCGGGGCAGTGGGATTAGTTTGGGACTGATACAGGGCTATGGGGAGAGAGCGGGGCAGTAGGATTAGTTTGGGATTGATACAGGGCTATGGGGAAGAGAGCGGGGCGGTGGGATTAGTTTGGGATTGATACAGGGCTGTGGGGAAGAGAGCGGGGCGGTGGGATTAGTTTGGGATTGATACAGGGCTATGGGGAAGAGAGCGGGGCAGTGGGATTAGTTTGGGATTGATACAGGGCTATGGGGAGAGTGCGGGGCAGTGGGATTAGTTTGGGATTGATACAGGGCTATGGGGAGAGATCGGGGCAGTGGGATTAGTTTGGGGATTGATACATGACTATGGGGAGAGAGCGGGGCGGTGGGATTAGTTTGGGATTGATACAGGGCTATGGGGAGAGGGCAGTGGGATTAGTTTGGGATTGATACAGGGCTATGGGGAGAGTGCGGGGCAGTGGGATTAGTTTGGGATTGATACAGGGCTATGGGGAGAGAGCGGGGCAGTGGGATTAGTTTGGGATTGATACAGGGCTATGGGGAGAGCGGGGCAGTGGGATTAGTTTGGGATTGATACAGGGCTATGGGGAGAGAGCGGGGCAGTGGGATTAGTTTGGGATTGATACAGGGCTATGGGGAAGAGAGCGGGGCAGTGGGCTTAGTTTGGGATTGATACAGGGCTATGGGGAAGAGAGCGGGGCAGTGGGATTCGTTTGGGATTGATACAGGGCTATGGGGAGACAGCGGGGCAGTGGGATTAGTTTGGGATTGATACAGGGCTATGGGGAGAGAGCGGGGCAGTGGGATTAGTTTGGGTATTGATACAGGGCTATGGGGAGAGTGCGGGGCAGTGGGATTAGTTTGCGATTGATACAGGGCTATGGGGAAGAGAGCGGGGCAGTGGGATTAGTTTGGGATTGAAACAGGGCTATGGGGAGAGAGCGGGGCAGTGGGATTAGTTTGGGATTGATACAGGGCTATGGGGAAGAGAGCGGGGCAGTAGGATTAGTTTGGGATTGATACAGGGCTATGGGGAGAGTGCGGGGCAGTGGGATTAGTTTGGGATTGATACAGGGCTATGGGGGGAGAGTGGGGCAGTAGGATTAGTTTGGGATTGATACAGGGCTATGGGGAGAGTGCGGGGCCGTGGGATTAGTTTGGGATTGATACAGGGCTATGGGGAAGAGAGCGGGGCGGTGGGATTAGTTTGGGATTGATACAGGGCTATGGGGAAGAGAGCGGGGCAGTGGGATTCGTTTGGGATTGATACAGGGCAATGGGGAGAGTGCGGGGCAGTGGGATTAGTTTGGGATTGATACAGGGCTATGGGGAGAGAGCGGGGCAGTGGGATTAGTTTGGGATTGATACAGGGCTATGGGGAGAGAGCGGGGCAGTGGGATTAGTTTGGGGATTGATACATGACTATGGGGAGAGAGCAGGGCGGTGAGATTAGTTTGGGATTGATACAGGGCTATGGGGAGAGGGCAGTGGGATTAGTTTGGGATTGATTCAGGGCTATGGGGAGAGTGCGGGGCAGTGGGATTAGTTTGGGATTGATACAGGGCTATGGGGAGAGAGTGGGGCAGTGGGATTAATTTGGGATTGATACAGGGCTATGCAGAGAGAGCGGGGCAGTGGGATTAGTTTGGGATTGATGCAGGGCTATGGGGAGAGAGCGGGGCAGTGGGATTAGTTTGGGATTGATACAGGGCTATGGGGAGAGAGCGGGGCAGTGGGATTAGTTTGGGGATTGATACAGGGCTATGGGGAGATCGCGGGGCAGTGGGATTAGTTTGGGATTGATACAGGACTATGGGGAGAGAGCGGGGCAGTGGGATTAGTTTGGGTATTGATACAGGGCTATGGGGAGAGTGCGGGGCAGTGGGATTAGTTTGCGATTGATACAGGGCTATGGGGAGAGTGCGGGGCAGTGGGATTAGTTTGGGATTGATACAGGGCTATGGGGAGAGAGCGGGGCAGTGGGATTAGTTTGGGGATTGATACATGGCTATGGGGAGAGAGCGGGGCAGTGGGATTAGTTTGGGGATTGATACATGGCTATGGGGAGAGAGCGGGGCAGTGGGATTAGTTTGGGATTGATACAGGGCTATGGGGAGAGAGCGGGGCAGTGGGATTAGTTTGGGATTGATACAGGGCTATGGGGAGAGTGCGGGGCAGTGGGATTAGTTTGGGATTGATACAGGGCTATGGGGAGAGCGGGGCAGTGGGATTATTTTGGGATTGATACAGGGCTATGGGGAGAGAGCGGGGCAGTGGGATTAGTTTGGGATTGATACAGGGCTATGGGGAAGAGAGCGGGGCGGTGGGATTAGTTTGGGATTGATACAGGGCTATGGGGAAGAGAGCGGGGCAGTGGGATTAGTTTGGGATTGATACAGGGCTATGGGGAGAGTGCGGGGCAGTGGGATTAGTTTGGGATTGATACAGGGCTATGGGGAGAGAGTGGGGCAGTAGGATTAGTTTGGGATTGATACAGGGCTATGGGGAGAGTGCGGGGCAGTGGGATTAGTTTGGGATTGATACAGGGCTATGGGGAAGAGAGCGGGGCGGTGGGATTAGTTTGGGATTGATACAGGGCTATGGGGAAGACAGCGGGGCAGTGGGATTAGTTTGGGATTGATACAGGGCTATGGGGAGAGTGCGGGGCAGTGCGATTAGTTTGGGATTGATACAGGGCTATTGGGAGAGAGCGGGGCAGTGGGATTAGTTTGGGATTGATACAGGGCTATGGGGAGAGCGGGGCAGTGGGATTAGTTTGGGGATTGATACATGACTATGGGGAGAGAGCAGGGCGGTGGGATTAGTTTGGGATTGATACAGGGCTATGGGGAGAGGGCAGTGGGATTAGTTTGGGATTGATACAGGGCTATGGGGAGAGTGCGGGGCAGTGGGATTATTTTGGGATTGATACAGGGCTATGGGGAGAGAGTGGGGCAGTGGGATTAGTTTGGGATTGATGCAGGGCTATGGGGAGAGAGCGGGGCGGTGGGATTAGTTTGGGATTGATACAGGGCTATGGGGAGAGGGCAGTGGGATTAGTTTGGGATTGATACAGGGCTATGGGGAGAGTGCGGGGCAGTGGGATTAGTTTGGGATTGATACAGGGCTATGGGGAGAGAGCGGGGCAGTGGGATTAGTTTGGGATTGATACAGGGCTATGGGGAGAGAGCGGGGCAGTGGGATTAGTTTGGGATTGATACAGGGCTATGGGGAGAGAGCGGGGCAGTGGGATTAGTTTGGGATTGATACAGGGCTATGGGGAAGAGAGCGGGGCAGTGGGCTTAGTTTGGGATTGATACAGGTCTATGGGGAGAGTGCGGGGCAGTGGGATTAGTTTGGGGATTGATACAGGGCTATGGGGAAGAGAGCGGGGCAGTGGGCTTAGTTTGGGATTGATACAGGGCTATGGGGAAGAGAGCGGGACAGTGGGATTAGTTTGGGATTGATACAGGGCTATGGGGAGAGTGCGGGGCAGTGGGATTAGTTTGGGATTGATACAGGGCTATGCGGAGAGAGCGGGGCAGTGGGATTAGTTTGGGGATTGATACATGACTATGGGGAGAGAGCGGGACAGTAGGATTAGTTTGGGATTGATACAGGGCTATGGGGAGAGTGCGGGGCAGTGGGATTAGTTTGGGACTGATACAGGGCTATGGGGAGAGAGCGGGGCAGTAGGATTAGTTTGGGATTGATACAGGGCTATGGGGAGAGAGCGGGGCAGTGGGATTAGTTTGGGGATTGATACATGACTATGGGGAGAGTGCGGGGCAGTGGGATTAGTTTGGGATTGATACAGGGCTATGGGGAGAGAGCAGGGCAGTGGGATTAGTTTGGGATTGATATAGGGCTATGGGGAGAGAGCGGGGCAGTGGGATTAGTTTGGGATTGATACAGGGCTATGGGGAGAGAGCGGGGCAGTGGGATTAGTTTGGGATTGATACAGGGCTATGGGGAAGAGAGCGGGGCAGTGGGCTTAGTTTGGGATTGATACAGGGCTATGGGGAGAGTGCGGGGCAGTGGGATTAGTTTGGGGATTGATACAGGGCTATGGGGAAGAGAGCGGGGCAGTGGGCTTAGTTTGGGATTGATACAGGGCTATGGGGAAGAGAGCGGGGCAATGGGATTAGTTTGGGATTGATACAGGGCTATGGGGAGAGACCGGGGCAGTGGGATTAGTTTGGGGATTGATACAGGGCTATGGGGAGACAGCGGGGCAGTGGGATTAGTTTGGGATTGATACAGGGCTATGGGGAGAGAGCGGGGCAGTGGGATTAGTTTGGGTATTGATACAGGGCTATGGGGAGAGTGCGGGGCAGTGGGATTAGTTTGCGATTGATACAGGGCTATGGGGAGAGTGCGGGGCAGTGGGATTAGTTTGGGATTGATACAGGGCTATGGGGAAGAGAGCGGGGCAGTGGGCTTAGTTTGGGATTGATACAGGGCAATGGGGAGAGTGCGGGGCAGTGGGATTAGTTTGGGGATTGATACAGGGCTATGGGGAAGAGAGCGGGGCAGTGGGCTTAGTTTGGGATTGATACAGGGCTATGGGGAAGAGAGCGGGGCAGTGGGATTAGTTTGGGGATTGATACATGACTATGGGGAGAGAGCGGGACAGTAGGATTAGTTTGGGATTGATACAGGGCTATGGGGAGAGAGCGGGGCAGTAGGATTAGTTTGGGATTGATACAGGGCTATGGGGAGAGTGCGGGGCAGTGGGATTAGTTTGGGATTGATACAGGGCTTTGGGGAAGAGAGCGGGGCAGTGGGATTAGTTTGGGATTGATACAGGGCTATGGGGAGAGTGCGGGGCAGTGGGATTAGTTTGGGATTGATACAGGGCTATGGGGAGAGTGCGGGGCAGTGGGATTAGTTTGGGGATTGATACAGGGCTATGGGGAAGAGAGCGGGACAGTAGGATTAGTTTGGGATTGAT
Organism: Somniosus microcephalus; assembly: GCF_052327205.1. Lineage (NCBI taxonomy): Eukaryota > Metazoa > Chordata > Chondrichthyes > Squaliformes > Somniosidae > Somniosus > Somniosus microcephalus. The sequence continues at coordinate 345,066,522 of NC_140990.1, read as the reverse complement.
ACAGGGCTATGGGGAGAGTGCGGGGCAGTGGGATTAGTTTGGGACTGATACAGGGCTATGGGGAGAGAGCGGGGCAGTAGGATTAGTTTGTGATTGATAGGGCTATGGGGAAGAGAGCGGGGCGGTGGGATTAGTTTGGGATTGATACAGGGCTGTGGGGAAGAGAGCGGGGCGGTGGGATTAGTTTGGGATTGATACAGGGCTATGGGGAAGAGAGCGGGGCAGTGGGATTAGTTTGGGATTGATACAGGGCTATGGGGAGAGTGCGGGGCAGTGGGATTAGTTTGGGATTGATACAGGGCTATGGGGAGAGATCGGGGCAGTGGGATTAGTTTGGGGATTGATACATGACTATGGGGAGAGAGCGGGGCGGTGGGATTAGTTTGGGATTGATACAGGGCTATGGGGAGAGGGCAGTGGGATTAGTTTGGGATTGATACAGGGCTATGGGGAGAGTGCGGGGCAGTGGGATTAGTTTGGGATTGATACAGGGCTATGGGGAGAGAGCGGGGCAGTGGGATTAGTTTGGGATTGATACAGGGCTATGGGGAGAGCGGGGCAGTGGGATTAGTTTGGGATTGATACAGGGCTATGGGGAGAGAGCGGGGCAGTGGGATTAGTTTGGGATTGATACAGGGCTATGGGGAAGAGAGCGGGGCAGTGGGCTTAGTTTGGGATTGATACAGGGCTATGGGGAGAGTGCGGGGCAGTGGGATTAGTTTGGGGATTGATACAGGGCTATGGGGAAGAGAGCGGGGCAGTGGGCTTAGTTTGGGATTGATACAGGGCTATGGGGAAGAGAGCGGGGCAGTGGGATTAGTTTGGGATTGATACAGGGCTATGGGGAGACAGCGGGGCAGTGGGATTAGTTTGGGATTGATACAGGGCTATGGGGAGAGAGCGGGGCAGTGGGATTAGTTTGGGTATTGATACAGGGCTATGGGGAGAGTGCGGGGCAGTGGGATTAGTTTGCGATTGATACAGGGCTATGGGGAGAGTGCGGGGCAGTGGGATTAGTTTGGGATTGATACAGGGCTATGGGGAAGAGAGCGGGGCGGTGGGATTAGTTTGGGATTGATACAGGGCTATGGGGAAGAGAGCGGGGCAGTGGGATTCGTTTGGGATTGATACAGGGCAATGGGGAGAGTGCGGGGCAGTGGGATTAGTTTGGGATTGATACAGGGCTATGGGGAGAGAGCGGGGCAGTGGGATTAGTTTGGGATTGATACAGGGCTATGGGGAGAGAGCGGGGCAGTGGGATTAGTTTGGGGATTGATACATGACTATGGGGAGAGAGCAGGGCGGTGAGATTAGTTTGGGATTGATACAGGGCTATGGGGAGAGGGCAGTGGGATTAGTTTGGGATTGATTCAGGGCTATGGGGAGAGTGCGGGGCAGTGGGATTAGTTTGGGATTGATACAGGGCTATGGGGAGAGAGTGGGGCAGTGGGATTAATTTGGGATTGATACAGGGCTATGCGGAGAGAGCGGGGCAGTGGGATTAGTTTGGGATTGATACAGGGCTATGGGGAGAGAGCGGGGCAGTGGGATTAGTTTGGGATTGATACAGGGCTATGGGGAGAGAGCGGGGCAGTGGGATTAGTTTGGGGATTGATACAGGGCTATGGGGAGATGGGGCAGTGGGATTAGTTTGGGATTGATACAGGGCTATGGGGAGAGAGCGGGGCAGTGGGATTAGTTTGGGTATTGATACAGGGCTATGGGGAGAGTGCGGGGCAGTGGGATTAGTTTGCGATTGATACAGGGCTATGGGGAGAGTGCGGGGCAGTGGGATTAGTTTGGGATTGATACAGGGCTATGGGGAGAGAGCGGGGCAGTGGGATTAGTTTGGGGATTGATACATGGCTATGGGGAGAGAGCGGGGCAGTGGGATTAGTTTGGGGATTGATACATGGCTATGGGGAGAGAGCGGGGCGGTGGGATTAGTTTGGGATTGATACAGGGCTATGGGGAGAGAGCGGGGCAGTGGGATTAGTTTGGGATTGATACAGGGCTATGGGGAGAGAGCGGGGCAGTGGGATTAGTTTGGGATTGATACAGGGCTAGGGGGAGAGAGCGGGGCAGTGGGATTAGTTTGGGATTGATACAGGGCTATGGGGAGAGAGCGGGGCAGTGGGATTAGTTTGGGATTGATACAGGGCTATGGGGAGAGTGCGGGGCAGTGGGATTAGTTTGGGATTGATACAGGGCTATGGGGAGAGCGGGGCAGTGGGATTATTTTGGGATTGATACAGGGCTATGGGGAGAGAGCGGGGCAGTGGGATTAGTTTGGGATTGATACAGGGCTATGGGGAAGAGAGCGGGGCGGTGGGCTTAGTTTGGGATTGATACAGGGCTATGGGGAAGAGAGCGGGGCAGTGGGATTAGTTTGGGATTGATACAGGGCTATGGGGAGAGCGGGGCAGTGGGATTAGTTTGGGGATTGATACATGACTATGGGGAGAGAGCAGGGCGGTGGGATTAGTTTGGGATTGATACAGGGCTATGGGGAGAGAGCAGGGCGGTGGGATTAGTTTGGGATTGATACAGGGCTATGGGGAGAGGGCAGTGGGATTAGTTTGGGATTGATACAGGGCTATGGGGAGAGTGCGGGGCAGTGGGATTATTTTGGGATTGATACAGGGCTATGGGGAGAGAGTGGGGCAGTGGGATTAGTTTGGGATTGATACAGGGCTATGCGGAGAGAGCGGGGCAGTGGGATTAGTTTGGGATTGATACAGGGCTATGGGGAGAGAGCGGGGCAGTGGGATTAGTTTGGGATTGATACAGGGCTATGGGGAGAGAGCGGGGCAGTGGGATTAGTTTGGGATTGATACAGGGCTATGGGGAGAGAGCGGGGCAGTGGGATTAGTTTGGGTATTGATACAGGGCTATGGGGAGAGTGCGGGGCAGTTTGATTAGTTTGCGATTGATACAGGGCTATGGGGAGAGTGCAGGGCTGTGGGATTAGTTTGGGATTGATACAGGGCTATGGGGAAGAGAGCGGGGCGGTGGGATTAGTTTGGGATTGATACAGGGCTATTGGGAAGAGAGCGGGGCAGTGGGCTTAGTTTGGGATTGATACAGGGCTATGGGGAGAGTGCGGGGCAGTGGGATTAGTTTGGGATTGATACAGGGCTATGGGGAGAGAGCGGGGCAGTGGGATTAGTTTGGGATTGATACAGGGCTAGGGGGAGAGAGCGGGGCAGTGGGATTAGTTTGGGATTGATACAGGGCTATGGGGAGAGAGCGGGGCAGTGGGATTAGTTTGGGATTGATACAGGGCTATGGGGAGAGTGCGGGGCAGTGGGATTAGTTTGGGATTGATACAGGGCTATGGGGAGAGCGGGGCAGTGGGATTATTTTGGGATTGATACAGGGCTATGGGGAGAGAGCGGGGCAGTGGGATTAGTTTGGGATTGATACAGGGCTATGGGGAAGAGAGCGGGGCGGTGGGATTAGTTTGGGATTGATACAGGGCTATGGGGAGAGTGCGGGGCAGTGGGATTAGTTTGGGATTGATACAGGGCTATGGGGAGAGAGTGGGGCAGTAGGATTAGTTTGGGATTGATACAGGGCTATGGGGAGAGTGCGGGGCAGTGGGATTAGTTTGGGATTGATACAGGGCTATGGGGAAGAGAGCGGGGCGGTGGGATTAGTTTGGGATTGATACATGGCTATGGGGAAGAGAGCGGGGCAGTGGGATTAGTTTGGGATTGATACAGGGCTATGGGGAGAGTGCGGGGCAGTGGGATTAGTTTGGGATTGATACAGGGCTATTGGGAGAGAGCGGGGCAGTGGGATTAGTTTGGGATTGATACAGGGCTATGGGGAGAGCGGGGCAGTGGGATTAGTTTGGGGATTGATACATGACTATGGGGAGAGAGCAGGGCGGTGGGATAAGTTTGGGATTGATACAGGGCTATGGGGAGAGGGCAGTGGGATTAGTTTGGGATTGATACAGGGCTATGGGGAGAGTGCGGGGCAGTGGGATTATTTTGGGATTGATACAGGGCTATGGGGAGAGAGTGGGGCAGTGGGATTAGTTTGGGATTGATACAGGGCTATGCGGAGAGAGCGGGGCAGTGGGATTAGTTTGGGATTGATACAGGGCTATGGGGAGAGAGCGGGGCAGTGGGATTAGTTTGGGATTGATACAGGGCTATGGGGAGAGAGCGGGGCAGTGGGATTAGTTTGGGGATTGATACAGGGCTATGGGGAGACAGCAGGGCAGTGGGATTAGTTTGGGATTGATACAGGGCTATGGGGAGAGAGCGGGGCAGTGGGATTAGTTTGGGTATTGATACAGGGCTATGGGGAGAGTGCGGGGCAGTTTGATTAGTTTGCGATTGATACAGGGCTATGGGGAGAGTGCAGGGCTGTGGGATTAGTTTGGGATTGATACAGGGCTATGGGGAAGAGAGCGGGGCGGTGGGATTAGTTTGGAATTGATACAGGGCTATGGGGAAGAGAGCGGGGCAGTGGGCTTAGTTTGGGATTGATACAGGGCTATGGGGAGAGTGCGGGGCAGTGGGATTAGTTTGGGATTGATACAGGGCTATGGGGAGAGTGGGGGGCAGTGGGATTAGTTTGGGATTGATACAGGGCTATGGGGAGAGAGCGGGGCAGTGGGATTAGTTTGGGGATTGATACATGGCTATGGGGAGAGAGCGGGGCAGTGGGATTAGTTTGGGGATTGATACATGGCTATGGGGACAGAGCTGGGCGGTGGGATTAGTTTGGGATTGATACAGGGCTATGGGGAGAGAGCAGGGCAGTGGGATTAGTTTGGGATTCATACAGGGCTATGGGGAGAGTGCGGGGCAGTGGGATTAGTTTGGGATTGATACAGGGCTATGGGGAGAGAGCAGGGCAGTGGGATTAGTTTGCGATTGATACAGGGCTATGGGGAGAGTGCGGGGCAGTGGGATTAGTTTGGGATTGATACAGGGCTATGGGGAGAGAGCGGGGCAGTGGGATTCGTTTGGGGATTGATACAGGGCTATGGGGAGAGTGCGGGGCAGTGGGCTTAGTTTGCGATTGATACAGGGCTATGGGGAGAGTGCGGGGCAGTGGGATTAGTTTGGGATTGATACAGGGCTATGGGGAAGAGAGCGGGGCGGTGGGATTAGTTTGGGACTGATACAGGGCTATGGGGAAGAGAGCGGGGCAGTGGGCTTAGTTTGGGATTGATACAGGGCTTTGGGGAGAGTGCGGGGCAGTGGGATTAGTTTGGGATTGATACAGGGCTATGGGGAGAGTGCGGGGCAGTGGGATTAGTTTGGGATTGATACAGGGCTATGGGGAGAGAGCGGGGCAGTGGGATTAGTTTGGGATTGATACAGGGCTATGGGGAGAGAGCGGGGCAGTGGGATTAGTTTGGGGATTGATACATGGCTATGGGGAGAGAGCGGGGCAGTGGGATTAGTTTGGGGATTGATACATGGCTATGGGGAGAGAGCGGGGCGGTGGGATTAGTTTGGGATTGATACAGGGCTATGGGGAGAGAGCAGGGCAGTGGGATTAGTTTGGGATTCATACAGGGCTATGGGGAGAGTGCGGGGCAGTGGGATTAGTTTGGGATTGATACAGGGCTATGGGGAGAGAGCAGGGCAGTGGGATTAGTTTGGGATTGATACAGGGCTATGGGGAGAGAGCAGGGCAGTGGGATTAGTTTGGGATTGATACAGGGCTATGGGGAGAGAGCGGGGTAGTGGGATTAGTTTGGGATTGATACAGGGCTATGGGGAGAGAGCGGGGCTGTGGGATTAGTTTGGGATTGATACAGGGCTATGGGGAGAGAGCGGGGCAGTGGGATTAGTTTGGGATTGATACAGGGCTATGGGGAGAGAGCGGGGCAGTGGGATTAGTTTGGGATTGATACAGGGCTATGGGGAGAGAGCGGGGCAGTGGGATTAGTTTGGGATTGATACAGGGATATGGGGAGAGAGCGGGGCAGTGGGATTAGTTTGGGATTGATACAGGGCTATGGGGAGAGTGCGGGGCAGTGGGATTAGTTTGGGATTGATACAGGGCTATGGGGAGAGAGCGGGGCAGTGGGATTATTTTGGGATTGATACAGGGCTATGGGGAGAGAGCGGGGCAGTGGGATTAGTTTGGGATTGATACAGGGCTATGGGGAGAGAGCGGGGCAGTGGGATTAGTTTGGGATTGATACAGGGCTATGGGGAGCGAGCGGGGCAGTGGGATTAGTTTGGGGATTGATACAGGGCTATGGGGAGAGAGCGGGGCAGTGGGATTAGTTTGGGATTGATACAGGGCTATGGGGAGAGAGCGGGGCAGAGGGATTAGTTTGGGGATTGATACAGGGCTATGGGGAGAGAGCGGGGCAGTGGGATTAGTTTGGGATTGATACAGGGCTATGGGGAGAGAGCGGGGCAGTGGGATTAGTTTGGGATTGATACAGGGCTATGGAGAGAGCGGGGCAGTGGGATTAGTTTGGGATTGATACAGGGCTATGGGGAGAGAGTGGGGCAGTGGGACTAGTTTGGGGATTGATACAGGGCTATGGGGAGAGAGCGGGGCAGTGGGATTAGTTTGGGGATTGATACAGGGCTATGGGGAGAGTGCGGGGCAGTGGGATTAGTTTGGGATTGATACAGGGCTATGGGGAGAGAGCGGGCAGTGGGAGTAGTTTGGGATTGATACAGGGCTATGGGGAGAGAGCGGGGCTGTGGGATTAGTTTGGGATTGATACAGGGCTATGGGGAGAGTGCGGGGCAGTGGGATTAGTTTGGGATTGATACAGGGCTATGGGGAGAGAGCGGGGCAGTGGGATTAGTTTGGGATTGATACAGGGCTATGGGGAGAGTGCGGGGCAGTGGGTGCACAGTTTTCTTGCTGGGAAATTCAGCTGTACTGTTTTTGGATATTTTGTTTCCAGGCTTCGATTCTGTTTCTCTTTGAGTCTCTGTTTAAGATCACTTATTATCCTGCAGAGGCTATACCAGCATGTGTGGTGTGTAGAACATAAGAAATAAGAGTAGACGTAGGCCATACGACCCCTCGAGCCTGTTCCGCCATTCAATGAGATCATGGCTGATCATCGACCTCAACTCCACTTTCCCACCCGATCTCCATATCCCTTGATTCCAAAAATCTATCTCTCTCAGCCTTGAATATACTCGAAGACTCAGCATTCACAGCCCTCTGAGTGAAGAAATTTTTCCTCATCTCAGTCTTAAATGGCCGACCCCTTATCCTGAGACTATGCCCCCTAGTTCTAGACACTCCAACCAGGGGAAACAACCTCTCGGCATCTACCCTGTCAATCCCCTTCAGAATCTTGTATGTTTCAATGAGATCACCTCTCATTCTTCTAAACTCCAGAGAGTATCGGCCCATTCTACACAATCTCTCCTCATAGGACAGCCCTTTCATCCCAGAAATCAATCTAGTGAACATTCGTTGCACCGCCTCTGACGTAAGAAAACTACTCGGCACTTGGTCTGAGTATTAAACAAAGCTTTAATCAACTGTTTTACAACATGGAGATCTAGTTGTGTCCTTCACTAGTTCCTGTTAAAGAATGTCCTGCACAAGCTGGGCCCGTGCCCAAGTATTTATACTTTCCCTGGACAGCGCCACCAGCAGGCTGCCCAGTATTATTACATAAGTCATTTTCACATGAATGACAAGATTCATGTCAGCCTCCAAGGCAAGTATATCCTTCCTCAGATAAGGAGACCCAAACTGTGCCCAGTGCTCCAGGTGTGGCCTCGCCAAGGCCCTGTACACTTGGAGCAAGACCGAGTCCTTGTCCCTGCACTTCTTCCATTACTCATACCATTGCCATAATCTGCCATTGTAATAGCATCGGCTTTGGTGACATTTGCAGTTCCAGTTTTCAGAGAACTAAAGTGCAAGAAAAGGAAATGGATTGTAATAGAAATTAATCAAATAAGGATCAGTCAGAAGATGAACTGATGAAAAGAGGATAAACAATTGTAGAAAATGAAGAGTATCACGGGAAGGATCTGGCCAACCAAGGGTCGGGATGGGATCCACCGCTGACTGTTTTAATCCAGTCCTGTTTTGATCTATTTCTCACTTGTATATTTGTTTTTGCAGCTTGATATGATGTAAGGTGTACCTATCCAAATGGAGGAGAGGACGGAGACTGGGAACTAAAAGGAGAAAAAGTCATGGATTCATGTCGCAGTGATAGACTGCTCAAGCTGCAAGAATGTTTGCACTGATCTTTTACACAATAGATTTTCTCAGATAAACGCTGTTCCTTGCACAGCTTTCTACCTGTGTCCAGGTGGTTCTTTGCTCATCGTTCCGAAATGAAAAATTAAAAGGTAGTTTTGAATGATTGATTGGCGCATTTTGTAGGTGATTTTATACAATTGTTTGCTGTACCAAACAGTGCAGAAAGCAAATAGAGCAAATTAGTTATTAGTCGAATAAATAGAGGCATGGCAGGGCACCACAGTCCCGTGGAATGCACATCCTGTGCCATGTGGGATATCCAGGATGCTTCCCGTGTCCTGGACAACCACGTGTGCAGGAAGTGTCGTCTGCTGGAGGAGCCCGAGTTCCGGGTTTCAGAGCTTGAGCAGCAGCTGGCATCACCGCGGTGCATCCGTGAGACTGAGAGCTTTGTGGATAGCACGTTTCAGGAGGTGGTCACCCCGCAGCTTAAGAGTGTGCAGGCAGAGAGGGGAATGGGTGACTCAAGATAGACAAGGAGGACCAGGCAGGTAGTGTAGGAGTCCCCGAGTGCATCTCACACTCCAACCAGTATTTACTGGTGAGGGCGATGGTTCCTCTGGGGAGTACAGCCAGGGCCAAGACCACAGCACCACAGGTGGGTCAGCTGTATGGGGATGGGTGGGGGGTGGAGAGGAGGAAGATCAGGATGGCAATAGTTTTTTTTTATTCGTTCATGGGATTTGGGCGTCACTGCCAAGGATAGCATTTATTGCCTATCCCTAGTTGCCCACGAGAAGGTGGTGGTGAGCCGCCGCCTTGAACCGCTGCAGTCCGTGTGGTGCAGGTACTCCCACAGTGCTGTTAGGGAGGAAGTTCCAGGATTTTGACCCTGTGACAATTAAGGAACGGCGATATACTTCCAAGTCAGGATGGTGTGTGGCTTGGAGGGGAACTTGGAGGTGGTGGTGTTCCCATGCGCCTGCTGCCCTTGTTCTTCTAGGTGGAAGAGGTCGCGGGTTTGGAAGGTGCTGCCGAAGAAGCCTTGGCGAGTTGCTGCAGTGCATCTTGTAGATGGTACACACTGCAGCCACGGTACACCGGTGGTGGAGGGAGTGAATGTTTAAGGTGGTGGATGGGGTGCCAATCAAACTGGCTGCTTTGTCCTGGATGGTGTCGAGCTTCTTGAGAGTTGTTGGAGCTGCACTCATCCAGGCAAGTGGAGAGTGTTCCATCACACTCCTTACTTGTGCCTTGTAGATGGTGGAAAGGCTTTGGGGAGTCAGGAGGTGAGACACTCGCCACAGAATACCCAGCCTCTGACCTGCTCTTGTAGCCACAGTATTTATGTGGCTGGTCCAGTTAAGTTTCTGGTCAATGGTGACCCCCAGGATATTGATGGGGGATTCAGTGATGGTAGTGCAGTTGAATGTCATGGGGCGGTGGCTAGAAGCTCACTTGTTGAAGATAGTCATTGCCTGGCACTTGTGTGGCGCGAATGTTACCTGCCACTTATCAGCCCAAGCCTGAATGTCATCCGGGTCTTGCTGCGTGCGGGCATGGACTGCTTTATTATCTGAGGAGTTGCGAATGGCACTGAACACTGTGCAGTCATCAGTGAACATCCCCACTTCTGACCTTCTGATGGAGGGAAGATCATTGATGAAGCAGCTGAAGATGGTTGGGCTGAGGACACTGCCCTGAGTGGTAGACATTTGATAGTTAGGGGAACAGACAGGCGTTTCTGCGGCCGTAGACATGATTCCAGGATGGCATGTTGCCTCCCTGGTGCCAGGTTCAAGGATGTCACTGAGCGGCTGCAGAACATTCTGAGGGGGGAGGGTGAACAGCCAGAGGTCGTGGTCCATATCTGTACCAACAACGTAGGTAGAAAAAGGAATGAGGTCCTGCAGGCAGATTTTAGGCAGCTAGAAAAGAGATTAAAAAGCAAGATCTCAAAGGTAGTAATCTCTGGATTACTTCCTGTGCCATGAGCTAGTGAGTATTAAAATAGGAGAATAGAGCAGATGAATGCGTGGCTGGAGAGATGGTGCAGGAGGGAGGGCTTCAGATTCCTAGGACATTGGGACCGGTTTTGGGGGAGGTGGGACATGTACAGGCCGTACGGGTTGCAGCTCAACAAAGCCAGAACCAATGTCCTCACGGTGGGTTGGTGGGGTTTGTTAGTGCTGTTGAGGGTTTAAACTCATTTGGCAGGGGGATGGGCACCAAGATGTAGCATTAGAAAGGAGAAACAAAATGCACAGAGGATGGAGAGAGACAGATAGCACTAGAGTAAGAAATAGTAAGGTATTAGGTGGGGTCAGACTAAGAGAATACAAGAAGGTCTAAGACAGGTTTACAGTGCATGTGTGCAAACACATGAAGCGTGGTTAAAAAAAAGGTTGGTGAGCTACAGGCGCAAATAGCCACATGGAAATATGATGTTGTGGCGATAACGGAGACCTGGCTCAAAAAAGGACAGGATTGGGTTTTAAATATTCCTGGAGTCAAGGTGTTCAGGAAAGATAGGGAAGGAAAGAAAGGAGGTGAGGTGGCATTATTGGTTAAGGAGAATGTTGCAGTGCCGGAGAGAGAGGATGCCTTGGAGGAGTCAAGGACAGAATCTATTTGGTTAGAGTTAAGAAATAATAGAGGTGCCATTACACGACTAGGTGTATTCTATAGACCACCAACTAGTGGGAAGGATATAGAGGAGCAAATCAGCAGGGAAATTACAGAGAGGTGCAAGAACTATAGAGTAGTGACAATGGGGGACTTCAATTATCCCAATATAGATTGGGATAGTAATAGTGTAAAGGGCAGAGAGGGGAAAGAATTTCTGAAGTGTGTTCAGGAGAACTTTCTTAATCAGTACATTTCCAGCCCAACGAGGAAGGAGGCATTTCTGGATCTGGTTCTGGGGAATGAGGTGGGTCAATTGGAGCAAGTGTCAGTAGGGGAACATTTAGGGAACAATGATCATAGCATCATAGAAACATAACATAGAAGATAGGAGCAGGAGTAGGCCATTCGGCCCCTCGAGCCTGCTGCGCCATTCAATGAGATCATGGCTGATCATCCAAATTCAGTACCCTGTCCCTGCCTTCTCCCCATATCCCTTGATCCCTTTAGCCTTAAGAAATATATCCAACTCCTTCTTGAATATATTTAATGAATTGGCCTCAACTGCCTTCTGTGGTAGAGAATTCCACAGGTTCACCACTCTCTGGGTGAAGAAATTCCTCCTCATCTCTGTCCTAAATGGCTTACCCCTTATCCTTTGACTGTGACCCCTGGTTCTGGACTCCCCCGCCATCGGGAACATCCTTCCTGCATTTAGTCTGTCTACTCCTGTTAGAATTTTATAAGTTTCAATGAGATCCCCTCTCATTCTTCTAAACTCCAGCAAGTATAAGCCCAATCGATCCAATCTCTCCTCATATGTCATTCCTGCCATCCCAGGTATCAGTCTGGTGAATCTTCGCTGCACTCCCTCCATGGCAAGAACACCCTTCCTCAGATAAGGCGACCAAAACTGCACACAATACTCAAGATGTAGCCTCACCAAGGCCCTGTATAACTGCAGCAAGACATCCTTGCTCCTGTACTCGAACCCTCTCGCTATGAAGGCCAACATACCATTTGCCGCCTTAACCGCCTGCTGCACCTGCATGCTTACCTTCAGCGACTGGTGCACAAGGACACCCAGGTCTCGTTGCACTTCCCCTTCTCCCAATCTATTACCGTTTAGATAATCTGCCTTTCTGTTTTTGCCACCAAAGTGGATAACCTTGCATTTATCCACATTATACTGCATCTGCCATGCATCTGTCCAAATCATACTGGAGTTTCTCGGCATCCTCCTCACAGCACACACGCCCACCTAGCTTTGTGTCGTCTGCAAACTTGGAGATATTACATCTAGTTCCCTGAGGTTCATGAGGTTTAATGAGCTATGGAAAAGGACGGGGAGAAATCTACAGTAAAAATACTTAATTGGAGGAAGGCAAATTTCAGTGAGTTGAGAACGGATCTGGCTCGGGTAAATTGGAATCAAAGATTGGCAGACAAAACTGTAATCAAACAATGGGCTGCCTTTAAAGAGGAGATGATTTGGGTACAGTCGAGGTACATTCCCACGTGGGGGAAAGGTAGGGCAACAAAAGCCAGAGCGCTCTGGATGACAAAAGAGATAGAGAGTAAGATGAAGCAGAAAAAGGGCGCATATGACAGATGTCAGGTTGAGAATACAAATGAGAATCAGGCTGAATATAGAAAGTTCAGAGGGGAAGTGGAAAAGAAAATAAGAGGGGCAACGAGAGAGTATGAGAATAGATTGGCAGCTAACATAAAAGGGAATTCAGAAGTCTTCTGTAGGCATATAAATAACAAACAGGTAGTAAGAGCCGATTAGGGGCCAAAAAGGAGACTTACGCATGGAGGCAGAGGGCATGGCTGAGGTACTAAATGAGTACTTTGCATCTGTCTTCACTAAGGAAGAAGATGCTGCCAAAGTCATAGTGAAAGAGGAGGTAGTGGAGATACTGGATGAGATAAAAATTGATAAAGAGGAGGTACTAGAAAGGCTGTTTGTACTTAAAGTTGATAAGTCACCAGCATCTTTTGATGCTGAGGGAGGTTAAGGAGGATTGATGAGGGCAATGCAGTTGACGTGGGGTATATGGACTTCCAAAAGGCGTTTGATAAAGTGCCACATAATAGGCTTGCCAGCAAAGTTGAAGCCCATCGAATAAAGGGGACAGTGGCAGCATGGATGTGAAATTGGCTAAGAGACAGGAAACAGAGAGTAGTGGTGAACTGTTGTTTTTCAGACTGGAGGAAGGTATACAGAGGTGTTCCCCAGGGGTCAGTACTACGACCACTGCTTTTCTTGATATATATTACAGGAAACTTTCTGCTATCCGGCACCGACGGGACCGAGCTGGTGCCGTTAGATCAAAACTGCCGTAGAAACCAGTGCTAATGTTAAAACAAATGTAAAAAGTCACACAACACCAGGTTATAGTCCAACAGCTTTATTTGAAATCACAAGCTTTCAGAGCGCTGCTCCTTCTTCAGGTGAAGTGGAGAAATGCATAAAGACACAGCTTATATAGTCAGAGAATCATGTCGGGGAACACTTCAGCAGTCAAGGACATTCAGCCTCCGATCGTCGGGTAAGCATTCTCCAAGGTGGCCTTCGAGACACACGACAACGCAAAATCGTCGAGCAGAAACTGATAGCCAAGTTCCGCACCCATGAGGACGGCCTCAACCGAGATCTTGGGTTCATGTCACGCTACATGTAACCCCACCTGATGCAGGGTCATCCAGACTCGAGTCGACATTGGCTTGTTCTCTCTACACAGATGCGGCCGGACCTGCTGTGATTTCCAGCCAAAAAAAATGTTTTTTGTCTTTTTTTGTTTTTCATACAGACCCCAGCATCTGCAATATTTGACCCCTTGTGACCCCACCTCATTGTTCTTTGATGTAATGTTTCCCTGACTGACCTGTTTGGACACCATTCACACCTTTGACTGCTGTGATTATCTCTCTGCCGAGGTGTGATAAATGGCAGTTGGAAAGGTTACCTGTAAACATCTGACATGATTCTCTGACTATATAAGCTGTGTCTTTATGCATTTCTCCACTTCACCTGAAGAAGGAGCAGCGCTCCGAAAGCTTGTGATTTCAAATAAAGCTGTTGGACTATAACCTGGTGTTGTGTGACTTCTTACATTTGTCCACCCCAGTCCAACTCCGGCATCTCCACACCAATGTTAAAACATACAGAGCTCCGTGTGAAGCAACAAACCCTGTTGCTTAGCAACAGCTTCAAAACAGTCGGCGCAGCTTGCAAGCGTCTAGCTGAAGCTGTTGCTTAGCTACAGAGACGCTTGCAGAGCCAGGACTGGAGAAAAGAAGCAACGAAAAGAAAAAAAATTATCTGAACCGACTCCTGAATTTTGCCGGTAGCTAGAGCTTTCCGGACATTTAACCTCCGGATAAACGAAAGTTTCCTGTAATGGACTTGGGAGTGCAGGGCACGATTTCAAAATTTGCAGATGACTCAAAACTTGGAAGTATAGTGAACAATGAGGAGGATCGTGATAGACTTCAAGAAGACATACAGGTTGGTGAAATGGGCGGACACGTGGCAGATGAAATTTAACGCAGAAAAGTGCAAAGTGATACATTTTGGTAGGAAGAATGAGGAGAGGCAATATAAACTGAAGCGTACAATCCTGAAGGGGGTGCATGAACAGAGACCTGGGGGTATATGTACACAAATCATTGAAGGTGGCAGAGCAGATTGAGAAAGTGGTTAAAAAAGTTTACGGGATACTGCGCTTCATAAATAGAGGCATAGAGTACAAAAGCAAGGAAGTTATGATGAATCTTTGTAAAGCACTGGTTTGGCCTCAACTGGAGTATTGTGTCCAATTCTGGGCACCGCACTTTAGGAAGGATGTGAAGGCCTTAGAGAGGGTGCAGAAAAGATTTACGAGAATGGTTCCAGGGATGAGGGACTTCATTTACGTGGATAGACTAGAGAAGCTGGGGTTGTTCTCCTTAGAGAAGTGAAGGTTGAGAGGAGATTTGATAGAGGTGCTCAAAATCATGGGTCTAGACAGAGAGAAACTGTTCCCAGTGGCGGAAGGGTCGAGAACCAGAGGACACAGATTTAAGGTGATTGGCAGCAGAACCAAAAGCAACAGGAGGAAAACCTTTTTTACGCAGCGAGTGGTTAGGATCTGGAATGCACTGCCTGAAAGGGTGGTGGAGGTAGACTTAACTGGCTTTCAAGAGCGAGTTGGATAAGTACCTGAGGGGGAAAAAATTTGCAGGCCTACGGGGAAAGGGCAGGAGTGGGACCAGCTGAGGTCCTCTTGCAGAGAGTCGGCACGGGCTCAATGGGCCTATATGGGCTCCTTCTGTGCTGCAACCATTCTATGATTCTATGAGCAGTGGGAAAGGAATTAAACTAATATGATGGAACGGTGAAAATCTAAGTTTGAGACTAAAGAGGGAGGACAGGATTAATAAAGCTGTTGGAATAGAACTGAAATAAATAGTGAGAAAATATTACCAGAATAGAAAGGGAATGAAAGAGAAAGAAAGAAAAAAGAAACAAAGACTTACATTTATATAGCACCTTTCACGACCTCAGGAGGTCCCAAAGCGCATTCAGCCAATGAAGTACTTTTGAAGTGTCGTAACTGTTGTAATGTAGGAATCGCGGCAGCCAATTTTGGCGCAACAAGCTCCCACAAACAGCAATGTGATAACGGCCAGATAATCTCTTTTTGTGATGTTGATTGAGGGATAAATATTGGCCAGGACACTGGGGATAACTCCCCTGCTCTTCCTCGAAATAGTGGCCATGGGATCTTTTACACCCATCTCAGAGAGCAGATGGAGCCTCCGACAGTGCAGCACTCCCTCAGCACTGCCCCTCCGACAGTGCAGCACTCCCTCAGTACTGCCCCTCCGACAGTGCAGCACTCTCTCAGCACTGCCCCTCCGACAGTGCAGCACTCCCTCAGCACTGCCCCTCCGACAGTGCAGCACTCCCTCAGTACTGCCCCTCCGACAGTGCAGCACTCCCTCAGCACTGCCCCTCCGACAGTGCAGCACTCCCTCAGCACTGCCCCTCCGACAGTGCAGCACTCCCTCAGTACTGCCCCTCCGACAGTGCAGTGCTCCCTCAGCACTGCCCCTCCGACAGTGCAGCACTGGCTGTTTTTCAGACTGGAGGATGGTAGACAGTGATGTTCCCCAAGGATCAGTGCTGGGGCCATGCTTTTTGTCATATATGTAAATGACCTGGATATTGGAATACAGAGTAGAATTTCTAAATTTGCCGATGACACCAAACTTGGGGGTGTGGCAAACAGAGGATGATACTAATCGACTGCAGCAGGACATAGAAAGGCTAGCAGAATGGGCAGACAAGTGGCAGATGGAATTTAATACAGGGAAGTGTGAGGTGATGCATTTTGGCAGAAGGAACAGGGAGAGGCAATATACACTTAATGGCACAGTTTTAAAGAGTGTGCAGGGACAGAGGGACCTGGGAGTTAGTGCATAGGTCCCTGAAGGTGGCAGGACATATTGAGAGAGTGGTCAGCAAAGTATATGCGATCTTGAGCTTCATAAATAGAGGTATTGAGTACAAAAGTAGAGAAGTTATGCTGAACCTTTATAAAGCGCTGGTTAGGCCACAACTGGAGTATTGTGTCCAGTTCTGGTCACCACACTTTAGGAAGGATGTGAAGGCCCTTTTTTTTAATTCGTTTATGGGATGTGGGCGTGCTGGCAAGGCCAGTATTTATTGCCCATCTCTAGCTGCCCTTGAGAAGGTGGTGGTGAGCCGCCGCCTTGTACCGCTGCGGTGCGTGTGGTGAAGGTGCTCCCACAGTGCTGTTAGGGAGTGAGTTCCAGGATTTTGACCCAGCGACGATGAAGGAACGGCGATATGCAGTAATCCCTCCCCAACCGCAGGAGATACGTCCCTGAAAACCCCCGTGGTTAGTAAAACTGCGGTTGACAAATACAGTGTAAATGTTCAAATAACACAATAAAAAAAATATAAAAGCAATAAAATCATGTTATTTACCTTAATCCTAAATTAAAAACCGCGTATACGCAAAATTCACTGCCACAGTTGGCAAAAGTTGTCGCAGAGAGGAAACCGTGTATACTTGAAATCCACATATGGCAAGACCGCGGTTGGGGCAGGATGGTGGGTAACTTGGAGGTGGTGGTGGTCCCATGCGCCTGCTGCCCTTGTCCTAGGTGGAAGAGGTCGCGGGTTTGGGAGATGCTGTCGAAGAAGCCTTGGCGAGTAGCCGCAGTGCATCTCGTAGATGGTACACGCTGTAGCCACGGTACACCGGTGGTGGAGGGAGTGAATGTTTAAGTTGGTGGATGGGGTGCCGATCAAGCGGGCTGCTTTGTCCTGGATGGAGTCGAGCTTCTTGAGTGTTGTTGGAGCTGCACTCATCCAGGCAAGTGGAGAGTATTCCATCACACTCCTGACTGCCTTGTAGATGGTGGAAAGGCTTTGGGGAGTCGGAGAATACCTAGCCTCTGACCTCTTGTGGCCACAGTATTTATGTGGCTGGTCCAGTTAAGTTTCTGGTTAATGACCCCTCCCCCGCCCCCCCCCCCCCCCCATATGTTGATGGTGGGGAATCGGCGATGGTAATACCGTTGAATGTCAAGGGGAGGTGGTTAGACTCTCGCTTGTTGGAGATGGTCATTGCCTGGCACTTCTGTGGCACGAATGTTACCTGCCACTTATCAGCCCAAGCCTGAACGTCGTCCAGGTCTTGCTGCATGCAGGCATTATCTGAGGAGTTGTGAATGGTGCTGAACACTGCAGTCATCAGCAAACATCATCATTTTTGTCCTTATGTTGGAGGGAAGGTCATTGATGAAGCAGCTGAAGATGATTGGGCCTAGGACACTGCCCTACGGAACTCCTGCAGTGATGTCCTGGGGCTGTGATGATTGACCTTCAACCACCACAACATCTTCCTTTGTGCTAGGTATGACTCCAGCCAGTGGAGCGTTTTCCTCCTGATTCCCATTGACTTCAGTTTTACTAGGGCTCCTTGATGCCACACTCGGTCAAATGCTGCCTTGATATCAAGGGCAGTCACTCTCGCCTCACCTCTGGAATTCAGCTCCTTTGTCATGTTTGGACCAAGGCTGTAATGAGGTCAGGAGCCGAGTAGTCTTGGCGGAACCCAAACTGGGCATTCGTGAGCAGGTTATTGGTGAGTAAATGCTGCTTGATAGCACTGTTGATGACACCTTCCATCACTTTGATGATTGAGAGTAGACTGCTGGAGATGTAATTGGCCGGGTTGGATTAGTCTTTTTTGTGGTCAGGACATACCTGGGCAGTTTTCCACATTGTCGGATTGATGCCAGTGTTGTAGCTGTACTGGAACAGCTTGACTAGAGGCGCGGCTACTTCTGGAGCACAAGTCTTCAACACGATAGCCGGGATGTTGTCGGGGCCCATAGCCTTTGCTGTATCCAGTGCGCTCAGCCGTTTCTTGATATCACGTGGAGTGATTCGAATTGGCTGAAGACTAGCTTCTGTGATGGTGGGGACCTCAGGAGTAGGTCGATATGGATCATCCACTCGGCACTTCTGGCTGAAGATGGTTGCAAACACTTCAGCCTTCTCTTTTGCACTAACGTGCTGGACTCCACCATCATTGAGGATGAGGATATTCATGGAGCCTCCTCTTCCAGTTAGTTGTTTAATGGTCCACCACCATTCACGACTGGATGTGGCAGAACTGCAGAGCTTTGATCTGATCCATTGATTGTGGGCTTGCTTAGCCCTGTCTATAGCAGGCTGCTTCTGCTTTTTAGCATGCATGTAGTGTTGCAGCTTCCCCAGGTTGGCACCTCATTTTTAGGTACGCCTGGTATGCTCTTCTACACTCCTTATTGAACCAGGGTTGGTCCCCTGGCTTGCTGGTAATGGTAGAGAGGGATTTGCTGCGCCATAAGGTTACAGATTGTGGTGGAATACAATTCTGCTGCTGCTGATGGCCCACAGCGCCTCATGGATGCCCAGTTTTGAGCTGCTAGATCTGTTCTGAATCTATCCCATTTAGCACGGTGGGAGTGCCACACAACACGACGCAAGGTGTCCTCCGTGTGAAGACAGGACTTCGTCTCCACAATGACTGTGCGGTGGTCACTGCTACCAATACTGTCGTGTACAGATGCATCTGCGACAGATAGATTGGTGAGGACGAGGTCAAGTAGGTTATTCCCTCGTGTTGGTTCTTTCACCACCTGTCGCAGGCCCAGACTGGCAGTTATATCCTTCAGGACTCAGCCAGCTCGGTCACTAGTGGTGCTAACGAGCCACTCTTGACATTGAAGTCCCTCACTCAGAGTACATTCTGTGCCCTTGCTGCTCTGTGCTTCTTCCAAGTGGCAACATGGAGGAGTACTGATTCATCAGCTGAGGGAGGGCGGTAGGTGGTAATCAGCAGGAGGTTTCCTTGCCCATGCTTGACCTGGAGCCCGGAGTCAATGTTGAGGACTCCCAGGGCCACTCCTTCCCGACTCGTATACCACTGTGCCGCCACCCCTAGTGTGTCTCCCCTGCCCGTGGGACAGGACATACCTGGGATGGTGATGGAGGAGTTTGGGACATTGGCTGAAAGGTATGATTCTGTGAGTATGACTGTGTCAGGCTTGTTACTTGACTAGTCTGTGGGACAGCTCTCCCAATTTTGACACAAGTCCCCAGATGTTGGTGTGGAGGACTTTGCAGGGTCGACTGGGCTGGGTGTGCCGTGTCCGTAGCCGGTGTCGAGTGGTCCGTCCCGTTTCATTCTTTTTATAGCGGTTTGTTACAACTGAGTGGCTTGCTGGGCCATTTCAGAGTCAACCACATTACTGTGGAGTCTGGAGGTAGACGTATAGGCCAGACCAGGTAAGAACAGCAAATTTCCTTCCCTAAAGGGCATTAGTGAACCAGATGGGTTTTTACAACAATCCGATAGTTTCATCCTGATATTATTCCAGATTTATTTAATTAACTGAATTTATATTCCCCAGCTGCCGTGGTGGGATTTGAACTCAAGTCTCTGGATCATTAGTCCAGGCCCAGTGACATTACCACTACGCTACCGTTCCTTGAGAGAGTGCAGAGGAGATTTACCAGAATGGTTCCGGGGATGGGGGATCTTAGCTACAAGGACAGTTTGGAAAAGCTGGATTTGTTTTCATTAGAGCAAAGGAGGTTGAGGGGTGATTTGATAGAGGTGTACAAGATTATGACTGGTTTGGATAGGCTAGACGGGGAGAGGCTGTTCCCACTAGCTGATGATACAAGGACTACGGGACACAGATTTAATGTTTTGGGCAAGAGATACAGGGGGGATGTGAGGAAAAACTTTTTTACCCAGCAAGTGGTGAGGACCTGAGACCCGCTGCCGACAGAAGTGGTGGAAGCAGAAACACTCCATGTTTTCAAGGGGAGACTGGATAGGCACTTGAGGGAAATAAACTTGCAGGGCTACGGGGATAGAACAGGGGAATGGAACTGACTGGATCGCTCCACAGCGAGCCGGCATGGGCTGAATGGCCTCCTTCTATGCCGTTATGATTCTGACTCTGACTCCCTCAGCGCTGCCCCTCTGACAGTGCTGCGCTCCCTCAGCGCTGCCCCTCTGACAGTGCAGTGCTGCGCTCCCTCAGCGCTGCCCCTCTGACAGTGCAGTGCTGCGCTCCCTCAGCGCTGCCCCTCTGACAGTGCTGCGCTCCCTCAGCGCTGCCCCTCTGACAGTGCTGCGCTCCCTCAGCGCTGCCCCTCTGACAGTGCTGCGCTCCCTCAGCGCTGCCCCTCTGACAGTGCTGCGCTCCCTCAGCGCTGCCCCTCTGACAGTGCTGCGCTCCCTCAGCGCTGCCCCTCTGACAGTGCTGCGCTCCCTCAGCGCTGCCCCTCTGACAGTGCTGCGCTCCCTCAGCGCTGCCCCTCTGACAGTGCTGCGCTCCCTCAGCGCTGCCCCTCTGACAGTGCTGCGCTCCCTCAGCGCTGCCCCTCTGACAGTGCTGTGCTCCCTCAGCGCTGCCCCTCTGACAGTGCTTTAAGAATGCAAGGCATATTGAAAGTTAAATGAGAAAACTGTGAAAAATACCAAGTTTCAATGATGCACAAAGCAAGGGATGTAATATGGGAGCTGCAACAGATGTGGCTTAATCTTGGACTGGGAACTTAATATTCTGATTACAAAATTTTCAGGAGAGATGGGGAGGGGAAAAAGTGGGTGGAGGGTCAGTATTAGTAAAGAATTCTATCACAGTGCTGGAACATAAATATATCTATGGAGTTTGTGTTAAGACAGAATCCATACAGGTAGAGTTCAGGAATAGGATGGAAAATGATACAATTCGCAGTGTGCATTACAGATCAAACAGTGGAAATGAAGTAGAGGTGGAGATCTGCAAAGAGAATACGTGAGTAAACTGGCAAGAGTCATAAAAACAGATTATAAAAGTTTCTATAGGTATGTAAAAAGGAAGAGATTAGCAAAAGTAAACTTGGGTCCCTTAGAGGCAGAGACGGGAGAAATTATAATGGGGAATAAGGAAATGGCGGAGACATTCTGGCCTGGAATTTGCAGTCAGCGGCGAAGCAAAGGCATTCGCGCTGGCCCCAAAGTAAGCTTCGCACAAAGATACCGCGATTTCTGTATCAAAGTTCGGGTTTTCTGATGTTCAATTCAAAGCAACGGCATATAGTGCGAGCTGCTGTGATGTCAACAAGCTGTCTAAGCAGCCAATCAAACGCAGAATCCTCACAGACAGCGAACAAGGAAATAAGTGAGCTCTTAAAATTCTAACTTTTTAAAAATATTAGAGAGAGCAAAACAAAGATTGGGGCTCTCACATGGGGAAAAGGCAAACCTGAAATAAAAATGAACAAACTTTAAAAAAAAAAAAAAAAAATGTTTTTAAAGTTTCCTAAAAATTTTTATTTTTATTAAAATGGATAAATTTCACATAGCACAAAATTAAAATGAGTTTTTCAAGGCCATAACCTTTGTTTAGCAGTCAATACGCTGTTAAAATCCCAGTTACACCTAATCCCTTTGGGTCTAACTTTTAGTGGGGAATTTAACAAAGGTATTACTGTGGAAGAGCTGAAGTTTTTGTCAGTTTCCCTGATTTTGAGAGATTTCACTGATCGCCGGCTCTGTGGGGGTGGGCCACAGTGAAGCCTGTGTTGGAGCAGTGACTGACAGACTGCAACTTCAGGATTTCCACATGAGCCAAATACAGAAGTTGCTGTCAGTTTCAAAAGTGGAATGACGATGAACACTGCCAGTTCAATGTTATCTGGACCACAAATTCTGGGCCATCAAATAAATACTTTGTGTCTGTCTTCACAGAAGAAGACGACAAAAAGCATTCCGGAAATAGTGGGGAACCAAGGGTCTTGCGAGAATGAGGAACTTAAAGAAATAGTACTGGAGAAATTAATGGGATTAAAAACCAACAAATCCCCTGGACCTGATGGCCCACATCCTCTGATTTTAAACTAGGTGGCTACAGAGATGGTGGACGCATTGGTTTTGATGTTCCAGAATTCCCTAGATTCTAGAAAGGTCCCCGTAGATTGGAAGCTATTAAATGTAATCCCGCGATTCAAGAAAGGAAGGAGAGTGTGAACAGGATGCAGTAGGCCAGTTAGCCTGACATCAATTGTAGGGAAAATGCTAGAATCTATTATTAAGGACATAGCAACCGGGCACTTAGAAAATCATATGATTGGGCCGAGTCAACACGGATTTCTGAAGGAATATCTAATAGAGTTTGACAAATCTAATAGGGGAAAAAATTGGATGGTGCCCCTTTTGGAGCGCTAATGTCGTCGGAGCGCGAATTTTAACGCTCCGAAATAGTTTGCGCCCCTCCGCCGTAAATTCATTAGTAGCGCCCCAAGCAGGAGGTGGAGCACAACTGGAAAGCGCTCCATCTCCTGCTTGGGGCGCTACTACTGAAGTTCGCGGTGCTACGTGCAACAGCACCACACGCATCAGCATGTAGCGCCGTGTCACTGCAGGCCTCCTCCCCTGATTAAAGGGGAGGGGCCTAGCGCCGTGCGCACCGAGGCCCTGCTGGACCATCGGGGAGTGGGGTGCTGTGAAAACAGCGCGGCACTCGAGCGATCGTGGCCGGCACCCTGCATAAAAAACGGAAAGGGGGCAGGTGCTGGCAGTCGGCCAAAATAAAAATGGCCGCCCAACACTGGCCCTTTAAGTAGCGCCGCTGCAAAAACGCTCCCTGATCCTGTCTGACATATCGTCCAGCGATAGGTCAGTGGGCGCAAGGGAAATTTGCAGCCGGGGTGCAAGCAGGGTGCTGAGCATGGCAATGATGTTAGTGGCGCCATGGCCAAGTGCTAGGGGATTTGCGCCCCGTTAGTGCCCCCTGGGGGTGCTACCGAGAGGTGCAAACCAACCCAATTTTTCCCCCATAGTTTTTTGAGGTTGTAATTAGCAGGATAGATAAGGGGGAACCAGTAGATGTAGTATATTTGGATTTCAAAAAGCATTCAATAAGGTGCCACAGGAGATTATTACACAAAATTAGGGCTCATGAGACTGGGAGTAATATATTAGCATGAATAGAGGATTGGTTAATGGACAGAAAACAGAGAGTAGGAACAAACGGGTAATTTTCCGGTTGGCAGGCTGTAACCAATGGGGTGCTGCAAGGATCATTGCTTGGCCTCGGGTATTTACAATCTATATTAATGTCTTAGATGAGGGGACCGAGTGTAATATATCCAAGTTTGCTGACGATACAAAGCTAGGTGGGAAAGCAAGCTGTGAGGAGGACGCAAAGAGGCTGCAATGGGATATAGACAGGTAAAGTGAGTGGGCAATAAGGTGGAGAAGTATAATGTGGGGAAATGTGAGGTTATTCACTTTTGTAGGAAGACTAGAAACACAGAATATTTTTTAAGTGGTGAGAAACGATTAAATGCTGGTGTTGAGAGATTTGGGTGTCCTCGTGCAGAAACACAAAGTTAGAATGCAGGTACAGCAAGCAATCAGGAAAGCAAATGGCATGTTGGCCTTTATTGCAAGGGGATTGGAGTACAAGAGTAAGGATGTCTTATTAGAATTGTACAGCGCTTTGGTGAGACCACACCTGGAGTACTGTGCACAGTTTTGGTCTTATCTGAGGAAGAACATACTTGCCTTAGAGGCAGAGCAACAAAGGTTCACTAGGTTGATTCCTGGGATGAGAGGGCTGTCCTATGATGAGAGAATGGGCCAATACTCTCTGGAGTTTAGAAGAATGAGAGGTGATCTCAGAGAGTCATAACGGCACAGAAGGAGGCCATTCGGCCCATCGAGTCCGTGCCGGCTCTCTGTAGAGCAAGCCAGTCAGTCCCATTCCCCCGCTCTATCCCCTAGCCCTGCAAGTTTATTTCCCTCAAGTGCCTATCCAGTCTCCCCTTGAAAACATTGAGTGTCTCCGCTTCCACCACTTCCGTCAGCAGTGAATTCCAGGTCATCACCACTCGCTGCATAAAAAAGATTTTTCTCACCTCCCCCCTGTATCTCTTGCCCAAAACCTTAAATCTGTGTCCCCTAGTCCTTGTACCATCAACTAGTGGGAACAGCCTTTCCCCATCTAGCCTATCCAAACCCGTCATAATCTTGTACACCTCTATCAAATCACCCCTCAACCTCCTTTGCTCTAATGAAAACAAATCTAGCTTAGAACATAAGAAGTAAGAGCAGGAGTAGGCCATACAGAGGGTTGTAAATCTTTGGAATTCTCTGCCTCCGAGGGCTGTGGATGCTGAGTCTTTGAGTATATTCAAGGCTGAGATCGATAGATTTTTGGACTCTAGGGGAATCAAGGGATATGGGGATAGTGCGGGAAAGTGGAGATGAGGTCAAAAATCAGCCATGATCTTATTGAATGACGGAGCAGGCTCGAGGGGCCGTATGGCCTACTCCTGCTCCTAATTTTTGTGTTGTGTTTAGTGACAATCTAACAGCTTTGTAGTCACTTTTACAGATACCAGCTTTTTATTTCCAGATTTTTTTTAAAACTGAATTCAAACTCTCAAAGTGCCACGTGGGATTTCAACTTAGGTTCTCTGGATTACCAGTCGAGTAACAGAATCACTACATGACTGTATCCATTGTTGGAAACCCTGTAATCTGGTTTCCACCCTGCCCATAACACAGAGTGTGTTAAGGTAATTGAGAGTGAAGTTGAGGCGGTTATGGAGAGATCAATGGGAATACATTCACAGAGAGGGGCTCGGGAAAGGTACGGCTGGGGTTTGTGAGCACATAAGAAACATAGAAGATAGGAGCAGGAGTAGGCCATTCGGCCCCTCGAGCCCGCTCCGCCATTTAATGATATCATGGCTGATTATCCAAATTCAGTACCCTGTCCCTGCTTTCTCCCCATATCCCTTGATCCCTTTAGCCTCAAGAAATATATCCAATTCCTTCTTGAATATATTTAATGAATTGGCCTCAACTGTCTTCTGTCGTAGAGAATTCCACAAGTTCACCACTCTCTGGGTGAAGAAATTCCTCCTCATCTCTGTCCTAAATGGCTTACCCCTTATCCTTAGACTGTGACCCCTGGTTCTGGACTCCCCCGCCATCGGGAACATCATTCCTGCATCTAGTCTGTCTAGTCCTGTTAGAATTTTATAAGTTTCAATGAGATCCCCTCTCATTCTTCTAAACTCCAGCGAGTATAAGCCTAATCGACCCAATCTCTCCTCATACGTCATTCCTGCCATCCCAGGTATCAGTCTAGTGAATCTTCGCTGCAATCTCTCCATGGCAAGAACATCCTTCCTCAGATAAGGTGACCAAAACTGCACACAATACTCAAGGTGTGGTCTCACCAAGGCCCTGTACAACTGCATCAAGACATCCTTGCTCCTGCACTCAAATCCTCTCGCTATGAATGCCAACATACCATTTGCCGCCTTAACCGCCTGCTGCACCTGCATGCTTACCTTCAGCGACTTGTGCACAAGGACACCCAGGTCTCGTTGCACTTCCCCTTTTCCCAATCTATTGCCGTTCAGATAATCTGTCTTCCTGTTTTTGCCACCAAAGTGGATAACCTCGCATTTATCCACATTGGGCAGATGCATGGCAAATGCAGTATAATCACCCAACCTGTCCAAATCGTACTGGAGTTTCTCTGCATCCTCCTCACAGCGCACACGCCCACCCAGCTTTGTGTCGTCTGCAAACTTGGAGATATTACATCTAGTTCCCTTGTCTAGATCATTTAGATATATATATATATTTTGTGAATAGCTGGGGTCCTAGCACCGATCCCTGCGGTACCCCACTAGTCACTGCCTGCCACTCGGAAAAAGACCCGTTTATTCCAACTCTTTGCTTCCTGTCTGCCAACCAGTTCTCTATCCAAGACAGTACCTTACCCCCAATCCCATGTGCTTTAACTTTACACGCTAATCTCTTATGCGGGACCTTATCGAAAGCCTTCTGAAAGTCCAAATACACCACATCCACTGGTTCTCCCTTATCTATTCTACCAGTTACATCCTCAAAAAATTCCAGTAGATTAGTCATGCATGATTTACCGATCCTGTCACTGTTTTCCAAGTGCCCTGCTATTACATCTTTTATAATGGACTCTAGCATTTTCCCCACTACCGATGTCAGGCTTACTGGTCTATAATTCCCCATTTTTTCTCTACCACCCTTTTTAAATAGTGGGGTTACATTAGCTATCCTCCAATCCATGGTAACTGTTCCAGAGTCTACAGAATTTTGGAAGATGACCAGCAATGCATCTACTATTTCTAGGGCCACTTCCTTAAGTACCCTAGGATGTAGATTCAGGCCCTGGGGATTTATTGGCCTTTAATCCTGTCAATTTCCCTAACACCATTTCCCTACAAATACTGATTTCATTCAATTCCTCCCTCTCATTAGACCCTATGTTCCCCGACATCTCTGGAAGGTTATTTGTGTCCGCCTTTGTGAAGACAGAACCAAAGTATGTATAATTTGTCTGTCATTTCTTTGTTCCCCATTATAAATTCCCCTGATTCTGACTGCAAGGGACCTACGCTTGACTTCACCAATCTTTTTCTCTTCACATATCTATAGAAGCTTTTACAGTCAGTTTTTATGTTCCCTGAAAGATTACTCTCATACTCTATTTCCCCCTCTTAATTAAACCCTTTGTCCTCCTTTGCTGAATCCTAAACTGCTCCCAATCCTCAGGTTTGCTGCTTTTTCTGGCCAAATTATATGTCCTCTCCTTGGATCATATGCTATCCCTAATTTCCCTTGTTAGCCACGGTTGAGTCACCTTTTTTGTTTTATTTTTATGCCAAACAGGGATGAACAAATTCTGTAGTTCATCCATTCGGTCTTTGAATGTTTGCCATTGCCTATCCACCGTCAACCCATTAAGTAACATTCCCCAATCCATCCTAGCCAACTCATGCCTCATACCATCGTAGTTTCCTTTATTTAAATTCAGGACCCTAGTCTCTGATTCAACTACTTCACTCTCCATCTTAATGAAGAATTCAATCATATTATGATCGCTCCGACCCAAGGGGCCTTGCACAACAAGACTGCTAATTAATCCTTTCTCATTACATAATACCCAGTTTAAGATGGCCTGATCTCTAGTTGGTTCCTCGACATATTGGTCCAGGAAACCATCCCGTATACTCTCTAGGAATTCTTCCTCCACAGTATTGTTACTAATTTGGTTAGCCCAATCTATATGTAGATTAAAGTCACCCATGATAACTGCTGTGCCCTTATTGCACGCGTTTCTAATTTCCTGTTTAATGCCATCCCCAACCTCAGCATTACTGTTTGGGGGTCTGTATACAACTCCCACTATCGTTTTCTGCCCCTTGGTATTTCTCAGCTCTGCCCATACAGATTCCACATCATCAGAGCTAATATCCTTCCTTACTATTGTGTTAATCTCCTCTTTAACCAGCAATGCTACCCCATCTCCTTTTCCTTTTTTCCCGTCCTTCCTGAATATTGAATACCCCTGGATGTTGAATTCCCAGTCTTAGTCACCCCTGGAGCCATGTCTCCGTAATCTCAATTATATCATATCCGTTTATCAAGCCACGTGGTTAGGAATTTTTTTCTCAAGGGCAGACGGTTAAGGGTGTTTGGACTATCAGAGGGAAGGAGATGAAGTGGATTGCGAGATCGGAAGTCTTAAGACCTCATAATAAGGTGAAGAGATTGGCCATATGTGTGGGTGGGGCAATTAATGTGTGGAGTGAGAGGTTAAGGGTTGTAAGGAGGTAATGATTAGGGGAAGGCAAGTTCAGTTGAAAGTTGAAATTGCCAAAGAGAAAGTCATCAGTCCAGAGACAAAAGGCGAATAGGATCGGGGAGATCAGCAGCTGAGGCTTCCTGGACTTGTTTGTTTGCCTTGGGGAGCTAGAAAGAATTTCTCAGACTTTTCTGGAAATTGCCCACAGGTTTCTCTTCATTGACTGCCCTCTCCCAGGAGTTAGTGTTACAATGGTTGGGGAGTTTGGTGCGCTGTCCAAAGAGCAGTGTGAACGTTGATGTGCCTAATGCTCTTTTTCTTTTCCCCATTCATAGAAACGTAGATGATAGGAGCAGGAGTAGGCCATTCGGCCCCTCGAGCCTGCTCCGCCATTCAATGCGATCATGGCTGATCATCCAAATTCAGTACCTGGTCCCTGCTTTCTCCCCATATCCCTTGATCCCCTTAGCCTTAAGGAATATATCTAACTCCTTCTTGAATATATTTAATGAATTGGCCTCAACTGTCTTCTGTGGTAGAGAATTCCACAGGTTCACCACTCTCTGGGTGAAGAAATTCCTCCTCATCTCAGTCCTAAATGGCTTACCCCTTATCCTTAAAACAAACGATATTTGGATGTAATGTGCAACATTAGGAGTAGCTCTTTGATTGGGAGTCAGTCGTATCCCCTATGGATCAACACCCATCTCCGATGCTCTCACCTATAGATCCTAGTAGTTGGTGAGGCCAACACCCTGGGCAACTACAACAATACAATAGCAAAATACTGCGGATGCTGGAAATCTGAAATAACAACAGAAAATGCTGGAAATACTCAGCAGGCCAGACAGCATCTGTGGAGAGAGAAACAGAGTTAACATTTCAGGTCTGGAACCCTTCATCAGAACTGGAAAAAGCTGGAAATGTAACAGATATTAAGCAGGTGCAGAGACAGGGGGGGGGGTGGGGGGGGGGAAGGAATTGAAAGAACATACTGTGCTTATGTAAGAGGCAGGAAAGATAAAATGTTGCAAATGGGAATGGCAAAATAATACAGCATGATAATGGGGGCAGGGGTTATTGTCTGAAATTGTTGAACTCGGTATTCAGTCCGGCAGGCTGTAAAGTGCCCAATCGAAAGATGAGGTGCTGTTCCTCGAGCTTACGTTGAGCTTCATTGGAACAATGTAATAGGCCGAGGACAGAGAGATCAGAGTGGGATTGAAGCGGAGAATTAAAGTGACAGGCGACCAGAAGCTCAGGGTCACCCTTACAGACTGAACGGAGGTGTTCCGCAAAGCGGTCGCCCAATCTGCGTTTGGTCTCCCCAATGTAGAG
The DNA here is from genome assembly GCF_052327205.1 of Somniosus microcephalus. Taxonomy (NCBI): domain Eukaryota; kingdom Metazoa; phylum Chordata; class Chondrichthyes; order Squaliformes; family Somniosidae; genus Somniosus; species Somniosus microcephalus. Next base: position 345,037,167 of record NC_140990.1, on the reverse strand, counting down.
GAGACCGCATCGTGAGCAGTGAATACAGTATATTAAATTGCAAGAAGTACAAGTAAATCGCTGTTTCACCTGGAAGGGGTGTTTGGGGCCCTGGACAGTGGGAAGGGAGGAGGTAAAAGGGCATGTGTTGCATCTCCTGCACTTGCACGGGAAGGTGCCAGGCAAAGGGCTGTTAGGGGTGATTGAGGAGTGGACCAGAGTGTTGCGGAGGGAGCGGTCCCTTTGGAATGCTGAAAGGGGAGGTGAGGGGAAGATGTGTTTGGTGGTGGGATCACTTTGGAGGTGGCGGAAATGGTGGAGGATGATCTGTTGAATGTGGAGGCTGGTGGGGTGAAAGGTGAGGACAAGGGGAACCCTATCATGGTTCCGGGAGGGAGGGGAATGGGTGAGAGCAGAAGTACGGGAAATGGAACGGACACTGTCAAGGGCCGTGTCAACCACGGTAGAGGGGAATCCTCGGTTGAGGAAAAAGGAAGACATGTCGGAAGCACTGGTATGGAAGGTGGCATCGTCGGAGCAGACGCGGCAGAGACAGAAACTGGGAGAATGGATTAGAGTCCTTACAGGAAGTGGGGTGGGAGGAAGTGTAGTCCAGGTAGCTGTGGGAGTCGGTGGGCTTGTAGTGGATATTTGTCGAACTGGGCTACTGCGTCAGCTCACAGGCTAAACTAGGTCGAGGGTAGCTCTTGGGCAGATGTCCTTGAGTGATGGGGAGTCACCCATCTCCCTTGCTAATGCACGCATGGAACAGGCAGATATCCGAATTTCACCGATTTGAGATGGCAGAGCAGCAAAGCTCTGTGGCTAGCTGTGGTCATCGGTACTGTGAGCTATTCACTGCAGCTGGCTATATCCAGCCATCTCCACCATGTCTTGCCACTGGGTCTAGATGAAGGAAGTCTAGAGATTGAGGCAGACTCTGTGTAAATCTTCCTCACTATAATCCAATTCACGCACTGATGCCATTTTCTTCACAAATCACACTACTATACAACCCACAACCTGTGTTAAATTGGATATGTTTCAACACTGTTATTGTTGTGTATGTAATATGTGTGCTACTTTGAACCTATGCACAGGACTGCACTACTTGTTGGGCGTAGTGATACGCAGTACCACTCCTGGCCATAGGGGTATAAATAGTACTGTGGGTACTGATCCCCCTCAGTTCCCGCCTGTGGGCATGAAGTAAAGACCTACGTATAGTCCCTACCTCCAACCAGTAAAGACCTGTTTTATTGTTACTGATTAAGTCTGAGTATTAATTACTTGAACAACTCACAGATTTAACACTGGCGACGAGTCGGTTCGAACCCTGCGGCAGTTATTCCACAGCGGCTTCGTCCAAAGACAGGACGTTGAAGAGAGGTTCCAATCCTCAACACCCCACTGAAAACTGAAGGGCAGCAGAAATCCTGACAGCTTCCAGCGACTGGAAGCGACAGGCATTAGGACCCTGAAGCCTCCATAACCTCGTGGGTAAGCCAGAGCCCGGGAGGGCGCGAGCGGGTAAGCCAGAGCCCGGGAGGGAGCGAGCAAGAGCCGCCGAGCGGGTGAGCCAGAGGCCGGGAGCCGCTTCAAGCGGGAGGCGCTTAGCGGGCCAGCGATCGCACCAGTGATAAGGGCTGAGAACCGTTTCGGGCGGGCGGCGCACCAGCGATCGCACAGGAGATAAGAGCCGCAGTCGGGCTGAAAGTCAGCGACGAGAAGCGCGGGAAAACCGCCATTGAAGTGGGCGGGGAGAGCGAGAAGCGCGGGAAAGCCGCCATTTTTCGCGGGAAAACCGCTGGGGAAGAAGGCAGAAGCGGGAAAACCGCCATTTTGTGGGCAGAGGACGACGGCAAGAGCGGGAAGCCGCCATCTTTGATAACAAGTAAACAAAATAAAATCTGAGAAATTGCAAATCTACAATGCCTAAACACGGGAATATTAGCACCTTTGATAGTGACCTCGAAGATTGGGCCATATATGTTGAAAGAGTAAAAAATTATTGTAAGGCCAATAAAATTCATGACCAAGATAAAGCTCTAACATTATTAAATTTAATGGGTGCGAAGACATACGGGCAATTGAAACACCTGTTATCACCAGATGAACCGGCGGATAAGACGTTCGATGAGATTGTTACTGTCCTGAAAGATCATCTAAACCCCACGCCGCTGATGCTAGCGGAACGATTTAAATTTTACGACAGAAGGCAGCTACAGCATGAAAGCAATGCTGATTATTTGCTGGAATTGCGTAAATTAGCGAAATATTGCCAGTTTGGAACGGGACTGACAGAGGCACTTCGAGACAAATTTGTGTGTGGTTTATTTAAACAGGATACACAAAAGCGACTGCTCGAGGAGAATGAGCTGACGCTTGAGAAGGCGGTCACTATGGCAGCAGCACACAAAGCCGCAGCGAGAGGCACGGCAGTAATGCAGCTACGGTCACCGGAGCTCAGTGCACACAAATTGGGTGTGAGTTCTGGCAAATGTTATCGTTGTGGAAAGACAACGCATGATCAGAACCAGTGTTGGTTTAAAAACCAAGAATGTAGAACTTGTGGTAGGCTTGGACATATAGCTAGAGTATGCAGGTCAGGGAAGAAGACCAGCAACAAGAAGTCACCGCAAGGAAAATACGCAAAGGTACACAAGGTGACCGAACAGGAGTCCGATTCAGATGCTAGCAGTAATGAACTGGCTAGCTTAAGCTGTAATGAACTGGCTAGCTTAAGAGTACTCAACGCTGGTAAGGGTGCAGACCTCCAGACAATTTGGGTCACTCTTCAGATAGAAGGAGTCCAAGTAAAACTGGAATTGGACACTGGATCGGCATTGACGGTCATAAATAAGAAAGATTACGGAAAGTTATTCCAACATATTCCCCTACAGGATACGGGGATTATATTGAAAACATACACGGGGCAAAGAGTGTACCCCATCGGGAAAATAGAGGTTGCAGTGGTCCACAAGGGTGAAGACAGTCAAATAATGGACTTATATGTGATATCTGAAGGAGGTTCTCCACTACTAGGACGGGAGTGGATTAGGAAAATGAATATGGACTGGCATTTCCTACAAACAATAACGAGTGAGAACTCGGTGAAGATAGTCGGCCCAGACTCTGGAACGGATGATGGTAAGCCCAACTCAGGTGCAAAAGACAAAGTTTCAGCACAGAATTCCACTGAGCAACAACAACATAGTTTAACTGTGGATTCTGAGTCTGGCAAGTCTACTGATGTGCCCATTTCTGAGGGACACCGGGCTCGAACTCAACTCCATTTCAAACTACAACAGCAATTAGAACAAATGCTTCGCCGTTGTGAGCAAGAGTTGAATGCAACGAAAGAGTTCTTTGATATAGAGTTGAAGAATCTGGAAAGACAACAGAAGCAGCTGATGGAGAAAATGGAGCAGGAGCACACAAAACGTCTGATGTCAGAGGAGTTAACGGTCAGCCAACTCCTGCATATGCTGACGGACAGGACTCTGAAATGGGAAAAACTTGAACACGAACTTCAATATTCAAACGAAAGGGGTTCGGAGCTCTCAAAGGTTATTGGAAGAGCTGAGGTGGCAACACAGACTGAGATGACTGCAACAGAGCAGCCCTTGGATGCCAAAAGTACGCTGACTCACGTCAACGTAGAACAACAGACCGCTGAAACAGCTGCTCCGGTAGAGGGATTGAATAGTCCGATCAATCAATCTCCAAAAGAAGTTGAAGTAGTAAAATCTCAAATGAGGTCATTAGTAAACGACTTGCTGAAAGCCCAGAAAAAGCTGGATGAAGAGGTACGCATGAAGAAGTCTCTTCAGGAAAGATGTCTGGACTTGGAACAAAAGCTGGCTAACGCCCAGCTGGGTATGGAGGAAATAGAAGACCCTCTCGCTGGCCTAGATCAGGACGACACCGAATATTACTATGTCCTGTCCTGCCCAACTTGTAACTTCGACTCCCACCATACAGAAATCATGGAGGAGCACCGAAAGTCTACGGAACATCAGGAGAAGGTGGCTCTACTACGGAAAAAGGAGGGAGAGAAGGAGGAACTGCGCATGCAGCTGGCAGCTGACAGTGGAGCCCAGAGAGTCTCCAAGAAGCAGAAAAGGGAAAGTCGAAACAGAAGATGACCCATCTGAACCATTATTACCTCTACCAGATCACACACGTGGTCCCTCCGAACGGAGCCAATTCAGTTCGGAAGTTCAAACTGTTAAATCCATGGAAGGACTATTGAATGAGTCACTCCAGCAACGTGAACTGACTCCACCACAGAGATTGAATCTGTGAACTGTTTTCCGCAGAGACTGAATCTGTGATCTGTTTTGACATGAAGTTATCTATGTATCTATGTTATTCTGTTATGTAAACCTGAAGTTATATATGTATATATGTTATTACGTTATGTTAAATGAGGAGATGACTGTAAAGCTAGGAAGGGAGGAATGTTGTGTATGTAATATGTGTGCTACTTTGAACCTATGCACAGGACTGCACTACTTGTTGGGCGTAGTGATACGCAGTACCACTCCTGGCCATAGGGGTATAAATAGTACTGTGGGTACTGATCCCCCTCAGTTCCCGCCTGTGGGCATGAAGTAAAGACCTACGTATAGTCCCTACCTCCAACCAGTAAAGACCTGTTTTATTGTTACTGATTAAGTCTGAGTATTAATTACTTGAACAACTCACAGATTTAACAGTTATCAACAAAGATGGACAAACATTCATCACACATGATATTTGTATCCTGTAAATGTCATAATGGATAAGGATATCTGTATGATGGGTATGTTGTTAGATGAGACTTTCTGTATAATGGAAATATCGTTAGATGTTGTTAGAATGTCACAGATCACCACGAACACCGAGAGAATTTGAGAAAGTGACGGCACAGTAAACACCGATGAGGAGTTCAGAGGATCGCAGAATAAAAGGGTAAGTAAATTAAGAAATACTTAAAAATAATCGGATTAATGAATTACTAATTTCAAATCACATTAAATCCATTTACTAATAGTTAAATAAGTAAATATATAAATAAATAATCAGTAATTAATTAGATAAAGGGATAAAATGAACTAAGATGGGGATACTAACACTAAAGATTGAGCACAGCTGGGTGAATTGCAATTGGAGTGAATTGCAAGCAGAGTGGAAGAATTTGGTGATAGTAATCGGCGGAGAGGAGGAAGGCGGTTTCTCACATTGGACTCTAACTTGAGTATCTCATGTATAGTTTCTTTGTGTTTAGTATCTGTGGTTCTTGTTAAACTTGAGTACGTTTTTGTCTTTTCTCTAGTTTAGGTCAGTGGGTTGAACTAAAGTTTAGTTAGTAGTCTATTAAATAGAGGCATGGCATAATAACATAAGAAATCGGAGCAGGAGTAGGCCATATTGCCCATCGAGCCTGTTCCGCCATTCAATGAGATAATGGCTGATCATCACCTCAAACCCGTCGAATGCACATCCTGTGCCATGTAAGTAGTCCAGGATACTTCTCGTATCCCGGACAACCACGTGCAAGAAGTGTCGTCAGCTGGAGGGGCTCGAGCACCGGGTTTCAGAGCTTGAGCAGCAGCTGGCGTCACTGCAGTGCATCCACGAGGCTGAGCGCTTCGTGAATACAACATTTCAGGAGGTGGTCACCCCGCAGCTTAAGAGTGTGCAGGCAGAGAGGGAATGGGTGACTGCCAGGCAGACAAGGAGGGCCAGGCAAGTAGTGCAGGAGTCCCCTGAGTACATTGCTCTCCAACCAGTATTCTGAACCATGGTTTCTGTAGGGAGTGCAGCCAGTGCCAGGTCCACCATGGATGGCTCAGCTGTACAGGGGAGGGGGGGGGTGTTGGGAGGAGGAAGGTCATAAAAGCAATAGTGATAGGTCAACAGATGGACGTTTCTGTGGCCACAGACGTGGATCCAAGACGCTATGTTGCCTCCCTGGTGCCAGGGTCAAGGATGTCACTGAGTGGCTGCAGGACATTCTGGTGGGGGAGGGGTGGAGGGAGAGTGAACAGGGATGAGGTACTTCAGGCAGATTTTAGGGAGCTAGGAAAGAGATTAATAAGCAGGATCTCAAAGGTAGTAATCTCCAGATTACTCCCGGTGCCAAGCGCTAGTGAGTACAAAAATAGAGGATAGAACAGATGAATGCATGGCTGGAGAGATGGTGCAGGAGGGAGGGCTTTAGATTCCTGAGGCATTGAGACTGGATCTGGGGGAGGTGGAACCTATCGAAGCCAGATGGGTTGCACTCAACAGGGCCGGGACCAATATCCTCGTGGGGAGATTTGCTAAAGCTGTCAGGGGAATGGGAACCTGAGCGTAGATTCAGAGGCAAATGAATTAAGAATGCTTAAGAAGGCAAATGGCATGTTGGCCTTCGTAGCGAGAGGGTTTGAGTACAGGAACAAGGATGTCTTGCTGCAGTTGTACAGGGCCTTGGTGAGGCCACATCTTGAGTATTGTGTGCAGTTTTGGTCGCCTTATCTGAGGAAGGATGTTCTTGCCATGGAAGGAGTTCAGCGAAGATTCACCAGGCTGATACCTGGGATGGCAGGAATGACGTATGAGGAGAGATTGGGTCGATTGGGCTTGTACTCGCTGGAGTTTAGAAGAATGAGAGGGGATCTCATTGAAACTTATAAAATTCTAACAGGACTAGACAGACTAGATGCAGGAAGGATGTTCCCGAGGGCGGGGGAGTCCAGAACCAGGGCTCACGGTCTAAGGATAAGGAGTAAGCCATTTAGGACAGAAATTAGGAGGAATTTCTTCACCCAGAGAGTGGTGAACCTGTGGAATTCTCTACCACAGAAGGCAGTAGAGGCCAATACATTAAATATATTCAAGAAGGAGTTGGATATATTTCTTAAGGCTAAAGGGATCAAGGGGTATGGGGAGAAAGCAGGGACCGGGTACTGAATTTGGATGATCAGCCATGATCGCATTGAATGGCGGAGCAGGCTCGAGGGGCCAAATGGCCTACTCCTGCTCCTATCTTCTATGTTTCTATTCCAAAAGGAGAGAAGCGAAGCTGGAAATGGAAGGCAGAAAATTAGTAAGTGAGTTTGGAAGGCCGAGGAAACAAAGGCTAGAAAATAGACAACAAAGGAGTTTGGCCGTGCTTAATGGTACATACTTCAAGGAGTCTAGTGAATAAGGCAGATGAGCTGAGGGAACAGATAGACATGTGGAAGTATGATGATATTATAGGAATGGAGGTTCCTATCCGAATAATGGGGTTCAACTCAGTGAAACAAAATAACAAAGTTTAATAAACAAACAAGTTAACTGGTAAAACTACAGGAGAAGATGTACACAGGTCTGTTCAGCTTGTCCGCCCCTCAACAACTGCTGCAAGGTTTAAGGAAGCTGACGTCATGACGTCATCACGTTCTCCACGCCACTGGCGGTCACGTGATCGGCGTCATGATGTCATCACGCAGAGTGCAAGAAAGTACATACAGTATAGTTAACAGACAGTTTAAAGGTGCAGTCCGCAGCTGCACTACACTGTAGTTAAAGGGATTGTTGCTAATTGCCCCGAGTCTCTTGGTGGCTCCGCCACAGGCGCCCCCCCAGAATTCTCTTCAACAGACAGTGTCAAACGAACAGGAGGTTTGATGATCCTGCCCGAACGACTACGAAACTCAGGCAGCAGCAGTGGAATGTTGGAAGAAGAGCATGAATGGCGCTCATCATTACTGTTTACAGGTTTTCAGACGAGATAGAGAGGGGGATAAAAAAGGAAGGGGGGTGCAATATTGGCCAAAGAAACAATTACAGCTGTGAGGAGGGATGATATTACATAGGATGTACGGCACAGAAACAGGCCATTTGGCCCAACCAGTCCATGCCAGTTGTTTATGCTCCTCTCGAGCCTGTTAGAAGGATCATCAAATGAAGCCATATGGGTTGAACTGAAGAACAAAAAAGGGACAATTACGCTGCTGGGAGTGAACTATTGACCCCAAATAATCAGAGATAGAAGCGCAACTATGTAAGCACGTTTCGGAGAAGTGCAAAAACAAGATGGCAGTAATAGTTGGGGATTTCAACTACCCAAATATTAACTGGGATAGAATCAGTGTACAGTTATACAGGCCGCAGAATTCTTAAAATGCATTAAGGAAAACTTTTTTTAGCCAGTACCGAGCAACCCCAACAAGAGAGGGGGTGGTTCTGGGCTTAGTTTTACAACAACAGCAGCTTGTATTTATATAGCGCCTTTAATGTAGTAAAATGTCCCAAGGCGCTGCACAGGAGTATTTTAAGACAAAAAATTTGACACCGATTTTAGGGAATGAAGCTGGGCGGGTGGAAAGGGTATCAGTGGGAGAACATTTTGGTGGTAGTGATAATAAATCAGTTAAATTTAGCATAGTTATGGAAAAGGACACATAGTCCAGGAGTAATAGTTCTCGACTGGGGAAAGGCCAATTTTGCTAAGCGGAGAAGTAATTTAGCAAAAGTGGACTGAAAACGGCTACTTGAAGGTGAATCAGTGGGAGGCATTCAAGGAGGAGATGGTGAGGGTTCAGAGCAAATCTGTTCCCACAAAGAAAATGGGTGGGACTCCTGAATCTAGAGCCCCCTGGATGTCATGGTGCATACAAGGTAGGATAAAGCAAAAAAGGGAAGCTTATGTCAGATATCAAGAGCAAAATACTACAGCAAGTCTCGAGGAGTATAGAAAGTGCAGGGGTGAAATTAAAAAGGAAATTAGGAAAGCAAAGAGAGGGCATGAAAAAATATTGGCGACTAAAATCAAAGAAAATCCAAAGATGTTTTATAAATACATAAAGAGCAAGAGGATAACTAAAGAAAGAGTAGGGCCTATTGGAGACCAAAAAGAAAGCTTGAGTGTGGAGGCAGAAGACATGGGCATGGTTCTTAATGAATACTTTGCCTCTGTCTTTACTAAAGAGAGGGACGATGTAAACATTATAGTTAAGGAGGAGAAGTGTGAAATATTAGATGAGCTAAACCTAGTGAGACATGAAATATTAAGGGGTTTAGCAACTTTGAAAATAGATAAATTGCCAGGCCTGGATTATCCCAGTCTGTTAAGAGAAGCAAGGGAATAAATTTAGGAGGCCCTGACCCTCATTTTCCAATCCTCTCTGGCTACAGGTGTGGTGCTGGAGGACTGCTAACATTGTATCGTTGTTTAAAAAGGGAGAAAGGGTTAGACCAAGTAATTACAGGCCAGTCAGCCTAACTTCGGTGGTGGGAAAATGGTTGGAAAAAATTCCAAGGGACAGTAAAGGAGCAGGAGTGAGCCATTCAGCCACTCGAGCCTATTCCGCCATTCAATGAGATCATGGCTGATCTGCCACCTAACTCTATATACCCGCCTTTGGCCCATATCCCTCAATACCTTCGGTTAACAAAAAGCTAGCAGTCTCAGATTTAAAATTAACAATTGATCTAGCATCAATTGCCTTTTGCAGAAGAGAGTTCCAAACTTCTACCACCCTTTGTGTGTAGAAGTGTTTCCTAATTTCACTCCTGAAAGGTCTGGCTCTAATTTTTAGACTATGCCCCCTAGTCCTAGACTCCCCAACCAGCGGAAATAGTTTATCTCCATCTACCCTATCTGTTCCCCTTAATATCTTGAAAACTTCGAACAGATCACCCGGTTAACCTTCTAAATCTAGGGAATACAACCCTAATTTGTGTAATACAAAAGCAAAATACTGTGGATGCTGGTAATCTGAAATAAAAACAGAAAATGCTGGAAATACTCAGCGGGTCAGGCAGCATCTGTGGAGAGAGAAACAGAGTTAACGTTTCAGGTCAATGACCTTTCGTCAGAACTGGAAAAAGTTAAAGATGTAACAGATTTTAAGCAGGGGCAGGGAAAGGGGAGAAGGGAGGAAAGAACAAAAGTGAAGGTCTGTGATGGGGTGGAAAGCAGGAGTGATTAAATGACAAAAGGTATGATGGAGTGTGGAAAATGGAGATGAGGTAGAAGATCAGCCATGATCTTATTGAATGGCTGTGCAGGCTCGAGGGGCCAAATGGCCGACTCCTGCTCCTATTACTTATATTCTTATGATGGGCTAGGCAAAAGGAGATGGTAATGGGACAAGTAAAGAAACAAAAGATGAGTCTAGAAGAGGTGTAAATGGGAATGGCAGAATCATCAACAGCTGTCATGTGGGAAAAAAATAGCAGAGGTTATGGTCTGAAATTGTTGAATTCAATGTTGAGTCCAGAAGGCTGTAAAGTGCCCAATTTGAATTCACGCCTGAAGTTCATTCCCTGTATTCCTGATACTCTGCGTTTGTATAAAGGACGCTGATACTCTGTGCGTTTGTATAAAGGACGCTGATACTCTGTGCGTTTGTATAAAGGACGCTGATACTCTGTGCGTTTGTATAAAGGACGCTGATACTCTGTGCGTTTGTATAAAGGACGCTGATACTCTGTGCGTTTGTATAAAGGACGCTGATACTCTGTGCGTTTGTATAAAGGACGCTGATACTCTGCGTTTGTATAAAGGACGCTGATACTCTGTGCGTTTGTATAAAGGACGCTGATACTCTGCGTTTGTATAAAGGACGCTGATACTCTGTGCGTTTGTATAAAGGACGCTGATACTCTGTGCGTTTGTATAAAGGACGCTGATACTCTGTGCGTTTGTATAAAGGACGCTGATACTCTGTGCGTTTGTATAAAGGACGCTGATACTCTGTGCGTTTGTATAAAGGACGCTGATACTCTGTGCGTTTGTATAAAGGACGCTGATACTCTGTGCGTTTGTATAAAGGACGCTGATACTCTGTGCGTTTGTATAAAGGACGCTGATACTCTGTGCGTTTGTATAAAGGACGCTGATACTCTGTGCGTTTGTATAAAGGACGCTGATACTCTGTGCGTTTGTATAAAGGACGCTGATACTCTGTGCGTTTGTATAAAGGACGCTGATACTCTGTGCGTTTGTATAAAGGACGCTGATACTCTGTGCGTTTGTATAAAGGACGCTGATACTCTGTGCGTTTGTATAAAGGACGCTGATACTCTGTGCGTTTGTATAAAGGACGCTGATACTCTGTGCGTTTGTATAAAGGACGCTGATACTCTGTGCGTTTGTATAAAGGACGCTGATACTCTGTGCGTTTGTATAAAGGACGCTGATACTCTGTGCGTTTGTATAAAGGACGCTGATACTCTGTGCGTTTGTATAAAGGACGCTGATTTGGACCACACGCCCTCGGCTGTCCTTCAGCTCCAATGTTTTACTCACGTTTCTTGCTTCTCCCTCCTGGTTTAATCGCTTTGCATCTTTTAGTTTTCCCTTTACCTGTAGTGCTTAAAGCACAATTTCTGACTGTACACTAGGGGATGTTTCCCTGTTGGGGAGATCTAGAACTAGGGGGCATAGTTTCAGAATAAGGGGTCACCCATTTAAGACAGAGATGAGGAGGAATTTCTTCTCTGCGGGTTATGAATCTTTGGAATTCTCTACCCCAGAGAGCTGTGGAGGCGGAGTCTCTGAATATATTCAAGGCGGAGATAGACAGATATTTGTACTAAAGGGCGTCGAGGGGTGTGGGGAGAGAGCGGGAAAGTGGTGTTGAGGACAAGATTGGATCAGCCATGATCTTATTGAATGGCGGAGCAGGCTCGAGGGGCCGATTGGCCGACTCCTACTCCTGCTCCTGTTTCTTATGTTCTTACTCTACTCTCTTCCCTTTCGTTTGTTTTTGAACAACTATTTGTACTACAATTTCCACCTGAGCACTCTTTTACCACCCCCCCCCCCTCCCAATTTATTGGTTTAAAGTCCTTGTGATCACCCTATTTATCCTTTCTGCTAGGACCCTGGTGCCAGACCGGTTCAGGTGGAGCCTGTCCCAATGGTACAGTTCCTTCCTGTCTTAATACTGGTGCCAGTGCCCCATGAAATGGAACCCCTCTTTCCCAAGCCACTCCTTCAGTCACGTGTTCACTTCCCTAATCAGCTTATCCCTATGTCAATTTGCACGTGGCTCGGGCAATAATCCAGAGATTATAACCCATGAGGTCCTGTTCTTTAATTTAGCTCCTAGTTTCTGGTACTCTCCAAACAGGACCTCTTGCTTACTCTTCCCTATGTTGTTGGTCCCAACATGGACCACAACGACTGGACCCTCCCCCTCCAATATCCTTTCAAGCTGGTTTGAGATGTCCCTCACCCTGGCAACTGGTAGGCAACATACCATGTGGGACTCTCGATCCTGCTTACAAAAGATGCTGCCTGTCCCCCTAATTATAGAATCCCCTACAGCTTACCACATTACTCCTCCTCATCCTCCCCCCTTAGGACAGCCTCCTGCTCCAAAGTGCAATGGTTCGCATTCTGGCTGTCCTTCCGACAGTCTTTATCCTTATCCTCACAGGTAGCAAGTACATTGTACCTGTTGGATAGGATCAATTTCTGTGGATCCTCGTTCCCTTTCTTACCTGGGTTCCCCTCACTCTGCACAGTATCGGTCACACCATCCCCATTCTGAACCTGCACCTCTCTACGAGGTGTGACCGAGGTCTGGCGCAAACTGTCCAGATACGCTTTCCCCTCCTTATATGTCGGAGTGTCTCCAACTCACACTCCAGCTCAATGACTCTGAGCTGGAGAGATTCGAGACGGAGACATCTACTGCAGACATGTTCACTCAGGACAGTCTCACTGTCCACTAACTCCCACATACTGCAGTCCAGACACACAACATGCCCTCTCATGTCTTAGTCTAACCTTGTTTTACTTATTTAATTAGTTAAAATCTTTATTCAATGATTATTTATCTGGCTCTCTGCTCCCGCTCTGTTTAAAGCGCTCTGGCTCTCTGCTCCCGCTCTGTTAAAGCGCTCTGCCTCTCTGCTCCCGCTCTGTTAAAGCGCTCTGCCGCTCTGGCTCTCCGCTCCCGCTCTGTTTAAAGCGCTCTGGCTCTCCGCTCCCGCTCTGTTTAAAGCGCTCTGCCGCTCTGGCTCTCCGCTCCCGCTCTGTTAAAGCGCTCTGGCTCTCCGCTCCCGCTCTGTTTAAAGCGCTCTGCCGCTCTGGCTCTCCGCTCCGGCTCTCCGCTCCCGCTCTGTTAAAGCGCTCTGGCTCTCTGCTCCCGCTCTGTTAAAGCGCTCTGCCGCTCTGGCTCTCCGCTCCCGCTCTGTTTAAAGCGCTCTGCCGCTCTGGCTCTCTGCTCCCGCTCTGTTTAAAGCGCTCTGCCGCTCTGGCTCTCCGCTCCCGCTCTGTTAAAGCGCTCTGCTGCTCTGGCTCTCTGCTCCCGCTCTGGCTCTCTGCTCCCGCTCTGCTGCTCTGGCTCTCTGCTCCCGCTCTGTTTAAAGCGCTCTGGCTCTCTGCTCCCGCTCTGTTTAAAGCGCTCTGCCGCTCTGGCTCTCCGCTCCCGCTCTGTTTAAAGCGCTCTGCCGCTCTGGCTCTCTGCTCCCGCTCTGTTTAAAGCGCTCTGGCTCTCCGCTCCCGCTCTGTTTAAAGCGCTCTGCCGCTCTGGCTCTCTGCTCCCGCTCTGTTTAAAGCGCTCTGCCGCTCTGGCTCTCCGCTCCCGCTCTGTTAAAGCGCTCTGCTGCTCTGGCTCTCTGCTCCCGCTCTGGCTCTCTGCTCCCGCTCTGCTGCTCTGGCTCTCTGCTCCCGCTCTGTTTAAAGCGCTCTGGCTCTCTGCTCCCGCTCTGTTTAAAGCGCTCTGCCGCTCTGGCTCTCCGCTCCCGCTCTGTTAAAGCGCTCTGCCGCTCTGGCTCTGCGCTCCCGCTCTGTTTAAAGCGCTCTGCCGCTCTGGCTCTCTGCTCCCGCTCTGTTAAAGCGCTCTGCCGCTCTGGCTCTCTGCTCCCGCTCTGTTAAAGCGCTCTGCCGCTCTGGCTCTGCGCTCCCGCTCTGTTTAAAGCGCTCTGGCTCTCCGCTCCCGCTCTGTTAAAGCGCTCTGCCGCTCTGATGTAGTGGTGAACGGTTGTTTTTCGGACTGGAGAAAGGTATACAGTGGTGTTCCCCAGGGGTCGGTACTAGGACCACTGCTTTTCTTTATGTATATTGATGACTTGGACTTGGGTGTACAGGGCACAATTTCAAAATTTGCAGATGACACAAAACTTGGAAGTATAGTGAACGGTGAGGAGGCTAGTGATAGACTTCAAGAGGACATAGGCTGGTGAAATGGGCGGACACGTGGCAGCTGAAATTTAATGCAGAAAACTCCGAAGTGATACATTTTGGTAGGAAGAATGAGGAGACGCAATATAAACTAAAGGGTACAATGCTAAAGCGGGTGCATGAACAGAGAGACCTGGGGGTATATGTACACAAATCGTTGAAGGTGGCAGGGCAGGTTGAGAAAGTGGTTAAAAAAGCATACGGGATCCTGGGCTTCATAAATAGAGGCATAAGAGTACAAAAGCAAGAAAGTTATGATGAACCTTTATAAAACACTGGTTCGGCCTCAACTGGAGTATTGTGTCCAATTCAGGACACCGCACTGTAGGAAGGATGTGAAGGACTTAGAGAGGATGCAGAAAAGATTTATGAGAATGGTTCCAGGGATGAGGAGCTTCAGTTACGTGGATAGACTGGAGAAGCTGGGGTTGTTCTCCTTAGAACAGAGAAGGTTGAGAGGAGGTTTGATAGAGGTGTTCAAAATCATGCGGGGTCTGGACAGAGTAGGTAGAGAGAAACTGTTCCCGAAGGCGGAAGGGTCAAGAACACAGATTTAAGGTGATTGGCAAAAGAACCAAAGGTGACATGAGGAAAACCATTTTTGTGCAGCGAGTGGTTATGATCTGGAATGCACTGCCTGAAAGGGTGGTGGAGGCAGACTCAATCGTGGCTTTCAAAAGGGAATTGGATAAATACCTGAAGGAAAAACATTTGCAGGGCTATGGGGAAAGGGCGGGGGAGTGGAACTAGCTGAAGTGCTCTTGCAGACCTGGCACAAGCTCGACGGGCTGAATGGCCTCCTTCTGTGCTGTAACCATTCTATGATTCTAAGAAGGAGAGGATTGGGAACTTAACATTCATGGCTACAAGGTAATTAAGACAGATCGGGAAGGAAATAAAGGGGTGGGAGAGTTGACAGTATTATTTAAAGAAACTATTATAGCACTGGAGAGGAATGATGTACTCGAGGGATTAAAGACAGAATCTATTTGGTTAGAATTAAGGAACAATAGAGGAGCTATTAGTGGGTGTCTACGATAGGCTACCAAATAGTGGGAAGGAGTCAGAGGAGCAAATTTGCAAGCCAATTACAGAAAGATGTAAGAACTATAGAGTAGTGATAATGGGGGACTTCAATTATCCTAATATAGACTGGGATAGTAACAGCGCAAAGAGGGGGAGGAATTCCTGAAATCTGTACAAGAGAACTTTCTTGATCAGTATGTTTCCAGCCCAATGAGGAAGGAAGCAATGCTGGATCTAGTTCTGGGGAATCAAGTGGAGCATGTTTCAATGGGAGAGCATTTGGGGAACAGTGATCATAATATCATTAGGTTTAGAATATTTACAGAACTTGACAAGAAACAATCGAGCATAAAAATATGTAACTGGATACAGAAAGTACAGAGGAGATCTAAAGAGGGGAAAGGAGAGAGTATGAAAATAGATTAGCGATTAACATAAAAGGGATCCAAAAAGTCTTTTAGAAACATATAAATAGTAAAAAGGTAATCAAGGGAAGGGTGGGGCCAATTAGGGTCCAAAAAGATCATCTTGCAGAGGCAGAAGGCATGGCTGAGGTAACTGGAGAGGGGCTAATTTCAGTGAGTTAAAAAGGGATCTAGCCCAGGTGGAGTGGAATCAAAAATTGGTGGGCAAAACAGTAATTGAACAGTGAGAGGCCTTCAAACAGGAGATGGTTTAGGTACAGTGTAGACACATTCCCACAAAGGGGTAAGGAAGGGCATCCAAAGCCAGAGCTCCCTGGATGTCTAAAGATATAGAGATTAAAATGAGAAGGAAAAAGGAGGCTTATGACAATTGTAAGGTACATTATACAGTAGAGAACCAAGCTGAATACAGAAAGTACAGAGGAGATCTAAAAAAGGGAATAAGAGGGGAAAAGAGAGAGTATGAAAATAGATTAGCGACTAACATAAAAGGAACCCAAAAGTCTTTTACAAACATTTAAATAGTAAAAAGGTAATCGAAGGAAGGGTGGGGCCGATTAGGGTCCAAAAAGGAGATCTTCTTGTGGAAACCGAGGGCATGGCTGAGGTACTAAATGACTACTTCACATCTGTCTTCACTAGAGTACTCAAAGTAGAAAAGTCACCCGGTACGGATGGGATGCATCCTAGGTTGTGAGGGAAGTAAGGGTGGAAATTGTGGCGGCTCTGGCCACAATCTTTGAATCCTCCTTGGACATGGGAGTGGTGCCAGAGGACTGCAAGATTGCAAATGTTGCATCCTTGCTTAAAAAAAGGGGAGCGAGATAAACCCGGCAACGGCAGGCCATTTGGCCTAACATCTGTGGTGGGGAAACTTTTAGAGACAAAGTTAACTAGCACTTGGAAAATTATGGGCTAATACATAAAAGCCAGCATGGCAAATCATAGTCATAGAGTTATACAGCACAGAAAGAGGCCCTTCGGCCCATCGCGTCCACGCCGGCCATCAAGTCCTGTCTAATCTAATCCCATTTTCCAGCACTTGGTCCGTAGCCTTGTATGCTATGGTGTTTCAAGTGCTCATCCAAATGCTTCTTGAATGTTGTGAGGGTTCCTGCCTCTACCACCCTTTCAGGCAGTGAGTTCCAGATTCCAACCACCCTCTGGGTGAAAAAGTTCTTCCTCAAATCCCCTCTAAACCTCCTGCCCCTTACCTTGAATCTATGCCCCCTTGTTATTGACCCCTCTACTAAGGGGAAAAGTTCCTTTCTATCTACCCTATCTATGCCCCTCATAATTTTGTACACCTCAATCAGGTCCCCCCTCAGCCTTCTCTGCTCCAAGGAAAACAACCCCAGCCTGTCCAGTCTCTCTTCATAGCTGAAGCGCTCCAGCCCAGGTAACATCCTGGTGAATCTCCTCTGCACCCTCTCCAGTGCAATCACATCCCTCCTATAGTGTGGTGACCAGAACTGCACACAGTATTCCAGCTGTGGCCTAACTAGCATTTTGTACAGCTCCATCATAACCTCCTTGCTCTTATATTCTATGCCTCGGCTAATGAAGGCAAGTATCCCATATGCCTTTTTAACCACCTTATCCACCTGTTCTGCTGCCTTCAGGGATCTATGTACATGCACACCAAGGTCCCTCTGATCCTCTGTCTTTCCTAGGGTCTTACCATTCATTGTGTATGCCCTTGCCTTGTTAGTCCCTCCAAAATGCATCACCTCACACTTTTCAGGGTTAAATTCCATTTGCCACTGTTCCGCCCATCTGACCAACCCATCTATATCATCCTGCAGACTGAGGCTACCCTCCTCGCTATTTACCACCCCACCAATTTTCGTGTCATCTGCGAACTTACTGATCATGTTTGACTAACCTAGTTGAATTCTTTGATAAAGTAACAGAGAGGGTTAATGAGGGTAGTGCAGTTGATGATGTGTATATGGACTTTCAAAAGGTGTTTGACTAGGTACCACATAATAGACTTGTAAGCAAAATTAAAGCCCATGGCATTAAAGGGATAGTGGCAGCATGGCTGCAAAATTGGCTGTGGTGAATGGTTGTTTGTCAGGCTGGAGGGAAGTGTGCAGTGGCATCCCCCAGGGGTCAGTATTAAGACCACTGCTCTTTTTGACATGTATTAATGATCTGGACTTGGGTATACAGGGCATCGTCAAAGTTTTCAGATGACGTGAAACTCAGAAATATAGTAAACAATGAGGAGGATAGTAACAGACTTCAGGAGGACACAGACAGACTGGTGAAATGGGCATAAAAATGGCAGATGAAATTTAACATAGAGAAGTGTGAAGTGATACATTTTCGTAGGAAGAATGAGGAGAGGCACTATTATCTAAATGGTACAATTTTAAAGTTGCAGGAACAGAGAGACCTGGGGGTTTACGTACCAAAATCTTTGCAGATGGCAGGACAAGTTGAGAAGGCTGTTTAAACTAAATAGTGGGGGGGGGGGGTTCAGGCGAAGGGGAATTTAGAAAGTCAAAGAGAAAGGAGAAGGTAATAGTGCAGGGTGGCGATAGGGGTAATGATAACCAGAGTGTGACAGGAGGAGAAAGAGCGTACGAACATAAGTGTGCACCAGCAAATAGTTTCAGAATAGGTAAAAATAGTATAAAGAAAAAATTTTAAGCTCTTTATCTGAATGCACACAGCATTCATAACAAGATAGATGAATTGACGGCACAAATAGAAATAAATGGGTATGATCTGATAGCCATTACAGAGACGTGGTTACAAGGTGACCAAGGCTGGGAACTGAATATTCAGGGGTATTTGACATTTCGGCAGGATAGGCAGAAAGGAAAAGGAGGTGGGGTAGCTCTGTTAATAAAGGATGAGATCAGTGCAGTGGTGAGAAATGATATTGGCTCAGAAGATCAAGATGTAGAATCAGTTTGGGTGGAGATAAGAAATAAAAAGGGAAAGAAGTCACTGGTGGGAGTAGTCTATACGGCCCCTAACAACAGTAGCTACACTGTAGGACAGAGTATAAATCAAGAAATAATAGGGGCTTGTAAGAAAGGTACTGCGATAATCATGGGCGATTTTAATCTTCATATAGATTGGACAAATCAAATTGGCATGGGTAGCCGTGAGGACGAGTTCATAGAATGTATTCGGGATGGTTTCTTAGAACAATACGTTGTGGAACCAACCAGGGAGAAGGCTATTTTAGATCTGGTAATGTGTAATGAGACAGGATTAATTAATGATCTCATAGTAAAGGATCCTCGAGGGAAGAGTGATCATAGCATGACAGAATTTCAAATTCAGTTTGAGGGTGAGAAACTTGGGTCTGAAACTAGTGTCCTAAACTTAAATAAAGGCAATTACAAAGGTATGAAGACAGAGTTGGCTAAAATAGATTAAAGGGTAAGACTGGGAAAATAGATTAAAGTGTAAGACAGTAGATAAGCATTGGCAGACATTTAAGGAGATATTTCATAACTCTCAGCAAAGGTTTATTCCAGTGAGAAAGAAAGATTCTACGAGAAGGATGAACCATCCGTGGCTAACTAAGGAAGTTATGGATGGTATCAAATTGAAAGAAAAGGCATACAATGTTGTGAAGATTAGTGGTGGCCAGAGGATTGGGGAAATTTTTATAAACCAGCAAAGGATGACTAAAAAAATAATAGAGGAAAAAGATAGATTATGAAAGTAAACTAACAAAAAATATAAAAACAGACAGTAAGTGCTTCTACAGGTATATAAAAGGGAAGAGAGTAGCTAAAGTAAACATTGGTCCCTTAGAGGAGGGGACTGGGGAATTAATAATGGGAAACAGGGAAGTGGCAGAGACTTAGAACAAATATTTTGTATTGGTCTTCACAGTTGATGACACTAAAAGCATCCCAATAATAGATAATCAAGGGGCTATAGGGAGGGAGGAACTTAAAACAATGACCATCACTAGAGAAAAAGTGCTAGGCAAACTAATGGGACTAAAAGCTGACAAGTCCCCTGGACCTGATGGCCTACATCCTAGGGTCTTAAAAGAAGTGGCTGCAGAGATAGTGGAAGCGTTGGTTGTAATCTACCAAAATTCCCTGGATTCTGGAGAGGTCCCAGCGGATTGGAAAACCACAAATGTAACTCCCCTATTCAAGAAAGGAGGGAGGCAGAAAGCAGGAAACTATAGGCCAGTTAGCCTAACACCTGTCATTGGGAAAATGCTGAAATCCATTATTAAGGAAGTAATAGCAGGACATTTAGAAAATCATAATACAATCAAGCAGAGTCAGCATGGTTTTATGAAAGGGAAATCGTGTTTGACAAATTTACTAGAGTTCTTTGAGGATGTAACGAGCAGGGTGGATAAAGGGAACTAGTAGATGTAGTGTATTTGGATTTCAAGAAGGCATTCGATAAGGTGCCACATAAAAGTTTACTGCACAAGATAAGAGCTCACAGGGTTGGGGGTAATATATTAGCATGGATAGAGGACTGGCTAACTAACAGAAAACAAAGTCGCAATGGGTAATTTTCCGGTTGGCAAACTAACTAGTGGGGTGCCACAGGGATCAGTGCTGGGGCCTCAACTATTTACAATCTATATTAATGACTTGGATGAAGAGACCGTGTGTACTGTAGCCAAATTTGCTGATGATACAAAGATAGGTGGGAAAGCAAATTGTGAGGAGGACAGAATCTGCAAAGGGATATAGATAGGTTAAGTGAGTGGGCAAAAACTTGGCAGATGAAGTATAATGTGGGAAAATGTGAGGTTATCCACTTCGGTAGGAAAAATAAAGCAAATTATTATTTAAATGGAGAGAGACTACATGCGTCGGCGGGAATCTCGAGCGGCAGATCGGGGCTATAAAAGGCCCCAGAGACCAGGTAAAGCCTCACAGCGTCGGTGGGAAACTCGAGCAGCAGAGTGGGGCTATAAAAGGCCCCAGAGACCAGGTAAGGCCTCAGTGCGTCGGCGGGAATCTTGAGCGGCAGAGCGGGGCTATAAAAGGCCCCAGAGACCAGGTAAAGCCTCACAGCGTCGGTGGGAAACTCGAGCAGCAGAGTGGGGCTATAAAAGGCCCCAGAGACCAGGTAAGGCCTCACAGCGTCGGCGGGAATCTCGAGCGGCAGAGCGGGGCTATAAAAGTCCCAGAGACCAGGTAGGTTTACCAGTCTCCGAACATCTATAATTATGGGGGATTTTAACTATCATATTAATTGGACAAATCAAATTGGGCAGGGCTGCCTTGAGGATGAGTTCATTGAGTGTATTAGGGATGGGTTTCTTGAGCAGTATGTAACTGAACCGACCAGGGGGCAAGCAACCTTAGATCTGGTCCTGTGTAACGAGACAGGATTAATTAAAAATGTCCTAGTAAAGGATCCCCTTGGAATGAGTGACCATAACATGGTTGAATTCCATATTCAATTAGAGGGTGAGAAGGTTGGATCTCAAACAAGCGTGCTAAGCTTGAATAAAGGAGACTATGAAGGTATGAGAGCGGAATTGAGTAGAGTGGATTGGGAAAATAGATTAAAGGGTAAGACGATACATGATCAGTGGTGTACATTTAAGGAGTTATTTTACAACTTCCAAAAAATATATATTCCACTGAGAAGAAAAGGGTGTAAAAGAAAAGACAGCCATCCGTGGCTAAGGAAAGAAATTAAGGATAGTATTTGACTAAAAACAAGGGCATATAAGGTAGCCAAATCTAGTGGGAGGATAGAGGATTGGGAAAACTTTAAAAGACAGCAAAAAATAACAAAAAGATTGATTAAGAAAGGGAAGATAGATTATGAAAGTAAATTAGCAAAAAATATAAAAACAGATAGTAAGAGTTTTTATAGTTATATAAAAAGAAAAAGGGTGGCTAAAGTAAATGTTGGTCCCTTAGAGGATGAGACCGGGAAATTAAATGGTGGGAAATATGGAGATGGCAAAAACACTGAATGAATATTTTATATCAGTCTTTACAGTAGAGGACACTAAGAATATCCCAACACTGGACAAACAGGGGGCTAAAGGGGGGGGAGGAGCTAAACACGATCAAAATCACTAAGGAAGTGGTACTCGGTAAAATAATGGGACTCAAGGCGGATAAATCACCTGGACCTGATGGCTTACATCCTAGGGTCTTCAGGGAAGTGGCGGTAGGGATTGTGGATGCATTGGTAATAATTTTCCAAAACTCCCTGGACTCGGCAATGGTCCCGGCAGACTGGAAAACTGCTAATGTAACGCCCTTATTTAAAAAGGGCAGTAGACAGAAGGCTGGAAACTATAGACCGGTTAGCCTAACATCTGTGGTAGGTAAAATTTTGGAGTCCATTATTAAGGAGACAGTAACAGGACATTTGGATAATCATAATTTAATAGGACAAAGTCAGCATGGTTTTATGAAGGGGAAGTCATGTTTGACAAATTTGCTGGAGTTCTTTGAGGAAGTAACATATAGGGTGGATAAAGGGGAACCAGTGGACGTAGTGTATTTAGACTTCCAAAAGGCATTTGACAAGGTGCCACACAAAAGATTATTGCTTAAGATAAAAAATCACGGGATTGGGGGTAATATTCTGGCATGGATAGAGGATTGGCTATCTAACAGAAGGCAGAGAGTTGGGATAAATGGTTCATTCTCAGACTGGCAATCAGTAACTAGTGGTGTTCCGCAGGGGTCAGTGCTGGGTCCCCAACTCTTTACAATCTATATTAACGATTTGGAGGAGGGGACCGAGTGTAACATATCAAAGTTTGCAGATGATACTAAGATGGGAGGGAAAGTAGTGAGTGAAGAGGACATAAAAAACCTGCAAGGGGACATAGACAGGCTAAGTAAGTGGGCAGAGATTTGGCAGATGGAATACAATACTGGAAAGTGTGAGGTTATGCACTTTGGCAGGAAAAATCGTAGAGCAAGTTATTATCTTAATGGCAAGAAACTGGAAAGTACTGAAGTACAAAGGGATCTGGGGGTCCTGGTGCACGAAACTCAAAAGGTTAGTATGCAGGTGCAGCAAGTGATTAAGAAGGCCAATGGAATGTTGGCTTTCATTGCTAGGGGGATAGAATATAAAAATAGGGAGGTATTGCTTCAGTTGTACAAGGTATTGCTTCAGTTGTACAAGGTATTGGTGAGACCGCACCTGGAATACTGCATACAGTTTTGGTGTCCATACTTAAGAAAAGACACACTTGCTCTCGAGTCAGTACAAAGAAGGTTCACTCGGTTAATCCCAGGGATGAGGGGATGGACATATGAGGAGAGGTTGAGTAGATTGGGACTCTACTCATTGGAGTTCAGAAGAATGAGAGGCGATCTTATTGAAACATATAAGATTGTGAAGGGGTTGGATCGGGTGGATGCGGGGAGGATGTTCCCGATGATGGGTGAAACTAGAACTAGGGGGCATAGTCTTAGAATAAGGGGCTGCTCTTTCAAAACTGAGATGAGGAAGAACTAGTTCACTCAGAGGATGGTAGGTCCATGGAATATGCTGCCCCAAAAAGCTGTAGAAGCTACATCATTACATAAATTTAAAACAGAAATAGACAGTTTCCTAGAAGTAAAGGGAATTAAGGGTTACGGGGACCGGGCAGGAATTTGGACATGAGTCTAGGTTCGGATCGGTCATAGCCCTGTGGGTAGCGGAGCGGGCCCAGGGGCCGTTTAGCCTGATCCTGCTCCTATTTCGTGTGTCCAATTCTGTTAGATTCAGGAGATGGTTCTGTGATAATGGATTGGCGGTTAGGATCAGATCAGCCATGATCTTATTGAATGGCGGAGCAGGATCGGGGAGCCGATTGGCCTACTCCTGCTCCTATTTCTTATGTTCTTATACTGCGGTACAGAGGGACCTGGGGGTCCTCGTACATGAAACACAAAAAGTTAACATGCAGGTACAGCAAATAATTAGGAAGGCAAATGAAATGTTTGCCTTTATTGCAAGGGGGGTGGAGTATAAAAGTAGGGAAGTCTTGCTACAACTGTACAGGGCGCTGGTGAGACCACACCTGGAGTACTGCATACAGTTTTGGTCTCCTTATTTAAGGAGGGATATACTTGCATTGGAGGCAGTTCAGAGAAGGTTCACTAGGTTAATTCCTGAGATGGAGGGGTTGTCTTATGAGGAAAGGTTGAGCAGGTTGGGCCTATACTTATTGGAGTTTAGAAGAATGAGAGGTGATCTTATTAAAACACATAAGATTCTGAGGAGGCTTGACAGAGTCGCTAGACTCTGGAACAGTACCCATGGATTGGCGGGTAGCTAATGTTACCCCACTGTTCAAAAAGGGTGGTAGAGAGAAAACAGGGAATTACAGACCGGTAAGCCTGACATCGGTAGTGGGGAAAATGCTAGAGTCCATTATAAAGGATGTAATAGCAGAGCACTTGGAAAGCAGTGACCGGATCAGACAAAGTCAACATGGATTTACAAAAGGTTAATCGTGCTTGACTAATCTACTGGAATTTTTTGAGGATGTAACTGGTAAAATAGATAAGGGAGAACCAGTGGATGTGGTGTATTTGGATTTTCAAAAGGTTTTCGATAAGGTCCCG
The DNA here is from genome assembly GCF_052327205.1 of Somniosus microcephalus. NCBI lineage: Eukaryota > Metazoa > Chordata > Chondrichthyes > Squaliformes > Somniosidae > Somniosus > Somniosus microcephalus. The sequence continues at coordinate 345,013,030 of NC_140990.1, read as the reverse complement.
CATAAGATATTAGCGTGTAAAATTAAGGCACATGGGATTGGGGGCAAGGTATTGACTTGGATAGAGAACTGGTTGGCAGACAGAAAGCAAAGAGTTGGAATAAACGGGTCATTTTCCGAGTGGCAGGCAGTGACTAGTGGGGTACCGCAGGGATCGATCCTAGGACCCCAGCTATTCACAATATATATTAATGATCTAGACGAGGGAACTAGATGTAATATCTCCAAGTTTGCAGATGACACAAAGCTGGGTGGGCGTGTGTGCTGTGAGGAGGATGCCGAGAAACTCCAGTATGATTTGGACAGGTTGGGTGATTGGGCAGAAGCATGGCAGATGCAATATAACGTGGATAAATGCGAGGTTATCCACTTTGGTGTCAAAAACAGGAAGGCAGATTATTATCTGAATGGCAATAGATTGGAAGAAGAGGAAGTGCAACGAGACCTGGGCGTCCTTGTGCACCAGTCGCTGAAAGTAAGCCTGCAGGTGCAGCAGGCGGTTAAGAAGGCAAATGGTATGTTGGCCTTCGTAGCGAGAGGGTTTGAGTACAGGAGCAAGGATGTCTTGCTGCAGTTGTACAGGGCCTTGGTGAGACCACACCTTGAGTATTGTGTGCAGTTTTGGTCGCCTTATCTGAGGAAGGATGTTCTTGCCATGGAAGGAGTGCAGCGAAGATTCACCAGGCTGATACCTGGGATGGCAGGAATGACGTATGAGGAGAGATTGGGTCGATTGGGCTTGTACTCGCTGGAGTTTAGAAGAATGAGAGGGGATCTCATCGAAACTTATAAAATTCTAACAGGACTAGACAGACTAGATGCTGGAAGGATGTTCCCGATGGTCGGGGAGTCCAGAACCAGGGGTCACAGTCTAAGGATAAGGGGTAAGCCATTTAGGACAGAGATGAGGAGGAATTTCTTCACCCAGAGATGAGGAGGAATTTCTTCACCCAGAGAGCGGTGAACCTGTGGAATTCTCTACCACAGAAGGCAGTAGAGGCCAATTCATTAAATATATTCAAGAAGGAGTTGGATATATTTCTTAAGGCTAAAGGGATCAAGGGATATGGAGGGAAGGCAGGAACAGGGTACTGAATTTGGATGATCAGCCATGATCTTATTGAATGGCGGAGCAGGCTCGAGGGGCCGAATGGCTTACTCCTGCTCCTATCTTCTATGTGACAGGGTAGATGCAGGGAGGATGTTTCCTCTCGTGGGGGTATCTAGAACGAGGGGGTACAGTTTCAGGATAAGGGGGCACCCATTTAAAACGGAGATGAGGAGGAATTTCTTCTCTAAGGGTCGTGAATCTTTGGAATTCTCTGCCCCAGAGCGCTGTGGAGGCGGAGTCATTGAATATATTCAAGGTGGAGATTGACAGATTTTTGAACTACAGGGGAGTTGAAAGTTATGGGGAGTGGGCGGGAAAGTGGCGTGGAGGTCAAAATCAGATCAGCCATGATCTTATTGAATGGCGGGGCAGGCTCGAGGGTCCAAATGGCCTACTCCCACTCCTGCTCCTATTTCTTATGTTCTTGTGTTCTTATGTTAAATGGCATATGGGATCCTTGGCTTTATTAATAGAGGTATAGAGTACAATAGCAAGTAAGTCATGCTAAACCTTTATAAATCGCTTGTTAGACCTCAGCTGGAGTATTGTTACTCAGATTGCCAAAATGTGGGAAGTGGTGTTACAGAAGGATAGGTGCTGGGACCACTGTTGTTCAACATTTACATAAATGGACTTGGGAATTGGAAGAAAAATGTCAAAATTTGCAGATGACACCAAATTGGGGGGTGTAGTTAATACAGAGGACTGTGGGAAAAAATACATTAAGACATTAATAAACTTGCAGAATGGCAATATAGTTAAGTGTGAGATAGTACAGTTTGGTAGGAAGGATAAGGAGGCCACATACTTCTTGGAAAAATAATTGTCTAAATGGGGTAGAGGAACAGGGGGAACTGGGAGTACAGATATACAAATCACTAAAAGTAGCGACACAACAAGGCCATAAAAAAACAACAAAGCACTGGGGTTCATTTCTAGAGGGATAGAATTGAAAAGCAGATAAGTTATGTTAAACTTGTATCGAACCTTGGTTAGACCAGACTTGGAGTACTGTGAACAGTTCTGGTCTCCATATTATATAAAGGATATAGAGGCACTGGAGTAGGTGCAAAAAAGATTCACTGGAATGATACCAGAACTGAGAAGTTATATCTAACGGGAAAGTTTGAACAGGCTGGGGCTCTTTTCTCTGAGAGGTGTTCTGATAGAGATCTTTAAGTTTATGAAAGGGTAGACGTAGAGAAGATGTTTCCACTTGTGGGCAAGGCCAGATCTAGGGGCCATAAATATAAGCTACTCACTAATAAATTCAATAGGCAATTCAGGAGAAACTACTTTACCCAGAGACTGGTTGAAATGTGGAACTCACTACCACAGGGAGTAGTTGAGGCGACTAGTATAGATGCATTTAAGGGATAGCTCGATAAACACATGAGGGAGAAAGGAATAGAAGGATATATTAATGGGGTGAGAGGAGGCACTTTCTGTGCTGTAAATACTTTGTAATACTTTGTAATTGTGTTCAATTCTGGGCATTACACTTTAGGAAGGATGTCAAGGCCTTGGTGAGGATGCAGAGGAGATTTACTAGAGTTGTACCAGGGATGAGGGACTTCAGTTATGTGGAGAGACTGGTGAAGCTGGGGTTGTTCTCCTTTGAGCAGAGAAGGTTAAGAGGAGATTTTACAGATGTTCAAAGTCATACACAGTTCTGATAGGGTAAATAAGGAGAAAATGTTTCCAGTGGCAGAAGGGTTGGTAACCAGAGGGCAACAGTGATTGTCAAAAGAAGCAGAGGCAGCATGAGGATTTTCTATTTCATGCAGCAAGTTGTGATCTGGAATGTACAGCCTGAAAGGGCTCACTTCCAACATCTTTGTCACTAAGATTGAGACCATCTGCTCAGCTGCCTCTGCCGCTTCCCTCCCTTTCCCTAACCCACTAAGCCAAACTTCCCTTACAGTTCCCCCATGTCCAACCCTGAACTCACATCTTTCTCTAGTTTCTCTCATATACCCACTCGTGCCCCCTCCAAGCACAACTTGTCCATGAAACACACTTCCTGCTCCGTCAACACTATCCCCACTCAACTGCTCACCACCCAACTTGATTTCCTGGCCCCCATGTTAGCTAATATTGATAACAGTTCCCTCTCCTCAGGTACTGTCCCCCCTCCCTTTAAAATCTGTCTTCATTACCCCCTCCTCAAAAAAAAACACACTTGACCCCTCTGTCCTTGCAAACTACCAATCTCCAACCTCCCTTTCCTCTCAAGTCCTTGAACGTGTTGCTGCCTCCGAAACCCGTGCCCATCTTTCCCGCAACTCTGTGCTTGAATCCCTCCAATCAGGTTTCCACCCCTGCCACGGCACTGAAACAGCCCTTATCAAAGTCACAAGTGACATCCTATGTGACTATGCATGTAGTAAACTGTTCCTCCTCATCCTTCTCGATCTGTCTGCAGCCTTTGACACGATTGACCACACCATCCTCCTCCAACGCATCTCTTCCGTTGTCTAACTGGGTGGGACTGCACTCGCCTGGTTCCATTTGTAGCCAGAGAATCTCCTGCAATGGCTCCTGCACCCGTTACCTCTGGAGTGCCCCAAGGATCTATCCTTGGCCCCCTCCTGTTTCTCATCTACATACTGCCCCTCATTGACATCATCCACATGTACACTGACGACATCCACCCCTCCACTGTCTTTGATTTGTCATGCTGCTTGTCTGACATTTAGTACTGAATGAGCAGAAATTTTGTCCAACTAAATATTGGGAAGACCGAAGCCATCGTCTTTGGTCCCTGCCACAAACGCTGTTAGTCTAGCCACCGACTCCATCCCTCTCCCTGGCCACTGTCTGAGGCTGAACCACCCGTTCACAACCTTGGCATCCTATTTGACCCCGAGATGAGCTTCTGACCACAAATCCACTCACTTCCACCTCCGTAACATCGCTCATCTCCAATCCTGCCTCAGCTCATCGGCTGCTGAAACCCTCATCCATGTTTTTGTTATCTCTAGACTTGCCTATTCCAATGCGCTCCTGGTCGGCCTCCCATTTTCAATTCTCCATAAACTTGAGCTCATCTAAAACTCTGCTGCCTGTATCTTAACTCGCACCAAGTCCCGTTCACCCATCACCCCTGTGCTCACTGACCCGTGTCCTAATTCGCACCCAGTCCCGTTCACCCATCATCCCTGTGCTCGCTGACCCGTGTCCTAACTCGCACCAAGTCCCGTTCACCCATCATCCCTGTGCTCGCTGACCCGTGTCCTAACTCGCACCAAGTCCCGTTCACCCATCATCCCTGTGCTCACTGACCCGTGTCTTAACTCGCACCAAGTCCCGTTCACCCATCATCCCTGTGCTCGCTGACCCGTGTCCTAACTCGCACCAAGTCCCGTTCACCCATCATCCCTGTGCTCACTGACCCGTGTCTTAACTCGCACCAAGTCCCGTTCACCCATCACCCCTGCGCTCACTGCCCCGTGTCCTAACTCACACCCAGTCCCGTTCACCCATCACCCCCTGTGCTCGCTGCCTGTATCTTAACTCGCACCAAGTCCCGTTCACCCATCATCCCTGTGCTCGCTGACCTACATTGGCTCCCAGACTGGCAATGCCTCAATTTTAAAATTCTTGTCCTTGTTTTCAAATCCCTCCATGACCTCACCCCTTCCTATCTCTGTAATCTCCTCCTGCCCTACAACCCTCTGAGATCTCTGCACTCCTCCAATTCTGGCCCCTTGTCCATCCCCAATTTTAATCGCTCCACCGTTGGTGGCTGTGCCTTCAGCTGCCTGGGCACTAAGCTCTGGAATTCCCTCCCTAAATGCGTCTCTCTACCTCTCCTCCTTTAAGATGCTCCTTAAAACCTACCTCTTTGAACAAGTTTTTTGTCACTTGTTCTAATATCATCTTATGTGGCTTGGTGTAAAATTTTGTTTGATAAAGCTCCTGTGAAGCACCTTGGGAAGGTTTACTATGTGAAGGCACTATATAAATGCAAGCTGTTGTGTTGGCTCAGATTCAATAGTAACTTTCAAAAGGGCATTGGATAAATACTTGAAGGGAAAAAATTTACAAGGCTATCTGGAAAGAGCAGGGGAGTGGGAATAATTGGATAACTCATTCAAGGAGCCGGTGCAGGAACGATGGGCCAAATGACCCCCTTCTGTGCTATATCATTCTTTTTGACCATCTGTATGATGGGACTATCATAACAGATAAGACTGTACAATGGGAATATTGTTACATAGAATTACATAGAATATACAGCGCAGAAACAGGCTGTTCAGCCCAACCAGTCTGTGCCGGCATTTATGCTCCACTGGAGCCTTCTCCCATCCTTCCTCATCTAACCCTGTTGGCATAATCCTCTGTTCCCTTATCCTTCTGCTTGTCCAGCTTCCCCTTAAATGCATTTATACTATTCGCCTCAACCACTCCCTGTGGGAGCGAGTTCCACATTTTCACCACTCTCTGGGTAAAGAAGTTTCTCCTGAATTCCCTATTGGATTTCTTGGTGACTATCTTATATTGAGGCCTCTAGTTATGCTCTTTCCCACAAGTGGAAACATTCTCTCTATCCACTCTATCAATACCTTTCATAATTTTAAAGACCTCTATTAGGTCACCTCTACCGTCTCTTTTCAAGAGAAGAGAGAACCAGCCTGGTCATCCTTTTCTGATGGTTATAACCTCGCAGTTCTGGTATCATCCTTGTAAATATTTTTTTCACCCTCTCCAGTGCCTCGATATCCTTTATATAGTTTGGTGACCAGAACTGTACACAGTACTCCAGGTGTGGTCTAACCAAGGTTCAATACAAGTTTAACATAACTTCTCTACTTCTCAATTCTATCCCTCTAGAAATAAACCTGAGTGCTTGGTTTGCTTTTTTTAATGGCCTTATTAACATGCTTTGCTACTTTTAGTGATTTGTGTATTTGTACTCCCAGATCCCTTTGTACCTCTACCCCATTTAGATTCTTCTTTTCCAAGGAGTATGTGGCCTCCTTATTTTTCTTACCAAAATGTAATACCTCACACTTATCTGTGTTGAAATTAATTTGCCAATTCATTCTGCGATTTTATTAATGTCTTCTTGTAATTTGTTTCAGTCCTCCTCAGTATTGACTATCCCCTCCCCACGAACAATTTGGTGTCATCTGCAAATTTAGAACTTGTATTTTTGATTCCAAAGCCCAAATCATTAATGTAAATTGTCAACAACAGTGGTCCTAGCACTGATCCTTGTGGGACACCTTCTGAAACTCTGAATACCTTTAACCCCTACTCTCTGCTCTCTGTCTTGCAGCCAGCTAGTAATTGATAAAACTATCTGTACAATGGGATTATTGTAATGGATAAGATGATCTGTACAATGGGAATATCGTCATGGATAAAACAATCTGCACTGGGAATATTGTAATGGATAAGAGTATTTGTACAATGAGATTATTGCAATGGATAAAACTATCTACAATGGGAATATCGTAATGGACAAAACTATCTACAATGGGATTATTGTAATCTATAAAACTATCTGTACAATGGGAATATTGTAATGGATAAAACTATCCGTACAATGGGATTAAACATAGAAGATAGGAGCAGGAGTAGGCCATTCGGCCCCTCGAGCCTGCTCTGCCATTCAATGAGATCATGGCTGATCATCCAACTTCAGTACCCTGTCCCTCCCTTCTCTCCGTATCCCTTGATCCCTTTAGCCTTAAGAAATATATCTAACTCCTTCTTGAATATATTTAATGAATTGGCCTCTACTGCCTTCTGTCTTCAATTCATTAAATATATTCAAGAAGGAGTTAGATATATTTCTTAAGGCTAAAGGGATCAAGGGGTATGGGGAGAAAGCAGGGACCGGGCACTGAAATTGGATGATCAGCCATGATCGCATTGAATGGCGGAGCAGGCTCGAGGGGCCGAATGGCCTACTCCTGCGGCTATCTTCTATGTTAGAGAATTCCACAGGTTCACCACTCTCTGGATGAAGAAATTCCTCCTCATCTCTGTCTTAAATGGCTTAGACTGTGACACCTGGTTCTGGACTCCCCGACCATCGGAAACATCCTTCCTGCATCTAGTCTGTCTAGTCCTGTTAGAATTTTATAAGTTTCAATGAGATCCCCTCTCATTCTTCTAAACTCCAGCGAGTATAAGCCCAATCGACCCAATCTCTCCTCATACGTCATTCCTGCCATCCCAGGTATCAGCCTGGTGATACTTCACTGCAGTCCCTCCATGGCAAGAACATCCTTCCTCAGATAAGGCGACCAAAACTGCACACAATACTCAAGATGTGGTCTCACCAAGGCCCTGTACAACTGCAGCAAGACATCCTTGTTCCTGACCTCAAACCCTCTCGCTGCGAAGGCCAACATACCATTTGCCTTCTTAACCACCTGCTGCACCTGCATGCTTACCTTCAGCGACTGGTGCACAAGGACACCCAGGTCTCGTTGCACTTCCCCTTCTCCCAATCTATTGCCATTCAGATAATATTCTGCCTTCCTGTTTTTGACACCAAAGTGGATGACCTCGCATTTATCCACGTTCTATTGCATCTGCTATGCTTCTGCCCAATCACCCAACCTGTCCAAATCATACTGGAGTTTCTCGGCATCCTCCTCACAGCACACATGCCCACCCAGCTTTGTGTCGTCTGCAAACTTGGAGATATTACATCTAGTTCCCTTGTCTAGATAATCAATATATATTGTGAATAGCTGGGGTCCAAGGACTGATCCCTGCGGTACCCCACTAGTCACTGCCTGCCACTCGGAAAAAGACCCGTTTATTCCAACTCTTTGCTTTCTGTCTGCCAACCAGTTCTCTATCCAAGTCAACACTTTGCCCCCAATCCCATGTGCCTTAACTTTACATGCTAATCTCTTATGCGGGACCTTATCGAAAGCCTTTCGAAAGTCCAAATACACCACATCCACTGGTTCTCCCTTATCTATTTTACCAGTTACATCCTCAAAATATTCCAGTAGATTAGTCAAGCACGATTTACCTTTTGTAAATCCATGTTGACTTTGTCTGATTCGGTCACTGTTTTCCAAGTGCTCTGCTATTACATCTTTTATAATGGACTCTAGCATTTTCCCCACTACCGATGTCAGGCTTACCGGTCTGTAATTCCCCATTTTCTCTCTACCACCCTTTTTTGAATAGTGGGGTTACATTAGCTACCCTCCAATCCATGGGAACTGTTCCAGAGTCTATCGAATTTTGGAAGATGACCAGCAATGCATCTACTATTTCTAGGGCCACTTCCTTAAGTACCCTAGGATGTAGATTATCAGGCCCTGGGGATTTATCGGCCTTCAATCCAGTCAATTTCCCTAATACCATTTCCCTACAAATACTGATTTCTTTCAATTCCTCCCTTTCATTAGACCTTATGTTCCCCGACATCTCTGGGAGGTTATTTGTGTCCTCCTTTGTGAAGACCGAACCAAAGTATGTATTTAATTCGTCTGCCATTTCTTTGTTCCCCATTGTAAATTCCCCTGATTCTGACTGCAAGGGACCTACGCTTGACTTCACCAATCTTTTTCACTTCACATATCTATAAAAGCTTTTACAGTCAGTTTTTATGTTCCCTGCAAGCTTATTTCCCCCCTCTTAATTAATCCCTTTGTCCTCCTTTGTTGAATCCTAAACTGCTCCCAATCCTCAGTTTTACTGCTTTTTCTGGCCATTTTATATGTCCTCTCCTTGGATCTTATGCTATCCCTAATTTCCTTTGTTAGCCACGGTTGAGTCACCTTTTTTGTTTTATTTTTATGCCAAACTGGGATTAACAAATTCTGTAGTTCATCCATGCGATCTTTGAATGTTTGCCATTGCCTATCCACCGTCAACCCTTTGAGTAACATTCCCCAGTCAATCCTACCCAACTCGCACCTCATACCATCGTAGTTTCTTTTATTTAAATTCAGGACCCTAGTCTCTGAATCAACTACTTCACTCTCCATCTTAATGAAGAATTCGATCATATTATGATCACTCCGACCCAAGGGGCCTCGCACAACACGATTGCTAATTAATCCTTTCTCATTACATAATACCCAGTCTAAGATGGCCTGATCTCTCGTTGGTTCCTTGACATATTGGTTCAGGAAACCATCCCGTATACACTCCAGGAATTCCTTTTCCACAGTATTGTTACTAATTTGGTTAGCCCAATCTATATGTAGATTAAAGTCACCCATGATAACTGCGGTGCCCTTATTGCACGCTTCTCCAATTTCCCTTTTAATGCCATCCCCAACCTCCGCATTACTGTTTGGAGGTCTATATACCACTCCCACTAATGTTTTCTGCCCCTTGGTATTTCTCAGTTCTACCCATACAGATTCCACATCATCAGAGCTAATGTCCTTCTTTACAATTGTGTTAATCCCCTCTTTAACCAGCAATGCTACCCCACCTCCTTTTCCTTTTTGCCCATTTTTCCTGAATATTGAATACCCCTGGATATTGAGTTCCCAGCCTTGGCCACCCTGGAGCCATGTTTCTGTAATCTCAATCATATGATATATTCGTTTACCTCTATTTGCGCAGCTAATTCATCCACCTTATTACAAATGCTCCTCACATTAAGACACAAAGCCTTCAGGCTTGTTTTTTTAACGCTCTTAGACCTTTTAGAATTATTATTTACTGTGGCCATGTTTGATTTAAACCCTTGATTTCTCTGACTGCCACTTTTGTTTTTCTCCTTCCTGTCTTTTGCTTATATCCTTGATTCCCTTTCCTATGTCTCCCTGCTCAGGTTCCCAAACCCCTGCCATTTTAGTTTAAACCCTCCCCCAGAGCACTAGCAAACACTCCCCCTAGGACATCAAAGGTTGTAATCTCTGGATTACTCCCAGTGCCACGTGCTAGTGAGTATAGGAATGGGAGGATAGAGCAGATGAATGCGTGGCTAAAGAGTTGGTGTAGGGGGGAGGGTTTTACTTTCCTGGATCACTGGGCCTGCTTCTGGGAAAGGTGGGACTTGTACAAGTCGGACGGGTTGCACCTGAACCAGAGCGGGACAAATATCCTTGCGGGGAGGTTTGCTAGCACTGTTGGGGGGGGTTTAAACTAACTTGGCAGGGGGATGGGATACAGAGGGGAGCTGAAATAGGGGGTGATGTGCTGCCAATTATAGAGAAAAAAACAAGTCAGCTTGGTAGACAGGGCAAACATATAAGGGCAAGGCTGGATGGCATCTATTTTAATGCAAGGAGTCTTGCAAGTAAGGTGGATGAACTGAAGGTGTTGATAAACACATGGGAGTATGATATTGTTGCTATCACGGAGACATGGTTGAGGGAGGGGCAAGACTGGCAGCTCAATATTCCGGGGTACAGAATCTTCAGGCGAGACAGAGGGGGAGGTAAAAGAGGAGGGGGTGTCGCAATATTAATTAAGGAGTCAATTACTGCAGTAAGGAGGGATGATATATTAGCAGGTTCCTCTAATGAGGCCATATGGGTGGAGCTTAAAAACAAAAAGGGGGCAAGCACTTTGCTGGGAGTGTACTATAGGCCTCCAAACAGTCAGGGGGAGATAGAGGAACAGATATGTAGGCAAATCTCAGAGAAATGTGCAAATAATAGGGTAATAATAATGGGGGATTTCAACTTCCCCAATATTAACTGGGATAGTCAGAGTGTGAAAGGCTCAGAGGGTGTAGAATTCTTAAAGTGCATCCAGGAGAGCTTTTTGAGCCAGCATGTAGAAAGTCCTACAAGAGAGGGGGCGGTACTGGACCTAATTCGAGGGAATGTGGCCGGCCAAGTGGAAAAAGTGCTAGTAGGGGAGCACTTTGGTGACAGTGAACATAATATGGTGAGATTTAAGGTGGTCATGGAAAAGGACAGGGATGGGCCGGAAATAAAGGTTCTAAATTGGGGGAAGGCCGATTTTAATAAGATAAGGCAGGATCTGGCCAAAATGGACTGGGATCAGCTACTTGTAGGAAAATCCGCATCGGAGCAATGGGAGGCTTTCAGAAGGGAGATTGAGATCATACAATGGCAACATGTTCCCGTAAAGGTCAAGGGTGGTTCCAAAAACCACAGGGAACCTTGGATGTCAGGGGATATACGAGAATGGATTAGGAAAAAAAGGAGGGCTTTTGGCAGATACAAAAGGCTAAAGACGGAGGAAGCCCTAGAGGAGTACAAAAAGTGCAGGGGGATACTTAAAAAAGAAATTAGGAGATCAAGGAGGGGCCATGAAATAACACTGGCGAGCAAAATAAAGGAAAATCCTAAGATGTTTTATAAGTATATTAAGGGTAAGAGGATAACTAGGGAAAAAATAGGGCCCATTAGGGACAAAAGTGGCAATCTGTGTGTGGAGCCGGAAGATGTAGGAGGGGTTCTAAATGAATTTTTTGCGTCTGTTTTCACTATGGAGAAGGACGATGTAGACATAGAAATAGGGCGGGGGGACTGTGATATGCTCGAACATATTAACATCGAGAGGGAGGAGGTATTGGTGGTTTTAGCTGGCCTAAAAATGGATAAATCCCCAGGCCCGGATGAAATGTATCCCAGGCTGCTGTGTGAGGCAAAGGAAGAGATTGCGGGGACTCTAACACATATATTCAGGACCTCTCTGGCCACAGGGGATGTGCCAGAGGACTGGAGAACCGCTAATGTAGTACCATTATTCAAGAAGGGAAGTAGGGAAATACCGGGGAACTACAGGCCAGTGAGCCTAACATCAGTGGTAGGAAAATTATTGGAAAAAATTCTGAGGGACAAAATTTGTCTCCACTTGGAGAGGCAAGGATTAATCAGGGATAGTCAACATGGCTTTATCAAGGGAAGATCATGTCTGACTAATTTGATTGAATTTTTTGAGGGGGTGACTAGGTGTGTGGATGAGGGTAACGCAGTGGATGTGGTATACATGGATTTCAGTAAGGCCTTCGATAAAGTCCCGCACAGGAGACTGGTCAAGAAGGTAAGAGCCCATGGAATCCAGGGTGCCTTGGCACATTGGATACAAAACTGGCTTAGTGGCAGAAGGCAGAGGGTGATGGTCGAAGGTTGTTTTTGTGACTGGAAGCCTGTGGCCAGTGGGGTACCACAGGGATCGGTGCTGGGTCCCTTGCTGTTTGTGGTCTACATTAATGACTTGGATATGAATGTAAAAGGTATGATCAGTAAGTTCGCGAATGATACAAAAATTGGTAGGGTGGTAAATAGCGAGGAGGGTAGCCTCAGTCTGCAGGACGATATAGATGGGTTGGTCAGATGGGCGGAACAGTGGCAAATGGAATTTAACCTGGAAAAGTGCGAGGTGATGCACTTTGGGGGGACTAACAAGGCAAGGGAATACACAATGAATGGTAAGACCCTAGGCAAGACGGAGGGTCAGAGGGATCTGGGTGTGCAAGTACACAGATCCCTGAAGGCGGCGGAACAGGTGGATAAGGTGGTAAAAAAGGCATATGGGATACTTGCCTTCATTAGCCGAGGCATTGAATATAAGAGCAAGGAGGTTATGATGGAGCTGTATAAAACACTGGTTAGGCCACAGCTGGAATACTGTGTGCAGTTCTGGTCGCCACACTACAGGAAGGATGTGATCGCGTTGGAGAGGGTGCAGAGGAGGTTCACCAGGATGTTACCAGGGCTGGAGCGCTTCAGCTATGAAGAGAGACTGGGCAGATTGGGTTTGTTTTCCTTGGAGCAGAGGAGGCTGAGGGGGGACATGATTGAGGTGTACAAAATTATGAGGGGCATAGATAGGATGGATGCTGAGGAGCTTTTTCCCTTAGTAGAAGGGTCAATAACTAGGGGGCATAGATTCAAGGTAAAGGGCGGGAGGTTTAGAGGGGATTTGAGAAAGAACTTTTTCACCCAGAGGGTGGTTGGAGTCTGGAACTCACTGCCTGAAAGGGTTGTGGAGGCAGGAACCCTCACAACATTTAAGAAGCATTTGGATGAGCACTTGAAATGCCAAAGCATACAAGGCTACGGACCAAATGCTGGAATATGGGATTAGATTAGACAGGGCTTGATGGCCGGCGCGGACACGATGGGCCGAAGGGCCTCTATCCGTGCTGTATAACTCTATGACTCTATGACATCGGTCCCGGCCCTGCCCAGGTGCAAACCGTACCCCAGAACCGGTTCCAATGTCCCAGGAATTTGAATCCCTCCCCCTTGCACCATTCCTCTAGCCACGTATTCATCTGAAATATTCTTCTATTTCTACTCTGACTAGCATGTGGCACTGGTAGCAATCCTGAGATTACTACCTTTGAGATCCTATTTTTTAATTTACCGCCTAACTCCCTATATTCAGCTTTTATTGTAATAGATAATATTATCTGTAGAATGGGAATATCGTAATGGATAACACTATTTGTACAATGGGATTATTGTAATGGATAAGACTATCTGTACAATGGAATGTTGTTAGATAAGACCATCTGTACTAAAACAACAACTTGCATGTATATAACACCTTTAGCATAGTAAAACTTCCTAAGGCGCTTCACAGGAGTGTTATCAAAAAAATGTGGACACCGAGCTACATAAGGAGATATTTGGACAGGTGACCAAAAGCTTGGTCAAAGAGGTAGGTTTTAAGGAGCATCTTAAAGGAGGAGAGGTTTAGGGAGGGTACTCCAGAGCTTAGGCAGCTGAAGGCACGGCCGCCAAGGGTGGCGTGATTAAAATTGGTGATTTGCAAGAGGTCAGAATTGGAGGAGTGAGAGATCTCGGAGGCTTGTAGAGCTGGAGGAGGCTACAGAGATAGGGAAGGTGATGAGGCCATGGAGGGATTTGAAAATGAGAATTTTAAATTGGAGGTGTTGCCGGACCGGGAGCCAATGTAGATCGGCGAACACGGGTGATGGGTGAACGGGACTTGGTGCAAGTTAGGATACGGGCAGCAGAGTTTTGGATGAGCTCAAGTTTATGGAGGGTGGAAGACGGGAGGCCGGCCAGGGGAGCATTGGATTAGGCAAGTCTAGAGGTAACAAAGGCATGGACGAGGGTTTCAGCAGCAGATGAGCTGAGGCAGGAGCAGAGACGGGTGATGTTGCAGAGGTGCAAGTTGGTGGTCTTGGTGATAGATGGAAGCTCATCCTGGAGTCAAATACAACACCAAGTTTGCGAACAGTCTGGTTCAGCCGCATACAGATGCCAGCGAGAGGCAATGGGAATATCGTAAAGATAAGACTATCTGTACAATGAGAATATTGAGCCTGGATCAGGGTGAGGTTATCCAGACTGTAATCGACCATTGTTTGACTCTCTGGCAATTTGGCTCAGAACTGGAGTTAAATAATGAGATGGTGTTGAGAGAATTGTTTAACAGTTGTGGCCATTTTTATCTTGTTTCACAGGCAGTTCAGATTATACAGTGACTGTAATTTGTGAACTGGACTAATTTCCATTGTCCTGTGTAGCCTCGATTGTGGCCTTTCTCCACAGGCAGCCCTGGTAGATTCATGGTGCCTGGTACTGTCCTTCTACCATCACTGTCTCAATCTCGGCCTATTCATTCTTCCTCCTGCGGTCATTCCCATGTTTAACAGTGCCTCATCAAGATGTCCTTAAGGCAGCTCTTGTCATCAGACTGTAGTCACCCTCATCACCAGTTCTCTGCTTGTGCTTGTTTGGTGCCTCTGTTCATTAGGCCTCAAGTGGCTGAGAATGTGTAGAATGGTATATGCACAGTGGTGATTGGACATGGTTCCCATTGGCCGGTTGCCTCTGGAACTGTTGTGTGTGGTAGATGAGCGTTCGGCCCGTGAGTTCCTATTACGGTTCATGCCGCTCTTCTGATCCTCCATGTCCTTGGATTTTTCATAGTTCAGTACTTTCCACTGCTGGTTAACAGCTTGCCAACGCTTAAAGATTCGATATACAGACGGTCCCTCATGAATAATCAGTCCTGGAAAAGCAGAACGGAAAGAGCAGTCAAAGGTCTTGTCAGTGTTACTGCCGGAGCCCAGCTCAATCCCAGTTACTTGTGATGATAAAATCACTGTAATCTTAACATAAAATGAGACCAATTGGCTTGATGTGTCTGGGCTGGTGTTGGCTCCACATCGGAGCTTATATAATTCCCTTTCCCTGCTCTATCCCAATACCTTTTAATATTTCCTTTGCGTGTTTATCTAATTGTATCTCAAGTGTTGATTGATTCAGCCAGATGCAGCAGTGGATTCCAGATGCCAGGGACTTGTTTTGCTTCTAATACTAATCCTGAGTCAGTGTCCCCTTTACCAATTCACCAGCCAGTAGAAGTAATCTTTCATCATTTACCCTCTCAAACCCGTTCATCATTTTGAACACTTCTATTAGATTCCCATTAATCTTCTCTGCTCGTCAATACAACCCCAGAATATTAATCTTCAGTAAATCTTCTCATCCCAGAGAATTTACGCTGGACCTTCTCCATGACTCAAAGATCCTTCCTAAAATGGGATGTCCGAATCTGCACACAGTCTCCAGCTACGGCCCAATCAATGTCTTGTGCAGATTGATCATCTCCTTGTTTTTGTGTTCAATGCCCTTGTCTATAAAACCCAGAATTCATGAACCCTTTTCTGGCTTATTGCAGATTTGAATATAAAAACACAAGAATTAGGGGCAGCAGTGCTCCGCCATTCAATAAGATCATGGCTGATCATTGAGCTCAACTCCACTTTCCTGCCTGATCCCCTTAGTGCCCCAAAAAATCTCTCGATCTCAGTCTTGAATATACCCAACGACTGAGCATCCACAGCCCTCTGGGGTAGAGAATTCCAAAGATTCACAACCATCTGAGTGAAGAAATTTCTCCTCATCTCTGTCCTAAGACTGTGACCTGTAGTTCTAGACTCTCCAGCCAGGGGAAACAGCCTCTCAGCATCTACACTGCCAAGCCCACTAAGAATTTTATAAATTTCAATGCGATCACCTCTCATTCTTCTAAACTCCAGAGAATATCGGCCCATTCTACTCAATCTCTCCTCATAGGACATCCCTCTCATCCCAGGAATCAATCTAGTAAACCTTTGTTGCACCCCTTCTTCGGTAAGGAGACCAAAACTGTACACAGTACTCCAGGGTGGTCTCACCATAGCCCTGTATAATTGCAGCAAAACTTCCTTACTCTGATACTCCAACCCACTTCGGTGGCAAAAACAGGAAGACAGATTATTATCTGAACAGCAATAGATTGGGAAAAGAGGAAGTGCAACGAGACCTGGGTGTCCTTGTGCACCAGTCGCTGAAGGTAAGCATGCAGGTGCAGCAGGCGGTTAAGAAGGCAAATGGTATGTTGGCCTTCATAGCGAGAGGATTAGATTACAGGAGCAAGGATGTCTTGCTGCAGTTGTACAGGGCCTTGGTGAGACCACACCTTGAGTATTGTGTGCAGTTTTGGTCACCTTATCTGAGGAAGGATGTTCTTGCCATGGAGAGAGTTCAGCGAAGATTCACCAGACTGATACCTGGGATGGCTGGAATGACGTATGAGGAGAGATTGGGTCGATTAGGCTTATATTCGCTAGAGTTTAGAAGAATGAGAGGGGATCTCATTGAAACTTATAAAATTCTAACGGGACTAGATGCAGGAAGGATGTTCCCAATGGCGGGGGAGTCCAGAACCAGGGGTCACAGTCTAAGGATAAGCGGTAAGCCATTTAGGACTAAGATGAGGAGGAATTTCTTCACCCAGAGAGTGGTGAACCTGTGGAATTCTCTACCACACAAGGCAGTCGAGGCCAATTCATTAAATATATTCAAGAAGGAGTTAGATATATTTCTTAAGGCTAAAGGGATCAAGAGATATGGAGAGAAAGCAGGGACAGGGTACTGAATTTGGATGATCAGCCATGATCTCATTAAATGGCGGAACAGGCTCGAGGGGCCGAATGGCCTACTCCTGCCCCTATCTTCTGTGTTTCTAACCCCCTTGCAATAAATGCTAACATACCATTTGCCTTCCGAATTGATTGCTGTACCTGCATGTTAACTTTGTGATACGTGCACAAATCCTCCCAAATCCCTCTGTATACCAACATTTACTAGTATTTCATCTTTAAAAAATATTCTGCTTTTCCATTCTTTCGACCATAGTACATAATTACACACTAACCCACATTATACTCCATCTGCCACCTTCTTGCCTACTCACTTTACCTGTCTATATCCCTTTGCAGCCTCTTTGCGTCCTCCTCACAGCTTACTTTCCCACCTAGCTTTGTATCGTCAGCAAACTTGGATATATTACACTCTGTCCCCTCATCTAAGACATTGATATAGATTGTAAATACCCGAGGCCCAAGCACTGATCCTTATGGCACTCCACTAGTTACAGCCTGCCACCCCCGAAATGACCCATTTATTCCTATTCTGTTTTCTGTTTGTTAACCAATCCTCAATCCATGCTAATATATTGTCCCTAATCCCATGAGCCCTAATCTTGTGTAACACCTTATCGAATGCCTACTGAAAATCCAAACATACTATATCCACTGGTTCCCCCTTATCTACCCTGCTAGTTACACCCTCAAAAAACTCTTAATACATTTGTCAAACACTATTTCCCTTTCATAACTCTGCCCAATCATAGTGATTTTTCCAAGTGCCCCGTTACCACGTCCTAATAATAGATTCTAGCATTATCCCTACTACTGATGTCCAACCAACTGGCCTATAGTTCCCCGTTTTCTCTCTCCCTCCTTTCTTGAATAGCAGGGTTACATTTGCTACCTTCCAATCCACTAGGACCATTCTAGAATCTAGGGAATTTTGGAAGATCACAACCATTGCATCCACTATCTCTTTTATAACCCTAGAATGTAGGCCATCAGGGCTAGGGGATTTGTTGGCTTTCAGTCCCATTAATTCTCCAGTACTTTTTCTTTACTAATATTAATTACTTTAAGTTCCTCACTCTCATTAGACCTTTGGTTCCCCACAATGTTCTTTGAGTCCTCAACTGTGAAGACAGACACAAATTATTTGTTTAACATCTCTGCCATTTGCTTATTCCCTATTATAATTTCTCATGTCTCAGCCTCTAAGGGACCTATGTTTACTTTTGCTAATCTCTTCCTTTTTACCTAATTGTAAAAGCTTTTCCAAACTGTCTTTCATTCTGCCAGCACAATTTACACTTCATCTAGAACCATCCTTTTTTTCATAACCTGTTCCATTACCATCTCCTTTTGCCTTGAATATCTCTTAAGGTCTCTTAACTTCTCCTGCCTTCTATCCTATCACAGACCTTCCCTTTTGTTCTTTCATCCCCTCCCCCTTTTCCCAGCTCCTACACTTGCTTAAAAATCTACCATTTCCTGCTTTTTTCCAGTTCTGACGAAAGATCATCGACCTGAAACGTTAACTCTGTTTCTCTCTTCACAGATGCTGCCTGACCTGCTGAGTATTTCCAGCATTTTCTGTTTTTATTTCAGATTTCCAGCATCTGCAGTATTTTCTTTGTATTACTGTTTTTATATTGCTAGTTTACTTTCTATTTTCTCCCTCTATCAATTTCTTAGTCATCCTTTGCTGATTTATAAAACCTTCCCAATCATCAGGCTTGCAACTCTTTTTGGCAATATTGTGTAAGCCTCTTCTTTTAATCTAATACTATCCTTAAATTTCTCTAGTTAGCCATAGTTGGACCTCTTTTACTGTGGAGTTTTTATTCCTCAAGGGAACGTATGTTCATTGAGAAGGCTTCTTTGACAGCACTTCTCAAACCCGCGACCTCTACCATCTAGAAGGACAAAGGCAGCAGATGCATGGGAACACCACCACTTCCTAAATTCCCCTCCAAGTCACACATCATCCTGACTTGGAAGTATATCGCCATTCCTTCATCGTTGCTGGGTCAAAATCCTGGAACTTCTTCCCTAACAGCACTGTGGGAGTACCTGCCACATGTTTTTTCACCAATATTGCCAATCCTCTTCATGTCCCTCCTAAAAATATTATAACTCTGTTGTGTATTTTGAATGTTGTATTTGAATTATCCCACATAGCTTACCGTAGTTGTGATGTGCAATGCACTATGGGAAATAGAGTGCATGGAGTTGAGAAGATTCTCTCTGGGAAGTCATGGCTGTGAACTGAACTCTGTCTCCTGCGTACTCTTCTAATTATCATACAAGCAAGTTATTAAACTCTTGAGATGTAACAAAAGTGGCGACGAGGACGTCTGAACTTACGTGGCTCTGCTGTGCGGAAGATAGTCGGGTTTTACGTGTTTAAAACTGTTATTTTTGCCGTGGACAGTTATTAAAGTGAGGCTGGCTCGAGGATAAAGGAGCTTGCAATGGCGGGAAGACGAGACGGCGTATAAGGTACTAACGACTTGAGGAAGGGGAGGAAAAGCAGTGAGTAAATCAGGAAGGACATTTATTCAACTGTGAAATGATCTGTGACTTGAAGCACTAAATAACTGATAGTGATTTTAGTTGAGTTCAACATTGGAAGGATCCTTAGTGGATGATAATTAGGAGCCTGAGAGAAGGAAAATGGCTGGAATTATCGCTAACATTGGACCGTTTGATGAGAATGTCGAACAATGGAGCTCATACACAGAACGATTTGAATACTTCACACAAGCAAATGACATTGGAGGGAACAAGATAGTACCTACATTGTTAAGTATGATGGGACCAAAGACTTTCAATCTTTTGCGTACTTTAGTGCAGCCAGATAAACCAGGGACTAAACAATATAGCGAAATTGTGAAGATACTAAAAGGGCATTTTTCACCCAAACCCCTAGTCATAGCTGAGAGGTTTAGGTTCCACAGGCGTAACCAGGAAGAAGGAGAAACAGTGACCATGTTTGTAGCTGCACTAAAAAGACTATCAGAGCACTGTGAGTTTAATGACGTGCTAAATGATACTATAAGAGACAGGCTAGTGTGTGGTATGAGAACTGAAGCCATACAGAAGAGACTATTAACGGAGAGTAATCTGACTCTACAAAAGGCCACTGAAATCAGTATTTCCATGGAATTGGCAGCTAAGGAAGCTCAACAGTTGGGTGCAACAGAAAAATTGCACAAAGTAAGAACAGAGAGCCAAGGGCCATGCTTCCGTTGTGGCAAAACGGGGCATCTTGCGTCTGCATGCTGGTGTGTGGACATGGATTGCCACAGCTGTGGTAAAAAGGGACATATTCAGCGCGCATGCAGAAATAAAAAGGACAGAGAAAACATCAAAGACGGAAGGAAGAAATAAAACATTCAGACAAAAGACAAAGCAGCATGTCCGCTCTGTAGAACAGGACAAAACAGAGGCAAGTGACACTTCAGAGGATGAACTATCACTGAACGTGCTGACTGTAGCTGGGGATTCGCATGGCTACTGGGTCTCACCCTTGCTAGAGGGGCAGCCTGTGCGAATGCAGATCGATACCGGGGCAGCAGTATCTCTTATGTCAGAGACAGTCTACAAAAAGACATTAAAGCACCTTCCACTTCAGCCAGCTAACATAGCGTTAAAGATATATACCGGTGAAAGAGTAACCGTGAGAGGTATCACTGAGGTCACAGTTCAGTTGAATGGACAAACTAGGAAGTTACCACTTTACGTAGTTAAAGGAGACTACCCCTCCCTGCTGGGACGTTCGTGGGTGGAGAGAATAAAATTAGACTGGTCATCAGTCTACATGATGTTACACAATGATCCAGGTGATGTGCCTCAATAATTCCGAGACTCGAAGGTAGCAGAACAAAACAAGGCTTTTATTAACTTAGAACGAAACATGTAAGCGAGAGAGATGTCGTCCTTCTGGAGACTGGGGCTAGACTGAAGCTAGCTTACAAACGGGGCCAGGTATGGGCGGAGCCCTACACACAGCACATTCCAGTATACAATACAGCACATTCCAGTACACAATACAATGAGGTCTGGGGGAAGGGAAATGACACTGAAACCGATCTCAGTCACAGGCAGTGATGAATAGAAATATTTCATCACACCAGGCTTACCCGCCATCTTAAAGAAACATGCAGAAGTCTTTAATGGAGAACTGGGTACCATGAAAGATATTACTGTGAAGCTTCGTATTAAGCAGGATAGCAAACCCAAGTTCATGAAGGCACGACCCGTACCTTATGCCATCAGACCAAAAGTCGAGGCTGACTTAGAAGCCCTAGTTGAAAGCGGAGTACTGGAACTAGTCAGCGTGAGTGAATGGGCAACACCCATCGTACCAGTGCTCAAGAAAGGGGGTGGAGTTAGGATATGTGGAGATTTTAAAGTAACTGTTAACCCTGTATTGTCAGTGGAGCAATATCCGCTTCCCCATATTGATGATTTGTTTGCGGGACTTGCTGGGGGCCAGAAGTTTAGCACAATTGACCTCTGTCAAGCCTACCTGCAAATGCATGTGGATGAACAGTCACGAGAAATGCTGACTATTGTGACGTACAAGGGCCTATTTAGGTATCGTCGACTTCCTTTCGGAATTACATCAACTCCAGCGCTTTTCCAACGTGCTATGGACCAGATCCTTAGTGGATTGCCTGGAGTCCAGTGCTACTTAGATGATATCTTAGTTACTGGGTGTGATGACCAAGACCATCTGCGTAACTTGGACGCAATGCTGCAGAGACTGAGGGATTATGGACTCAGTTCGCAGGGATAACTGCGATTTTTTTCAGGCATCAGTTGAGTACCTCGGTCATGTGATCGATGCCACAGGCCTTCACAAGGCACCGTCCAAGACCAAGGCAATCGTGGATGCCCCAGCACCTGAAAATATCAGCCAGCTGCGTTCTTTTCTAGGGTTACTGAACTACTATGGACGGTTCATACCGAACCTAGCCTCGATGCTGAGGCCGCTGCATTAGTTGCTATGTAAAGACAAGAAGTGGGAATGGACTAACAAGTGCCAGGAGGCGTTCATGACAGCAAAGGACACGCTCCTGAAGTCAGAGGCTTTGACGCATTTTAACCCTTCATTACCAATACAGTTAGCTTGCGATGCATCGTCATATGGTGTGGGAGCGGTCGTTTCTCATATCATGCCAAACGGAGAAGAGAAGCCGATAGCATTCGCATCTAGGGCTTTGAACAGAGCTGAAACTAACTACGCCCAAATAGAACGAGAAGCACTGAGCATCGTTTTTGGCGTTCGCAAGTTTCACCAATATTTGTACGGGAGACAGTTCACCCTACTTACAGATCACCGCCCTCTCACGACCATCTTCGGGCCACATACAGGGATTCTGTCACTTGCTGCGAGCAGAATGCAAAGGTGGGCGCTGCTGTTGTCTGCACACACATTTGACATTAGATATCGCAAGTCTGACCTGCACGGCAATGCCGACGGTCTTTCCAGGTTGCCGCTGCCTGTCACCAAGCCTATGACGCGTAGCATGGACATCTGCTATTTTAGGCAGGTGGAGAACGTGCCTGTTTCTTCGACACAGGTCCGACGAAACACCAGAAATGACCCAGTGTTGTCTGCAGTGCTGGACATTGTCAGGGGCAAGCTTGACAGCAATGACCCAAACCTGAAACCATATCTCTTAAGGAGAAACGAACTGTCGGTGCAGTCTGGATGTTTGCTGTGCGGGAGGAGAGTGGTTATTCCACCATCCTACGGAAACCAGTGTTACAGCAACTATGCTCCGGACACTGCGGAATGGCTCGTATGAAAGAAATAGTGAGGAGCTACTTCTGGTGGCCGGGTATGGATGGACAGATTGAGGACAAAGCTAAAACCGGTTCCTCATGTCAGAGAGTTCGTAATGTGCCACAGCTTGCACCTCTTCACCCCTGGGACTTTCCGGAGGAAGCATGGCACCACATTCATGTAGACTTTGCAGGTCCATTCGAGGAGAGAATGTTCCTGGTGGCTGTTGACGTGCACAGTAAGTGGCCAGAGGTTGTTATAATGAGGTCCACCACCTCTGAGAAGTTAGGTGAGGTGTTCAGCCGATTTGGATCTCCTATGCAACTTGTCTCAGACAACGGTCCACAGTGGATGTCACAAGAAATGGCTACATTTCTGCAGGTGAATGGCGTACAACATATCAGGGCTGCACCATACCACCCTGCGACCAATGGTCTAGCTGAGAGGTTTGTTCAGACCATGAAACACTCCTAAAGGCATCGCAAGGCCAGGGAACGCTTCATCAGCGCCTGAATAGTTTCCTGTTGAGTTACAGGAACACACCACATGCGACCACAAAAGCATCACCTGCCACTCTACTGCTCAAAAGAGAGCTACGAACCAACTTCGACCTGCTGAAACCGCCAAAGGTGAAAGACGTGGTACAGTATCAGTAGGACAAGCAGATCAAGCGACGTGAACAACGCTCCAAAGACAGAGTCTTCAGTCCAGGTGAACATGTGTTGGCACGGAACTACAGTGGTGGACCTAAGTGGGTTCCTGCTACTGTCATTGCACAGATTGGTCCAGTATCCTATACTGTACAGGCAACCGAGGACATTGTCTGGAAGAGACACACCGATCAGCTTCTACGAAGTGCAGCAACACCCACTGAACCACCAACAGCAGTTTATCTGCCATTGGGTGACGCTGTGGGTCATCCACCTTCTACACAGAGAGGCTCACCTTCTGAGGAAGCAGCCGCTTCAGCCCCTATCTCATCAGCAAGGGAGACCTGTATACAGGCACCTCAGCCGCCTACACCTGTGTTGACGTCACCTGTGAGAGACAATGAACTGGAGAGCCAGGTTGACCGCCGGTATCCTACCAGAGAGCGGCAGGCCCCTATACGTTTGAACTTATAGTTCAGAGGCTTACCCTTTATCTGGGGCAGAATAATCCCCATGGGCATAGCCATGGTTGGAGGAAGTCTACCTTCACTCCCAGGTTATTGTATTTTAAAAATTTTGTGGTTTTATTGGGACATTAAATGTAAGAGGGGAGGAGATGTTGTATATTTTGAATGTTGTATTTGAATTATTCCACATAGCTTACCGTAGTTGTGATGTGCAATGCACTATGGGAAATAGAGTGCATGGAGTTGAGAAGAGATTCTCTCTTGGAAGTCATGGCTGTGAACTGAACTCTGTCTCCTGCGTACTCTGTCATACAAGCAAGGTTATTAAACTCTTGAGATGTAACAAACTCAGTTTATTTTTCACTCCTGCCCAGTTAGGCCCCAATTTTAACTGAACCCAGCAGGCAGGGATGGGCAGTTAAAATCACCTCCCCGTCCCACCAAAAACTCTCCAACTGCTATTTTTACTTTATAACTGACCGAAATTGGAAACTCACACAGAAGCAGGGCCTCCAATCAATGCAAATAGTGGTCCCATGATGTCACATGGACCCAGACGTGATTTTAACCACGTCAGACACCAGGCCCAAAGGCAAACCTGCCGAGTAAAACTGCACGAGATTGGCTTCACAAACTGACAGCCATGATTGGAAGCTGGTGTCATTAAGGTCTATCTGCTACAGGCATTTTTGGGCTTGCAGATTGCTTCTTGTCCTGATGAACTACTCACAGCTTATCAAGAGCAGCACTCGGCCTGATCCAACACAGCAGGAGGGAACAGCTGGTAAAAAGGGTCTCGGCCCAGTCAGTTTCCAGGATATCCCCGAGCAGCAGTGCATCAGGAGTCTGTGCTTCACCAGGTAGGCTGTCGCTGATTGATGCAGCTTCCTGCAGCAGCACTTGCTGCATTGGGGGGCCAGGCTTTGCCTATGCTTGTTAGTCACTGCTGCCCAAAACTTTTACACCTCGGGTTCCTTCCAGGCAGCTGCTGGGACATTACCTACCTCTCGCAGTCTGCAGAGCTCGGCTGCATCAAGCAGGTCACCAATGCCTGTCAGACTAAACTAATGCATTACCTTCCTAATAGAAGCCAACAGTCAGAACGAGAGCGCTCTGGGATTTACAGCAGTGGCTGGCTTCACTCATGTCTGATCAAAAATCAGCCATGATCTTATTGAATGGCGGAGCAGGCTTGAAGGGCCATATGGCCTACTCCTGCTCCTATTTCTTATGCCCGGGGCAGCTATCAGGGCACCAGAAGATACAAACACAGACCGGGCCACTAACCCAAACACAGACCGGGCCACTAACCCAAACACAGACCGGGCCACTAACCCAAACACAGACCGGGCCACTAACCCAAACACAGACCGGGCCACTAACCCAAACACAGACCGGGCCACTAACCCAAACACAGACCGGGCCACTAACCCAAACACAGACCGGGCCACTAACCCAAACACAGACCGGGCCACTAACCCAAACACCGACCGGGCCACTAACCCAAACACAGACCGGGCCACTAACCCAAACACAGACCGGGCCACTAACCCAAACACAGACCGGGCCACTAACCCAAACACAGACCGGGCCACTAACCCAAACACAGACCGGGCCACTAACCCAAACACAGACCGGGCCACTAACCCAAACACCGACCGGGCCACTAACCCAAACACAGACCGGGCCACTAACCCAAACACAGACCGGGCCACTAACCCAAACACAGACCGGGCCACTAACCCAAACACAGACCGGGCCACTAACCCAAACACAGCCACAAACACAGACTCTGCCTAACTGCGCATCTCACAACAGAAACTTTGCTGATACATTAAATGAGAACCTGCCTGAAATAAACCTTTAAGAATCTCTGAAAATATTCGCAAGTATTTTAGAAAAGGTAAAGAAACTTTCCAGTCCTCACTTGCGTGGTGTACAGATGAATTCTGCAAAATACAGATGCTCAGAATGCAGACATATAGATCGAAGCTCTACAACTTTTCCGGGGTAATATTTCCAGTCGAAGCCCAGATTTTGGACACTGGGTGTGATCTTGAAGTAAAATTTTTAAAAGAACATAGGAACAGGAGGAGGCCATTCAGCCCCTCGAGCCTGTTCTGTCATTCAATGAGATCACGGCTGATCTGTATCTTAACTCCATCCACCTGCCTTGGCTCCATATTCTTTTATACCCTTGTCTAGAAAAAAACCTAGCGATCTCAGATTTAAAATGATTAATTTAGCATCTACTGCTTTTTGTGGGAGTTCCATACTACTTCTCCCTTTGCGTGAAGATGCATTTCCTAACTTCTCTCCTGAATGGCCGGTCTCTAATTTTAAGGTTCTGTCCCCTTGTCCTAGACTCCTCCCCACCCGCCCTCTCTTTGGAAAGCCACTGTTCCTAGCTTTTCACCGTTTAAATAATACTCTGATCTATCCTTCATTGGTCCAAAATGGATGACCTCACACTTACCTGCGTTGAAATCCATCTGCCAGTTTTGTCCATTCATTTAATCTAGCAATGTCTCTTTGTAATTTTATGCTCCCGTCTACACTACTTACTATACCACCTATTTTTGTGTCATTGGCAAACTTGGATATCTGGCTCTCATTTGTACTATCTAAGTCCTTAATACAGTAAATATAGTGAATAGTTGAGGCCCCAGCACAGCTCCTTGTGGGATACCACTAGTCACTTCCTTCCAATTCGAGTACATACCCATTATCCCTACTCTTTGACTTCTACTGCCGAACCAATCTCCTAACCAGGTCAATAATTTGCCTTCAGTTCCATGAGCTTTAATTTTAGCCAACAGTCTCTTATGTGGAACCTTATCGAATGCCTTCTGGAAGTCCATATAAACTACATCCATAGACATTCCCCTGTCTACTACTTTAGTTACTTCCTCAGAAAATTCAATTAGGTTTGTTAAACATTACCTACCGTTTACAAATCCATGTTGGCGCTCTCTAATCAGCTTAAATTTCTCTAAGTGCTCAGTCACTCTGTCCTTAATTATAGATTCCAATAACTTCCCACAACAGACTAACGGGTCTATAATTTCCTGGTTTCTCTCTCTCACCTTTCTTAAATAATGGAGTTACATTTGCAATTTTCCAATCTAAAGGGACAATTCCTGAAGGAGGGCATTAAAAGATAATTTAATTGGTAAGTTTAATCATGTTAATATATATATATATAGATAGTATGTTATAAATGTTAGTTACCAAGTAAAATAGTGGATAATTTTTTTTTCCCAGAAGGTTCATCAACAAACCATGACCAACAACTCATTATATTGGGAAATGCGATTATAAGGTGTTTGGATTTTGACATTGAAGCATTACCACAAATTGTGACAACAGGAAGTGTGAGTTGTGACAACAGGAAGTGTGGTTTGTGGCAACAGGAAGTGTGGGCACATGTAGTATTTTTAGTAATACTATAATGGATGCATTATAATCATCTTGCAGCTCTATATATGTGTAGTATGTATATTAGACAAAATACCACACAGCTCTATACATGTGTGCATGTATCTCCCGGATTGTCAGAAAACCCCAACTGGTTCACTGTTGCGTTTCAGGGAAGAGAGGTACCCCCTGTTACCCAGTCTGGCTGACATGTGACTTCAGTCCCCACATTATGGTTGATTCTTCATGTCCTCTGAAGTGGTGTGATACGTTGTCGGGGTACCTCCTAACGGGCAATAGTTGTGTCCGTCCACTGCCCTTTGTGAGTGAGACTGCAATTATGGACAGTTTTGTTCCATAGGCCAATGCTCATCAGGTACTGGGATCAAGACCCCCTAAATTCACTTCATGTTTGCTCCTCGCACCCAACAGATTCAGATCTTGTTCCCAGAGAGGGAAGACCAGCGCCCAACTCCCTCACACCAAACCCCTTCCTCTCTTCCGCTCGCCTCATATTATTTACACACTCAGTAATGAGAACCTACCGATGCAGACAATGTCCATGAATCCATACATTCCATAGCAGATCTGGAAGAGCAGGTCCTGTCTCTGCCACTTTGCTGATGGGCTGATTGTTGACCAGATAAGCCAGGAAATGCTTGCGATGAGGAACAAGGAGCCAAGGATTGCAGCTGCAATCTGAACTCTCTCAATCACCGTCAAGGATATTGCCTGCCACTGGGGGAGGGAGCAGAAAGTGGTCAAACTCTTTATTACAAATTGTTGCAGGAGGACATCCTATGGTGCAGAGTAGTGAGGGCCTTTTTTAGTTGACAGTATAGTTCGCAGTTTGCTTACATAACACACACTAACATCACAGCTGCACAATCAGTAATGACGACGTATATTTATGTAGCATAATTAATGTAAAAACACCCTGAGGTGTAAGGATGGACAAATATAGAGCCAAAGCAAACATTCAGAGGGGTGACAAAGCTTGGTCAAAGAAGTGTGTTTTAAGGAGGATAAAAGAGGGAGATGGACAGGTTTAGGGAGGGAATTCCAGAGCAAGAGACCGAGGCAACTGAAAGCACGGCCGTCAATGGCGGGGTAAAGGGAGATGGGTGTGGACTAGAGGTAGGAATCAGAGCAATGGAGAGTTTCTGAAGGGTTGTAGGGCTGTAGGAGGTTACAGAGATAGGGAGGGTTAGGCCATGGAGGGATTTAAACACATGGATGAGAATTTAAAATTTGAGCATTGGGGAACCAGGAGCCAATGTAGGTCAGTGAGCACAGGGGTGATGGGAGAATGGGACTTGATGTAGGATAGGATATGGGCAGCAGAGTTTTGGATGTGCTGAAGTTTAGAGAGTGGAGAATGAAAGGCCAGCTAGAAGAGCATTAGAATAACCTGGAGGTGACAAAGGCATGGCTGAGAGCATCTCAGGTGGAACGGGCTTGAGGGGCTGAATGGCCTACTCCTGTTCCAATGTTCTTATCAGCAGAAGAGAAGATAAGCTGAGGCAGGGGCGGAAGCGGGCGATATTACAGATGTGGAAGTACGCAGTCTTTGTGATGGAGAGGATATGGAGTCGGAATCTCAGCTCGGGGTCAAACAGGTCGCCAAGGTTCTGAACAGTCTGGTTCAGAGAATCAGAGTCGTTGAGAGCTGCAGAAGGGATAGAAACCTATTTGGACGGATTCATAGAAACATAGAAGATAGGAGCAGGAGTAGGCCATTCGGCCCCTCGAGCCTGCTCCGCCATTCAATGCGATCATAGCTGATCATCCAAATTCAGTACCCGGTCCCTGCCTTCTCCCCATATCCCTTTAGCCTTAAGAAATATATCCAACTCCTTGAATATATTTAATGAATTGGCCTTCACCGCCTTCTGTGGTAGAGAGTTCCACAGGTTCACCACTCTCTGGGTGAAGAAATTCCTCCTCATTTCTGTCCTAAATGGCCTACCCTTTATCCTGAGACTGTGTCCCCTGGTTCTGGACTCCCCAACCATCGGGAACATCCTTCCTGCATCTAGTCTGTCCAGTCCTGTCAGAATTTTATAAATTTCAATGAGATCCCCTCTCATTCTTCTAAACTCCAGCGAGTACAAGCCCAATCGACCCAATCTCTCCTCATACGTCATTCCTGCCATCCCAGGTATCAGCCTGGTGAATCTTCGCTGAACATCCTTCCTCAGATAAGGTGACCAAAACTGCACACAATACTCAAGATGTGGTCTCACCAAGGCCCTGTCCAACTGCAGCAAGACATCCTTGTTCCTGTAGTCAAACCCTCTCGCTACGAAGGCCAACATACCATTTGCCTTCTTAACCACCTGCTGCACCTGCATGCTTACCTTCAGCGACTGGTGCACAAGGACACCCAGGTCTCGTTGCACTTCCCCTTCTCCCAATCTATTGCCATTTAGATAATCTGCCTTCCTGTTTTTGCCACCAAAGTGGATAACCTCACATTTATCCACGTTATATTGCATCCGCCATGTTTCTGCCCAATCACCCAACATGTGCAAATCATCCTGGAGTTTCTCGACATCCTCCTCACTGCACACACGCCCACCCAGTTTTGTGTCATCTGCAAACTTGGAGATATTACATCTAGTTCCCTTGTCCAGATCATTTATATATATTGTAAATAGCTGGGGTCCGAGGACCGATCCCTGCGGTACCCCACTAGTCACTGCCTGCCACTCGGAAAAAGACCCGCTTATTCCAACTCTTTGCTTTCTGTCTGCCAACCAGTTCTCTATCCAAGTCAGTACCTTGCCCCCAATCCCATGTGCCTTATCTTTACACGCTAATCTCTTATGCGGGACCTTATCGAAGGCCTTCTGAAAGTCCAGGTACATCACATCCACTGGTTCTCCCTTATCTATTTTACCAGTTACATCCTCAAAAAATTCCAGTAGATTAGTCAAGCACGATTTACCTTTGGTGAATCCATGTTGACTTTGTCCGATCCTGTCACTGTTTTCCAAGTGCTCTGCTATTACATCTTTTATAATGGACTCTAGCATTTTCCCCACTACCGATGTCAGGCTTACCGGTCTGTAATTCCCCGTTTTCTCTCTACCACCTTTTTTGAATAGTGGGGTAACATTAGCTACCCTCCAATCCATGGGTACTGTTCCAGATTCCATCGAATGTTGGAAGATGATCAGCAATGCATCTACTATTTCTAGGGCCACTTCCTTAAGTACCCTAGGATGTAGATTATCAGGCCCTGGGGATTTATCGGCCTTCAATCCCATCAATTTCCCTAACACCAATTCCCTACAAATACTGATTTCTTTCAGTTCCTTCTTTTCATCAGACCCTATGTTCCCGGCATCTCTGGGAGGTTATTTGTGTCCTCCTTTGTGAAGACAGAACGAAAATATGTATTTAGTTGGTATGCCATTTCTTTGTTCCCCATTATAAATTCCCCTGATTCTGACTGCAAGGGACCTACGCTTGACTTCACCAATCTTTTTCTCTTCACATATCTATAAAAGTTTTTACAGTCAGTTTTTATGTTCCCTGCAAGCATACTCTCATATTCTATTTTCCCCTTAATTAATCCCTTTGTCCTCCTTTGTTGAATCCTAAACTGTTCCCAATCATCAGGATTATTGCTTTTTCTGGCCAATTTATATGTCCTCTCCTTGGATCTTATGCAATCCCTAATTTCCCTTGTTAGCCAAGGTTGAGTCACCTTTTTTGTTTTATTTTTATGCCAAACTGGGATGAACAAATTCTGTAGTTCATCCATGCGGTCTTTGAATGTTTGCCATTGCCTATCCACCGTCAACCCTTCAAGTGACATTCCCCAATCAATCCTACCCAACTTGCGCCTCAGACCATTGTAGTTTCCTTTATTTAAATTTAGGACCCTAGTCTCTGAGTCAACTACTTCATTCTCCATCTTAATGAAGAATTCAATCATATTATGATCGCTCCGACCCAAGGGGCCTCATACAACAAGATTGCTAATTAATCCTTTCTTGTTACATAATACCCAGTCTAAGATGGCCTGATCTCTGGTTGGTTCCTCAGGGCGTGCAGGAAAGGTGGGCATGGATCTAATAGGTGAGAAATATTTAAGAACGTTGGCAAGGAAAGGGCGGTTGGAGGTGGAATGGCAGTTAGTGAGAACAGAAGGGTGAAGAGTGGGATTTTTGAGGGGGTAATGCCAGTCATGTGATTTATCAAAAGTGGACTGGAAACAGCTACTTGAAGGTAAATCAGTGTCTGAGCAGTGGGAGGCATTCAAGGAGGAGATAGTGAGGGTTTGGAGCAAATATGTTCCCACAAAGCAAAAGGGTGGGACTCACAAATCTAGAGCCCCTTGGATGTCAAGTGGCATACAGGGTAAGATGAGGCAAAAAAGGAGAGCTTATGTCAGATACCGAGAGCTAAATACTGCAGAAAGCCTAGAGTATAAAAAGGGGTGAAATTAAAAAAGGAAATTAGGAAAGCAAAGAGAAGGCATGAAAAATATTGGCAAGTAACATCAAGGAAAACCCAAAGATAAAAGGATAGTGGTGTCTGTCCGTCTGTATGTATGTCTGTCTGTCCGCTATACACTCAAAAGTTATAGAGCGTACCTACACATATGTTATATCAAAAGAAAGCTGATGATCAGGGGAGTGTCATAGGCATATTTACTTTTTGGTCAGACAAAAATTGTTTGGACAGTATACAAAAAACGTTCAAAGATCCGCTCATTAGCAGTTCACCAATCCTACCGCTCATTAGCATTGAGTGACGTGATCGTTGACCAATCCTACAGTTCAGTGACCTGATGGTTGACCAATCGGTGCATCATGGGTGGGCGTTTCATTCCATGTGTGGGCGGGCCTAATCTTGCAGCCTCCCGAAACGTCACCACCATTTTTAAAATTCCGACAGCACCAGCACAACAAACCCCCACATTGCGGCTCCAGCACAGTATCCCGCTCCCGGCCCGCCGGTGCCGAGTTGGGGTCACTCGGGCCGGGCCTGACAACCGCTCGGCCTGAGACACAGAGCGGGGGAGTGGCAGCGGCCGGCCATAAACCGCGCGGCCCTGTAAACTGCCGTTTTACAAAAAAGCCTTGGCAACGCCGGGCCCCCCCAGCTAGTAAATATATAAAGAGCAAGAGGATAACTGAAGAAAGAGTAGGGCCTATTCCAGACCAAAAGGGTAACCTGTGTGTGGAGGTGGAAGATGTGGGTATGGTTCTTAATGAATACTTTGTGTCTGTCTTCACAAAAGAGAGGGACGATGCAGACATTGTAGTTGAGGAGGAGTGTGAAATATTAGATGAGAGAAACATCATGAGAGAGGAAATATTAAGGAGTTTAGCATCTTTGATAGCAGATAAATGACCAGGCCTGGATGAAATGCATCTCAGGCTGTTGAGAGGCAAGGGAGGAAATAACGGAGGCTCTGATCATCATTTGCCA
Source organism: Somniosus microcephalus (assembly GCF_052327205.1). NCBI lineage: Eukaryota > Metazoa > Chordata > Chondrichthyes > Squaliformes > Somniosidae > Somniosus > Somniosus microcephalus. The sequence continues at coordinate 344,980,327 of NC_140990.1, read as the reverse complement.
ATCCTCTGGCTACAGGTGTGGTGCCGGAGGACTGCTAACATTGTACCATTGTTTAAAAAGGGAGAAAGGGATAGACCGCAAATTACAGGCCAGTCAGCCTAACCTCAGTGGTGGGCAAATTATTGGAAAAACTTCTGAGGGACGGTGTTGTCATTTAGAAAGGCATGGATTAATCAAGGACAGTCAGCATGGATTTGTTAAGGGAAGGTCATGTCTGACTAACGATGAATTTTTTGAGGAGGTAACAAGGAGAGTTGATGAGGGTAGCATGTTTGATGTAGCCTACATTGATTTTAGCAAGGTCCCACATGGTAGATTGATCAGAAAGGTAAAAGCCCATGGGATCCAAGGGAAAGTGTCAAGTTGGATCCAAAATTGGCTCAGTGGCAGGAAGCAAAAGGTAATGGTCGATGGGTGTTTTTGTGACCGAAAGACTGTTTCCAGTGGGGTTCTGCAGAGCTCAGTACTAGGTCCTTTGCTTTTTGTGGTATATATCAATGATTTAGACTTCAATGTGGGGGGCATGATTAAGAAGTTTGCAGATGATACAAAAGTTGGCTGTTTGATCATGAGGAAGAAAGCTGTAGACTGCTGGAAGATATCAATGGACTGGTCAGGTGGGCAGAAAAGTGCCAAATGCAATTCAGTCCGGAGAAGTGTGAGGTAATGAATTTGGGGAGGATCATAGTCATAGTGTCATTGCGGCAATGAAGGAGGCCATTCGGCCCATCGAGTCCATGCCGGCTCTCTCTAGAGCAATCCAGTCAGTCCCATTCCCCCGCTCTATCCCCGTAGCCCTGCAAGTTTATTTCCCTGCAGTATCTATCCAGTCTCCCCCTGAAAACATTGAGTGTCCCAGCTTCCACCACTTCCATAGGCAGCGAGTTCCAGGCCCTCGCCACTCAAAAAAGTTTTTCCTCACATCCTCCCTGTATCTCATGCCCAAAACCTTGAATCCGAGTCCCCTAGTCCTTGTACCATCAACTAGTGGGAACAGCCTTTCCCCATCTAACCTATCCAAACCTGTCATAATCTTGTACACAACATTCGCGCCACAGAAGTACCAGGCAATGACTATCTCCAACAAGCGAGAATCTAAACGCCGCCCCCTGACATTGATCAGAAACTTAACTGGACCAGCCACATAAATACTGTGGCAACAAGAGCAAGTCAGAGGCTAGGTATTATGCAGCGAGTATCTCACCTCCTGACTTTCCCAAAGCCTTTCTACCATCTACAAGGCACAAGTACGGAGTGTGATGGAATGAGTGCCTGGATGAGTGCAGCTCCAACAACACTCGAGAAGCTCGACACCATCCAGGACACAGAAACATAGAAGATAGGAGCAGGAGTAGGCCATTCGGCCCCTCGAGCCCGTTCCGCCAAATTCAGTACCCTGTTCCTGCTTTCTCCCCATATCCCTTGATCCCTTTAGCCTCAAGAAATATATCCAACTCCTTCTTGAATATATTTAATGAATTGGCCTCAACTGCCCTGTGTGGCAGAGAATTCCACAGGTTCACCACTCTCTGGGTGAAGAAATTCCTCCTCATCTCAGTCCTAAATGGCTTACCCCTTATCCTTAGACTGTGACCCCTGGTTCTGGACTCCCCCGCCATCGGGAACACGTTCCTGCAGCTAGTCTGTCTAGTCCTGTTAGAATTTTATAAGTTTCAATGAGATACCCTCTCATTCTTCTAAACTCTAGCGGATATAAGCCTAATTGACCTAATCTCTCCTCATACGTCATTCCTGCCATCCCAGGTATCAGGCTGGTGAATCTTCGCTGCACTCTCTTCATGGCAAGAACATCCTTCCTCAGATTAGGCGACCAAAACTGCATACAATACTCAAGGTGTGGTCTCACCAAGGCCCTGTATAACTGCAGCAAGACTTCCTTGCTCCTGTACTCAAAATCCTCTCGCTATGAAGGCCAACATACCATTTGCCTTCTTAACTGCCTGCTGCACCTGCATGCTTACCTTCAGTGATTGGTGCACAAGGACACCCAGGTCTCGTTGCACTTCCCCTTTTCCCCAATCTATTACCGTTCAGATAATCTGTCTTCCTGTTTTTGCCACCGAATTGGATAACCTCGCATTTATCCACATTATACTGCATCTGCCATGCATCTGCCCAATCACCCAACCTGTCCAAATTGTACTGGAGTTTCTCTGCATCCTCCTCACAGCACACACGCCCATCCAGCTTTGTGTCATCTGCAAACTTGGAGATATTACATCCAGTTCCCTTGTCTAGATAATCAATATATATAGTGAATTGCTGGGGTCCTAGCACCAATCCCTGCAGTACCCCACTAGTCACTGCCTGCCACTCGGAAAAAGACCCGTTTATTCCAACTCTTTGCTTTCTGTCTGCCAACCAGTTCTCTATCCAAGGCAGTACCTTACCCCCAATCCCATGTGCTTTAACTTTACACGCTAATCTTTTATGCGGAACCTTATCGAAAGCCTTCTGAAAGTCTAAATACACCACATCCACTGGTTCTCCCTTATCTATTCTACCAGTTACATCCTCAAAAAATTTCAGTAGATTAGTCAAACATGATTTACCTTTTGTAAATCCATGTTGACTTTGTCCGATCCGGTCACTGTTTTCCAAGTGCGCTGCTATTACATCTTTTATAATGGACTCTAGCATTTTCCCCACTACCGATGTCAGGCTTACCAGTGTATAATTCCCTGTTCCCTCTGGCCCACCCCTCTTAAATAGTGGGGTTACATTAGCTATCCTCCAATCCATGGGAAGTGTTCCAGAGTCTATCGAATTTTGGAAGATGACCAGCAATGCATCTACTATTTCTAGGGCCACTTCCTTAAGTACCCTAGGATGTAGATTATCAGGCCCTGGGGATTTATCGACTTTCAATCCCGTCAATTTCTCTAACACCATTTCCCTACAAATACTGATTTCATTCAGTTCCTCCCTCTCATTAGACTCTATGTTCCCAGACATCTCTGGGAGGTTATTTGTGTCCTCCTTTGTGAAGACAGAACCAAAGTATATATTTAATTGGTCTGCCATTTCTTTGTTCCCCATTATAAATTCCCCTGATTCTGACTGCAAGGGACCTATGCTTGACTTCAATCTTTTTCTCTTCACATATCTATAGAAGCTTTTACAGTCAGTTTTTATGTTCCCTGCAAGCTTACTCTCATAATCTATTTCCCCCCTCTTAATTAATCCTTTTGTCCTCCTTTGCTGAATCCTAAACTGCTCCCAATCCTCAGGTTTGCTGCTTTTTCTGGCCAAATTATATGTCCTCTCCTTGGATCTTATGCTATCCCATATTTCCCTTGTAAGCCACGGTTGAGTCACCTTTTTTTGTTTTATTTTTATGCCAAATAGGGATGAACAAATTCTGTAGTTCATCCATGCGATCTTTAAATGTTTGCCATTGCCTATCCACCGTCAACCCTTTAAGTAATGTTCCCCAATCCATCCTAGCCAACTTGTGCCTCATACCATTGTAGTTTCCTTTATTTAAATTCAGGACCCTGGTCTCCGAGTCAACTACTTCGCTCTCCATTTTAATGAAGAATTCTATCATATTATGATCGCTCCTCCCCAAGGGGCCTTGCACAACAAGATTGCTAATTAATCCTTTCTCATTACATAATACCCAGGACAAAGCAGCCTGCTTGATTGGCACCCCCTCTACCACCTTAATTATCCACTCCCTCCACCACCAGCGTACCGTGGCTGCAGTGTGTACCATCTACAAGATGCACTGCAGCAACTCGCCAAGGCTTCTTCGGCAGCACCTCCCAAACCTGTGACCTCTTCCGCCTAGAATGACAAGGGCAGCAGACGCATGGGAACACCACCACCTCCAAGTTCCCCTCCAAGTCACACACCATCCTGACTTAGAAGTATATCGCTGATCCTTCATCGTCGCTGGGTCAAAATCCTGGAACTCCCTACCCAACAGCACTGTGGGAGTACCTTCACCACACGGACTGCAGACATTCAAGGTGGCGGCTCACCACCACCTTCTTGAGGGCAATTCGGGATGGGCAAAAAATGCTAGCCTTGCCAGCGACAACCACATCCCATAAAAACGAATTTAAAAAAAAACCTGTCCTTGTAGCTAAGATCCACCATTCATAGAACCATTCTGGTAAATCTCCTCTGCACCCTCTCAAGTGCCTTCAGATCCTTCCTAAAGTGTGGTGACCAGAACTGGATGCAATACTCCAGTTGTGGCCTAACCAACGATTTATAAAGGTTCAGCATAACTTCTCTACTTTTGTACTCAATACCTCTATTTATGAAGCCCAAGATCCCATATGCTTTGTTAACCAGTCTCAATATGTCCTGCCACCTTCAGGGAGGGACCTATGCACATTAACTCCCAGGTCCCTCTGTCCCTGCACACCCTTTAAAACTGTGCCATTAAGTGTATATTGCCTCTCCCTGTTCCTTCTGCCAAAATGCATCACCTCACATTTCTCTCTGAAATTCCATCTGCCACTTGTCTGCCCATTCTGCTAGCTTTTCTATGTTGTGTTGCAGTCGATTGGTATCGTCATTACTGTTTGCCACACCCCCAAGTTTGGGATCATCGGCAAATTTAGAAATTCTACTCTCTATTCCAATATCCAGGTCATTTTTATATATATATTTATATCAAAAAAAGCAGTGGCCCCAGCACTGACCCTTGGGGAACACCACTGTCTACCATCCTCCAGTCTGAAAAACAGCCATTTACCACAACTCACTGTTTTCTGTCCTTAAGCCAATTCCTTATCCAAGCTGCCACTGACCCACCTATTCCATGAGCCTCAATTTTGTTAACCAGCCTTCTATGTGGTACTTTGTCAAACGCCTTCCGAAAATCCACGTAGACAACATCCATTGCATTCCCTTCATCAATCCTCTCTGTTACTTCTTCAAAAAATTCAATTAGATTAGTCAAACACGATCTGCCTTTTACAAACCCGTGTTGGCTCTCCTTAATTACCTTAAACCTCTCCAAATGCCCGTTCATTTTTTCCTTGATTATTGTTTCTAAAACTTTACCCACCACTGATGTTAAACTGATAAACTTACAATATCCCCTTATAATTTTATACTTTAATTTACACTGCCTACAATGCCGCCTATCTTTGTGTCATCGGCAAATTTGGATATATGACTTTCTATGCCATCATCTAAGTCATTAATAAATATTGTGAATATACTCCAAGGGATAGTGGCAAATTGAAGGCCAAAGGCTAGTTCAGAGTTTGAAAATGTAGTTTTAAGCAACTTGGGCAAATATTTTTCCAGGGATGGACGTAGAAGGAAGTGTGGTTCAAAGGGACAAGGGGATGTGGGTGGTGAAGGATACAAGGAAGTAGTCGGGGTCGGAGTCGTCAGTAATTGAGACCTTGGCAATGGAGAGGCCATGGGGGTCGAGGAAGCAGCCAGGACTTTATTTCAACAGAGAGGTTTAGGAAGTAAAGGAGGGTGATGAATTGGAGAGATGGTAAAGGGAGGTGTGGTGGAGATTGAAAAGTGTAGCGAGATGGGGAGGATTCAGCAAGGGACAAAGAGGGTAATTTTGACTTTGTGCAATAGTGTAAAATGTGTGATAGGAAATTGACTGCTCGTTTTACATCTCTCCTGACTTCAATGGACATAATAATGGGGAGAAATGCAAAACCCACAGCCGGTTCGCGATCACCTGTTTTACATCATCACGCAAAGTCACAATAATCCCCAAAGTGTGAAAGTCAAGATGTCAATATGATTATCGAAAATAAAGTTGTACATATGAACATATAAATACAAAGGACATGAAAAGACTAGCTGATGCATGGAGCCTGTTGGTACAAGCTCTGCAATCTCCTGGGAGAGGCAAAAGAACCCCAGCCAATTGATGGGGAAAATCTGGGAAATTCCTCTCTGATCAACCAAGTTTCATGACAGCAAGGTGACTGGTAGACATATCCCCCAGTACCCACCTAGCTCTACACACAGTGACTGGGGACACATCCCCCAATACCCACCTACCTTCTGTAGGTAAGGTGGCAAAGGCCTTGTTCAGGAGTGACTAGACATTCTGAAGGCAATGATTGGTTTAATACCTACTAGTTATTAACTACCATGGCGCTGGTGTTGGAGTGTTACCCATTCATGTTCAAGTACTGAGTATTGCTGATGTCAGCATTCACTGAAGGAGTTTTCTCATATCAAGTTGTGATTTAACCAGTGACCATCTCAAGATCTGGACAGTGCAGTGTTGACTTTCTGCTGTGGTGAAGATTTTTTCCTCGGAGATCTCTCTAGTCTCCTGCCCTTGTGGCTCCATTAATGTGCTGAAACTTGCCCAATGTGGCTGATGTGTTTGCGACTGATCGGTGGCTGTGAAACGGTCTACAAGATTTAACTTGCTGAGCCAATAGCCTTACCAATGAAGGTTAATCTTCAGCAGGTGTGTACCCAGTGGCTCGGCTGCTAAATGAAGCAATCAGTCCTTTGGATGAGATATTACAGTGAGGTTTGTGTGCCTGCTCTATTGGTCCAGGTGCCTCACTGTCTTGGGCAACAGTCCTATCGCAACCAACGTTGATACAAGCAGATTAACTGGTAGTTCACTCAATTACTACTTGCGGGATCTTGCTGAACACACATTGGTTATCACATTTGCCTACAATATGACACTGACTCTGCTTCCTTGCAGAAGTGTGAAATATTAGATGAAATAAACATAGTGAAAGAGGAAGTATTAAGGGGTTTAGCATCTTGGAATGTGGATAAAATTCCAAGGCCCAGATGAACTGTATCCCAGGCTGTTAAGAGAAGCAAAAGAGGAAATAGCAGAGGCCCTGACCATCATTTTCCAATCCTCTCTGGCTACAGGTGTGGTGCTGGAGGACTGCTAACATGGTACTGTTGTTTAAAAAGGGAGAAAGGGATAGACTGAGTAATTACAGGTCAGTCAGCCTAACCTCGGTGGTGGGAAAATTACTGGAAAAAATTCTGAGGGACAGGATAAATTTTCATTTAGAAAGACAAGGATTAATCAGGGACAGTCAGCATGGATTTGTTAAGGGAAGGTTGTGTCTGACTAACTTGATTGAATTTTTTGAGGAAATACCAAGGAGGGTCGATGAGGGTAGTCTATATGGATTTTAGCAAGGCTTTTGAAAAGGTCCAGCATGGCAGACTGGTCACGAAAGTAAAAGCCCATGGGATACAAGGAAAAGTGGCAAGTTGGATCCGAAATTGGCTCACAGGCAGGAAACAAAGGGTAAAGGTCGAAGGGTGTTTTTGTGACTGGAAGGCTGTTTCCAGTGAGGTTCTGCAGGGCTCAGTACTGGGTCCTTTGCTTTTTGTGGTATATATCAATGATTTGGACTTGAATGTAGGAAGTATGGTTAAGAAGTTTGCAGATGATACAAAAATTGGTCGTGTGGTTGATAATGAAGAAGAAAGCTGTAGACTGCAGGAAGATATCAATGGACTGGTCAGGTGGGCAGAACAGTGGCAAATGGAATTCAATCCGGAAAAGTGAGAGGTAATGCATTTGGGAGGGCTAACAAGGCAAGGGAATACACAATGGTAGGACACTGAAGTGCAGAGGATCAGAGGGACCTTGGAGTGCATAGAATCATAGAAAGTTACAGCACAGAAAGAGGCCATTCGGCCCATCGTGTCCATGCCGGCCGACAAAGACCTATCCAGCCTAATCCCACTTTCCAGCTCTTGTTCCGTAGCCTGTAGGTTACGGCACTTCACGTATACATCCAAGCACTTTTTAAATATGGTGAGGGTTTCTGCCTCTACCACCCTTTCAGGCAGTGAGTTCCAGACCCCCACCATCCTCTGGGTGAAGAAATTTCCCATCAAATCTCCTCTAAATCTCCTACCAATTACTTTAAATCTGTGCCCCCTGATTGTTGACCCCTCTGCTAAGGGAAATAGGTCCTTTCTATCCACTCTATCTAGGCCCCTCAATTTTATACACCTCAATAAGGTCTCCCCTCAGCTTCCTCTGTTCCAAAGAAAACAAACCCAACCTATCCAATCTTTCCTCATAGCTAGAATTCTCTACTCCCGGCAACATCCGAGTAAATCTCCCCTGTACCCTCTCTAGTGCAATCACATCGTTCCTGTAATGTGGTGACCAGAACTGCACGCAGTACTCTAGCTGTGGCCTAACTAGTGTTTCATACAGTTCAAGTATAACCCCCCTGCTCTTGCCTTTATTAGCTGAGGCATAGAATACAAGCGTTCCGTATGCCTTCTTAATCACCTTATCTACCTGGCCTGCTACCTTCAGGGATCTGTGGACATGCACTCCAAGGTCCCTTTGTTCCTCTACACTACTCAGTGTCCTACCATTTAATGTGTATTCCCTTTCCTTGTTAGCCCTCCCCAAATACATTACCTCACACTTCTCCGGATTGAATTCCATTTGCCACTGTTCTGCCCACCTGACCAATTTATTGATATCTTCCTGCAGTCTACAGCTTCCTTCTTCAGTATCAACCACACAGCCGATTTTAGTATCATCTGCAAACTTCTTAACCATACCCTCTATAGTCAAGTCAAGATAGTTGATATATACCACAAAAAGCAAGGGACCTAGTAGAGCCCTGCGGAACCCCACTGGAAACAGCCTTCCAGTCACAAAAACACCCATCAACCATTACCCTCTGTTTCCTGTCTCCGAGCCAGTTTTGAATCCAACTTGACACTTTGCCCTGGATCCCATAGGCTTTTAACTTTGTGACCAGTCTGCCATGTGGAACCTTATCAAAAGCCTTGCTAACGTCCATATACACATCAAACACACTACCCTCATCTATCCTCCTTGTTACCTCCTCAAAAAATTCAGTCAAGTTTGTCAGACACGACCTTCCCTTAACAAATCCGTGCTGACTATCCTTGATTAATCCGTGTCTTTCTAAATGAAGATTTATCCTGTCCTTCAGAATTCTTTCCAATAATTTACCCACCACCGAGGTTAGGCTGACTGGCCTATAATTACTCGGTCTATCCTTTTCTCCCTTTTTAAACAAGGGTGAAAGGTATTTAAGGAGGGTGGTGGCTTAAACCCGAGTTCCTACAGAGTAGGAACCCCCACCGCCCCCCTCCTCTAACCTAGTAGTCTTTTAGCAGCTGTCTAAAAACAGAGGTCACAAATTTTTTGGTCTCAGTTTCTTTTCAGCAGGGCAGGAACCGGGAGGAGCGGGAAGTCGGCGTAGGACCAAGGGGACAAGACCGGGAAGTCAGTGAAAGACCAGGGAGGTAAGACTAACTGGTAAGTACTTTCCTCAAACCTTCCTAGAAAGTAAAACCAAAACTAGTGGGATTTGGTTAGTTTAAAAAGGAATAAGAGGAGTACAGTATACATTGGTCTAAGTAAGCTTCGGGAAAACAAAAGTCGATAAATAAACTAAAACTAGAAAATTAAAAAGTAATATAAGGGTTAAGTCATGGCAGTAGAGCTCGGACCTGTGTCATGCTCCTCCTGTAACATGTGGGAAATCAGGGACGCTTCCTGTGTCCCTGACGACTATGTGTGCGGGAAGTGTGTCCAGCTGCAGCTCATGTGGGACCGCATGACGGCCCTTGAGCTGCAGATGGACTCACTTTGGAGCATCCACGATTCTGAGAGGGGTGTGGATAGCACATTTAGTGAGTTGGTCACACCGCAGGTTAAGGCCAGCGTAGACAGTACATGGGTGACCAAAAGGCAGAGCAAGGGCAGGAAGGTAGTGCAGAAATCCCCTGGGGTTGTCTCCCTTAGCAACAGGTTCACCGTCTTAGGTACTGTTGTCGGGGGGGGTGACGCATCGGGGGAAGGCACCAGCAGCCAGGCTCATGGCACCATGACTGGCTCTGTTGCAAAGAAGGGAGGGAAAAAGAGTGGCAGGGCTATAGTAATAGGGGATTCGATTGTAAGGGGAATAGATAGGGGTTTCTGTGGTCGCGACCGAGACTCCAGGATGGTATGTTGCCTCCCTGGTGCAAGGGTCAAGGATGTCTCGGCGCGGGTGCAGAACATTCTGGAGGGGGAGGGGGAACAGCCAGTTGTCGTGATACATGTTGGTACCAACGACGTAGCTAAAAAAAGGGAAGAGGTCCTACAAGTAGAATTTAGGGAGTTAGGAGCCAAGCTAAAAAGTAGGACCTCGAAGGTAGTAATCTCTGGATTACTACCAGTGCCACGTGCTAGTAAGAGTACAGAGAACAGGATAGTTAGGCTAAATACGTGGCTTGAGCAGTGGTGTAAGAGGGAGGGTTTTAAATTTTTGAGGCATTGGAACCAGTTTTGTGGTAGGTGTGACCTATACAAAAGGGACGGTCTACACCTGTGCAGAGATGGAACTGATGTTCTCGGGGTAATTTTTGATAAAGCAGTTCGGGAGCATTTAAACTAGTATGGCAGGGGGCTAGAAACCTATGTAGTGAAATAGAGGAAAGTGAAAGGCAGACAGAAATAAATGGTAAAAGGGTGAGGAACAAAAAACAAAGGGCCAAACTAATTCATAAAAAATGTGAGCATAAAAAAAGCCTGAGGGTTTTATACCTTAATGCGAGAAGCATCAGGAACAAGGTAGATGAATTAGCTGTGGAAATAGAGGTTAATAATTATGATCTAATTGGGATTACGGAAACATGGTTGCAGGGTGAGCAGGGCTGGGAGCTTAACATACAGGGGTATTCAGTATTTAGGAAGGATCGACAAAAAAGAAAGGGAGGAGGGGTAGCATTGCTAGTAAAAGAGGGGATAAATGCAATTGAAAAGAAGGATATTAACTCAGTTAATACAGAATCTATATGGGTGGAGCTAAGAAATAGCGGGGGGCGAAAAACATTAATAGGAGTGGTATATAGGCCTCCAAATAGTAAAATAGAGGTTAGGGAGGGCATCACGAGGGAAATTAGAGAAGCGTGCAATAAGAGCACAGCTGTCATCATAGGTGACTTTAACTTACATATAGATTGGACTAGCCTAATCAGTAAAAATAATGAGGAGGAGGAATTCCTTGAGTGTTTAAGGGATGGTTATCTGGATCAATATGTCGAGGAACCAACTCGGGAACAGGCTATATTGGACTGGGTACTGTGCAATGAGAAGGGACTAATCAGTAATCTTGTTGTACGGGGACCCTTGGGTCAGAGCGATCATAACATGATCGATTTCTCACTCGAAATGGAGAGCGAAGAAATTGACTCAGAGACTAAGGTCCTGAATTTAAACAAGGGGAATTATGATGCCATGAGACGGGAACTGAGTAGGTCTGATTGGACAACGTTCCTGGGAGGACTGGAGGTAGATAAACAATGGCAAACATTTAAAGATAGAATGACAAAATTGCAAAAATTGTTTATACCAATCTGGCATAAAAGGAAATCTAAAAAGGTGACTCAACCGTGGATAACAGGGGAAATTAGAGACAGCATAAAATCCAAAGATAGGGCGTATAAAATAGCCAAAAAAAGCGCCAGAGCGGAAGATTGGGAACAGTTTAAGATAGAGCAAAGGAGGGCAAAGGGCATGATCAAGAGGGGCAAAATAGCTTACGAAAACAAGCTGGCGGAAAATATAAAAACTAACTCCAAAAGCTTTTATAAATATATCAAAAGGAAAAGACTGGTGAAAACCAAAGTTGGTCCATTGCAGTCAGATACGGGGGAATATATAATGGGAAATAAGGAAATGGCAGATCAACTAAATGCATACTTTGGGTCAGTCTTTACGAAGGAAGACACAAAAAACCTCCCTGGGATATCGGGAAAAATAGGGACATTGGCAAAGGAGGAACTGACGCAAATCAATATCTCTAAGGATATGGTGTTAAGGAAGCTAAAGGGATTGAAGGTGGACAAATCCCCAGGGCCTGATAACATGCATCCTAGGGTACTGAAGGAGGTGGCCCTAGAGATAGCGGATGCACTAAGGATGATTTTTCAGAATTCATTAGACTCGGGAACAGTGCCGATGGATTGGAGGGTAGCTAACGTTACCCCACTATTCAAAAAGGGGGGTAGGGAAAAAGCAGGTAATTACAGACCTGTAAGCCTTACATCAGTTGTGGGCAAAATGCTGGAGTCCATCATTAAGGATGAAATAGCGGAGCACTTAGCAAATGGGGACAGGATAGGACAGAGTCAACATGGATTTACAAAGGGTAAATCGTGCTTGACTAATCTATTGGAATTTTTTGAGGGAGTAACTGGTAGAATAGATGGGGGAGAGCCAGTAGATGTGGTGTACCTGGACTTCCAAAAGGCCTTCGATAAGGTCCCACATAAAAGATTAGCATGGAAAATTGAGGCTCATGGGATAAAGGGGAAAGTTTTGGTGTGGATAGGGAACTGGCTGTCAGATAGAAAACAGAGAGTTGGAATAAACGGCTCATTTTCTGAATGGCAGGCAGTAACAAGTGGGGTACCACAGGGATCTGTCCTGGGCCCCCAGCTGTTCACAATTTACATTAATGACCTGGATCAGGGAGTCGGATGCAGCATTTCCAAATTTGCAGACGACACTAAACTAGGAGGGGGGGTGGGCTCAGAGGAAGAGACCAGGAAGCTCCAGAGCGATTTGGACAGACTGGGCGATTGGGCGGATAAATGGCAGATGCACTATAATGTGGACAAGTGCGAAGTTATCCACCTTGGGTGCAGGAACGGGAGGGCAAATTATTATTTAAATGGCAATAGATTGGGAGAGGGGGAAGTACAGAGAGACCTGGGTGTTCTTGTACACCAGTCACTGAAGGCGAGCATGCAGGTGCAACAGGCGGTCAAGAAGGCAAACGGTATGCTGGCCTTCATAGCAAAAGGGTTAGAATACAGGAACAGGGATACCTTGCTGCAGCTGTACAGGGCACTGGTGAGACCACACCTCGAGTACTGTGTACAGTTTTGGTCGCCTCATCTGAGGAAGGATGTTCTTGCCATGGAGGGGGTGCAGCGGCGATTCACCAGGCTGATACCAGGAATGGCGGGAATGACCTATGAGGAGAGACTATGTAGTTTAGGGATGTACACACTGGAGTTTAGAAGATTGAGAGGGGACCTCATAGAAGTGTATAAAATTCTGACAGGTCTAGACAGACTGGATGCAGAAGGAATGTTTCCCTTGGCGGGTGAGAACAGAACTAGAGGACATAATTTAAGGATAAGGGCTAAACCATTTAGGACAGAGATGAGGGGGAATTTCTTCACTCAGAGAGTGGTGAACCTGTGGAACTCATTGCCACAGAGGGCAGTGTACGCCAGCTCATTAAATATATTTAAGAGGGAATTAGATATATTTCTACGGGCAAAAGGGGTTAAGGGTTACGGAGAGAAGGCGGGGACGGGATACTGAATTAAAGGATCAGCCATGATCTCATCGAATGGCGGAGCAGGCACGAAGGGCCGAATGGCCTACTCCTGCTCCTATCTTCTATGTATCTATGTATTAGCAGTCCTCCGGCACTACACCTGAAACTAGAGAGGATTGAAAAATGATGGTCAGGGCCTCTGCTATTTCCTCTTTTGCTTCGCTTAACAGCCTGGGATACATTTCATCCGGGCCTGGGGATTTATCCACTTTTAAAGCTGCTAAACTCCTTAATACTTCCTCTCTCACTATGTTTATTTCATCTAATATTTCACACTCCTCCCCCTCGATAGCAATGTCTGCTTTGCCCCTCTCCTTTGTGAAAACAGACGCAAAGTATTCATTAAGAACCCTACTGACATCTCCCGCCTCCACACACAGATTACCCTCATGATCTCTAATAGGCCCTACCCTTTCTTTAGTTATCCTCTTACTCTTAATATATTTATAAAACATCTTTGGTTTTCCTTGATTTTACTTGCCAAGAATTTTTCATGCTCTCTCTTTGCTTTCCTAATATCATTTTTAATTGCACCCCTGCACTTTCTGTACTCCTCTAGGGTTTCTGCAATATTGAGCCCTCAGTATTTGTCATGAGCTTCCTTTTTTTCTTTATCCTACCCTGTATGTCCCTTGACATCCAGGGGGCTCTAGATTTTAGACCCACACTTTTTCTTTAAGGGAACATACTTGCTCTGAACCCTCACTATCTCCCCTTTGAATGCCTCCCACTGCTCTGACACTGATTTACCTTCAAGTAGCCGTTTCCAGTCCACTTTGGCTAAATCACATCTCAGCTTAGCAAAATTGGCTTTTCCCCAATTGAGAACTTTTATTCCTGGTCTATTTTTGTCCTTTTGCATAACTACCCTAAATCTAACTGAATTATGATTACTGCATGACCACAGATCCCTGAAGGTAGCAGGACAGGTAGATAAGGTGGTTAAGAAGGCATACGGGATACTTGCCTTTATTAGCCGAGGCATAGAATATAAGAGCAGGGGGGTTATGCTTGAACTGTATAAAACACTAGTTAGGCCTCAGCTAGAATACTGTGTACAGTTCTGGTCACCACATTACAGGAAGGATGTAATTGCACTAGAGAGGGTGCAGAGGAGATTTACGAGGATGTTGCCTGGGCTGGGAAATTTTAGCTATGAGGAAAGATTGGAGAGGCTGGGGTTGTTTGCTTTGGAACAGAGGAAGCTGAGGGGAGACCCAATTGAGGTGTATAGAATTGAGAGAGGCCGAGATAGAGTGGATAGGAAGGACCTATTTCCCTTAGCAGAGAGGTTGATAACCAGGGGGCATAGATTTAAAGTAATTGGTAGGACGTTTAGAGGGGATTTGAGGAGAAATTTTTCATCCAGAGGGTGGTGGGGGTCTGGAACTCACTATCTGAAAGGGTGGTAGAGGCAGAAACCCTCATCACATTTAAAAAGTACTTGGATGTGCACTTGAAGTGCCGTTACCTACAGGGCTACGGACCAAGAGCTGGAAAGTGGGATTAGGGTGGATAGCTCTTTGTCAGCTGGCACGGACAAGTTGGGCCGAATGGCCTCCTTCTGGCTTGTAAATTTCTATGATTCTGTGAAGAACTCTGGGATATCTGACAGACATGAGAATACCTTGTATAAATTCACGTCTGTCTCGCCTTTCGTCTTGACCTGAAGCGTAAGAACCAGGATGGTTCCATGCCCAGTTGACATTGGCTGAGGAGGCAGTTGGCCTCAGTGCCCCTGAGTTATCGGCCAGGATTCCCATTCCTGAACACTGTCCGCTGATCCCTGCTAGAACGTGCATGTGTGTGAACATCAGGGAACGAGACCCCCCACTAAATGGAAAGACCACTGTCGCATGGTCTAAGCTCACTGATGGGGAATGGCCCCTTGGGTGAGGCTCACTGATGGGGAATGACCCGTTGGTCTCGGCTCACTGATGGGGATGACCCCTTGGGTGAGGCTCACTGATGGGGATGACCCCTTGGGTGAGGCTCACTGATGGGGATGACCCCTTGGGTGAGGCTCACTGATGGGGATGACCCCTTGGGTGAGGCTCACTGATGGGGATGACCCCTTGGGTGAGGCTCACTGATGGGGATGACCCCTTGGGTGAGGCTCACTGATGGGGATGACCCCTTGGGTGAGGCTCACTGATGGGGAATGGCCCCTTGGGTGAGGCTCACTGATGGGGAATGGCCCCTTGGGTGAGGCTCACTGATGGGGAATGGCCCCTTGGGTGAGGCTCACTGATGGGGAATGGCCCCTTGGGTGAGGCTCACTGATGGGGAATGGCCCCTTGGGTGAGGCTCACTGATGGGGAATGGCCCCTTGGTCTCGGCTCACTGAGGGTGAATGGCCCCTTGGTCTCCGCTCACTGATGGGAATGGCCCCTTGGGTGAGGCTCACTGATGGGGAATGGCCCCTTGGGTGAGGCTCACTGAGGGTGAATGGCCCCTTGGTCTCCGCTCACTGATGGGAATGGCCCCTTGGGTGAGGCTCACTGATGGGGAATGGCCCCTTGGGTGAGGCTCACTGATGGGGAATGGCCCCTTGGGTGAGGCTCACTGATGGTGAATGGCCCCTTGGTCTCCGCTCACTGAGGGTGAATGGCCCCTTGGTCTCCGCTCACTGATGGGGAATGGCCCCTTGGTCTCCGCTCACTGATGGGGAATGGCCCCTTGGTCTCCGCTCACTGATGGGGAATGGCCCTTTGGGTGAAGCACGAGAGAGCGACTGATCCTTGTCTGAGTCAGTGCCTTGAGGAGGGAAGGTGTGGAGATGCCGGAGTTGGACTGGGGTGGACAAATGTAAGAAGTCACACAACACCAGGTTATAGTCCAACAGCTTTATTTGAAATCACAAGCTTTCGGAGCGCTGCT
Source organism: Somniosus microcephalus (assembly GCF_052327205.1). Lineage (NCBI taxonomy): Eukaryota > Metazoa > Chordata > Chondrichthyes > Squaliformes > Somniosidae > Somniosus > Somniosus microcephalus. The sequence goes on along the minus strand of NC_140990.1, from coordinate 344,964,092 downwards.
CCTTCACCTGAAGAAGGAGCAGCGCTCCGAAAGCTTGTGATTTCAAATAAAGCTGTTGGACTATAACCTGGTGTTGTGTGACTTCTTACATTTGAGGAGGGAAGGGAGAGAAGTGGAGTAATTCAAAGGTAGAAAAATGAGAGGTGGTACCTGGAGGGGGTTCTTTGCACTGATGGCGATGACGTGGTACTTGTAGTAACACAGCTCACAACTCCAGGATCCCCGCTCACTGATCCACTTTATCAGGCAAGGTTGGTGCGTACAGCGAACGGATCCAGCACAGCGACATGGGCTCAACAAATCTCCCTAAACAACAGTAAGAGACACAATGGAGGTGTGACTAACAGGACAACAGCATCGGACATACCAATGCAATACAGGGTGATCATTAATCTGTGTACTAGAGGGACAGATCACTGACATTTTTTATTCATTCTCTGGATGTGGGTGTTCCTGGCAAGTCCAGCATTTATTGCTCGTCCCTAATTTCCCTTAAGAAGGTGGTGGTGGTGAGCTGCCTTCTTGAACCGCTGCAGTCCGTGTGGTGAAGGTACTCCCACAGTGCTGTTAGGTCGGGAGTTCCAGGATTTTGACCAAGCGACGATGAAGGAATGGCGATTTCTTTCCAAGTCAGGAGGTGTGTGACTTGGAAGGGTACTTGGAGGTGATGGTGTTCCCATGTGTCTGCTGCCCTTGTCCTTTGAGGTGGTGAAGATCGTGGGTTTCGGAGGTGCTATTGAAGAAGCCTTGGTGATTTTCTGCAGTGCATCTTGTAGATAGTATACACTGCAGCCATGGTGCACCGGTGGTAGAGGAAGCGAATGCTTAAGATGGTGGATGGGGTGCCGATCAAGCGGACTGCTTTGTCTTGGATGGTGTCGAGCTTCTTGAGTGTTGTAATCTCATTGAATGTCATGTGGAGGTGGTTAGATTCTACCTTGTTGGAGATGATCATTGCCTGGCACTTGTGTGGTGTGAATGTTACCTGCCACTTATCAGCCCAAGCCTGGATGTTGTCCAGGTCCTGCTGCCTGCAAGCACGGACTGCTTCATTATCTGAAAAATTGCAAATGGAACAGAACACTGTGCAATCATCAGCGAACATCCCCACTTAAAACCTTATGATAGAGGGAAGGTCATTGAGGAAGCAGCTGAAAATGTTTGGGCCTCGGACACTGCCCTGAGGAACTCCTGCAGCGATGTCCTGGGGCTGAGATGATTGGCCTCCAACAACCATCTTCCTTTGTGTCAGGTATGACTCCAGCCACTGGAGAGTTTTCTCCTTAATTCCCATTAACTTCAGTTTTACTAGGGCTCCTTGGTGCCACACTTGGTCGAATGCTGCCTTGATGTTGAGGACAGTCACTCTGACCTCACTTCTGGAATTCAGCTCTTTTAGCCATGTTTGGACCATGGCTGTAATGAGGTCTGGAGCCGAGTGATTTTGGCAGAACCCAGTGGTGAGCAGGTTTTGGTGAGTAAGTACCACTTGGTAGCACTCTTGACAACACCTTCCATCACTTTGCTGATGATTGAGAGTAGACTGATGGGGCGGTGAATGGCCAGATTGATGTGTCCTGCTTTTTGTGGACAGAACATAATTCTGGTGCCACCCACTGGTGTCCAAAGCACTGCGCCAGATGTTTTCATTCATTTTTCTAATCTTGTTTGCAGGTGAGATTTTAGTTCAGCTCATACTTGTGATTAATTTATGCAGGGTTACTGGAACCATTTGCAAGTTGCATGCAATATGATCATTTTGGTTTTCTGCTGTGATAGTATACTATTTTAACTGTGGCCTGGAAGTATTGTTCTCTTCACCAAACCTCACCCCATACATCATAGGAACAAAGGAACAGGAGGAGGCCATTCAGCCCTTGAGCATATTCCGCCATTCAATGAGATCATGGCTGATCTGTGACCTAACTCCATATCCCTTCATACCTTTGGTGAACAAAAATCTATCAGTCTCCGATTTAAAATCAACAATTGATCTAGCATCAACTGCCGTTTGCAGAAGAAGGTTCCAAACTTCTACCACCCTGTGTGTGTAGAAGTGTTTCCTAACTTAAATTTTCTATGTAATGCCTTTGGTACATCTCATTTCCTATTTGGTTACATCAAGTGTGGCACTACCAAGGGGTGGCGGGGGTTCATAAATCAATAACAAAGGGTTCCGATGGGAACGTGATACTTGAGTAGTTTCAAACCGTGAGATCATGAACTCCCTTGCTCGCACCCTCTTATGTTTTACTGTTTTAAATCATTTATGTGAGATAATATATTCAGTATATGTTTAAGGGCAAGGGGGAGTGGGACTAATTCGATAGCTCTTTCAAAGAGCCAGCACAGGTGCAATGGACCGAATGGCCTCCTTCTGTATCATTCTATGAAAGGCCAGGCTCTAACCCATGTCCCCTACTCCCCAACCAATGGGAATTCTATTATGCAAACTTCAATCAAATCACCCCTTAACCTTCTAAATGTCAGTGAACAAAACCCTAGTTTGTGTAATCTCTCCTTGTAATTTAACCCTTGGAGTCCCAGTATTATTCTGGTAAACCTACGCTGCACTTCCTCCAAGGCCAGTATATTCTTCCTAAGGTGTGGCGTCCAGAACTGAACCCAGTACTCCACGTGTGGTCTTACCAGGGCTTTGTATAGCTGTAGCATAACTTCTTGGCCTTTACTGCAAGGGGGTTGGAGTGTAAGAGTAAGGAAGTCTTGCTACAATTGTGCAGGGCCTTGGTGAGACCACACCTGGAGTACTGTGCACAGTTTTGGTCTCTTTATCTAAGGAAGGATATACTTGCCTTGGAGACAGTGCAACAAAGGTTCACTAGATTGATTCCTGGGATGAGAGATTTTGTAGAATGAGCCTATACTCTCGAGTTTAGAAGAATGAGAGGTGATCTCATTGAAACATACAAGATTCTGAAGGGGATTGACAGGGTAGATGCTGAGAGGTTGTGTCTAGAACTAGGGGTCACAGTTTCAGAATAAGTGGTCGGTCATCTAGGACTGAGATGAGGAGAAATTTCTTAACTCAGGGTGGTGAATCTTTGGAATTCTCTTCCCCAGAGGGCTCTGGAGGCTCAGTCGATGAGCATATTCAAGACAGAGACAGATAGCTTTTTGAATATTAAGGGAATCAAGGGATATGGAGATCGGGCAGGAAAGTGGAGATGAGGTAGAGGTTCAGCCATGATCTTATTGAATGACGGAGCAGGCTCGAAGGGCCAAATGGCCAACTCCTGCTCCTATTTCTTATGTTCTTACATATTATAAAATGCCTTTTGAAAGTCCATATACACATCAACTGCACTGCCCTCTCTGTTACCTCATCAAAAAACTCAATCAAGTTAGTCAAACACAATTTGCCCTTAAATCCATGCTTTATTAGTCAATGCTTGTCCAAGTGGCTGTTAATTTCTCTTTGATAATAGTTTCTAAAAGCTTCCCCATTACTGACGTTAAACTGACTGGCCTGTAATTGCCAAGTTTATCCTCCTCCCCTGTTTTGAACAAGCATGTAACATTTGCAATCCTCTCGCACTCTGGCACCACCTTCTGTGTCGAAGGGAGTTTGTGGCCAGCACCTCGAATTTCTACTCTTGCTTCCCTCAGAAACCGAGCATGCATTCCATCCGGACCAGGTGACTTATCCACTTTAAGTACTGCCAGCCTTTCTAGTATCTCCTCTATCTATTTTTATCTCGGCCAGTATCCCGACAACCTCCTCGTTTACTGAAAGGCCAGGCTCTAACTTTAAGACATGGCCCCTGGCAAAGTCCTCTTCCTTGGTAAACACCGATGCCTCAGCCATGCCTTCTGCCTCCGTCAGTAGATCTCCATTTTTGTCCCTAATCGGCCCCACAGCTCCTCTGTCAATTCTTTTACTGTTAATATGCCGACAGAAGACCTTTGGATTCCCTTTTATGTTAGTCGCCAATCGATTCTCGTACTGTCTCTTTGCCCCTCTTATTTCCTTTTTCCCTTCTCCGCTGTACCTTTTATATTTAGCCTAATTCTCCCTTGTATTATCAAGCTGACATCTGTCATATGCCCCCTTTTTCTGTTTCATCCTACTCCTAATTCCTTCGTCATCCAGGGAGCTCTGGCTTTGGTTGCCCTCATTTCCCCCTTGTGGGAATGTCCCTAGACTGTACCCGAACCATCTGCTCTTTAAATTCGCTGAAATTAGCCCTCCTCGGTTAAGTATTTTTATTCTAGATTGCTCCTTGTCCTTCTCCATAACTAATCCAAACCTTATGATACAATGATCACTATTCCTGAGATGCTCCCCCACTATGACATTCTCCACTTCACCCACTTCATTCCCCAGAACGTCATCCAGCAATGCCTCCTTCCTCATTTGGCAGAAAACATACTGATCAAGAAAAGTTTCCTGAACACACTTCAGAAATTCCTCACAATCTCTGCCCTTAACACAAACTGGTTCACTAATGTACTTTAGGGAAGGAAATCTGCCGTCCTTACCTGGTCTGCCTATATGTCACTCCAGACCCACAGCAATATGGTTGACTCTTAACTGCCCTCTGAAATGGTCTAGCAAGCCACTCAGTTGTACCAAACCGCTACATAAGAACATAAGAAATAGGAGCAGGAGTAGGCCAATCGGCCCCTCGAGCCTGCTCCGCCATTCAATAAGATCATGGCTGATCTGATCCTAACCGCCAATCTACTATCACAGAACCATCTCCTGAACCTAACAGAATTAGACACATGAAATAGGAGCAGGATCAGGCTACATGGCCCCTGGGCCCGCTCCGCTACCCACCGGACCATGACCGATCCGAACCTAGACTCATGTCCAAATTCCTGCCCGCTCCCCGTAACCCTTAATTCCCTTTACTTCTAGGAAACTGTCTATTTCTGTTTTAAATTTATGTAATGATGTAGCTTCTACAGCTTTTTGGGGCAGCATATTCCATGGACCTACCACCCTCTGAGTGAAGTAGTTCCTCCTCATCTCAGTTTTGAAAGAGCAGCCCCTTATTCTAAGACTATGCCCCCTAGTTCTAGTTTCACCCATCATCGGGAACATCCTCACCGCATCCACCCAATCCAACCCCTTCACAATCTTATATGTTTCAATAAGATCGCCTCTCATTCTTCTGAACTCCAATGAGTAGAGTCCCAATCTACTCAACCTCTCCTCATATGTCCATCCCCTCATCCCCGGGATTAACCGAGTGAACCTTCTTTGTACTGACTCGAGAGCAAGTATGTCCTTTCTTAAGTATGGACACCAAAACTGTACGCAGTATTCCAGGTGCGGTCTCACCAATACCTTGTACAATTGAAGCAATACCTCCCTATTTTTATATTCTATCCCCCTAGCAATGAAAGCCAACATTCCATTGGCCTTCTTAATCACTTGCTGCACCTGCATACTAACCTTTTGAGTTTCGTGCACCAGGACCCCCAGATCCCTTTGTACTTCAGTACTTTCCAGTTTCTTGCCATTAAGATAATAACTTGCTCTACGATTTTTCCTGCCAAAGTGCATAACCTCACACTTTCCAGTATTGTATTCCATCTGCCAAATCTCTGCCCACTTACTTAGCCTGTCTATGTCCCCTTGCAGGTTTTTTATGTCCTCCTCACTCACTACTTTCCCTCCCATCTTAGTATCATCTGCAAACTTTGATATGTTACACTCGGTCCCCTCCTCCAAATCGTTAATATAGATTGTAAAGAGTTGGGGACCCAGCACTGACCCCTGCGGAACACCACTTGTTACTGATTGCCAGTCTGAGAATGAACAGGCAGGGTAAAGGCAGGAAGGTAGTGCAGGAGTCGCCTGCGGTCATCTCCCTCCAAAACAGGTTTACCGTTTTGGGTACTGTTGGGGGAGATGACTTATCAGGGGAAGGCACCAGCAGCCAGGTTCAGGGCACCATGACTGGCTCTGCTGCACAGAAGGGCGGAAAAAAGAGGGATAGGGCTATAGTGATAGGGGATTCAATTGTAAGGGGGATAGATAGGAGTTTCTGTGGCCGAGACCGAGACTCCAAGATGGTATGTTGCCTCCCTGGTGCAAGGGTCAAGGATGTCTCGGAGCGGGTGCAGAGCATTCTGAAGGGGGAGGGGGATCAGCCAGTTGTCGTGGTACATGTAGGTACCAACGATGTAGGTAAAAAGAGGGAGGAGGTCCTACAAGCTGAATTTAGGGAGTTAGGAGCTAAATTGAAAAGTAGGACCTCAAAGGTAGTAATCTCTGGATTGCTACCAGTGCCACGAGCTAATAAGTTTAGAGAGAGTAAGATAGATAAGCTAAATACGTGGCTTGAGCAGTGGTGCAAGGGAGAGGGATTTAAATTCCTGAGGCATTGGAACCAGTTCTTGGGGAGGAGTGACCTGTACCAAGGGGACGGTCTACACCTGAACTGTGAGGGAGCCGATGTCCTCGGGGTAATATTTTCTAGGGCGGTTCGGGAGGATTTAAACTAATTTGGCAGGGGGATGGGAACCTAGGTAGTGGAAAAGAGGGAAGTCATATGAAGTCAGAAATAGATGGTAGAAAGGTGAGAAGCAATAAGCAAAGGAGAGAAACACAAAGGGCCAAACTAATTCATAATGAGAGTGTGAATAAAGCAAGCCTGAAGGCTTTGTATCTTAATGCTAGAAGCATTAGGAACAAGGTGGATGAATTAGTTGTGGAAATAGAGGTAAACAAGTATGATTTGATTGGGATTACAGAAACGTGGCTGCAGGGTGGGCAAGGCTGGGAACTTAACATCCAGGGATATACAATATTTAGGAAGGATCGGCAAAAAGGTAGGGGAGGTGGGGTAGCATTGCTGGTAAAGGAGGGGATTAATGCAATGGAAAGGAAGGATATTAACTCGGATGAAACGGAATCTGTATGGGTAGAAATGAGAAATAGCAAGGGGAGGAAAACGTTAGTGGGTGTGATATATAGGCCTCCAAATAGTAATATGGAGGTGAGGGAAGGCATAAAAAGGGAAATTAGAGAAGCGTGCGATAAGAGCACAGCTGTCATCATGGGTGACTTTAATTTACATATTGATTGGACTACCCAAATTAGTAAAAATTCTGAGGAGGAGGAATTCCTGGAATGTTTTCGGGACGGTTATCTGGACCAATATGTCGAGGAGCCGACTCGAGATCAGGCCATTTTAGACTGGGTATTGTGCAATGAGAAGGGACTTATCAGCAATCTTCTTGTACGAGGCCCCTTGGGTCAGAGCGATCATAATATGATCGAGCTCTCAGTCGAGATGGAGAGTGAGGAAATTGAATCAGAGACTAAGGTCCAGAACTTAAATAAAGGGAATTACGAGGGTATGAGACGGGAATTGGGTAAGATTGATTGGGTGGTGTTTCTGGGGGGATTGACAGTGGATAGACAATGGCAAGCATTCAAAGATAGAATGGAAGAATTCCAGAACATGTTTATACCGGTTTGGCATAAAAATAAACCTAAAAAGGTGACTCAACCGTGGATAACGAGGGAAATTAGGGACAGCATAAAATCAAAAAAAAGGGCATATCAACTGGCAAAAAAAAGCACCAGACCGGAAGATTGGGGGCAGTACAGGATACAGCAAAAGAGGACAAAGGGATTAATCAGGAAGGGGAAAATAGAATACGAAAGTAAACTTGCAGCAAACATAAAGACAGACTGCAAAAGCTTTTATCGGTATATCAGGAGGAAAAGACTGGTAAAATCCCAAGTCGGTCCCTTGCAGTCCGATTCGGGAGAATATATAATGGAGAATAAGGAAATGGCAGACCAATTAAACTCATACTTTGGTTCTGTATTCACAAAGGAGGACACAAATAACCTCCCAGGAATATCGGCAAACATAGGGACTAATGAGAGGGAGGAGCTGACAGAAATTAGTATCTCTAGGGATATGGTGTTGGGTAAGTTGAGGGGACTGAAGGCCGACAAATCCCCAGGGCCTGATAAACTACATCCTAGGGTACTTAAGGAGGTGGCCCTGGAGATAGCAGATGCTCTAAGGATCATCTTCCGGAACTCCATTGACTCGGGAACAGTACCCGTGGATTGGAGGGTAGCTAATGTTACCCCAATATTTAAAAAGGGGGGTAGAGAGAAAGCAGGGAATTATAGACCAGTAAGCCTTACATCGGTTGTGGGCAAAATGCTAGAGTCCATTATTAAGGATAAAATAGCGGAGCACTTGACAAATGGGGAAAGGATCGGACAGAGTCAACATGGATTTACAAAGGGTAAATCGTGTTTGACTAATCTGCTGGAATTTTTTGAGGAGGTAACTGGTAGAATAGATGGGGGAGAGCCAGTGGATGTGGTGTACCTTGACTTCCAGAAAGCCTTCGATAAGGTTCCACACAAAAGATTATCATGCAAAATTAAGGCTCATGGGATTGGGGGCAAAGTATTAACGTGGATAGAGAACTGGCTGGCGGATAGAAAACAGAGAGTTGGAATAAACGGCTCGTTTTCGGAGTGGCAGGCAGTGACCAGCGGGGTGCCGCAAGGATCTGTCCTGGGACCCCAGCTGTTCACAATATATATAAATGATCTGGATCAGGGAATTGGATGCAATATTTCCAAATTCGCTGACGACACTAAACTAGGAGGAGGGGTGGGCTCTGATGAGGATGTCAGGAGGCTACAGTGTGATTTGGACAGGTTGGGGGAATGGGCGGATACGTGGCAGATGCACTATAATGTGGATAAATGCGAGGTTATCCACTTTGGGGGTAAAAACAGGAGGGTAGATTATTATCTAAATGGCAATAGATTGGGAGATGGGGAAGTGCAGAGGGACCTGGGTGTTCTTGTGCACCAGTCACTGAAGGAGAGCATGCAGGTGCAACAGGCGATTAAGAAGGCAAATGGTATGTTGGCCTTCATATCAAGGGGGTTCGAGTATAGGAATAGGGATACCTTACTACAGCTGTACAAGGTGCTGGTGAGACCGCATCTGGAGTATTGTGTACAGTTTTGGTCGCCCCATCTGCGGAAGGATGTTCTTGCCATGGAAAGAGTGCAACGGCGATTCACCAGGCTGATACCTGGAAAGGCGGGAATGACCTACGAAGAGAGATTAAATAGTTTGGGCTTGTACTCACTGGAGTTTAGAAGATTGAGAGGGGATCTCATCGAAACATATAAAATTATGGCAGGCCTGGACAGGCTGAATTCAGAGAGAATGTTTCCAATGGCCGGGGAGCACAGAACCAGGGGCCACAGTCTAAAAATAGCGGGCAAATCATTTAAAACAGAGATGAGGAAGAATTTCTTCACTCAGAGTGGTGAGCCTGTGGAATTCCCTGCCACAGAGGGCTGTGAAGGCTAATTCAATAAATATTTTCAAGAGAGAATTGGATATATTTCTGAAGGCTAAGGGGATTAAGGGTTACGGAGAAAAGGCGGGGACGGGGTACTGAACTGGTAAGATCAGCTATGATCTCAGACGAAGATCAGCCATGATCTCATTGAATGGCGGAGCAGGCTCGAAGGGCCGAATGGCCTACTCCTGTTCCTATCTCTATGTATCTATGAACCATTTATCCCAAAACTCTGCCTTCTGTTAGATAGCCAATCCTCTATCCATGCCAGAATATTACCCCCAATCCCGTGATTTTTTATCTTAAGCAATAATCTTTTGTGTGGCACCTTGTCAAATGCCTTTTGGAAGTCTAAATACACTACGTCCACTGGTTCCCCTTCATCCACCCGATATGTTACTTCCTCAAAGAACTCCAGCAAATTTGTCAAACATGACTTCCCCTTCATAAAACCATGCTGACTTTGTCCTATTCAATTATGATTATCCAAATGTCCTGTTACTGTCTCCTTAATAATGGACTCCAAAATTTTACCTGCCACAGATGTTAGGCTAACCGGTCTATAGTTTCCAGCCTTCTGTCTACTGCCCTTTTTAAATAAGGGTGTGACATTAGCAGTTTTCCAGTTTGCCGGGACCTTTGCCGAGTCCAGGAAGTTTTGGAAAATTATCAATGCTTCCACAATCCCTACCGCCACTTCCCTCAAGACCCTAGGATGTAAGCCATCAGGTCCAGGTGATTTATCCGCCTTGAGTCCCATTATTTTACCGAGTACCACTTCCTTAGTGATTTTGATCGTGTTTAGCTCCTCCCCCCCTTTGGCCCCCTGTTTGTCCAGTGTTGGGATATTCTTAGTGTCCTCTACTGTAAAGACTGATGTAAAATATTCATTCAGTGTTTTTGCCATCTCCATATTTCCCACCATTAATTTCCCGGTCTCATCCTCTAAGGGACCAACATTTACTTTAGCCACCCTTTTTCTTTTTATATAACTATAAAAACTCTTACTATCTGTTTTTATATTTTTTGCTAATTTACTTTCATAATCTATCTTCCCTTTCTTAATCAATCTTTTTGTTATTTTTTGCTGTCTTTTAAAGTTTTCCCAATCCTCTATCCTCCCACTAGATTTGGCTACCTTATATGCCCTTGTTTTTAGTCAAATACTATCCTTAATTTCTTTACTTAGCCACGGATGGCTGTCTTTTCTTTTACACCCTTTTCTTCTCAGTGGAATATATATTTTTTGGAAGTTGTAAAATAACTCCTTAAATGTACACCACTGATCATGTATCGTCTTACCCTTTAATCTATTTTCCCAATCCACTCTACTCAATTCCGCTCTCATACCTTCATAGTCTCCTTTATTCAAGCTTAGCACGCTTGTTTGAGATCCAACCTTCTCACCCTCTAATTGAATATGGAATTCAACCATGTTATGGTCACTCATTCCAAGGGGATCCTTTACTAGGACATTTTTAATTAATCCTGTCTCGTTACACAGGGCCAGATCTAAGGTTGCTTGCCCCCTGGTCGGTTCAGTTACATACTGCTCAAGAAACCCATCCCTAATACACTCAATGAACTCATCCTCAAGGCAGCCCTGCCCAATTTGATTTGTCCAATTAATATGATAGTTAAAATCCCCCATAATTATAGATGTTCCCTTATTACAAGCCTCAACTATTTCCTGATTGATACTCCGTCCAACAGAGTTGCCACTGTTCGGAGGCCTATAGACTACGCCCACTAGTGCTTTTTTCCCCTTATTATTCCTTATCTCCACCCAAACTGTTTCATTATCCTGATCTTTTGACCCAATATCATTTCTCTGTATTACAGTGATTCCTTCCTTTATTAACATAGCCACCCCACCTCCCCTTCCTTCCTGCCTGTCCTTCCTGATCGTTAAATAACCTGGTATGTTTAATTCCCAGGCATTGTCACCCTGCAGCCATGTTTCTGTAATGGCCACAAGATCATACCCATATGTAGTTATTTGTGCCATTAACTCGTCTATTTTGTTACGAATGTTACGTGCATTCAGATAGAGAACTTTCAAAGATGTTTTGTGACACTTAGTTCCTGCTTTTACCCTTTTTATTACTTTACCTTTTACTCCATACCTTCTGCCCCTTCCTGACACGCTCTGGTTTTTAATTTCCCCACTGCTACCTAAGTCTATGACCTTCTCTGTTGTCATTTTTATTATTTGCTCTCTAGGAACCTCCCCCCCCCCACTAGTTAGTTTAAAGCCCTCTCTACAGCCCAAGTTATATGATCCTCCAGGACTCTAGTCCCAGCACTGGCCAAGTGAAGCCCGTCCCTCCTGCCCCAGTACTGGTGCCAGTGTCCCAGGAAGCAAAACCCATTTCTCCCACACCAGTCTTTGAGCCACGCATTTAACTCTCTAATTTTATTTGTCCTAGCCAAATTCGCTCGTGGCTCAGGATTATTACCCTTGTGGTTCTGCTTTTTAATTTGGCCCCTAGCTGCTCAAACTCCCTCAGCAGAACCTCCTTCCTTGTCCTATCTATGTCATTGATACCAACATGGACCACGACAACTGGATCCTCCCCCTCCCACTCCAAGTTTCTCTCCAGTCCAGAGGAGATGTCCTTAACCCTGGCACCGGGCAGGCAACACAGCCTTCGGGACTCTCGCTCTCAGCTGCAAAGAACTCTATCTATCCCCCTAACGATACTATCCCCTACCACTACAACATTTCTTTTAACTCCCCCCACTTGAATGGCCCCCCGCTCCATGGTGCTGTGGCCAGGTTGCTCATCCTCCCCGCAGTCCCTGTTCCCCTCCTCACAGGGAGTAAGAGCCTCGAACCTGTTGGACAAGTGCAAGGGCTGCGGCTCCTCCAACACTACCTCCTGGATCCCCGTACCTGCCTCACTTCTAGTCACACCATCCTGACCCTGGCCACGGACTACATCTGAATTAATTAATCTAATTGGTGTGACTACCTCGTGATACACAGAGTCCAGGTAACTCTCCCCCTCCCTGATGTGTCTCAGTGTTTGAAGCTCGGACTCCAGCTCTTCAACACGGAGCCGGAATTCCTCGAGCAGCCAACACTTACTGCAAATGCTACGAAACACAATAATAAGAATGAAACTGAACGGACCATCGGCATCGCCCTCAGCACCAGCTACGGACACGGCAACAGCACACCCAGTCCATCGACCCTGCAAAGTCCTCCACACCAACATCTGGGGACTTGTGCCAAAATTGGGAGAGCTGTCACACAGACTAGTCAAGCAACAGCCTGACAGTCATACTCACAGAATCATACCTTTCAGCCAATGTCCCAGACTCCTCCATCACCATCCCTGGGTCTGTCCTTCCCACCAGCAGGACAGACCCACCAGGGCTGGCGGCACAGTGGTATATAGTAAGGAAGGAGTGGCCCTGGGAGTCCTCAACATTGACTCCGGACCCCATGAAGTCTCATGGCTCCAGGTCAAGCATGGGCAAAGAAACCTCCTGCTGATTACCACCTACCGCCCTCCCTCAGCTGATAATCAGAACACCTCCATGTTGAACACCACTTGGAAGAAGCACTGAGAGTAGCAAGGGCACAGAATGTACTCTGGGTGGGGGACATCAATGTCCATCACCAAGAGTGGCTCAGTAGCACTTCTACTAACTGAGCTGGCTGAGTCCTGAAGGACATAACTGCCAGTCTGGGTCTGCGACACGTGGTGAGAGAACCAACACGAGGGAAAAACCTACTCGATCTCGTCCTCACCAACCTACCTGTCGCAGATGCATCTGTCCATGACAGTATTGGTAGCAGTGACCACCGCACAATCATTGTGGAGATGAAGTCCCATCTTCACACTGAGGACAGCCTCCATTGTGTTGTGTGGCGCTACCATCGTGCTAAATGGGATAGATTCAGAACAGATCTAGCAGCTCAAAACTGGGCATCCATGAGGCGCTATGGGCCATCAGCAACAGCAGAATTGTATTCCACCACAATCTGTAACCTCATAGCCTGGCATATCCCTCACTCTACCATTACCATCAAGCCAGGGGACCAACCCTGGTTCAATAAGGAGTGTAGAAGAGGGTGCCAGGAGCAGCACCAGGTGTACCTAAAAATGAGGTGCCAACCTGGGGAAGCTGCAACACAGGACTACATGCATGCTAAAAAGTGAAAGCAGCATGCTATAGACAGGGCTAAGCGAGCCCACAATCAACGGATCAGATCAAAGCTCTGCAGTCCTGCCACATCCACTCGTGAATGGTGGTGGACCATTAAACAACTAATGGGAGGAGGCTCCATGAATATCCCCATCCTCAATGATGGTGGAGCCCAGCACAAGTGCAAAAGACAAGGCTGAAGCATTTGCTACCATCTTCAGCCAGAAGTGCCGAGTGGGTGATTCATATCGGCCTACTCCTGAGGTCCCCACCACCACAGAAGTCAGTCTTCAGCCAATTCGATTCACTCCACATGATATCAAGAAACGGCTGAGCACACTGGATACAGCAAAGGCTATGGGCCACAACAACATCCTGGCTATCGTGCTGAAGACTTGTGCTCCAGAACTAGCCACGCCTCTAGCCAAGCTGTTCTAGTACAGCTACAACACTGGCATCTATCCGACAATGTGGAAAACGGCCCAGGTATGTCCTGCAGGACAAATCCAACCCGGGCAATTAACGCCCCATCAGTCCACTCTCAATCATCAGCAAAATGATGGATGGTATCATTGACAGTGCTGTCAAGTGACGCTTACTCACCAATAACCTGCTCACTGATGCCCAGTTTGGGTTCCGCCAAGACCACTCCGCTCCCGACCTCATTACTTCCTTGGTCCAAACATGGACAAAAGAGCTGAATTCCAGAGGTGAGGAGAGAGTGACTGCCCTTCTCATCAAGGCAGCATTTGACCGAGTGTAGCATCAAGGAGCCCTAGTAAAACTGAAGTCAATGGGAATCGGAGGGAAAATGCTCCACTGGCTGGAGTCATACCTAGCACAAAGGAAGATGGTTGTGGTGGTTGAAGGTCAATCATCACAGCCCCAGGACATCACTGCAGGAGTTCCTCAGGGCAGTGTCCTAGGCCCAACCATCTTCAGCTGCTTCATCAATGACCTTCCCTCCAACATAAGGTCAGAAATGGGGATGTTCACTGATGACTGCACAGTGTTCAGTGCCATTCACAACTCCTCAGATAATGAAGCAGTCCATGCCCGCATGCAGCAAGACCTGGACGACGTTCAGGCTTCGGCTGATAAGTGGCAGGTAACATTCGTGCCACAGAAGTGCCAGGCAATGAGTATCTCCAACAAGCAAGAGTCTAAATACCACCCCCTGACATTCAATGGCATTACCATCACCGAATCCCCCACCATCAACATCCTGGGGGTCACCATTGATCAGAAACTTAACTGGACCAGCCACATAAATACTGTGGCAACAAGAGCAGGTGAGAGGCTGAGTATTCTGCGGCAAGTGTCTCACCTTCTAACTCCCCAAAGCCTTTCCACCATCTACAAGGCACAAGTAAGGAGTGTGATGGAATACTCTCCACTTGCCTGGATGAGTGCAGCTCCAAGAACACTCAAGAAGCTCGACACCATCCAGGAAAAAGCAGCCTGCTTGATTCGCACCCCATCCACCACTTTAAACATTCACTCCCTCCATCACCGGCGCACCGTGGCTGCAGTGTGTACCATCTACAAGATGCAATGCAGCAACTCGCCAAGACTTCTTCAACAGCACCTCCCAAACCTGCGACCTCTTCCACCTAGAAGGACAAGGGCAGCAGACTCATGGGAACACCACCACCTCCAAGATCCCCTCCAAGTCACACACCATCCTGACTTAGAAGTATATCGCCATTCCTTCATCGTCGCTGGGTCAAAATCCTGGAACTCCCTCCCTAACAGCACTGTGGGAGTACCTTCACCACACGGACTGCAGCGGTTCAAGGTCGCGGCTCACCACCGCCTTCTCAAGGGCAACTAGGGATGGGCAATAAATGCTGGCCTTGCCAGAGACGCCCACATCCCATAAAAACAAATTTAATTTTTTTTTTTTTAAATCACTGCCCCATTCAATATTGGATTAATTAAAGTCTCCCATTATCAACACTCTATAGTGCTTGCACTGGAGTAATTTCTTGGCAAATCTGCTCAAGTACATTCTCTCTTTTGAAAACTAATATTTTTCTTGAGCAAAACTGCTCCCCCTCCTTTTTTGCCTTCCCTATCTTTCCTGAATACCTTGTGCCCAGGAATATTAACCATCCAATTTTCCCCTTTAAGGCAGATCTCTGTTACCGCCAATACATCATATTCCCACGTGGCTATTTGCATCTGCAGTTCACCAACCTTATTTACCACACCATGCATTTACACTCCAAACCTAACTTAGACCTCCTTGTATTTTTGATGATCCCAACTAATTCTGTATTTCTAACTCTCACTGTCTCTCCCAGTCCCTGTACACCTTGTTTCTATTTTTTTATATTACATCTTGGTACCCAACCTCCTGCTGAATTAGTTTAAACACTCCCCCACAGGATTAGTTAATCTGCCCGCGAGGTTACTGGTCCCAGCTCTGTTCAGTTGCAACCTGTCCATCTTGAACCAGTCCCTCCTGCCACAGAACTGGTCCCAGTGCCCCAGGAATCTGAAGCCCTCCCTCCTGCACCATGTGTTTAGCCATGCATTAACCTGCCATATCCTCCAATTTCTACTCTCACTAGCGTGTGGCGCTGAGAATAATCCAGTGATTACTACCTTTGAGGTCCTGCTTTTTAACTTCCTCCCTAGCTCCTTAAACTCTGACTGCAGGACCTCAACCCTCTTCCTCCCTATGTCGGTTCTGACATGGACCATGACTTCTGGCTCATCCCGTTTCCCCCCGCAGAAAGTTTTGCATCCTCTCCGTGATGTCCCTTACCCTGGCAACAGGGAGGCATCATACCATATGGGTCTCACGTCGACAATTGCAGAACTGCCTGTCTGTCCCCCTGACTATCAAATCCCCAATTACTACTGCGTTCCTCTACCATTCAATAAGATCATAGAAACATAGAAGATAGGAGCATGAGTAGGCCATTCGGCCCCTCGAGCCTGCTCCGCCATTCAGTGAGATCATGGCTGATCATCCAAACTCAGTACCCGGTCCCTGCTTTCTCTCCATATCCCTTTAGCCTTAAGAAATATATCCAACTCCTTCTTGAATATATTTAATGAATTGGCCTCTGCTGCCTTCTGTGGTAGAGAATTCCACAGGTTCACCACTTTCTGGGTGAAGAAATTCCTCCTCATCTCTGTCCTAAATGACTTACCCCTTACCCTTCGACTGTGACCCCTGGTTCTGGACTCCCCGACCATCGAGAACATCCTTCCTGCGTCTAGTCTGTCCAGTCCTGTCAGAATTTTATAAGTTTCAATGAAGTCCCCTCTCATTCTTCTAAACTCCAACGAGTATAAGCCCAATTGACCCAATCTTTCCTCATACGTCATTCCTGCCATCCCAGGTATCAGCCTGGTGAATCTTCGCTGCACTCCCTCCATGGCAAGAACGTCCTTCCTCAGATAAGGCAACCAAAACTGCACACAATACTCTCAAGACCCTGTACAACTACAGCAAGACATCCTTGTTCCTGTACTCAAACCCTCACGCGTGGGCCCGTTGGAAGTGCCGGATTTCAGCATGCACAGCGCATGTGCGGGAAACCGGCATTTCCTCCAAGGGGTTCAGAGGTCCAACGCGTGTGCGCAGGACTCTGCGCGCACGCGTTGAACTTCCTTCTTTTTGACAGGTTTGCCCGTGTGTAAGGGCCTCAACTTTTTAGAAATGTAAAAAGGAGGCGTAAGGACTTGATTCTTTAAGGTAAGTGGTCTATTATTTAAAATTATAACATTTTTTCCACAGCTTTATTGTTTTTAAAGACTTTACAGTAAGGTAAGTTTATTTTTAGACCCGATTTCTTAAAAAATTATTTTTTTCAAAAATTTGATTAATTGTTTAAAATAGTTTTTTAAAGTTATTTATAGTTCATTTAATTAGTGGGATGTTTATTAAAATTTTATTTAAAGTTTAAGTAGTGTTTTGGGCGCCCGTACTTTTCATGAGTTTGACAGTTCTTACTATCAAACTCATGAATGAAGTTTTCCCTCCCGATTGGCTGCCCAGTGCTCACCTGATCCCAGCCGGCACATCGCACTAACTACACCGCTGGATCAGGCAAGCATAGCGCGCCGACAGCTGAACCGGGCCAGTGACAGGAATTCCAAGCAGGCCCAGGCTTCAGCTGTCGGCGCGCAGGGTGAGTGCACATCGGGGGCTTGCACGCGCGGCAAGCCCCTGAACCTAATTTCTGGGCCACTGTATTTGGTCTGGTTCTCTCTTTAAGAAATCACCTGACATGCATCATACACTTTTTTTGTTTCATCATCTTCTCTATCTCCCTCGTCATCCAAGGAGCCCTTGCTTTGGTTCCCTTACCCTTCCCTCTTGTTGGAATGTACCTAGCCTGTACTTGGAAAATCTCCTCCTTAAAGATCACCCATTGTTCTGTTACAGTTTTCCCTGTCAGTCTTTGGTTCCATTTTACCCTGAAGTTAGCATCCCATTGAAGTTAGCCCTATTCCAGTTTAGAAGTTCCACTCTAGATTGTTCCTTGCTCCTCTCCATAGCTAATCTAAATCTTATGATACGATGATCACTCGTACCCAAGTGTTCTACAACAGACACTTGGTCGACCTGGCCCACCTCATTCCCCAGCACCAGATCCAGCAATGCCTCCTTCCTAGTTGGGCCAAGAACATACTGGTCAAGGAAATTCTCCTGTACACATTTCAGAAATTCCTCCCCTTCCTTTCCCTTTACCCTAGCATTATCCCAATCGATATTTGGGTAATTAAAGTCCCCCAATATCACCACTCTATAGCTCGTGCATATCTCTGTGATTTCCCTGCAGATTTGCTCCTCTACCTCCCTCTCACTATTTGGAGGCCTGTAGAATACCCCCAATAGTGTGATCAGACCCTTTTTGTTCCTCAACTCTAACTAAATGGATTCTGTCCTTGTCCATTCAGGGAACGTCCTCCCTTTCCAACACTACAATGTCTTCCTTAATCAGCACTGCCACCCCACCTCCCTTTTTTCCTTCCCTATCTTTTCTGAACACCTTGTACCCTTGAATAGTAAGTGCCCAGTCCTCACCGTTTTTGAGCCACATTTCCGTTCACGGCTAATTGTGCTTGTAGCTCACCAACCTTATTCACCACACTTTGTGCGTTTACGTACATGCATTCTAATCCCATTTTTGAATATTTCGTCGTCTTTCTTAACCTGTTCCTATCTAATATGGTACTACTACTGCCTCTAGTACTTTCTTCTCTAGTACTATCCAACACAGTCACTCCTTTTATGCACCTTATTCCTCTTTTCTATTCCTATATGCTGGTGCCCAGCCCCCTGCCAAGCAAGTTTAACCCCACCCCAACAGCACTAACAAACCTCCCTGTGAGAATATCGGTCCCGGCTCTGTTGAGGTGTAACCCGTCCGGCTTGTACAGGTCCCACCTTCCCCAGAAACGGTCCCAATGCCTCGGGAATCTAAAGCCCTCCCTCCTGCACCATCTCTCCAGCCACGCATTCATCTGTTCTATCCTCCTATTCCTGTAGTCAGTAGCACATGGTGCTGGGAGTAATCTGGAGATTACTACCTTTGAGGTCCTGCTTTTTAATCTCTTTCCTAGCTCCCTAAACTCTGCCTGCAGGACCTCTTTCTGCCTATGTCATTGGTACCGATATGGACAACAACCTCTGGCTGTTCACCCTCCCACCTCAGAGTGCCCTGCAGCCGCTCAGTGACATCCTTGATGCTGGGAGGCAACATACCGTCCTGGAGTCACGTCTGCAGCTGCAGAAACGCCTGCCTGCTACCCTAACTATCGAATTCCCTACCACTATTGCTCATCCACTCTTTCCCCCCCCCCCCCCGCCATATGCAGCTGAGCCACCCGTGGTGCCATGGACTCATCTCTGGCTGCACTCCCCAGAGGAACCATCGCCCTCACCAGTACTCGGAACAGAATACTGGTTGGAGAGTGCGATCTGTTGAGTTGCTGCCGCTCAAGACTGCTCCCACTAGGTCCGCTCCTTCCTGTGCTGCTCCCACTCTCGGTGCTCTTTGTCCTGCTCCCGCTCTCGGCGCTCTCCGTGTCGCTGCTCCCGCTCTCGGCGCTCTCCGTGTCGCTGCTCCCGCTCTCGGCGCTCTCCGTGTCGCTGCTCCCGCTCTCGGCGCTCTCCGTGTCGCTGCTGCCGCTCTCGGCGCTCTCCGTGTCGCTGCTCCCGCTCTCGGCGCTCTCCGTGTCGCTGCTCCCGCTCTCGGCGCTCTCCGTGTCGCTGCTCCCGCTCTCGGCGCTCTCCGTGTCGCTGCTCCCGCTCTCGGCGCTCTCCGTGTCGCTGCTCCCGCTCTCGGCGCTCTCCGTGTCGCTGCTCCCGCTCTCGGCGCTCTCCGTGTCGCTGCTCCCGCTCTCGGCGCTCTCCGTGTCGCTGCTCCCGCTCTCGGCGCTCTCCGTGTCGCTGCTCCCGCTCTCGGCGCTCTCCGTGTCGCTGCTCCCGCTCTCGGCGCTCTCCGTGTCGCTGCTCCCGCTCTCGCCGCTCTTTTGTGTGGACACTTCTATTGGAGGTGTAGGTGTGAGTGTGTGTGGACACCAGGTGTGTCTGATCATCAGTATCCACTGATACTTTATGTTCAGGCCAGGTTCTTGAGACTTGTGCCTGTGGCATGTACCCACTGTCGCCAGTGAGGGGTAACTATTTTGCTTGTACCCAAAAAACCCAAATTGTCGCCAGTGAGGGGTAAGAGGGACTCTGTCTTCATGAGCAAGGTTTTGACAATTTTTAAAAATGTGTTCACAAGTAAACAATTCAATGACATCAACATACCAAACTCATTATCATCCCAGTTACCTGAGATGCCATGTAACCCAGCTCTTCCCTCCCAAAAAGTGCTAATATTTCTTTCATGCAGACAATGTCCTTGAAAGTGGGGGAGTGGAGGGACGAGGGATACCGGAGCGGAGATGGGGGT
This sequence comes from Somniosus microcephalus, assembly GCF_052327205.1. Lineage (NCBI taxonomy): Eukaryota > Metazoa > Chordata > Chondrichthyes > Squaliformes > Somniosidae > Somniosus > Somniosus microcephalus. Next base: position 344,943,675 of record NC_140990.1, on the reverse strand, counting down.
GGGTTTGAAAGGTGGAACAAGCTGTAATTGGGAAAGGTCCATCACTCACCTGCTCAGGCCCCTGGAAGCAGATCCGGCACTGAGGTGATCTACAGCCACTGGCAATGCTGCTGGTGAGAGACACTCTGTCCTCGCCTTTCCTCCGGTAATACTCCTCGGGTGAGGGACTCCCCATGGGCTGCTCATAGCCGCTGTACTGGTGTTCCTGAGGGCACTCCTCCCCTGGCGCGGCGCCGCCTGCCCGCGACTTACTCCCTTTGCCAACCGGCGGCAGTGTGTTGTTGTTGGACGGGACTCCGTTGTTGATCGGCCGTGAGATTTGGTCGTAATTCATAACAGGAGGCGGAGGAGGAGGTCGCCCGAGGAACAAAACCTTCAGGTCACTGAACAACATGCGGCAGCGGCACTTGAGCCGGACCTGGCGCAACATCTGTGTGTTGTGAGCCAACAATGTGCAGCTGAGCAACAGAACAAGCCCTGGTCAGGGTCCCTGGGACAGACTGAACCGAGCCCGGGGTCCCTGGGACAGACTGAGCCGAGCCCGGGGTCCCTGGGACAGACTGAGCCGAGCCCGGGGTCCTTGAACAGACTGAGCCGAGCCCGGGGTCCCTGGGACAGACTGAACCGAGCCCGGGGTCCTTGGGACAGACTGAGCCGAGCCCGGGATCCCTGGGACAGACTGAACCGAGCTCGGGGTCCCTGGGACAGACTGAGCCGAGCCCGGGATCCCTGGGACAGACTGAACCGAGCTCGGGGTCCCTGGAACAGACTGAGCCGAGCCCGGGGACTGAACCGAGCCCGGGGTCCCTGGGACAGACTGAACCGAGCCCGGGGTCCCTGGGACAGACTGAACCGAGCCCGGGGTCCCTGGGACAGACTGAACCGAGCCCGGGGTCCTTGGGACAGACTGAACCGAGCCCGGGGTCCCTGGGACAGACGGAACCGAGCCCGGGGTCCCTGGGACAGACGGAACCGAGCCCGGGGTCCTTGGGACAGACTGAAGCGAGCCCGTGGTCCTTGGGACAGACTGAACCGAGCCCGGGGTCCTTGGGACAGACGAAACTGAGCCCGGGGTCCTTGGGACAGACTGAACCGAGCCCGGGATCCCTGGGACAGACTGAACCGAGCCCGGGATCCCTGGGACAGACTGAACCGAGCCCGGGGTCCCTGGGACAGACTGAACCGAGCCCGGGACAGTGCCGGGCCTCCAGGAGCGGAGCCTGTGCTGAATTATTGATCGATTTATTATTGGATTTCTTTCTTTTCTCCCCCAACAGTAACAATCGGAAATGAATCCGTTCTGGGCTCGGAAATCACAAATGTGGAGCCGATTTTAAAGCGATTTCAGCAGTTCCACTCGGGCCAGTATCGATAAATCGGTTGGTGAATAAATGCATCGTCATTTGATCAGTTTCAGAGTCGCGCGTTCTGCAGGTGAATTGCAAGAAATCAATCGATGGATCGGAAGGTGGAGGCGGTCCGGGGCCGGGTTCAGAGCCGGTCCGGGGCCGGCTCACTGGGGCTGGCCGCCGATCTCCGAGTCGCTCAGGCTGTTTATTTTGATGATTAAACCGCTTCGGTCTCTCCGGTTCCGGAGCTCAGTCCCTCCCCGCCGCTCCTCTGATTCCGGTTCAGCCTCAGCCTGCGATCTCCAGCCCGGCCTCCGCACCAAACTCCCAGCCTGGCGTTCAGCACCGACACCAGGGACAGCTCCCGGCTCCTTAAAGCGGCCTCTCCCCACCCCCCCCCCCCGCTCCTTAAAGCGGCCTCTCCCCTCCCCCCCCCGCTCCTTAAAGCGGCCTCTCCCCTCCCCCCCCCGCTCCTTAAAGCGGCCTCTCCCCACCCCCCCCCCGCTCCTTAAAGCGGCCTCTCCCCACCCCCCCCCCGCTCCTTAAAGCGGCCTCTCCCCACCCCCCCCCGCTCCTTAAAGCGGCCTCTCCCCTCCCCCCCCCCGCTCCTTAAAGCGGCCTCTCCCCTCCCCCGCTCCTTAAAGCGGCCTCTCCCCACCCCCCCCCGCTCCTTAAAGCGGCCTCTCCCCACCCCCCCCGCTCCTTAAAGCGGCCTCTCCCCACCCCCCCCCCGCTCCTTAAAGCGGCCCCTCCCCTCCCCCCCCCCCGCTCCTTAAAGCGGCCTCTCCCCTCCCCCGCTCCTTAAAGCGGCCTCTCCCCACCAACCCCCCCCCCCCCCGGCTCCTTAAAGCGGCCTCTCCCCACCCCGCTCCTTAAAGCGGCCTCTCCCCACCAACCCCCCCCCCCCGGCTCCTTAAAGCGGCCTCTCCCCACCCCGCTCCTTAAAGCGGCCTCTCCCCACCCCCCCCCCCGCTCCTTAAAGCGGCCTCTCCCCATCCCCCCCCCGCTCCTTAAAGCGGCCTCTCCCCTCCCCCGCTCCTTAAAGCGGCCTCTCCCCACCAACCCCCCCCCGGCTCCTTAAAGCGGCCTCTCCCCACCCCGCTCCTTAAAGCGGCCTCTCCCAACCCCCCCCCCCGCTCCTTAAAGCGGCCTCTCCCCACCCCCCCCGCTCCTTAAAGCGGCCTCTCCCCTCCCCCCCCCCGCTCCTTAAAGCGGCCTCTCCCCACCCCCCCCGCTCCTTAAAGCGGCCTCTCCCCTCCCCCCCCCGCTCCTTAAAGCGGCCTCTCCCCACCCCCCCCGCTCCTTAAAGCGGCCTCTCCCCACCCCCCCCCCGCTCCTTAAAGCGGCCTCTCCCCACCAACCCCCCCCCCCCCCGGCTCCTTCAAGCGGCCTCTCCCCACCCCGCTCCTTAAAGCGGCCTCTCCCCACCAACCCCCCCCCCCGCTCCTTAAAGCGGCCTCTCCCCACCAACCCCCCCCCCCCCCGGCTCCTTAAAGCGGCCTCTCCCCACCCCCCCCCCGCTCCTTAAAGCGGCCTCTCCCCACCCCCCCCCGCTCCTTAAAGCGGCCTCTCCCCACCCCCCCCGCTCCTTAAAGCGGCCTCTCCCCACCCCCCCCGCTCCTTAAAGCGGCCTCTCCCCACCCCCCCCGCTCCTTAAAGCGGCCTCTCCCCACCCCCCCCGCTCCTTAAAGCGGCCTCTGCCCACCCCCCCACTCCTTAAAGCGGCCCGCCCCCCCTGCTCCTTAAGGCTGCCTCTCCCCAACCCCCCCCCCCCGCTCCTTAAAGCGGCCTCTCGCCCCCCCCCAGCTCCTTAAAGCGGCCTCTCCGCCCCCCGCTCCTTAAAGCGGCCTCTACCCCGGCTCCTTAAAACGGCCTCTCCCCCTGGCTCCTCATTCACTTTGTACTAAAGCCCGAATCATTCAGTCCGCAAAGTGTTGCCATTTTCTAATCAACAGTGTGACAGCTGTCACCCCCACACACTTTACTCTGTATCTAACCCATTCTGTATCTGCCCTGCAAGTGTTTGATGGGACAGTGTAGAGGGAGCTTTACTCTGTATCTAACCCGTGCTGTACCTGCCCTGGGAGTGTTTGATGGGACAGTGTAGTTGGAGTTTTACTCTATATCTAACCCGTGCTGTACCTGCCCTGCGAGTGTTTGATGGGACAGTGCAGAGGGAGCTTTACTCTGTATCTAACCTGTACTCTACCTGCCCTGGGAGTGTTTGATGGGACAATGTAGTTGAGAGTTTTACACTATATCTAACCCGTGCTGTACCTGCCCTGGGAGTGTTTGATGGGACAGTGTAGAGGGAGCTTTACTCTGTATCTAACCCGTGCTGTACCTGCACTGGGAGTGTTTGATGGGACAGTGTAGAGGGAGCTTTACTCTGCATCTAACCCGTGCTGTACCTGCCCTGGGAGTGTTTGATGGGACAGTGTAGAGGGAGCTTTACTCTATATCTAACCCATGCTGTACCTGCCCTGGGAGTGTTGGAACAGTGTAGAGGGAGCTTTACTCTGTATCTAACCCCGTGCTGCCCCTGCCCTGGGGGTGTTTGATAGGGACAGTGTAGAGGGAGCTTTATGTTAGATCTGTGTGTTGATGGAGACACGGAATGCAGGAGTTGATTTAACAAGTGTTTACTGAACAAAGTCTGGAGGTGAACTAACAACACAAGACGCTACACAGGCTTATATAACCGAGTGGTCACTACTGGTACTACAGTATACAGGGGCTTCAAAAACATCGTTCCTCTTAAAGGTACATACACTACAATTCCTCCCCTTTTAGATAAATAGTACATAACATTTTAAGTAATCATTAAATAACATTTTTACAAGAACAATAATATACACATTTGCTGAAGTTAATCAATTACAAATTCAGTCTCTCTGGAGGCTTCCTGACTCGGTCTGGATAACGCCTCGGTGGTGTAGTAGGTTCTTTTGGCAAGGTCGATTCGGCTTCAATGCCAGTGTCGGGTTCACCTGGTCCCAGTATCACTGGATCGGAGGTAGATACTATGGGTATCTCTGCTTCATCACTAGGCGTATAGAGTTGTGGTGTAGGTTGTTATTTTTCTGATGACTCTATGATCTGGTCAGCATGGCGCCTTATTATGCTTTCTCCAATGTCCACGGTATACATCAGCGGTCCTAATCATGTGCAAATAGTTCCAGGCTGCCATTTCTCGGTACGGTAGTCCCGGGCCAAAACTGGTTGACCTATCTGGAAGGTTCTAGTTGGCCTTTCATTCATGCTTTGAAATTGCCGGTTTTCTACGTCCCTTCCGACGTTTGGCTTGACCAAATCCAGCCGGCATCTTAGTCTTCTATTGAAAAACATCGTGGCGGGGGTTTGGTTTGTAACCACATGTGTTGCATTCCTGTACGCAAACAAGAAGTTATCTACCTTATGTTGTAGTTTTATGTCTTCATTACCCATGGCCTTTATGGCCTTCTTGAAGGTCTGGACAAACCTTTCAGCCAATCCATTGGTGGCGGGGTGGTATGGGGCGGACGTGTAGTGCTTGACCCCATTGTTTTTTAAGAACTTCCTGAATTCTTCGGATACACATTGCGGTCCATTATCGGAACAGATCTGTTCAGGCAGCCCATTCCTGGCAAATATGGTCCTTAATATTGTGATGGTTTTTTCCGTGGTGGTGGAGGACATCTTTATTACCTCCGGCCACTTGGAGTGTACATCCACCGCGATTAAGAACATTGAGTCCATAACTGGACCAGCAAAGTCGATATGTACCCTTTGCCATGGAGATGAGGGCCACTCCCATGGATGTAGGGCTTGTGGTGGGGTGTTTTGGACCTTCTGGCATCCTAGGCAGCTCTTGGTCATTTCTTCGATGTCTCCATCGATACCTGGCCACCACACAAACGCTCTGGCTAAGTTCTTCATTTTCACTCCACCCAGATGCCCCTCGTGAAGCTCCTTTAGAACTTTATCCTGGAGTTTGGGTGGAATCACCACTCTGGATCCACACATCAAGGTTCCTCGGCACACTGACAGCTGTTCTCTTCTTTGCGAGAATGCTGGCAACAGTGGTTCGCCATGTGCTGGCCATCCCTTCACCGTTAAATCGTAGACTCGTGAGAGAGTCGGGTCATTTCGCGTTTCCTTTTCAATGGTAGAATTTGTCACCGGTAGACATTCCACTATGATCGAGTGGAATATCTCCACTGGGTCCACTGTAGGCGCCTCTTCCACCGTTGGCAACGGTAGGCACGATAACCCGTCAGCATTCCCATGCTGTTTTGTTCCTTTGTACTCTATGTTATATTGGTGTGCCCCTAGGAAAAGGGACCACCTCTGTAGCCTTTGTGCTGTCATGATGGGAACGCCCTTTTTAGGGTTGAATATGGAGATGAGGGGTTGATGGTCAGTCAACAAGGTAAATTTTTGTCCGTGTAGGTAATGGTTGAATTTCTTCACCTCCCACACCAGGCTGACTGCCTCCCTGTCGATCTGGGCATAGTTACGCTCAGCTGAGTTCAATGAGCGTGACGCAAAAGCTATCGGCCGCTCCGAGCCATCAGGGAATCTATGCGATAATACCGCTCCCACGCCGTAAGGGGATGCATCGCACGCCAGTCTGATTGGCAGTGATGGGTTGTAATGAGCCAACACTTCTCTGGACGTGATCAAGCCTTTGCATTGATGGAAGGCACGTTTACAGTCTTCGCTCCATTTCCAAACTACTCCCGTTTGTAGCAGTGCGTTAAGTGGGTGCAGAACCGTCGACAAGTTTGGTAAAAATTTATGATAGTAATTTACTAATCCCAGGAACGACCTTAATTGTGAGACATTTTCAGACGCTGGGGCCTTTACGACCGCTTCAATTTTTTCAGGTGACTTATGCAACCCTTCTTCGTTAATTATGTGGCCACAATATGATATTTGTTTCTGGAAAAATTCGCACTTGGGGCGATTTGCTCGTAGGCCCCGTTCTCTCAGCCTCGTGAGCACCTGCTCCAAGTTGGCAAGGTGCTCGTTGTCATTTTCTCCTGTTACAAGGATGTCGTCTAGGTAGCATTGAGTCCCCGGAATCCCTTGCAGGACTTGCTCCATAGCTCTTTGCCAGATAGCCGGAGCTGATGCCACTCTGAAAACCAGTCGATTGTACTGGTACAGGCCTTTGTGTGTGTTTATCGTGAGATACTTTTTAGAGGCCTCCTCAACCTCCATCTGTAGATATGCCTGTGCTAAGTCAATTTTGGTGAAACGTTTCCCTCCGGATAGTGAGGCGAAAATATCTTCTATCCTCGGAAGAGGATACTGTACCGTGTGAAGAACCGGGTTTACAGTCACCTTGAAGTCCCCACAAATGCGAACTTTTCTCTGTTCTTCAGATTTATCATTATTCAACGTTTTCTTCATGACCGGGACGATGGGTGTTGCCCACTCGCTCCAATCTACCTTGGATAACATGCCTGCTTTTTCCAAATTCTCCAGCTCTGCCTTGACGGCTGGACGGATTGCGTATGGCACCGGTCTTGCCTTAAAAAACTTGGGAATTGCCGCACCTTCCACTTTTATTGAGGCGGTGGCGCCTTTCAGGGTTCCTAGTTCCTGTTGAAACACTTCTTTGGCGTTAGCCAAGATTTCTTTTAATCGTCCAGGTATGACTTCATCATCGTTTTTTTTCTTACTGGTCACCGTCAGTGCCTGAATGGAGTGCCAGTCTAAACGTATCTTTCTGATCCATTCACGTCCCAACAACGGTGGACCACCATCTTGCAGAACGTATAAATACAACTTCTGTATTTCCTTGCCGTTGTATACAACAGGCACCCTTATTTTCCCTCTGGGGTATACTTTCTGCCCTGTATATGTCTTCAAGACAATGGATGTGTCTTTCAAAGGTATATGCGGAAATAGCCGCTCGTAATCCCGTCGACTCATGACGGTCAGAGCTGACCCTGTATCTAGCTCCATTTTGACTGGGGACCCCGCTATCGTGAGGGTAACCCAAATGGTCTGGTAATCTTCTTTGGCAATTACATTATGTAATTTGAGACAGCTTAGTCTCTTGTTTCCGGTGTCGCTATCGCTCTTCTGGTCTTCGGAGCTACTGTCCGTCATCATTTGTACCTTTCTGTACTTTTCCTTATTGACCTTTTTACTGTCAGCGGATTTCTTTCCAGATCTGCATACACGTGCAATGTGTCCCATCTTTCCGCATTGCCTGCATGCTTTGTCCTTGAACCAGCAGTCCCTCTGGTCATGGGTGGATCTGCCGCAGCGATAACATCTCTCGAAACCCCATGTCATTTCATGGGTGCCGAAGTCCTGTGGCTTTTGCTGTATCTCTGCAGCTCTTCTTGCGGCTGCTTCGTATGATACAGCCACACTGAAAGCCTTGTCCAGTGTCAAATCTTTCTCAGAAAGTAGTCTTTTCTGTGTTCCTTCGCTTAGGAGACTGCAGACGAATTTGTCTCGTAGAGAATCTGCCAGTCCTGCCCCGAATTGGCAGTGCTTTGACAGCTTTCGTAATTCGGTGAGGCAATCAGCGTTACTTTCATTCTTGTGCTGATTCCTCTTGAAGAATTTGAATCGTTCCGCTATCAGCAGCGGTGTTGGGTTTAAGTGCTCCTGTAAGGTATCAACAATCTCATTAAAATTCTTGTCCATCGGTTTGGCTGGAGTGATCAAGTGTCGTAACAGCCCGTATGTCCTTGCGCCCATCAGATTTAGAAGTACCGATGCCTTTTTATCATCCGCTACTTCATTCGCCTTGCAATATACCTCCACTCTTTCCACATATGTGGTCCAATCTTCTATATCACTATCGAAAGCAGTAATATTGCCAGTCTTCGGCATCTTGAAAATCTAAAATGACGCTTCCCGCGCTTTTCTTTCTTCCCCGCCGAGTTAAGATGGCGCCTCCCGCGCTTTCCCGCCACTGCCGCTGCTGCCAACGCTGTTCTCCACGGTTCCCGTTGCGACCTGCAGCTTTTCGCGGTATTTCTATTTTTTTTATATATCGCTTCAATATTCTCTCCGTAATTGGAGAACTGTTCCCGTCGTGGAGCGGACCCTCTGGGACTTTCCCCTCCCTCTGCTCGGTCCGAACGCCAACCTGCTTCGCAGCACCGGCCGAGCCCCGAGTGCTCCACCCTCTCTCTTTGCTTCTGCTTCCCGACTCACTGCCCGGCCCCGTTGCAGAGCCACCCGATCGAGCCCTAGCCCGCCGCAGCCCAGGAAGGATCAGTGCACTACCTGCCACCAGCCCGTTTAGCTGGGGAAACCACAGATTGAAGACCAAGCCTGGCCCTCGTTTTCGAGTTTCTTCGAATTATTTTTTTTTCTTGCTCCTGGCTTCGACCTTCGTCTGAGGAATCGATCCCCTTGAGGTGCTGCCGAATTGCAGGTAAGTTCGTTTCTAACTTGTCGCCACTGTTAGATCCGTGTGTTAATGGAGACACGGAATGCAGGAGTTGATTTAACAAGTGTTTACTGAACAAAGTCTGGAGGTGAACTAACAACGCAAGACGCTACACAGGCTTATATACCCGAGTGGTCACTACTGGTACTACAGTATACAGGGGCTTCAAAAACATAGTTCCTCTTAAAGGTACATACACTACACTTTACTCTGTATTCAACCTGTGCTGTACCTGTCTTGGGAGTGTTTGATGGGACAGTGTAGAGGGAGCTTTACTCTGTATCTAACCCCGTGCTGCCCCTGCCCTGGGAGTGTTTGATGGGACAGTGTAGAGGGAGTTTTACTCTGTATCTAACCTGTACTGTACCTGCCCTGGGAGTGTTTGATGGGACAGTTTAGAGGGAGCTTTACTCTTTAATTGAATTCAATTCAAATCGCTTTATTGGCATGACAAGGTACATCTTATGTTGCCAAAGCATCGAAAAAACATTTATGGTTGAACACATAAACGCAGATCTATCCATACAGTGTATAAACAGATATATCCCTGAGTGTATAAATATACATTCATACAATTTGTATTTACTCTATTCTTAGGTTTAATGGTTGTCCCTCTGTTTATGGCAAGCTGTAACATAGTGTGCCGCTAAGGTTACACAATTTCCCTGTTGCCCTAGTAGGTATGGGAGTTTTTGTTCGTCATTCAAATTTTTGAATTCAGGGCATATTTTTGTGAATTTTGGGTAGAAATTCCCCCTTATGCCCTGATATTTTCCACAAGCTGTGAGGAAGTGCATCTCTGTCTCCACCACTCCCTGACTGCAGTGAGAGCATATCCTGTCCTCTCTTGTCAGCCGGGTCTGTCTGTGTCTGCCTTTTTCGATCGCCAGGCTATGCTCACTAAGTCTGTACATAGTCAAGGTTTTTCTCAGTTTGCTATCTTTTACCGTGGTCAGGTATTCAGCCATGTTGTATTGTCTGTTTAGGGCCAAGTAGCAATTGAGTTTGTTTTGGGTTTTTGTTGTTTCTGCCCAATATGACAGATATTTTTCCTTTTGCTTAGTGACAATTGTGTTGGGTCGAATTCTCTGTGCTACGATGTCACTGTCCTGGGGCTGGTTATTGTTAGTAGTGTTAGTATTTACTTCACTGAGTCCCAGGACTAGTTGACTGAGGGTATTCTTCTTTATGATCCTCTCTTGGCATTTCAGGGCTTCGTAATGATAGCAGTGGGGGGTTGCTCATTTTTAGGTGTTTCCAAAATTTGGTGGCTCTTTTTTGGATAGTAATTAATAGTGGATATTGGCCTAGTTCTTCCCTGCATCCATTGTTTGTGGTTTTCCTTTGAGTCCGGAGGATACTTTTACAGAATTCTGCATGTAGGATCTCAATTGGATGTTTGTCCCATTTTGCAAATTCTGGTTGTGTTAGCGGTCCCCACACCTTACTGCCATAGAGTGCAGTTGGTTCAATTACTGATTTAAAAATTTTGAGCCAAATGCCAATTGGGATTTCTGTTGTGTCTGTGTGTTGACAGAGAGACTGAAGACAGGAGTTGGTTTCATAGGTGTTTACTAAACAAAGTCTGGAGGGGAACTAACTGATACAACACAATACACAGGCTTATATAGCCCGAGTGGCCATTACCGGCATTACAGTACACATGGGGCTCTTAAAGGCACATACACTACAATTCCTCCCCTTTTAGCCAACCAGTACATAATATTTTAAGTAATTATTAATTACATGTTACAAGAAAAATAATCTACACATTGCTGCAGTTAATTAATTATAAGTCAGTCTCTCTGGAGGCTTCCTGACTCGGTCCGGACAACGCCTCGGTGGTGTAGTAGTTTCTGGTGGTATAGTAGGTTCTTTTGGCAAGGCTGATTCGGCTTGAATGCCAGTGTCGGGTTCATCGGGTTCCAGTATCACCGGATCGGAGGTAGATATGGGTATCTCTACTTCATCGTTAGGCGTATAGAGTTGTGGTGTAGCTTGTCCCTTTTCGGATGACTCTATGATTTGGTCAGCATGGCGCCTTATTATGCTTTCTCCGATGTCCACGGTATACATCAGCGGTCCTAGTCATGTGCAGATAGTTCCAGGCTGCCATTTCTCGGTACGGTAGTCCCGGGCCAAAACTTGTTGACCTATCTGGAAGGTTCTAGTTGGCCTTTCATTCATGCCTTGAAATTGCCGGTTCTCCACGTCCCTTCTGATGTTGGGCTTGATCAAATCCAGCCGGCATCTTAGGCTTCTATTGAAGAACATCATGGCGGGAGTTTGGTTTGTAACCATATGTGTTGCATTCCTGTATGCGAACAAGAAGTTATCCACCTTGTGCTGAAGTTTTATGTCTTCATTACCCATGGCCTTTATGGCCTTCTTGAAGGTCTGGACAAACCTTTCAGCCAATCCATTGGTGGCGGGATGGTATGGGGCGGACGTGTAGTGCTTAACCCCATTGTTTTTTAAGAACTTCCTGAATTCTTCGGACACAAATTGCGGTCCATTATCAGAACAGATCTGTTCCAGCAGCCCATTCCTGGCAAATATGGTCCTTTAATACTGTGATGGTTTTTTCCGTGGTGTTGGAGGACATCTTTATTACCTCCGGCCACTTGGAGTGTGCATCAACTGCGATTAAGAACATTGAGTCCATAAATGGACCAGCAAAGTCGATGTGTACCCTTTGCCATGGAGATGAGGGCCACTCCCATGGATGTAGAGGGGCTTGGGGTGGAGCGTTTTGGACCTTCTGGCATCCTAGGCAGCTCTTGGTCATTTCTTCGATGTCTCCATCGATACCTGGCCACCATACAAACACACTGGCTAGGTTCTTCATTTTCACTCCACCCAGATGCCCCTCGTGAAGCTCCTTTAGAACTTTATCCTGGAGTTTGGGTGGAATCACCACTCTGGATCCACACAACAAGGTTCCTCGGCACACTGACAGCTGTTCTCTTCTTTGCGAGAATGCTGGCAACAGTGGTTCGCCATGTGCTGGCCATCCCTTCACTGTTAAATCGTAGACTCGTGAGAGAGTCGGGTCATTTCTAGTTTCCCTTTCAATGGCAGAATTTGTTACTGGTAGACATTCGACTATGGTAGAGTGGAAAATCTCCACTGGGTCTACGGTAGGTGCCTCTTCTACCGTTGGCAACGGTAGGCGCGATAACCCGTCAGCATTCCCATGCTGTTTTGATCCTTTGTATTCTATGTTGTATTGGTGTGCCCCTAGAAAAAGGGACCACCTCTGTAGCCTTTGCGCTGTCATAATGGGAACACCCTTTTTAGGGTTGAATATGGAGATGAGGGGTTGATGGTCAGTCAACAAGGTAAATTTTTGTCCGTGTAGGTAATGGTTGAATTTCTTCACTCCCCATACCAGGCTGAGTGCTTCCCTGTCGATTTGGGCATAGTTACGCTCAGCTGAGTTCAATGAGCGTGACGCAAAAGCTATCGGCCGTTCCGAGCCATCAGGGAAGTTATGCGATAATACTGCTCCTACGCCGTAAGGGGATGCATCGCACGCCAGTCTGATTGGCAATGATGGGTTGTAATGAGCCAAAACTTCTTTGGACGTGATTAAGTCTTTGCATTTATGGAAGGCACGTTTACAGTCTTCGCTCCATTTCCAAATTACTCCTGTTTGTAGCAGTTCATTAAGAGGGTGTAGAAGAGTTGATAAGTTCGGTAAAAATTTATGATAGTAATTTATTAATCCCAGGAACGACCTTAATTGTGAAATATTTTCAGGTGCTGGGGCTTTTATGACCGCTTCAGTTTTTTCAGGTGACTTATGCAACCCTTCCTTATTAATTATGTGGCCACAATATGATATTTGATTTTGGAAAAATTCGCACTTGGGGCAATTTGCTCGTAGGCCCCGTTCTCTCAGCCTAGTGAGCACCTGCTCCAAATTGGCAAGGTGCTCGTTGTCGTTTTCTCCTGTTACAAGGATGTCGTCTAGGTAGCATTGAGTCCCCGGAATCCCTTGGAGGACTTGCTCCATAGCTCTTTGCCAGATAGCTGGAGCGGATGCTACTCCGAAAACCAGTCGATTGTACTGGTACAGACCTTTGTGTGTATTTATCGTGAGATATTTTTTTAGAGGCCTCTTCAACCTCCATCTGTAGATATGCCTGTGCCAAGTCAATTTTGGTGAAACGTTTCCCTCCGGATAGTGAGGCGAAAATATCTTCTATCCTCGGAAGAGGATACTGTACCGTGTGAAGGACCGGGTTTACAGTCACCTTGAAGTCTCCACAGATGCGAATTTTTCTCTGTTCTTCAGATTTATCATTCTTCAATGCTTTCTTCATGACTGGAACGATGGGTGTTACCCACTCGCTCCAATCTATTTTGGATAATACGCCTGCCTTTTCCAAATTCTCCAGCTCTGCCTCGACTGCTGGACGAATTGCGTATGGCACCGGTCTTGCCTTAAAAAACTTGGGAATTGCTGAATCTTCCACTTTTATTCAGGCGGTGATGCCTTTCAAGGTTCCTAGTTTCTCTTGAAACACTTCTTTGGCGTTGGCCAAGATGTCTTTTAATCGTTCAGGTATGACGTCATCATCGTTTTTTTTCTTACTGGTCACCGTCAGTGCCTGAATGGAGTGCCAGTCTAAACGTATTTTCCTGATCCATTCATGTCCCAACAGCGGTGGACCACTGATATACCTATCAATTCAGTTCATGAAAAGCGACGAGTTAAGTTAGTAACTATAGGTTTTTATTGGCTAAATAACAGAGCCCACCCTCGTGGGTGATCGGGTCCAACAAGGAGGAATACCAGCCAGTCGACCACCTTTATACCTGGGCAAGCAGGCGGAGCCATGGGGCGGAGTCAGCTGTGGTCAGCCCAGGTATAACAGCGTGACAAGAGGTGACCTTGTGTAGTGATACAACAGTGTAAACAGTGATAACCATAGTGTAACGATATAAACAGTGATAACCATAGTGTAACGATAGTGAACGATAAAAGTGGTTTACCACATTCACCCCTTGTTTAAATTTGAGTCCGGCGGGGTGAAGTGTATTACCAGTTCGGGTATGTCAGTCTGTCCGGAGGCCTCGTAAGCCTTTCCGATCGGCGCAGCAGCGGCGGCGGTGATGCAGTATCCGATGTTAATGCTGGTGTCTGCGTGGTCGGCGAAGGCTCGTGGGGTTCCGGCATGCCGTCTACCTGGGCTGGATTTGGGGGGGTGGTGGGGGGTAACGGTGGTGTCTCAGGGATGCCCGAGGGTGCGAGGTCTCGTAAGGAGACTGTGTCCTCCCGCCCGTCCGGGTATGCCACATAGGCGTACTGGGGGTTGGCGTGCAGGAGGTCCACCCTCTCGACCAGGGGGTCCGTTTTATGGGCCCTCACGTGCTTTCGCAGCAAGACGGGCCCCGGAGAAGTCAGCCATGTTGGTAGCGAGGTTCCCGTAGTCGACTTCCTGGGGAAAACAAACATTCGTTCATGGGGGGTGGCGTTAATGGCAGTGCAAAGCAGTGACCGGATGGAATGCAGCGCTGCCGGGAGGACTTCCTGCCAGCGAGAGGTTGGGAGGCCCTTAGACTTTAAGGCTAAGAGAACGGCCTTCCAGACAGTCACGTTCTCTCTTTCCACCTGGCCGTTCCCTCGGGGGTTGTAGCTGGTGGTCCTGCTTGCAGCAATACCTCTCGCTAGTAGGAACTGGCGAAGTTCCTCGCTCATGAAGGATGAGCCCCGGTCGCTATGTATATAGTTCGGGAACCCGAACAAGGCGAAGAGGTCGTTCAGGCATTTGATGACCGTGGTACTGGTCATGTCTGGGCAGGGGAAGGCAAAGGGGAAACGGGAGTACTCATCAATAATGTTGAGGAAGTACACATTACGGTCAGAGGACGGGAGGGGCCCCTTAAAATCGATGCTCAAGCGCTCGAAGGGGCGGGTGGCCTTGATCAGGCTTGCTCTGTCCGGCCTAAAGAAATGCGGTTTGCATTCGGCACAGGTTTGGCAGTTCCTGGTCATGGTCCTGACCTCCTCGATGGAGTATGGCAGGTTGCGGGCCTTAATGAAGTGGTAAAGTCTGGTGACCCCGGGGTGGCAGAGGTCGTTGTGGAGGGTCTGCAGTCTATCAATTTGCGCGTTGGCGCATGTACTTCGTGATAGAGCATCTGGGGGTTCGTTCAGTTTACCAGGCCGGTACAAGATATCATAATCGTAGGTGGAGAGCTCGATTCTCCACCTCAAGATCTTGTCGTTCTTGATTTTGCCCCTCAGCTTGTTATTAAACATAAAAGCGACCGAACGCTGGTCGGTGAGGAGGGTAAATCATTTGCCTGCCAGGTAATGCCTCCAGCATCGTACTGCCTCCACGATCGCCTGGGCCTCCTTCTTGACCGAAGAGTGTCGGATCTCAGGGCCCTGGAGGGTCCTTGAGAAGAAGGCCACAGGTCTCCCCTCCTGGTTAAGGGTTGCAGCTAGGGCGAAGTCGGATGCATCGCTCTCCACTTGGAAAGGGATAGACTCATCCACCGTGTGCATTGTGGCCTTAGCAATGTCTCCCTTTATGAGGGAGAAGGCTGCGCATGCTTCTGCCGTCAGGGGGAAGGAGGTGGACTTCATGAGGGGCCTGGCTTTGTCCGCATAATTGGGCACCCATTGGGCATAGTAGGCGAAGAGCCCCAGGGTTCTCTTCAGTGCCTTTGGACAGTGGGGGAGGGGAAGCTCCATGAGGGGGCGCATTATTTCGGGGTCGGGGCCGATGACTCTATTCTCTACTACGCAGCCGAGGATGGCAAGACGCGAGGTGTTAAACACACATTTCTCCTTATTGTAGGTGAGGTTCAGCCGTTTGGCCGTACGGAGGAATCTCTCCAGATTAACATCATGGTCCTGCCGGTCGCGGCCGCAGATGGTGACGTTATCTAGATAAGGGAACGTGGCCTGCAGCCCGTTCTGGTCAACCATCCGGTCCATCTCCCTTTGGAAGACCGAAACCCCGTTGGACCCGATCACCCACGAGGGTGGGCTCTGTTATTTAGCCAATAAAATTGATATACCTATCAATTCAGTTCATGAAAAGCGACGAGTTAAGTTAGTAATTATAGGTTTTTATTGGCTAAATAACAGAGCCCACCCTCGTGGGTGATCGGGCCCAACAAGGAGGAATACCAGCCAGTCGACCACCTTTATACCTGGGCAAGCAGGCGGAGCCATGGGGCGGAGTCAGCTGTGGTCAGCCCAGGTATAACAGCGTGACAAGAGGTGACCTTGTGTAGTGATACAACAGTGTAAACAGTGATAACCATAGTGTAACGATATAAACAGTGATAACCATAGTGTAACGATAGTGAACGATAAAAGTGGTTTACCACAACCACCATCTTGTAGAATGTATAAATACAACTTTTGTATTTCCTTGCCGTTGTATACAACAGGCACCCTTATTTTTCCTTTGGGGTATACTTTCTGCCCCGTATATGTTTTCAAGATAATGGATGTGTCTTTTAAAGGTATATGCGAAAATAGCCGCTCGTAATCCCGTCGATTTATGACGGTCAGAGCTGATCCTGTATCTAGCTCCATTTTAACTGGGGACCCTGCTATCGTGAGGGTAACCCAAATGGTCTGGTAATCATCTTTGGCAATTACATTATGTAATTTGAGACAGCTTAGTCTCTTGTTTTTGGAGTCGCTATCGCTCTTCTGGTCTTCGGAGCTACTGTCCGTCATCATTTGTACCTTTCTGTACTTTATTGATTTTTTTTTTCCTGTCTGTGGATTTTTTTTGTCCAGATCGGCATACCCGTGCAATGTGTCCAATCTTTCCGCATTGCCTGCATGCTTTGTCCTTGAACCAGCAGTCCCTCTGGTCATGGGTGGATCTGCCGCAGCGATAACATCTCTCGAAACCCTGTGTCATTTCATGGGTGCTGAAGTCCTGTATCTTTTGTTGTATCTCTGCAGCTCCTCTTGCGGCTGCTTCATATGATACAGCCATACTGAAAGCCTTGTCCAGTGTTAAATCTTTTTCAGAAAGCAGCCTTTTCTGTGTTCCTTCACTTAAGAGACCGCAGACGAATTTGTCTCGAAGATAATCTGCTAGTCCTGCCCCGAATTGGCAGTGTTTTGATAGCTTTCTTAATTCGGTGAGGTAATCAGCGTTACTTTCATTCTTGTGTTGATTTCTCTTGAAGAATTTGAATCGTTCCGCTATCAGCAGCGGTGTTGGGTTTAAGTGCTCCTGTAGGGTATCAACAATTTCTTTAAAATTCTTGTCCTTTGGTTTGGCTGGAGTGATTAAATTTCGTAACAGCCCGTATGCCTTTGCGCCCATTAGATTTAGCAGTGCTGAAGCTTTTTTTTCATCTTCTATTCCATTTGCAGTGCAATATACCTCCACTCTTTCCACATATGTGGTCCAATCCTCTATCTCGTTACCAAAAGCATCAATATTGCCAGACTTAGGCATCCTAGAAAACAAATGGCGCTTCCCGCGCTTTTCTTTCTTTTCTGCAGAAAAGATATGGCGCTTCCCGCGCTTCCCCGCCGCTGCTGCTGATGACAACGCTGTTTCCCGCGGTTTCCGTTCTTTTTATTTATTTATTTACAGTTGGAGACTCATTCCCGCCGGAATCTCTCTCTAGGTCTGAACGCCGACCTGCTTGCAGCGCCGGCCATCTCCCGAGTGTTCCCTCCCCGTCTGTTACTGCTTGCCTCCGTTTTCGCTGCTTGGCCTAGCTGTAGAGCCAGCCGCTGGAGCCCCAGCCCGGCGCCCAGGAAGGATTATTGCAGTACCTGCCACCAGCTTGGCTAGCTGGTGAAACCACAGCTTTTTCTTTTTCTTGATTTTTCTTCAACTTTGGACGCCAGAGGAATCGATGTCCTTGAGGTGCTGCCGAATTGCAGGTAAATCCGTTTCCAATTTGTCGCCACTGTTGTGTCTGTGTGTTGATAGAGACACTGAAGACAGGAGTTGGTTTCATAGGTGTTTACTAAACAAAGTCTGGAGGGGAACTAACTGATACAACACAATATACAGGCTTATATAGCCCGAGTGGCCATTACCGGCATTACAGTACACATGGGGCTCTTAAAGGCACATACACTACAATTTCTATTTGGATTGATTTTTTAATGGCATAGAAAGCCCTTCTTGCTTTCTCTTTCAGTTCATTCACAGCCAGATGAAAATTTCCCGCAGAACTGATTTTTAAGCCCAAGTATGTGTAGTTAGTGGTTTGTTCAATTTTAGTTGTTCCTTGTGTGAAATTTATTCTGGGTCCCTGATGTCTGGATCTTTGCTGGAACACAAGAACTTTGGTTTTTTGGGGGTTTATTGTCAGGGCCCAGGTCTGACAGAACGACTCTAGCAGATCCAGTTTCTGCTGTTGATCCTCCTTAGTGTAGAGGGAGCTTTACTCTGTATCTAACCTGTGCTGTACCTGCCCTGGGAGTGTTTGATGGAACAATGTAGTTGGAGCTTTACTCTGTCTCTAACCCGTGCAGTACCTGCCCTGGGAGTGTTTGATGGGACAGTGTAGAGGGAGCTTTACTCTGCATCTAACCCGTGCTGTACCTGCCCTGGGAGTGTTTGATGGGACAGTTTAGAGGGAGCTTTACTCTGTATCTAACCCCGTGCTGTACCTGCCCTGGGAGTGTTTGATGGGGACAGTGTAGAGGGAGCTTTACTCTGTATTCAACCTGTGCTGTACCTGCCCTGGGAGTGGTTGATGGGACAGTGTAGAGGGAGCTTTACTCTGCATCTAACCCGTGCTGTACCTGCCCTGGGAGTGTTTGATGGGACAGTTTAGAGGGAGCTTTACTCTGTATCTAACCCGTGCTGTACCTGCCCTGGGGGTGTTTGATGGGGACAGTGCAGAGGGAGCTTTACTCTGTATTCAACCTGTGCTGTACCTGTCCTGGGAGTGTTTGATGGGACAGTGTAGAGGGAGCTTTACTCTGTATCTAACCCCGTGCGCCCCTGCCCTGGGGGTGTTTGATGGGGACAGTGTAGAGGGAGCTTTACTCTGTATCTAACCCGTGCAGTACTTGCCCTGGGAGTGTTTGATGGGACAGTGCAGACGGAGCTTTACTCTGCATAAGAACATAAGAAATAGGAGCAGGAGTAGGCCAATCGGCCCCTCGAGCCTGCTCCACCATTCAATAAGATCATGGCTGATCTGATCCTAACCGCCAATCTACTATCACAGAACCATCTCCTGAATCTAACAGAATTAGACACACAAAATAGCAGCAGGATCAGGCTACACGGCACTGGGCCCGCTCCGCTACCCACAGAGCCATGTCTCCGCTACCCACAGAGCCATGTCCGATCCGAACCTGGACTCCTGTCCAAATTCCTGCCCGCTCCCCGTAACCCTTAATTCCCTTTACTTCTAGGAAACTGTCTATTTCTGTTTTAAATTGATGTAATGATGTAGCTTCTACAGCTTTTTGAGGCAGCATATTCCATGGACCTACCACCCTCTGAGTGAAGTAGTTCCTCCTCATCTCAGTTTTGAAAGAGCAGCCCCTTATTCTAAGACTATGCCCCCTAGTTCTAGTTTCACCCATCATCGGGAACATCCTCACCGCATCCACCCGATCCAACCCCTTCACAATCTTATATGTTTCAATAAGATCACCTCTCATTCTTCTGAACTCCAATGAGTAGAGTCCCAATCTACTCAACCTCTCCTCATATGTCCATCCCCTCATCCCCGGGATTAACCGAGTGAACCTTCTTTGTACTGACTCAAGAGCAAGTATGTCTTTTCTTAAGTATGGACACCAGAAGTGTATGCAGTATTCCAGGTGCGGTCTCACCAATACCTTGTACAACTGAAGCAATACCTCCCTATTTTTATATTCTATCCCCCTAGCAATGAAAGTCAACATTCCATTGGCCTTCTTAATCACTTGCTGCACCTGCATACTAACCTTTTGAGTTTCGTGCACCAGGACCCCCAGATCCCTTTGTACTTCAGTACTTTCCAGTTTCTTGCCATTAAGATAATAACTTGCTCTACGATTTTTCCTGCCAAAGTGCATAACCTCACACTTTCCAGTATTGTATTCCATCTGCCAAATCTCTGCCCACTTACTTAGCCTGTCTATGTCCCCTTGCAGGTTTTTTATGTCCTCCTCACTCACTACTTTCCTTCCCATCTTAGTATCATCTGCAAACTTTGATATGTTACACTCGGTCCCCTCCTCCAAATCGTTAATATAGATTGTAAAGAGTTGGGGACCCAGCACTGACCCCTGCGGAACACCACTAGTTACTGATTGCCAGTCTGAGAATGAACCATTTATCCCAACTCTCTGCCTTCTGTTAGATAGCCAATCCTCTATCCATGCCAGAATATTACCCCCAATCCCGTGATTTTTTATCTTAAGCAATAATCTTTTGTGTGGCACCTTGTCAAATGCCTTTAGGAAGTCTAAATACACTACGTCCACTGGTTCCCCTTTATCCACCCTATATGTTACTTCCTCAAAGAACTCCAGCAAATTTGTCAAACATGACTTCCCCTTCATAAAACCATGCTGACTTTGTCCTATTAAATTATGATTATCCAAATGTCCTGTTACTGTCTCCTTAATAATGGACCCCAAAATTTTACCTACCACAGATGTTAGGCTAACCGGTCTATAGTTTCCAGCCTTCTGTCTACTGCCCTTTTTAAATAAGGGTGTTACATTAGCAGTTTTCCAGTCTGCCGGGACCTTTGCTGAGCCCAGGGAGTTTTGGAAAATTATTACCAATCTAACCCGTGCTGTACCTGCCCTGGGAGTGTTTGATGGGACAGTGTAGAGGGAGCTTTACACTATATCTAACCCATGCTGTACCTGCCCTGGGAGTGTTGGAACAGTGTAGAGGGAGCTTTACTCTGTATCTAACCTCGTGCTGCCCCTGCCCTGGGGGTGTTTAATGGGGACAGTGTAGAGGGAGCTTTACTCTCTGTTCAACCTGTGCTGTACCTGTCCTGGGAGTGTTTAATGGGACAGTGTAGAGGGAGCTTTACTCTGTACCTAACCTGTGCTGTACCTGCCCTGGGAGTGTTTGCTGGGACAGTGTAAAGGGAGCTTTACTCTGTATCTAACCTGTGCTGTACCTGCCCTGGGAGTGTTTGATGGGGACAGTGTAGAGGGAGCTTTACTCTGTATCTAACCTGAGCTTTACCTGCCCTGGGAGTGTTTGATGGAACAGTGTAGAGGGATCTTTACTCTGTATCTAACCCGTGCTGTACCTGCCCCGGGAGTGTTTGATGGGACAGTGTAGAGGGAGCTTTACTCTGTATCGAACCCGTGCTGTACCTGCCCTGGGAGTGTTTGATGGGACTGTGTGCTTTATTTACTCTCTGTCACTGTGATTCAATACTACTGTAACTCTTTGATGATCTGATTCTCTGATTCTGTGGTTCTCAGATTTTGCAGTTATTTGATTCTGTGAATCTCTGATTCCGCAGTTGTATTATTCTCTGATTATATGATTGTCAGCTATGTGATTCTCTGATTTAGTGATTCAGTAATTCTGTGATTGTGTGAATCTGTGATTCTCTGATTCTGAGATTCGATGATTTGGTTTAACACTAATAACACCACAATATACAAAGTCCCACAACCATATCAAAAAATCACTTAAGACTTCTGTGATTATTTGATTCTATATTTCTATGATTCACTGCTGGCATTCTGCAATTTACTGATTCTTTCATTCTCCATTTCTCTGACTCTCTGATTCTACCATTCCATGATTCTGTGATTCGCTGCCTCATTTCACATTCAAACGCTCTGTTCCTTTCATATTCATTGGATTTTGTCTATTAATAGTTACATACTCATTTTTCTTGACTAGTTACAGGCTCTACCCCATTAAAATCAGACTTTCTGTCTGTTTAATATTCACAGTTCTGCTCCTTTATTATTTAGAGGAGCTGGATTTGTTCTCCTTAGAGCAGAAATGGCGAAGGGGAGATTTGATAGAGATTTTCAAAATTTTGAAGGGTTTTGATAGAGTAAATAAGGAGAAACTGTTTCCAGTGACAGGAGGGTCGGTAACCAGAGGACACCGATTTAAAGGTGACATGAGGAAACACTTTCTTTGCAGTGAATTGTTATGATCGGGAATGCACCGCCTGAAGGGGTGCGGGAAGCAGATTCAATAGTAACTTTCAAAAGGGAATTTGATAAATACTTGAAAAGGAAAATATTGTTAAACTATGGGGAAAGAGTAGGGGAGTGGGATTAATTGGAGAGCTCTTTCACAGAGCCAGCACAGGCACGATGGGCCGAATGGCCTCCTTCTCATCAAATCATGTCGTCATTGAATCATACAAAGGTCCAGCACAGAAGGAGGCCATTCGGCCAATCAAGTGTGTGCCTGCTCTTTTGGACAGCAATCCAGTTCGTCCCACTCCCCTGCTCTTTCCCCATATCCCTGCAATTTTTTCTCCTTCAAGTATTTATCCAACTCCCTTTTGAAGGCTACGATTGAATCTGTATCCACCGCCCTATCAGGCAGCGCGTTCCAAATCCTCACCACTTGTTGCGTAAAAACGTTTTTCCTCATGTCGCCTCTGGTTCTTTTGCCAATCTGTGTCCTCTGATTATCAACCCTTCAACCATTGGAAACAGTTTCTCTTTATTTACTCTATCAGAACCCTTCATAATTTTGAACACCTCTTTCAAATCTCCTCTTAGCCTTCTCTGCTCCAAGGAGAGCATCCCCAGCTTCTCCAGTTTCTCCACATAACTGTAATCCCTCATCCCTGGAACCATTCTAATAAATCTTTTCTGCACCCTCTCCAAAGCCTTCACATCCTTCCTAAAGTGCGGTGCCCAGAATTAGACACAATACTCCAGTTGAGGCCAGACTAATGTTTTATAAAGGTTCATCATCACTTCCTGGCTTTTGTACTCTCTGCCTCTAAAGCCCAGGATCCCGTGTGCTGTATTAACTGCTTTGTTAACCTGCCCTGCCATCTTCAATGATTTGTGTACATATACCCCCAGGTCTCTCTGTTCCTGCACCCCATTTAAAATTGTACCATTTAGCTGCCTCCGATCTATCTTTTTCCAGTTTTGAAGAAGGGTTCGACCCGAAACGTCAACTCAAATTTCTGTCCACGGATGTTGCCTGACCTGCTGAGTTTTTCCAGCATTTTCTGTTGTTATTTCGGATTTCCAACATCCGCAGTATTTTGCTATCGTACCATTTAGCTTTTATTGTGTCTCCTCATTCTTTCTACCAAAATGCATCACCTCACACTTTTCTGCATTGAATTTAATCTGCCACGTGTCCGCCCATTCCACCAGCCAGTCTATGTCCTCCTGAAGTCTATCACTATCCTCCTCACTGTTCACTATATTTCCAAGTTTTGTGTCATCTGCAAATTTTGAAATTGTGCCCTGTACACCCAAGTCCAAGTCATTAACATATATCAAGAACAGCAGTGGTCCTAGTCAATGTATCCGCTAATTTCTTTTGGGTGCGCGGCCCCTTTAGCGGGCTATGCAGCCCATTCAATTTCTCACGCATGCTTGGTTATTTCAATTGTAAGGCCATTGAGCAGACTGCGTGGACCTCCAGATCGCTGCGCGGCTATTGGGAACATTGTTCCTAGTACTAGTTTCCAGCATCCGCAGTATTTTGCTTTTGTTCTAGTACTGAATCCTGGGGAATGCCACTATATATCTCCCTCCAGTCTGAAAAACTGCCATTCACCATCACTCTTTTTTCTATCCCTGAGCCAGCGTTGTATCCATGCTGTTTCTAGGCCCCTTTTATCCCATGGGCTTCTGTGGTGTATGTGCCTTTAAGAGCAATTATGGTGTATGTGCCTTTAAGAGCCCCAGGTGTGCGTAATGCCAGTAATTGCCACTTGGGCTATATAAGCCTGTGCATTGTGTATATCCTTTAGAAACCCCCCCCCCAGACTTGCTTAGTAAATACCTATGAACCAACTCCTGTCTTCAGTGTCTTTATCTACACACGGACACTACAGTGGCGACGAAGTGGAAACGGACTTACCTGCAATTCGGCAGCACCTCAAGGACATCGATTCCTCCAGCGTCCAGAAGACTCAAGGAAGTAAGAGAAACTGTGGTTTCACCAGCTGGCCAAGCTGGTGACAGGTACTGCGCTAATCCTTCCTGGGCGTCAGGCTGGAGCTCCAGCGGCGGGCTCTACAGCTGAGACAGGCAGCGAAATCGGAGGCAAGCAATAACGGACTGGGAGGGTGCACTCGAGAGACGGCCGGCGCGGCAAGCAGGTCAGCGTTTAGACCTCCGTCGGGAACGAGTCTCCAACAGTGAATAAACGGAAACCACAGTAAAACAGCGTTGTTATCGGTAGCAGCGGCGGGAAAGCGCGGGAAGCGCCATATCGTTGCTACAGAGAGAAAAAAAAACGCGGGAAGCGCCAACGGCTGAAAATTCAGTAGCCTTAGCGCCTCATTTGAGGCGCTAGAGGGCCTTGCGCCGGAGTTATGGCCAGTAGTGAAATTCCCTGGGGCCCTAAATCGGCATTGCTCCGGTAGCGCTGCGCCGGCACCGATGACGTCATCGGTGTGCGCAGCGTCCCGGTTGCCGCGGTAACCCGCCCGAACTCCGAAATTGAGTTGCGGCCGCCTCGCCCGTGGCAGCCGCAACCAGCGTTTTGTCAGAGGTGCCTTACTGCAGTTAGCGTCGGCGCATTAAAGGCCCCGCGGCGGCCGGCCGCTTTCCCGCCGGCCGCCTGCCCGCAGCTCCCTCCCCGGACTTCTCTCTCCCCCCCCCACCCCGCCCGGAACAGATGCAAGCCCGGCACTTGTCCGAGGTGCCGGGCTCATTTTTAAGCAGATTTGCGCGGGCCGCGGCCGGGTGCAGGCAGCTCCTCCTTAACGGAAGGAGGAGGCCTGCACTTCCCCAGCCTGCCGCACCGCATCGGGTGCCGCAGCGCCGGAATTGCGGCGCGGAACGGCAGTTAGCGCCCTTTTCCAGGCGCTAAGACCCTTCAGTAGCGCCGGCAGCCGTTTGGGCGCGGCGCCACTGAATTTTTGGCGCGCGCAGGGGACTTAGCGCCGGCACTAATTTCCGGCGCTAAAGCCCTGGCTAAGCCAAAACCCAATTTCTAGGCCCATATCTTTTCTGAAATGCCTAAATCTGGTAATATTGAGGCTTTTGATGGCGAAATAGAAGACTGGACCACATACGTGGAAAGAGTAGAGGTTTATTGCACTGCAAATGGAATAACAGATGAAAAAAAAGCTTCAATACTTCTGAACTTAATGGGCGCGAAGACATACGGGCTGTTACGAAATTTAATCACTCCAGCCAAACCAAAGGACAAGACTTTTAAAGAAATTGTTGATACCCTGCAGGAGCATTTAAACCCAACACCGCTGCTGATAGCGGAACGATTCAAGTTCTTCAAGAGAAATCAACACAAGAATGAAAGTAACGCTGATTACCTAACCGAATTAAGAAAGCTATCAAAGTACTGCCAATTCGGAGCAGGACTATCGGATTATCTTCGAGACAAATTTGTTTGCGGTCTCTTAAGTGAAGGAACACAAAAAAGACTGCTTTCTGAAAAAGATTTAACATTGGACAAAACTTTCAGTATGGCTGTATCATACGAAGCAGCAGCAAAAGGAGCTGCAGAGATACAACAAGAGACACAGGACTTCGGCACCCATAAAATGACACAGGAGTTCGGAAGATGTTATCGCTGCGGCAGATCCACCCATAACCAGAGGGACTGCTGGTTCAAGGGCAAAGCATGCAGGCAATGTGGTAAGATTGGACACATTGTACGGGTATGCCAAGCTGGACAAAATAAATCCACTGACAGAAAACAAAAAATCAATAAAGAAAAGTACAGGAAGGTACAAATGATGACGGACAATAGCTCCGAAGACCAGAATAGCGATAGCGACTCCGGAAACAAGAGACTAAGCTGTCTCAAATTACATAATGTACTTGCCAAAGAGGATTACTAAACCATTTGGGTTACCCTCACAATAGCAGGGTCCCCAGTTAAAATGGAGCTAGATACAGGATCAGCTCTAACCGTAATAAATCAACGAGATTACGAGAGGCTATTTTCGCATATACCTCTAAAAGACACATCCATTATCTTAAAAACATATACGGGGCAGAAAGTCTACCCCAAAGGAAAAATAAGGGTGCCTGTGGTATACAACGGCAAAGAAATACAAAAGTTGTATTTATACATTCTACAAGATGGTGGTCCACCGTTGTTGGGACGTGAATGGATAAGGAAGATACGTTTAGACTGGCACTCCATTCAGGCACTGACGGTGACCAGTAAGGAAAAAAACAGTGATGACATCATACCTGAACGATTAAAAGACATCTTGGCCAACGCCAAAGAAGTGTTTCAAGAGAAACTAGGAACCTTGAAAGGCATCACCGCCTCAATAAAAGTGGAAGATACAGCAATTCCAAAATTTTTTAAGGCAAGACCGGTGCCATACGCAATACGTCCGGCAGTCGAGGCAGAGCTGAAGAATTTGGAAAAGGCAGGCGTATTATCCAAAATAGATTGGAGCGAATGGGCAACACCCATCGTTCCAGTCATGAAAAAAACATTGAAAAATAACCCTGAGGAACAGAAAAAAATTCGCATCTGTGGAGACTTCAAGGTGACTGTAAACCCGGTCCTTCACACGGTACAGTATCCTCTTCCGAGGATAGAAGATATTTTCGCCTCACTATCCGGAGGGAAACGTTTCACAAAAATTGACTTGGCACAGGCATATCTACAGATGGAGGTTGAGGAGACCTCTAAAAAGTATCTCACAATAAACACACACAAAGGCCTGTACCAGTACAATCGACTGGTTTTTGGAATAGCATCAGCTCCAGCTATCTGGCAAAGAGCTATGGAGCAAGTCCTGCAAGGGATTCCGGGGACTCAATGCTACCTAGACGACATCCTTATAACAGGAGAAAACGACAACGAGCACCTTGCCAATTTGGAGCAGGTGCTCACTAGGCTGAAAGAACGGGGCCTACGAGCAAATCGCCCCAAGTGCGAATTTTTCCAAAATCAGATATCATATTGTGGCCACATAATTAATAAGGAAGGGTTGCATAAGTCACCTGAAAAAATTGAAGCAGTTATAAAAGCCCCAGCACCTGAAAATGTTTCACAATTAAGGTCGTTCCTGGGATTAATAAATTACTATCATAAATTTTTACCGAACTTATCAACTATTCTACACCCTCTTAATGATCTTCTACAGACAGGAGTGATTTGGAAATGGAACGAAGACTGTAAAAACATAGAAACATAGAGATAGGAACAGGAGTAGGCCATTCGGCCCTTCGAGCCTGCTCCGCCATTCAATGAGATCATGGCTGATCTTCGTCTGAGATCATAGCTGATCTTACCAGTTCAGTACCCCGTCCCCGCCTTTTCTCCGTAACCCTTAATCCCCTTAGCCTTCAGAAATATATCCAATTCTCTCTTGAAAATATTTATTGAATTAGCCTTCACAGCCCTCTGTGGCAGGGAATTCCACAGGCTCACCACTCTTTGAGTGAAGAAATTCTTCCTCATCTCTGTTTTAAATGATTTGCCCGCTATTTTTAGGCTGTGGCCCCTGGTTCTGTGCTCCCCGGCCATTGGAAACATTCTCTCTGAATTCAGCCTGTCCAGGCCTGCCATAATTTTATATGTTTCGATGAGATCCCCTCTCAATCTTCTAAACTCCAGTGAGTACAAGCCCAAACTATTTAATCTCTCTTCGTAGGTCATTCCCGCCATTCCAGGTATCAGCCTGGTGAATCGCCGTTGCACTCTTTCCATGGCAAGAACATCCTTCCGCAGATGGGGCGACCAAAACTGTACACAATACTCCAGATGCGGTCTCACCAGCACCTTGTACAGCTGTAGTAAGGTATCCCTATTCCTATACTCGAACCCCCTTGATATGAAGGCCAACATACCATTTGCCTTCTTAATCGCCTGTTGCACCTGCATGCTCTCCTTCAGTGACTGGTGCACAAGAACACCCAGGTCCCTCTGCACTTCCCCATCTCCCAATCTATTGCCATTTAGATAATAATCCACCCTCCTGTTTTTACCCCCAAAGTGGATAACCTCGCATTTATCCACATTATAGTGCATCTGCCACGTATCCGCCCATTCCCCCAACCTGTCCAAATCGCACTGTAGCCTCCTGACATCCTCATCAGAGCCCACCCCTCCTCCTAGTTTAGTGTCGTCAGCGAATTTGGAAATATTGCATCCAATTCCCTGATCCAGATCATTTATATATATTGTGAACAGCTGGGGTCCCAGGACAGATCCTTGCGGCACCCCGCTGGTCACTGCCTGCCACTCCGAAAACGAGCCGTTTATTCCAACTCTCTGTTTTCTATCCGCCAGCCAGTTCTCTATCCACGTTAATACTTTGCCCCCAATTCCATGAGCCTTAATTTTGCATGATAATCTTTTGTGTGGAACCTTATCGAAGGCTTTCTGGAAGTCAAGGTACACCACATCCACTGGCTCTCCCCCATCTATTTTACCAGTTACTTCCTCAAAAAATTCCAGCAGATTAGTCAAACACGATTTACCCTTTGTAAATCCATGTTGACTCTGTCCGATCCTTTCCCCATTTGTCAAGTGCTCCGCTATTTTATCCTTAATAATGGACTCTAGCATTTTGCCCACAACCGATGTAAGGCTTACTGGTCTATAATTCCCTGCTTTCTCTCTACCCCCCTTTTTAAATATTGGGGTAACATTAGCTACCCTCCAATCCACGGGTACTGTTCCCGAGTCAATGGAGTTCCGGAAGATGATCCTTAGAGCATCTGCTATCTCCAGGGCCACCTCCTTAAGTACCCTAGGATGTAGTTTATCAGGCCCCGGGGATTTGTCGGCCTTCAGTCCCCTCAACTTACCCAACACCATATCCCTAGAGATACTAATTTCTGTCAGCTCCTCCCTCTCATTAGTCCCTATGTTTGCCGATATTCCTGGGAGGTTATTTGTGTCCTCCTTTGTGAATACAGAACCAAAGTATGAGTTTAATTGGTCTGCCATTTCCTTATTCTCCATTATATATTCTCCCGAATCGGAATGCAAGGGACCGACTTGGGATTTTACCAGTCTTTTCCTCCTGATATACCGATAAAAGCTTTTGCAGTCTGTCTTTATGTTTGCTGCAAGTTTACTTTCGTATTCTATTTTCCCCTTCCTGATTAATCCCTTTGTCCTCTTTTGCTGTATCCTGTACTGCCCCCAATCTTCCGGTCTGGTGCTTTTTTTTGCCAGTTGATATGCCCTTTTTTTTGATTTTATGCTGTCCCTAATTTCCCTCGTTATCCACGGTTGAGTCACCTTTTTAGGTTTATTTTTATGCCAAACCGGTATAAACATGTTCTGGAATTCTTCCATTCTATCTTTGAATGCTTGCCATTGTCTCTCCACTGTCAATCCCCCCAGAAACACCACCCAATCAATCTTACCCAATTCCCGTCTCATACCCTCGTAATTCCCTTTATTTAAGTTCTGGACCTTAGTCTCTGATTCAATTTCCTCACTCTCCATCTCGACTGAGAGCTCGATCATATTATGATCGCTCTGACCCAAGGGGCCTCGTACAAGAAGATTGCTGATAAGTCCCTTCTCATTGCACAATACCCAGTCTAAAATGGCCTGATCTCGAGTCGGCTCCTCGACATATTGGTCCAGATAACCGTCCCGAAAACATTCCAGGAATTCCTCCTCCTCAGAATTTTTACTAATTTGGGTAGTCCAATCAATATGTAAATTAAAGTCACCCATGATGACAGCTGTGCTCTTATCGCACGCTTCTCTAATTTCCCTTTTTATGCCTTCCCTCACCTCCATATTACTATTTGGAGGCCTATATATCACACCCACTAACGTTTTCCTCCCCTTGCTATTTCTCATTTCTACCCATACAGATTCCGTTTCATCCGAGTTAATATCCTTCCTTTCCATTGCATTGATCCCCTCCTTTACCAGCAATGCTACCCCACCTCCCCTACCTTTTTGCCGATCCTTCCTAAATATTGTATATCCCTGGATGTTAAGTTCCCAGCCTTGCCCACCCTGCAGCCACGTTTCTGTAATCCCAATCAAATCATACTTGTTTACCTCTATTTCCACAACTAATTCATCCACCTTGTTCCTAATGCTTCTAGCATTAAGATACAAAGCCTTCAGGCTTGCTTTTTTCACACTCTCATTATGAATTAGTTTGGCCCTTTGTGTTTCTCTCCTTTGCTTATTGCTTCTCACCTTTCTACCATCTATTTCTGACTTCATATGACTTCCCTCTTTTCCACTACCTAGGTTCCCATCCCCCTGCCAAATTAGTTTAAATCCTCCCGAACCGCCCTAGAAAATATTACCCCGAGGACATCGGCTCCCTCACAGTTCAGGTGTAGACCGTCCCCTTGGTACAGGTCACTCCTCCCCAAGAACTGGTTCCAATGCCTCAAGAATTTAAATCCCTCTCCCTTGCACCACTGCTCAAGCCACGTATTTAGCTTATCTATCTTACTCTCTCTAAACTTATTAGCTCGTGGCACTGGTAGCAATCCAGAGATTACTACCTTTGAGGTCCTACTTTTCAATTTAGCTCCTAACTCCCTAAATTCAGCTTGTAGGACCTCCTCCCTCTTTTTACCTACATCGTTGGTACCTACATGTACCACGACAACTGGCTGATCCCCCTCCCCCTTCAGAATGCTCTGCACCCGCTCCGAGACATCCTTGACCCTTGCACCAGGGAGGCAACATACCATCTTGGAGTCTCGGTCTCGGCCACAGAAACTCCTATCTATCCCCCTTACAATTGAATCCCCTATCACTATAGCCCTATCCCTCTTTTTCCCGCCCTTCTGTGCAGCAGAGCCAGTCATGGTGCCCTGAACCTGGCTGCTGGTGCCTTCCCCTGATAAGTCATCTCCCCCAACAGTACCCAAAACGGTAAACCTGTTTTGGAGGGAGATGACCGCAGGTGACTCCTGCACTACCTTCCTGCCTTTACCCTGCCTTTTGGTCACCCATTTACTGTCTGAGCTAGCCTTTACCTGCGGTGTGACCAACTCACTGAATGTGCTATCCACAACATCCTCAGCATCGCGTATGCTCCAGAGTGAGTCCATTCGCAGCTCCAGCACCGCCATGCGGTCTGCTAGGAGCTGCAGCTGGACACACTTCCTGCACACATAGTTGTCAGGGACAGTGTCCCTGATTTCCCACATGGCACAGGAGGAGCATGACACGAGTCTGAGCTGCCCTTCCATGACTTAACCCTTACAATACCTTTTTATTTACTACGATTTAGCTTAATTATTGAATTCTACTTAGAATAAGTTTGTGAAAGTACTCACCAACCAGTCACCTACCTGTTTTCTGGTGTTGTATTTTCACTGCCGCCTCCTGTCCTGGAACCTTTTCCACCTAGGTTAGGCTCCTGAAATAAAATAAATTGAACCTACCTTTTCAACTTCCCCTAACCCCTAAAAGGTTAGAGGAGGTGGAAGGGTGGGAGACACTACACTGTAGTGTTTCGGGTTTAGCAACAGCTCCACCTATATAAGAGTTACTGGCCTCCTGCTCTCCCGACTGCACCAGCTGCTCCCTGGTGACGTCACACACTGATTACTATTTACCCCTCTCCTCTGCTGTTGATTTGGTACGCCTCGCAACTGCCGCCGGTTTTTAAGCCGGGCTCCTCCTCGCTGCTCTCTGCTGCTCCGAGTGGTCGGGCCTCGCAACTGCCGCCGGTTTTTAAGCCGGGCTCCTCCTCGCTGCTCTCTGCTGCTACGAGTGGTCGGGCCTCGCAACTGCCGCCGGTTTTTAAGCCGGGCTCCTCCTCGCTGCTCTCTGCTGCTCCGAGTGGTCGGGCCTCGCAACTGCCGCCGGTTTTTAAGCCGGGCTCCTCCTCGCTGCTCTCTGCTGCTCCGAGTGGTCGGGCCTCGCAACTGCCGCCGGTTTTTAAGCCGGGCTCCTCCTCGCTGCTCTCTGCTGCTCCGAGTGGTCGGGCCTCGCAACTGCCGCCGGTTTTTAAGCCGGGCTCCTCCTCGCTGCTCTCTGCTGCTCCGAGTGGTCGGGCCTCGCAACTGCCGCCGGTTTTTAAGCCGGGCTCCTCCTCGCTGCTCTCTGCTGCTCCGAGTGGTCGGGCCTCGCAACTGCCGCCGGTTTTTAAGCCGGGCTCCTCCTCGCTGCTCTCTGCTGCTCCGAGTGGTCGGGCCTCGCAACTGCCGCCGGTTTTTAAGCCGGGCTCCTCCTCGCTGCTCTCTGCTGCTCCGAGTGGTCGGGCCTCGCAACTGCCGCCGGTTTTTAAGCCGGGCTCCTCCTCGCTGCTCTCTGCTGCTCCGAGTGGTCGGGCCTCGCAACTGCCGCCGGTTTTTAAGCCGGGCTCCTCCTCGCTGCTCTCTGCTGCTCCGAGTGGTCGGGCCTCGCAACTGCCGCCGGTTTTTAAGCCGGGCTCCTCCTCGCTGCTCTCTGCTGCTCCGAGTGGTCGGGCCTCGCAACTGCCGCCGGTTTTTAAGCCGGGCTCCTCCTCGCTGCTCTCTGCTGCTCCGAGTGGTCGGGCCTCGCAACTGCCGCCGGTTTTTAAGCCGGGCTCCTCCTCGCTGCTCTCTGCTGCTCCGAGTGGTCGGGCCTCGCAACTGCCGCCGGTTTTTAAGCCGGGCTCCTCCTCGCTGCTCTCTGCTGCTCCGAGTGGTCGGGCCTCGCAACTGCCGCCGGTTTTTAAGCCGGCTCCTCCTCGCTGCTCTCTGCTGCTCCGAGTGGTCGGGCCTCGCAACTGCCGCCGGTTTTTAAGCCGGGCTCCTCCTCGCTGCTCTCTGCTGCTCCGAGTGGTCGGGCCTCGCAACTGCCGCCGGTTTTTAAGCCGGGCTCCTCCTCGCTGCTCTCTGCTGCTCCGAGTGGTCGGGCCTCGCAACTGCCGCCGGTTTTTAAGCCGGGCTCCTCCTCGCTGCTCTCTGCTGCTCCGAGTGGTCGGGCCTCGCAACTGCCGCCGGTTTTTAAGCCGGGCTCCTCCTCGCTGCTCTCTGCTGCTCCGAGTGGTCGGGCCTCGCAACTGCCGCCGGTTTTTAAGCCGGGCCTCCTCGCTGCTCTCTGCTGCTCCGAGTGGTCGGGCCTCGCAACTGCCGCCGGTTTTTAAGCCGGGCTCCTCCTCGCTGCTCTCTGCCTTCCATAAATGTAAAGACTTAATCACATCCGAGAAAATTTTGGCTCATTACAACCCATCACTACCAATCAGACTGGCGTGCGATGCATCCCCTTACGGCATAGGAGCGGTATTGTCCCATAGATTCCCTGATGGCTCGGAACGGCCGATAGCTTTTGCGTCATGCTCATTGAACTCAGCTGAGCGTAACTATGCCCAGATAGACAGAGAAGCACTCAGCCTGGTATGGGGAGTGAAGAAATTCAACCATTACCTACACGGACAAAAATTTACCTTGCTGACTGACCATCAACCCCTTATCTCCATATTCAACCCTAAAAAAGGTGTCCCCATTATGACGGCACAAAGACTACAGAGGTGGTCCCTTTTTCTAGGGGCACACCAATACAACATTGAATACAAAGGGTCAAAACAGCATGGGAATGCTGACGGTTTATCACGCCTACCGTTGCCAATGATAGAAGAGGCACCTACAGTAGACCCAGTAGAGATATTCCACTCTACCATAGTGGAATGTCTACCGGTGACAAATTCTGCCATTGAAAGGGAGACAAGAAATGACCCGACTCTCTCACGGGTCTACGATTTAACAGTGAAGGGATGGCCAGCACATGGCGAACCACTGTTGCCAGCATTCTCGCAAAGAAGAGAACAGCTGTCAGTGTGCCGAGGAACCTTGATGTGTGGATCCAGAGTGGTGATTCCACCCAAACTCCAGGATAAAGTGCTAAAGGAGCTTCACGAGGGGCATCTGGGTGGAGTGAAAATGAAGAACCTAGCTAGGGCGTTTGTATGGTGGCCAGGTATCGATGGAGACATCGAAGGCATGACCAAGAGCTGCCTAGGATGCCAGAAGGTCCAAAATGCTCCGCCACAGGCCCTTCTACATCCATGGGAGTGGCCCTCATCTCCCTGGCAAAGGGTGCACATCGACTTTGCTGGTCCATTTATGGACTCAATGTTCTTAATCGCAGTTGATGCATACTCCAAGTGGCCGGAGGTAATAAAGATGTCCTCCACCACCACGGAAAAAACCATCACAGTATTAAGGACTATATTTGCCAGGAATGGGCTGCCGGAGCAGATATGTTCTGATAATGGACCGCAATTTGTGTCCGAAGAATTCAGAAAGTTCTTAAAGAACAATGGGGTAAAGCACTACACGTCCGCCCCATACCATCCCGCCACCAATGGATTGGCTGAAAGGTTTGTCCAGACCTTCAAGAAGGCCATCAAGGCCATGGGTAATGAAGACATAAAACTTCAGCACAAGGTGGATAACTTCTTATTTGCATATAGGAATGCAACGCATATGGTTGCTAACCAAACTCCCGCCATGATGTTCTACAATAGAAACCTAAGATGCCGGCTGGATTTGGTCAAGCCCAACATCCGAAGGGACGTGGAGAACCGGCAGTTTCAGGGCATGAATGAAAGGCCAACTAGGGCCTTCCAGATAGGCCAACCGGTTTTGGCCCGGGACTACCGTACCGAGAAATGGCAGCCTGGAACTATCTGCACACGATTAGGACCACTGATGTATACCGTGGACATCGGAGACAGCATAATAAGGCGCCATGCTGACCAAATCATCAAGTCATCCGAAAAGGGACAACCTACACCACCACTCTATACATCTAACGATGAAGTAGAGATACCCATATCTACCTCTGATCCAGTGATACTGGAGCCCGATGAACCCGACACTGGCCTTCAAGCCGAATCAGCCTTGCCAGAAGAACCTACCACACCACCAGAAACTACTACACCCCCGAGGCGTTATCCGGACCGAGTCAGGAAGCCTCCTGAGAGACTAACTTATAATTAATTAATACAGCAATGTATATTATTTTGCATATAACATGTAATTAATAATTACTTAAAAATATGATGTACTAGTTAGCTAGAAGGGGAGGAATTGTGGTGTATGTGCCTTTAAGAGCAATTGTGGTGTATGTGCCTTTAAGAGCCCCAGGTGTGCGTAATGCCGGTAATTGCCACTTGGGCTATATAAGCCTGTGTATTGTGTATATCCTTTAGAAACCCCCCCCCCCAGACTTGCTTAGTAAATACCTATGCACCAACTCCTGTCTTCAGTGTCTTTATCTACACACGGACACTACAGCTTCAATTTTGCTAACAAGCTAAATATGGGGAACTTTATCACACGCCATTTGAAAGTCCATATACACAACATCAACCGCACTGCCCTCGTCCACCCTCTCTGTTGCCGCATCAAAAAACTCAATCAAGTTAGTCAAACATGATTTGCCCTTAAATCCATGCTGGCTCTCTATTAGTCCATGTATCTGTGTTATATCATTCTCTGATTCTATGAATATTCATAGGTTTTGTCCCTATAATACAGGCCCAGGCGCTTTAACGCAGGCCTTGTTCCTTTAACACAGGCTCAATCCCTTTAATATAGGCTCAATCCCTTTAATACAGGCCCTCTCCCTTTAATACAGGCCCTCTCCCTTTAATACAGGCCCTCTCCCTTTAATACAGGCCCTCTTCCTTTAATACAGGCCCTCTCCCTTTAATACAGGCCCTCTCCCTTTAATACAGGGTCTGTCCCTTTAATGCAGGCCCTCTCCCTTTAATACAGGGTCTGTCCCTTTAATACAGGCCCTCTCCCTTTAATACAGGCCCTCTCCCTTTAATACAGGGTCTGTCCCTTTAAAACAGGCCCTCTCCCTTTAATACAGGCCCTCTCCCTTTAATACAGGGTCTGTCACTTTAATACAGGCCCTCTCCCTTTAATACAGGCCCTCTCCCTTTAATACAGGCCCTCTCCCTTTAATACAGGGTCTGTCCCTTTAATACAGGCCCTCTCCCTTTAATACAGGCCCTCTCCCTTTAATACAGGCCCTCTCCCTTTAATACAGGGTCTGTCCCTTTAATACAGGCCCTCTCCCTTTAATACAGGCCCTCTCCCTTTAATACAGGCCCTCTCCCTTTAATACAGGGTCTGTCCCTTTAATACAGGCCCTCTCCCTTTAATACAGGGTCTGTCCCTTTAATACAGGCTCAATCCCTTTAATACAGGCCCTCTCCCTTTAATACAGGGTCTGTCTCTTTAATACAGGCCCTCTCCCTTTAATACAGGGTCTGTCCCTTTAATACAGGCCCTCGCCCTTTAATACAGGGTCTGTCCCTTTAATACAGGCCCTCTCCCTTTAATACAGGGTCTGTCCCTTTAATACAGGCCCTCTCCCTTTAATACAGGCCCTCTCCCTTTAATACAGGCCCTCTCCCTTTAATACAGGGTCTGTCCCTTTAATACAGGCCCTCTCCCTTTAATACAGGGTCTGTCCCTTTAATACAGGCTCAATCCCTTTAATACAGGCCCTCTCCCTTTAATACAGGGTCTGTCTCTTTAATACAGGCCCTCTCCCTTTAATACAGGGTCTGTCCCTTTAATACAGGCCCTCGCCCTTTAATACAGGGTCTGTCCCTTTAATACAGGCCCTCTCCCTTTAATACAGGGTCTGTCCCTTTTAATACAGGCCCTCTCCCTTTAATACAAGCCCTGTCCCTTTAATACAGGCCCTCTCCCTTTAATACAGGGTCTGTCCCTTTAATACAGGCTCA
Source organism: Somniosus microcephalus (assembly GCF_052327205.1). NCBI lineage: Eukaryota > Metazoa > Chordata > Chondrichthyes > Squaliformes > Somniosidae > Somniosus > Somniosus microcephalus. Next base: position 344,907,147 of record NC_140990.1, on the reverse strand, counting down.
ATCCCTTTAATATAGGCACTCTCCCTTTAACACAGGCTCAATCCTTTTAACACAGGCCCTCTCCCTTTAATACAGGGTCTGTCCCTTTAATACAGGCCCTCTCCCTTTAATACAGGCCCTCTCCCTTTAATACAGGGTCTGTCCCTTTAATACAGGGTCTGTCCCTTTAATACAGGCCCTGTCCCTTTAATACAGGCCCTCTCCCTTTAATACAGGCCCTCTCCCTTTAATACAGGGTCTGTCCCTTTAATACAGGCCCTCTCCCTTTAATACAGGCCCTCTCCCTTTAATACAGGGTCTGTCCCTTTAATACAGGCCCCACTTTAATACAAGCCCTGTCCCTTTAATACAGGCCCTCCCTTTAATACAGGGTCTGTCCCTTTAATACAGGCTCAGTCCCTTTAATACAGGCTCAATCCCTTTAATACAGGCCCTCTCCCTTTAACACAGGCTCAATCCTTTTAATACAGGCCCTCTCCCTTTAATACAGGGTCTGTCCCTTTAATATAGGCCCTCTCCCTTTAATACAGGCCCTCTCCCTTTAATACAGGCCCTGTCCCTTTAATACAGGCCCTCTCCCTTTAACACAGGCTCAATCTTTTTAATACAGGTGTAGTGTATGTAACCTGTACCACCTTAAGAGGATACCTTAAGGTGATGGACTACTTTTTGATGGCTCCTGTACATTGTAGTACCGGTGGTGACCACACCGGTATATAAACCCTGTGGAGCAAAGTGTTGATGTGCCTCAATAAATCCGAGACTCGATGTTAGCGAAACAAAACAAGGCTTTTATTGACTTAGAAGGTAACACACAGAGGAGAATGTATCTTCCATCCAGAGGTCTGCCGTACTGGATGTGCTGCAGGCTGGGCCAGCTTACATAGGAGCCAGGTATGGGCGGAGCCCTACACACAGTACAATACAATGGAAATGAAACTGAAACCAACCACAGTCACAGGCAGAGAAATACTGATGAGTGATGAATGGAATATTTCATCACAAGTGTATTCCAGTTCAGCCCTGACCCTCAATTACTAAAGACCTGTTTAATTATTTCTGTAGTCTGTGTCCAGTTATTCAGCATAACTACATTTGGAAACACAGACTCAACAGTGGCGACGAGTCTGATCTTACCTAGCGGCAGTTGCATCAAAGGAAGCTTCGCCTCTGAAACGGGCGTCGATCAAGGACATCCACCCTCAACATCCTGCTGGGCACTGCATAGCACGGGAGGCAATCGGGAACCCGGGTTGGTTTCTGGCCACGAAGTCAAACATCAGTGAACACCCCTTCGACGACAGCGGCGGGAAAGGAAACTCAACAAGGATGCCAAAAACGGGTAACATCACTGCTTTTGATAGCGATGTGGAAGATTGGGCCACTTATGTGGAACGCGTCGAAGTTTACTGTACAACGAATGAGGTACCGGAGGATAAGAAAGCACTAACCCTATTAAACTCGATGGGTGCGAAGACGTATGGGTTATTAAGGAACCTTGTAACACCAGATAAACCGGTAGGAAAGAGTTTCGCGGATATTGTTACTATCCTGCAAGAGCATTTAAACCCCACGCCGCTGCTGATAGCGGAACGATTTAAATTCTACAAAAGAATTCAACTTAAAGAGGAAAGCAACGCTGAATTCTTAATCGAACTGCTCAAGTTATCAAAGTACTGTCAGTTCGGTACAGGACTAGCAGACGCACTGAGAGATAAGTTTGTGTGTGGGCTCCTAAGGGAAGGAACCCAGAAGCGACTGCTAGAGGAAAAGGATCTTACGCTGGACAAAGCTTTCAGCATTGCAGCATCGCACGAGGCAGCAGCACGAGGCGCTGCAGAGATACAGCAAAGGCCATTGGAATTCAGCACCAATGAAATGGCATTGGGCGCAGTAAAGTGCTATCGTTGCGGAAGGACAACGCATGACCAGAACCAGTGCTGGTTCAAAGATAAAGAATGCAGGCAATGTGGCAAACTTGGCCACATAGCGAGAGTATGCCGGTCAGGAAAGAAGACCAGCAGCAAAAAGTTGCCGCAGGAGAAGTACAAAAAAGTACACAAGGTGACAGAGAACAGTTCGGATGAACAGAAGATGGATTCAGACTCCAGCAGTAAGGAACTGGGTTGTCTAAAAATACATAATGTGGGTAACACAGCAGACCACCAAACTATCTGGGTCATGCTTCGGATAGCAGGAGTCCAAGTGAAGATGGAATTGGACACTGGATCGGCATTGACGGTCATGAATAAGCAAGATTACAAAAGGTTATTCTCGCACATTCCCCTGAGGGATACGGAGATTGTATTGAAAACATACACGGGGCAAATAGTATACCCCATCGGAAAGATAAAAGTAAATGTGGTCTACAATAGTAAAGAAAGTCAGGAAATGGACTTGTATGTGTTACCTGATGGAGGTCCGCCACTACTGGGACGGGAATGGATCCAGAGAATAAATGTGGACTGGCATTCCATACAAGCACTGACTGTAGATTCCTGTAAAGAGGACGACGTCAAACCTAAACGACTGTCCAAAATATTGGACGATGCTAAGGAGGTGTTCCAACAGGGACTGGGAACACTGAAAGGAATTACGGCAAACATCAAGGTTGAAGAACATGCAAACCCAAAATTTTTCAAAGCCAGACCGGTACCTTATGCAATACGACCTGCTGTGGAAGCAGAGCTGGAAGGGCTAGAACGTTCAGGAGTACTGTCAAAGGTGGACTGGAGCGAATGGGCCACACCCATTGTTCCTGTCATGAAGCGTTCGTTGAGCAACAAGCCGGGGGAACCTGGGAAGGTTCGCATCTGTGGCGATTTCAAGATCACTGTTAATCCGGTTCTTCACACGGTGCAATATCCGCTTCCGCGGATTGAAGATATCTTCGCTTCGCTGTCTGGCGGGAAACACTTCACTAAGATAGACCTGGCGCAGGCGTACCTACAGATGGAAGTTGATGAAGCGTCACGCCAGTATCTCACGATCAACACACATAAGGGCTTATATCGGTATAATAGACTGGTTTTTGGAGTGGCATCGGCTCCAGCGATTTGGCAAAGGGCCATGGAGCAGGTATTGCAGGGAATTCCAGGCACACAATGCTACCTGGACGACATTCTGATTACAGGAGATGATGATAAGGATCACCTCGCGAATTTGGAGCAGGTGCTCACCAGATTGAAAGAATATGGGCTCAGAGTTAATCGCCAGAAATGTGAGTTCTTTCAAAAGCAAATCTCGTACTGCGGCCACGTCATTGACCAGGAGGGGCTCCATAAGTCACCTGACAAGATCGAAGCTGTTGTGAAAGCTTCCGCTCCGGAAAATGTATCCCAGTTGAGGTCGTTCCTTGGGTTGGTTAACTATTACCACAAGTTTCTTCCAAATTTATCCACGGTGTTACACCCGCTGAACACTCTTTTGCAAATGGGAATACCATGGAAGTGGAGCGATGATTGTAAGCGGGCTTTTCAAAAAAGCAAGGCACTGATCACCTCTAAGGAAGTGTTGGCTCACTTTAACCCAACGCTGCCTATTCGCTTAGCTTGTGATGCTTCTCCATATGGCATCGGGGCAGTGCTCTCACATAAGTTTCCAAATGGCTTGGAAAGGCCAGTCGCGTTCGCATCCAGATCATTGACCTCCGCAGAGCGCAACTATGCTCAGATAGATAGGGAGGCTCTCAGCCTCGTGTGGGGAGTTAAGAAATTTAACCATTACCTGCAAGGCCAAAAGTTTACGCTGCTGACAGATCACCAGCCGTTGGTTTCCATTTTTAACCCTAAGAAGGGTGTTCCGGTTATGATGGCGCAGAGGCTTCAGAGATGGTCCCTTTTCCTAGGGGCACATCAATATGATATCGAATTCAAAGGTACAAAGCAACATGGTAATGCTGATGGGCTGTCGCGCCTGCCACTACCTACAGCGGAAGAGGCACCGGCAGTTGACCCTGTCGAGATATTTCACTCGACCATCATCGAATGCTTACCAGTCACCAGTGCGGGTATTGAGAGAGAGACCCGAAACGACCCAACACTGTCTCGGGTCTACGATTTGACAGTGAAGGGATGGCCAGCACATGGCGACCCACTGTTACCAGCATTCTCAGCCAGACGAGAACAGCTGTCCGTCTGTCAAGGAACATTGATGTATGGAACAAGGGTGATTATTCCTCCTAAATTAAGGGAGAGAGTTCTGAAGGAATTGCATGAAGGTCATCTGGGGGGAGTCAAGATGAAAAGCCTTGCTAGGGCTTATGTGTGGTGGCCAGGTATCGACAAACAAATAGAGGATCTGACTAAAAGCTGCTCAGGGTGCCAAAAAGTTCAAAACGCACCTCCAATTGCACCGCTGCATCCGTGGGAATGGCCTTCAACCCCATGGCAACGTGTGCATATCGACTTTGCAGGTCCATTCATGGATTCCATGTTTTTGATAGCAGTAGACGCACATTCTAAATGGCCAGAAGGGATTAAGATGTCGACCACTACCTCTGAAAAGACGATCGCAGTTCTAAGAACCATATTTGCAAGGAATGGGTTGCCGGAACAAATATGTTCAGACAACGGACCACAGTTCGTGTCAGAAGAATTCCAGAAATTCATGAAAAAGAATGGGGTGAAACACTATACATCTGCCCCATATCATCCGGCTACAAATGGGTTGGCCGAGAGATTTGTACAAACGTTCAAAAAGGCGATAAAGGCCATTAGCGAAGACCATATTCCACTACAACACAAGGTGGACAATTTCCTGATGGCATATCGAAACGCCACGCATGCAGTGACAAAAAAAAGCCCTGCCATAATGTTCTATAACAGGAGGTTGCGGTCCTGGTTGGATTTGTTAAAACCCAATGTGCGTAGGGAAGTCGAAAACAAGCAATTCCAGCACGTAAATAACAAGGCCACTCGGAGTTTCGAAATAGGATAACCAGTGTTGGCCAGGGACTATAGGAATGATAAATGGCAATCCGGAACAATTCGTGCCCGACAAGGACCCTTGATGTACACGGTAGACGTTGGAGAGAACGTAATACGACGTCATGCTGACCAACTTGTGGAATCGAGAACAAGGGTCGACCCCATGTCTATGGCAGAGACACCAGTTGAAGAAGTTATTGAGCCTGTAGCATCTACCTCAGACTCGAACGTACATGATGATGTTCAATCCATAGGAGATCAAATGGATGAGTCACCCCAGCAACGAGAACCAGAGACCCCTGAAAGGCGTTATCCGGCCCGGATCAGGAGGCCTCCTCAGAGACTGAATCTTTGAACAGTTTTGTGTGAAAGTTGTATATATGTTATCCATGTAATGTTTAAATTGGGGTGTACACTGTTAAGCTAAAAGGGGAGGAATTGTAGTGTATGTAACCTGTACCACCTTAAGAGGATACCTTAAGGTGATGGACTACTTTTTGATGGCTCCTGTACATTGTAGTACCGGTGGTGACCACACCAGTATATAAACCCTGTGGAGCAAAGTGTATTCCAGTTCAGCCCTGACCCTCAATTACTAAAGACCTGTTTAATTATTTCTGTAGTCTGTGTCCAGTTATTCAGCATAACTACATTTGGAAACACAGACTCAACAACAGGCCCTCTCCCTTTAACACAGGCTCAATCCTTTTAATACAGGCCCTCTCCCTTTAACACAGGCTCAATCCCTTTAATACAAGCTCTGTCCCTTTAATACTGGTCCGGTCCATTTAATACAGACTCTGCACCTTTAATACAGGCTCTGGCCCTTTAAGAAAAAAATAACTTACATTTATCTAGCACCTTTCACGACCTCAAGACGTTTCAAAGCCCTTTACAGTCAATTAAGTACTTTTTTTGAAGTGTAATCACTGTTGTAATGTAGGAAACATGGCAGCCAATTTGCACACAGCAAGCACCCACAAACAGCAATGAGATAAATGACCAGATAATCTGTTTTAGATGTTAATTGAATGATTAATATTGGCCGGGACACCAGAGAGAACTGCCCTGCTCTTCTTCGAAATAGTGCCATGGGATCTTTTACATCACCTGAGGGAGCAGACGGGGCCTCAGTTTAACATCTCATTCAAAAGATGGCACCTCCAACAGTGCAGCGCTCTCTCAGTACTGCCCCTCCGACAGTGCAGTGCTCCTTCAGTACTGACCCTCCAACAGTGCGACACTCCCTCAGTACTGACCCTCGAACTGTGCGGCACTCCCTCAGTACTGGCCGTCCGACAGTGCAGCGCTCCCTCAGTACTGCCCCTCCAACAATACAGCACTCCCTCAGTACTGCCCCTCTGACAGTGCAGCACTCCCTCAGTACTGCCCCTCCGACAGTGCAGCGCTCCCTCAGTACTGCCCCTCCGACAGTGCGACGCTCCCTCAGTATTGCCCCTCCAACAATGCAGCACTCCCTCAGTACTGCCCCTCCGACAGTGCAGCGCTCCCTCAGTACTGCCCCTCCGACAGTGCGACGCTCCCTCAGTACTGCCCCTGCAACAATGCAGCACTCCCTCAGTACTGCCCCTCCAACAATGCAGCACTCCCTCAGTACTGCCCCTCCAACAATGCAGCACTCACTCAGCACTGCCCCTCTGTGGTAAACCACTGTTGTTAGTATTGTTGTTCACCACTGTTGTTAGTACTGTTGTTCACTGTTAGTACTGTTGTTCACTCTTGCATATTGTTGTACTTGTCTGTGCATGCCTCAGCTGACTCCGCCCCTGGCTCCACCCTCATGGCTGGGTATAAAGGTCGCTGCTCGGCAGCCTCTGGCCCTTTTGGATACCACGCAACCACAAGAGGCATGCTCTGTTCTTTGGTAATAAAAGCCTGTTTATTACTTTCTCAATCTCCAGTCTTTTGTAGCAATTGATAGTGCATCAATTTTATTACCAAAGTTAAATGTTGGCTGCGGATGCTGATCAACCGATGGCGCAAAACGCTGAGTAGCAGGCGCTGCTGCGAGCCCTCAGACCAACATGCCTGGACCTAGACCCCCAAGAAGCGGGTTCGTCGACTAAATTCGCACAATGGCTGCGTTGCTTTGAGGCGTATCTGGAAGCCTCGACCGTGGCTCTTGATGAAAATAAACTGAAAATCCTGGCCTCGAAGGTGAGCCACCAAGTCTATACTTTAATCCAAGATGCGACGACCTACGCGGCGGCTATCGACCTACTGAAAGGGCAGTATGCACGCCCGGTTAACACGGTCTATGCCAGGCACCTTTTAAGATCTCGCAGACAGCAGCCCGGGGAATCGGTGGAGGCCTTCCTACGGGCACTGCGGGTACTCGGACGCGGCTGCGACTGCAAGGAAGTATCGGCCGCGGCACATGCGGAGGGACTGATACGAGACGCTTTCGTTGCGGGTCTACGGTCCGACTACTCCCGGCAGAGGCTGCTGGAGAAGGGTGAAATAGACCTGACAAAGGCAGTGTCCCTCGCGCTCTCGCTCGACGCGGCCCACAGAAATATGGACGCTTTCTCCCCTAATCGCCCCGCGCCGTGGACGCCGCAATCTTGGGCCATGGGACCGCCACCTCCGACTGCTACAGCGATGTCCAAGGCACAAAAATGCTATTTTTGTGGCCAAGCTAAACACCCTAGAGCACGCTGCCCCGCGAAGAATGCTACCTGCTCCGGCTGCAGGAAGAAAGGTCACTATGTTAGCGCCTGCAAAGGGAAGACCGCTAACGCCAGCAGCGCCGCGTGCGAACCGTGGGCGCAGCCATCTTGCCCGCCATCTTGGGCTCCCCCAGCCACGTGGGGATCGGGACCGTGGGCGCCGCCATTTTGTCCGCCATCTTGGACGCCTCCGACTTCGGTTACGGGGGACCCGGACTCCACCACCGCCTCATCGGACGACCGCATCGACGCGCTTGAACATACGCTGGCTTCCGTGACGCTGGATCAATTTCTCCCGCATCAACTGTCCAGGTCCATGATGGACATTACGGTAAACGGCCGCGCCACTACCTGCCTTTTTGACAGCGGGAGCACGGAGAGTTTTATACACCCCGGCACGGTGCGCAGTTACTCTCTCCCGGTCCTGCCGACGCGTCATCGCATCTCTATGGCTTCCAAAGCCCAGTCGGCGGAAGTCGGTGGCTACTGTATGGTGACTCTTTCAGTGCGGGGTACTGAATACAAAAATTTTAAACTTCTGGTCCTGCCCAATCTCTGCGCTGCCGTCCTACTGGGGTTGGATTTTCAGTGCCACCTTAAGAGTGTCACTTTAGCGTATGGTGGACCCCTCCCCCCTCTCACGGTCTGCAGCCAGCAGTTTTTAAATCGCCCGCCGCGCGCCGTTTGCAGCCTCTCCACCCTTAAAGTCTCCCCCCCTCCTTGTTCGCTAACCTCACCCGCGACTGTAAGCCCATCGCTACCAAAAGTAGGCATTACAGTGCCGGGGATAGGGGTTTCATTAAATCCGAGGTAGCGAGACTCCTGAAGGAAGGGATTATCGAGAGCAGCAATAGCCCATGGCGAGCACAAGTGGTGGTGGTGAAGACTGGCGGAAAACAGCGCCTAGTTATTGACTACAGCCAGACGATCAATCGCTACACCCAGTTGGATGCATACCCACTCCCCCGCATATCTGACATGGTCAATCGGATAGCACAATACCAGGTGTTCTCGACGATTGATCTGAAGTCGGCATATCACCAGCTCCCCATCAGGGCTGAGGACCGCCAGTACACAGCTTTTGAAGCTGACGGTCGGCTCTATCACTTTCTCAGAGTTCCCTTCGGCGTCACCAACGGAGTTTCTGTCTTCCAACGGGAGATGGACCGGATGGTTGACCAGAACGCGCTCCAGGCCACTTTCCCATATCTAGACAATGTCACCATCTGCGGCCACGACCAGCAGGACCACGACGTTAATCTAGGGAAATTCCTCCGGACGGCCCAGCGGCTGAATCTCACATACAACAAAGACAAATGTATGTTTCGTACTAAGCGCCTTGCTATTCTTGGCTGCGTAGTGGAGAACGGAGTCATCAGCCCAGACCCCGATAGAATGCGCCCTCTTATGGAGCTCCCCCTCCCCCACTGCCAGAAAGCACTGAAGAGATGCCTGGGGTTTTTCTCTTACTATGCTCAGTGGGTGCCCAACTATGCGGATAAAGCCCGACCCCTCATCAAGTCCGCCTCCTTCCCCCTGACAGCAGAGGCCTGTGCAGCCTTCACTCTCATAAAAAGCGATATTGCGAAGGCCACAATGCACGCTGTGGATGAGTCCCTCCCTTTTCAAGTGGAGAGCGACGCATCCGACTTTGCCCTAGCTGCAACCCTTAACCAGGCGGGGAGACCCGTGGCCTTTTTCTCAAGGACCCTCCAGGGCCCCGAGATTCGACACTCCTCTGTCGAAAAGGAGGCCCAGGCCATTGTGGAAGCCGTGCAACATTGGCGGCATTACCTGGCCGGAAAACGATTTACCCTGCTCACTGACCAGCGTTCAGTAGCTTTTATGTTTCATAATAAGCAGCGGAGCAAAATCAAGAATGACAAGATATTAAGGTGGAGAATCGAACTCTCCACCTACAATTATGATATCTTGTACCGGCCCGGGAAACTCAATGAGCCCCCAGATGCCCTATCACGTGGTACGTGCGCCAACGCGCAGGTTGATAGATTACAGACCCTCCACAATGACCTCTGCCACCCGGGGGTCACTAGGTTCTTCCATTTTATCAAATCCCGTAACCTGCCCTACTCCATCGAGGAGGTCAGGACCATGACCAGGAACTGCCAGATCTGTGCCGAGTGCAAGCCGCATTTTTATAGGCCAGACAGAGCGAGCCTGATCAAAGCCACGCGCCCCTTCGAGCGGCTGAGCATCGATTTTAAAGGGCCCCTCCCCTCCTCTGACCGCAATGTGTACTTCCTCAATATAATTGATGAGTACTCCCGTTTCCCGTTTGCCATCCCTTGCTCGGACATGACCAGTACCACGGTCATTAAATGTCTGAATGACCTCTTCGCATTGTTCAGTTTCCCTAGCTATATCCATAGCGACAGGGGCTCATCTTTTATGAGCGACGAACTTCGGCAGTACCTGCTCGCGAGAGGCATTGCTACAAGCAGGACCACCAGCTACAACCCCCGGGGTAACGGCCAGGTGGAAAGGGAGAATGCGACAGTCTGGAAGGCAGTCCTTTTAAACTTAAAGTCTAAGGGCCTTCCGACCTCCCGCTGGCAGGAGGTCCTCCCTGCGGCGCTCCATTCCATTCGGTCGCTGCTCTGTACACCCACCAATGCCACTCCTCACGAGAGAATGTTCTCCTTCCCCAGGAAGTCCATGTCGGGGATTTCGCTACCAGCATGGCTGACTTCTCCAGGTCCCGTCCTACTGCGGAAGCACGTGAGGACCCATAAGGCGGACCCCCTGGTCGAGAGGGTGAGCCTCCTCCACGCCAACCCGCAGTATGCTTACGTGGTGTACCCGGACGGGCGGGAGGACACAGTCTCCATTCGAGACCTCGCACCTGCGGGTGCTCCTGAAACACCCTCTTCGCCACCCACCGCTACTCCTGCCTACCCCCAGGACACAGTCCCCGCACGAGACCTCGCACCTTCGGGTGCCTGTGAGAGACCACCATCGCTACCTCCCATTACCCGCGCTCTGACCCCTGTAGGCAGCATGCAGCAGCCCCAGGGTCCGCCACCTGCTACACCTCCTCTGAACGAGACACCGGGTTCAACGTTGGATGCTGCACCATCACCGCCGCTGCTGCGACGCTCAGGACGGCTTACAAGGCCTCCTGATAGACTTCAGTACACTAATTTTTAGTGCACTTCACCCCGCCGGACTCAATTCTAAACAAGGGGTGAATGTGGTAAACCACTGTTGTTAGTATTGTTGTTCACCACTGTTGTTAGTACTGTTGTTCACTGTTAGTACTGTTGTTCACTCTTGCATATTGTTGTACTTGTCTGTGCATGCCTCAGCTGACTCCGCCCCTGGCTCCACCCTCATGGCTGGGTATAAAGGTCGCTGCTCGGCAGCCTCCGGCCCTTTTGGATACCAGGCAACCACAAGAGGCATGCTCTGTTCTTTGGTAATAAAAGCCTGTTTATTACTTTCTCAATCTCCAGTCTTTTGTAGCAATTGATAGTGCATCACCCTCCAACAATGCAGCGCTCCCTCAGTACTGCCCCTCTGACAGTGCAGCGCTCCCTCAGTACTGCCCCTCCGACAGTGCAGCGCTTGCTCAGTACTGCCCCTCTGACAGTGCGACGCTCCCTCAGTACTGCCCCTCTGACAGTGCAGCGCTCCCTCAGTTCTGCCGCTCCAACAGTGCAGCGCTCCGTCAGTACTGCCCCTCCAACAATGCAGCGCTCCCTCAGTACTGCCCCCCTGACAGTGCGACACTCCCTCAGTACTGCCCCTCCAACAATGCAGCACTCCCTCAGTACTGCCCCTCCAACAATGCAGCGCTCCCTCAGTACTGCCCCTCCGACAGTGTGACGCTCCCTCAGCACTGCCCCTCCAACAATGCAGCACTCCCTCAGTACTGCCCCTCCAACAATGCAGCACTCCCTCAGTACTGCCCCTCCGACAGTGCGATGCTCCCTCAGTACTGCCCCTCCAACAATGCAGCACTCCCTCAGTACTGCCCCTCCGACAATGCAGCACTCCCTCAGTACTGCCCCTCCGACAATCCAGCACTCCCTCAGTACTGCTCCTCCGACAGTGTGACGCTCCCTCAGTACTGCCCCTCCGACAATCCAGCACACCCTCAGTACTGCCCCTCCGACAGTGTGACGCTCCCTCAGTACTGTCCCTCTGACAGTGCAGCGCTCCCTCAGTACTGTCCCTCTGACAGTGCAGCGCTCCCTCAGTACTGTCCCTCTGACAGTGCAGCACTGGGCGCGTCAGCCTAGATTTTGTGCTCAAGTCTATGGAACGGGACTTGAACCCACAACCTTCTGACTCAGAGCGAGAGTGCTACCACTGAAATGTAGCTGACAATAATACAGGCTCTGTCACTTTTAATACAGGCTATCACCCTTTAATAGAGGTTTTGGGCTTGAAATTTATCTCTTTTCCAACGCTCCGTAGCGCCATGAAATGGCAATAAAATGGCAGCTGCCGCTGTAACACCAGCTGGTAGTGGTTCCCGCAGCGGCCGCCATATTCTTCTCCCCCTTTGCGGTGCTGGTAACTGGCAGCTCCCTGGAAAATAAATGGTGGCTTGATGATGACAATCAGCGTGCAACGCCGACTTAACATCACCAACGCGAACTTCGACCCTAGCGCGGAATTCAGCGCTGGGTCCTAAGTACGCCAGGTTAACCTGGCGTGCAAGCAGGCTGACAGTGGTGATGTCTGCAACTCTTACAGGGACACGCACATCATTCAGGTAAGTTTGAGTTTAAGGGTTTGGGCTGGTTTCTTTGATTTTATTGAAGTGGTGGCTTGCTGCAATAGATGTGAAAAGTTTTTTTTTTAAGTGTAAGGGAGTGCTGCTGGACGCTTGCAAGGGCTCGGATGGTAAATGAAGGTCTTTGAGCAAACAGAACCTGCTGCGAATACTCAGCAGGTCACGCAACATCCGTGGAGAGAAAAACAGAGTTCACGTCTCGGGTCAACATGCTGCCTGACCAACTGAATACTTCCAGCTTTTTATGCTGTCATTTCACATTTACAGCATCCGCTTGCAGAGGGAAGAAGGCGGCGCAGAAGAGGAGGAATCAGACCGAAGGATGTATCCCAGACAGCCCCTTTGTGGCTGAGATATCGGGGATGGAATCATCTGTCTGTGGTCCCACTGGCTGGGCAGGCTGCCTCTTCTTGTTGACCCACTGGCTGGGCAGGCTGCCTCGTGTTGATCCACTGGCTGGGCAGGCTGCCTCTTGTTGATCCACTGGCTGGGCAGGCTGCCTCTTCTTGTTGATCCACTGGCTGGGCAGGCTGCATTTCTTGGGTGTGTGAAATGAGGAAGGCACAAGGGTGGAGTTGTGCTGATGGGAGGGGAGGAAAGCAAGAGGTGCATGCTAGAAGGAGGATAACGTATGAGGATACCAGCATCTTGTAACATTCTAGCCCCGCCGCTGGCCAAGGGCTCAATCATGCCCCTGCAAAGTATGGCCTGCACCTCCTCCCCAAGATGTGGAGATGCCGGTGTTGGACTGGGGTGGACAAATGTGAGAAGTCACACAACACCAGGTTATAGTCCAACAGCTTTATTTGAAATCACAAGCTTTCGGAGCGCTGCTCCTTCGTCAGGTGAAGTGCTTCAGAAAGCTTGTGATTTCACATAAAGCTGTTGGACTATAACCTGGTGTTGTGTGACTTCTCACATTTGTCCTCCCCAAGGGAGGAGGAGTGGTAAGGCGGCGAGGGTACCAACTCAACCTGGCAGAATTTTGAAAGAGTGGCATCAGAAATCAAAAGTGACGTCGGCACAAGGGGAGGAAGCTGATTGGTGAGTAGCTGGTAAGTGTTTATACTTGGCTTTCTTAAAGTTTTAAATTTATTCCAGCTAGGTTAGTAAATAGTCTGCTAAGTAGAGGTATGGCAGGGCAGCTCACACCCATGGAATGCACATCCTGTGCCATGTGGGAAGTCCTGGACACCTTCCGTGGTCTGGACGACCACATGTGCGGGAAGTGTCACCAGCTACAGCAGCTCGAGCACCGGGTTACGGAGCTTGAGCGGCGGCTGCAGTCACTGCTGTGTATCCGCGAGGCTGAAGCTACGTGGATATCACATTTCAGGAGGTGAGCACCCCGCAGCTTAAGAGTGTGCAGGCAGAGAGGGAATGGGTGACCGTCGGACAGAAGAGGGGGACCAGGCAGGTAGTGCAGGAGTACCCTGAGCCCATCTTGCTCACCAACCAGTATTCGGTGCTGAGTACTGGTGAGGGTAATGGTTCCTCTGGGGAGTGCAGCCAGAGCCAAGTCCACAGCACCATGGAAGGCTCAGCTGCACAGGCGGAGAGGGAGAGCAATAGTGATAGGGGATTCAGTAGTTAGGGGAGCAGACAGGCGTTTCTGTGGCTGCAGACGTGATTCCAGGATGGTATGTTACCTCCCTGGTTCCAGGGTCAAGGATGTCACTGAACGGCTGCAGGACATTCTGAGGGGGGAGGGTGAACAGCCAGAGGTCGTGGTCCATATCGGTACCAACGACATAGGCAGAAAGAGGGATGAGGTCCTGCAGGCAGAGTTTAGGGAGCTAGGAAAGAGGTTAAAGAGCAGGACATCAAAGGTAGTAATCTCCGGATTACTACCAGTGCCACGTGCTCGTGAGTACAGAAATAGGAAGATAGGGCAGATGAATGCATGGCTGGAGAGATGGTGTAGGAGGGAAGGCTTTAGATTCCTGAGGAATTGGAACCGTTTCTGGGGGAGGTGGGACCTCTACAAGCCAGACAGGTTGCACCTCAATGGGAACGGGACCACTATCCTCGCCGGGGGTTTTGCTAGTGCTGTTGGGGAGGGTTTAAACTAGCTTGGCAGGGGGATGGGAACCTGAGGGTAGAATCAGAAGAAAGAAAAGCTAAGCTGGAAATAGAAGATAGGGGTTCAGGTGAAGGGGTATTTAGGAAGACAAAGAGAAAGGAGAAGGCAATAGTGCAGAGCAACGACAGGGGTAACAATAACCAGAATGTATCAGGAAGGGGCAGAGCGTACAAGCGTAAGAGTGCACCAGAACATAGAGTCAGAGTAAGGAAAAATAGTAAGATAAAATGAAAGGCTCTTTATCTGAATGCACGCAGCATTCATAACAAGATAGATGAATTGACGGCACAAATAGAAATAAATGGGTATGATCTGATAGCCATTACAGAGACGTGGTTGCAAGGTGACCAAGGCTGGGAACTGAATATTATGGGGTATTTGACATTTCGGAAGGATAGGCAGAAAGGAAAAGGAGGTGGGGTAGCTCTGTTAATAAAGGATGAGATCAGTGCAGTGGTGAGGAATGATATTGGCTCAGAAGCTCAAGATGTAGAATCAGTTTGGGTGGAGATAAGAAATAGTAAGGGTAAGAAGTCACTGGTGGGAGTGGTCTATAGGATCCCCTAGGGAAGAGTGATCATAGCATGGTTGAATTTCAAATTCAGTTTGAGGGTGAGAAACTTGGGTCTGAAACTAGTGTCCTAAACTTAAATAAAGGCAATTACAAGGGTATGAGGACAGAGTTGGCTAAAGTGGACTGGGAAAATAGATTAACGGGTAAGACGGTAGATCAGCAGTGGCAGACATTTAAGGAGATATTGCATAAATCTCAGCAAAGGTGTATTCCAGAGAGAAAGAAAGGCTCTACAAGAAGGGTGCACCATCCATGGCTAACTAAGGAAGTTAAGGATGGTATCAAATTGAAAGAAAAGGCATACAATGTTATGAAGATTAGTGGTAAGCCAGCGGATTGGGAAATTTTTAGAAACCAGCAAAGGAGGACTAAAAAAATTATAAAGAGGGAGAAGATAGAGTATGAGAGTAAACTAGCAAATAATATAAAAACAGACAGTAAGAGCTTCTACAGGTATATAAAAAGGAAGAGAGTAGCTAAAGTAAACGTTGGTCCCTTAGAGGATGAGATTGGGGAATTAATAATAGGAAATAGAGAAATGGCAGAGGCTCTAAACAATTATTTTGGATCGGTCTTCACGGTAGTAGACACTAAAAACATCCCAATAATAATAGATAACCAAGATAACATAGATATAGGGAGGGAGGAACTTAAAACAATCTCTACCAGTAGAGAAAAATTACTTGGCATACTAATGGGGCTAAAGGCCAACAAGTCCCCTGGACCTGATGGCCTGCATCCTAGGGTCTTAAAAGAAGTGGCTGCAGAGATAGTGGATGCATTGGTTGTAATCTATCAAAATTCCCTGGATTCTGGAGCGGTCCCAGCGGATTGGAAAACTGCAAATGTAACGCCCCTATTTAAGAAAGGAGGGAGACAGAAAACTATAGGCCAGTTAGCCTAACATCTGTCATTGGGAAAATGCTGGAATCCGTTATTAAGGAGGTAGTAGCAGGACATTTAGAAAATCATAATACATTCAAGCAGAGCCAACATGGTTTTATGAAAGGGAAATCGTGTTTCACAAATTTGCTACAGCTCTTTGAGGATGTAACAAACAGGGTGTATAAAGGGGAACCAGTAGATGTAGAAACATAGAAAAATAGGAGCAGGAGTCGGCCATTCGGCCCTTCGAGCCTGCTCCGCCATTCAATATGATCATGGCTAATCCTCTATCTCAATACCATATTCCCGCTCTCTCCCCATACCCCTTGACTCTTTCGCGTCTTGAAATCTGTCTATCTCCTTCTTAAATATATTCAGTGACTTGGCCTCCACAGCCTTCTGTGGTAGAGAATTTCACAGGTTCACCACCCTCTGAGTGAAGAAATTTCTCCTCATCTCAGTCCTAAATGTCCTACCACGTATCCTGAGACTGTTACCCCTCGTTCTAGAGCCCCCAGCCAGGGGAAACATCCTCCCTGCATCCAGTCTGTCTAGCCCTGTCAGAATTTTATACATTTCAATGAGATCCCCTCTCATTCTTCTAAACTCTAGTGAATACAGGCCTAGTTGACCCAATCGCTCCTCATACGACAGTCCTGCCATCCCAGGAATCAGTCTGGTGAACCTTCGCTGCACTCCCTCTATGGCAAGTATATCCTTTCTTAGGTAAGGAGACCAAAGCTGCATACAGTACTCCAGGTGTGGTCTCACCAAGGCCCTGTACAACTGCAGTAAGACATCCTTGCTCCTGTACTCAAATCATCTTGCAATGAAGGCCAACATATCATTTGCCTTCCTAATTGCTTGCTACACCTGCATGTTTGCTTTCAGTGACTGGTGTACAAGGACACCCAGGTCCCTTTGTACATCAACTATTCCCAATCTATCACCATTTAAATAATACTCTACCTTTCTGTTTTTCCTACCGAAGTGGATAACTTCACATTTATCTACGTTTTACTGCATCTGCCATGTATTTGCCCACTCACTCAACTTGTCTAAATCGCTTTGAAGCCTCTTTGCATCCTCCTCACAACTCACAATCCCACCTAGTTTCGTGTCGTCAGCAAACTTGGAAATATTACATTTGGTTCCCTCATCCAAATCATTGATATATATTGTGAATAGCTGGGGCCCAAGCACTGATCCCTGCGGTACCCCACTAGTCACCGCCTGCCACCCCAAAAAAGACCCATTTATTCCTACTCTCTGTTTACTGTCTGTTAACCAATTTTCAATCCATGCCAGTATATTACCCCCAATCCCATGTGCTTTAATTTTGCACATAAACCTCTTATGTGGGACTTTATCAAAGGCCTTCTGAAAATCCAAATACACCACATCCACTGGTTCTCCCTTACCTATTCTACCAGTTACATCCTCAAAAAACTCCAGTAGGTTTATCAAACACGATTTCCCTTTCATAAATCCATGTTGACTTTGTCTAATCCTGTTGATATTTTCTAAGTGTCCTGTTATCACATCCTTTATAATAGACTCTAGCGTTTTCCCTACTACTGATGTTAGGCTAACCGGTCTGTAGTTCCCTGTTTTCTCTTTCCCTCCTTTTTTAAATAGTCGGGTTACATTTGCCACCCTCCAATCTGCAGGAACTGTTCCATAATCTATAGAATTTTGGAAGATGACAACCAATGCATCCACTATTTCCATGGCTACCTCTTTTAGGACTCGGGGATGCAGATTATCAGGCCCTGGGGATTTATCAGCTTTCAGTCCTATTAATTTCTCCGGCACTATTTTTTTACTAATAATAATTTCCTTGAATTCCTCCTTCTCAGTAGACCCTTGGTTCCTCAGCATTTCTGGGAAGTTATTTGTGTCCTCTTCTGTGAGGACAGAACCAAAGTATTTGTTTAATTGCTCTGCCATTTCCTTGTTCCCCATTTTAAATTCTCCTGTTTCTGACTGTAAGGGACCTACATTTGTCTTCACTAATCTTTTTCTTTTTACATACTTGTAGTGTATTTGGATTTCCAGAAGGCATTCGATAAGGTGCCACATAAAAGGTTACTACACAAGATAAGAGCGCACAGGGTTGGGGGTAATATATTAGCATGGATAGGGGATTGGCTAACTAACAGAAAACAGAGAGTCGGCATAAATGGGTCATTTTCCGGTTGGCAATCAGTAACTAGTGGGGTGCCACAGGGATCAGTGCTGGGACCTCAACTATTTACAATCTACATTAATGACTTCGATGAAGGGACTGATTGTACTGTAGCCAAATTTGCTGATGATACAAAGAAAGGTGGGTTAGCAAGTTGTGAGGAGGACACAAATAGTCTGCAAAGGGTTATAGAGAGGTTAAGTGACTGGGCAAAAATTTGGCAGATGGAGTATAATGTGGGAAAATGTGAGGTTATCCACTTTGGAAGGAAGAATGAAAAAGCAAATTATTATTTAAATGGAGAGAGATTACAGAATGCTGCGGTACAGAGGGATCTGGGGGTCCTCGTACATGAAACACAAAAAGTTAGCATGCAGGTACAGCAAGTAATTAGGACGGCTAATGGAATGTTGGCCTTTATTACAAAGGGTATGGAATATAAAAGTAGGGAAGTTTTGATGCAAATTTATAGGGTGCTGGTGAGACCGCGCCTGGAGTACTGCGTACAGTTTTGGTCTCCATATTTCAGGAAGGATATACAGTAATTGCATTGCAGGCAGTGCAGAGAAGGTTCATGAGGTTGATTCCTGGGATGAAGGGGTTGACGTATGACAAAGGGTCGAGCAGGTTGGGGCTATACTCATTGGAGTTTAGAAGAATGAGAGGTGATCTTATTGAAACATATAAGATTCTGAGGGGGATTGACAGGGTGGATGGTTGGTTCCTCAACATATTGGTCCAGGAAACCATCCCGTAAACACTCCAGGAATTCCTCCTCCACAGTATTGTTACTAATTTGGTTAGCCCAATCTATATGTAGATTAAAGTCACCCATGATAACTACTGTGCCCTTATTGCTGGATCCCTCCAGCAACGCCACCAGGTCAGCGGTGCATGGAAGATGAGCACTATGCCACCTATCTCCATGCCCTGCAGACCAATTTCACTCAGTTAGCATTGCGGCCATTTCCAGCGGCCGTTAACTGCAGTTGCTGGTGACATCGGCAACTTGTCTAGTGAACATGAATTTTCCCTCATGTCTTTAAAAGGGGCTTTGTATATATGCTATCGCCCTTTAATATAGGCTAAGTCTTTAATACGGGCTCTGTCCCTTTAATACAGGCAGTGCACCTTTAATACAGAAGCAAAATACTGCAGATGCTGGCAATCTGAAATAAAAACAGAAAATGCTGGAAATACTCCAGGTCAGGCAGCATCTGTGGAGAGAGAAACAGAGTTAACGTTTCAGGTCGATGACCCTTCGTCAGACTTTTAATACAGACTCTGCCCCTTTAATGCAAGTTCTGGCCCTTTGATACAGGCCCGGTCCCTTTAATACAAGCCTGGTCCCTTTAATTATGGCCCGGTCCCTTTAATACAAACTCTCTCACTTTAATACAGGCTTGGTCCCTTTAATACAGGCTCGGTCCCTTTAATACAGGCGCGGTCCCTTTAATGCAAACTGTCACTTTAATACAGGCTCGGTACTTTTGATACAAGCTCTATTCCTTTAATACATGCTTTGTCCCTTTAATAAAGGCCATACACCTTTAAAACAGACTCTGCCCCTTTAATGCAGGTTCTGTCCATTTAATAGAGGCTCAGTTCCTTTGCTACAGGCCTTGGCACTTTAATTCAGGCTCGGTCCCTTTAATACAGGCCCAGTCCCTTTAACGCAGGCGCAGTCCCTTTAACGCTGGCACGGTCCCTTTAATACTGGCGCGGTCCCTTTAACACTGACGCAGTCCCTTTAGTGCAGACTCTGTCCCTTCAATACAGGTCCGGTCCATTTAATACAGGCGCGGTCCCTTTAATACAGGGTCGGTCCCTTTAATAGAAGCTTGGTCCCTTTAATAGAAGCTTGGTCCCTTTAATAGAAGCTTGGTCCCTTTAATACAGGGCAAGTTCCTTTGATACAGGCTCTGTCCCTTTAATTCAGACTCTGTCCCTTTAATACAGGTATGTCCCTTTTCTTCAGGCGTGGTCCCTTTAATACCACACGGTCCCTTTAATACCGCACGGTCCCTTTAATACAGGCCCGATTCCTTTAACCCAGCCTCGGTCCCCTTAAAACAGGCGCGGTCCCTTTAACACTGGCGTAGTCCCTTTAATACAGGCTCTGTTCCTTTAATACCGGCTCTGTCCCTTTAATACAGACTCTGTTCCTTTAATACAGACTCTGTTCCTTTAATACAGGCTCTGTCCCTTGAATACAGACTCTGTTCCTTTAATACAGACTCTGTTCCTTTAATACAGGCTCTGTTGCTTTAATACAGGCTCTGTTCCTTTAATACAGGCTCTGTTCCTTTAATACAGACCCTGTTCCTTTAATACAGACTCTGTTCCTTTAATACAGACTCTGTTCCTTTAATACAGACTCTGTCCCTTTAATTCAGACTCTGTTCCTTTAATACAGACTCTGTTCCTTTAATTCAGACTCTGTTCCTTTAATACAGGCTCTGTTCCTTTAACACGGCCTCTGTTCCTTTAATACTGACTCTGTTCCTTTAATACAGACTCTGTTCCTTTAATACAGACTCTGTTCCTTTAATACAGACTCTGTTCCTTTATACAGGCTCTGTTCCTTTAATACAGACTCTGTTCCTTTAATTCAGACTCTGTTACTTTAAAACAGACTCTGTTCCTTTAATACAGACTCTGTTCCTTTAATACAGACTCTGTTCCTTTAATACAGGCTCTGTTCCTTTAATACAGACCCTGTTCCTTTAATTCAGACTCTGTTCCTTTAATACAGACTCTGTTCCTTTAATACGGACTCTGTTCCTTTAATACAGACTCTGTTCCTTTAATTCAGACTCTGTTCCTTTAATACAGGCTCTGTTCCTTTAATACAGACTCTGTTCCTTTAATACAGGCTCTGTTCCTTTAATACAGGCTCTGTTCCTTTAATTCAGACTCTGTTCCTTTAATTCAGACTCTGTTCCTTTAATACAGGCTCTGTTCCTTTAATTCAGACTCTGTTCCTTTAATACAGGCTCTGTTCCTTTAATTCAGACTCTGTTCCTTTAATACAGACTCTGTTCCTTTAATTCAGACCCTGTTCCTTTAATACAGACTCTGTTCCTTTATACAGGCTCTGTTCCTTTAATACAGACTCTGTTCCTTTAATACAGACTCTGTTCCTTTAATACAGACTCTGTTCCTTTAATACAGACTCTGTTCCTTTAATACAGACTCTGTTCCTTTAATACAGGCTCTGTTCCTTTATACAGGCTCTGTTCCTTTAATACAGACTCTGTTCCTTTAATTCAGACTCTGTTCCTTTAATACAGACTCTGTTCCTTTAATACAGACTCTGTTCCTTTAATACGGACTCTGTTCCTTTAATACAGACTCTGTTCCTTTAATACAGACTCTGTTCCTTTAATTCAGACTCTGTTCCTTTAATTCAGACTCTGTTCCTTTAATACAGGCTCTGTTCCTTTAATTCAGACTCTGTTCCTTTAATACAGACTCTGTTCCTTTAATTCAGACTCTGTTCCTTTAATACAGACTCTGTTCCTTTAATACAGACTCTGTTCCTTTAATACAGACTCTGTTCCTTTAATACAGACTCTGTTCCTTTAATTCAGACTCTGTTCCTTTAATACAGGCTCTGTTCCTTTATACAGGCTCTGTTCCTTTAATACAGACTCTGTTCCTTTAATTCAGACTCTGTTCCTTTAATACAGGCTCTGTTCCTTTAATACAGACTCTGTTCCTTTAATACAGACTCTGTTCCTTTAATACAGACTCTGTTCCTTTAATACAGACTCTGTTCCTTTAATACAGACTCTGTTCCTTTAATACAGACTCTGTTCCTTTAATACAGACTCTGTTCCTTTAATACAGACTCTGTTCCTTTAATACAGGTTCTGTTCCTTTATACAGGCTCTGTTCCTTTAATACAGACTCTGTTCCTTTAATTCAGACTCTGTTCCTTTAATACAGACTCTGTTCCTTTAATACAGACTCCGTTCCTTTAATACAGACTCTGTTCCTTTAATTCAGACCCTGTTCCTTTAATACAGGCTCTGTTCCTTTAATACAGACCCTGTTCCTTTAATTCAGACTCTGTTCCTTTAATACAGACTCTGTTCCTTTAATACGGACTCTGTTCCTTTAATACAGACTCTGTTCCTTTAATTCAGACTCTGTTCCTTTAATACAGGCTCTGTTCCTTTAATACAGACTCTGTTCCTTTAATACAGGCTCTGTTCCTTTAATACAGGCTCTGTTCCTTTAATTCAGACTCTGTTCCTTTAATTCAGACTCTGTTCCTTTAATACAGGCTCTGTTCCTTTAATTCAGACTCTGTTCCTTTAATTCAGAGTCTGTTCCTTTAATTCAGACCCTGTTCCTTTAATTCAGACTCTGTTCCTTTAATACAGACTCTGTTCCTTTAATACAGACTCTGTTCCTTTAATACAGACTCTATTCCTTTAATACAGACTCTGTTCCTTTAATACAGACCCTGTTCCTTTAATTCAGACTCTGTTCCTTTAATACAGACTCTGTTCCTTTAATACAGACTCTGTTCCTTTAATACAGACTCTGTTCCTTTAATACAGACTCTGTTCCTTTAATTCAGACCCTGTTCCTTTAATTCAGACTCTGTTCCTTTAATACAGACTCTGTTCCTTTAATACAGACTCTGTTCCTTTAATACAGACTCTGTTCCTTTAATACAGACTCTGTTCCTTTAATTCAGACCCTGTTCCTTTAATTCAGACTCTGTTCCTTTAATACAGACTCTGTTCCTTTAATACAGACTCTGTTCCTTTAATACGGACTCTGTTCCTTTAATACAGACTCTGTTCCTTTAATTCAGACTCTGTTCCTTTAATACAGGCTCTGTTCCTTTAATACAGACTCTGTTCCTTTAATACAGGCTCTGTTCCTTTAATTCAGACTCTGTTCCTTTAATACAGACTCTGTTCCTTTAATTCAGACTATGTTCCTTTAATACAGACTCTGTTCCTTTAATACAGACTCTGTTCCTTTAATACAGACTCTGTTCCTTTAATACAGACTCTGTTCCTTTAATTCAGACTCTGTTCCTTTAATACAGGCTCTGTTCCATTATACAGGCTCTGTTCCTTTAATACAGACTCTGTTCCTTTAATACAGACTCTGTTCCTTTAATACAGACTCTGTTCCTTTAATACAGACTCTGTTCCTTTATACAGGCTCTGTTCCTTTAATACAGACTCTGTTCCTTTAATACAGACTCTGTTCCTTTAATACAGACTCTGTTCCTTTAATACAGACTCTGTTCCTTTAATACAGGCTCTGTTCCTTTATACAGGCTCTGTTCCTTTAATACAGACTCTGTTCCTTTAATTCAGACTCTGTTCCTTTAATACAGACTCTGTTCCTTTAATACAGACTCTGTTCCTTTAATACAGACTCTGTTCCTTTAATACAGACTCTGTTCCTTTAATTCAGACCCTGTTCCTTTAATACAGGCTCTGTTCCTTTAATACAGACCCTGTTCCTTTAATTCAGACTCTGTTCCTTTAATACAGACTCTGTTCCTTTAATACGGACTCTGTTCCTTTAATACAGACTCTGTTCCTTTAATTCAGACTCTGTTCCTTTAATACAGGCTCTGTTCCTTTAATACAGACTCTGTTCCTTTAATACAGGCTCTGTTCCTTTAATACAGGCTCTGTTCCTTTAATTCCGACTCTGTTCCTTTAATTCAGACTCTGTTCCTTTAATACAGACTCTGTTCCTTTAATACAGACTCTGTTCCTTTAATACAGACCCTGTTCCTTTAATTCAGACTCTGTTCCTTTAATACAGACTCTGTTCCTTTAATACAGACTCTGTTCCTTTAATTCAGACCCTGTTCCTTTAATTCAGACTCTGTTCCTTTAATACAGACTCTGTTCCTTTAATACAGACTCTGTTCCTTTAATACAGACTCTGTTCCTTTAATTCAGACCCTGTTCCTTTAATTCAGACTCTGTTCCTTTAATACAGACTCTGTTCCTTTAATACAGACTCTGTTCCTTTAATACGGACTCTGTTCCTTTAATACGGACTCTGTTCCTTTAATTCAGACTCTGTTCCTTTAATACAGGCTCTGTTCCTTTAATACAGACTCTGTTCCTTTAATACAGGCTCTGTTCCTTTAATACAGGCTCTGTTCCTTTAATTCAGACTCTGTTCCTTTAATTCAGACTCTGTTCCTTTAATACAGGCTCTGTTCCTTTAATTCAGACTCTGTTCCTTTAATACAGACTCTGTTCCTTTAATTCAGACCCTGTTCCTTTAATTCAGACTCTGTTCCTTTAATACAGACTCTGTTCCTTTAATACAGACTCTGTTCCTTTAATACAGACTCTGTTCCTTTAATTCAGACTCTGTTCCTTTAATACAGGCTCTGTTCCTTTAATACAGACTCTGTTCCTTTAATACAGACTCTGTTCCTTTAATTCAGACTCTGTTCCTTTAATACAGGCTCTGTTCCTTTAATACAGACTCTGTTCCTTTAATACAGGCTCTGTTCCTTTAATACAGACTCTGTTCCTTTAATACAGACTCTGTTCCTTTAATACAGACGCTGTCCCTTTAATACAGGCTCTGTTCCTTTAATACAGGCTCTGTTCCTTTAATACAGGCTCTGTTCCTTTAATGCAGACTCTGTTCCTTTAATACAGGCTCTGTTCCTTTAATACAGACTCTGTTCGTTTAATACAGACTCTGTTCCTTTAATTCAGACTCTGTTCCTTTAATACAGACTCTGTTCCTTTAATACAGACTCTGTTCCTTTAATACAGGCTCTGTTCCTTTAATACAGACTCTGTTCCTTTAATTCAGGCTCTGTTCCTTTAATACAGGCTCTGTTCCTTTAATACAGGCTCTGTTCCTTTAATACAGACTCTGTTCCTTTAATACAGACTCTGTTCCTTTAATTCAGGCTCTGTTCCTTTAATACAGGCTCTGTTCCTTTAATACAGGCTCTGTTCCTTTAATACAGGCTCTGTTCCTTTAATAAAGGCTCTGTTCCTTTAATACAGCCTCTGTTCCTTCAATACAGGCTCTGTTCCTTTAATACAGGCTCTGTTCCTTTAATACAGACTCTGTTCCTTTAATTCAGGCTCTGTTCCTTTAATACAGGCGCTGTTCCTTTAATACAGGCTCTGTTCCTTTAATACAGGCTCTGTTCCTTTAATACAGACTCTGTTCCTTTAATTCAGGCTCTGTTCCTTCAATACAGGCTCTGTTCCTTTAATACAGGCTCTGTTCCTTTAATACAGGCTCTGTTCCTTTAATACAGGCTCTGTTCCTTTAATACAGGCTCTGTTCCTTTAATACAGGCTCTGTTCCTTTAATACAGACTCTGTTCCTTTAATTCAGACTCTGTTCCTTTAATTCAGGCTCTGTTCCTTTAATACAGGCTCTGTTCCTTTAATACAGGCTCTGTTCCTTTAATACAGGCTCTGTTCCTTTAATACAGCCTCTGTTCCTTTAATACAGGCTCTGTTCCTTTAATACAGACTCTGTTCCTTTAATACAGGCTCTGTTCCTTTAATTCAGACTCTGTTCCTTTAATACAGAGTCTGTTCCTTTAATACAGACTCTGTTCCTTTAATACAGGCTCTGTTCCTTTAATACAGACTCTGTTCCTTTAATACATGCTCTGTTCCTTTAATACAGACTCTGTTCCTTTAATACATGCTCTGTTCCTTTAATACAGACTCTGTTCCTTTAATACAGGCTCTGTTCCTTTAATACAGGCTCTGTTCCTTTAATACAGACTCTGTTCCTTTAATACAGGCTCTGTTCCTTTAATTCAGACTCTGTTCCTTTAATTCAGACTCTGTTCCTTTAATACAGGCTCTGTTCCTTTAATTCAGACTCTGTTCCTTTAATACAGACTCTGTTCCTTTAATACAGGCTCTGTTCCTTTAATTCAGACTCTGTTCCTTTAATTCAGACTCTGTTCCTTTAATACAGGCTCTGTTCCTTTAATACAGGCTCTGTTCCTTTAATACAGACTCTGTTCCTTTAATACAGGCTCTGTTCCTTTAATTCAGACTCTGTTCCTTTAATTCAGACTCTGTTCCTTTAATACAGACTCTGTTCCTTTAATACAGACTCTGTCCCTTCAATACAGACTCTGTTCCTTTAATACAGACTCTGTTCCTTTAATACAGACTCTGTTCCTTTAATACAGGCTCTGTTCCTTTAATACAGACTCTGTTCCTTTAATACAGGCTCTGTTCCTTTAATACAGGCTCTGTTCCTTTAATGCAGACTCTGTTCCATTAATACAGGCTCTTCCTTTAATACAGACTCTGTTCCTTTAATGCAGACTCTGTTCCTTTAATACAGGCTCTGTTCGTTTAATACAGACTCTGTTCCTTTAATACAGGCTCTGTTCCTTTAATACAGACTCTGTTCCTTTAATACAGGCTCTATTCCTTTAATACAGACTCTGTTCCTTTAATACAGGCTCTGTTCCTTTAATACAGGCTCTGTTCCTTTAATACAGGCTCTGTTCCTTTAATACAGACTCTGTTCGTTTAATACAGACTCTGTTCCTTTAGGCTCTGTTCCTTTAATACAGGCTCTGTTCCTTTAATTCAGACTCTGTTCCTTTAATTCAGACTCTGTTCCTTTAATACAGGCTCTGTTCCTTTAATACAGGCTCTGTTCCTTTAATTCAGACTCTGTTCCTTTAATACAGGCTCTGTTCCTTTAATTCAGACTCTGTTCTTTTAATACAGACTCTGTTCCTTCAATACAGGCTCTGTTCCTTTAATACAGGCTCTGTCCTTTAATACAGACTCTGTTCCTTTAATTCAGACTCTGTTCCTTTAATACAGGCTCTGTTCCTTTAATACAGGCTCTGTTCCTTTAATACAGGCTCTGTTCCTTTAATACAGGCTCTGTTCCTTTAATTCAGACTCTTCCTTTAATTCAGACTCTGTTCCTTTAATACAGGCTCTGTTCCTTTAATTCAGACTCTGTTCCTTTAATACAGACTCTGTTCCTTTAATTCAGACTCTGTTCCTTTAATACAGGCTCTGTTCCTTTAATACAGGCTCTGTTCCTTTAATTCAGACTCTGTTCCTTTAATACAGGCTCTGTCCCTTTAATTCAGACTCTGTTCCTTTAATACAGGCTCTGTTCCTTTAATTCAGACTCTGTTCCTTTAATACAGGCTCTGTTCCTTTAATTCAGACTCTGTTCCTTTAATACAGGCTCTGTCCCTTTAATTCAGACTCTGTTCCTTTAATACAGGCTCTGTCCCTTTAATTCAGACTCTGTTCCTTTAATGTACGCAAGACACGCATCACGTGATCCGAGAGCGCACTACCGCCTGCTTTGATTGGCTCTACAGATTTGTCAATCACAGTTACCGGTTCCTTCCTGTGCCCGCCCACTGCGGCCTGCGGGAGGAGAGAGCCTGGGTTTCGAGTACTAAGAGGTCGTCTTGCTGCGAGCACTCCGTGAGTTTTGCTGCTCAACACCAGAGGGGCGGGAAAGAGTGTTTGACGGGACAGTGTAGAGGGAGCTTTACTCTGTATCTAACCCGTGCTGTACTTGCCCTGGGAGTGTTTGATGGGACAGTGTAGAGGGAGCTTTACTCTGTATCTAACCCCGTGCTATACCTGTCCTGGGAGTGTTTGATGGGACAGTGTAGAGGGAGCTTTACTCTGTATCTAACCCCGTGCTGTACCTGCCCTGGGAGTGTTTGATGGGACAGCGTAGAGGGAGCTTTACTCTGTATCTAACCCCGTGCTGTACCTGCCCTGGGAGTGTTTGATGGGACAGCGTAGAGGGAGCTTTACTCTGTATCTAACCCCGTGCTGTACCTGCCCTGGGAGTGTTTGATGGGACAGTGTAGAGGGAGCTTTACTCTGTATCTAACCCGTGCTGTACCTGCCCTGGGAGTGTTTGATGGGACAGTGTAGAGGGAGCTTTACTCTGTATCTAACCCCGTGCTGTACCTGCCCTGGGAGTGTTTGATGGGACAGTGTAGAGGGAGCTTTACTCTGTATCTAACCCGTGCTGTACCTGCCCTGGGAGTGTTTGATGGGACAGTGTAGAGGGAGCTTTACTCTGTATCTAACCCGTGCTGTACCTGCCCTGGGAGTGTTTGATGGGACAGTGTAGAGGGAGCTTTACTCTGTATCTAACCCGTGCTGTACCTGCCCTGGGAGTGTTTGATGGGACAGTGTAGAGGGAGCTTTACTCTGTATCTAACCTGTGCTGTACCTGCCCTGGGAGTGTTTGATGGGACAGTGTAGAGGGAGATTTACTCTCTATCTAACCCGTGCTGTACCTGCCCTGGGAGTGTTTGATGGGACAGCGTAGAGGGAGCTTTACTCTGTATCTAACCCCGTGCTGTACCTGCCCTGGGAGTGTTTGATGGGACAGTGTAGAGGGATCTTTACTCTGTATCTAACCCGTGCTGTACCTGCCCTGGGAGTGTTTGATGGGACAGTGTACAGTTGGCTTTGCTCTGTATCTAACCCGTGCTGTACCTGCCCTGGGAGTGTTTGATGGGACCGTGCAGAGGGAGCTTTACTCTGTATCTAACCCGTGCTGTACCTGCCCTGGGAGTGTTTGATGGGACAGTGTAGAGGGAGCTTTACTCTGTTTCTAACCCGTGCTGTACCTGCCCTGGGAGTGTTTGATGGGACAGTGTAGAGGGAGCTTTACTCTGTATCTAACCCCGTGCTGTACCTGCCCTGGGAGTGTTTGATGGGACAGTGTAGAGGGAGCTTTACTCTGTATCTAACCCCCTGTACCTGCCCTGGGAGTGTTTGATGGGACAGTGTAGAGTTGGCTTTACTCTGTATCTAACCCGTGCTGTACCTGCCCTGGGAGTGTTTGATGGGACAGTGTAGAGGGAGCTTTACTCTGTATCTAACCCGTGCTGTACCTGCCCTGGGAGTGTTTGATGGGACAGTGTAGAGGGAGCTTTACTCTGTATCTAACCCGTGCTGTACCTGCCCTGGGAGTGTTTGATGGGACACTGTAGATGGAGCTTTACTCTGTATCTAACCCGTGCTGTATCCGCCCTGGGAGTGTTTGATGGGACAGTGTAGAGGGAGCTTTAGGAAAAAAAGGGGGGCTTTTGGCAGTTACTAAAGACGGAGGAAGCCCTGGAGGAGTATAAACAGTGCAGGGGCATACTTAAAAAAGAAATTAGGAGGGCGAGGAGGGGCCATGAAATAACACTGGCGAGCAAAATAAAGGAAAATCCTAAGATGTTTTATAAGTATATTAAGGGCAAGAGGATAACCAGGGAAAGGGTAGGGCCCATTAGGGACCAAAGTGGCAATCTGTGTGTAGAGCCAGATGATGTAGGCGGGGTTTTAAATGAATTTTTTGCATCTGTGTTCACTATGGAGAAAGACGATATAGACGTAGAAATCGGGCAAGGGGACTGTGACATACTTGAACATATTAGCACCGAGCATAGCGGTTTTAGCAGGCCAAAAAGTGGATAAATCCCCAGGCCCGGACGAGATGTATCCCAGGCTGTTGTGTGAGGCAAAGGAGGAGATTGCAGGGGCTCTGACACAAATTTTCAGAACCTCTCTGGCCACAGGGGATGTACCAGAGGACTGGAGAACCGCTAACGTAGTACCATTATTCAAGAAGGGTAGCAGGGATAAACCAGGGAATTACAGGCCAGTGAGCCTAACATCTGTGGTAGGGAAATTATTGGATAAAATTCTGAGGGACAAAATTAGTCTCCACTTGGAGAGGCAAGGATTAATCGGGGATAGTCAGCATGGCTTTGTCAAGGGTAAATCATGTCTGACCAATCTGATTGAATTTTTCGAGGGGGTGACTCGGTGTGTGGATGAGGGAAAATGCTGTGGATGTGGTATACATGGACTTCAGTAAAGCTTTTGACAAAGTCCCGCATAGGAGACTGGTCAAGAAGGTAAGAGCCCATGGGATCCAGGGTGCCTTGGCGCGTTGGATCCTAAACTGGCTGAGTGGCAGGAGGCAGAGGGTGATGGTCGAAGGTTGCTTTTGTGACTGGAAGCCTGTGTCTAGTGGGGTACCTCAGGGATCGGTGCTGGGTCCCTTGCTGTTTGTGATCTGCATAAATGATTTGGATGAGAATGTAAAAGGTATGATCAGTAAGTTCGCAGATGACACGAAAATTGGTGGGGTGGTAAATTGCGAGGAGGAAAGCCTCAGGCTACAGGACGATATAAACGGGTTGGTCAGATGGGCGGAAAAGTGGCAAATGGAATTTAACCCTGAAAAGTGCGAGGTGATGCATTTTGGACGGACAAATAAGGCAAGGGAATACACAATGAGTGGTAGGACCCTAGGAAGTACAGAGGGTCAGAGGGACCTTGGTGTACATGTACATAGATCCCTGAAGGCAGCGGAGCAGGTAGATAAGGTGGTTAAAAAGGCATATGGGATACTTGCCTTCATTAGCCGAGGCATAGAATATAAGAGCAGGGAGGTTATGATGGAGCTGTACAAAACGCTGGTGAGGCCACAGCTGGAATACTGTGTGCAGTTCTGGTCGCCTCACTATAGGAAGGATGTGATTGCTTTGGAGAGGGTGCAGAGAAGATTCACCAGGATGTTACCTGGGATGGAGCGCCTCAGCTATGAAGAAAGACTAAACAGGCTGGGGTTGTTTTCCTTGGAGCAAAGAAGACTGAGGGGGGACCTGATTGAGGTGTACAAAATGATGAGGGGGGTAGATAAAGTGGAACTTTTCCCCTTAGTAGGGGGCTCAATAACAAGGGGGCATAGATTCAAGGTAAGGGGCAGGAGGCTTAGAGGGGATTTGAGGAGGAACTTTTTCCACCCAGAGGGTGGTTGGAATCTGGAACTCACTGCCTGAAAGGGTGGTGGAGGCAGGAACCCTCACAACATTCAAGAAGCATTTGGATGAGCACTTGAAATGCCATTGCATACAAGGCTATGGACCAAATGCTGGAAAATGGGATTAGATTGGACAGGGAGGGATGGGCGGCGCAGACACGATGGGCTGAAGGGCCTCTTTCTGTGCTGTATAACTCTATGACTATGACTCTATGACTCTGTATCTAACCCGTGCTGTACCTGCCCTGGGAGTGTTTGATGGGGACAGTGTAGAGGGAGCTTTACTCTGTATCTAACCCGTGCTGTACCTGCCCTGGGAGTGTTTGATGGGACAGTGTAGAGGGAGCTTTACTCTGTATCTAACCCGTGCTGTACCTGCCCTGGGAGTGTTTGATGGGACAGTGTAGAGGGAGCTTTACTCTGTATCTAACCCGGGCTGTACCTGCCCCGAGAGTGTTTGATGGGACAGTGTAGAGGGAGCTTTACTCTGTATCTGACTGAGTACTTTTGATTTCTCTTGATTTCAATACTTGGTAATTTGATCTTTAGTTAGAGAGTGTAGTATTTTCTGTCCCTGGGATGTGAAGGCAGGACTAGCCTGTGTTTCCCGGGTTAGATTGTAGTATTTTCTGTCCCTGGGATGTGAAGGCAGGACTAGCCTGTGTTTCCCGGGTGAGATTGTAGTATTTTCTGTCCCTGGGATGTGAAGGCAGGACTAGCCTGTGTTTCTGTCCCTGGGATGTGAAGGCAGGACTAGCCTGTGTTTCCCGGGTGAGATTGTAGTATTTTCTGTCCCTGGGATGTGAAGGCAGGACTAGCCTGTGTTTCCCGGGTGAGATTGTAGTATTTTCTGTCCCTGGGATGTGAAGGCAGGACTAGCCTGTGTTTCCCGGGTGAGATTGTAGTATTTTCTGTCCCTGGGATGTGAAGACAGGACTAGCCTGTGTTTCCCGGGTGAGATTGTAGTATTTTCTGTCCCTGGGATGTGAAGGCAGGACTAGCCTGTGTTTCCCGGGTTCGATCGCTCTCCCTGGATTGGGTTGGAACTTGAACCCGCAACCTCTAACGAGGCTGAGCGTGTTACCTGATGTTCAACTTCTTACTAACTAATCATTCCTGTTCTCTGTGATTTAAAAATATTTGTTAAAGGTGTTATTCCGAGATGGTTGTGGTGCCATGCCTTGACTTGGCATTCCCGATACCGGCAGTTTGAAGGAACGAGGGAGAATGTCGACGGGTCTGACTGAGGATCAGAAGCGGAAGATTGAAGAGAATCGTCAGAAGGCACTGGTCAGGCGAGCGGAGAGGTTAGCGCTACTGCGGCAGCAAGTACTCGTTCCGCTGAACTCTGCAGCTCCTTCCGATCGCCAGGATGGCTCGCGGTTCCCTCCGACTCCCAGTCAGCTTGGACTGGCGCAGCAGAGTGAATCTGCGGCAGAGGTGAGATCACCTGTGAGCACGGGTCAGCAAAAGGCCGCTGTTAGTGACACCGCTTCTCAAGCCCAGGATACTCTGGGCGATGGGGAAACTCAGCACAGTATCAGTCCAGCACAAACTGACTCCAATATCGAGGGCTTTCCACTCTTTACAACTGAAAGAACGAATGTGTCAGCATTTTACAGATCGGAGCAGGAGCCTCAGGCTGGGGTGAAGCGTGTGATTCTCGGGAGCGCCCACTGCCGATCGGGGAAGAGCTGTCCCAGCTCCCCTGGGAGCTCAGTCACAAACTGGTGGAGTAATTCCAGGGGCAGGTGTGTGAAGCACACAGAGGATCGATTCCGAGTGGAGATTGGTTTCAATGCAGAGCTGATTTCAGTCTTTAAAACCATCCCAAGTAGGAATTTTGGTAAGTCTTCACCTTACATTTGTAGTACGGAGAGGGCGGGAGGGGGTCTGGAGCGAGGGGGCTTGGGAGAAGGGAGGGGCTGGAGAGAGGGGGGAGGAGAAGGGGGCTGGGGAGTGAGAAACATAGAATGGTTACAGCACGAAAGAAGGCCATTTGGCTCGTCGAGCCCGCGCACTCATCCAGGCAAGTGGAGAGGATTCCATCACACTGCTTACTTGTGCCTTGTAGATAAGAACATATAAGAACATAAGAAATAGGAGCAGGAGTAGGCCAATCGGCCCCTCGAGCCTGCTCCGCCATTCAATAAGATCATGGCTGATCTGATCCTAACCTCAAATCTTCGATCACTCTCCATCCCACCCGAACCCATGTGATCTCCCGGGAGAGGCGAAAAACCAGTTAAAAAACCCAATGGCCAATTTGGGAGAAAAAATCTGGGAAATTCCTCTCCGACCCATCTAGGCGATCGAAACTCGTCCAGGAGATCACTCTGTCCCTATATTTTCTACAGTACTTACCTTCTGTAAAGGCGATCTCCACCCCAGCCAGGAACAGGAATAAAACCATCTCCTGAAATCTAACAGAATTAGAACACAGTAGGAGCAGAACCAGGCTACACGGCCCCTGGGCCCACTCCACTACCCACAGGGCCATGACCATTCCGAACCTAGACTCATGTCCAATTTCCTGCCCGCTCCCCGTAACCCTTAATTCCCTTTACTTCTAGGAAACTATCTATTTCTGTTTTAAATTTATTTAATGATGTAGCTTCCACAGCTTTCTGGGGCAGCAAATTCCACAAACCTACCACCCTCTGAGTGAAGAAGTTTCTCCTCATCTCAGTTTTGAAAGAGCAGCCCCTTATTTTAAGATTATGCCCCCTAGTTCTAGTTTCACCCATCATTGGGAACATCCTCACCGCATCCACCCGATCAAGCCCCTTCACAATCTTATATGTTTCAATAAGATCGCCTCTCATTCTTCTGAACTCCAATGAGTAGAGTCCCAATCTACTCAACCTCTCCTCATATGACCACCCCCTCATCCCCGGGATTAACCGAGTGAACCTTCTTTGTACTGACTCGAGAGCAAGTATGTCTTTTCTTAAGTATGGACACCAAAACTGTATGCAGTATTCCAGGTGCGGCCTCACCAATACCTTGTACAACTGCAGCAATACCTCCCTGTTTTTATATTCCAACCCCCTAGCAATAAAAGCCAACATTCCATTGGCCTTCTTAATCACTTGCTGCACCTGCATACTAACTTTTTGAGTTTCGTGCACCAGGACCCCCAGATCCCTTTGTACTACAGTACTTTCCAGTTTCTTGCCATTAAGATAATAACTTGCTCTATGATTTTTCCTGCCAAAGTGCATAACCTCACACTTTCCAGTATTGTATTCCATCTGCCAAATCTCTGCCCACTTACTTAGCCTGTCTATGTCACTTTGCAGGTTTTTTATGTCCTCCTCACTCACTACTTTCCCTCCCATCTTTGTATCATCTGCAAACTTTGATATGTTACACATGGGTTCGGGTGGATGCAGAGTGATAGAAGATTTGAGGTTAGGATCAGATCAGCCATGATCTTATTGAATGGTGGAGCAGGCTCGAGGGGCCAATTGGCCTACTCCTGCTCCTATTTCTTATGTTCTTATGGTGGTACGCTGATTTCAGGTCAATGGTCGAGAAGACGCGGTACTGCGCGATCTGGTTGACCATATCAGCTATGCGGGGGAGTGGGTAGGCGTCCAGCAGGGTGTAGCGATTTATTGTCTGGCTGTAGTCGATGACCAGGCGCTGCTTCTCGCCAGTCTTAACGACCACAACCTGGGCTCGCCAGGGGCTGGTGCTGCCCTCAATAATCCCTTCTTTCAGGAGCCGCTCCACTTCGGTTTTAATGAAAACCCTGTCCCCGGCACTGTATCGCCTGCTCTTTGTGGCGGTGGGCTTACAGTCGGGGGTGAGGTTAGCAAACAGTGGGGGGTGACTCTGAGTGTGGAGAGGTTGCACCTGGTGTGCGGCGGGCAATTTGGGAGCTGCTGGCTGTGGACTGTGAGTGGGGGTAGGGGTCCACCGTACGCCATCGTAACACTTTTTTAAGGTGGCACTGAAAATCTAACCCCAGCAGGACGGCAGCGCAGAGGTCGGGCAGGACCAGAAGTTTAAAATGATCGTACACGGTCCCGTCTACTACGAGTGTCACTACGCAGTGTCTGCCGACTGGGACTCGGAGGGCATAGAAATCCGCTGGTTCGCAGGCAGGACTGGGAGAGAGCAACGCCGCACCGTGTCGGGGTGGATGAAGCTCTCCGTGCTCCCAGAGTCAAAAAGGCAGATTGTATCGTGGCCATTTACCTTAATGTCCATTATGGAACTGGCCAGCTGGTGCGGTCTCGCTTGGTCCAGTGTAACGGATGCCAGCGTAGGGGTCGGTGTGTCGCTGCGGGTATCAGATGAGGCGGTGTTGGGGGCCTGCTGCGTTCCGGCTGTCATCCAAGATGGCGGCGTCCATGATCCCCATGTGGCTGGAGGCGTCCAAAATGGCTGCTGTACCGGTGGTTCGCACATGGCCGGGGAGGCCCAAGATGGCGGCCCGCATGGCCCACACGCGGCGCTGCTGGGGTTCGGGGTGGCTTTGGCCCTGCAGACGTTAGCGTAGTGTCCCTTCTTCCCGCAGCCCGAGCAGATCGCGTTTTTCGCCGGGCAGCGCGCTCTGGGGTGTTTTGCCTGGCCACAGAAGTAGCATTTCTGGCCTTGGGGCACTGCTGTCTGGCCTTGGGACACTGCTGCGGTAGTTGGGCCGTTGCTGGGGTGGCACGGCACTATGAGGCGGTCCTACCGTGTCCCAGGCTGTCATTCCCCGTGGCGTCCACGGTGCAGAGGAGTAGGCATCCATGCCCCGGTAGGCTGCATCCCATGATAGTGCGAGTTCAGAGGCCTTGTTGAGGTCGAGGTCACTCTGCTCCAACAGTCGCTGTCGGGTGTAATTGGATCTGTGGCCCGCTACAAAAGCGTCCCGGATAAGTTCCTCTGTGTACACGGCGGCCTTTACATCCTTACAACCACAGGCCCGGCCAAGCACAGACAGTGCCTGAAGGTATTCCACGGTCGATTCCCCAGGTTGTTGTTTACGACTCCCCAGAAGGTGCCTGGCGTACACTTCGTTCACTGGGCGCGTGTACTGGTCCTTGAGGAGCTTGATAGCGTCCGCGTATGAGGTCGCGTCTTGGATGACCGAGTACACTCGGTGGTTCACTTTGGAGGTCAGGACATCCAGTTTGTCCTCGTCCGATTTGATTGCTGCGGAGGCGGTCAGGAATTTTTCGAAACACTTAAGCCAGTGAGTAAACTTGGTGGATGAGTCCGCCTCCCGATGATCTAAGTCCAGGCATGCTGGTGTGAGGATCTTCTCCATTATAAAAATTTTGTTAATAAAATTGATGCGCTATCAATTACTCATAAAAGACTGAGAGTTAAGAGAGTAACTAAAGGCTTTTATTAACAAAAGAATGAAGGTCTGCCTCGAGTGGTCGACCGGTCCAGAAATACAAAGGGCTGGGGAGCAGTCACCTTTATACTAGGACTTGTGGGAGGAGTCAGCCGAGGCATGTACACAGTGGAATACAAACAGTGGTTTACCACAATGTGGCAGGACTGCAGAACTTTGATCTGATCTATTGATTGTGGGATGGCTTAGCCCTGTCTATAGCATGCTGCTTCTGCTTTTTAGCATGCATGTAGTCCTGTGTTGCGGCTTCCCCAGGTTGGCACCTCATTTTTAGGTATGCCTGGTGCTGCTCCTGGCATGCTCTTCTACACTCCTTGAACCAGGGTTGGTCCCCTGGCTTGATGGTAATGGTAGAGTGAGGGATATGCCGGGCCACGAGGTTACTTCTTCTTACGCAGTCCCTCGGAACCGAGGATGACTTGCTTCCACATTAAAAATGAGTTCTCAAGTGACTGATGAGTCCAGTGCGGGACCTACAGTCTCTGTCACAGATGGGGCAGATGGTGGGTGAAGGGGCGGGTGGGTGGGGTGCTTGGGTTGACTTGCGCTTGGCTTCCGCTTGCTCCCGGCGAAGAGACTCGAGGTGTTCGCGGCCTTCCTGGATGCTTCTCCTCCGCTTCGTGCGGTCTTGGGCCAGGGATTCCCAGATGTCGGTGGGGATGTTGCACTTTTTCAAGGAGGCTTTGAGGGTGTCCTTGAAGCATTTCCTCTGCCCACCTGGGGCTCTCTTGCCATGTCGGAGCTCCGAGTAGAGCGCTTGTTTTGGAGTCTCGTATCGGGCATGCGGACAATGTGACCCATCCATCGGAGG
The DNA here is from genome assembly GCF_052327205.1 of Somniosus microcephalus. NCBI lineage: Eukaryota > Metazoa > Chordata > Chondrichthyes > Squaliformes > Somniosidae > Somniosus > Somniosus microcephalus. The sequence continues at coordinate 344,870,036 of NC_140990.1, read as the reverse complement.
TGATCGAGCGTGGTCAAAGCTTCGATGCTGGGGATGTTGGCCTGAGCGAGAACACCGACGTTGGTGCGCCTATCCTACCAATGGATTTGTAGGATGTTGCGGAGGCTGCACTGATGGCACCTCTCCAGTGCACGAGGTTACAGATTGTGGTGGAATACAATTCTGCTGCTGCTGATGGCCCACAACGCCTCATGGATGCCCAGTTTTGAGCTGCTTGATCTGTTCTGAATCTATCCCATTTAGCACGGTGGTAGTGCCACACAACACGATGGAGGGTGTCCTCAGTGTGAAGATGGAACTTCGTCTCCACAATGACTGTGCGGTGGTCTCTGCTACCAATACTGTCGTGGACAGATGCATCTGCGACTGGTAGATTGGTGAGGACGAGTTCAAGTAGGTTCTTCCCCTCGCGTTGGTTCTCTCACCACCTGTCGCAGGCCCAGACTGGCAGTTATGTCCTTCAGGACTCGGCCAGCTCGGTCAGTAGTGGTGCTACCGAGCCACTCTTGGTGATGGACATTGAAGTCCCTCACCCAGAGTACATTCTTCCAAGTGGTGTTCAACATGGAGGAGTACTGATTCATCAGCTGAGGGAGGGCGGTAGGTGGTGATCAGCCCATGCTTAGAAGAGTTCTGCTTCAACTGTATAAAACATTAGTTAGGCCTCAGCTAGAGTACTGCGTGCAGTTCTGGTCACCACATTATAGGAAAGATGGGATTGCACTAGAGAGGGTGCAAAGGAGATTTACAAGGATGTTGCCGGGAGTAGAGAATCTTAGCTATGAGGAAAGGCTGGATAGGCTGGGTCTGTTTTCCTTGGAACAGAGGAGGCTGAGGGGAGACCTTATTGAGGTGTATAAAATTATGAGGGGCCCAGATAAAGTGGATAGAAAGGACCTGTTTCCCTTAGCAGAGGGGTCAAAAACCAGGGGGCACAGATTTGAAGTAATTGGTGGAAGGTTTAGAGGGGATTTGAGGGGAAATTTCTTCACCCAGAGGGTTGTGGGGGTCTGGAACTCACTGCCTGAAAGGGTGGTAGAGGCAGGAACCCGAACCACATTTAAAAAGTACTTGGATGTGCACTTGGGATGCTGTAACCTGCAGGGCTACGGACCAAGAGCTGGGAAGTGGGATTAGGCTGGATAGCTCTTTGTTGGCCGGCGTGGACACGATGGATCAAAATGGCCTCCTTCCGTGCTGTAACTTTCTATGATTCTATGAAGCCATGAGACTTCATGGGGTCTGGAGTCAATGTTGAGGACTCCCAGGACCACGCCTTCCCAACTGTATACCATCCCTGGTGGGTCTGTCCTGCCGGTGGGACAGGACATACCCAGGGATGGTGACATTTGGGACATTGGCTGAAAGGTATGATTCTGTGAGTATGACTATGTCAGGCTGTTGCTTGACTAGTCTGTGGGACAGCTCTCCCAATTTTGGCACAAGTCCCCAGATGTTGGTGAAGAGGACTTTGCCGGGTTGAGTGGGCTGGGTGTGCCGTTGTTGTAGCCGGTGCCGAGGTCGGTGCTGGGTGGTCCGTCCGGTTTCATTCTTATTGTGTTTCGTAGCCTTTTTTTACAACTGAGTGACTTGCTGGGCCATTTCAGAGGGCAGTTAAGAGTCAACCACATTGCTGTGGGTCTGGAGTCCCATATAGGCCAGACCGGGTAAGGACGGTAGATTTCCTTCCCTGAACCAGATGGGTTTTTTCGACAATCGATAGTTTCATGGTCACCATTACTGATGCTAGCTTTTTAATTCCAGATTTATTCAATTAACTAAATTTAAATTCCCCAGCTGCTGTGATGGGATTTGAACTCACGTCTCTGGATCATTAGTTCAGGCCTCTGGATTACTAGCCCAGTGACTTTACCACTACGCTACCGTTTACCCCTGCCAAATCCGTTCTCATCCCACTGAAATTGGCTTTCCCCCAGTTAATCATTCTTACTCTAGATTGCTCTCTGTCCTTTTCCATAGCTAATCTAAACCTTATGAGAACATAAGAAGTAGGAGCAGGAGTCGGCCATTTGGCCCCTCGAGCCTGCTCCGCCATTTAATGAGACCATGGCTGATCTGATCTTGGGCTCAGCTCCACTTCCCTGCCCGCTCCCCATAACCCTCGACTCCCTTATCGTTCAAAAATCTGTCTATCTCCACCTTAAATATATTCAATGACCCAGCCTCCACCGCTCTCTGGGGCAGAGAATTCCACAGATTTACGACCCTCTGAGAGAAGAAACTCCTCCTCATCTCCGCTTTAAATGAGCGACCCTTTATTCTGAAACTATGCCCCCGAGTTCTAGATTTCCCCACGAGGGGAAACCTCATCTCTGCATCTACCCTGTCGAGCCCCCTCAGCCCCTCAGTATCTTTATATGTTTCAATAAGATCACCTCTCATTTTTCTAAATTCCAATGAGTATAGGCCCAACCTGCTCAACCTTTCTTCATAAGACAAGCCCTTCATCTCTGGAATCAACCTCGTGAACCTTCTCTGAACTGCCTCCAATGCAAGTATATCCTTCCTTAAATAAGGAGACCAAAACTGTACGCAGTACTCAAGGTGTGGTCTCACCAATACCCTGTACAGTTGTAGCAGGACTTCCCTGCTTTTATACTCCAGCCCCCTTCCAATAAAGGCCAACATTCCATTTGCCTTCTTGATTACTTGCTGTACTTGCATGCTAACTTTTTGTGTTTCATGCACAAGGACCCCCAGGGCCCTCTGTACTGCAGCATTTTGTAATCTCCATTTAAATAATTTACTTTATTTTTCTTACCAAAGTGGATAACCTCACACTTTCCCACATTACACTCCATCTGCCAAATGTTTGCCCACTCACTTAGCCTGTCTCTATCCCTTTGCAGATTCTTTGTGTCCTCTTCACAACTTGCTTTCCCACCTATCTTTGTATCATCCGCAAACTTGGCTACATTACACTCGGTCCCTTCAGCCAAGTCATTAATATAGATTGTAAATAGTTGAGGCCCCAGCACTGATCCCTGTGGCACCCCACTAGTTACAGTTTGCCAACCAGAAAATGACCCATTTATCCCGACTCTCTGCTTTCTGTTATTTAGCCAATTCTCTATCCATGCTAATATATTACCCCCAACACCATGAGCTCTTATCTTGTGCAGTAACCTTTTATGTGGCACCTTATCGAATGCCTTCTGGAAATCCAAATACACCACATCCACTGGTTCCCCTTTATCCACCCTGCTCGTTACATCCTCTAAGAACTCCAGCAGATTTGTCAAACATGATTTCCCTACATAAAACCATGCTGACTCTGCTTGACTGTATTATGATTTTCTAAATGTCCTGCTATCACTTCCTTAATAATGGACTCCAGCATTTTCCCAATGACAGATGTTAGGCTAACTGGCCTATAGTTTCCTGCTTTCTGTCTCCCTCCCTTCTTAAATAGGGGCGTTACATTTGCGGTTTTCCAATCCGCTGGGACTTCTCCAGAATCCAGGGAATTTTGGTAGATTGCAACCAATGCATCCACTATCTCTGCGGCCACTTCTTTTAAGACCCTAGGATGAAGGCCATCAGGTCCATTATTTTACCAAGTACTTTTTCTTTAGTGATTGTTTTAAGTTGCCCCCTCCCTATAGCCCCTTGATTATGATACTATGATCACTGTTCCCTAAATGTTCCCCTACTGACACTTGCTCCACTTGATCTGCCTCATTCCCCAGAACCAGATCCAGCAATGCATCTTCGCTCGTTGGGCCGGAAACATACTGATCAAGAAAGTTCTCCTGAACACACTTCAGAAATTCTTCACCTTCTCTGCCCTTTACACTATTACAATCCCAGTCTATATTAGGATTGTTGAAACAAAATACAGCGGATGCTGGAAATCTGAAATAAAAACAGCAGATGTTCTGACGAAGGGTCATTGACCTGAAACGTTAACTTTGTTTCTCTCTCCACAGATGCTGCCTGGCCTGCTGAGTAGTTCCAGCATTTTCTGTTTTTATTTAGGATAGTTGAAGTTCCCCAGTATCACTGCTCTATAATTCTTGCAGCTCTCTGCCCTTTACACTATTACTATCCCAGTCTATATTCGGATTGTTGAAGTCCCCCATTATCACTGCTCGATAGTTCTTCCCCCTCTCTGCCCTTTACACTATTACTATCCCAGTCTATATTAGGATTGTTGAAGTCCCCCATTATCACTACTCTATAGTTCTTCCCCCTCTCTGCCCTTAACACGATTACTATCCCAGTCTATATTAGGATAGTTGAAGTCCCCCATTGTCACTACTCTATATAGTTCTTGCACCTCTCTGTAATTTCTCTGCAAATTTGCTCCTCCGTATCTTTCCCACTAGTTGCTGGTCTATAGAATACACCTAGTAGTGTAATGGCACCTCTATTATTTCTTAACTCTAACCAATTAGATTCTGTCCTTGACCCCTCCAGGACATCCTCCCTCTCCAGCACTGTAACATTCTCCTTGACCAATACTGCCACACCACCTCTTATCTTCCCTTCCTTTCCTGAACACGTTATAACCAGGGATATTTAATACCCAATCCTGCCCCTTTTTGAGCCAGGTCTCAGTTATTGCCTCAACATCATATTCCCATGTGGCTATTTGTGCCTGCGGCTCACTGACCTTGTTTACTACGCTTCGTGCGTTCACATACATGCACTGTAAACCCATCTTAGACCATCCTGTATTCTCTTAGTTTGACCCCACCTAATACCTTACTATTTCTTACTGTAGTGTTCTCTGCCTCTCCCAATCCTTTGAGCATTTTATTTCCCCTTTCTAATGTTACATTCTGGTGCCCATCCCCCTGCCAAATTAGTTTCAAACCTCCCCGTGAGGATATTGAGTTGTAACCTGTCTGGCCTGTACAGGTCCCACCTCCTCCGAACTGGTCCCAATGTCCCACGAATCTGAAGCCTTCCCTCCTGCACCATGTCTCCAGCCACTCATTCATCTGCTCTATTCTCCTATTTCTATACTCACTTGCGCGTGGCACAGGGAGTAATCTGGAGATTACGACCTTTGAGGTCCTGCTTTCTAATCTCTTTCCTAGCTCCCTGAAATCTTCCTGCAGGATCTCATCCATTGGTACCGATGTGGACCACGACCTCAGGCTACTCACCCTCCCCACTCAGTGTTTTGCAGCTGCTCAGTGACACCCTTGACCCTGCAACATACCATCCTGGAGTGAGGTCTGCAGCCGCAGAAACGCCTGTCTGCTCCCCTAAGGGAGAGTTGGAGAGGGAGCTGGAGAGTGGGGAAGGGCTGGAGGTAGAGAGAGAAAGAAACTGAAAAAGGGCTGGAGGAAGGGAGGGGGCGAGAGAGGGAGGGCTGGAGAGAGTCAGATCGTGGGAGGAGGGGCAGTGGGAAACGAGGAGTTGGCGAGAGGGAGGGCTGGAGAGACAGATGGACAGAGATAGGGGGCTGGAGGGAAGGAGAGAGGGAGGGAGTGAGGGGGGCTGGAGCGACAGAGGGAGGGGGGTAGAGAGAAAGAGAGGGTGAATCTCCCACAATAATTGTGGAGCAGATTGTTTCTCAAGATCAGAATCTCTTAAACTTTAATCAGACAGCTTATGATGTGTGACCAGTGTGCAGCTATCTAATCCGCCTGCCCCTGCTCCAGACTCCAGTAACATCACTGCTGGTATCTCACCCACCCCTGCCACAACTTCATCCATTCTCTCTCATCTCTTCAATCTCTTACTCCCAGCCTCTAACTTCACTTCTCCTTGCAAATTTACTTCATATTATCTCCAAAAGCAGTTTACATAATGTCTGCTAGCATTTTGCTATATCAATCTCAAGCCATTCCCACTACCCCGCTCTTTCCCTATAGCCCTGTATCAATCCCAAACGAATCCCACTGCTCTGCTCTTTCCCCATAGCCCTGTATAAATCCCCAACTAATCCCACTGCCCCGCTCTCTCCCCATAGCCCTGTATCAATCCCAAACTAATCCCACTGCTCCGCTCTCTCACCATAGCCCTGTATCAATCCCCAAACTAATCCCACTGCCCCGCTCTCACCATAACCTTGTATCAATCCCAAACTAATCCCACTGCCCCACTCTCTCGCCATAACCCTGTATCAATCCCACTACCCCGCTCTCTCCCCATAGCCCTGTATAAATCTCCAACTAATCCCACTGCCCCGCTCTCTCCATAGCCCTGTATCAATCCCAAACTAATCCCACTGCCTCTCACTCTCCCCATAGTCCTGTATCAACCCCCAAACTAATCCCACTGCCCCGCTCTCTCCATAGCCCTGTATCAATCCCAAACTAATCCCACTGCCTCTCACTCTCCCCATAGTCCTGTATCAACCCCCAAACTAATCCCACTGCCCCGCTCTCTCCCTATAGCCCTGTATCAATCCCAAATGCCGCCCCTACTGTCCTGTGTACTCATGTCTGGTTATCCTTGTCCTGCAGTACAGAGGTTTTATTCTAGGGGACATACAGCTGGAAGAAAGTATTTTCAGAGTCATAGTGGCACAGAAGGAGGCCATTCAGCCCATCAAGCCCGTGCCTGCTCTCTGTAGAGTAGTCCAGTCAGTCCCATTCCTCTGCTCTATCCCCGTAGCCCTGCAAGTTTATTTCCCTCGAGTGCCTATCCAGTCACCCCTTTAAAACATTGAGGGTGAAAAATTCGGTATCACCCCATTTGGGGCGCTTTTATCGGCCGTGCGCAAAGTTCAGCACCTGGCACTAATTATCGCCTCCGACAGCAAACTTGGCTTTTATCACCCCTGGAGGTGATTGGAGCGCTAAATCAGGCGCGTCACGCCTGTCTTAAGGCACAAACGCCGAGGAGTGAGGCGCTACCTCAGAGTGCTGGCGAAGCAAGGAAGGGCAAATCAAAATCAACCTGCAAAGTGCTGCTCAGTACTCAAAACTCCTTCACACAGCGTTGAATCTCTCCAGAAGTCTCTCTCTCTCAGAATGCGTGGTGCAAAAATGTCACCGACAAAAAAAGGCAGGAAGCGGTCGCCTTTAAATAGCGCCCCCCCAGTCCCTTCCCGACTGCAAAACGCTCTCCTCAACCTGTCGTTGCTAGCGACAGGCGGTAAGGCAGGGGGCGCCACTCAATATCCGGTCCGGGGCACTAACAGGACGTTGCGCACTCGACTGACTTCACGATCTGCCGGCGCAGGAGTTTGTGCCGGTCGTGTTTAGCGCCGCCGCAAAATGTCTAGTTAATTTTGCGAGCGGCACAAACATCGCCGCGCCCGGGCGCTTGTTGCTTTGCGCCCCAATTGGCGCCCTCAAGGCGCTAACGGGAGGCGCAAACAACTGAATTTTTCCCCGAGTGTTACCACTTCCTTCAGCAGCAAATCCAGGTCCTCAACACTCGCTGCGTATAAAAGTTTTTCCTCACATCCCCCCTGTATCTCTTGCCCAAAACCTTAAATCTGTGTCCCCTAGTCCTTGTACCATCAACTAGTGGGAACAGCCTTTCCCCGTCTAGCCTATCCAACCCGTCATAATCTTGTACACCTCTATCAAATCACACCTCAACCTCCTTTGCTCTAATGAAAACAAATCCAGCTTCTCCAACCTGTCCTTGTAGCTAAAACCCCCCATCCCTGGAACCATTCTGGTAAATCTCCTCTGCACCCTCTCAAGGGCCTTCACATCCTCCCTAAAGTGTGGTGACCAGAACTGGATGCAATACTCCAGTTGTGGCCTAACCAGCGCTTTATAAAGGTTCAGCATAACTTCTCTACTTTTGTACTCAATACCTCTATTTATGAAGCCCAAGATCCCATATGCTTTGCTAACCAGTCTCAATATGTCCTGCCACCTCCAGGGACCTATGCACATTAACTCCGTGGTTCCTCTGTCCCTGCACACTCTTTAAAACTGTGCCATTAAGTGTATATTGCCTCTCCCTGTTCATAGTTATACAACACAGAAAGAGGCCCTTCGGCACATCATGTCCGCGCCGGCCATCAAGCCCTGTCTATTCTAATCCCATTTTCCAGCACTTGGTCCGTAGCCTTGTATGCTATGGCGTTTCAAGTGCTCAACTAAATGTTTTGAATGTTGTGAGGGTTCCTACCTCTACCACCCTTTCAGGCAGTGAGTTCCAGATTCCAACCACCCTCTGGGTGAAACATAGAAACATAGAAGATAGGAGTAGGCCATTTGGCCCCTCGAGCTTGCGCCGCTATTCAATGAGAGCATGGCTGATCATCCAAATTCAGTACCCTGCCCCTGCCTTCTCCCCACTGGGTGAAAAAGTTTTTCCTCAAATCCCCTCTAAACCTCCTGCCCCTTACCTTGAAACTATGCCCCCTGGTTATTGACCCCTCTACTAAGGGGAAAAGTTCCTTTTCTATCTACCCTATCTATGCCCCTCATAATTTTGTACACATCAATCAGATCCCCCCCTCAGCCTTCTTTGCTCTAAAAACAACCCCAGCCTGTCCAGTCTCTCTTCATAGCTGAAGCGCTCCAGCCCAGGTAACATCCTGGTGAATCTCCTCTGCACCCTCTCCAATGCCAAAATGCATCACCTCACACTTCTCTATTAAATTCCATCTGCCACTTGTCTGCCCATTCTGCTGGCCTTTCTATGTCCTGTTGCAGTCGATTGGTATCATCCTCACTGTTTCCCACACCCCCAAGACGGTGTCATTGGCAAATTTAGAAATTCTACTTTGTATTCCAATATCCAGATCGTTTATATATATCAAAAAAAGCAGTGGCCCCAGCACTGACCCTTGGGGAACACCACTATCTACCATCCTCCAGTCTGAGAAACAGCCATTTACCACAACACGCTGTTTTCTGTCCTTAAGCCAATTCCTTATCCAAGCTACCAATGACCCACCTATTCCATGAGCCTCAATTTTGTTAACCAGCCTTCTATGTGGTGCTTTGTCAAACGCCTTCCTAAAATCCATGTAGACAACATCCATTGCATTCCCTTCATCAATCCTCTATGTTACTTCATCAAAAAATTCAATTAGATTAGCCAAACATGATCTGTCTTTTACAAATCCGTGTTGGCTCTCCTTAATTAGCTTAAACCTCTCCAAGTGCACGTTAATTTTTTTCATTGATTATTGTTTCTAAAACTTTACCCACCACTGATGTTAAACTGACCGACCTGCAGTAACTAGGATTGTCCTTACACCCTTTCTTGAACAATGGTGTCACATTTGCTACTTTTCAATCCTCTGGCACCTCTCCCCGCATCTAGGGAAGATTGGAAAATTTTGGCAAGCCCTTCCGCTATCTCCTCCCCCGATTCCCTTAGCAACCTGGGATGCAACCCATCTGGACCAGGCGACTTATCCACTCTAAGCATACCCAGCCTTTCTAGTACATCCTGTCTATCAATTTTCACCCCCATTCCAAAACAGGAAGGCAGATTATTATTTGAATGGCAATAGATTGGGAGAAAGGGAAGTGCAAAGAGACCTGGGTGTTATTGTGCACCAATTGCTGAAGGTAAGCATGCAGGTGCAGCAGGCGGTTAAGAAGGCAAATGGTATGCTGGCCTTCGTAGCAAGAGGGTTCGAGTACAGGAACAAGGATGTCTTGCTACAGTTGTACAGAGCCTTGGTGAGACCGCACCTTGAGTATTGTGTGCAGTTTTGGTCACCTTACCTGAGGAAGGACGTTCTTGCCATGGAGGGAGTGTAGCGAAGATTCACCAGGCTGATACCTGGGATGGCAGGAATGACGTATGAGGAGAGATTGGGTCGATTGGGCTTATACTCACTGGAGTTTAGAAGATTGAGAAGGGATCTCATCGAAACCTATAAAATTCTGTCAGGTCTGGACAGACTAGATGCAGGAAGGATGTTTCGGATGGCTGGGGAGTCCAGAACCAGGGGTCATAGTCTAAGGATAAGGGGTAAGCCATTTAGGACTGAAATGAGGAGGAACTTCTTCACCCAGAGAGTGGTGAACCTGTGGAATTCTCTGCCACAGAGGGTGGTGGAGGCCAGTTCATTAAATATATTCAAGAAAGAGTTGGATATATTTCTTGAGGCTAAAGGGATCAAGGGATATGGGGAGAAGGCAGGGACAGGGTACTGAATTTGGATGATCAGCCATGATCTCATTGAATGGCGGAGCAGGCTCGAAGGGCCGAATGGCCTACTCCTGCTCCTATCTTCTATGTTTCTACCTTTTCCATTTCTACTGATATTTTGTCAGCATCCACCTCCTTAGTAAACACCGATACAAAGTACTCATTGAGTATTCTACTCTTGCCCTGCGCCCCTAAGCATATATCACCACCGTTGTCTCTAATAGGCCCCACCCCGCCTCTTCCTACCCGCTTACTGTTTACATGCCGGTAGAAGATTTTTGGGTTCCCTTTTATGTTAACCGCCATTCTACTCTCGTATTCTCTCTTTGCCAATCTTATTTTCATCTTCACTTTCCCTCTCAACTTACTGTATTTGGTCTGGTTCTCCCCTGAAGAATTCACCTGACATGCATCATACACCCTCTTTTTTGTTTCATCATCTTCTCTATCTCCCTCGTCATCCAAGGAGCCCTTGCTTTGGTTCCCTTACCCTTCCCTCTTGTTGGAATGTACCTGGCCTGTACTTGGAACATCTCCTCCTTAAAGATCACCCATTGTTCTGTTACAGTTTTTCCTGTCAGTCTTTGGTTCCATTTTACCCTGGCTAGATCCTTTTGCATCCCATTGAAGTTAGCCCTATTCCAGTTTAGAAGTTCCACTCTAGATTGTTCCTTGCTCCTCTCCATAGCTAATCTAAATCTTATGATACGATGATCACTTATACCCAAGTGTTCTCCCACAGACACTTGGTCGACCTGGCCCACCTCATTCCCCAGCACCAGATCCAGCAATGTCTCCTTCCTGGTTGGGCCAAGAACATACTGGTCAAGGAAATTCTCCTGAACACATTTCAGAAATTCCTCCCCTTCCTTTCCATTTATCCTAGCATTTTCCCAATTGATATTTGGGTAATTAAAATCCCCCAATGTCACCACTCTAAAGCTCTTGCATATCTCTGTGATTTCCCTGCAGATTTGCTCCTCTACCTCCCCCTCACTATTTGGAGGCCTATAGAATACCCCCAATAGCGTGATCATACCCTTTTTGCTCCTCAACTCTAACCAAATGGATTCTGTCCTTGTCTCATCAAGAACATCCTCCCTTTCCAACACTACGTCTTCCTTAATCAGCACTGCCACCCCACCTCCCTTTTTTCCTTCCCAACTTTTCTGAACACCTTGTCCCCTTGAATATTAAGTGCCCAGTCCTCCGTTTTGAAGCCACGTTTCCGTTGTTGCCACAACATCATATTGCCACACGGCTAATTGTGCTTGTAGCTCACCAACCTTATTCACCACAGTTTGTGCGTTTATGTTCATGCATTCTTAAACCCATTTTTGAATTTGTCGTAGTCTTCGTCTGCTCCTATCTAATATAGTTTATAGGGTGTCTGTGGTGTAGTGGGGACTGCTAGTAAAACAGGGCCCTTAAGTATATCATTTAATTGTAGTGTAATTGGTGGGATTGATTTGATTTAATTTAATTTGAATTAATTAAAGGGTAAGTCGTGGCAGGAGAGCTCGGCCCTGTGGTATGCTCCTCCTGTGCTATGTGGGAAATCAGGGACACTTCCTGTGTCCCTGACGACCATGTGTGCGGGAAGTGTATCCAGCTACTGACAGACCGCATTGCGGCGCTGGAGCTGCGAGTGGATACATACTGGAGCATTCGCGATGCTGAGGACGCCGTGGATAACACGTTTAGGGAGTTGGTCACACCGCAGGTAAAGGCTGCACAGGCAGGAAGAGAATGGGTGACCACCAGGCAGAGTAGTAGGCGCAGGCAGGTAGTGCAGGGGTCCCCTGTGGCTATCCCCCTCTCAAACAGATATACCGTTTGGATATTGGTGAGGGAGATGGCTTATCAGAGGAAGGCAGCAGCAGCACCCAGCACGGGTGGTTCTGCTGCACAGGACAGGAGGAAAAAGAGTGGGAAAACTATAGTAATAGGGGATTCTTTTGTAAGGGGAATAGACAGGTGTTTCTGCGGCCGCAAACAAGACTCCAGGATGGTGTGTTGCCTCCCTGGTGCAAGGGTCAAGGATGTCTCAGAACGGCTGCAGAACATTTTGAAAGGGGAGGGTGAACAGCCAGTTGTCGTGGTGCATATAGGTACCAACAATATAGGTAAAAAACGGGATGAGGTCCTAAAAGCTGAATATAGGGAGTTAGGAGGTAAATTTAAAAAATAGGACCTCAAAGGTAGTAATCTCAGGATTGCTACCAGTGCCACATGCTAGTCAGAGTAGAAATAGAAGGATATTTCAGATGAATACATTGCTAGAGGAATGGTGCAAGGGGGAGGGATTCAAATTCCTGGGACATTGGAACCGGTTCTGGGGGAGGTGGGACCAGTACAAAATGGACGGTTTGCACCTGGGCAGGACCGGGACCGATGTCCTAGGGGGAGTGTTTGCTAGTGCTCTGGGGGAGGGTTTAAATTAAAATGGCAGGGGGTTGGGAACCTGAGCAGGGAGACAGAGGAAAGGGAAACAAAGATAGAAGCAAAAGAAAGGAAGGAGAAAAACAAAGGTGGCAGTCAGAGAACTCGAGGGTTTAAATCAAACATGGCCACAGTAAATAATAATTCTAAAAGGTGTAAGAGTGTTAAAAAAACAAGCCTGAAGGCCTTGTGTCTTAATACGAGGAGCATTCGTAATAAGGTGGATGAATTAGCTGCGCAAATAGATGTAAACGGATATGATATGATTGGGATTACAGAAACATGGCTCCAGGGTGACCAAGGCTGGGAACTCAACATCCAGGGGTATTCAATATTCAGGAAAGATAGGCAGAAAGGAAAAGGAGGTGGGGTAGCATTGCTGGTTAAAGAGGAGATTAACACAATTGAAAGGAAGGACATTAGCTCTGATGATGTGGAATCTGTATGGGTAGAACTGAGAAATACCAAGGGGCAGAAAACATTAGTGGTGGGAGTGTTATACAGACCTCCAAATAGTAATGCGGAGGTTGGGGATGGCATTAAACGGGAAATTAGAGACGCGTGCAATAAGTTATCATGGGTGACTTTAATCTTCATATAGATTGGGCTAACCAAATTAGTAACAATACTGTGGAGGAGGAATTCCTGGAGTGTATACGAGATGGTTTCCTGGACCAATATGTCGAGGAACCAACTAGAGATCAGGCCATCTTAGACTGGGTATTATGTAATGAGAGAGGATTAATTAGCAATCTTGTTGTGCGAGGCCCCTTGGGTCGGAGCGATCATAATATGATCGAATTCTTCATTAAGATGGAGAGTGAAGTAGTTGACTCGGAGACTAGGGTCCTGAATTTAAATAAAGGAAACTACGATGGTATGAGGTGCGAGTTGGGTAGGATGGATTGGGGAATGTTACTCAAAGGGTAGATGGTGGATAGGCAATGGCAAACATTCAAAGACTGCATGGATGAACTACAGAATTTGTTCATCCCTGTTTGGCATAAAAATAAAACAAAAAAGGTGACTCAACTGTGGCTAACAAGGGAAATTAGGGATAGCATAAGATCCAAGGAGAAGACATATAAATTGGCCAGAAAAAGCAGTAAACCTGAGGATTGGGAGCAGTTTAGGATTCAGCAAAGAAGGACAAAGGGATTAATTAAGAGGGGGGAAATAGAGTATGAGAGTAAGCTTGCAGGGAACATAAAAACTAACTGTAAAAGCTTCAATAGATATGTGAAGAGAAAAAGATTGAAGTCAAGCATAGGTCCCTTGCAGTCAGAATCAGGGGAATTTATAATGGGGAACAAAGAAATGGCAGACCAATTAAATACATACTTCGGTTCTGTTTTCACAAAGGAGGACACAAATAACCTCCCAGAGATGACGGGGAACATAGGGTCTAATGAGAGGGAGAAACTGAAAGAAATCAGTATCTGTAGGGAAATGGTGTTAGGGAAATTGACGGGATTGAAGGCCAATAAATCCCCAGGGCCTGATAATCTACATCCTAGGGTACTTAAGGAAGTGGCCCTAGAAATAGTAGATGCATTGCTGGTCATCTTCCAAAATTCTATAGACTCTGGAAAAGTTCCCATGGATTGGAGGGTAGCTAATGTTACCCCGCTATTCAAAAAAGGTGGTAGAGAGAAAACGGGGAATTATAGACCGGTAAGCCTGACATCGGTAGTGGGGAAAATGCAGGAGTCCATTATAAAAGATGTAATAATAGAGCACTTGGAAAACAGTGACAGAATCGGGCAAGGTCAACATGGATTTACAAAAGGTAAATCGTGCTTGACTAATCTACTGGAATTTTTTGAGGATGTAACTGGTAGAATAGATAAGGGAGAACCAGTGGATGTGGTGTATTTGGACTTTCAGAAGGCTTTCGATAAGGTCCCGCATAAGAGATTAGCGTGTAAAGTTAAGGCACATGGGATTGGGGGCAAGGTATTGACTTGGATAGAGAACTGGTTGGCAGACAGAAAGCAAAGAGTTGGAATAAACGGGTCTTTTTCCGAGTGGCAGGCAGTGACTAGTGGGGTACCGCAGGGATCGGTCCTTGGACACCAGCTATTCACAATATATATTAATGATCTGGACAAGGGAACTAGATGTAATATCTCCAAGTTTGCAGAGGACACAAAGCTGGGTGGGCGTGTGTGCTGTGAGGAGGATGCCGAGAAACTCCAGTATGATTTGGACAGGTTGGGTGATTGGGCAGAAGCATGGCAGATGCAGTATAATGTGGATAAATGCGAGGTTATCCACTTTGGTGGCAAAAACAGGAAGGCAGATTATTATCTGAACTGCAATAGATTGGGAGAAGGGGAAGTGAAACGAGACCTGGGTGTCCTTGTGCACCAGTCGCTGAAGGTAAGCATGCAGGTGCAGCAGGCGGTTAAGAAGGCAAATGGTATGTTGGCCTTCATAGCGAGAGGGTTTGAGTACAGGAACAAGGATGTCTTGCTGCAGTTGTACAGGGCCTTGGTGAGACCACACCTTGAGTATTGTGTGCAGTTTTGGTCGTCTTATCTGAGGAAGGATGTTCTTGCCATGGAGGGAGTGCAGCGAAGATTCACCAGACTGATACCTGGGATGGCAGGAATGACGTATGAGGAGAGATTGGGTCGATTGGGCTTGTACTCACTGGAGTTTAGAAGAATGAGAGGGGATCTCATTGAAACTTATAAAATTCTAACAAGACTGGATGCAGGAAGGATGTTCCCGATGGCGGGGGAGTCAAGAACCAGGGGTCACAGTCTAAGGATAAGGGGTAGGTCATTTAGGACAGAGATGAGGAGGAATTTCTTCACCCAGAGAGTGGTGAACCTGTGGAATTCTCTACCACAGAAGGCAGTAGAGGCCAATTCATTAAATTTATACAAGAAGGAGTTAGATATATTTCTTAAGGCTAAAGGGATCAAGGGATATGGGGAGAAAGCAGGGACAGGGTACTGAATTTGGATGATCAGCCATGATCTCATTGAATGGCGGAGCAGGCTCGAGGGGCTTCAGCTTTTTCCATGCTGAGGTCTTTAGCTTCCAGCAGTCTTTGCCGTGAGTACTCGGACCGTAGGCCTTTCAGGAATGCGTCGCGGATATTATCTTCAGTATTTTCGGCTGCCGACACCGATTTAAAGTCACAGTTCCTGGCGAGTGCATATAGCGCCTGTGAGAATTCGGCTACTGATTCTCCTGGCTGTTGCGGCCGTGATCTTAGGAGGTGCCTAGCGTACATGTAGTTTACCGGGGTCCGGTACTTCGGTTTCAGCAGGTTGATGGCGGTCTCGTAGGTAGTCATGTCCTCGATGAGAGTGTATACTCTCGGGCTCAGTTGTGCCTGCAGGACACTTAGTTTGGATGCCTGAGGGACGCTGGATTCTCTCAGGTATGATTCGAAGCAGACCAGCCAGTGTTTAAAGTCTGCGGCTGAGTTTGCTGCTCGTGGGTTCAGGTCCAGGTACGGCGGTCTGAGGGCTCGCAGCCAAGCTGGCTGGTGTGGCTGTGCTCCTGGGAGCTGCGCTGGTGGCTCCTCCGCCGGTTGTGACTCGTTGTCGGACATCATTAAATTTAGTCAATAAAATTGATATACCTATCAATTCCTCCAATAAAAGGCGAAGAGTTACGAAGGTGACTAAAGGTTTTTATTGACTAAATAACAGAGCCCACTCTCGTGGGTGATCCGATCCAAGCAGGGGGAATACCAGCCAGTCGCTCACCTTTATACCTGGCCTGGTGGGTGGAGCCAAGGCGGAGTCGGCAGTGGTCATCCCAGGTATAGCAGTGTGGCAAGAGGCGACCTCGTACCGTGATACAATAGTGGTCAGTGATACAGTTATAACGAACAGTGGTGAACAGTGCTAACTACTAACAGTGATACGATAGTGAACGTGGTTTACCACACTCCTATCTTCTATGTTTCTATTAATATGGTATTACTACCGCCTCTAGTAGTACTTTCTTCTCTAGTACTATCCAACACACTCACTCTTTTATGCACCTTATTCCTCTTTTCTGCTCCCATATGCTGGTGCCCATCCCCTGCCAATCTAGTTTAAACCTTCCGCAACAGCACCAGCAAACCTCCCTGCGAGAATATTGGTCCCGGCTCTGTTGAGGTGTACCCCATCCGTCTTGTACAGGTCCCACCTTCCTCAGACACTTCCTACACATGTGGTCGTCCAGGCTACGTGAAGCGTCCAGGACTTCCCACATGGCACAGGATGTGCACGCCACGGGACCGAGCTGCTCTGCCATGCCTCGAGTTATTAGATTAATTAACTAACTAAGGGCAGAGGGTTATACTTAATACGTCAAAGACTAAGGCTTAGAAATTGGCCTGAGGCGCCCAAGTGGTGCAAAGTTCGCCTGGGCACTGGAATTTGTGCCGCGATCGCCGCAAATTCAGCCTCAGCGCCCCAAGAGGGACACGGGGCGCGGCTCAAGGCGCTCCGCGTACCTCTTAGAGCGCTGAAAGTGAATTTCGCAGCGCAACGTGCCGCAGCGCCAGATGCTGCGGCACGCTGTGGTACTGCAGGCCTTCCTCCCACTGTTAAGGGGGAGGGGCGTGCAACAGCGCGAGCCCCGATCGCGGGTGCCGGCAAAAGAGCCCGGCACCAAGGAGAAGTGCCGGGCTCTCAGGAAACAGCCGGCATTGCCGCGGTGGGGGGGGGGGCGGGGACCAGGAGGCCGGGGACAGAGGTGCTGGTAGGCCGCTGCCGAAAAAAGTGGCCACCCCACACCTCCACCTTAACTTGCGCCTCTGCTGGCGCAGCAAGGCCCCGGGTACCTGGCGCCGTTTGCGAACGGCGCTACAGCGGCGTTCGCAAACAAATTTCGCGATCGGGGCGCTAATGGGGCGCTGTGCACACCGATGACGTCATCGGTGGAGGTGCAGCGCAACAGGCTAACGCCACCATTAGCGCCCCCACTTAATATGGCGGAAGGCGCAGCCAGTGGCGCTGCAGCCACTGACTGCCTCTTTAGGCGCTAAAAGGCGGCGCTAGCCACCCAATTTTTAGCCCTAAAAGTCTACAGACAAAGAAAAAGTGATGCTCAAAAAAAAGAAATAAACTTCTAAAACTTAAAGAAACACTCACCAGCTACTCACCAATCAGCTCCTTCCCTAGTGCCAACGTCACTTTTTTCACTCTGATGTCACTCTTTTGAATTTTGCTTTTCCAGTCCCACTGTCCGCATCCTCGGGCAGGAGCCGGGGCGATCACTTGTTACTGTAAGCTGGGAGGCTGTGTAACCTGGTCTGGATCTCCTCTGGCAGGAGCCGGGGCGATCACTTGTTACTGTAAGCTGGGAGGCTGTGTAACCTGGTCTGGATCTCCCCTGGCAGGAGCCGGGGCGATCACTTGTTACTGTAAGCTGGGAGGCTGTGTAACCTGGTCTGGATCTCCCCTGGCAGGAGCCGGGGCGATCACTTGTTACTGTAAGCTGGGAGGCTGTGTAACCTGGTCTGGATCTCCCCTGGCAGGAGCCGGGGCGATCACTTGTTACTGTAAGCTGGGAGGCTGTGTAACCTGGTCTGGATCTCCTCTGGCAGGAGCCGGGGCGATCACTTGTTACTGTAAGCTGGGAGGCTGTGTAACCTGGTCTGGATCTCCTCGGGCAGGAGCCGGGGCGATCACTTGTTACTGTAAGCTGGGAGGCTGTGTAACCTGGTCTGGATCTCCCCTGGCAGGAGCCGGGGCGATCACTTGTTACTGTAAGCTGGGAGGCTGTGTAACCTGGTCTGGATCTCCCCTGGCAGGAGCCGGGGCGATCACTTGTTACTGTAAGCTGGGAGGCTGTGTAACCTGGTCTGGATCTCCTCTGGCAGGAGCCGGGGCGATCACTTGTTACTGTAAGCTGGGAGGCTGTGTAACCTGGTCTGGATCTCCCCTGGCAGGAGCCGGGGCGATCACTTGTTACTGTAAGCTGGGAGGCTGTGTAACCTGGTCTGGATCTCCCCTGGCAGGAGCCGGGGCGATCACTTGTTACTGTAAGCTGGGAGGCTGTGTAACCTGGTCTGGATCTCCCCTGGCAGGAGCCGGGGCGATCACTTGTTACTGTAAGCTGGGAGGCTGTGTAACCTGGTCTGGATCTCCTCTGGCAGGAGCCGGGGCGATCACTTGTTACTGTAAGCTGGGAGGCTGTGTAACCTGGTCTGGATCTCCCCTGGCAGGAGCCGGGGCGATCACTTGTTACTGTAAGCTGGGAGGCTGTGTAACCTGGTCTGGATCTCCCCTGGCAGGAGCCGGGGCGATCACTTGTTACTGTAAGCTGGGAGGCTGTGTAACCTGGTCTGGATCTCCCCTGGCAGGAGCCGGGGCGATCACTTGTTACTGTAAGCTGGGAGGCTGTGTAACCTGGTCTGGATCTCCCCTGGCAGGAGCCGGGGCGATCACTTGTTACTGTAAGCTGGGAGGCTGTGTAACCTGGTCTGGATCTCCTCGGGCAGGAGCCGGGGCGATCACTTGTTACTGTAAGCTGGGAGGCTGTGTAACCTGGTCTGGATCTCCCCTGGCAGGAGCCGGGGCGATCACTTGTTACTGTAAGCTGGGAGGCTGTGTAACCTGGTCTGGATCTCCCCTGGCAGGAGCCGGGGCGATCACTTGTTACTGTAAGCTGGGAGGCTGTGTAACCTGGTCTGGATCTCCCCTGGCAGGAGCCGGGGCGATCACTTGTTACTGTAAGCTGGGAGGCTGTGTAACCTGGTCTGGATCTCCTCGGGCAGGAGCCGGGGCGATCACTTGTTACTGTAAGCTGGGAGGCTGTGTAACCTGGTCTGGATCTCCCCTGGCAGGAGCCGGGGCGATCACTTGTTACTGTAAGCTGGGAGGCTGTGTAACCTGGTCTGGATCTCCCCTGGCAGGAGCCGGGGCGATCACTTGTTACTGTAAGCTGGGAGGCTGTGTAGCCTGGTCTGGATCTCCCCTGGCAGGAGCCGGGGCGATCACTTGTTACTGTAAGCTGGGAGGCTGTGTAACCTGGTCTGGATCTCCTCGGGCAGGAGCCGGGGCGATCACTTGTTACTGTAAGCTGGGAGGCTGTGTAACCTGGTCTGGATCTCCCCTGGCAGGAGCCGGGGCGATCACTTGTTATTGTAAGCTGGGAGGCTGTGTAGCCTGGTCTGGATCTCCCCTAGCAGGAGCCGGGGCGATCACTTGTTACTGTAAGCTGGGAGGCTGTGTAACCTGGTCTGGATCTCCCCTGGCAGGAGCCGGGGCGATCACTTGTTATTGTAAGCTGGGAGGCTGTGTAACCTGGTCTGGATCTCCTCTGGCAGGAGCCGGGGCGATCACTTGTTACTGTAAGCTGGGAGGCTGTGTAACCTGGTCTGGATCTGCCCTGGCAGGAGCCGGGGCGATCACTTGTTATTGTAAGCTGGGAGGCTGTGTAGCCTGGTCTGGATCTCCCCTGGCAGGAGCCGGGGCGATCACTTGTTATTGTAAGCTGGGAGGCTGTGTGGCCTGGTCTGGATCTCCTCTGGCAGGAGCCGGGGCGATCACTTGTTACTGTAAGCTGGGAGGCTGTGTGGCCTGGTCAGAATCTCCTTGCAGACTGGTCGTGTTATCTTGCAACCAAAAGCAAAAATACTGGAAATATGCAGCAGATCAGTTAGCAACTGTCAGATTGATTAACAATTCTGCTGTTCCCTGGTTCAGGTGTAACCGGGTTCCGCTGTAATCAATTACCAGAACAGGTGACGGGTCTCCATACGGAATGGTAACTAATCTTTACTCACTCAGGTGCTATGTAATTCCAGCCTTTTTGGTTTTCACTTCAGATCCCCAGCGTTTGTTTCTAGATCGAGAGCTGGTGCAGTTACAGTTCATCTAATGAAGACCTAAATAAATAAAGACCTGAAGATCTGATGCGTATATTAAAATATAAAGACCATGTTTCACCTCTAATGTACCTCTTTGATTGCAGATGTAGCTGCCAAGATGTGGAATTTCAGCCTGGATGACTACAGCAACTTGAGTGAGTTGTGCAGGATCGTAGAATTTTATAGCACCGAAGGAGGCCATTCAGCCCATTGCTGTACTGGCTCTCTGAATGGGATACCATTGAGCCCAACCTGTTCCCAGGGTGGGGGTGTTTCTGGCAAGGCTTCAGTCATTGACCATCTGTGGGGCTCTGAGAAGGTCATGGGGGGGATCTGTGGGTGGCAGGACTCGGTGAGGGGTTGAGGGGCTAGGTGGGGGGTGGGGGCAGGGTTTGGGATGAAGGGCTTGAGCCTTGGGAGTGGTGGGGGTTTGGGGGTGGGGGCGGTTGGGTAGCTCTGGAGGTTTTGTGGGGGGGGGGGGTCTCGGGGTAATCGGGGTTTTGACAACAATCCAGCAGATTCATGGTGATTTTCCTCAAATGACTAGATTTGGTGGTATTTGAACTCTCAATCTCTGGGTTATTAGTCGAGTGCCGTAACCTTTACACTCCCATAACTGTCTTACCTTTGAACCTTGGTCCATACCCTTTAAAAAGAATTCAAATATTTACCCAGTTCCCTTTTAAAAGCTATCCTGTATTTGGTCCCCCCCCCCCCTCAGCCCCTTTTCTGGTTGGTATTCCGTGAGCCAACAACACTCTGAAGAAATCTCTCCTAAACTCTGCCTTCCGCTACATGGTGCTAAATTTATCCCTCTAGTTACCAACGTTCTGACTAACATAGAAACATAGAAGATAGGAGCAGGAGTAGGCCATTCGGCCCCTCGAGCCTGCTCCGCCATTTAATGAGATCATGGCTGATCATCTAAATTCAGTACCCTGTTCCTGCCTTCTCCCCATATCCCTTTAGCCTTAAGAAATATATCTAACTCCTTCTTGAATATATTTAATGAATTGGCCTCTACTGCCTTCTGTGGTAGAGAATTCCACAGGTTCACCACTCTCTGGGTGAAGAAATTCCTCCTCATCTCTGTCCTAAATGGCTTACCCCTTATCCTTAGACTGTGACCCCTGGTTTTGGACTCCCCGCCATCGAGAACATCCTTCCTGCATCCAGTCTTTCCAGGCCTGTTAGAATTTTATAAGTTTCAATGAGATACCCTCTCATTCTTCTAAACTCCAGCGAGTATAAGCCTAATCGACCCAATCTCTCCTCATACGTCATTCCTGCCATCCCAGGTATCAGTTTGGTGAATCTTCGCTGCACTCCCTCCATGGCAAGAACATCCTTCCTCAGATAAGGCGACCAAAACTGCACACAATACTCAAGGTGTGGTCTCACCAAGGCCCTGTACAACTGCAGCAAGACATCCTTGTTCCTGTACTCGAATCCTCTCGCTATGAAGGCCAACATACCATTTGCCGCCTTAACCACCTGCTGCACCTGCATGTTTACCTTCAGCGACTGGTGCACAAGGACACCCAGGTCTCGTTTCACTTCCCCTTCTCCCAATCTATTGCCGTTCAGATAATAATCTGCCTTCCTGTTTTTGCCACCAAAGTGGATAACCTCGCATTTATCCACATTATACTGCATCTGCCATACATCTGCCCAATCACCCAACCTGTCCAAATCATACTGGAGTTTCTCGGCATCCTCCTCACAGCACACACGCCCACCCAGCTTTGTGTCATCTGCAAACCTGGAGATATTACATCTAGTTCATTTGTCCAGATCATTAATATATATTGTGAATAGCTGGGGTCCTAGCACTCATCCCTGCGGTACCCCACTAGTCACTGCCTGCCACTCGGAAAAACAGCCGTTTATTCCAACTCTTTGCTTCCTGTCTGCCAGCCAGTTCTCTATCCAAGTCAGAACCTTGCCCCCAATCCCATGTGCCTTAACTTTACACGCTAATCTCTTATGCGGGACCTTATCGAAAGCCTTTTGAAAGTCCAAATACACCACATCCACTGGTTCTCCCTTATCTATTCTACCAGTTACATCCTCAAAAAATTCCAGTAGATTAGTCAAGCACGATTTACTTTTGTAAATCCATGTTGACTTTGTCCGATCCTGTCACTGTTTTCCAAGTGCTCTGCTATTACATCTTTTATAATGGACTCTAGCATTTTCCCCACTACCGATATCAGGCTTACCGGTCTATAATTCCCCGTTTTCTCTTACCACCTTTTTTGAATAGTGGGGTAACATTAGCTACCTGCCAATCCATGGGAACTGTTCCAGAATCTATAGAATTTTGGAAGATGACCAGCAATGCATCTACTATTTCTAGGGCCACTTCCTTAAGTACCCTAGGATGTAGATTATCCGGCCCTGGGGATTTATCGGCCTTCAATCCCGTCAACTTTCTTAACACCATTTCCCTACAAATACTGATTTCATTCAGTTCCTCCCTCTCATTAGACCCTATGTTCCCCGACATCTCTGGGAGGTTATTTGTGTCCTCCTTAAAACTAGTTAAAACAGTTTTTCCCGGTTTACTTTATCAAAACCTCTCAGAATTTTGAACCTCTCTATCAGATTTCCTCTTGACCTTCTCTTTTCTAATGAAGAGAGCCCCAGTCTCTGCAGTTTCTCGTAGTAACTAAAGCCTCTCGTATCTGCAGTCATCTTACCGACTCTCTCCGTGGCCTTGACATCCTTCCTAAAGCGAGTGGCCAAAACTGGGCCCAGTTTGTAACGGCAGCCTGAGCAGTGATGGGTTCAGGGTTAGTGTCACCCCGCGCCTCTATTTAGAAAACCCAAACATTTTCCAAAGCTTCATCAATCTGTCCTCACACTTCTAAAGCTAAATTTAGCGCCCTGAAAATGTTAGTGCCCCCGCGGCCGATTTTCCCAGGTAGCGCCCCGAGAGGGAGGATCTTGTGGCGCTGTGAGCCAACGTTACGCCGTGGTACTGCAGGCCTTCCTCCCCTTATTAAAGGGGAGGGGCCTGGCGCAGCGCGTCCCGGCGCCCAGCTGGGCCACCAGGGCTCGAGAGCAGCCAGCACCCCACGGCGGGGACTTCATGGGGGCAGGTGATGGCAGGTGGCCAGCAACAAAGATGGCTGCCTGCCACCTCCCCTTTAACTAACGCCGCCCAGGCCGTAGGTAGGCCCCCTTGACCCCAATGGACAGAGCGTCCGGCGGTAAGTCAGGGGGCGCCACCCAATTACGAATATACGAATTAGGAGCAGGAGTAGGTCACTCGGCCCCTCGAGCCTGCTCCGCCATTCAGTATCATGGCTGATCCGATTACTCCACATTCCCACCTACCCCCGATAACCTTTCACCCCCTTGCTTACCAAGAATCTATCTACCTCTGCCTTAAAAATATTCAAAGACTCTGCTTCCACCGCCCTCTGAGGAAGAGAGTTCCAAAGACACTCGACCCTCTGTGAGAAAAAATTTCACCATCTCTCTTTTAAATGGGCGACCCCTATTTTTAAGCAGTGACCCCTAGTTCTAGATTCTCCCACAAGAAGAAACATCCTCTCCACATCCACCCTGTCAAGACCCCTCGGGATTTTATATGTTTCAATCAAGTCACCTCTTACTCTTCTAAACTCCAGCGGATACAAGCCTAGCCTGTCCAACCTTTCCTCATAAGACAACCCGCCCATTCCAGCTATTAGTCTAGTAAACCTGCTCTGAACTGCCTCCAACGCATTTACATCCTTCCTTAAATAAGGAGACCAATACTGTACACAGTACTCCAGGTGTGGTCTCACCAATGTCCTGTATAACTGAAGCATAACCTCCCTACTTTTGTATTCAATTCCCCTCGCAATAAACAATAACATTCTATTAGCTTTCCTAATTACTTGCTGTACCTGCATTGTAACCTTTTGCGATTCATGCACTAGGACACCCAGATCCCTCTGCATCTCAGAGCTCTGCAATCTCTCACCATTTAGATAATATGCTTCTTTTTTATTCTTCCTGCCAAAATGGACAACTTCACATTTTCCCACATTATACTTCATTTGCCAGATCTTTGCCCACTCACCTAACATATCTATATCCCTTTGTAGACTCCTTATATCATCTTCACAATTTACTTTCCTACCTATCTTTGTGTCATCAGCAAATTTAGCAACCATACCTTCGGTCCCTTCATCCAAGTCATTTATATAAATTGTAAAAAGTTGAGGCCCCAGCACTGATCCCTGTGGCACACTACTCGTTACATCTTGCCAATCAGAAAATTACCCATTTATGCCTACTCTCGTTTCCTGTTAGCTAACCAATCTTCTATCCATGCCAATATGTTACCCCTACACCATGAGCTTTTATTTTCCGCGATAACCTTTGATGTGCCACCTTATCAAATGCCTTCTGGAAATCTAAGTACAGTACATCCACCGGTTCCCCTTTATCCACAGCACATGTTACTTCCTCAAAGAACTCCAATAAATTGGCTAAACATGATTTCCCTTGCACAAAACCATGTTAACTCTGCCTGATTACTTTGAACTTTTCTAAGTGCCCTGCTATAACGTCTTTAATAATAGCTTCTAACATCTTCCCTATGACAGATGTTAAGCTAACTGGCCTGTAGTTTCCTGCTTTCTGTCTCCCTCCCTTTTTTGAATAAAGGAGTTACATTTGCTATTTTCCAATCTAATGGAACCTTCCCTGAATCTAGGAAATTTTGGAAAATTAAAACCAACGCATCAACTATCTCGCTAGCCACTTTTAAGACCCTAGGATGAAGTCCATCAGGACCCGGGGACTAGTCAGCCCGCAGCTCCAACAATTTGCTCAGTACCACTTCCCTGGTGATTATAATTTTCTTGAGTTCCTCCCTCCCTTCCATTTCCTGATTTACAGCTATTTCTGGGATGTTACTTGTATCCTCTATAGTGAAGACCGATGTTCAATTCAACTGCCATCTCCTTATTTTCCATTATTAATTCCCCAGACTCACTTTTTATAGGACCAACGCTCACTTTGTTAACTGTTCTTTTTAAAATATCTATAGAAACTCTCACTATCTTTTTTTATATTTCTAGCTAGCTTTCTCTCGTACTCTAATTTTTCTCTCCTTATTAATCTTTCAGTCATTCTTTGCTGTTTTTTATATTCTGTCCAATCTTCTGACCTGCCACCCATCTTTGCACAATTATATGCTTTTTCTTTAAGTTTAATACTATCTTTAACTATTTTAGTTAACCACAGATGGTGGGTCCTCCCCTTGGAATTTTTCTTTCTTGTTGGAATGTATATATTCTGTGTATTTTGAAATATCCCCTTAAATGTTTGCCACTGCAACTCTATTGACCGATCCCTTAACCTAATTTGCCTGTTCACTTTAGCTAGCTCTGCTTTCATGCCCTCATAATTGCCCTTATTTAAGTTTAAAATACTAGTCTTGGACCCACTCTTCTCTCAAACTGAATGTAAAATTCAATCATATTATGATCGCTGCTACCTAGGGGTGCCTTCACTATGAGGTCATTAATTAATCCTATCTCGTTGCACAATACCAGGTCTAGTATAGCCTGCTCTCTGGTTGGCTCCAGAATGTGCTGTTGTAAGAAACTATTCCGAAAACATTCCATGAACTCCTCATCTAGGCTACCTTTGCCCATCTGATTTTCCCAGTCTATATGCAGATTAAAATCCCCCATGACTATTGCCGTACCCTTCTGACAAGCTCCCATTATTTCTTTCTTTATACTCCATCTTACCATGTGGTTACTGTTAGGGGGCCTGTACACCACTCCCACAAGTGACTTCTTGCCTTTTATTATTTCTCATCTCTACCCAAACTGCTTCTACATCCTGGTTTCCTGAACTTAGGTCATCCCTCTCTATTGTGCTAATACCATCATTAATTAACAGAGCCACCCCTCCACCTTTTCCCACCTTCCTGTCCTTCCCAAATGTAATTTACCCTTCAATATTCAGGTCCCAACCTATGTCATCCTGCAGCCATGTTTCTGTAATGGATATCAGATCGTACTTATTTGCGCCATCAGTTCATCTGTTTTGTTTCGAATGCTCCGTGCATGCAGATGCAGAGCCTTTAGTTTTGTCCTTTTATATTTTTGTAACCTCTAGCCTTATCTGTTGATTTACTCTTAGATTTGTACTCTCTATCCCTTCCTGTCACGGTCTGTTTATCATTTCCCATATTGATACCTTTCTCTATTGCCTTGTCTCTAATCTTTGAATTACCACATCTTCCCAAATTTGATCCCATGCCCCCGAATATTTAGTTTAAAGCCCTCTCTACCGCCCTAGTTATACAACTCGCCAGAACACTGGTCCCAGCACGGTTCAGGTGAAGACCGTCCCAACGATACAGATCCCACTTTCCCCAGTACTGGTGCCAGTGCCCCAGGAATTGAAACCCATTTCTCCCACACCAGTCTTGAGCCACGCATTCATCTCTCTAATTTTATTTACCCTATGCCAATTTGCTTGTGGCTCAGGTAATTATTACAGCCTGGGTGTTAGCGGCGCCGCACTCGGGCGCTAGTTGATTTGCGCCCCGTTAGCGCCCTCTTCCGATCAAGCCACGCAGTCAACCGAATTTAGCCCCCGAAGTGTTTACTGTATATTTCCTCCTCATTCTTTCTCCCAGAACATATTATCTCGCGATACTCTGCCCATCCTCACCACCCCCCACCAGTCTGCCCATCCTCACCACCCCCCCACCAGTCTGCCCATCCTCACCACCCCCCCCCCCCCCCCACCGGTCTGCCCATCCTCACCACCCCCACCAGTCTGCCCATCCTCCCCACTCCCACAACCAGTCTGCCCATCCTCCCCACCCCCCACCAGTCTGCCCATCCTCACCACCCCCCCCCCCCCACCAGTCTGCCCATCCTCCCCACCCCCCACCAGTCTGCCCATCCTCACCACCAGTCTGCCCATCCTCACCACCCCCCACCAGTCTGCCCATCCTCCCCACCCCCCCACCAGTCTGCCCATCCTCCCCACCCCCCCACCAGTCTGCCCACCCCCCAACCAGTCTGCCCATCCTCCCCACCCCCCACCAGTCTGCCCATCCTCCCCACCCCCCACCAGTCTGCCCATCCTCCCCACCCCCCACCAGTCTGCCCATCCTCCCCACCCCCCACCAGTCTGCCCATCCTCCCCACCCCCCACCAGTCTGCCCATCCTCCCCACCCCCCACCAGTCTGCCCATCCTCCCCACCCCCCACCAGTCTGCCCATCCTCCCCACCCCCCACCAGTCTGCCCATCCTCCCCACCCCCCACCAGTCTGCCCATCCTCACCACCCCCACCAGTCTGCCCATCCTCACCACCCCCCACCAGTCTGCCCACCCCCCAACCAGTCTGCCCATCCTCACCACCCCCCCAACCAGTCTGCCCATCCTCCCCACCCCCCCACCAGTCTGCCCATCCTCCCCACCCCCCCACCAGTCTGCCCATCCTCACCACCCCCCACCAGTCTGCCCATCCTCACCACCCCCCACCAGTCTGCCCATCCTCACCACCCCCCACCAGTCTGCCCATCCTCCCCACCCCCCCACCAGTCTGCCCACCCCCCCACCAGTCTGCCCATCCTCCCCACCCCCCAACCAGTCTGCCCATCCTCACCACCCCCCACCAGTCTGCCCATCCTCCCCACCCCCCCACCAGTCTGCCCACCCCCCCACCAGTCTGCCCATCCTCCCCACCCCCCCACCAGTCTGCCCATCCTCCCCACCCCCCCCACCAGTCTGCCCACCCCCCCACCAGTCTGCCCATCCTCCCCACCCCCCCACCAGTCTGCCCATCCTCACCACCCCCCACCAGTCTGCCCATCCTCACCACCCCCCACCAGTCTGCCCATCCTCACCACCCCCCACCAGTCTGCCCATCCTCCCCACCCCCCCACCAGTCTGCCCACCCCCCCACCAGTCTGCCCATCCTCCCCACCCCCCAACCAGTCTGCCCATCCTCACCACCCCCCACCAGTCTGCCCATCCTCCCCACCCCCCCCACCAGTCTGCCCACCCCCCCACCAGTCTGCCCATCCTCCCCACCCCCCCACCAGTCTGCCCATCCTCCCCACCCCCCCCACCAGTCTGCCCACCCCCCCACCAGTCTGCCCATCCTCCCCACCCCCCCCACCAGTCTGCCCATCCTCCCCATCCCCCACCAGTCTGCCCATCCTCCCCACCCCCCCACCAGTCTGCCCATCCTCACCACCCCCCACCAGTCTGCCCATCCTCCCCACCCCCCCACCAGTCTGCCCATCCTCCCCACCCCCCCACCAGTCTGCCCATCCTCCCCACGCCCCCACCAGTCTGCCCACCCCCCCCAACCAGTCTGCCAATCCTCCCCACCCCCCCACCAGTCTGCCCATCCTCCCCACCCCCCCCACCAGTCTGCCCACCCCCCCCACCAGTCTGCCAATCCTCACCACCCCCCCACCAGTCTGCCCATCCTCACCACCCCCCACCAGTCTGCCCATCCTCCCCACTCCCACACCAGTCTGCCCATCCTCACCACCCCCCAACCAGTCTGCCCATCCTCACCACCCCCCCACTAGTCTGCCCATCCTCCCTACTCCCACACCAGTCTGCCCATCCTCCCCACTCCCACACCAGTCTGCCCATCCTCCCCACTCCCACACCAGTCTGCCCATCCTCCCCACCCCCACAACCAGTCTGCCCATCCTCACCACCCCCCCACCAGTCTGCCCATCCTCCCCACCCCCCCCCCCAACCAGTCTGCCCATCCTCCCCACCGCCCCAACCAGTCTGCCCATCCTCACCACCCCCTCAACCAGTCTGCCCATCCTCACCACCCCCCCACCAGTCTGCCCATCCTCACCACCACCCCCAACCAGTCTGCCCATCCTCACCACCACCCCCAACCAGTCTGCCCATCCTCACCACCACCCCCAACCAGTCTGCCCATCCTCACCACCACCCCCAACCAGTCTGCCCATCCTCACCACCCCCCCACCAGTCTGCCCATCCTCACCACCCCCCAACCAGTCTGCCCATCCTCCCCACCCCCCAACCAGTCTGCCCATCCTCCCCACCCCCCAACCAGTCTGCCCATCCTCACCACCACCCCAACCAGTCTGCCTATCCTCACCACCCCCCAACCAGTCTGCCCATCCTCACCACCCCCCAACCAGTCTGCCCATCTTCCCCACCCCCCCAACCAGTCTGCCCATCCTCCCCACCTCCCCCAACCAGTCTGCCCATCCTCCCCGCCCCCCCCAACCAGTCTGCCCATCCTCCCCACCCCGCCACCAGTCTGCCCATCCTCCCCACCTGCCACCAGTCTGCCCATCCTCCCCACCCCCACAACCAGACAGCCCATCCTCCCCACCCCCCCAACCAGACAGCCCATTCTCCCCACCCCCACAACCAGTCTGCCCATCCTCCCCACCCCCCAACCAGTCTGCCCATCCTCCCCAACCAGTCTGCCCATCCTCCCCACCCCCACAACCAGTCTGCCCATCCTCCCCACCCCCACAACCAGTCTGCCCATCCTCCCCACCCCCCCAACCAGACAGCCCATCCTCCCCACCCCCACAACCAGACAGCCCATTCCCCCTAACCTGACAGCCCCACGAAGCAGGAGAGCCCCGCCCAGAGTGGGACTGAGCTGCGGGGAGAGGGAGAGCACCGCCCGGTGTGGGACTGAACCCCGGGGAGCGGGGGAGCACCGCCCGGTGTGGGACTGAGCCCCGGGGAGCACCGCCCGGTGTGGGACTGAGCCCCGGGGAGCACCGCCCGGTGTGGGACTGAGCCCCGGGGAGCACCGCCCGGTGTGGGACTGAGCCCCGGGGAGCACCGCCCGGTGTGGGACTGAGCCCCGGGGAGCACCGCCCGGTGTGGGACTGAGCCCCGGGGAGCACCGCCCGGTGTGGGACTGAGCCCCGGGGAGCACCGCCCGGTGTGGGACTGAGCCCCGGGGAGCACCGCCCGGTGTGGGACTGAGCCCCGGGGAGCACCGCCCGGTGTGGGACTGAGCCCCGGGGAGCACCGCCCGGTGTGGGACTGAGCCCCGGGGAGCACCGCCCGGTGTGGGACTGAGCCCCGGGGAGCACCGCCCGGTGTGGGACTGAGCCCCGGGGAGCACCGCCCGGTGTGGGACTGAGCCCCGGGGAGCACCGCCCGGTGTGGGACTGAGCCCCGGGGAGCAGGTGGTACAATTGACCTTAGTCTCTCGAGGTGAGCGAGGAATAATCAGCCAGGGATTGTTTTCTTGATCTCTATCCAATGACCTCCGATTGAAAGTGCGCGTGCGAATGTCAGTGATCGGGCCCTTGTGAGCTGAATAACCTGCCAACACTCAATGTCCAGACCCGCATGGGTGCCCATTGTACCGGGCACATTGAGGAGAGGAGGAAGGGTCAGGGAGTAGCGAAGGCAGTGCCCTGTTCACAGCAACGTGACCCTAATACAGTGGAAGATGGAAGAGAGAAAATCCCAGTAAATCGGGCTGTGTTCCTCAGCCACCATCTGTGCGAGTTGTTCTGTGATAGAGGAAGGAAGTTGAGGTTTTGGCGTATGTGTCGGTCCACGGAGGTCAATGGAGGTTAGGGGCTGTGAGCAGCGGAGGTCAATGGAGGTCAGGAGCTGTGAGCAGCGAAGGTCAATGGAGGTCAGGAGCTGTGAGCAGTGGAGGTCAATGGAGGTCAGGAGCTGTGAGCAGCGGAGGTCAATGGAGGTCAGGGGCTGTGAGCAGCAGAGGGATGTGGTGGTGAGTTGTGGTGTGAGCTCCCTTGTGTAGGGCGATAGTGAGCTCCCTTGTGTAGGGCGATAGTGAGCTCCCTTGTGTAGGGCGATAGTGAGCTCCCTTGTGTAGGGCGATAGTGAGCTCCCTTGTGTAGGGCGATAGTGAGCTCCCTTGTGTAGGGCGATAGTGAGCACCCATCCTCTTCCCTCTTCGTTGCAGTGGAGCAGGTGAAGCAGGTTTCGAGAGCTGTGTTGCAGCCTTTGGATGGAATGCCAGGCCCAGAGACGGACAGTGTCACCAGAACATCGCCGAAAGCTGGGAGAACGGGCAGCTCTGCACTGACTGTAAGCCAACTGGCAGTGGTGGGAAGGAATTGGAAGAAGCCGGGTGCAGGGGTACAGGGGCGATTCGGGCTCCTCTCGCGGTCCCGCTGTGAGGTGGAGGTCGGCTATCATGCAGAGGTTCTGAATGTCTTCAAACAGGTGAACTCCAGGAATTACGGTGGGTAATCCCATTTCACGCTCTCCCTGACATCCCAATAAATCCCATCCCACACTCTCTCCCTGACATCCCAATAAATCCCATCCCACACTCTCTCCCTTAAACCCCAATAAATCCCATCCCACACTCTCTCCCTTAAACCCCAATAAATCCCATCCCACACTCTCTCCCTTAAACCCCAATAAATCCCATCCCACACTCTCTCCCTTAAACCCCAGTAAATCCCATCCCACACTCTCTCCCCGACATCCCAATAAATCCCATCCCACACACTCTCCCTTAAACCCAATAAAGCCCATCCCACACTCTCTCCCTTAAACCCAATAAAGCCCATCCCACACTCTCTCCCTTAAACCCAATAAATCCCATCCCACACTCTCTCCCTTAAACCCAATAAAGCCCATCCCACACTCTCTCCCTTAAACCCAATAAATCCCATCCCACACTCTCTCCCTTAAACCCAATAAAGCCCATCCCACACTCTCTCCCTTAAACCCAATAAATCCCATCCCACACTCACACCCCGACACCCCAATAAATCCCATCCCACACTCTCTCCCTGACACCCCAATAAATCCCATCCCACACTCTCTCCCCGACTCCCCAATAAATCCCATCCCACACTCTCTCCCTTAAACCCAATAAATCCCATCCCACACTCTCTCCCTTAAACCCCAATAAATCCCATCCCACACTCTCTCCCTGACACCCCAATAAATCCCATCCCACACTCTCTCCCTGACACCCCAATAAATCCCATCCCACACTCTCTCCCTGACACCCCAATAAATCCCATCCCACACTCTCTCCCCGACACCCCAATAAATCCCATCCCACACTCTCTCCCTGACACCCCAATAAATCCCATCCCACACTCTCTCCCTTAAACCCAATAAATCCCATCCCACACTCTCTCCCTGACACCCCAATAAATCCCATCCCACACTCTCTCCCTTAAACCCCAATAAATCCCATCCCACACTCTCTCCCTTAAACCCCAATAAATCCCATCCCACGCTCTCTCCCTTAAACCCCAATAAATCCCATCCCACACTCTCCCCGACACCCCAATAAATCCCATCCCACACTCTCCCCGACACCCCAATAAATCCCATCCCACACTCTCTCCCTTAAACCCCAATAAATCCCATCCCACACTCTCTCCCCGACACCTCAATAAATCCCATCCCACACTCTCTCCCCGACACCCCAATAAATCCCATCCCACACTCTCTCCCTGACACCCCAATAAATCCCATCCCACACTCTCTCCCTGACACCCCAATAAATCCCATCCCACACTCTCTCCCTGACACCCCAATAAATCCCATCCCACACTCTCTCCCTTAAACCCCAATAAATCCCATCCCACACTCTCTCCCTTAAACCCAATAAATCCCATCCCACACTCTCTCCCTTAAACCCAATAAATCCCATCCCACACTCCCTTAAACCCAATAAATCCCATCCCACACTCTCTCCCTGACACCCCAATAAATCCCATCCCACACTCTCTCACTTAAACCCAATAAATCCCGTCCCACACTCCCTTAAACCCAATAAATCCCATCCCACACTCTCTCCCTTAAACCCCAATAAATCCCATCCCACACTCTCTCCCCGACACCCCAATAAATCCCATCCCACACTCTCTCCCTTAAACTCCAATAAATCCCATCCCACACTCTCTCCCCGACGCCCCAATAAATCCCATCCCACACACTCTCCCTTAAACCCAATAAATCCCATCCCACACTCTCTCCCTTAAACCCCAATAAATCCCATCCCACACTCTCTCCCTTAAACCCAATAAATCCCATCCCACACTCTCTCCCCGACACCCCAATAAATCCCATCCCACACTCTCTCCCTTAAACCCAATAAATCCCATCCCACACTCTCTCCCTTAAACCCCAATAAATCCCATCCCACACTCTCTCCCTTAAACCCCAATAAATCCCATCCCACACTCTCTCCCTTAAACCCAATAAATCCCATCCCACACTCTCTCCCTTAAACCCCAATAAATCCCATCCCACACTCTCTCCCTTAAACCCCAATAAATCCCATCCCACACTCTCTCCCTTAAACCCAATAAATCCCATCCCACACTCTCTCCCCGACACCCCAATAAATCCCATCCCACACTCTCTCCCTTAAACCCCAATAAATCCCATCCCACACTCTCTCCCTTAAACCCCAATAAATCCCATCCCACACTCTCTCCCTTAAACCCCAATAAATCCCATCCCACACTCTCTCCCTTAAACCCAATAAATCCCATCCCACACTCTCTCCCTGACACCCCAATAAATCCCATCCCAAACTCTCTCCCTTAAACCCAATAAATCCCATCCCACACTCTCTCCCTTAAACCCAATAAATCCCATCCCACACTCTCTCCCTTAAACCCAATAAAGCCCATCCCACACTCTCTCCCTTAAACCCAATAAATCCCATCCCACACTCTCTCCCCGACACCCCAATAAATCCCATCCCACACTCTCTCCCCGACACCCCAATAAATCCCATCCCACACTCTCTCCCTTAAACCCAATAAATCCCATCCCACACTCTCTCCCTTAAACCCCAATAAATCCCATCCCACACTCTCTCCCCGACACCCCAATAAATCCCATCCCACACTCTCTCCCTTAAACCCAATAAATCCCATCCCACACTCTCTCCCTTAAACCCCAATAAATCCCATCCCACACTCTCTCCCTTAAACCCCAATAAATCCCATCCCACACTCTCTCCCTTAAACCCAATAAATCCCATCCCACACTCTCTCCCTTAAACCCCAATAAATCCCATCCCACACTCTCTCCCTTAAACCCCAATAAATCCCATCCCACACTCTCTCCCTTAAACCCAATAAATCCCATCCCACACTCTCTCCCTTAAACCCCAATAAATCCCATCCCACACTCTCTCCCTTAAACCCCAATAAATCCCATCCCACACTCTCTCCCTTAAACCCCAATAAATCCCATCCCACACTCTCTCCCTTAAACCCAATAAATCCCATCCCACACTCTCTCCCTTAAACCCAATAAATCCCATCCCACACTCTCTCCCCGACACCCCAATAAATCCCATCCCACACTCTCTCCCTTAAACCCCAATAAATCCCATCCCACACTCTCTCCCTTAAACCCAATAAATCCCATCCCACACTCTCTCCCTGACACCCCAATAAATCCCATCCCAAACTCTCTCCCTTAAACCCAATAAATCCCATCCCACACTCTCTCCCTTAAACCCAATAAATCCCATCCCACACTCTCTCCCCGACACCCCAATAAATCCCTTCCCACACTCTCTCCCTTAAACCCAATAAATCCCATCCCACACTCTCTCCCCGACACCCCAATAAATCCCTTCCCACACTCTCTCCCCAACACCCAATAAATCCCATCCCACACTCTCTCCCTGACACCCCAATAAATCCCATCCCACACTCGCTCCCTGACACCACAATTAATCCCATCCCACACTCTCTCTCTTAAACCCCAATAAATCCCATCCCACACTCTTTCCCTTAAACCCCAATAATTCCCATCCCACACTCTCTCTCAAACCCCAATAAATCCCATCCCACACTCTCTCCCTTAAACCCAATAAATCCCATTCCACACTCTCTCGCTTAAACCCAATAAATCCCATCCCACACTCTCTCCCTTAAACCCAATAAATCCCTTCCCACACTCTCTCCCCAACACCCAATAAATCCCATCCCACACTCTCTCCCTGACACCCCAATAAATCCCATCCCACACTCGCTCCCTGACACCACAATTAATCCCATCCCACACTCTCTCTCTTAAACCCCAATAAATCCCATCCCACACTCTTTCCCTTAAACCCCAATAATTCCCATCCCACACTCTCTCTCAAACCCCAATAAATCCCATCCCACACTCTCTCCCTTAAACCCCAATAATTCCCATCCCACACTCTCTCTCAAACCCCAATAAATCCCATCCCACACTCTCCCTTAAACCCCAATAAATCCCATCCCACACTCTCTCCCTTAAACCCAATAAATCCCATCCCACACCCTCTCCCTTAAACCCCAATAAATCCCATCCCACACTCTCCCTTATAAACCCAATAAATCCTATCTTACGTACTTCGGATCGCTCTGGGATGTGTTCACTTTCCCCGTCTCCCTGGACACACACTTCCATGCAAGCCACTCTCTGTGGGAGTGTTGATTCTCTTCATGTTGTCCCTTGAATGTATTGTGATTCCTTTTTAACCCATGTTTTTGCTGTCATGTAAAATTTCTGAGTTTTATTCTCCAGCTCAGTCTGAATCAGGGACTGATGCCCATCTACTTTATTCACTTGTAGATATGAAAACCAGAAGGTGGAGCTTCCTGTTGGAGGATTACAGAGGCCTGCGTGAGTACCGGAGCACCACGCGCTGTCCATCCATTGGGGAAGGTTTAAACTAGCTTGTCGGGAGGATGGGCAGCAGCATATAAAAGAGAGACTTGCATTTATATAGCACCTTTCACGACCACTGGACGTCTTTACAGCCAGTGAAGTACTTTTGAAGTGGAGTCACTGTTGTAATGTGGGCAATGTGGCAGACAATTTGTGCACAGCAAGCTCCCACTAACAGCAATGTGATAATGACCAGATAATTTGTTTTGGTTATGTTGGTTGAGGGAGAAGTATTGGCCAGGACACCGGGGATAACTCTCCTGCTCCTCTTCGAAATAGTACCATGGGATCTTTTACATCCACCTGAGAGAGCAGACGGGGCCTCGGTTTAACCTCTCATCCGAAAGACATAGAAACATAGAAGATAGGAGCAGGAGTAGGCCATTCGGCCCCTCGAGCCTGCTCCACCATTCAATGAGATCATGGCTGATCATCCAAACTCAGTACCCTGTCCCTGCTTTCTCCCCATATCCCTTGATCCCTTTAGCCTTAAGAAATATATTTAACTCCTTCTTGAATATATTTAATGAATTGGCCTCAACTGTCTTCTGTGGTAGAGAATTCCACAGGTTCACCACTCTCTGGGTGAAGAAATTCCTCCTCATCTCTGTCCTAAATGGCTTACCCCTTATCCTTGGACTGTAACCCCTGGTTCTGGACTCCCCGGCCATCGGGTACATCCTTCCTGCATCTAGTCTGTTTAGTCCTGTTAGAATTTTATAAGTTTAATGAGATCCCCTCTCATTCTTTTAAACTCCAGCGAGTATAAGCGTAATCAACCCAATCGCTCCTCATACGTCATTCCTGCCATCCCAGGTATCAGCCTGGTGAATCTTCGCTGCACTCCCTCCATGGCAAGAACATCCTTCCTCAGATAAGGCGACCAAAACTGCACACAATACTCAAGGTGTGGCCTCACCAAGGCCCTGTACAACTGCAGCAAGACATCCTTGTTCCTGTACTCGAATCCTCTCGCTATGAAGGCCAACATACCATTTGCCGCCTTAACCGCCTGCTGCACCTCAGATAAGGCAACCAAAACTGCACACAATACTGAATCGGTCATTTTCCGGTTGGCAACCAGTAACTAGTGGGGTGCCACAGGGATCAGTGCTGGGGCCTCAACTATTTACAATCTATATTAATGACTTGGATGAAGGGACCGAGTGTACTGCAGCCAAATTTGCTGCTGATACAAAGATAGGTGGGTTAGCAAGTTGTGAGGAGGACACAGAGTCTGCAAAGGGATATAGAGAGGTTAAGTGAGTGGGCAAAAATTTGGCAGATGGAGTACAATGTGGGAAAATGTGAGGTTATCCACTTTGGAAGGAAGAATGATCATCCAAATTCAGTACCCTGTCCCTGCTTTTTAATGGAGGGAGACTACAAAATGCTGCGGTACAGAGGGATCTGGGGGTCCTTGTACATGAAACACAAAAAGTTAGCATGCAGGTACAGCAAGTAATTAGGAAGGCTAATGGAATGTTGGCCTTTATTGCAAGGGGTAGGGAGTATAAAAGTAGGGAAGTTTTGATGCAACTTTACAGGGCGCTGCTGAGACCACACCTGGAGTACTGCGTACAGTTTTGGTCTCCATATTTAAGGAGGGATATACTTGCATTGGAGGCAGTTCAGAGAAGGTTCACTAGGTTGATTCCTGGGATGAAGGGGTTGTCTTATGAAGAAAGGTTGAGCAGGTTGGGCCTATACTCATTGGAGTTTAGAAGAATGAGAGGTGACCTTATTGAAACATATAAGATTCTGAGGGGGATTGACAGGGTAGATGCTGAGAGGATATTTCCCCTAGTGGGGGTATCTAGAAATAGGGAGCATAGTTTCAGAATAAGGGGTCGCCCATTTAAGACGGAGATGAGGAGGAATTTCTTCTGCGGGTGGTGAATCTGTGGAATTCTCTTCCCCAGAGAGCTGTGGAGGTGGAGTCATTGAATATATTCAAGGCGAAGACTAACAGACATTTGAACTACAAGGGAGTCCAGGGGTATGGGGAGAGAGCGGGAAAGTGGTGTTGAGGTCGATGATCAGCCATGATCTTATTGAATGGCAGAGCAGGCTCGAGGGGGCCGATTGGCCTACTCCTGCTCCTGTTTCTTATGTTCTTATGGGTCCTGTCTCCTTGGAGGCGGGAAGGGATTACAGCCACTTAACTGCCTGTTAACAGGTAGATCAGAGGATTTCACCCACAGAAGTGCGGGTTTCCCGAAGGCTCCGAACCCCGCCAGGGTCACCGAGGCGAGTAGTGGGTCTGCGGGGATCGGAGGGGTCCAGAAGTGCACTGTGGAGGTAAGTGATGGGTGCAAGTGTGGAGAGGTGAGTATCTGAGGTAAGTGGAAGGTGTTAGTAAAAGTGTACTTACCTTTGTTTCTTCCTGCAGGCTTCAATCGGTGAGTACGCGGAGAGTCTCGCACTTCTGCGGCAGAGATGACAGATGGCCGTTGCATTCTCCAACGTAACAATCACCTAATTTCTGCAAAAGAAAGAGGTTTGATGAGTCTTGAATTCAAGAACTCATCAAACTACAGAGAATGTCGTGTTTGACAGCTTCACAGAGCTGTCAAGCGATGACAATTCATCTGTCAAAAGTTTTTGACAGATGAAACATCATAGGTTGACGTTCTCTGTAACCGGCTTTCCCTTAATTGGCCCGCTAAACCCACTGGGCGGGGCTTAACAAGGTCAATCAAGGGAAAATAGCGTGGGTTGGTCACAAATCGATGGAGGCGGGACATCGATCTGCCAAGCAGCAGTCCTGCCTCCAACGCGCCCCCATTGTCAAAATCACCCCCTATGACTCTTAAGAGCAGGTCAGAAGCTGGGTATTCTGTGGCGAGTGTCTCACCTCCTGACTCCCCAAAATCCTTTCCACCATCTACAAGGCACAAGTCAGGAGTGTGATGGAATACTCTCCACTTGCCTGGATGAGTGCAGCCCCAACAACACTCAAGAAGCTCGACACCATCCAGGACAAAGCAGCCCGCTTGATTGGCACCCCATCCACCACCTTAAACATTCACTTCCTCCACCACCAGCGTACCGTGGCTGCAGTGTGTACCATCTACAAGATGCACTGCAGCAACTCGCCAAGGCTTCTTCGGCAGCACCTCCCAAACCCGTGACCTCTTCCACCTAGAAGAACAAGGGCAGCAGGCTCATGGGAACACCACCACCTCCAAGTTCCCCTCCAAGTCACACACCATCCTGATCTAGAAATATATCGCCGTTCCTTCATCATCGCTGGATCAAAATCCTGGAACTCCCTCCCTAAGCACTGTGGGAGCACCTTCACCACATGGACTGCAGCGGTTCAAGAAGGTGGCTCACCACCACCTTCTCAAGGGCAACTAGGGATAGGCAATAAATGCTGGCATTGCCATTGATTCCCACATCACATGAATGAATAAAAAAAAATCATTAAAATAGATATCTGGTCATTTATCACATTGCTGTTTATGGGATCTTGCTGTATGCAAATTGGCTGCTACATTTTCTACATTAAAACATTGAGAAAACTTCAAAAAGTACTTAATTTTCTGTAAAGTGCTTTGGAACGTCCTGAGGAGGTGACAGGCGCTATAGAAATGCAAGTTTTTTTAATTGCTTACCGTTTTCCTTATTGTTGACTGGTTTGGTTTGTCTTTCAGTCGAAGACCTGTTGAGGATCTCTGCAGCGCAAGTGGAGCCGCTTCCCCGAGGGATCCTGGAGGTTTTCCTGCCCCAGTTTGAAAAAACTTGTCCGGATCCACTGGAAATTGCGGACGCTGATCTGTCAGATGTCGATTCCAAACTGGTCCAGAGCCTAATGCCGTTCCAGAGGGATGGAGTAAAGTAGGTCTCGGTCTGTTGGTTCTTGTGTTTGGTTCAATCACTGTGGAGAGGGAAGGTTCGGGGAAGGTTTAGTTGGTTACCGGTTTGCTGCAGCCGGTGACCCTCCTGCACCATAGCCAGCTGCTCGTGTGTTAACTCCACCCTCGGGACATGACGAGTTTCCATTACTCACACCATCACCTTGGTGTTCTTTCGACCCACCAATTAATTGTTGAATTACGGATGGTTTGATGCTGTGAATCACAGAATCTTACAGCAAAGGATGAGGCCGTTCGGCTCGTCATGTGTGTGCTGGCTCTCTGAAGCACTCTTCCCTTGCCCTTCCCCATACCCTTTAAAACAATATCATTTTCAAATATTTCTCCAGTTCCCTTTTAAAAGCTAATCTGGAATCTGCTCGCACTGGTTCTGCCAGGGCATCCCATGTCATAACAACCCTACATAAGAAATAGGAGCAGGAGTTGGCCATTCGGCCCTTCGAGCCTGCTCCGCCATTCAATGAGATCATGGCTGATCTTCTGCCTCCACTCCATTCACTGGCCCTATCGCCATATCCCTTGATGCCCTTACTAGTCAGAAATCTATCGACTTCTGTTTTGAATATGCCCAATGACTGAGCCTCCACAGCCCTCTGGGGTAGAGAATTCCAAAGATTCACCACCCTCTGTGTGAAGAAATCTCTCCTCATCTCAGTCCTGAATGGCCTACCCTTTATCCTGAGGCTGTGGCCCCTGGTTCTAGACTCCCCAGCCAAGGGAAACATTCTCCCAGCATCCACCCTATCAAGCCCTGTAATAATTTTGTATGCTTCAATGAGATCCCCTCTGTCTTCTGAATTCAAGAGAATACAGGCCTAGTTTACTCAATCTCTTCTCATACGACAGTCCCGACATCCCAGGAATCAATCTCGTGAACCTTCGTTGCACTCCCTCTATGGCAAGTATATCCTTCCTGAGGTAAGGAGACCAAAATTGTACACAGTACTCCAGGTGTGGTCTCACCAAGGCCCTATATAATTGGAGTAAGACTTCGTTACTCCTTTACTCAAATCCTCTTGTAATGAAGGCCAGCATACCATTTGCCTTCCGAATGGCTTGCTGCACCTGCACATTCACTTTCAGTGACTCATGTACAAGGACACCCAGGTCCCTTTGAGCATCTGCATTCCCCAATCTTTCACCATTTAGGAAATACTCTGCCTTTGTTTTTTCTACCAAAGTGGATAACTTCACATTTATCCACATTATATTCCATCTGCCATGTTCTCGCCCACTCACTGAGCCTGTCGAGATCCCCTTGAAGCCTCTTCACATCCTCTTCACAACTGACACTGCCACCTAGCTTTGTATCAGCAGCAAATTTGGAAATGTTACATTTAGTCCCCTCATCCAAATCTTTGATATAGATTGTGAATAGCTGGGGCCCCAGCACCGATCCTTGCGGTACCCCACTAGTCACAGCCTGGCATCCTGAAAAAGACCCGTTTATTCCTACTCTTTGTTTTCTGTCTGTTAACCAATTCTCAATCCATGCTAGTATATTACCCCCAATTCCATGTGCCCTAATTTTGTTCACCAACCTCTTGTGTGGGACCTTATCGGAGGCCTTCTGAAAATCCAGATACACAACATCTACCAGTTCCTCTTTGTCTACTCCACTAGTTGCATCCTCAAAGAACTCCAATCGGTTTGTCAAACAGGATTTCCCTTTCATAAATCCATGTTGACTCTGCCCAATCTTACTATTAGTTTCTAAGTGCCCAGTTATTGCATCCTTTATAATAGATTCCAGCATTTTCCCAACTACTGATGTGAGGCTAACAGGTTTGTAGTTCCCCGTTTTCTCTCTCCCTCCTTTCTTAAATAGCGGGGTTACATTTGCTATCCTCCAATCTGCAGGAACCGTTCCAGAATCTATAGAATTTTGGAAGATGACAACCAATGTGTCCACTATCCCAATGGCCACCTCTTTCAAAACCCTAGGATGTAGGTCATCCGGTCCTTGGGATTTATCGACTTTTAGTTCCATTAATTTTGCTAGTACTGTTTTTTTACTAATAATTTCTTTAAGTTCCTCATTCTCGCCACACCCTTGGTTTTCTCGTATTTCTGGGAGGTTTTTTGTGTCTTCCTCCATGAAGACAGAAACAAAGTATTTATTTAATTTATCTGCCATTTCCTCATTTCCCCATTATAAATTCTCCCGTCTGACTGTAAAGGACCTACATTTACCTTCGCCAGTCTTTTCCTTTTCACATACCTATAGAAGCTTTTACAATCTGTTTTTATATTTTTTGCTAGTTTGTGCTCTTATTCCATTTTCCCTTTCTTTGTCAATTTCTTGGTCCTCCTTTGCTGATTTCTAAAAAGATCCCAATCCTCAGGCTGACTGCTTTTTCTGGTAACTTTATAAGCTTCCTCCTTTGACTTAATACTAGCTTTAATTTGGATCACTTTTCCTTTTGGGTTTTTATGCCCTAGAGGAATATATGTTTGTTGCAAATTATGCATTATTTCCTTGAATGTTAGCCATTGTATGTCCACCTTCATACCTTTCAGTGTAGTCTCCCAATCTACCATGGCCAACTTGTCCTTCATACCCTGTAGTTTCCTCTGTTTAGATTGAAGACCTTAGTTTCAGATTGGACTACATTACTCTCAAACTTAATGTAAAATTCAATCATATTATGGTCACTTGTCCCTAAAGGTCCCTTTACCACAAGATTATTGATTAGCCCTTTCTCATTACACAGCACCAGATCTAGAATCGCCTGTTCCCTGGTTGGTTCCTCCACATACTGATCCAAGAAACCATCTTGCATGCATTCCAAGAATTTGTCTTCCACACCATTAGTGGTAATTTGAATTGCCCAGTCAATATGTAGATTTATTGTAGAATATGTAGCCCTCTGCATTTATTTATCTTCTAAAGTAATTCTCCCATCTCTTCCTTCATTCTTTTGGTGAGGCTTAAATTGATGCTCTCTGGTTCCTGATGCGCTGACTCACTGACCCCATAACTCACCCCCTGACTCACTCACTGACCCCCTGACTCACTCACTGACCCAGTGAGCAGCCTGCGCGGGACCTTTCAGATTGCTGTGCACTTTAGCAGGAGTATTGCCCAGGGGTCATATCAATGAAATCCCTCATTGCATGAACTGGATGCTGTGATCGGGTTCCTGCCCCCACTTGCGTTTCTCTTGTCTTTTGGAAGAAGAATCATAGAATCTTACAGCACAGAAGGAGGCCATTCGGCCCATCGTGCCTGTGCCGGCTATTTGAAAGAGCTCTCCAATTCCTCCCACACCCCCCTGCTCTTTCCCCAGAGCCCTGCAGTGTTTTCCCCTCAAGTATTTATCCAATTCCCTTTTGAAAGTCACTGTTGAATCTGCTTCCACCGCCCTTTCAGGCAGCGCATTCCAGATCACAACAACCCGCTGTAAAAACATTCCCCTCATCTCCCCTCTGGTTCTTTTGCCAATCACCTTAAATCTGTGTCCTCTGGTTACCGACCCTCCTGCCCCTGGAAACAGTTTCTCCTTATTTACTCCATCAAAACCCCTCATGATTTTGAACACCTCTATTAAATCTCCTCTTCACCTTCTCTGCTTTAAGGAGAACAATCCCAGCTTCTCCAGTCTCTCCACATAACTGAAGTCCCTCATCCCTGGCACCATTCTAGTAAATCTCCTCCGCACCCTCTCCAAGGCCTTGACATCCTTCCTAAAGTGTGGTGCCCAGAATTGGCCACAATACTCCAGCTGGGGCCTAACCAGTGTTAAGTTTAGAAAAACTTCCTTGCTTTTGTACTCCATTTCTCTATTAATAAAACCAAGGATCCCGTATGCTCGGGCGGGGTCGGGAGGCCGGGAGGCGGCGGGGTCGGGAGGCCGCGGGTCGGGTGGGGTCGGGAGGCCGCGGGGTCGGGCGGGGTCGGGAGGCCGCGGGGTCGGGCGGGGTCGGGAGGCCATGGGTCGGGCGGGGCGGCGGGGTCGGGAGGCCGCGGGTCAGGAGGCCACGGGTCGGGCGGGGTCGGGAGGCCATGGGTCAGGCGGCCGCGGGTCGGGAGGCAGCGGGGCGGGAGGTCGGGAGGCCTCGGTTCGGGCGGGGCCAGGAGGCCGGGGGTCGGGAGTGTTGTATCCGTGTGTTAATGGAGACACGGAATGCAGGAGTTGGTTTACAGGTGTTTATTGAACAAAGTCTGGAGGTGAACTAAAAGATACAAGACACTATACAGGCTTATATAGCCCGAGTGGCCACTACCGGCATTACAGTACACAGGGGCTCTTAAAGGTACATACACCACAATTCCTCCCCTTTTAGACAACCAGTACATAATATTTTAAGTAATCGTTAATTAACATGTTTACAAGAACAATAATCTACACATTTGCTGCAGTTAATCAATTATAAGTCAGTCTCTCTGGAGGCTTCCTGACTCGGTCCGGATAACGCCTCGGTGGTGTAGTAGTTTTCGGTGGTGTAGTAGGTTCTTTTGGCAAGGTCGATTTGGCTTGAATGCCAGTGTCGGGTTCATTTGGTTCCAGTATCACTGGATCGGAGGTAGATACTATGGGTATCTCTGCTTCATCATTAGGCGTATAGAGTTGTCCCTTTTCGGATGACTCTATGATCTGGTCAGCATGGCGCCTTATTATGCTTTCTCCGATGTCCACGGTATACATCAGCGGTCCTAGTCGTGTGCAAATAGTTCCAGGCTGCCATTTCTCAGTACGGTAGTCCCGGGCCAAAACTTGTTGACCTATCTGGAAGGTTCTAGTTGGCCTTTCATTCATGCCTTGAAATTGCCAGTTCTCCACGTCCCTTCTGATGTTTGGCTTGATCAAATCCAGCCGGCATCTTAGGTTTCTATTGAAAAACATCATGGCGGGAGTTTGGTTTGTAACCACATGTTGCATTCCTGTATGCAAACAAGAAGTTATCTACCTTATGTTGTAGATTTATGTCTTCATTACCCATGGCCTTTATGGCCTTCTTGAAGGTCTGGACAAACCT
Source organism: Somniosus microcephalus (assembly GCF_052327205.1). Lineage (NCBI taxonomy): Eukaryota > Metazoa > Chordata > Chondrichthyes > Squaliformes > Somniosidae > Somniosus > Somniosus microcephalus. The sequence continues at coordinate 344,825,161 of NC_140990.1, read as the reverse complement.
TTCAGCTAATCCATTGGTGGCAGGATGGTATGGGGCGGACGTGTAGTGCTTAACCCCATTGTTTTTTAAGAACTTCCTGAATTCTTCGGACACAAATTGTGGTCCATTATCAGAACAGATCTGTTCAGGCAGCCCATTCCTGGCGAATATGGTCCTTAATACTGTGATGGTTTTTTCCGTGGTGGTGGAGGACATCTTTATTACCTCCAGCCACTTGGAGTGTGCATCAACCGCGATTAAGAACATTGAGTCCATAAATGGACCAGCAAAGTCGATGTGTACCCTTTGCCATGGAGATGAGGGCCACTCCCATGGATGTAGAGGGGCTTGTGGTGGGGCGTTTTGGACCTTCTGGCATCCTAGGCAGCTCTTGGTCATTTCTTCGATGTCTCCATCGATACCTGGCCACCACACAAACGCTCTGGCTAGGTTCTTCATTTTCACTCCACCCAGATGCCCCTCGTGAAGCTCCTTTAGCACTTTATCCTGGAGTTTGGGTGGAATCACCACTCTGGATCCACACATCAAGGTTCCTCGGCACACTGACAGCTGTTCTCTTCTTTGCGAGAATGCTGGCAACAGTGGTTCGCCATGTGCTGGCCATCCCTTCACTGTTAAATCGTAGACTCGTGAGAGAGTCGGGTCATTTCTCGTTTCCTTTTCAATGGTAGAATTTGTTACTGGTAGACATTCCACTATGGTTGAGTGGAACATCTCCACTGGGTCCACTGTAGGTGCCTCTTCTACCGTTGGCAACGGTAGGCGCGATAAACCGTCAGCATTCCCATGCTGTTTTGATCTTTTGTATTCTATGTAATATTGGTGTGCCCCTAGGAAAAGGGACCACCTCTGTAGCCTTTGTGCTGTCATAATGGGAACGCCCTTTTTAGGGTTGAATATGGAGACGAGGGATTGATGGTCAGTCAACAAGGTAAATTTTTGTCCGTGTAGGTAATGGTTGAATTTCTTCACCCCCCCACACCAGGCTGAGTGCTTCCCTGTCGATCTGGGCATAGTTACGCTCAGCTGAGTTTAATGAGCGTGACGCAAAAGCTATCGGCCGCTCCGAACCATCAGGGAATCTATGCGATAATACCGCTCCTACGCCGTAAGGGGATGCATCGCATGCCAGTCTGATTGGCAGTGATGGGTTGTAATGAGCCAACACTCCCTTGGACGTGATCAAGCCTTTGCATTTATGGAAGGCACGTTTACAGTCTTCGCTCCATTTCCAAATTACTCCCGTTTGTAGCAGTGCGTTAAGAGGGTGCAGAACAGTTGATAAGTTCGGTAAAAATTTATGATAGTAATTTATCAATCCCAGGAACGACCTTAATTGTGAGACATTTTCAGGTGCTGGGGCTTTTATGACCACTTCAATTTTTTCAGGTGACTTATGCAACCCTTCTTCGTTAATTATATGGCCACAATATGATATTTGTTTCTGGAAAAATTCGCACTTGGGGCGATTTGCTCGTAGGCCCTGTTCTCTCAGCCTAGTGAGTACCTGCTCCAAATTGGCAAGGTGCTCGTTGTCGTTTTCTCCTGCTATAAGGATGTCGTCTAGGTAGCATTGAGTCCCCGGAATCCCTTGGAGGACTTGCTCCATAGCTCTTTGCCAGATAGCTGGAGCTGATGCTACTCCGAAAACCAGTCGATTGTACTGGTACAGGCCTTTGTGTGTGTTTATCGTGAGATACTTTTTAGAGGCCTCCTCAACCTCCATCTGTAGATCTGCCTGTGCCAAGTCAATTTTGGTGAAACGTTCCCCTCCGGATAGTGAGGCGAAAATATCTTCTATCCTTGGAAGAGGATATTGTACCGTGTGAAGGACCGGGTTTACAGTCACCTTGAAGTCCCCACAGATGCGAATTTTTCTCTGTTCTTCAGATTTATCATTCTTCAACGTTTTCTTCATGACCGGGACGATGGGTGTTGCCCACTCACTCCAATCTATCTTGGATAACACGCCTGCCTTTTCCAAATTCTCCAGCTCCGCTTCGACTGCTGGACGAATTGCGTATGGCACCGGCCTTGCCTTAAAAAAACTTGGGAATTGCCGCATCTTCCACTTTTATTGAGGCGGTGACGCCTTTCAAGGTTCCTAGTTCCTGTTGAAATACCTCTGGCGTTGGTCAAGATGTCTTTTAATTGTTCAGGTTTGACGTCATCACTTTTTTTCTTACTGGTCACCGTCAGTGCCTGAATGGAGTGCCAGTCTAAACGTATCTTCCTGATCCATTCACGTCCCAACAGCGGTGGACCACCATCTTGCAGAACGTATAAATACAACTTCTGGATTTCCTTGCCGTTGTATACAACAGGCACCCTTATTTTCCCTCTGGGGTATACTTTCTGCCCCGTATATGTCTTCAAGATAATGGATGTGTCTTTCAAAGGTATATGCGGAAATAGCCGCTCGTAATCCCGTCGACTTATGACGGTCAGAGCTGATCCTGTATCTAGCTCCATTTTAACTGGGGACCCCGCTATCGTGAGGGTAACCCAAATGGTCTGGTAATCTTCTTTGGCAATTACATTATGTAATTTGAGACAGCTTAGTCTCTTGTTTCCGGAGTCGCTATCGCTCTTCTGGTATTCGGAGCTACTGTCCGTCATCATTTGTACCTTTCTGTACTTTTCCTTATTGATTTTTTTTCTGTCAGTGGATTTTTTGTTTCCAGATCGGCATAACGTGCAATGTGTCCCATCTTTCCGCATTGCCTGCATGCTTTGTCCTTGAACCGGCAGTCCCTCTGGTCATGGGTGGATCTGCCGCAGCGATAACATCTCTCGAAACCCCGTGTCATTTCATGGGTGCCGAATTCCTGTGGCTTTTGCTGTATCTCTGCAGCTCCTCTCGCTGCTGCTTCGTATGATACAGCCACACTGAAAGCCTTGTCCAGTGTCAAATCTTTCTCAGAAAGTAGCCTTTTTTGTGTTCCTTCACTTAGGAGACCGCAGACGAATTTGTCTCATAGAGAATCTGCCAGTCCTGCCCCGAATTGGCAGTGCTTTGACAGCTTTCTTAATTCGGTAAGGTAATCAGCGTTACTTTCATCCTTGTGCTGATTCCTCCTGAAGAATTTGAATCGTTCCGCTATCAGCAGCGGTGTTGGGTTTAAGTGCTCCTGTAGGGTATCAACAATCTCCTTAAAATTCTTGTCCATCGGTTTGGCTGGAGTGATTAAGTTTCGTAACAGCCCGTATGTCCTTGCGCCCATCAAATTTAGAAGTACCGATGCCTTTTTATCATCCTTTACTTCATTCGCTGTGCAATATACCTCCACTCTTTCCACATATGTGGTCCAATCCTCTATATCACTATCGAAAGCAGTAATATTGCCAGTCTTAGGCATCCTGAAAATCAAAAATGGTGCCTCCCGCGCTTTCCTTTCTTCCCTGCCGAGAAAAAATGGCGCCTCCCGCGCTTTCCCGCCGCTGCCGCTGCTGACAACGCTGTTCTCCGCGGTTTTTATTTGCACAGATATTTTTAATAGTTGGAGACTCGTTCCCGCCGGACTCTCTGGGACTTTTCCCTCCCTCTGCTTGGTCCGAACGCCGACCTGCTTTGCAGCGCCGGCCGTCTCCCGAGTGCTCCACCCTCCGTCTCTGTTTGCCTCCGCCTTCCGACTTGCTGCTTGGCCCCGCTGCAGAGCCACCCGATCGAGCCCCAGCCCGCCGCCCAGGAAGGATTAGTGCAGTACCTGCCACCAGCCCGGCTAGCTGGTGAAACCACAGTTTTTTGGGGTTTTTTTGTTCTTCGACCTTCGTCTGAGGAATCGATCTTCTTGAGGTGCTGCCGAATTGCAGGTAAGTCCGTTTCCAATTCGTCGCCACTGTTGTATCCGTGTGTTAATGGAGACACGGAATGCAGGAGTTGGTTTACAGGTGTTTATTGAACAAAGTCTGGAGGTGAACTAAAAGATACAAGACACTATACAGGCTTATATAGCCCGAGTGGCCACTACCGGCATTACAGTACACAGAGGCTCTTAAAGGTACATACACCACAGGGAGGCTGCGGGTCGGGCGGTTCCTGTTTGGGGTTAAACCCAGATGGAAGTAATGGGGCAGCAGGACAGAGCGGGGATAGGAAGCTGAGGCTGGTGACGGTGGGGCTTTGCGGGGTGATTTAGTCCCGGCGTGGACGCGGATCATTCAGGAGGTGGTTAGACATGGTGTTGGAGGAGATGGGGTTTTTCTGGACGGATGAGCTAAATGGCCTCGCACACCCTCGCGTCCCTTTGAAGTAAATGCTGTTGTGTGCTTCCTGGTGACAGTGTATTGGTACTCTGTGTCTCCACAGTTTCGCCGTGTCTCGAGGAGGCCGTTTGCTTCTGGCTGATGACATGGGGCTCGGGAAGACCCTTCAGGCCATCTGTATCGCTGCGGTTTACCGCAAGGAGTGGCCGGTGCTTGTGGTGGCTCCGTCCTCGGTCAGATTCACCTGGGCACAGGTACGGGTTGTGCTGTTCCACAGTGGGAGAGCCAGCCACTTCAATTCAGCACCTTCAGGATAGAGGCCTTCAATAGATCAAGCACAGGAATCGCAGCTCAGTGTCCCAGCGAGAGGCAGAGATCAGCAAATCTCAGTATTTACAGGGGGACCCCGGGAGTGTGTCAGTATCACAGGGGGTCCCCGGGAGTGTGTCAGTATTTACAGGGGGTCCCCGGGAGTGTGTCAGTATTTACAGGGGGTCCGCAGGAGTGTGTCAGTATTTATAGGGGGCCCACGGGAGTGTCAGTATTTACAGGGGGACCCTGGGAGTGTGTCAGTATCACAGGGGGACCCCGGGAGTGTGTCAGTATTTACAGGGGGTCCCTGGGAGTGTGTCAGTATTTACAGGGGGTCCGCAGGAGTGTGTCAGTATTTATAGGGGGCCCACGGGAGTGTCAGTATTTACAGGGGGACCCTGGGAGTGTGTCAGTATCACAGGGGGACCCCGGGAGTGTGTCAGTATCACGGGGTCCCCGGGAGTGTGTCAGTATTTACAGGGGATCCCCGGGAGTGTGTCAGTATTTACAGGGGGTCCCCGTGCGTGTGTCAGTATTTACAGGGGGTCCCCGTGCGTGTGTCAGTATTTACAGGGGGTCCCCGTGCGTGTGTCAGTATTTACAAGGGGACCCCGGGAGTGTGTCAGTATCACAGGGGGTCCCCGGGAGTGTGTCAGTATTTACAGGGGGTCCCCGGGAGTGTGTCAGAATTTATAGGGGGTCCCGGGGAGTGTCAGTATTTACAGGGGGTCCCGGGGAGTGTCAGTATTTATAGGGGGTCCACGGGAGTGTGTCAGTATTTACAGGGGGTCCCCGGGAGTGTGTCAGTATTTATAGGGGGTCCCGGGGAGTGTCAGTATTTACAGGGGGTCCCCGGGAGTGTCAGTATTTATAGGGGGTCCACGGGAGTGTGTCAGTATTTACAGGGGTCCCCGGGAGTGTGTTAGTATTTATAGGGGGTCCCGGGGAGTGTGTCAGTATTTATAGGGGGTCCCCGGGAGTGTCCGTATTTATAGGGGGTCCCCGGGAGTGTGTCAGTATTTATAGGGGGTCCCGGGGAGTGTCAGTATTTACAGGGGGTCCCCGGGAGTGTCAGTATTTATAGGGGGTCCACGGGAGTGTGTCAGTATTTACAGGGGTCCCCGGGAGTGTCCGTATTTATAGGGGGTCCCCGGGAGTGTGTCAGTATTTATAGGGGGTCCCCGGGAGTGTCAGTATTTACAGGGGGTCCCCGGGAGTGTTGGTATTTATAGGGGGCCCACGGGAGTGTCAGTATTTACAGGGGGTCCCCGGGAGTGTGTCAGTATTTACAGGGGGGCCGCGGGAGTGTGTCAGTATTTACAGGGGGTCCGCGGGAGTGTGTCAGTATTTACAGGGGGCCCACGGGAGTGTCAGTATTTGTTGGGAGCCCATCAGTGTGCGAGCGCTCGGTCGTAGGTGCAATCTCTGGACTGGGCTAATCAGAACGGCTTTGTTCTTTCTCAGGCTTTCGGCCACTGGCTGCCTTCGGTGGATATTGAGACTATCGATGTGGTGCTGACTGGGAAAGATCGTCTCTCGTCCTCCTGTGTCAGTATCATCAGCTACGACCTGCTCGCCAAACTCAGCAATCAGCTGGCGGAGAGACGGTTCCAGGTCATCATAGTGGTAGGCTGCTACAATCGCTCGCTCTTTTCCCAGAGATTTGCTTCTCAGTTTCTGGCCTACGGTGCAGCACCTGCACGTGTTCTGTCAAACAAACCCAATGCAATACCCACCCCCGGAGACAGACCGCACTGACCCCAGTGTTCGATACCCCCAGAAACAGACCGCACTGACCAGTGTTCGATACCCCCAGAGACAGACTGCACTGACCCCAGTGTTCGATACCCCCAGGGAGAGAGCGCACTGACCCCAGTGTTCGATACTGACCCCCAGAGATGGACCACAATGACCCCAGTGTTGGATACTGACCCCCAGAGACAGACTGCACTGACCCCAGTGTTCGATACTGACCCCCAGAGATGGACCACAATGACCCCAGTGTTGGATACTGACCCCCAGAGACAGAGCGCACTGACCCCAGTGTTCAATACCCCCAGAGACAGACCGCACAGACCCCAGTGTTCGATACTCACCCCCAGAGACAGACCGCACTGATCCTAGTGTTCGATACTTACCCCCAGAGACAGACTGCACAGACCCCAGTGTTCGATACTGACCCCCAGAGACAGACCGCACTGACCCCAGTTCAATACTGACCCCCAGAGACATAGAAACATAGAAGAAAAGGAGCAGGAGTAGGCCATTCGGCCCCTTGAGCCTGCTCTGCCATTCAATGAGATCATGGCTGATCATCCAAATTCAGTACCCGGTCCCTGCTTTCTCCCCATATCCCTTGATACCTTTAGCCTTAAGAAATATATCTAACTCCTTCTTGAATATATTTAATGAATTGGCCTCAACTGCCTTCTGTGGTAGAGAATTCCACAGGTTCACCACTCTTTGGGTGAAGAAATTCCTCCTCATCTCAGTCCTAAATGGCTTACCCCTTATCCTTAGACTGTGACCCCTGGTTCAGGATTCCCCGGCCATCGGGAACATTCTTCCTGCATCAAGTCTGTCTAGTCCTGTTAAAATTTTATAAGTTTCAATGAAATCCCCTCTCATCCTTCTAAACACCAGCGAGTATAAGCCCAATTGACCCAATCTCTCCTCATACATCATTCCTGCCATCCCAGGTATCAGTCTGGTGAATCTTCGCTGCACTCTCTCCATGGCAAGAACATCCTTCCTCAGATAAGGCGACCAAAACTGCACACAATACTCAAGATGTGGTCTCACCAAGGCCCTGTACAACTGCAGCAAGACATCCTTGTTCCTGTACTCGAATCCTCTCGCTATGAAGGCCAACATGCCATTTGCCTTCTTAACCGCCTGCTGCACCTGCATGCTTGCCTTCAGCGACTGGTGCACAAGGACACCCAGGTCTCGTTGCACTTCCCCTTCTTCCAATCTATTGCCGTTCAGATAATAATCTGCCTTCCTGTTTTTGCCACCAAAGTGCATAACCTTGCATTTATCCACATTGGGCAGATGCATGGCAGATGCAGTATAATCACCCAACCTGTCCAAATCATACTGGAGTTTCTCGGCATCCTCCTCACAGCACACGCCCACCCGGCTTTGTGTCGTCTGCAAACTTGGAGATATTACATCTAGTTCCCTCGTCTAGATCATTAATATATATTGTGAATAGCTAGGGTCTAAGGACCGATCCCTGCGGTACCCCACTAGTCACTGCCCGCCACTCGGAAAAAGACCCATTTATTCCAACTCTGCTTCCTGTCTGCCAACCAGTTCTCTATCCAAGTCAGTAGTTTGCCCCCAATCCCATGTGCCTTAACTTTACACGCTAACCTCTTATGCGGGACCTTATCGAAAGCCTTCTGAAAGTCCAAAAACACCACATCCACTGGTTCTCCTTTATCTATTTTACTCCGATCCGGTCACTGTTTTCCAAGTGCTCTGCCATTACATCCTTTAAATAATGGGCTCTAGCATTTTCCCCACTACCAATGTCAGGCTTACCGGTCTGTACTTCCCCGTTTTCTCTCTACCACCTTATTTGAACAGTGGGGTAACATTAGCTACCTGCCAATCCATGGGTACTGTTCCCGAGTCTATCGAATTTTGGAAGATGACCAGCAATGCATCCACTATTTCTAAGGCCACTTCCTTAAGTACCCTAGGATGTAGATTATCAGGCCCTGGGGATTTATCGGCCTTCAATCCCATCAATTTCCCTAACACCATTTCCCTACAAATACTGATTTTTATCAGTTCCTCCCTTTCATTAGACCCTATGTTTCCCGACATCTCTAGGAGGTTATTTGTGTCCTCCTTTGTGAAGACAGAACCAAAGTATAGTTTTGGAAAAGGGTTAGACCCGAAACGTCGACTCTATTTTCTCTCCACGGATGTTGCCTGGCCTGCTGAGTTTTTCCAGCATTTTCTGTTGTTATTTAGGATTTCCAGCATCTGCAGTATTTTGCTATCGTATGTATTTAATTGGTCTGCCATTTCTTTGCTCCCCATTATAAATTCCCCCAATTCTGACTGCAAGGGACTTGCGCTTGACTTCACCAATCTTTTTCTCTTTACATATCTATAAAAGCTTTTACAGTCAGTTTTTATGTTCCCTGCAACCTTACTCTCATACTCTATTTTCCCCCTCTTAATTAATCCCTTTGTCCTCCTTTGCTGAATCCTAAACTGCTCCCAATCCTCAGGATTATTGCTTTTTCTGGCCAATTTGTATGTCCTCTCCTTGGATCTTATGCTATCCCTAATTTCCCTTGTTAGCCACGGTTGAGTCACCTTTTTTGTTTTATTTTTATGCCAAACTGGGATGAACAACTTCTGTAGTTCATCCATTCGGTCTTTGAATGTTTGCCATTGCCTATCCACCGTCAACCCTTTGAGTGACATTCCCCAATCAATCCTACCCAACTCGCTCCTCAAACCATCGTAGTTTCCTTTTATTTAAATTGAGGACCCTAGTTTCTGAGTCAACTACTTCATTCTCCATCTTAATGAAGAATTCGATCATATTATGATCGCTCCGACCCAAGGGGCCTCGTACAACAAGATTGCTAATTAATCCTTTTTCGTTACATAATACCCAGTCTAAGATGGCCTGATCTCTGGTTGGTTCCTCGACATATTGGTCCAGGAAACCATCCCGTAAACACTCCAGGAATTCCTCCTCCACAGTATTGTTATTAATTTGGTTAGCCCAATCTATATGTAGATTAAAGTCACCCATGATGACTGCTGTGCCCTTATTGCACGCTTCTTTAATTTCCCTTTTAATGCCATCCCCAACCTCCGCCTTACTGTTTGGAGGTCTATATACCACTCCCACTAATGTTTTTTTCCCCTTAGTATTTCTCAATTCTACCCATACAGATTCCACATCATCAGAGCTAATATCCTTCATTACAATTGTATTAATCCCTTCTTTAACCAGTAATGCTACCCCACCTCCCTTTCCTTTTTGCCTATCTTTCCTGAATATCGAATACCCCTGGATGTTGAGTCCCCAGTCTTGGCCATCCTTGAGCCACGTTTCCGTAATCCCAACCAAATCATATTCGTTTACCTCTATTTGCGCAGCCAATTCATCCACCTTATTACAAATGCTCCTCGCATTAAGACACAAAGCCTTCAGGCTTGTTTTTTTAACGCTCTTAGACCTATTAGAATTATTATTTACTGTGGCCACGTTTGATTTAAACCCTTGAGTTCTCTGACTGCCACTTTTGTTTTTCTCCTTCCTATCTTTTGCTTTTATCCTTGTTTCCCTTTCCTCTGTCTCCCTGCTCAGGTTCCCAACCCCCTGCCATTTTAGTTTAAACCCTCCTCCACAGCACTAGCAAACACTCCCCCTAGGACATTGGTTCCAGCCCTGCCCAGGTGCAGACCATCCGGTTTGAACTGGTCCCACCTCCCCCAGAACTGGTTCCAATGTCCCAGGAACTTGAATCCCTCCCCCGGCACCATTCCTCTCGCCACGTATTCATCTGAAGTATCCTTCTATTTCTACTCTGACTAGCACGTGGCACTGGTAGCAATCCTGAGATTACTACCTTTGAGGTCCTGTTTTTTAATTTACCTCCTAACTCCCTGTATTCCGCTTTTAGGACCTCATCCTGCTTTTTACCTATATTGTTGGTGCCTATATGCACCACGACAACTGGCTGTTCACCCTCCCCTTCCAAGATGTTCTGGAGTCGCTCGGAGACATCCTTGACCCTTGCACCAGGGAAGCAACACACCATCCTGGAGTCTCGTTTGCGGCCGCAGAAACGCCTATCTATTCCCCTTACAATTGAATCCCCTATTACTATAGCTCTACCACTATTTTTCCTCCCATTCTGTGCAGCAGAGCCACCCCTGGTGCCAGGAAGTTGGCTGCTGCTGCCTTCCTCTGATAAGCCATCCCCCCTAACAGTACCCAAAGTGGTGTATCTGTTGGAGAGGGGGATGGCCACAGGGGACCCCTGCACTACTCTGCCTGTTGGTCACCCGTTCCCTTTCTTCCTGTCCAACCTCTACCTGTGGTGTGTCCAACTCCCTAAACGTGCTATTCACGATGTCCCGAGCATCGTGAACGCTCCCGTATGTATCCAATCGCAGCTCCAGTGCCGCAATGCGGTCTGTCAGTAGCTGCAGCTGGGTGCACTTCCTGCACACATAGTTGTCGGGGACACAGGAAATGTCCCTGAGTTCCCACATTTCGCAGGAGGAGCAGATCATAGGGCTGGGCTTTCCTGCCATGACTTACCCTTTAATTAATTGAGTTTAAATTAAATCAATCAATCCCACTAATTACACTACAGTTAAATAGTTTACCAACAGTCCCCGCTACACCAGAGAGACCTTAGAAACTATAAAACAGAGTTAAAGTTTAAAAAAGAGAGAAATACTCACCAACCAATCACTTACCTGCTTCCTGCTGACGTCACACTTGGATTACTTTTTACCTCTCTCCCGGAACCTGGATTGGTCGGGCCTCGCTGCCTCGGGCTGCTCCTTTTATCCTCCGCCGCCTCTGGTGCTCCCTCGCAGGTCCACAGCCTCTCCGGTCTCGGGGCTCTGGGCCTCGCTGCCTCGGGCTGCTCCTTTTATCCTCCGCCGCCTCTGGTGCTCCCTCGCAGGTCCACAGCCTCTCCGGTCTCGGGGCTCTGGGCCTCGCTGCCTCGGGCTGCTCCTTTTATCCTCCGCCGCCTCTGGTGCTCCCTCGCAGGTCCACAGCCTCTCCGGTCTCGGGGCTCTGGGCCTCGCTGCCTCGGGCTGCTCTTTAAGTAGCTCCGCCGCCTCTGGTGCTCCCTCGCAGGTCGCTGCCTCTCCGGTCTCGGGGCTCTGGCTGAGTTCTCAGCCTTGGCCACCCTGGAGCCATGTTTCTGTAATCCCAATCATATCATATTCGTTTACCTCTATTTGCGCAGCTAATTCATCCACCTTCTTACGAATGCTCCTCGCATTAAGACACAAAACCTTCAGGCTTGTTTTTTTTAACACTCTTAGACCTTTTAGAATTATTATTTACTGTGGCCATGTTTGATTTAAACCCTTGATTACTCTGACTGCCACTTTTGCTTTTCTCCTTTCTGTCTTTTGCTTCTATCCTTGTTTCCCTTTCCTCTGTCTCCCCGCTCAGGTTCCCAACCCCCTGCCATTTTAGTTTAAACCCTCCCCCAGAGCATTAGCAAGCACTCCCCCTAGGACATCGGTCCTAGTCCTGCCCAGGTGCAAACCGTCCGTTTTGTACTGGTCCCACCTCCCCCAGAACCGGTTCCAATGTCCCAGGAATTTGAATCCCTCCCCCTTGCACCATTCCTCTAGCCACGTATTCATCTGAAATATCCTTCTATTTCTACTGACTAGCACGTGACACTGGTAGCAAACCTGAGATTACTTGTACAAGTCGGACTTGTACAAGTCGGACGGGTTGCACCTGAACCAGAGCGGGACAAATATCCTTGCGGGGAGGTTTGCTAGCACTGTCGGGGGGGGTTTAAACTAACTTGGCAGGGGGATGGGATACAGGGGGGAGCTGAAGTAGGGGGGGATGTGCTGCCAATTATGGAGGAAAAAACAAGTCAGCTTGGTAGGCAGGGCAAATATATAAGGGCAAGGCTGGATGGCATCTATTTTAATGCAAGGAGCCTTGCAAATAAGGTGGATGAACTGAAGGTGTTGATAAACACATGGGAGTATGATATTGTTGCTATCACTGAGACATGGTTGAGGGAGGGGCAAGACTGGCAGCTCAATATTCCGGGGTACAGAATCTTCAGGCGAGACAGAGGGGGAGGTATAAGAGGAGGGGGTGTCGCAATATTAATTAAGGAGTCAATTACTGCAGTAAGGAGGGATGATATATTAGCTGGGTCCTCTAATGAGGCCATATGGGTGGAGCTTAAAAACAAAAAGGGGGCAAGCACTTTGCTGGGAGTGTACTATAGGCCTCCAAACAGTCAGGGGGAGATAGAGGAACAGATATGTAGGCAAATCTCAGAGAAATGTGCAAATAATAGGGTAATAATAATGGGGGATTTCAACTTCCCCAATATTAACTGGGATAGTCAAAGTGTGAAAGGCTCAGAGGGTGTAGAATTCTTAAAGTGCATCCAGGAGAGCTTTTTGAGCCAGCATGTAGAAAGTCCTACAAGAGAGGGGGCGGTACTGGACCTAATTCTAGGGAATGTGGCCGGCCAAGTGGAAAAAGTGCTAGTAGGTGAGCACTTTGGTGATAGTGACCATAATATGGTAAGATTTAAGGTGGTCATGGAAAAGGACAGGGATGGGCCGGAAATAAAGGTTCTAAATTGGGGGAAGGCCGATTTTAATAGGATAAGGCAGGATCTGGCCAAAATGGACTGGGATCAGCTACTTGTAGGAAAATCCGCATCGGAGCAATGGGAGGCTTTCAGAAGGGAGATTGAGATCATACAAGGGCAACATGTTCCCATAAAGGTCAAGAGTGGTTCCAAAAACCACAGGGAACCGTGGATGTCAGGGGATATACGGGAATGGATTAGGAAAAAAAGGAGGGCTTTTGGTAGATACAAAAGGCTAAAGACGGAGGAAGCCCTAGAGGAGTACAAAAAGTGCAGGGGGATACTTAAAAAAGAAATTAGGAGATCAAGGAGGGGCCATGAAATAACACTGGCGAGCAAAATAAAGGAAAATCCGAAGATGTTTTATAAGTATATTAAGGGTAAAAGGATAACTAGGGAAAAAATAGGGCCCATTAGGGACAAAAGTGGCAATCTGTGTGTGGAGCCGGAAGATGTAGGAGGGGTTCTAAATGAATTTTTTGCATCTGTTTTCACTATGGAGAAGGACGACGTAGACATAGAAATAGGGCGGGGGGACTGTGATATGCTCGAACATATTAACATCGAGAGGGAGGAGGTATTGGCGGTTTTAGCTGGCCTAAAAATGGATAAATCCCCAGGCCCCGATGAAATGTACCCCAGGCTGCTGTGTGAGGCAAAGGAGGAGATTGCGGGGGCTCTAACACATATATTCAGGACCTCTCTGGCCACAGGGGATGTGCCAGAGGACTGGAGAACCGCTAATGTAGTACCATTATTCAAGAAGGGTAGTAGGGAAAAACCGGGGAACTACAGGCCAGTGAGCCTAACATCAGTGGTAGGAAAATTACTGGAAAAAATCCTGAGGGACAAAATTTGTCTCCACTTGGAGAGGCAAGGATTAATCAGGGATAGTCAACATGGCTTTGTCAAGGGAAGATCATGTCTGACTAATTTGATTGAATTTTTTGAGGGGGTGACTAGGTGTGTGGATGAGGGTAACGCAGTGGATGTGGTATACATGGATTTCAGTAAGGCCTTCGATAAAGTCCCGCACAGGAGACTGGTCAAGAAGGTAAGAGCCCATGGAATCCAGGGTGCCTTGGCACATTGGATACAAAACTGGCTTAGTGGCAGAAGGCAGAGGGTGATGGTCGAAGGTTGTTTTTGTGACTGGAAACCTGTGGCCAGTGGGGTACCACAGGGATCGGTGCTGGGTCCCTTGCTGTTTGTGGTCTACATTAATGACTTGGATATGAATGTAAAGGGTATGATCAGTAAATTCGCGGATGATACTAAAATTGGTAGGGTGGTAAATAGCGAGGAGGGTAGCCTCAGTCTGCAGAACGATATAGATGGGTTGGTCAGATGGGCGGAACAGTGGCAAATGGAATTTAACCCGGAAAAGTGCGAGGTGATGCACTTTGGGGGGTCTAACAAGGCAAGGGAATACACAATGAATGGTAAGACCCTAGGCAAGACGGAGGGTCAGAGGGATCTGGGTGTGCAGGTACACAGATCCCTGAAGGCGGCGGAACAGGTGGATAAGGTGGTAAAAAAGGCATATGGGATACTTGCCTTCATTAGCCGAGGCATAGAATATAAGAGCAAGGAGGTTATGATGGAGCTGTATAAAACACTGGTTAGGCCACAGCTGGAATACTGTGTGCAGTTCTGGTCGCCACACTACAGGAAAGATGTGATCGCGTTAGAGAGGGTGCAGAGGAGGTTCACCAGGATGTTACCAGGGCTGGAGCGCTTCAGCTATGAAGAGAGACTGGGCAGATTGGGTTTGTTTTCCTTGGAGCAGAGGAGGCTGAGGGGGGACATGATTGAGGTGTACAAAATTGTGAGGGGCATAGATAGGATGGATGCTGAGGAGCTTTTCCCCTTAGTAGAGGGGTCAATAACTAGGGGGCATAGATTCAAGGTAAAGGGCGGGAGGTTTAGAGGGGATTTGAGAAAGAACTTTTTCACCCAGAGGGTGGTTGGAGTCTGGAACTCACTGCCTGAAAGGGTTGTGGAGGCAGAAACCCTCACAACATTTAAGAAGCATTTGGATGAGCATTTGAAATGCCATAGCATACAAGGCTACGGGCCAAATGCTGGAATATGGGATTAGATTAGACAGGGCTTGATGGCCGGCATGGACACGATGGGCCGAAGGGCCTCTATCTGTGCTGTATTACTCTATGACTCTATGACTACCTTTTGAGGTCCTATTTTTTAATTTACCTCCTAACTCCCTATATTCAGCTTTTAGGACCTCATCCCGTTTTTTACCTATATCGTTGGTACCTATATGCACCATGACAACTGGTTGTTCACCCTACCCTTCCAAAATGCTCTGTAGCCGCTCCGAGACATCCTTGACCCTTGCACCAGGGAGGCAACATGCCATCCTGGAGTCTCGTTTGCGGCCGCAGAAACGCCTATCTATTCCCCTTACAATAGAATCCCCTATCACTATAGCTCTCCCACTCTTTTTCCTCCCGTCCTGTGCAGCAGAACCACCCACGGTGCCAGGAAGTTGGCTGCTGCTGCCTTCCTCTGATAAGCCATCTCCCTCGCCAATATCCAAAGTGGTATATCTGTTTGAGAGGGGGATGGCCACAGGGGACCCCTGCACTACCTGCCTGCGCCTACTACTCTGCCTGGTGGTCACCCATTCTCTTGCCTGTGCATCCTTTACCTGCGGTGTGACCAACTCCCTAAACGTGCTATCCACGACGTCCTCAGCATCGCGAATGCTCCAGTATGCATCCATTCGCAGCTCCAGCGTCGCAATGTGGTCTGCCAGTAGCTGCAGCTGGATACACTTCCCGCACACATGGTCGTCAGGGACACAGGAAGTGTCCCTGATTTCCCACATAGTGCAGGAGGAGCATACCACGGCACCGAGGTGTCCTGCCATGACTTACCCTTTAATTCAAATTAAATTAAATCAAATCAGTCCAACCAGTTACACTACAATTAAATGATATACTCAAGGGCCCTTGTTTAACAGCAGTCCCCGCTACACAACAGAGACCTTAGAAACTATAAATCACAAAATTTAAGTTTGTTAAAAACGAGAGCGAGAGAAATACTCACCAACCAATCACTTACCTGCTTTTTGGTGATGTCACACTTTACTTACTTTTTACTTCTCTCTCCCGCTCTCTGAGTTCTGAGATTGGTAAACCTACCTGCGCCTCGGGCTCGCCTTTTATCACCACCGCCGCCTCGCTGCTCCTCCCAGGTCCGCACTGCCGCCGCTGCTGCTGTGGGGCCTACATGTGCTTCCGGGCTCGCCTTTTATCACCGCTGCTGCCACTCCTCCCAGGTCCACACTGCCGCTGCTGCTGAGACAGACCGCACTGACCCTAGTGTTCGATACTGTCCACCAGAGACAGACCGCACTGACCCCAGTGATCGATACCCCCAGAGACAGACCGCACTGACCCCAGTGTTCGATACTGACCCCCAAAGACAGAGCGCACTGACCCCAGTGTTCGATACTGACCCCCAGAGACAGACCGCACTGACCGCAGTGTTCGATACTGACCCCCAGAGACAGACTGCACTGACCCCAGTGTTCAATACTCACCCCTAGAGACAGACCGCACTGACCCCAGTGTTCGATACTGACCCCCAGAGACAGACCGCACTGACCCCAGTGTTCGATACTGACCCCCAGAGACAGACTGCACTGACCCCAGTGTTCGATACTGACCCCCAGAGACAGACTGCACTGACCCCAGTGTTCGATACTGACCCCCAGAGACAGACCGCACTGACCCCAGTGTTCGATACTGACCCCCAGAGACAGACCGCACTGACCCCAGTGTTCGATACTGACCCCCAAAGACAGACTGCACTGACCCCAGTGTTCGATACTGACCCCCAGAGACAGACCGCACTGACCCCAGTGTTCGATACTGACCCCCAGAGACAGACCGCACTGACCCCAGTGTTCGATACCCCCAGAGACAGACCGCACTGACCCCAGTGTTCGATACTGACCCCCAGAGACAGACCGCACTGACCCCAGTGTTCGATACTGACCCCCAGAGACAGACCGCACTGACCCCAGTGTTCGATACTGACCCACAGAGACAGACCGCACTGACCCCAGTGTTCGATACTGACCCCCAAAGACAGAGCGCACTGACCCCAGTGTTCGATACTGACCCCCAAAGACAGAGCGCACTGACCCCAGTGTTCGATACTGACCCCCAAAGACAGAGCGCACTGACCCCAGTGTTCGATACTGACCCCCAGAGACAGACCGCACTGACCCCAGTGTTCGATACTGACCCCCAAAGACAGAGCGCACTGACCCCAGTGTTCGATACTGACCCCCAGAGACAGACCGCACTGACCCCAGTGTTCGATACTGACCCCCAGAGACAGACCGCACTAACCCCAGTGTTCGATACTGACCCCCAGAGACAGACCGCACTGACCCCAGTGTTCGATACTGACCCCCAAAGACAGAGCGCACTGACCCCAGTGTTCGATACTGACCCCCAGAGACAGACTGCACTGACCCCAGTGTTCAATACTCACCCCTAGAGACAGACCGCACTGACCCCAGTGTTCGATACTGACCCCCAAAGACAGAGCGCACTGACCCCAGTGTTCGATACTGACTCCGAGACAGACTGCACTGACCCCAGTGTTCAATACTCACCCCTAGAGACAGACCGCACTGACCCCAGTGTTCGATACTGACTCCCAGACAGACCGCACTGACCCCAGTGTTCGATACTGACCCCCAGAGACAGACTGCACTGACCCCAGTGTTCGATACCCCCAGAGACAGACCGCTCTGACCCCAGTGTTCGATACCCCCAGAGACAGACCGCACTGACCCCAGTGTTCGATACTGACCCCCAGAGACGGACCGCACTGACCCCAGTGTTTGATACTGACCCCCAGAGACAGACCGCACTGACCCCAGTGTTCGATAGTGACCCCCAGAGACGGACCGCACTGACCCCAGTGTTTGATACTGACCCCCAGAGACAGACCGCACTGACCCCAGTGTTCGATACTGACCCCCAGAGACAGACCGCACTGACCCCAGTGTTCGATACTGACCCCCAGAGACTGAGCGCGCTGACCCCAGTGTTCGATACTGACCCCCAGAGACAGACTGCACTGACCCCAGTGTTCGATACTGACTCCCAGACAGACCGCACTGACCCCAGTGTTCGATACTGACCCCCAGAGACAGACTGCACTGACCCCAGTGTTCGATACCCCCAGAGACAAACTGCACTGACCCCAGTGTTCGACACTGACCCCCAGAGACAGACCGCACTGACCCCAGTGTTCGATACTGACCCCCAGAGACAGACCGCACTGACCCCAGTGTTCGATACTGACCCCCAGAGACAGACTGCACTGACCCCAGTGTTCGATACTGACCCACAGAGACAGACCGCACTGACCCCAGTGTTCGATACTGACCCCCAGAGACTGAGCGCACTGACCCCAGTGTTCGATACCCCCAGAGACAAACTGCACTGACCCCAGTGTTCGACACTGACCCCCAGAGACAGACCGCACTGACCCCAGTGTTCGATACTGACCCCCAGAGACAGACCGCACTGACCCCAGTGTTCGATACTGACTCCCAGAGACAGACCGCATTGACCCCAGTGTTCGATACTGACTCCCAGAGACAGACTGCACTGACCCCAGTGTTCGATACCCCCAGAGACAAACTGCACTGACCCCAGTGTTCGACACTGACCCCCAGAGACAGACCGCACTGACCCCAGTGTTCGATACTGACCCCCAGAGACAGACCGCACTGACCCCAGTGTTCGATACTGACCCCCAGAGACAGACTGCACTGACCCCAGTGTTCGATACTGACCCATAGAGACAGACCGCACTGACCCCAGTGTTCGATACTGACCCCCAGAGACAGACTGCACTGACCCCAGTGTTCGATACTGACCCCCAGAGACTGAGCGCACTGACCCCAGTGTTCGATACCCCCAGAGACAAACTGCACTGACCCCAGTGTTCGATACTGACCCCCAGAGACAGACCGCACTGACCCCAGTGTTCGACACTGACCCCCAGAGACAGACCGCACTGACCCCAGTTTTCGATACTGACTCCCAGAGACAGACCGCACTGACCCCAGTGTTCGATACTGACCCCCAGAGACAGACCGCACTGACCCCAGTGTTTGATACTGACTCCCAGAGACAGACCGCATTGACCCCAGTGTTTGATACTGACTCCCAGAGACAGACCGCATTGACCCCAGTGTTCGATACTGACTCCCAGAGACGGACTGCACTGACCCCAGTGTTCGATACTGACTCCCAGAGACAGACCACACTGACCCCAGTGTCGCACAGCGGGATGACAGTCGTTTCTCGAACTGATCCCAAGTGTAGAGGGGACGGTTTAGGAGAAACGATTGCAGACAGCAAGAACCCTACATCCCAGAACAGAGTTTGTTTCATTGCTTCTCAGAAACGTCACAGTCAATTACTTTGAAGTGTCGTGAATGTTGTTTAGCAAATCGCAGTAGCCAATTTACGCTCAGTAAGACCCCACTCGCAGCAAATGAGAAGAATGACCAGTTCACCTGACCCTGGTGGTGAGAATCACAGAATTATAGAATGTTGCAGCATAAAAGGAGCCCATTTGTCGCATTGTGCCTCTGCTGGCACTTTATAGATAGTCACAGAGTTATACTGCACCGAAAGAGGCCCTTCGGCCCATCGTGTCACAGTTATACTGCACCGAAAGAGGCCCATCGTGTCCGCGCCGGCCATCAAGCCCTGTCTATTCTAATCCCATTTTCCAGCACTTGGTCCGTAGCCTTGTATGCTATGGCGTTTCAAGTGCTCATCTAAATGCTTCTTGAATGTTGTGAGGGTTCCTGCCTCTACCACCCTTTCAGGCAGTGAGTTCCAGATTCCAACCACCCTTTGGGTGAAAAAGTTTTTCCTCAAATCCCCTCTAAGCCTCCTGCCCCTTACCATGAAACTATGCCCCCTTGTTATTGACCCCTCTACTAAGGGGAAAAGTTCCTTTCTATCTACCCTATCTATGCCCCTCATAATTTTGTACACCTCAATCTGGTCCCCCCTCAGCCTTCTCTGCTCTAAGGAAAACAACCCCAGCCTGTCCAGTCTCTTCATAGCTGAAGTGCTCCAGCCCAGGTAACATCCTGGTGAATCTCCTCTGCACCCTCTCCAATGCAATCACATCCTTCCTATAGTGTGGCGACCAGAACTGCACACAGTATTCCAGCTGTGGCCAAACTAGTGTTTTGTACAGCTCCATCATCACCTCCCTGCTCTTGCCTTCATTAGCCGAGGCATAGAATATAAGTATCCCATATGCCTTTTTAACCACCTTATCTACCTGTCCTGCTGCCTTCAGGGATCTATGTACATGCACACCAAGGTCCTTCTGATCCTCTGTCTTTCCTAGGGTCTTACCATTCATTGTGTATTCCCTTGCCTTGTTTGTCCTCCCAAAGTGCATCACCTCACTTTTCAGGGTTAAATTCCATTTGCCACTGTTCTGCCCATCTAACCATCCCGTCTATATCGTCCTGTAGCCTGAGGCTTCCCTCCTCGCTATTTACCACTCCACCAATTTTCGTGTCATCTGCGAACTTACTGATCATACCTCCTACATTCATATCTAAATCATTAATGTATACTACAAACAGCAAAGGACCCAGCACCGATCCCTGCGGTACACCACTGGACACAGGCTTCTAGTCACAAAAACAACCTTCGACCATCACCCTCTGCCTCCTGCCACTAAGCCAATTTTGGATGCAATGTGCCAAATTGCCCTGGATCCCATGGGCTCTTACCTTCTTGACCAGTCTCCCATGGGGACTTTGTCAAAAGCCTTACTGAAGTCCATGTAGACTACATCAACTGCATTACCCTCATCCACACACCTAGTCACCCCCTCGAAAAATTCAATCAAATTGGTCAGACATGATCTCCCCCTGACAAAGCCATGCTGACTATCCCTAATTAATCCCTGCCTCTCCAAGTGGAGACTAATTCTTTCCCTCAGAATTTTTTCCAATAATTTCCCTACCACTGATGTTCGGCTCACTGGCCTGTAATTCCCTAGTTTATCCCAACTACCCTTCTTGAATAATGGTACTAGGTTAGCTGTTCTCCAGTCCTCTGGCAGCTCCCCTGTGGCCAGAGAGGTTCTGAAAATTTGTGTCAGAGCCCCTGCAATCTCCTCCCTTGCCTCACACAGCAGTCCGGGATACATCTCGTCTGGGCCTGGGGATTTATCCATTTTTAAGCCCGCTAAAACCACTAGTACCCCCTCCCTCTCAATACTAATTTGTTCAAGTATATCACAATCCCCCTGCCTGATTTCTATGCCTACATCACCCTTCTCCATAGTGAACACAGATGTAAAATATTCATTTAAAACCTCACCTACATCTTTTGGCTCTACACACAGATTGCCACTTAGGTCCCTAATGGGCCCTACTCTTTCCCTGGTTATCCTCGTGCCCTTAATATACTTATAAAACACCTTGGGATTTTCCTTTATTTTGACCGCCAGTGTTTTTTCATGGCCCCTCCTCGCCCTCCTAATTTCTTTTGTAAGTATCCCCCTGCACTTTCTATAATCCTCTAGGGCTTCCACTGTTTTTAATCCTTTGTATCTGCCAAAAGCCTCCCTTTTTTTCCTAATCCATTCTTGTATATCCCTTGACATCCAGGGTTCCCTGGGTTTGTTGGTCCCACCCTTGACCTTTACGGGAACATGTTGGCGTTGTACTCTCTCTATTTCCTTTCTGAAAGACTCCCATTTCTCTGATGTGGATTTTCCTACAAGTAGCTGATCCCAGTCCATTTTGGCCAGATCCTGCCTTATATTAAAATCGTCTTTCCCCCAATTTAGAACCTTTATTTCCGGTCAATCTTTGTCCTTTTCCATGACTACCTTAAATCTCACTGAATTATGGTCACTGTCACCAAAATGCTCTCCAACTGACACATCTACCACTTGCCCGGCTACATTCCCTAGAATTAGGTCCCGTACCGCCCCCTCTCTTGTAGGACTTTCTACATGCTGGCTCATAAAGCTCTCCTGGATGCACTTTAAGAATTCCGCACCCTCGAAGCCTTTCACACTCTTGACTATCCCAGTTAATATTGGGGAAGTTGAAATCCCCCACTATTATAGAAACATAGAAGATAGGAGCAGGAGTAGACCATTTGGCCCCTCGAGCCTGCTCCGCCATTCAATGAGATCATGGCTGATCATCCAAACTCAGTACCCTGTCCCTGCCTTCTTCCCATA
The DNA here is from genome assembly GCF_052327205.1 of Somniosus microcephalus. NCBI lineage: Eukaryota > Metazoa > Chordata > Chondrichthyes > Squaliformes > Somniosidae > Somniosus > Somniosus microcephalus. Next base: position 344,802,983 of record NC_140990.1, on the reverse strand, counting down.
TCCCTTGATCCCCTGAGCCTTAAGAAATATATCTAACTCCTTCTTGAATATATTTAATGAATTGGCCTCAACTGCCTTCTGTGGTAGAGAATTCCACAGGTTCACCACTCTCTGGGTGAAGAAATTCCTCCTCATCTCAGTCCTAAATGGCTTACCCCTTATCTTTAGACTGTGGCCCCTGGTTCTGGACTCCCCTACCATCAGGAACATCCTTCCTGCATCTAGTCTGTCTAGTCCTGTTAGAATTTTATAAGTTTCAAGGAGATCCCCTCTCATTCTTCTAAACTCCAGCGAGCATAAGCCCAATCGACCCAATCTCTCCTTATACGTCATTCCTGCCATCCCAGGTATCAGTCTGGTGAATCTTCGCTGCACTCCCTCCATGGCAAGAACATCCTTCCTCAGATAAGGCGACCAAAACTGCACACAATACTCAAGGTGTGGTCTCACCAAGGCCCTGTACAACTGCAGCAAGACATCCTTGCTCCTGTACTCAAATCCTCTTGCTATGAAGGCCAACATCCCATTTGCCGCCTTAACCGCCTGCTGCACCTGCATGCTTACCTTCAGCGACTGGTGCACAAGGACACCCAGGTCTCGTTGCACTTCCCCTTCTCCCAATCTATTGCCGTTTAGATAATAATCTGCCTTCCTGTTTTTGCCACCGAAGTGGATAACCTCGCATTTATCCACATTATACTGCATTTGCCATGCATCTGCCCAGTCACCCAACCTGTCCAAATCATACTGGAGTTTCTTGACATCCTCCTCACAGCACACACGCCCACCCAGCTTTGTGTCGTCTGCAAACTTGGAGATACTACATCTAGTTCCCTCGTCTAGATCATTAATATATATTGTGAATAGCTGGGGTCCTAGGACCGATCCTTGCGGTACCCCACTAGTCACTGCCTGCCACTCGGAAAAAGACCCGTTTATTCCAACTCTTTGCTTCCTGTCTGCCAACCAGTTCTCTATCCAAGTCAGTACCTTGCCCCCAATCCCATGTGCCTTAACTTTACATACTAATCTCCTATGCGGGACCTTACCCAAAGCCTTCTGAAAGTCCAAATACACCACATCCACTGGTTCTCCCTTAGCTATTCTACCAGTTACGTCCTCAAAAAATTCCAGTAGATTAGTCAAGCACGATTTACCTTTTGTAAATCCATGTTGACTTTGTCCGATCCTGTCACTGCTTTCCAAGTGCTCTGCTATTACATCTTTTATAATAGACTCTAGCATTTTCCCCACTACCGATGTCAGGCTTACCGGTCTATAATTCCCCGTTTTCTCTCTACCACCTTTTTTGAATAGTGGGGTTACATTAGCTACTCTCCAATCCATGGGTACTGTTCCAGAATCTATAGAATTTTTACCCTATTATTTCTACACTTCTCTGAGATTTACCTACATACCTGTTCCTCTATCTCCCCCTGACTGTTTGGGGGCCTATAGTACACTCCCAGCAAAGTGCTTGCCCCCTTTTTGTTTTCAAGTTCTACCCATATGTCTTCATTAGAGGAACCTGCTAAGATGATATCCCTCCTTACAGCAGTAATTGACTCCTTGATTAATATTGCGACACCCCCTCCTCTTCTACACCCCCTTCTGCCTCGCCTGAAGATTCTATATCCCGGAATATTGAGCTGCCAGTCCTGCCCCTCCCTCAACCAAGTCTCTGTGATAGCAACAATATCACACTCCCATGTACGATAGCAAAATACTGCAGATGCTGGAAAGCCGAAATAACAACAGAAAATGCTGGAAAAACTCAGCAGGCCAGGCAACATCCGTGGAGAGAAAATAGTCAACGTTTCGGGTGAAGCCCTTTGTCAAGACTAAAGAAGCACAGGAAATGAAATAGATTAAATTGATTAAATGAAATTGCCTGGCCTCTTAATCTATTTCATTTCCTGTGCTTCTTTAGTCTTGACAAAGGGTTTTGACCCGAAACATTGACTCTATTTTCTCTCCATGGATGTTGCCTGGCCTCCTGAGTTTTTCCAGCATTTTCTGTTGTTATTTCATACTCCCATGTGTTCATCAACACCTTCAATTCATCTGCCTTACTCTCAAGACTCCTTGCATGAAAATAAATGCCATCCAGCCTTGCCATACTCCCTTGTGCTGTTACATATTTGCTCTGCCTTCCAGGCTGACTTGTTTTTTCCTCTATATTTGGCTGTGCATCACCCCCTACGATAGCTCCACTCCGTATCCCATCCCCCTGCCCCTCCCTCTTTGATAGAGCTGTCCAATTAGTTCCACTCACTCTGCTCCTTCCCCGTGTTGCTATGGGGCCCTGGTTGGCGTGTTGCCATGGGACCCTGGTTGGCCTGTTAATGGGGCCCTGGTTGGCCTGTTAATGGGGCCCTGGTTGGCCTGTTAATGGGGCCCTGGTTGGCGTGTTGCCATGGGGCCCTGGTTGGCGTGTTGCCATGGGGCCCTGGTTGGCCTGTTGCCATGGGGCCCTGGTTGGCCTGTTGCCATGGGGCCCTGGTTGGCCTGTTGCCATGGGGCCCTGGTTGGCCTGTTGCCATGGGGCCCTGGTTGGCCTGTTGCCATGGGGCCCTGGTTGGCCTGTTGCCATGGGGCCCTGGTTGGCCTGTTGCCATGGGGCCCTGGTTGGCGTGTTGCCATGGGGCTCTGGTTGGCACGTTGCTAATTAACGGATGCCCTGGGCAGGCGCTTCTCTCTCTAACGCTCATTCCCCCTCCACGCATGTTGGTCCTTGCAGCTCATTCCTAGCAATTTGTGGTAAGTCTAAAATTAACCTGAAAACTACAACGGTCGCCTAATGCAATGGAAAGAGACTGCTGTCTGTTGCTGAGGTCCAGCTGTGTTTGGGGTCAGTATCCTCCGAGCGTCAGTCACCAATGGCTGCCTTTGACCGTGTAAAACAACAATCGGCTGTGTTCTCTGTTATTCACGAGGTGCTCCCACCAGCTCCTTGCCCTCTTGGGAGAGTTGAAATTGGGGATTACATTGGTGGGGGAGATTTTGTTGGCTTTGCTGAACCAATATCCCCAACTTTCTCTGGGTAAAGCCTGAATTTTCTAATCAGGGGGGTTTTTAAACTACAGGTTACACTAATGGCGATCGGGAATTGAGGCCATGATCCCTCTGTGACGCCGGACCGTGAGGTGTCTCTGGGACCCTTGTGGCTCTTTCCCTTTCACACTCTCACCCAGCGTCTCCGCTCTTTGCATCTCTAACTCTATTTTTCTCTCTCATGTTTTAGGATGAATCTCATTTTCTCAAGAACATGAAGACTGCCCGATGCAAAGCTGCTCGTCCTCTTCTCCAGGTGTGCCCACTCTCCAGGTGTGCCCTTGGGTTGGGAGGTGCTCTCTCCGGGTGTGCCCTCGGGTTGGCAGGTGCTCTCTCCAGGTGTGCCCACTCTCCAGGTGTGCCCTTGCGTTGGCAGGTGTTCTCTCCAGGTGTGCCCACTCTCCAGGTGTGCCCTCGGGTTGGGAGGTGCTCTCTCCAGGTGTGCCCACTTTCCAGGTGTGCCCTCGGATTGGGAGGTGCTCTCTCCAGGTGTGCCCTCAGGTTGGGAGGTGCTCTCTCCAGGTGTGCCCACTCTCCAGGTGTGCCCTCGGGTTGGGAGGTGCTCTCTCCAGGTGTGCCCTCGGGTTGGGAGGTGCTCCCTCCAGGTGTGCCCACTCTCCAGTTGTGCCCTTGGGTTGGCAGGTGCCCTCTCTCCTGGTGTGCCCTTTCTCCAGGTGTGCCCACTCTCCAGGTGTGCTCTTGGGTTGGGAGGTGCTCGCTCCAGGTGTGCCCACTCTCCAGGTGTGCTCTCAGGTTGGGCGGTGTCCGGCCCTGTGGACCTGGGCCTTTCTCAGAGTATCTGAATGAACTGCTGGCCTGAGTCTGAGAGTCCTGTTCCCACTCACACTCGGAAATTGGCCAGATAATTAATCTCAGTTCGATTCTTGCCATCGCTGTGCTCTGGGACGGAGGGCCAGAGAGAAGGAGCGACATGGCCAATGGACTGGGACCAATTCCTCTTGCTGATCTTTCCCCAGGCTGCAAAGAGGCTGATCCTCCTGTCTGGGACGCCAGCCATGTCCAGACCCGCTGAGCTATACAGCCAGATCACCGCTGTCCGCCCCAAACTCTTCCCTAACTTCCACGACTTTGGAGTGCGGTACTGTGCCGGGAAGCGGGTGAGTTTAGTATAATGTTTTATTATTCCATGGATTTCCACCCAGAACCACCCACTCCCCCTCTCGCACCCCTCCCTACCCCTCTCCCTCCCAGTTCTCCCCCCTCCCACCTCACTCTTACCCTTCCCCCTCCACCCTCACTCTTACCCCTCCCTCCCTCTTCCCCTCCCTCCCTCTTCCCCTCCCCCTCCCTCCCTCTTCTCCTCCCCCCTCCCTCCCTCTTCTCCTCCCCCCTCGTCCCCTCCCTCCCTCTTCCCCTCCCCCTCCCTCCCTCTTCCATCTCTCTCCCTCCCCCTTCCCCGCCCTCCCTCTTCCCCTCCCCCCCCCTCCCTCCCTCCCTCTTCCCCCCCCCCCCCCCTTCCATCTCTCGCCCTCCCTCTGGCCCTTCCCCCGCCCTCCCTCCCTCCCTCTGGCCCTCCCTCCGTCCCTCCCTCCCTCCCTCCCTCCCTCTGGCCCTTCCCCCGCCCTCCCTCCCTCCCTCTGGCCCTTCCCCCGCCCTCCCTCCCTCCCCCCGCTCCCGCCGCGCCCCCCCCTCCCGCCGGCCCCTCCTCCCCCTCCCGCCGCACCCCCCGCCGCCCCCTGGCCCCCGCCCCCTCGCCCCCCCCGCCGCCGCCCCCTCGCCCCCCCCCCCGCCGCCGCCCCCTCGCCCCCCCCCGCCGCCCCCTCCCCTTCCCCCCCCCCCCCCCGCTTCCGCTCCCTCTCCCCCTCCCTCCCTGCCACCCCCTCTCTCCGTCGCCCCCCTCCCCCTCTCGTTGCCCCCTCTCCCTCCCTCCCTCGCCGCCCCCCTCTCTGTCTCTCCCTGGCTCATGCTTTTGCTCCTGTGATTGACAGCTCCCCTGGGGATGGGACTATTCGGGATCATCTAACCTGCTGGAATTGCGCCTGCTGCTCCTGGAGTCACTGATGATCAGACGGCTGAAATCGGACGTCCTGTCACAGCTGCCCGCCAAGCGGCGAAAGGTGGTGCTTGTGGAGCCCGAGGGAGTGAGTGCGAAGGCCAGGGCAGCACTGGAGGCGGCTGCTAAAGAGATGGTGAAAGACCACAAAACAGTGAGCGTTAGTCGGGCCGTCAGCGAGTCAGCGCTCTCGGGGAAGATCAGCTTTCTCACTGTGTCTCAGCCCAGTCACCTACTCCACCCACGGTGGATTATGAAGTGCGGGGACTGTTTGGCGCTGAACCTGCCAGCCATTTCGTGAACAGCAGGATCCCACAAGCAGCAATGGAAAGGATGACTGTATTGGCCCAGGTCACAGGGACAGCTCCCTGCCCCCAACCCTCTCCCCCGCCCCCCCTTCGGCCGACCCTTGGCCCAGGACAGTCGGACACACTGAGCAGCCTGACCTGCTCTCGGCCTTTATTGCCTGTGTGACTGTTGTACGGAATTGTCTGATTCCCAGCTCGGGACCAGTCCCTTGATATCGGGGATTTGTGAAGGGAAAAGCACTGCGTCTTGCTCATTCCACTGCCTTGACTGGTGCGAGACTGAGCACCACACACACAACAGGAAAGGCCCAGGCTCCATCTCGGGCCTGTGCTGAGTGAGCTGGGGGACTGAGTGTGGTCTCAGTGACCCTGGGGTTGAAGGAGAGAAACAGCCCATGTTCCAGTCCAGTGAAGCCTCCAGATTGAAAGCCCGTCACATTTGGCAAAATCTCAAAAGAATTCTTTATATAAGAAGTTCTGAGTTCAGATTTTCAATCTTTGTTCTAAATTGCTCTATTTTATTGTAACAGAAACGTGAGAAAAAGGAGGCTCTACTGCTTTTCTACAATCGCACAGCGGAGGCCAAAGTCCGGTCCATCGTGTGAGTAAACCCCCTGCCTTCCCGGAGTCCGTCCCGTCAACACCTCCCCTCCCCTCACCGGGATTCATCAAGCAACTCCCTCCCCTCCCCGGGGTCCGGCCTGTAAACCCCCCCTCCCCCCCTCCCCCCCGCAATCCACTCACCCTCTCCCCTGTTTTACAGAGAGTACGTGAGGGATTTACTGGGGTCCGTGTTTTACAGAGAGTACGTGAGGGATTTACTGGGGTCCGTGTTTTACAGAGAGTACGTGAGGGATTTACTGGGGTCCGTGTTTTACAGAGAGTACGTGAGAGATTTACTGGGGTCTGTGTTTTACAGAGAGTACGTGAGGGATTTACTGGGGTCCGTGTTTTACAGAGTGTACGTGAGGGATTTACTGCGGTCCGTGTTTTACAGAGTGTACGTGAGGGATTTACTGCGGTCCGTGCTTTACAGAGAGTACGTGAGGGATTTACTGCGGTCCGTGCTTTACAGAGAGTACGTGAGAGATATACTGGGGTCTGTGTTTTACAGAGAGTACGTGAGGGATTTACTGGGGTCCGTGTTTTACAGAGAGTACGTGAGGGATTTACTGGGGTCCGTGTTTTACAGAGAGTACGTGAGGGATTTACTGGGGTCCGTGTTTTACAGAGAGTACGTGAGGGATTTACTGCGGTCCGTGTTTTACAGAGAGTACGTGAGAGATATACTGGGGTCTGTGTTTTACAGAGAGTACGTGAGGGATTTACTGGGGTCCGTGTTTTACAGAGAGTACGTGAGAGATATACTGGGGTCCGTGCTTTACAGAGAGTACGTGAGAGATATACTGGGGTCCATGTTTTACAGAGAGTACGTGAGAGATATACTGGGGTCCGTGTTTTACAGAGAGTACGTGAGGGATTTACTGGGGTCCGTGTTTTACAGAGAGTACGTGAGGGATTTACTGGGGTCTGTGTTTTACAGAGAGTACGTGAGGGATTTACTGCGGTCCGTGTTTTACAGAGAGTACGTGAGGGATTTACTGGGGTCCGTGTTTTACAGAGAGTACGTGAGGGATTTACTGGGGTCCGTGTTTTACAGAGAGTACGTGAGGGATTTACTGCGGTCCGTGTTTTACAGAGAGTACGTGAGGGATTTACTGGGGTCCGTGTTTTACAGAGAGTACGTGAGGGATTTACTGGGGTCCGTGTTTTACAGAGAGTACGTGAGGGATTTACTGCGGTCCGTGTTTTACAGAGAGTACGTGAGGGATTTACTGCGGTCCGTGTTTTACAGAGAGTACGTGAGAGATATACTGGGGTCCGTGTTTTACAGAGAGTACGTGAGAGATATACTGGGGTCCGTGTTTTACAGAGAGTACGTGAGGGATTTACTGCGGTCCGTGTTTTACAGAGAGTACGTGAGAGATTTACTGCGGTCCGTGTTTTACAGAGAGTACGTGAGAGATATACTGGGGTCTGTGTTTTACAGAGAGTACGTGAGGGATTTACTGGGGTCCGTGTTTTACAGAGAGTACGTGAGGGATTTACTGGAGAGCGGCCGTGAGAAGTTCCTGGTGTTTGGCCATCACCGCCTGGTTCTCGACGCATTGTGCGCTGCTCTGGGAGAAAAGGTAATGTCAGGGATTCGCCCCTCCTCCCCGGGATTTGAGTGCAATCAGTGGCCGTGTAACATGAAACGGGGTGGGTCTGGGAGTGGTGTGACCTTTGGTTTGGGATGCAGCTCAGGGCTGGATGCAGTTTACTAAATGTAGCGACGCAGGTTAATAGGCCATTAAAAAGCAAACCAGGCACTGGGGTTTATTTCTAGAGGAATAGAATTGAAAGGTAGAGAAGTTAGTTAAACTTGTATCGAACCTTGGTAAGACCACACTTGACGTACTGCGTACAGTTCTGGTCTCCATACAGGAAACTTTGTGTTATCCGGAGGCTAAATGTCCGGCAAGCTCGAGCCACCGGCAAAAATCAGGAGCCGTTTGGTTAGGTCTTTTTTTCTTTTCGTTGCTTTTATCTCAACAGTCAAGCTCTGCAAGGTCTGTAGCTAAGCAGCAGCTTCAGCTAGAGACGCCACAGAGACGCTTGCCAACTGTTTAGAAGCTGTTGCTAAGCAACAGGGTTTGTAGATTCACACGGAGCTGAAAATCTCCGTATCTTTCAGCATCAGCGCTGGAGTGTCCGGCAGTTTTGAGGGAACGGCAGCAGCTCGGTCCCGTCGGTGCCGGATAGCACAAAGGTTCCTGTATTATAAAAAGAATATAGAGGCAATGGAGAAGCTTCTAAATCTTTTTTGCACCATGATACCAGAACTGAGAGGTTTAACTATCAGGAGAGATTGAACAGGCTGGGGCTCTTTACTCTAGAAAAAGAGAGGCTGAGGGGTGACCTGATCGAGGCCTTGAAGATTATGAAAGGGCTTGATAGGGTAGGAACAGGAGGAGGCCACTCAGCCCCTCGAGCCAGTTCCGCCATTCAATGAGATCATGGCTGATCTGTGATCTAGCTCCATATACCCGCCTTTGCCCCTCTCCCTCTCCCCTCTCCCTCTCCCCCTCCCCCTCCCCCTCCCCCTCCCCCCTCCCCCTCCCCCTCCCTCTCCCTCTCCCCCTCCCCCTCCCCCCTCCCCCTCCCCCCTCCCCCTCCCCCTCCCCCTCCCTCTCCCCCTCCCTCTCCCCCTCCCTCTCCCCCTCCCCCTCCCCCTCCCTCTCCCCCTCCCTCTCCCCCTCCCTCTCCCCCTCCCTCTCCCCCTCCCTCTCCCCCTCCCTCTCCCCCTCCCTCTCCCCCCTCCCTCTCCCCCTCCCCTCTCCCCCTCCCTCTCCCCCTCCCTCTCCCCCTCCCTCTCCCCCTCCCCCTCCCTCTCTCTCTCTCTCTCTCCTCCTCAACTTCATATCTTTGTTAATGAAGCTCAGGACTTGCATTTTTCACCACATTGTGACCTCTGAACTCTGCCCTTGCAAGCTCTTGACTTCCCAGCCCTTTGGCCCCTGACCTCTTGACGATCCCCCAGTTGCAGCCCTTTCTCGGCTTTGGATCTTCAGTCTGAGTCGGAGCTTCGGGCTGACTGGCCCAGCACCAATCTTCCCTGTAACTTTTTTTGGGGGTACGCATTCAAAATACGGCGCATGGGCGGTTTTTCCTATTTAAAAGCTGGTGAGCCGGCTGCGCAGGAGCGGCACAGCGTGGCCGCATGGATTAACCGAGCATTGCCCAGCTAAGCCTCAAAGTAATGAACTTACACACAGATGCATAAGAACATAATAAATAGGAGCAGGAGTCGGCCATTCGGCCCCTCGAGCCTGCTCCGCCATTCAATAAGATCACGGCTGATCATCGACCTCAACTCCACTTTCCCGCCCAATCCCCATATCCCTTGATTCCCCATGAGTCCAAAAATCTATCGATTTCAGTCTTGAATATACTCAACGACTCAGCATCCACAGCCCCCTGGGGCAGAGAATTCCAAAGATTCACAGCCCTCTGAGTGAAGAAATTCCTCCTCATCTCAGTCTTAAATGGTCGACCCCTTATTCTGAGACTGTGACCCCTGGTTCTAGACTCCCCAGCCAGGGGAAACATCCTCCCTGCATCTACCCTATCAATCCCCTTCAGGATCTTATGTTTCAATGAGATCACCTCTCATTCTTCTAAACTCCAGAGGATATAGGCCTCGTCTACTCAATCTCTCCTCATAGGACAATCCCCCCATTCCAGGAAGCAGTCTAGTGAACCTCTATGGCAAGTATATCCTTCCTTAGTTAAGGAGACCAAAACTCTACACCGTACTCCAGGTGTGGTCTCAGCAAAGCCCTGTACAGTTGTAGTAAGACATCCTAACTCTAACACTCCAACCCATTTGCAGTAAAGGCCAACATGCCATTTGCCTTTCTAATTGCTATCTGCATGTTAACTTTCTGTGATTTGTGTACAAGGACACCAAGGTCCTTCTGAATACCAAATGAGGAGGATCGTAACAGACTTCAGGAGGACATAGACAGACTGGTGAAATGGGCAAACACATGACAGATGAAACTTAACGCAACTTAACTTAACATTTGTGAAGCAATGTTTTGGTAGGAAGAATGAGGAGAGGCAATATAAACTAAATGGGACAATTTTAAAGGGGGTGCAGGAACAGAGAGACCCGGGGGTGAATGTACACAAATCATTGAAGGTGGCAGGACAGGTTGAGAAGGCTGATAAAAAGCACACGGGATCCTTGGCTTTATAAATAGTGGAATAGAGAACAAAAGCAGGGACATTATGCTAAACCTTTATAACACTGGTTCGGCCCCAGCTGGAATATTGTGGCCAATTCTGGGCACCACACTTCAGGATGGATGTCAAGCCCTTGGAGAGGGTGCGGAGGAGATTTACTGGAATGGTTCCAGAGATGAGGGACTTCAGTTACGTGGAGAAGCTGGGATTGTTCTCTTTAGAGCAGAGAAGGTTAAGAGGAGATTTAATAGAGGTGGTTAAAATCATGAAGGGTTTTGATGGAGTAAATAAGGAAAACCTGTTTCCACGGGCAGGAGGGGTGGGTAACCAGAGGACACAAATGAGGAGAATGTTTTTACAGCGAGTTGTTGTGATCTGGAATGCGCTGCCTGAAAGGGCGGTGGAAGCAGATTCAATAGTAACTTTCAAAAGGGAATTGGATAAATACTTGAAGGGGGAAAATTGCAGGGCTCTGGGGAAAGAGCGGGCGGTGTGGAACTAATTGGATAGAATCTTTCAAAGAGCCGGCACAGGCACGATGGACCGAATGGCGTCCTCCTGTGGTGTGAGATTTTATGAACCAACGCTTGAATGATTGGTTTGTCCACAGAGAGTTGCATTTATCCGTATTGATGGCTCCACCGCCTCTTCTGACCGTCAGTCGCTGTGCGACCAGTTCCAGTTATCTGAGACGTGCTGTGTAGCTGTGCTGTCCATCACTGCCGCCAACATGGGCCTGACTCTCTCCTCTGCTGATCTGGTCATCATCGCTGAGCTTTTCTGGAACCCTGGTGTAAGTGAGAGACTTTGGTCCAGATTAACGGGGAGAGTTTAAACCTTTCTGCAGAGTTTCACTAAAGTACTTTCCTTTTACATTTGTATTTTATTAATATTTATTTACACATCACAGTGAAGGATATTAATGGGAAAGAGATTTTAATCATGTCTGGTGTGCAATGAATTACACTGAAGTGGAAGAATGTTTAACCTAACAGTCATTCTGTGCACAGCATGCTGGGAGTGTCGGCCTGGATTGTGGGCTCAAGTCTCTGGAGTGGGACTAAACCCACAGCCTTCTGACCCACTGAACCAAGGCTGACTCCTGAGGGGCATGGATAGCGAGCAGGATTAGAGTCACACGCTGGTGAATGGCTTGTGTGTGCTGGAACATTGGGTTGAATGTATTCGCTGCCTTCCTGGGGTTGGGGTCCTGGTGATGGGTGGGCAGCTCGTTGCCTTTAGACATGGAGTAGCGGCCAGATTGTTTCACCCTTTTGCTGACACGTCACTTCTCTCATTTCCTGGCTCCGTAGATCCTCTTTCAGGCTGAAGACCGAGTTCATCGCATCGGCCAAACGAGCTGTGTGGATATTCATTACCTGGTGGCCAGGGGCACTGCTGACGATTATCTCTGGTGAGTGTGGGCAACGGACTGTCCATGTGACAGAGAGTGGGAGAACCTGCCCTCGGCTACAGTATCCCTCACTTCATTCTCATCCTTCAGCCCAAAGGGAGGGGTCGGGGGCTGGGTGGGGGAGGGATGGAGGGAGGGGTCGGGGCAGTGAACAGTGAGGGGGGTGGTGGAGCTGAGGGGGGAAACACGATGAGAGTTGTGTATTAACTGCTGTCAGATCTCCATGTCAGCACTGCTGCCACTCACTAAACTCTTCTTTAATTATCTCCTCAGGCCCATGATTCAGCACAAGATGATGATTCTAGGAGAGGCCGGACTGTCAGAAAACAACTTTTCAGAGACTGAAACCACGGATTATTTTCACCGAGTAAATAACCAATTCCTCATAGAAGCATATAAGATAGGAGCAGGAGTCGGCCATTCGGCCCCTCGAGCCTGCTCCGCCATTCAATGAGATCATGGCTGATCATCCAAATTCAGTACCCTGTCCCTGCCTTCTCCCCATATCCCTTGATCCCTTTAACCTTAAGAAATATATCTAACTCCTTCTTCAATATATTTAATAAATTGGCCTCTACTGCCTTCTGTGGTAGAGAATTCCACAGGTTCACCACTCTCTGGGTGAAGAAATTCCTCCGCATCTCTGTCCTAAATGGCTTACCCCTTATCCTTAGACTGTGACCCCTGGTTCTGGATTCCCCCGCCATCGGGAACATCCTTCCTGCATCTAGCCTGTCTAGTCCTGTTAGAATTTTATAAGTTTCAATGAGATCCCCTCTCATTCTTCTAAACTCTAGCAAATATAAGCCCAATCGACCCAATCTCTCCTCGTACGTCATTCCTGCCATCCCAGGTATCAGTCTGGTGAATCTTTGCTGCACTCCCTCCATGGCAAGAACATCCTTCCTCAGATAAGGCGACCAAAACTGCACACAATACTCAAGGTGTGATCTCACCAAGGCCCTGTACAACTGCAGCAAGACATCCTTGTTCCTGTACTCGAACCCTCTCGCTACGAAGGCCAACATACCATTTGCCGCCTTAACCGATTCCACATCATCAGAGCTAATATCCTTCCTTACTATTGTGTTGATCTCTTTATCCAGGAATGCTACCCCACCTCCTTTTCCTGTCCTTCCTGAATATTGAATACCCCTGAATGTTGAATTCCCAGCCTTGGTCACCCTGGAGCCATGTCTCCGTAATCCCAATTATATCATCAGTTTACATCTATTTGCGCAGCTAATTCATCCACCTTATTACAAATGCTCCTCGCATTAAGACACAAAGCCTTCAGCTTGTTTTTTCAACACTCTTAGTCCTTTTAGAATTATTATTTACTGTAACCCTGTTTGATTTACACCCTTGATTTCTCTGCCTTCCACTTTTGCTTTTCTCCTTCCTGTCTTTTGTTTCTATCCTTGCTTCCCTTTTCTCTGTCTCCCTGCACAGGTTCCCAACCCCTGCCATTTTAGTTTAAACCCTCCCCAACAGCACTAGGAAACGCTGCCCCTAGGACATCGGTCCCGGTCCCGCCCTCGTGCAAACCGTCCAGTTTGTACTGGTCCCACGTCCCCCAGAACCAGTTCCAATGTTCCAGAAATGTGAATCCCTCCCCCTTGCACCATTCCTCTAGCCACGTATTCATCTGAAATATCCTTCTATTGCTACTCTGACTAGTAGGTGGCACTGGTAGCAATCCTGAGATTACTACCTTTTTGAGGTCCTATTTTTTACTTTACCTCCTAAATCCCTATATTCAGCTTTTAGGCCCTCATCCCGTTTTTTACCTATATCGTTGGTACCTATATGCACCACGACAACTGGTTGTTCACCCTCCCCCTCCAGAATGCCCTGCAGCCGCCCCGAGACATCCTTGACCCTTGCACCAGGGAGGCAACATACTATCCTGGAGTCTCATTTGCGGCCGCAGAAACGCCTATCTATTCCCCTTACAATAGAATCCCCTATCACTATAGCTCTCCCACTCTTTCCTCCTGTCCTGTGCAGCAGAACCACCCATGGTGCCAGGAAGTTGGCTGCTGCTGCCTTCCCCCAATAAGCCATCTCCCTCAACAATATCCAAAGTGGTATATCTGTTTGAGAGGAGGATGGCCACAGGGGACCCCTGCACTACCTGCCTGCACCTACTACTCTGCCTGGTGGTCACCCATTCCCTTCCTGCCTGTGCAGCTTTTACCTGCGGTGTGACCAACTCCCTAAACGCGTTGTCCACAATGTCCTCAGCACTGCGAATGCTCCAGTATGTATCCATTCGCAGCTCCAGCGCCGCAATGCGGTCAGTCAGTAGCTGCAGCTGGATACACTTCCCGCACACATGGTCGTCGGGGACGCAGGAAGTGTCCCTGATTTCCCACATAACGCAGTAGGAGCATGCCACGGGGCCGAGCTGTCCTGCCATGACTTACCCTTTAATTAATTTAAATTAAATTAAAAAATCAATACCACTAATTACACTACAATTAAATGATATACTCAAGGGCCCTTGGTTACTAGCACTCCCCAATACACAACAGAGACCTTAGAAACTATAACCACAAAAATTTAAGACCTTCTAAATTTTATAAACTATTAATCTTAACTGTCAAACTATAGAGTAGTATAAATACTCACCTGGCTGTACTCACCCAATCAGCTGATTCCTCTTGCCCGCGTCACTTTTTGAATCGTGACGTGGCTCCGGAACGCCGCCGCCAGTCTGAGATTGGTAAGCCTTGTACTGCCGCTCTCTGCTCCTCCCGACACTGGCCTCTGTATACTTAACTCAGTATTTCTTCATCTAACCCATGCTGTAACTGCCCTGGGATTGTTTGATGGGACAGTGTAGAGGGAGCTTTACTCTGTATCTAACCCGTGCTATACCTACCCTGGGAGTGTTTGATGGGACTGTGTAGAGGGAACTTTACTCTGTATCTAACCCGTGCTGTACCTGCCCTGGGAATGTTTGATGGGACAGTGTAGAGGGAGCTTTACTCTGTATCTAACCTGTGCTGTACCTGCCCTGGGAATGTTTGATGGGACAGTGTAGAGGGAACTTTACTCTGTATCTAACCCGTGCTGTACCTGCCCTGGGAATGTTTGATGGGACAGTGTAGAGGGAACTTTACTCTGTATCTAACCCGTGCTGTACCTGCCCTGGGAATGTTTGATGGGACAGTGTAGAGGGAACTTTACTCTGTATCTAACCCGTGCTGTACCTGCCCTGGGAATGTTTGATGGGACAGTGTAGAGGGAGATATACCCTGTATTTAAGAACATAAGAAATAGGAGCAGGAGTCGGCCATTTGGCCCTTCGAGCCTGCTCTGCCATTCAGTAAGATCATGGCTGATTTTCTGCCTCATCTCCACTTTCCTGAACTATCCCCATACCCGTGATAGTGGAATTCTCTACCCCAGAGAGTTGTGGCGGCTGGGTCATTGAATATATTTAAGGTGGAGATAGATCAGATCAGCCATTATCTTATTGAATGGCGGAGCCAAATGGCCTACGCCTGCTCCTATTTCTTATGTTCTTATGATTCCCTTAATATTCAAAAATCTATCGCTCTCAGTCTTGAATATACTCAACGACTGAGTCTCCATAACCCTCTGGGGTAGAAAATGCCAAAGATTCACCACCCTCAGTGAAGAAATTTCTCCTCAACTCAGTCCTAAATGGCCAACCCCTTATTCTGAGACTGTGACCCCTGGTTCCAGACTCCCCAGTCAGTGGAAACATCCTCCCTCATCTACCCTGTCAAGCCCTGTAAGAATTTTGTATGTTTCAATGAGATCACCCCTCATTCGTCTAAACTCTAGAGAATATAGGCCTAGCCTACTCGATCTCTCCTCATAGGACAATCCCCCCATCCCAGGAATCAGTCTGGTGAACCTGTAGAAGTGCCTTACTTCTTAGCTCTGGGTAATGACTCAATACACACTTGGATTCGTCAGACGGACAGGCCTTTTATTTAACTTCTCTTGCAAGGGGAATCAGTACCTCCACTCAAGGGGTGAGGCTACTATTCCAATGATACAGTGTAAACGTTCTATATTTATACAGTGTAACAAACAAGTTTGATTGAAATCCCTTTGTTCCTCTATCAGGATACATTTTAGATTAATCATCAGGTAGAAATAACATATTGACAGAAGGATCCTGGACACATAAGTCAACCGTTAATCTATAACAGGGCATGAATCGTGTAACCGGAGGTCCTCTTTAATCATATATAAGGGAGGCAAGCTTTGCTTTCGGTCACAAGTTATCAGGTCATTGGTACATCAAAGAAACTAATTATTCCACTTCTACATTCTCATTAGGTGGGTAGACATCTGTTCCTGGCTGCAGTCCGAGTACTTACAATAGCTCTAGTTACACATCGACACTTGCCCAGTGTCAAGTCTGAAAACTTTTACCCAGCAAGCACTTGAAATTAACCCCTTATATCATGTAGATTTCCTCATTCCCCCCTTTTGTCCTTTCTAAGGACAATCTATTTCGCTAAGTTTAAGAAACTCTACATCAAAGGTCTCACCCTTAATATCCTCATATTCAGACATCATTGGTACTGGAGGAGTTGACGTTAATAAGGAAAGGACTTTTGTACACAATAATTTTAAACAACCAATCAATAAACTAATTAAAATTATTATCATCACAATTGCGATTAAGGTTTCCAAAATTTGCTTTCCTAGTGCTCCTCCCCATCCTGAAATCCAATCCCACATGGACCATGGTTCAGGTTGACGTAGTTTCTCTACAGCCTCCTTTGTGGTTTACCAGGTTGGTGATATTTTCTGAGCTATCTGGGATATAGGTGCAACATTCGGTTTTTATGATTGCACATGTGCCCCCTTTTGCCAACAATTAGTCCAGAGCCATGCGGTTTTGTAAAGCAACAGTGCGCATAGCCACCATTTCTGCGTTTATCATTGGCTATTTGTTCCAGCACTGCTGCCATGTTTATAGATTCTCTTGCCAGCTTCCCTGTTCCATACCAGGGAAATGCTATAGCAAAGAACCTTTCAGTTTCTGTAATGGCTCGTTTTACTCGTGTCCCAGGGTGGCTATCCAAAGATGAAATATGATGTATATAGGGCACTACATATCCCAAATAACATGACCCAGTCCAATTTTGTGGTAACCAAGGGTATGCACTAATAGACTCTCTGGATTCCTTCGATTATCATATTGGGGATGAAACCACCCTTCAAATTTTATAAGGTTGTATCCTGCATTTTTCCATTCATTTTCCAACTGATCTGGGTTTAAACTATTTTGGGTCTGAAATGTACTGGCTGCCTCCTTATTCCAGGTGGTATTAGACTGTAATAACCACCCTACCATCTCTTCTATCTCGAAGGGAATGGGCCTTAGAGGTATTCCACCCTCTGCATGCACAGGGATGTGGCTGCATATCCAGCATTTGGCAAGGTTCTGTCTTTTAGCGTACAGATAACTTGATGATAGTTATGAAAAGGATTATCACAAAACATTGACTTAGCTGTCAGGGCCAGTCCTCCCCTTGAATTACCATTGCAGATAACCCCTCCATTCGCAGTTTTGTCACTTGGTAATACAGTATCACGGCATGTGACCCATAGCTTATCAAGCTTCTGTCCACTATCTTCTTCTACTATCTTATTCTGCCTAATCCTAAGACTCAGGGGTTGATACGGGGGTACCTGCATAGTGTGATCCTGAAGCTGAACTTTCATGGTCTCATTATAGCATATAACATAAAAGAGATTTTTGGTTAAAAGTACACATTCTTCTATACATGGTTTGCCTTTCAGAGGATCTGGGTAAATCCATATGGCAGTTTCAATTATCGTTAACAAAAGGAACAATCTCATCAGAGTCCAAATCCAGTTCATCTTGGTAGTGTATTGTCTTCAACTGATGCCTTCTTACAATGGGACGCGTGTATCCATGTTGGTCGCTCCTTTACTTTTACAGCGGTGTTTGTGGTCAGGAGTACTTGGAAGGGTCCCTCAAATCTGGGTTGAAGGCCATTCTTTCGTTTGAAGATTTTTATGTAAACGTTATCTCCTGGCTCGAAAGTATGGCACTTTCCTTCAGCGGGATCGACCTGGGCTTCCTTCACCTGTTGATGGAAACTAGAAATGCATTTGGTTAGTGCAATGCAATAACTCAACATATCTTCCTCCATTTTATGAATGTCCATTTGTTTAGCTGTTAAAGGTGCCGAAAAAGGCAATCTTTGTGGTCTTCCCATGACGATCTCGTGAGGCGACAATCCTGTAATTCTGTTGGTAGCAGACCGCATTGTCATTAAAGCTATGGGTAACAAATCAACCCATTTAAGTCCAGTTTCTTTACACAGTTTTGCAAGCTTGTTTTTCAGCATCCCGTTATATCTTTCCACTAGTCCAGCCGACTGTGGATGATAACTACAATGAAGGTGCTGGTTAATCTGTAAAGCTTTGCATAGTTCCTTAATCACTGTTCCCGTAAAATGGGACCCATTGTCACTTGACAGTTTTGCTGGTATCCCAAAGCGAGGTACAATGTCCTTCAATAAACATTTAGCAACAGTAGTAGCGTCATTCTTTCTACAAGGAAACGCTTCAATCCATCTTGAAAACATATCAACAATAACTAATACATATTTAAAGCTCATACACACAGGTAGTTCAATAAAATCCATTTGCAAGTGTACAAAAGGGCCCATGGGGTTTGGGTGGGATGCGGGCTGTACCTTCTTTATTTTCCCTGCATTTATGGTCTGGCAGATAGTACAATTTTCACATATTTGTTTTGCCAATTTTGAGATTCCTGGTGCATACCAGGTCTTAAGGATATAGTCCGCCATCCCCCTTTTGCCCGCATGGGTGAATTTATGAACACATCGGGCAATTGGTGATAGTAATGATTTGGGTGCCACCATGCGGCCGTCATGATGAACCCATAAGCCGTCAGTGTTTTTTAAAACAATGATTAACAACCCATTCCTTTACTTCATCAGAACTGGCCCTATCTTGATGGGTCAGCACATCATCTAAGGACGGGGGCTGCGGTATCTCTGGCTTTTCCCTAACAGGGAAGGCTGAAACTTGTCGTTCAGTACTTGATATAGCTACTGACTTAGCAGCGCTATCTGCAGCAGCGTTTCCAAGCGCAACCTTGTCCAAATGCCCCATGTGCGCTTGGCACTTAATAATTGCAATCTGTTTACGTCTCTGAATAGCTAGTAAAAGATTTTGCACTTCTTGTGCATTTTTAATCTGGGTTCCCGAGGAAGTCAGGTAACCGCGAATTTTCCAAATTTGTCATGCTCATGTCTGGTTATTTCTGAATAGTTCAATATCCATTGTCTACAATAGCCAGTCATTCCTAGAAAATGCTTCATTTCTCTTTTAGTTTTTGGCAACGATGTGTTGCAAACGACCTTTATTCTATCCGGCGTTAACTCCCTGTTTTAACAATGATTCCATCACTGGCTCAATTCCTTTTTCTGCTTTCTCTGACAATGGATACTGTGACCTTTTGGGTAATGGTGCAGCTGGATTAATTGTAACTTTATAGGGCTGTGCAGTCTAATAGTTAGGAGGTATTTTAAATTAAAAAAACGGCTGATAATCTTGTCCTGTTTTGTCATAGCAGGCCGTGCAGTGCAATTTTGGATGCCATTTCCCTAGTTTCAGGGATTCCTGGTATTGTTTTATGGAGCTTGTAATGAATCCCCACGCTCCTAACAGACTGACAAGTTTGGGACTCAAACTTGGGTCGGCAATTTCCCATGCGTAAAGAACAGGGTGTTTTATTTCTGTTACTGGGTACGCATATGCCTTATCTACTTGGATTTCTACTGTTACTCCTGATGCGGAGCAAATGATTGTAGCATTCATTTTGCACAGCAAGTCTCTTCCACATAAATTCATAGAGACATCTCCTGATAACAGAAAGGAGTGTTCTTCCTCAAATTCTTCTACTTTTACTGTGAGGGGAGTCAATTGATTCAAGCATTGTAGTATTCCAGCCAATCCAGCTATCGGAGTCTTTTTCCCATTAATAGGCATTCCTTCAGAATATCCTTTCCCTAACACCGAAAAGGTTGCTCCTGTATCTACTAAAATGACATAGGTCTCCCAGCTATTTGCATTTTAATTTCAAGTTCGCTGTGTGAATTTAAAGAAACAACGGGCATTTGGTGGTCTGTGGCGCCTGGGGCTGCTGGTGTCAGTCAGTAATTCTGATCTCTATTTCTCCTAAATCCCTGTCCGTTTGTAGGGTAACCTCCTGACTGGTCCGAAAAAGGGTTATGGACAGTGAAATTAGGACCTTTATTCTCTAACGGAGGTCCATTATTGGAGGTTTTGTTCTGACGATTTTTCACAGGGCATTGGTTTGCCCAATGTCCGGGTTGTCCGCAATTGTAACAATTACCAGATCGTCCATACCCTCTTACTCTACCACGTCTTCCTCTATATTCCCCTCTATTCATCCTTCTATAGTTACCTTGTTATCCTACCATAATAGAGGAGAAAGGTGTTTCTTCGGGGTAATTTTTTTTTCTGACTCAACAAACATAGAGGCAGTCTTTTTATCTGGCTGTTCTCTATTTCTCTCTCGTCCGTTAAACATTTCTCGAGGCAAGTAATTCTTTCTATGTTAAATGACTATCTGAGGGAAAGGGTCTAGTCTTATTTACAGTCCATTTGGACCAATTTGGTAGGTGATCAATGGATGATTGACCAGTTCTTTAACATAAAGGCTGCTGGCGTGCCTTTCTCGGGTGGCTTACTGGCACTAGCACTCATTTTAGCAGCTTAAATGGTTCACTTAAAACAATCTAAACTCCCGTGACAATCCATGATCTGCGTTGTACGCCCCTACAGATCAGATTAATAAACTATACATACGTATAAAACTCGAGGGTTCTCAACCCTCGTGGAAGGTATTTCTAACTGGGGAAAATACTGAATCCACAATAGCTTAGTGGATCATGTAAAAGACATCACTATTTTCTCAACCATACATTCCGCCGCGGGACTCACTTCCCCGGCTTGGGTCTTTTCCAACCCCTTCTGCAGTTTTTTTTCAGCTTAAATATTTTAGTTAAAACATACAACAATTCCGTAACACTCTATGATCTGCGTGGGACGCCTCTACAGATCAGACATGACTAAACATTAATACATATAACAATAAACAATACACTTGTTAAACAACAACCAAAGTGTTACTAAATCCCCAAACTGGACAAAGCTGCAAAGTTGATTGATAATAACAAGTAGTTAAATACTCACTCTCATAAACATTAAACATTGACACTGTGTTTCAGACAATCGCCCACTCTTCTCTCCTTTTACCATATTCCCTTTAGCCAAATCTTTAGCAAAAAGGGCCTTCAATTTGTCCCAGCTAACTTCAAGCTCTTCTCTCCTTCTACCCTACTCCCTTTAGCCAAATCTTTAGCAAAAAGGGCCTTCAATTTGTCCCAGCTAACTTCAAGCTGGAACCTTGCTAGTTCAATTTCCAGTAAATCGCTAGCTCCTTAGTTAATCAAATTCCTGACTTAACCTTCTCTCTCAGCAAGCTGGAACCTTGCTAGTTCAATTTCCAATAAATCGCTAGCTCCTTAGTTAATCAAATTCCTGACTTAACCTTCTCTCTCTGGTACCTTTATTTCAGCGCTTCCTACAGTCCTTTTCTGCACGATCCTGTTCGCGGGGCGTCAGCGCCTCATGGCTGGTCCTCTGTTCCGTTTCTGAAAGGGAAGCAGTCACAACGGCAGTTTAACCCCCGAACCTTGTGAGTCAATTACCCGATGGCAGTGCTGTCCAATGGAATAAACAGACTGTGCGCAGCTATGCTTATGGCAGGGAAAGTCCCAAAAATGTGGCAAAACACCACCTTCGGCCGATGGGATTTTCCCAACCGAGCAACGTACTCGGCGTCTGTTAACTCACCAATTGGTACAGCAAGCCATCTCGGTGGAACCTCCAAATTGTAGAAGTGCCTTACTTCTTAGCTCTGGGTAATGACTCAATACACACTTGGATTCGTCAGACGGACAGGCCTTTTATTTAACTTCTCTTGCAAGGGGAATCAGTACCTCCACTCAAGGGGTGAGGCTACTATTCCAATGATACAGTGTAAACGTTCTATATTTATACAGTGTAACAAACAAGTTTGATTGAAATCCCTTTGTTCCTCTATCAGGATACATTTTAGATTAATCATCAGGTAGAAATAACATATTGACAGAAGGATCCTGGACACATAAGTCAACCGTTAATCTATAACAGGGCATGAATCGTGTAACCGGAGGTCCTCTTTAATCATATATAAGGGAGGCAAGCTTTGCTTTCGGTCACAAGTTATCAGGTCATTGGTACATCAAAGAAACTAATTATTCCACTTCTACATTCTCATTAGGTGGGTAGACATCTGTTCCTGGCTGCAGTCCGAGTACTTACAATAGCTCTAGTTACACATCGACACTTGCCCAGTGTCAAGTCTGAAAACTTTTACCCAGCAAGCACTTGAAATTAACCCCTTATATCATGTAGATTTCCTCAAACCTTTGCTGCACTCCCTCTATGGCAAGTATATCCTTCCTTAGGTAAGGAGACCCAAACTGTCCACAATACTCCAGGTGTGGTCTCACCAGGGCTCTATATAATCGCAGTAAGACGTCTCTACTCTTATACTCAAATCCTCTTGTAATAAAGGCCAACATACCATTTGCTTTCCTAATTGCTTGCTGTACCTGCATGTTACCTTTCAGTGATTCATGTAAAAGGACACCCAGGTCCCTCTGAATACCAATATTTCCCAATCTCTTACCATTTAAAAAAATACTCTGCTTTTCGATTTTTCCTACTAATGTGGATAACTTCACATTTCTCCACATTATATTCCATTTGTATGTTCTTGCCCACTCACTTAGCTTGTCTATATCCCCTTGAAGCCTTCTTGCATCCTCCTCACATTCCCACCCAGCTTTGTATCATCAGCTAACTTGGATATATTACATTTGGTCCCCTCATCCAAATCATTGATGTAGATTGTGAATAGCTGAGGTCCAAACACTGAGCCTTGCGGTACCCCACTAGTTACAGCCTGCCAACCTGAAAACGACCCGTTTATTCCTACTCTCTGTTTTCTGTCCATTAACCAATCCCCAATCCATGTTAGTATATTACCCCCAATCTCATGAGCCCTCATTTTGTTTAATAACCTCTTGTGTGGCACCTTATCGAATGCCTTCTGAAAATCCAAATACACCACATCCACTGGCTGCCCCTCATAGAGTCATAGAGTTTTACAGCACAGAAAGAGGCCCTTCGGCCCATCGTGTCCGCGCCGCCCATCCACCCCTGTCCTGTCTAATCCCATTTTCCAGCATTTGGTCCATAGCCTTGTATGCAATGGCATTTCAAGTGCTCATCCAAATACTTCTTGAATGTTGTGAGGGTTCCTGCCTCTACCACCCTTTCAGGCAGTGAGTTCCAGATTCCAACCACCCTCTGGGTGAAAAAGTTCCTCCTCAAATCCCCTCTAAATCTCCTGCCCCTTACCCTGAATCTATGCCCCCTTGTTATTGACCCCCCTACTAAGGGGAAAAGTTCCTCTTTATCTACCCTATCTATGCCCCTCATCATTTTGTACACCTCAATCAGGTCCCCCCTCAGCCTTCTTTGCTCCAAGGAAAACAACCCCAGCCTGTTTAGTCTTTCTTCATAGCTGAGGCGCTCCATCCCAGGTAACATCCTGGTGAATCTTCTCTGCACCCTCTCCAAAGCAATCACATCCTTCCTATAGTGAGGCGACCAGAACTGCACACAGTACTCCAGCTGTGGCCTCACCAGCGTTTTGTACAGCTCCATCATAACCTCCCTGCTCTTATATTCTATGCCTCGGCTAATGAAGGCAAGTATCCCATATGCCTTTTTAACCACCTTATCTACCTGTTCCGCTGCCTTCAGGGATCTATGTACATGTACACCAAGGTCCCTCTGACCCTCTGTACTTCCTAGGGTCCTACCACTCATTGTGTATTCCCTTGCCTTATTTGTCTGTCCAAAATGCATCACCTCGCACTTTTCAGGGTTAAATTCCATTTGCCACTTTTCCGCCCATCTGACCAACCCGTTTATATCGTCCTGTAGCCTGAGGCTTTCCTCCTCGCAATTTACCACCCCACCAATTTTCGTGTCATCTGCGAACTTACTGATCATACCTTTTACATTCTCATCCAAATCATTTATGTAGATCACAAACAACAAGGGACCCAGCACCGATCCCTGAGGTACCCCACTGGACACAGGCTTCCAGTCACAAAAGCATCCTTCGACCATCACCCTCTGCCTCCTGCCACTCAGCCAGTTTAGGATCCAACGCGCCATCTGTTCTGCTAGTTAGAACCTCAAAAAGCTCTTAACAAATTTGTCAAACACGATTTCCCGTTCATAAATCCGTGTTGACTCTGCCCAATCCTATTACCATTTTCTAAGTGCCCTGTTACCACGTCCTTAATAATAGATTCTAGCAGTTTCCCTACTACTGATGTGAGGCTAACTGGTCTGTAGTTCCCCGTTTTCTCTCTCCCTCCTTTCTTAAATAGTGGGGTTACATTTGCTACCTTCCAATCCGTGGGAACTATTCCAGAATCTCTTGAATTTTGGAAAATGGCAACCAATGCATCCACTACCTCTATAGCCAACTCTTTCAAAACCCTAGGATGTAGGCCATCAGGTCCAGGGGATTTATTGTCTTTCAGTCCCATTAATTTCTCCTGTACTATTTTTTTACTAATACTAATTTCTTTCAGTTCCTCATTCTCACTAGAGCCTTGGTTCTCCACTATTTCCGGGAAGTTTTTTGTGCCGCCTTCCGTGAAGACAGACACAAAGTATTTGTTTAATTTCTGTGCCATTTCCTTATTCCCCATTATAATTTCTCCTGTCTCAGCCTGTAAGGGACCCACATTTACTTTCGCTAATCTTTTTCTTTTTACATACCTATAGAAGCTTCTACAGTCTGTTTTTATGTCTCTCGCTAGTTTACTCATTCTATTTTCCATTTCTTTATCAATTTCTTGGTCGTTCTTTGCTGAATTCTAAAGTCCTCCCAATCCTCAGGCTTACTACACTTTTTGGCAACATTATAAGCCTTTACCTTTGATCTAATACTACCTTTAACTTATCTTGTTAGCCACGGTTGGACCACTTTTCCTGTGGGGTTTTTGTGCCTTAAAGGAATATATATTTGTTGTAAATTATGTATTAATTCTTTAAATGCTAGCCATTGCTTGTCTACCGTCAAACCTTTTAATGTAGTTTCCCAATCTACTGTAGCCAACTCGCCCCTCATACCTATGTAGTTTGCTTTGTTTAGATTTAAGACCCTAGTTTCAGATTTAACTAAATCACTTTCAAACTGAATATAAAATTCTATCATATTATGGTCGCTCTGCCCTAAAGGCCCCTTTACTACAAGGTTATTAATTAACATTTTCTCATTGCACAATACTAGATCTAAAATAGCCTGTTCCCTAGTTGGTTCCTCAACATACTGATCTAGAAAACTATCTTGCATAAATTCCATGAATTCGTCCTCCATACTATTACTGCAAATTTGGTTTACCCAGTCTGTATGTAGATTGAAGTCCCCCATGATCACTGTATTACCCTTGTTACATGTGCCTCTAATTTCCTGATTTATACTCTGCCCTACATTATAACTACTGTTTGAGGGCCTATAAACAACTCCTACTAATATTTTCTGCCCCTTGCTGTTTCTTAGCTCCACCCAAACTGGTTCTACTTCTTGATTTTCGGAGCTAAGATCCTTTCTCTCCACTGTCTTTATCCCATCCTTTATTATCAGGACTACCTCTCCCCCTCTTCCATTTTGCCTATCTCTTCTAAAAGTTAAGTATCCTGGAATATTTAGTTCCCAACCTTGGCCACTTTGCAACTACATCTAGATCGTGCTAACCAAGTTAGTAACAATACTGTGGAGGAGGAATTCCTAGAGTGTATACGGGATGGTTTCCTGGAACAATATGTCGAGGAACCAACTAGAGATCAGGCCATCTTAGACTGGGTATTATGTCATGAGAAAGGATTAATTAGCAATCTTGTTGTGTGAGGCCCCTTGGGGAGGAGCGATCCTAATATGATAGAATTCTTCATTAAGATGGAGAGTGAAGTAGTTGAATCAGAGACTAGGGTCCTGAATTCAAATAAAGGAAACTACGATGGTATGAGGCACGAGTTGGCTAGGATGGATTGGGGAACGTTACTTAAAGGGTTGACGGTGGATAGGCAATGGCAAACATTTAAAGATCGAATGGATGAACTACAGAATTTGTTCATCCCTGTTTGGCATAAAAATAGAACAAAAAAGGTGACTCAACTGTGGCTGACCAGGGAAATTAGGGATAGCACAAGGTCCAAGGAGAGGACATATAATTTGGCCAGAAAAGCAGCAAACCTGAGGATTGGGAGCAGTTTAGGATTCAGCAAAGGAGGACAAAAGGATTAATTAAGAGGGGCAAAATAGAGTATGAGAGTAAGCTTGCAGGGAACATAAAAACTGACTAAAAGCTTCTATAGATATGTGAAGAGAAAAAGATTGGTGAAGTCAAGCGTAGGTCCCTTGCAGTCAGAATCAGGGGAATTTATAAAGGGGAACAAAGAAATGGCAGACCAACTAAATACATACTTTGGTTCTGTCTTCACAAAGGAGGACACAAATAACCTCCCAGAGATGTCAGGGAACATAGGGTCTAATGAGAGGGAGGAATTGAATGAAATCAGTATTTGTAGGGAAATGGTGTTAGGGAAATTGATGGCATTGAAAGCCGATAAATCCCCAGGGCCTGATAATCTACATCCTAGGGTACTTAAGGAAGTGGCCCTAGAAATAGTAGATGCATTGCTGGTCATCTTCCAAAATTCTATAGACTTTGGAAAAGTTCCCATGGATTGGAGGATAGCTAATGTAACTCCACTATTTAAGAAGGGTGGTAGAGAGAAAACGGGGAATTATAGACCGGTAAGCCTGACATCGGTAGTGGGGAAAATGCTAGAGTCCATTATAAAAGATGTAATAGCAGCGCACTTAGAAAACAGTGACAGGATCGGACAAAGTCAACATGGATTTACAAAAGGTAAATCATGCTTGATTAATCTACTGGAATTTTTTGATGTAACTGATAGAATAGATAAGGGAGAACCAGTGGATGTGGTGTATTTGGACTTTCAGAAGGCTTTCGATAAGGTCCCGCATAAGAAATTAGCGTGTAAAGTTAAAGCACATGGGATTGGGGGTAAGGTACTGTCTTGGATAGAGAATTGGTTGGCAGACAGGAAGCAAAGAGTTGGAATAAACGGGTCTTTTTCTGAGTGGCAGGACCCCGGCTATTCACAATATATATAAATGATCTAGATGAGGGGACTAGATGTAATATCTCCCAAGTTTGCAGACAACACAAAGCTGGGTGGGTGTATGTGCTGTGAGGAGGCTGCAGAGAAACTCCAGTACGAATTGAACAGGTTGGGTGATTGGGCAGATGCATGGCAAATGCAGTATAATGTGGATAAATGCGAGGTTATCCACTTCGGTGGCAAAAACAGGAAGACAGATTATTATCTGAACGGCAATAGATTGGGAAAAGGGAAAGTGCAACGAGACCTAGGTGTCCTTGTACACCAGTCGCTGAAGGTAAGCATGCAGGTGCAGCAGGCGGTTAAGAAGGCAAATGGTATGTTGGCCTTCATAGCGAGAGGATTAGATTACAGGAGCAAGGATGTCTTGCTGCAGTTGTACAGGGCCTTGGTGAGACCACACCTTGAGTATTGTGTGCAGTTTTGGTCACCTTATCTGAGGAAGGATGTTCTTGCCATGGAGAGGGTTCAGCGAAGATTCACCAGACTGATAGCTGGGATGGCAGGAATGACGTATGAGGAGAGATTGGGTCGATTAGGCTTATATTCGCTAGAGTTTAGAAGAATGAGAGGGGATCTCATTGAAAACTTATAAAATTCTAACAGGACTAGACAGACTAGATGCAGGAAGGATGTTCCCGATGGCGGGGGAGTCCAGAGCCAGGGGTCACAGTCTAAGGATAAGGGGTAAGCCATTTAGGACTGAGATGAGGAATTTCTTCACCCAGAGAGTGGTGAACCTGTGGAATTCTCTGCCACACAAGGCAGTTGAGGCCAATTCATTAAATATATTCAAGAAGGAGTTAAATATATTTCTTGAGGCTAAAGGGATCAAGGGATATGGGGAGAAAGCAGGGACAGGGTACTGAATTTGGATGATCAGCTATGATCTCGAGGGGCCGAATGGCTTACTCCTGCTCCTATCTTCTATGTTTCTATGTCTCCATTATGGCAATTAGATCAAACCTATTCATTTCTATCTGCGCTATTAATTCATCTATTTTGTTGCGAATGCTTTGCACATTCAGATATAGTGCCTTTAGCTTTGACATATTTCTATTTTTCCCTGATGTCACCTCAGTCACTGATGCCCTATGACCTTTGTTAGTCTCTCTGTCCCTTCCTGACCCACTCTGCTTATTTTTACCCAAAACTCTGCTCTAGAGCCTTGACATTTCTCTCGCTGCTTTTAAATTTACTCTTTCCTGAATCATCCCACCCCCCCTTCATTAGTTTAAAGCCCTGTCTACTGCCCTAGTTATTTGGTTTGCTAGGACGCTGGTCCCAGTCTGGTTTAAGTGGAGCCCGTCTCAACGGAACAGCTCCCTCTTTCCCCAGTACTGGTGCCAGTGCCCCATGAACTGAAACCCCTTCCTCCCACACCACTCTTTGAGCCACGCATTTAATCCTCTAATCTGTTTGTCCCTATGTCAATTTACGCATGGCTCAGGTAACAGTCCAGAGATTATTACCTTTGAGGTTCTGCTTTGTAATTTGGATCCTAGCTCCTCAAACTCCCTCAGCAGAACCTCATTCCTAGTTCTACCTATGTCATTGGTTCCTACATGGACCACGACAAACGGATCCTCCCCCTCCCAAGTTCTTCTCCAGCCGCGAGGAGATGTCTTTAACCCTGGCACCGGGCAGGCAACACAATCTTTGGAACTCTCGGTCACGGCTGCAGAGAACAGTATCTATCCCCCTGACTATACTGTCCCCTACCACAACTACATTCCCTTTCATTCCCCCCTCTTGAATGGCCTCCTGCACCATGGTGCCATGGTCAGCTTACTCATCCATCCTGCAGGCTTGTCCCTCATCCACACAGGCAGCAAGAACCTCATACCTGTTGGATAATGACAAATGCTGAGGCTCCTCCAGCACTGCACCTGGGGGTCCCCTTACCTGCCTGAGTTGCAGTCACACCCTCCTGTCCCTGACCACTAACCAGACCTGTACCACTACATAACCTAAGGGGTGTGACTGCCTCCTGGATCAAAGTGTCCAGGTAACTCTCCCCATCGCTGATGCCCCGCAATGTCTGCCCCTCAGACTCCAGCTCAAAAACTCTGAGCTGAAGTTCCTCAAGATGCAGGCACTTACTGCAAACGTGGTTGTCCGGGATCACAATGCTCTCCACAAACTCCCACATGCTGCAGTTGAGGCACACCACCTGCACTGCCATCCCTACATGACTTGTTTTATTTAATTAAATTTAATTAAACTTGTATTTAGGTAAATTAGTTAACAGTGTAGTTTCTTGACTTACTTGATCTAGATTAAGTTATGGGTACTGAAATTAAATACCTACCTGTAACACTAAGCACTACAAGTAGTGCAGGCAAAAAGCAACAACTCCTTCCCCATCTTCTCCGAATTCCCAAATAAAACAATCTGTTCAAGTCCATTGTATTTAATCTCGCTCTGTGCAGACCGCACTGTGCTCTGCACCTGCCCTGGGAGTGTTTGATGGGACAGTGTAGAGGGAGCTTTACTCTGTATCTAACCAGTGCTGTATCTGCCCTGGGAGCGTTTGATGGGACAGTGTAGAGGGAGCTTTACTCTGTATCTAACCCGTGCGGTCCCTGCCCTGGGAGTGTTTGATGGGACAGTGTAGAGGCAGCTTTACTCTGTATCTAACCCGTGCTGTACCTGCCCTGGGAGTGTTTGATGGGACAGTGTAGAGGGAGCTTTACTCTGTATCTAACCCATGCTGTACCTTCCCTGGGAGTGTTTGATGGGACAGTGTAGAGGGAGATTTACTCTGTATATAACCCGTGCTGTACCTGCCCTGGGAGTGTTTGATGGGACAGTGTAGAGGGAGCTTTACTCTGTATCTAACCCCGTGCTCTCCCTGCCCTGGGAGTGTTTGATGGGACAGTGTAGAGGGAGCTTTACTCTGTATCTAACCCGGGCTGTACCTGCCATGGGAGTGTTTGATGGGACAGTGTAGAGGGAGCTTTACTCTGTATCTAACCCATGCTGTACCTGCCCTGGGTGTGTTTGATGGGACAGTAGATGGATTCCAGCAGGTTTGCAGAGCCAACCTCAGCCTGTGCTGAGTTTGGGGAGTTTGCCCGTTGTCAAGTGGGGCAATCGGGTCAGGGAGCACTCTCCAGGTCGGGGGTCAGCGGAGCTCCCTCCGGGTCAGGGGTCGCGTGGGCACTCTCGGTCAGGGGTCATGGGGCACTCTCTGGGTCAGGGGTTGGGGGCACTCTCCGGGTCCGGGGTCGGGGGGCACTCTTGAGTTCGGGGGTACTCTCTGGGCCTGGGGTCGGGGCTGTGTTTCCTGTTGTGGGGGTTTCGAGCTGTTAGATTTGTTTGACTCAGGCAGGGCCGCTGGAGTTTGGGTGCTTTTTATCCTGATTATTTGGTGGTTTGTAACTAGGATTATATTTCTCTCTGCAGGGTCCAAGACAGACAAAAGTGGTAGACTTTTTCCAAACGGCTTTTGGTGATTGTGAAGATGCCGATGATGAAACTCTTCTCCTCGAGGCTGCTGATATCTGTCTCGATTCTCACACTGGCACTGGCCCTGGCACCGGCATACAAACTAATTATCCAGAGAGTCCCCTTAAGAAGAGACGGATTGAGGAGTATTTTTTGAAATAGAGCGAGCGACAGTTTGGAACAGGAGATTCAACTAAAGCCCTGCATGAGTTCAGTCTGTGTCTGAGCGCGCTGGGGGTCCGTGTCTGAGCGTGCTGGGGGTCTGTGTAAACCCCTTACCGATTGCTCGATTTGTAAATAAAATAGAAAAAATTCAATTGTGAACTGGAGCAAATGTTTTTTTTTATGATTGATGCTGAGAATCAGACAGTTGAGGAATTTTGGTTTCTGTTAAGGAGCTTTTACAATTTTTATAGTTATTTTACCAGGGCACAGATCTCCCAGCACATTCTCAGCCCATTCCCAGCAGGAGCTGGTGTGTGTGGTGATGGGCGGGGTGCGGTAGGACCATTGTGTGTCTGAAGTTATCTCCACTCCTCTGATATATTTCTAAGCTACAGCTCCTTCCAAATCCAACCCAACATTACTCCTGAGAATTGTACAGGTTTCGTTATAACAGGAGTTATATCAATGTCAGTAAATTGTTGGAATGTTTTATATACACTAAGATTTCACTTCTGATCAATTCATTAAAAAATTATTAGAAATAATGTTTTTTTTGAGTAATTTATTATTTGCTCCTCAAAGTGAAGGATGTCAGTGTTGAAGACATCTACACTGTCCCATCAAACATTCCCAGAGCAGGTATAGCATGGGTTAGATGCAGAGTAAAGCTCCCTCTGCACTGTCCCATCAAACACTCCCAGGGCAGGTACAGCATGGGTTAGATACAGAATAAAGCTCCCTCTACACTGTCCCATCAAACACTCCCAGGGCAGGTACAGCACGGGTTAGATACAGAGTAAAGCTCCCTCTACACTGTCCCATCAAACACTCCCAGGGCAGGTACAGCACGGGTTAGATACAGAGTAAAGCTCCCTCTACACTTTCCCATCAAACACTCCCAGGGCAGGTACAGCAGGGGTTAGATACAGAGTAAAGCTCCCTCGACACTGCCTCAACAACAACAACTTGTTTCTATATAGCAGCTTTAACATAATAAAAGGCGCTTCACAGGAGTATAAAACAAAAAAAATTGACAGCGAGCCACATAAGGAGAAATTACGGCAGGTGACCAAACGCGTGGTAAAAGAGGTAGATTTTAAAGAGCGTCTTAAAGGAGGAGAGAGGCGGAGAGGCTTAGGGAGGGAATTTCAGAGCTTAGAGCCTAGGCAACAGAAGGCGCAGATATCGTGGCGGGGGTGGGTTGTGTTGCTGAAGGAGATTACAGAGATAGGGCGAGGCCATGGAGTGATTTGAAAACGAAATCGAGGCGTTGCTTAACCAGGAGTCAATGTAGGTCAGCGAGCACAGGGGTGATGGGTGAACGGGACTTGGTGTGAGTTAGGACACGGGCAGCCGAGTTTTGGATGACAAGTTTACGTAGGCTAGAATGTGGGAGGCCAGGAGAGCATTGGAATATAGTCAAGCCTCGAGGTAACACAGGCATGGATGAGGGTTTCAGCAGCGGATGAGCTGAGGTAAGGGCGGAGACGGGCGATGTTACGGAGGTGGTAATAGGCGATCTTTGTTAGGCTGCGGATATGTGATCGGAAGCTCATTGCGGGGTAAAATATGACACCAAGGTTGCGAACAGTGTGGTTCAGCCTCAGGCATATGTTAGGGAGAGAGATGGAGTCAGTGGCTGGGGAACGCAGTTTGTGACGGACCGAAAACAATGGCTTTGGTCGTCCCAATATTTAATTGAAGATCATTTCTGTTCATCCAGAACTGGATGTCGGTCAAGCAGTCTGACAATTTAGACACCGTGGAGGTGTCGAGAGAAGTGGTGGTGAGGTAGAGCTGGGTGTCATCAGCGTACATGTGGAAACTGACACTGTTTTTGGATGATGTCACCAAGGGACAGCATGTAGATGAGAAATAGGAGGTGTAATGATATCAGCAAATAGTGATGTTATTTGCCTGTTTGATTATCATGTCTTACCAGCATAGTTGCCTGATTGATTACTTATGCCTGACCAGCAGAGGTCATGTGACAGAGACAAGCAGTTTGGTTTAGTTTCAGTTACGTTCTAGATGCATCACTAGCATCGTGTCTCCTGTAAAGCTGTAGAAAGAGTTGAACAGACTTTAGATTAAAAGACATTCTCTTTCATAAATGTCTCGTCATTGAACCCACAAAGAAATCAATACAGGAGGGGGCCAAGGATAGATCCTTGGGTGACACCAGAGGTAACGATGCGGGCTGTGAATAGTTAGATAAGAATGGAACCAGGCGAGTGCAGTCCCACTCAGCTGGACGACGGTAGAGAGGCGTTGGAGAAGGATGGAGTGGTCAACCGTGTCAAAGGCTGCAGACAAGTCAAAAAGGACATGGAGGGATAGTTTACCTTTGTCACAGTCACAAAGGATGTCATTTGTGACTTTGATGAGAGCCATTTCGGTACTGTGGCAGGGGCGGAAACCTGATTGGAGGGATTCAAACATGGAGTTGCGGGAAAGATGGGCACGGATTTGGGAGGCGACAATACGTTCAAGGACTTGAGAGGAAAGGGAGGTTGGAGATGGGGCGGTAGTTTGCAAGGACAGAGAGGTTAAGGGTTTTTTTGAGGAGAGGGGAGACAGTACCTGAAGAGAGAGAACCATTAACAATGTCAGCTAACATGGGGGCCAGGAAGGGATGTTGGGTGGTCAGCAGTTTGTTGGGAATAGGGTTGAGGGAGCAGGAAGTGGGTCTCATGGACAAGATGAGCACGGAGAGGTCATGAGGGGAGATCGGAGAGAAACTGGAGAAAGATGCTGTAATGTTATCTTAATAACGTAATTACGAGTCTCACAAGCAGTTGTAGAGGAGTGCCATTTATTCAGTCCTGACTGTCTCTTGTACAGTATCTGAAGCATAGCCAAGATGGCGTCGGAGCCCGCCCCCGGATATGACATCAGCCGTCAACCAGCTGTCAATCAAACCCTACTGTCTTTACGACAGCTACGGTTATCCGTACATCTTCCCCCTTCAATGAAGACATAACACAATAACAACATAACATAACACAACACATAGAACACTTGTTAACATCATATAGAACCAGTCAGTGTAACTACACCGTTGAACTAATTGCAGGTAGGTATAAACCTTACCCACACCCAGGAGTCCATTAACTGTATACAGTCTTATCAATCCCTGTCTACAGGTCAAGTTTAACTACAGGCTTTCTGGTGCGCTGTGACCTGCGTGGCTGAATGGGTGTTTGCTGAACCACCCCAGTTGTATCCCTTAAGTTCATGTCTGTACCACACAGGTCCCTTGTCATATTATCACTATTGTGTCCTTCGTCACTTTGTGGCATTTCCCTCATCTCGTCATCCTTTCTGTCCTCCTGAAGCTGAAAGGTCTCTGTGGTTTTCAGTAGGTGCCTCCTGTTTCTGCAAAACACATTGCCGTTCTCTGTCATGACACTGTATGACCTGGGGGCGACCTGTTGTAGAACGGTGGCTCTTGCAGGCCATGACTCAGGCCCTTCAATGCGAACTATATCCTTCTCCTGTAGAGGCACGAGTGTAATGGCTGTGTGGTCATGAAGTGTTTTTTGTTTCTGTTTTAGTTTCCGAGCCTTGTCTGCCCACACCTCATCTCTGTGGTCAGGTGTAACATAACTGGGAAGTCGTGTACAGATTTTCCGACCCAGTAAGAGCTCAGCTGGAGACTTGCCACTTGCTAGCGGGCCCGCCCTGTACGACATCAGGGCCAGATATGGGTCGGTGTTGCTGTGTGCTGCTTTCTTTAATAGTCTTTTCACAATCTGTACCCCCTTCTCCGCTTTTCCATTAGCCTGAGGATAGAGTGGACTGGAGGTTACATGATTAAACTCATACTCTGAAGCAAATGACTGAAACTCATGACTGGCATAGGGAGGGCCATTATCAGAGACCAGGGTTAGAGGGATGCCCTGCCTGGCAAAGATTGACTTCAGGTGAGTTATCACAGCTCTTGATGTGGTACTGGACAAGAGAGCCATCTCCGGATAATTGGAATAATAATCAATAACTAACAAATAGTCTTTTCCTTCATAGTGAAATATATCAGTTCTGACCTTTTCCCAAGGTTGTGATGGGAGCTCTGTGGTAATGAGGGGCTCTTTTCTTTGCTTGTAGTGACACTCCTGACATGTAGTGTAAAGTCTGTGGGTTGTACAGTTAATAACGACACAGACTTCAGGAGTAACAAACAAACAGGTCTTTACTATTCAGAGGTCAGGGCGAATCTGCCCCAGTTATCCTGCCACAACACGTATATACTGGTGTGGTCACTGTCGGTATTACAGTATACAGAAGCCAAACAAATAGTGCCACACCTAAAGTAGTTCTCTTAAAGGTGAACAGTTACATTCAATAGTTCCCTTAAAGGTAGACGGGTACATACACTACAATCCTCCCTTTTTAGCTTATTACTTACAGAGTCCCCATTAAACATACATATCTTCAACTTCATATAAAACAATTTACAGATATAATCTCGGTGGGAACAGTTCATAGATTCAGTCTCTGATCTTGACTCGTTCCGAACAGCATCTCTTTGGTGTAGCCGGTTCACATGGCTAGCGTGACTCCTCCATAGCCTTTTTCTTGACGTAACAGCTTGAACTTTCGTCCTGTTGAACCAGCAGTGCGGACTTTTACAACCAACTGGCTGTCTTGATAATTTCCGGTTTTTCAACTAATTTAGCTCCTTTCGTAGTGTCCCGCCTGAGATGGTAGAAGTGATAATATTTTAGACGGTTATTATCTTCTGCTTCTTCTTTTTCTTTTCTGCCTTTTTGAAACTCTCGGAGCTCCTTTCTCAGCTGCCAGCTGTAGCGCCACCAACTCTCTATGTTCCTTAGACCTTAAGTGCTTCATCCGGATTTCAGCACTTTGGGAGTTTTCATCACAAACTGAGCAGACCAGATCCTCGTAATATTCAGTGTCACTCAACAGGTCATGGTAATATTCGGGGTCGTCCTGAGTTAGGCCAGTGAGAGGCCCTTCTACTTCCTTCTTATCCATCTGGACGTTAGCCGACGGTGGTTCCTTCCCTAACCATCTTTCTTGAAAAGACTTCTTCAAACATTCATATTCATCCCGCTCTTCCTGGGTTGTCTGCCATTCCTTCACTACTGACCTCATTTGTGAGTTCAATACCTTCCCTTCCCTCGGGGATTGCGTTATCAGGCTATTTAATCCTTCTACTGAAGCAGCTGTTTCAACATTCTTCTGTTCACATTGACGTGATTCAACGAACTCTTCATAGAGTAAACTGTAATACAAAATCTGTGTTGCCACCTCAGTTATTTCCGTAACTTTTGGGAGCTCCGAATTCCTTCCCTTTGAAGATTGAAGCTCGTGTTCCCATTGTGGAGTCTTGTCTCTCAGCATGTGAAGGAGTTGGCTGACCGTTAACTCTTCCACGGGGACTCTGTGGATCAGAGTCTTCTCCATTTCATCCACCTTTCCCTCCAATGCTTTCACCTTCCTTTCCTCTTGTACTTTGGTTTCAAGCGCTCGAAGAAGTTGCGCCTTGATGCTCCCTAGCTCATGTTCAGGGCCCATTCTTACAGTCTCTGTGTTTCTTACAGTTTCCTTTCCTTCCACTGAAAGGATTCCCAGTTGAATTTGTTCTTCAAGTCGTTGAACCTCGGTCATTGCCGCCTCATATTTGACTTGGGTTTCCTTCAATATTTTTATGAGTTCTTGGACATCTTGTCTTTCATGTTCTGCCATGTCTTTCACCTCTAATTTCTCATCTATGGATGGAACTTCTACCGATGAGTCTGTCTTGGCCTTGAGCTCATCAAGAATTTCCTGCAGCCTTTGGACTTCTTGCTCATGTTCAACCTTTAGTTGTTCATATGCTTCTACTGAAACTAGCTTTTCGGAGGTTGCCGAGTTAATCCCCTCCAGAATTGTAGCCTGGGCCTGTTCATACTGTTCTTTCAACTTCTCGCACTCTGCTTGTAAGGAGTCGTAGAGAAGAACTGGAATAAAATCCTGGCTTCCTGAAGATTCCTCTTCATTTGCTTCTTTTGCAATTTCCTGTTGGAGTTCAGCCAAGGCTGCTATGCTATCTGCCTCTTGAAGTCTCACTGCCATCAAATCTTCTTTATTCTTGCAGTCTATCTCAGCCATTTTCCGTTTACTTTCATTTAACTGAGTGAGTAGACCCTTATTCTGGGCTGAGAGATATTGCACCTTCTCACGTAGACCATAGCACTCCTTCTCTGCTCGACATAGCTGGTTACTGCTGATTTGGTTCTGTGTTTCAAGTTCCAACATCCTTTGCTTAGCTTCTTTCAGTTTCGCCCCTATAAGCTCCTCTTGCAACATGGCCACATTATTCACATCAGGTAAAGAAGCGTTTCTCTTTTCCATGTCCAAGATTTTTTTC
Source organism: Somniosus microcephalus (assembly GCF_052327205.1). Taxonomy (NCBI): domain Eukaryota; kingdom Metazoa; phylum Chordata; class Chondrichthyes; order Squaliformes; family Somniosidae; genus Somniosus; species Somniosus microcephalus. The sequence goes on along the minus strand of NC_140990.1, from coordinate 344,765,982 downwards.
TGCATCTCTTTAAGTGCACACTGCGATTCAGCTTCTCTTAACCTTGCCTGCACTAGCTCCATCTCCAATTGCAGAACAAAATCCTCAGTGTAGCGTGGTTTGCCTTTATGCTGTATCTCTAGATCATGCAAATATTCTAACTCCTGAACATCATAAGGGAGATGTGATCGGTAATTGGTCACGATGGCTCTATGGTCGCTCTCTGCTTGAGCCAGCAGGTTCTGTTGTCTTTCCAGACTCTCCCATTCGGTGTCATAGAACTTTTTCATTGTTTTCATCTCTTGTACGAGACGGTAACTTAATTGTTCTAATTGTTGTCGTACTTTGAAATAACGTTGAGTTCGAGCCCGGTGTTCCTCCGTAATGCATATGTCTGTAACTTGAACAGACTCAGAATTCTCTGTCTTTATGCACGCCATTGTTTTTCCAACCTTAGTCAGTGAGTTCATGTTAACCTTGTTTTTCATACGTGGGCTGGACTTATCGTCTTCCGGCTCAGAGTCTGAGCTGCTTGTCTGCACCGAGTCCTCACTCATCATTGCTTGTAGGTAGTGCCATTCCATGTCTATTTTCTTGATCCACTCCCGTCCTAGAAGTGGTGGTCCTCCCTCAGGTAGTACGTACAAGTTCATTCTTGGGTGTACTTTATCCCTATCTCTCACCTTGACTCTTATTTTTCCCATGGGGTATACTTTATGCCCCGTGTATGTCTGCAATACGAACTTGGTATCTCTTAAGGGTATGTGTGGGAATAGCCGGTGGTAATCCCTTCGATTTATGACTGATACAGCTGATCCAGTGTCCAACTCCATTTTCACTTGGACTCCAGCTATTTTTAGCATGACCCAGATAGTTTGTAGGTCAGCTTCCTTACTCACATGGTGGATACTCAGACTACCCAGCTCCTGGCCGTTTGGATCTGAGTCTGGATTCTGTTCGTCTGAACTCTTCTCAGCCCCCTTGTATACCTTGTTGTACTTTTCTCGTGATGGCTTCCTTTGGTTGTTGGTCTTCTTCCCTGACCGGCATACCTTAGCGATGTGACCCAGTTTGCCACATTTCCTACATTCTTGGTTCTTAAACCAGCATTGATTCTGGTCGTGTGTTGTCTTCCCACAACGATAGCATTTTGTTGTACTCGAGGTAATTTGGTCCACCCCGAGTGCCGCCGCCTTTAGTTGCATTTCCGCCGTTCCTTTCACTGCGGCTTCATGTGATGCAGCTATAAGGACAGCCCTGTCAAGTGTAAGGTCGTTCTCTTCGAGTAGGCGCTTTTGCGTCCCTTCCTTGGACAATCCGCCTACGAACTTGTCTCGCAGTGCCTCTGTCAGATTCCCTCCGAACTGGCAGTATTTCGCTAGCCTACGCAGTTCGACCAAGTATTCTGCGTTGCTTTCGTCTTTCCATTGTGTTCTTGCATAGAATTTGAATCGTTCAGCCAACATCAACGGTGTGGGGTTCAAGTGGTCCTTCAGAACAGCCACAATCTCTTCGAAAGACTGATCCGCCGGTTTAGCTGGTGCTAGTAAATCCTTCAAGAGCCCGTATGTCTTTGCGCCCATCGAGTTTAACAATGTTATCGCCTTGTCGTCTTCCTCTATTTTGTTGGCTTCACAATAGATCTCGATGCGTTCCACGTACGTGGCCCAGTCTTCTATCTCAGAATTAAAATCGTTAATATTCCCTCGCTTAGGCATCTTCCTTTCCTTGGAGCAGCACAGTATTTCTTTAAGTATTATTTATTATCTGTTTATTTCTAAAATGGCGGTTTTCCCGCGAAAATGGCGGTTTCCCGCTCTTCCCTTCTCTCTCTCTCTCTCTCTCCCCACTTCAATGGCAGTTAAGATGGCGGTTTTTCCCGCGAAAATGGCGGTTTCCCGCTCTTCCTTTCTCTCCCCGCCCACTTCAATGGCGGTTTCCCGCCTCTGTCATCTTCTCTGCCTAATGGCGGCTTTCCGCGTTTCTTCCTGGTGGAAGGGGTACGCTTTCCCCACAGCGGACAGGTTCAGCCGCTGGGCTGGCTCTCGCACAGCTCCCCTTACTCGGCTCTGTCTCTCTCTCCCGCCCGCATGGCTCTACCGGCGCTGGGTACACCCCGTTAACGGAGGACAGTTCAGCCGCTGGACTGGCTCTCGCGCAGTCTCTCTCTCCGTACCCGGCTCTGTCGCTCTCTCCCCCGCACGTTCGGTTCTACCGGCTCTGGGTACCCCATTGGTGGAGAACAGTTCAGCCGCTGGACTGGCTCTCGCGCAGTCTCTCTCCCCTTGTTCGGCTGTGTCTCTCTCCCACTCCCGCACGTTCGGTTCTACCGGCTCTGGGTACCCCGTTGGTGGAGAACAGTTCAGCCGCTGGGCTGGCTCTCACGCAGCCTCCTTTGCTCGGCTCTGCCTCTCCCACACGCTCGGTTTCAGCGCTCCGCGGCTTCGTCGCCGCCCGGATCTTTCCCGCCGATCGCGGTCCGGCTGTCACCTGACGCCGTTGGACCCGACTTCTGACCGGCTCAGCTCCCCCTCGACCGAGGTCGAGTGCTCTGCCCTTATCCTCTGGATACTTCTACACTTTCCCCTACTCACAGTCTCCGCGGCCGCCTTGTTTCCTGCTGATCGGCTCACTCCGCACCGTGGTAGAAAGGTAGTCAGTGCCTGTTGCTGCTGGAAGCTTTTGTTGCTGAAGTCTTCTTCCTTTCTATTGCTGCAGCCTCGTGTTTTCTCCCAGCATAACGACGAGGGCGGTTGCCTCTCTTCGACGCTCTTCTTGCTTTGGTAGTCTTGCCGCAGGGTACGATCGGACTCGTCGCCACTGTAAAGTCTGTGGGTTGTACAGTTAATAAATACACAGACTTCAGGAGTAACAAACAAACAGGTCTTTACTATTCAGAGGTCAGGGCGAATCTGCCCCAGTTATCCTGCCACAACACGTATATACTGGTGTGGTCACTGTCGGCATTACAGTATACAGAAGCCAAACAAATAGTGCCACACCTAAAGTAGTTCTCTTAAAGGTGAACGGTTACATTCAATAGTTCCCTTAAAGGTAGACGGGTACATACACTACATGTAGCACACTCGCTGATCAACTGGTCAATATCAGAGTTCATGTTTGGCCAGTAGAGAGCCCGTTGTTCATGTACTTGTGCATTGTACAATGACAATAAAGTTGAATTATTATTATTATTATTATTCATGTATCCTGTTGAGCATTTCTCGTTGCAAAGAGGTGGGCACTACTATCCTGTCACACTTAAGCAGTAGTCCATTGACCACAGAGAGCTCAGACTGAATGTGATAATATTGTTTACATGACCCTTTCTTCCAGCCTTCTTGAAGATTTCTCATTACTTTACTCAGGACTGGGTCCTTTGATGTCTCTGTGACTATCACTGATAGTTGTTCCTGTGTGGCGGGCAATGCTGCGTAGACCATATCCACATGAAGAGCCACATCCTCTTCTGATTCACTGTTTTGTGTGGCGTAAGGCGCAGCCCTGGATAGTGTGTCTGCAATGAACATTTGTGTCCCTGGCACATATGTTAGCTCAAAATCGTAATGTTGAAGTCTCATCATTAGGCGTTGTATCCATGGTGACATGTCACACAGATTCTTCTTTGCGATCCCTAGCAGTGGCTTATGGTCCATTTCTAGGATAACCTTGGGAAGACCATAGATGTAGGTATGAAATTTTTCACACCCAAATGCCAAGCCAAGGCACTCCTTCTCGATTTGCGCATACCGGCACTCTGTAGCCGTCATGGAGCATAACGCACACGCCACTGGTCGCCATTCTCCTTCATCTTCCTGTAGAAGGACAGCCCCTAATCCATTCTTAGAAGCATCTGTGGACACTTTTGTCTTCTTTTTAGGGCAGAAGAACTTCAGTAGGGGTTCACTTGCTAGAATGTGTAGCAGCCCCTTCCATTCTCTCTCATGTTCATGTCCCCATTGGAACTCTGTCTCTTGGTGCAGCAGTTTTCTCAGATGAACAGTTTTCACTGCTAGATTTGGAATGAATTTTCCGAGGTAGTTAACCATGCCAAGGGCCCGCTGAACCCCTTTCTTGTCCTTTGGTTTCTCCATGTCATGTATAGCCTTTACCTTTGACTTGTCTGGCTGAATCCCCTCTGTAGAGATCTTGTCTCCGAGGAATGTGATTTCATTGACACTGAACTGACATTTGCCTTTATTTAGTTTGAGTCCATACTGCTGTATTCTCTGAAGTGTTTTCTCCAGTCTGGTGTCGTGCTCCCCCTGAGTGGAGCCCCATACTACCAGATCATCCACGTACACCCGCACTCCCTCCAGGCCCTCGATGATTTGCTCCATTGCTCTATGAAAGATTTCTGGGGCGGAGCTAATACCAAAGGGCAGACGCTGGTAGGAGTATCGACCAAACGGGGTGTTAAAAGTGCACAGCTTAGCACTTTCTTCCTCAAGTTTCAACTGCCAGAAACCATGCGAGGTGTCCATCTTGGAGAGGACTTTCGCTTCAGTCATTTCGCTGACTATTTCCTCTCTCTTTGGAATTTGGTGGTGCTCTCTTTTGATATTGGCGTTAAGGTCCTTGGGATCCATGCAGACACGCAATTTATCAGCTTTCTTTGAATTGACGCAGACCATGGAATTTACCCAGTCAGTCGGTTCCTCAATCTTCTTTATGACAGCTAGTCTCTCCATGCGGTCTAGCTCTTTCCTCAATTTTTCACAGAGAGCCACTGGAACTCTCCTGGGTACGTGAATCACAGGTTGTGCATCCTCTCTCAGTTTGATGGAGTATGTAAAGGGCAGTGCTCCGAATCCCTGAAAGACATCTGCATATTTGTGTGCTATAGTCTCATGAGTCAGATTTGTACTATCTTGGGGGGGCACCCTGCACACAGTTCTGTTCATTGATAGTATAGATTCGTTTTACCAAGCCCAAATCCACACAGGCCTTATCCCCCAACAGTGACTCATGTACTTCAGGCACTATTACAAAGGTCAAAGGGTGAATGTGATTTTTTACCTTAACGTTCCTTTTGTTTCAATGCTTTGTCCATTGTATGCCTTCAAAGACACTGTCTTGTTCAGTATTTTAGGTCGCACTTTGAGATTCCGTGCATCACTCCAACTTATGAGGTTTGCCTTAGCACCTGTATCTAGCTTAAAGGTAACAATGGTGTCATTTACCAGCAAGGGAGCTATCCAAACTTCAGTCTTTGGTCCTACAGAGTGCACTTCATTAGCATTTTTGCCCTGTTTTGACTCATTTTGCACCATTCCAACAAACAAAGTCTCTGCTCCTGTCTCTTCAGTCTCAATAGCATGCACTGTCTTTTTACCTTCAGTTTTCTCTTCCAAAAAACACATCTTGGCAAAGTGATTCCTGCCTTTACATTTTGCACAGTTCTTCCCATAAGCAGGACACTGTCTGGCTACGTGTTTATTACCGCACCGTCTGCATTCGTAAGGCGTCATCGCCTTGAACTCTGTGGGCCCTCTTGTGTCCCTTTTGTGTACCACATCCACCGGCAGGTTTTTCAGCCCCAGGGCACTCTCTTCGAAAGTGTTCATGTGCATGGCTGAGAGTTCACTAGCATGACATATTTTCACTGCTGCATCCAAATTTAGGTCATTGTCTCTAAGCATTCTCTCTCTCACCTTCTTGTCGAGTATTCCAAAAACGACTTGATCGCGTATCATCGATTCCTTCAGGTCCCTAAAGTTGCATGTTTGTGCTTTTATTTTCAAGTCCGTCAAAAAAATCATCAAAGGATTCTCCTTGCTTTTGCACGCGGGAGCAAAACACGAATCTCTCATACGTTTCATTCTTTTTTGGAGTGCAGTATTCGTCGAACCGTTCTATCACCTTGTCCAGATCATTTTTATCATCTTCGGCTGCAAACGTAAATGTGTTAAACAGCTCGATTGCCTGCGAGCCAGCCACTGTTAGCAACAAAGCTACTTTACGTGTTCCAGAGCTAGTCGAAGCGTCAATCGCTGTGAGGTAGAGAAGAAAGCGTTGCTTGAAGACACGCCAATTTTCATCCACATTTCCTGCTAGTTGCAGGCTAGCCGGAGGTTTTATTCCTTCCATTGTTGTAGTATGTCCTTATCATGAGTTCTATAAATCCTGGTACCATGTAATGTTATCTTAACGTAATTACGAGTCTCACAAGCAGTTGTAGAGGAGTGCCATTTATTCAGTCCTGACTCTGTGTCTCTAGTACAGTATCTGAAGCATGACCAAGATGGCGTCGGATCCCGTCCCCGGATATGACATCAGCCGTCAACCAGCTGTCAATCAAACCCTGCTGTCTTTACAACAGCTACGGTTATCCGTACAGATGCTAGTTCAGGGCTAGGGCAGGGGGGAACCTTAGAGGAAGTTTGGCCCAATGGACTAGGGGAAGGAGGGAAGTAGCAGAGGCAGCTCCCATTATCTCTACTCTTATTTTTACATCTTTCTGTAGTTTGCCTGCAAATTTGCTCCTCTATCTCCTTCCTGCTATTTGATGGCCTGTAGTAGACACCCAGCAGCGTAATAGCTCCTCTATTGTTCCTTATCTCTAAACAAATAGATTCTGCCTTTGAACCCTCAAGCACAGACTTTAGAATTCAATGTAGGGGGCATGATTAAGAAGTTTGCAGATGATACAAAAATTGACCATGTGGTTGATAGTGAGGAAGCAAGCTGCAGGAAGATATCAATGGACTGGTCAGGTGGGCAGAAAAGTGGAAAATGGAATTCAATCCAGAGAAGTGCGAGGTAATGCATTTGGGGAGGTCTAACAAGGCAAGGGAATACACATTAAATGGTAGGATACTGAGAAGTCCTAGAATCCCCAACCAGTGGAATAGTTTCTCGCTATCTACCCTATCTGTTCCCCTTAATATCTTGAAAACTTCGATCAGATCCCCCCCTTAACCGTCTAAATTCTAGTGAATACAGCCCTAATTTGTGTAATCTCTCCTTGTAACTTAACCCTTGACGTCCGGGTATCATTCTGGTAAACCTACGCTGCACTCCCTCCAAGGCCAATATATCCTTCCTACGGTGCGGTGCCCAGAACTGCTCCCAGTGCTCCAGGTGTGGTCTAACCAGGGCTTTGTACAGCTGCAGCATAACTTCTACCCTCTTGTATTCTAGTCCTCTAGATATAAAGGCCAGCATCCCATTAGACTTTTTGATTATTTTCTGTACATGTTCACAACATTTTAATGATCGATGTACCTGGATCCCCAAGTCTCTTTGGAAATCCACAGTTTTAGCCTTTCACATTTAGAAAATACCGTTCAATCCTTTTTAGGTCCAAAGTGGATGACCTCACATTTGCCTACATTGGGCAAAGCTGTGGCAAATGGATTCCATTCACTTAATCTGTCGATATCCCTCTGTAATTTTATGCTTCCATCTACACTGCCTACAGTACCGCCTATCTTTGTGTCATCGGCAAATTTGGATATATGACTTTCTATGACATCATCTAAGTCGTTAATAAATACTGTGAATAGTTGAGACCCCAACACAGATCCCCGCCGGTCACATCCTGCCAATTTGAGTACCTACCCATTATCCCCACTCTCTGTCTCCTGCCGCTCAGCCAATCTCCTAACCAGGTCAATAATTTGCCCTCAATTCCATGGGCTTCTACTTTAGTTAACAGTCTCTTATGTGGGATTTTATCAAATGCCTTCTGGATGTCCATGTAAATAACATCCATAGACATTCCCCTGTCCACTACTTTAGTCACCTCCTCAAAAAAATTCAATCAGGTTTGTCAGGCCTGACCTACCTTTCACAAATCTATGCTGGCTCTCTCTGATCAACTGAAAATCTTCGAGGTGTTCAGTCACCCTATCCTTTATTATCGACTCTAGCAATTTCCCCACAACAGATGTTAGGCTGACTGGTCTATAATTCCCTGGTTTCCCTCTCTCATCATTTTCAAATATTGCAGTGACATGCACAATTTTCCAATCTAAAGGGACGGTTCCTGAATCAAGAGAACTTTGGAAGATTATAGTTAGGGCATTTGCAATGTGCTCACCTCCTTCCTTTAAAATCCCTGGGATGGAAACCATCTGGTCCTGGGGATTTGTCACTCTTTAGTGCCATTATTTTCTTCATTACTGTTGTTTTACTTACGTTAATTTTATTGAGTCCCTGTCCCTGATTTAGTTTCCTTGGGATTTCCGGCATGCTATCCTCTTCCTCTACTGTAAATACTGACGCAAAGTAATTATTCAACATGTCCGCCATTTCCTTATTGTCATTGACAATATCACCACCTTCAGTTTTGAAGGGGCCAACATTGCTCCTGACCACCCTCTTTTTCCTAATGTAACTGTAAAAATTCTTTGTATTGATTTTGATATCTTGCAAGTTTCTTTTCATACTCCCTTTTTGTAGCTCTTACTATCTGTTTTGTGATCCTTTGCTGTTCTTTGTATCTTTCCCATTCGCCAGGATCTGGGCTATTTGTTGTATTTTTGTATGGACCTTTCCTTTAGAGTTATGCTGTCACTTACCTCTTTAGTTTCCATGGCTGGTTCTTTTGACAAATAGAGCTCTTGCCCCTCAGGGGTATAAACTGGTTCTGTATCACATTAAAAAAAAATTTCAACATCTCCCACTGATCTTCTGTCATTTTACCCATTAACAGATTTGCCTAGTTTACTGTGAACAGTCTCTTCCTCATCTCGTTGAAGTCGGCCTTACCTAAATCTAGAATCTTAGTAGCTGTTTCGTGTTTCTCCTTTTCAAACGCTACGTTGAACTCGATCATGTTATGATTGTTATTTGATAAATGTTCACGCACAGTTAGGCTGTTAACTAAATCTGGCTCATTACTAAATCTAATATGGATTGCCCCCTTGTTGCCTCTAGGACATATTGTTGCAGAAAACTATCCCGGACACACTCAGGAAATTCACTACCTTTCTGACAGGTGCTAGTCTGCTTATCCCAATCTATATGAAAGTTAAAATCCTCCATTAAACCCACTCTGCCTTTGCTACACGCTTGTCTAATCTATACATAGAAACATAGAAGATAGGAGCAGGAGTAGGCCATTCGGCCCTTCGAGCCTGCCCCGCCTAATCTCTGCATTTATACAATCTAGCACTTCACTGCTGCTACCAGGGGGCTGATACACAACTCCCACTACAGTCTTAAATCCTTTCCTGTTCCTTAATTCTACCCATAAAGTCTCCACTGCCTGCTTACCTCTTGTTATATTCTCTTTTATTATCGAAGTGATTTCATCGTTAATCACCAAGGCTACTCCTCCCCCTCTGCATTCTCCCTGTCCTTCCTGTAGATCTTCTAACCTGGTATATTTAGCTCCCAGTCCTGACCATCTTGCAGCCATGTCATACCCTCCAATTTGAATTTGAACTTTCCTTTATTAGCCGAGGCATAGAATATAAGAGAACGGAGGTTATTCTTGAACTGTACAAAACACTAGTTAGGGCAGAACTAGAATACTGCGTGCAGTTCTGGTCACCACATTACAGGAAAGATGTGATTGCACTAGAGAGGGTACAGAGGAGATTTACGAGGATGTTGCCAGGACTGGGGAATTTTAGCTATGAGGAAAGATTGGATCGGCTGGGGTTGTTTTCTTTGGAACAGAGGAGGCTGAGGGGAGATTTAATTGAGGTGTATAAAATTCTGAGGCGCCTGGATAGAGTGGATAGGAAGGGCCTATTTCCCCTAGCAGAGAGGTCAATAATCAGGGGGCATAGATTTAAAGTAAATGGTAGGAGGTTTAGAGGGGAGTTGAGGAGAACTTTTTTCACCCAGAGGGTGGTGGGGGTCTGGAACTCACTGCCTGAAAGGGTGGTAGAGGCAGAAACCCTCATCACATTTTAAAAGTACTTGGATATATACTTGAAGTGCTGTAACCTGCAGGGCTACGGACCAAGAGCTGGAAAGTGGGATTAGGCTGGGTAGCTCTTTGTCGGCCGGCACAGACACGATGGGCCGAATGGCCTCCTTCTGTGCCGTAAATTTCTATGATTTTATGATTCACATCATCCCTCTCCAACGCGATAATAGTTTCTTGATCAATACTGCTAGCCCCTCCTTTTTTTGTTCCCTATCTTTCCTGCATGCCTTGTAGCCAGGAATACTAAGTTCCAAATTCTCCCCTTCTTTGAGCCAGTCTCTGTTAATGACACTATATCATAGTCCCATGTGGTGACTTGTGCCTGAGCCTCACCAACCTTATTCACCAGGTTCTGTGCATTTACGCACATGTACCCCAAACCCATCTTAGACTGCTTCACATTTGCCCCTGTCTGATCCTCTTAGTTCTAGTGCTACTTGCCTCTCCCAGACCTCTGTGCACCTTGTTTCTCCTCTTTAATGTTTCATCCTGGTGCTCCCTCCCCTGTCAATTAGTTTAAATCCTCCCCCACATCACCAGTGAACTCTCTCCATCACTCCCACTCCATCCAGAGACCGTGTCTGATTATTGTATTGTGGACTCTCCCCAATATTAGTGACTACCTTATATTTATGTGCTCTAGTTTTCGACTCTCCCAGAAATGGGTGTTTAAATGAGTTTGATTTCTGATATTGTTATTGGACTTTGTATATTGTGACCATGCTCTCTTCACATTTGCTGCTGATTTGAGTGGTTTATCAAAAGCAGGAAGAGAAATGTCAAGGCTGTGGAGCAGAGTGGTGATCTGGGTAAAGATAAGCAGAGCGGGTCAGGAAGGGACAGAGAGAGTAACAAAGGTAATAGGGCATCAGTGACTAAAGTGACATCAGGGAAAAATAGAAAAAAGTTAAAGCTAAAGGTACTATATCTGAATGCACGAAGCATTCACAAAAAAATAGATGAATAGCGCAGATAGAAATAAATGAGTTTGATTCAATAGCCATTACAGAGGCGTGGTTGCAGAGTGACCAAGGCTGGGAACTAAATATTCCAGGATATTTGACTTTTAGCAGAGACAGGCAGAATGGAAGAGGAGGAGGGGTAGTCCTGATAACAAAGGAGGGAATAAAGTCAGTAGAGAGAAAGGATCTTGGCTCGGAAATACAAAATATAGAATCAGTTTGGGTGGAGCTAAGAAACAACAAGGGGCAGAAAACACTAATGGGTGTAGTCTATAGGCCCCCTAACAGTGGTTGTAGTGTTGGACAGAGTATAAATCAGGAAATTAGAGACACATGTAACAAGGGTAATACAGTAATCGTGGCGGACATTAACTTTCATATAGACTGGCCAAACCAAATTTGCAGAAATAGTGCAGAGGAAGAGTTCATGGAATGCATTCAAGATAGTTTTCTAGATCAATATGTTAAGGAACCTACGAGAGTGTTAGTTATTTTAAATCTAGTACTGTGCAATGAGACAGGGTTCATTAATAACCTTGTAGTAAACAAGCCTCTGGGGAGCAGTGATCATAATATAATAGAATTTTATGTTGAGTTTGAGAGTGATTTAGTTAAGTATGAAACTAGGGTTTTAAACTTGAACCAAGCAAACTACGTAGGTATGAGAGGCGAGTTATGACAGTAGAAAAACAATGGCAAACATTTAAAGAAATAATTCATAATTCGCAATGAATATACATTCCCGTAAGGAATAAAAACACCACGGAAAAAATTGTCCAACCATGGCTAACAAGAGAAATTAAAGGTAGTATTAGATTAAAGGAAGAGGCTTATAATGTTGCCAAAAAGAGTAGTAAGCCTGAGGATTGGGAGGATTTTAGAATACAGCAAAGGAGGATCAGATCAAAGCTCTGCAGTCCTGCCACATCCAGTCGTGAATGGGGGTGGACCATTAAACAACTAATGGGAGGAGGAGGCTCCATGAATATCCCCATCTTCAATGATGGTGGAGCCCAGCACGTGAGTGCAAAAGACAAAGCTGAAGCGTTTGCAATCATCTTCAGCCAGAAGTGCCGAGTGGGTGATCCATATTGGCCTCCTCCTGAGGTCCCCACCATCACTGAAGCCAGGCTTCAGCCAATTCGATTCACTCCATGTGATATCAAGAAACGGCTGAGCGCACTGGATACAGCAAAGGCTATGGGCCCTGACAACATCCCGGCTGTCGTGCTGAAGACTTGTGCTCCAGAAATGGCCGCGCCTCTAGCCAAGCTGTTCCAGTACAGCTACAACACTGGCATCGATCCGACAATGTGGAAAACTGCCCAGGTATCTCCCATCCACAAAAAGCAGGACAAATCCAACCTGGCCAATTGCCGTCCCATCAGACTACTCTCAATCATCAGCAAAGTGATGGAAGATGTCATCGACAGTGCTATGAAGCAGCATTTACTCACCAATAACCTGCTCACTGATGCCCAGTTTGGGTTCCGTCAAGACCACTCGGCTCCAGACCTCATTACAGCCTTGGTCCAAACATGGACAAAGGAGCTGAATTCCAGAGGTGAGGTGAGAGTGACTGCCCTTGACATCAAGGCAGCCTTTGACCGAGTGCAGCATCAAGGAGCCCTAGTAAAACTGAAGTCAATGGGAATCCGGGGGCAATCACTCCACTGGCTGGAGTCATACCTAACACAAAGGAAGATGGTTGTGGTGATTGAAGGTCAATCATCACAGCCCCAGGACATCGCTGCAGGAGTTCCTCAGGGCAGTGTCCTAGGCCCAACCATCTTCAGCTGCTTCATTAATGACCTTCCCTCCAACATAAGGTCAGAAGTGGGGATGTTCGCTGATGACTGCACAGTGTTCAGCGCCATTCACAACTCCTCAGATAATGAAGCAGTCCATGCCCACATGCAGCAAGACCTGAACAACATTCAGGCTTGGGTTGATAAGTGGCAGGTAACATTCGCGCCACAGAAGTGCCAGGCAATGACTATCTGCAACAAGCGCGAGTCTAACCACTGCCCCTTGACATTCAATGGCATTACCATCGCCGAATCCCCCACTATCAACATCCTGGGGGTCACCATTGACCAGAAACTTAACTGGACCAGCCACATAAATACTGTGGCAACAAGAGCAGGTCAGAGGCTGGGTATTCTGTGGTGAGTGTCTCACCTCCTGACTCCCCAAAGCTTTTCCACCATCTACAAGGCACAAGGAGTGCGATGGAATACTCTCCACTTGCCTGGATGAGTGCAGCTCCAACAACACTCAAGAAGCTCGAACCCATCCAGGACAAAGCAGCCCGCTTGACTGGCACCCAATCTACCACCTTAAACATTCACTCCCTCCACCACCGGCGCACCGTGGCTGCAGTGTGGACCATCTACAAGATGCACTGCAGCAACTCGCCAAGGCTTCTTCGGCAGCACCTCCCAAACCCGTGACATATTCCATCTAGAAAGACAAGGGCAGCAGACACATGGGAACACCACCACCTCCAAGTTCCCCTCCGAGTCACACACCATCCTGACTTAGAAATATATCGTCGATCCTTCATCGTCGCAGAGTCAAAATCCTGGAACTCCCTCCCTAACAGCACTGTGGGAGCACCTTCACCACACGGACTGCAGCGGTTCAAGAAGGAGGCTCACCACCACCTTCTCAAGGACAATTAGGGATGGGCAATAAATGCTGGTCTTGCCAGCGATGCCCACATCCCATAAATGAATTAAAAAAAAGAAATTGATAAAGAAAGGGAAAATAGAATATGAGAGTAAACTAGCAAGAGCCATAAAAACAGACTGTAAAAGCTTCTATAGGTATGTAAAAAGGAAAATTTAGCGAAAGTAAATGTGGGTCCCTTACAGGCTGAGACAGGAGAACCCCACTATTTAAGAAAGGAGGGAGAGAGAAAACGGGGAACTACAGCCCAGTTAGCCTGACATCAGTAGTAGGGAAACTGTGAGAATCTGTTATTAAGGATGTGGTAACAGGGCACTTAGAAAATGGTAATAGGATTGGGCCGAGTCAACACGGATTTATGAAAGGGAAATCGTGTTTGACAAATCCGTTAGAGTTTTTTGAGGTTGTAACTAGCAGAATAGATAAGGGGGAACCAGTGGATGTGGTGTATTTGGATTTTCAGAAGGCTTTCGATAAGGTGCCACACAAGAGGTTATTAAACAAAATGAGGGCTCATGGGATTGGGGGTAATATACTAGCATGGATTGAGGATTGGTTAACGGACAGAAAACAGAGAGTAGGAATAAACAGGTCATTTTCAGGTTGGCAGGCTGTAACTAGTGGGGTACCACAAGGATCAGTGCTTGGGCCTCAGCTATTCACAATCTGTATCAATGATTTGGATGAGGGGACCAAATGTAATATATCCTAGTTTGCTGATGATACAAAGCTGGGTGGGAATGTAAGTTGTGAGGAGGATGCAAGGAGGCTTCAAGGGGATATAGACAGGCTAAGTGAGTGGGCAAGAACATACAAATGGAATATAATGTGGAGAAATGTGAAGTTATCCACATTGGTAGGAAAAATAGAAAAGCAGAGTATTTTTTAAATGGTGAGAGATTGGGAAATGTTGGTGTTCAGAGGGACCTGGGTGTCCTTGTACACGAATCACTGAAAGTTAACATGCAGGTACAGCAAGCAATTAGGGAAGCAAATGGTATGTTGGCCTTTATTACAAGAGGATTTGAGTATAAGAGTAAAGACGTCTTACTGCAATTATATCGGGCCCTGGTGAGACCACACCTGGAGCATTGTGTACAGTTTTGGTCTCCTTACATAAGGAAGGATATACTTGCCATTGAGGGAGTGCAATGAAGGTTCACCAAACTGGTTATAAGAACATAAGAAATAGGAGCAGGAATAGGCCACTTGGCCCGTCGAGTCTACTCCACCATTCAATGAGATCATGGCTGATCTTGGGCTCAAAGCCACTTCCCTGCCTGCTCCCCATAATCCTTCACTCCCTTATCTTGCAAAAATCTGTCTATCTCCACCTTAAATGTATTTAATGACCCAGCCTCCACGGCTCTCTGGGGCAGAGAATTCCACAGATTTACGACCCTCTGAGAGAAGAATTCCTCCTCATCTCAGTTCTAAAAGGACGACCCTTTATTCTAAAACTGTGCCCCCAAGTTCTAGATTTCCCCACGAGGGGAAACATCCTCTCTGCATCTACCCTGTCGAGCCCCCTCAGTATCTTATATGTTTCAATAAGATCACCTCTCATTCTTCTAAATTCCAATGAGTATAGGCCCAACCTGCTCAACCTTTCTTCATAAGTCAACCCCCTCATCTCTGGAATTAACCTCATGAACCTTCTCTGAACTGCCTCCAATGCAAGTATATCCCTCCTTAAATAAGGAGACCAAAATTGTACACAGTACATAAGAACATAAGAACATAAGAAATAGGAGCAGGAGTAGGCCAATTGGCCCCTCGAGCCTGCTCCGCCATTCAATAAGATCATGGCTGATCTGATCCTAACCGCCAATCCACTATGACAGGACTATCTCCTGAATTGAACAGCATTAGACACACGAAAACAGGAGCAGGATCAGGCTACACGGCCCCTGGGCCCGCTCCGCTACCCACAGGGCCATGACCTATCCGAACCTAGACTCATGTCCAAATTCCTGCCCGCTCCCCGTAACCCTTAATTCCCTTTTCTACTAGGAAACTGTCTATTTCTGTTTTAAATTTATGTAATGATGTAGCTTCGACAGCTTTTTGGGGCAGCATATTCCATGGACCTACCACCCTCTGAGTGAAGTAGTTCCTCCTCATCTCAGTTTTGAAAGAGCAGCCCCTTATTCTAAGACTATGCCCCCTAGTTCTAGTTTCACCCATCATCTGGAACATCCTCCCTGCATCCACCCGATCCAACCCCTTCATAATCTTATCTGTTTCAATAAGATCGCCTCTCATTCTTCTGAACTCCAATGAGTAGAGTCCCAATCTACTCAACCTCTCCTCATATGTCCATCCCCTCATCCCCGGGATTAATCGAGTGAACCTTCTTTGTACTGACTCGAGAGCAAGTATGTCCTTTCTTAAGTATGGACACCAAAACTGTATGCAGTATTCCAGGTGCGGTCTCACCAATACTTTGTACAACTGAAGCAATACCTCCCTATTTTTATATTCTATCCCCCTAGCAATGAAAGCCAACATTCCATTGGCCTTCTTAATCACTTGCTGCACCTGCATACTAACCTTTTGAGTTTCGTGCACCAGGACCCCCAGATCCCTTTGTACTTCAGTACTTTCAAGTTTCTTGCCATTAAGATAATAACTTGCTCTACGATTTTTTCTGCCAAAGTGCATAACCTCACACTTTCCAGTATTGTATTCCATCTGCCAAATCTCTGCCCACTTACTTAGCCTGTCTATGTCCCCTTGCAGGTTTTTTATGTCCTCCTCACTCACTACTTTCCCTCCCATCTTAGTATCATCTGCAAACTTTGATATGTTACGCTCGATCCCCTCCTCCAAATCGTTAATATAGATTGTAAAGAGTTGGGGACCCAGCACTGACCCCTGCGGAACACCACTGGTTACTGATTGCCAGTCTGAATATGAACCATTTATCCCAACTCTCTGCCTTCTGTTAGATAGCCAATCCTCTATCCATGCCAGAATATTACCCCCAATCCCGTGATTTTTTATCTTAAGCAATAATCTTTTGTGTGGCACCTTGTCAAATGCCTTTTGGAAGTCTAAATACACTACGTCCACTGGTTCACCTTTATCCACCCTATATGTTACTTCCTCAAAGAACTCCAGCAAATTTGTCAAACATGACTTCCCCTTCATAAAACCATGCTGACTTTGTCTTATTAAATTATGATTATCCAAATGTCCTGTTACTGTCTCCTTAATAATGGACTCCAAAATTTTACCTACCACAGATGTTAGGCTAACCAGTCTATAGTTTCCAGCCTTCTGTCTACTGCCCTTTTTAAATAAGGGTGTTACATTAGCAGTTTTCCAGTCTGCCGGGACCTTTGCTGAGTCCAGGGAGTTTTGGAAGATTATTACCAATGCATCCACAATCCCTACCGCCACTTCCCTCAAATCCCTGGGATGTAAGCCATCAGGTCCAGGTGATTTATCCGCCTTGAGTCCCATTATTTTACCAAGTACTACTTCCTTAGTGATTTTAATCGTATTTAGCTCCTCCCCCCCTATAGCCCCCTGCTTGTCAAGTGTTGGGATATTCTTGGTGTCCTCTACTGTAAAGACTGATACAAAATATTCATTCAGTGTTTTTGCCATCTCCATATTTCCCACCATTAATTTCCCAGTCTCATCCTCTAAGGGACCAACATTTACTTTAGCCACCCTTTTTCTTTTTATATAACTATAATAAAAACTCTTACTATCTGTCTTTATATTTTTTGCTAATTTACTTTCATATTCTATCTTCCCTTTCTTAATCAATCTTTTTGTTATTTTTTGCTGTCTTTTAAAGTTTTCCCAATCCTCTATCCTCCCACTAGATTTGGCTACCTTATATGCCCTTGTTTTTAGTTGAATACTATCCTTAATTTCTTTACTTAGCCACGGATGGCTGTCTTTTCTTTTACACCCTTTTTTTCTCAGTGGAATATACTTTTTTTGGAATTTGTAAAATAACTCCTTAAATGTACACCACTGATCATGTATCGTCTTATCCTTTAACCTATTTTCCCAATCCACTTTACTCAATTCCGCTCTCATACCTTCATAGTCACCTTTATTCAAGCTTAGCACGCTTGTTTGAGATACAGCCTCCTCACCCTCTAACTGAATATGGAATTCAACCATGTTATGGTCACTCATTCCAAGGGGATCCTTTACTAGGACATTTTTAATTAATCCTGTCTCGTTACACAGGACCAGATCTAAGGTTGCTTGCCCCCTGGTTGGTTCAGTTACATACTGCTCAAGAAACCCATCCCTAATACACTCAATGAACTCATCCTCAAGGCAGCCCTGCCCAATTTGATTCGTCCAATTTATATGATAGTTAAAATCCCCCATAATTATAGATGTTCCCTTATTACAAGCCTCAACTATTTCCTGATTGATACTCCGTCCAACCGAGTTGCGACTGTTCGGAGGCCTATATACTACACCCACTAGTGTTTTTTTCCCCTTATTATTCCTTATCTCCACCCAAACTGTTTCATTATCCTGATCCTTTGACCCAATATCATTTCTCTGTATTACAGTGATTCCTTCCTTTATTAACATAGCCACCCCACCTCCCCTTCCTTCCTGCCTGTCCTTCCTGATTGTTAAATAACCTGGTATGTTTAATTCCCAGGCATTGTCACCCTGCAGCCATGTTTCTGTAATGGCCACAAGATCATACCCATATGTAGCTATTTGTGCCTTTAACTCGTCTATTTTGTTACGAATGCTACGTGCATTCAGATAGAGAACTTTCAAATATGTTTTGTGACACTTAGTTCCTGCTATTGCCCTTTTTATTACTTTACCTTTTACTCCACACCTTCTACCCCTTCCTGACACGCTCTGGTTTTTAATTTCCCCACTGCTACCTAAGTCTTTGACCTTCTCTGTTGTCATTTTTATTATTTGCTCTCTAGGAACCTCCCCCCCACTAGTTAGTTTAAAGCCCTCTCTACAGCCCTAGTTATATGATCCGCCAGGACTCTAGTCCCAGCACTGGCCAAGTGAAGCCCGTCCCAACGGAACAGCTCCCTCCTGTCCCAGTACTGGTGCCAGTGTCCCAGGAAGCAAAACCCATTTCTCCCACACCAGTCTTTGAGCCACGCATTTAACTCTCTTATTTTACTTAAGGTGTGGTCTCACCAATACCCTGTACAGTTGTAGCAGGACTTCCCTGCTTTTATACTCCAACCCCCTTGCAATAAAGGCCAACGTTCCATTTGCCTTTTTGATTACTTGCTGTACCTGCATGCTAACTTTGTGTTTCATGCACAAGGACCCCCAGGTCCCTCTGAACTGTAGCATTTTGTAATCTCTCTCCATTTAAATAATAATTTGCTTTTTTATTTTTCCTGCCAAAGTGGATAACCTCGCACTTTCCCACATTATACTCCATCTGCCAAATGTTTGCCCACTCACTTAGCCTGTCTATATCCCTTTGCAGATTCTTTGTGTCCTCTGCACAACTTGCTTTCCCACCTATCTTTGTATCATCTGCAAACTTAGCTACATTACACTTGGTCCCTTCATCCAAGTCATTAATGTAGATTGTAAATAGTTGGGGCCCCAGCACCGATCCCTGTGGCACCCCACTAGTTACCATTTGCCAACCGGAAAATGACCCATTTATCCCGACTCTCTGCTTTCTGTTAGTTAGCCAATTCTCTATCCATGCTAATATGTTACCCCCAACTCCATGAGCTCTTATCTTATGCAGTAACCTTTTAGACATAGAACATAGAAAAGTAGGAGCAGGAGTAGGCCATTCAGCCCTTCGAGCCTACTCCGCCATTCAATATGATCATGGCTGATCCTCTATCTCAATACCATATTCCCGCTCTCTCCCCATACCCCTTAATGCCTCTTGTGTCTAGAAATCTATCTATTTCCTTCTTAAATATATTCAGTGACTTGTCCTCCACAACCTTCTGTGGTAGAGAATTCCACAGGTTCACCACCCTCTGAGTGAAGAAATTTCTCCTCATCTCAGTCCTAAATGTTCTACCCCGTATCCTGAGACTGTGACCCCGCGTTCTAGACCCCCCAGCCAAGGGAAACATCCTCCCTGCATCCAGTCTGTCTAGCCCTGTCAGAATTTTATAAGTTTCAATGAGATCCCCTCTCATTCTTCTAAACTCCAGCGAGTATAAGCCCAATCGACCCAATCGCTCCTCATATGTCATTCCTGCCATCCCAGGTTTCAGCCTGGTGAATCTTCGCTGCACTCCCTCCATGGCAAGAACATCCTTCCTCAGATAAGGCGACCAAAACTGCACACAATACTCAAGATGTGGTCTCACCAAAGTCCTGTACAACTGCAGAAAGACATCCTTGTTCCTGTACTCGAATCCTCTCGCTATGAAGGCCAACATACCATTTACCTTCTTAACCGCCTGCTGTGCCTGCATGCTTACCTTCAGCGACTTGTGCACAAGGACACCCAGGTCTCGTTGCACTTCCCTTCTCCCAATCTATTGCCGTTCAGATAATAATCTGCCTTCCTGTTTTTGACACCAAAGTGGATAACCTCGCATTTATCCACGTTATATTGCATCTGCCATGCTTCTGCCCAATCACCCAACTTGTCCAAATCATACTGGAGTTTCTTGGCATCCTCCTCACAGCACACACGCCCACCCAGCTTTGTGTCATCTGCAAACTTGGAGATATTAAATCTAGTTCCCTCGTCTAGATCATTAATATATATTGTGAATAGCTGGGGTCCAAGAACCAATCCCTGTGGTACCCCACTAGTCACTGCCTGCCACTCGGAAAAAGACCCGTTTATTCCAACTCTTTGCTTTACACGCTAACCTCTTATGTAGGACTTTATCAAAGGCCTTCTGAAAATCCAAATACACCACGGGTTCTCCCTTATCTATTCTACCAGTTACATCTTCAAAAAACTCCTGTAGGTTTGTCAAACACGATTTCCCTTTCATAAATCCATGTTGATTTTGTCTAATCCTGTTGATATTTTCTAAGTGTCCTGTTATCACATCCTTTATAATAGACTCTAGCATTTTCCCTGCTACTGATGTTAGGCTAACCGGTCTGTAGTTCCCTGTTTTCTCTCACCCTCCTTTTTTAAATAGTGGGGTTACATTTGCCACCCTCCAATCTGCAGGAACTGTTCCATAATCTGTAGAATTTTGGAAGATGACAACCAATGCATCCACTATTTCCATGGCTACCTCTTATAGTACTCTGAGATGCAGATTATCAGGCCCTGGGGATTTATCAGCTTTCAGTCCCTTTAATTTCTCCAGCACTATTTTTTTACTAATACTAATTTCCTTTAATTCCTCCTTCTCACTAGACCCTTGGTTCCTTAGCATTTCTGGGAAGTTATTTGTGTCCTCTTCCGTGAAGACAGAACCAAAGTATTTGTTTAATTGCTCTGCCATTTTCTTGTTCCCCATTATAGAGTCATAGGCCTAGAAATTGGGTTGGGGCGCCAAAGTGGCGCAAAAGTCAGCTAAGCGCAGGATTTAGCGCAGCGATCGGTGTGATACCGATTGCCAGAAATTCAGTTTCAGTGCCGCTCGAGGGACACGGGGCGAGGCTCGAGGCGCTCCGCGTCCCTCTTAGAGCGCTGATACTGATTATCGCAGCGCAACGTGCCGCAGCGCCACATGCTGCGGCACAGCACGCTGCGGTACTGCAGGCCTTCCTCCCACTGTTAAGGGGGAGGCGCCTGCAACAGCGCGATCCCCGATCGCGAGTGCCGGCAAATGAGCCCGGCACCAAGGAGAAGTGCCGGGCTCTCGGGAAACAGCCGGCAATGCCGCGGGGGGGGGGGGGGGGTTAGGAGGCCGGGGACGGAGGTGCTGGCAGGCGGCCGCCGAAAAAGCGGCCGCCCCGCACCTCCACCTTAACTTGCGCCGCTGCCGGCACAGTAAGGCCCCGTGAACCGGGCGCGGGTAGCGAGCGGCGCAACTGCGGCGATTGCTACCAAATATCGCGAACGGGGCACGAATGGGGCGCTGCGCACACCGATGACGTCATCGGTGGCGGCGCAGCGCAAATGCCTAACGCCACCATTAGCCCCCCTACTGAATATCGCCGGAGACGCAGCCAGTGGCGCTACAGCCACTGACTGCCTCTTTAGGCGCTAACAGGTGGTGCTACTCACCCAATTTCTCCCCCATAGAGTTATACAGCACAGAAATACGCCCTTCGGCCCATCGTGTCCGCCCCGGCCATCAAGCCCTGTCTATTGTAATCCCATTTTCCAGCACTTGGTCCGCAGCCTTGTATGCTATGGCATTTCAAGTGCTCATCTAAATGCTTCTTGAATGTTGTGAGGGTTCCTGCCTCTACCACCCTTTCAGGCAGTGAGTTCCAGATTCCAACCACCCTCTGGGTGAAAAAGTTTTTCCTCAAATCCCCTCTAAACCTCCTGTCCCTTACCTTGAAATTATGCCACCTGGTTATTGACCTCGCTACTAAGGGGAAAAGTTCCTTTCTATCTACCCTATCTATGCCCCTCATAATTTTATACACCTCAATCAGGTTCCCCCTCAGCCTTCTCTGCTCTAAGGAAAACAACCCCAGCCTGTCCAGTCTCTTCATAGCTGAAGTGCTCCAGCCCAAGTAACATCCTGGTGAATCTCCTCTGCACCCTCTCTAATGCAATCACATCCTTCCTATAGTGTGGCGACCAGAACTGCACACAGTATTCCAGCTGTGGCCTAACTAGCGTTTTGTACAGCTCCATCATAACCTCCCTGCTCTTATATTCTATGTAAGAAGTCACACAACACCAGGTTATAGTCCAACAGCTTTATTTGAAATCACAAGCTTTCGGAGCACTGCTCCTTCTTCAGGTGAAGTGGAGAAATGCATAAAGACACAGCTTATATAGTCAGAGAATCATGTCAGATGTTTACAGGTAACCTTTCCAACTGCCATTTATCGCACCTCGGCAGAGAGATAATCACAGCAGTCAAAGGTGTGAATGGTGTCCAAACAGGTCAGTCAGGGAAACATTACATCAAAGAACAATGAGGTGGGATCACAAGGGGTCAAATATTGCAGATGCTGGGGTCTGTATGAAAAACAAAAAAACAGACAAAAAACATTTTTTTTTGGCTGGAAATCACAGCAGGTCCGGCCGCATCTGTGTAGAGAGAACAAGCCAATGTTGACTCGAGTCTGGATGACCCTGCATCAGGTGGGGTTACATGTAGCGTGACATGAACCCAAGATCTCGGTTGAGGCCGTCCTCATGAGTGCGGAACTTGGCTATCAGTTTCTGCTCGACGATTTTGCGTTGTCGTGTGTCTCGAAGGCCACCTTGGAGAATGCTTACCCGAAGATCGGAGGCTGAATGTCCTTGACTGCTGAAGTGTTCCCCGACTGGGAGGGAACACGCCTGCCTGGTGATTGTTGCGCGGTGTCCATTCATCCGTTGTCGCAGTGTCTGCATGGTCTCGCCGATGTACCATGCTCCGGGGCATCCTTTCCTGCAACGTATGAGGTAGACAACGTTGGCCGAGTCACATGAGTATGTACCATGTACCTGGTGGGTGGTGTCCTCACGTGTGATGATGGTATCTGTGTTAATGATCTGGCATGTCTTGCAGAGGTTGCTGTGGCAGGGTTGTGTGGTGTTGTGGTCGCTGTTCTCCTGAAAGCTAGGTAATTTGCTGCGAACGATGGTCTGTTTGAGGTTAGGCGGCTGTTTGAAAGCGAGTAGTGGAGGCGTGGGGATGGCCTTAGCGAGGTGTTCGTCGTCATCGATGACATGTTGAAGGCTGCGAAGAACATGGCGTAGTTTCTCTGCTCCGGGGAAGTACTGGACGACGAAGGGTACTCTGTTGGTTGTGTCCCGTGTTTGTCTTCTGAGGAGGTCTATGCGATTTTTCGCTGAGACAATCAATGATCCGGAACAGCAGAGGGATCCGCAGTGCAGC
Source organism: Somniosus microcephalus (assembly GCF_052327205.1). Lineage (NCBI taxonomy): Eukaryota > Metazoa > Chordata > Chondrichthyes > Squaliformes > Somniosidae > Somniosus > Somniosus microcephalus. Next base: position 344,742,529 of record NC_140990.1, on the reverse strand, counting down.
AACCGAAGAAGAAAGAGTCAAATTGGACCCCTCCGGAGGGTCGCTGCCCTAAGCTTGACATGTATGCTCAAGCTGTCAGGAGATGCATCAACGCCAGATTCATCAGCCGCACTCACAAGACAGTCCAGAATGTCACCCGAGCACAACCCAACGCCATCCACGCTCTCAAGACCAACCGCAACATCGTCATCAAACCAGCAGACAAAGGAGGTGCCATCGTCATACAGAACAGAACGGACTATTGCAAAGAAGTATACCGACAACTGGACAACCAGGAACACTACAGACAGTTACCCGCAGATCCGACCAAAGAACACACCCGCCAACTCAACAGACTGATCAAAACCTTCGATCCAGACCTTCAAAGCATCCTACATGCTCTCATCCCACGTACTCCCCGCGTGGGAGACTTCTACTGCCTCCCAAAGATACACAAAGCCAACACACCTGGACGTCCTATCGCATCAGGCAGCGGAACCCTGTGTGAGAACCTCTCTGGATATGTCGAGGGCATCCTGAAACCCATCGTACAGGGAACCCCCAGCTTCTGTCGCGACACTACAGACTTCTTACAGAAGCTCAGCACCGACGGACCAGTTGAACCAGGAACACTCCTCGCCACGATGGACGTCTCGGCACTCTACACCAGTATCCCCCACGATGACGGCATCGCTGCGACAGCCTCAGTACTCAACACCAGCAACAGCCAATCTCCAGACGCCATCCTACAACTCATCCGCTTCATCCTTGACCACAATGTCTTCACCTTCGACAACCAGTTCTTTACCCAAACACACGGAACAGCCATGGGGACCAAATTCGCACCCCAATACGCAAACATCTTCATGCACAAGTTCGAGCAAGACTTCTTCGATGCACAGGATCTCCAACCAACGCTATACACCAGATACATCGACGACATTTTCTTCCTATGGACCCACGGCGAAGAATCACTGAAAAGACTACACGATAACATCAACAAGTTCCATCCCACCATCAAACTCACCATGGACTACTCCTCAGAATCAGTCTCATTCCTGGACACACGAATCTCCATCAAAGACGGACACCTCAGCACTTCACTCTACCGCAAGCCCACGGACAACCTCACGATGCTTCACTTCTCCAGCTTCCACCCTAACCACGTTAAAGAAGCCATCCCCTATGGACAAGCCCTGCGAATACACAGGATCTGCTCAGACGAGGAGGAACGCGATGGACACCTACAGACACTGAAAGACGCCCTTGTAAGAATGGGATATGACGCTCGACTCGTCGATCGACAGTTCCGACGGGCCACAGCGAAAAATCGCATAGACCTCCTCAGAAGACAAACACGGGACACAACCAACAGAGTACCCTTCGTCGTCCAGTACTTCCCTGGAGCGGAGAAACTACGCCATGTTCTTCGCAGCCTTCAACATGTCATCGATGACGACGAACACCTCGCTAAGGCCATCCCCACGCCTCCACTACTCGCTTTCAAACAGCCGCCTAACCTCAAACAGACCATCGTTCGCAGCAAATTACCCAGCTTTCAGGAGAACAGCGACCACGACACCACACAACCCTGCCACAGCAACCTCTGCAAGACATGCCAGATCATCAACACAGATACCATCATCACACGTGAGGACACCACCCACCAGGTACATGGTACATACTCATGTGACTCGGCCAACGTTGTCTACCTCATACGTTGCAGGAAAGGATGCCCCGGAGCATGGTACATCGGCGAGACCATGCAGACACTGCGACAACGGATGAACGGACACCGCGCAACAATCACCAGGCAGGAGTGTTCCCTCCCAGTCGGGGAACACTTCAGCAGTCAAGGACATTCAGCCTCCGATCTTCGGGTAAGCATTCTCCAAGGTGGCCTTCGAGACACACGACAACGCAAAATCGTCGAGCAGAAACTGATAGCCAAGTTCCGCACTCATGAGGACGGCCTCAACCGAGATCTTGCGTTCATGTCACGCTACATGTAACCCCACCTGATGCAGGGTCATCCAGACTCGAGTCAACATTGGCTTGTTCTCTCTACACAGATACGGCCGGACCTGCTGTGATTTCCAGCCAAAAAAAAATGTTTTTTGTCTGTTTTTTTGTTTTTCATACAGACCCCAGCATCTGCAATATTTGACCCCTTGTGACCCCACCTCATTGTTCTTTGATGTAATGTTTCCCTGACTGACCTGTTTGGACACCATTCACACCTTTGACTGCTGTGATTATCTCTCTGCCGAGGTGTGATAAATGGCAGTTGGAAAGGTTACCTGTAAACATCTGACATGATTCTCTGACTATATAAGCTGTGTCTTTATGCATTTCTCCACTTCACCTGAAGAAGGAGCAGTGCTCCGAAAGCTTGTGATTTCAAATAAAGCTGTTGGACTATAACCTGGTGTCGTGTGACTTCTTACATTTGTCCACCCCAGTCCAACTCCGGCATCTCCACACCCTTATATTCTATGCCTCGGCTAATGAAGGCAAGTATCCCATATGCCTTTTTAACCACCTTATCTACCTGTCCTGCTGCCTTCAGGGATCTCTGTATATGCACATCAAGGTCCCTCTGATCCTCTGTCCTTCCTAGGGTCCTACCATTCATTGTGTATTCCCTTGCCTTGTTTGTCCTCCCAAAGTGCATCACCTCACACTTTTCAGGGTTAAATTCCATTTGCCACTGTTCTGCCCATCCAACCATCCCTTCTATATCGTCCTGTAGCCTAAGGCTTCCCTCCTCGCTATTTACCACTCCACCAATTTTCGTGTCATCTGCAAACCTACTGATCATACCTCCTACATTCATATCTAAATCATTAATGTACACTACAAACAGCAAAGCACCCAGCACTGAATCCTGCGGTACACCACTGGACACAGGCTTCCAGTCACAAAAACAACCTTCGACCATTACCCTCTGCCTCCTGCCACTAAACCAATTTTGGATGCAATGTGCCAAATTGCCCTGGATCCCATGGGCTCTTACCTTCTTGACCAGTCTCCCATGTGGGACTTTGTCAAAAGCCTTACTGAAGTCCATGTAGAATACATCAACTGCACTACCCTCATCCACACACCTAGACACCCCCTCGAAAAATTCAATCAAATTGGTTAGACATGATCTCCCCCTGACAAAGCCATGCTGACTATCCTTGATTAATCCCTGCCTCTCCAAGTGGAGACTAATTTTGTCCCTCAGAATTTTTTCCAATAATTTCCCTACCACTGATGTTAGGCTCACTGGGCTGTAATTCCCTGGTTTATCCCTACTACCCTTCTTGAATAATGGTACTATGTTAACTGTTCTCCAGTCCTCTGGCACCTCCCCTGTGGCCAGAGAGGTTCTGAAAATTTGTGTCAGAGCCCCTGCAATCTCCTCCCTTGCCTCACACAGCAGCCTGGGATACATCTCGTCAGGACCTATAAATTCTCCTGTTTCTGACTGTAAGGGACCTACATTTGTCTTCACTAATGTTTTTCTTTTTACATACTTGTAGAAGCTTTTACAATCTGCTTTTATGATCCTTGCAAGTTTACTCTCTCTATTTTTCCCCTCTTAATCAATCTCTTGGTCCTTTTTTGCTGAACTCCTCTGAACTGCTCCCAATCCTCAGGCTTGCTACTTTTTCTGGCAACTTTATATGACTCCTCTTTGGATCTAATACTATCGTTAATTTCTTTTGTTAGCCATGGTTGGGCCAGTTTTCCTTTTGTGTTTTTGCACCAGAAAGGAATGTATAACTGTTGCAATTCATGCATTCGTTCCTTAAATGTTAGCCATTGCCTATCTACCGTCATGCATTTTAATGAAGCTCCCCAATCTATCATAGCCAACTCACTCCTCATACCATCATAGTTTACTTTGTTTAGATTTAGGACCCTAGTTTCGGATTGGACTTCTTCACTTTCCATTTTAATGAAGAATTCTATCATGTTATGGTCATAAGAACATAAGAACATAAGAAGTAGGAGCAGGAGTAGGCCATACGGCCCCTCGGGCCTGCTCCGCCATTCAATAGGATCATGGCTGATCTGAATCTAGACTCACGTCCACTTCCCTGCCCTCTCCCCGTAACCCCTAATTCCCTTATCTGCTAGGAAACTGTCTATCTCCATTTTAAATTTATTTAATGTCGCAGCTTCCGCAGCTCTCTGGGGTAGCAAATTCCATAGATTTACCACCCTCTGAGTGAAGAAGTTTCTCCTCATCTCAGTTTTGAAAGGGCAGCCCCTTATTCTTAGATTATGCCCCCTAGTTCTAGTCTCACCCATCAGTGGAAACATCCTCACCGCATCCACCCGATCAAGCCCCCTCACAATCTTATATGTTTCGATAAGATCGCCTCTCATTCTTCTGAACTCCAATGAGTAGAGTCCCAACCTACTCAACCTTTCCTCATACGTCAACCCTCTCATCTCCGGAATCAACCGAGTGAACCTTCTCTGAACCGCCTCGAGAGCAAGTATATCTTTTCTTAAATATGGAAACCAAAACTGCACGCAATATTCCAGGTGTGGCCTCACCAATACCCTGTATAACTGCAGCAAGGCTTCCCTGTTTTTATACTCCATCCCCCTCGCAATAAAAGCCAAGATTCCATTGGCCTTCCTGATCACCTGCATACTAACTTTTTGTGTTTCATGCACCAGGACCCCCAGATCCCTTTGTACTGTAGCACTTTGCAGTTTCTCTCCATTTAGATAATAACTTGCTCTTTGATTTTTTCTGCCAAAGTGCATAACCTCACACTTTCCAACATTATATTGCATCTGCCAAATCTCTGCCCACTCACTTAGCCTGTCTCTGTCCTTTTGCAGGTTTTTTATGTCCTCCTCACTCACTGCTTTCCCTCCCATTTTTGTATCATCGGCAAACTTGGATATGTTGCACTCGGTCCCTTCCTCCAAATCGTTAATATAGATTGTAAAGAGTTGGGGTCCTAGCACTGACACCTGCGGAACACCACTAGTTACTGATTGCCAGCCCGAGAATGAACCATTTATCCCAACTCTTTGTTTTCTGTTAGATAGCCAATCTTCCACCCATGCCAGTATATTACCCCCAATCCCGTGATTTCTTATCTTGATCAGTAATCTTTTGTGTGGAACCTTGTCAAATGCCTTTTGGAAGTCCAAATACACTACATCCACTGGTTCCCCTTTATCCATGTTACATCCTCAAAGAATTCAAGCAAATTTGTCAAACAGGACTTCCCCTTCGTAAAACCATGCTGACTCTGTCCTATTAAATTATGTTTATCCCAATGCTCTGTTACTGTTTCTGTTATGTATTGTGTGTTCTATTGTGTGTTCTCCTCCCACCTGTGGTGGCGCTGTCACAGGAGATAAATGGTTGGGTGTTCTCTGTTAAGTTTAGCTCTCTTTGTTCGGAACTTGCCAGAACTTCCTTTCCTTCCAATAAAGCACTTCATGTTTGAACCTGAGTTCTGAGTCCTAAATTGTGTCTAGGTAGAAAGGTACCGACACAACAAGTGGCAACGAGGAGCGGACGAATCTGCGTACGTTACGGGTGCAGTGAGTAAACAGAAAATTTAATTTGAAACGTGAGATGGCTACTATATTAGGAAACATTGGTGATTTTGATGAAAATGTGGAGCAATGGAGCGCTTATACAGAACGGTTTGACTATTTTGTATTGGCGAATGCGGTGGCAAATGAAAAGGTCGTGCCTACCTTTTTGAGTGTAATCGGGCCAAAGACATTCAATTTACTTCGCAGCCTCATGCAACCAGATAAGCCAGGAACTAAAACATATAAGCAACTAGTGGAAATTCTTGGAGCACATTTTTCACCAAAACCTCTGGTTATTGCTGAGAGATTTAGATTTCATAAACGGAATCAAGAGGAGGGGGAATCAGTGATGATGTTTATTGCTGCTTTAAAAAGGTTGTCGGAACACTGCCAATTCAAGGAGGTGCTGAATGACACCATTAGAGACAGACTTGTGTGTGGTCTGCAAAATGCAGCCACACAGAAGCACCTTCTTACTAAGGACAACCTTACTCTTGAAAAGGCCATTGAAGTTAGTGTCTCCATGGAGATGGTGGAAAAGGAGGCTCACCAGTTGAGTTCAACAGGGAGAGTTCACAAGGTGTCGTCTGAGCCTAAAGGTGCGCGGAACGGCACATGTTACCGTTGTGGGAAAACGGGCCATCACGCTAATGACTGCTGGTGTACGGAGCCGGAATGCCGAAATTGGGGCAAAAAGGGTCACATTGAACGCGCCTGTAGAGGTAAAAAAAAGACAGAGCTGGGAAGCATGGAAGCAAAATGTCTGTATTTGGACAAGAGAGGAAAAAGTGTGTTCGTTCAGTGCAGTATGATGGAACAAGCAAAACAGAGGGGAGCGACACCTCTGAGGAGGAAGAGGTGCACACACTGACGGTTGCAGGTGATTCAAATGGCTACTGGGTGTCACCACTGGTGGAGGGACAATCAGTGCGGATGGAGGTGGACACAGGTGCGGCTGTGTCCCTTGTTTCAGACACTGTCTACAACAAAATGCTAAAGCATCTTACCCTTCAGCCAACAAACATTGTGCTAAAGACGTATACCGGCGAACCTGTGGCCATGAGAGGCGTCATTGAGGTGACAGTTAAATTGAATGGACAGACTGCAAAACTGCCACTATATGTGGTAAAGGGAAATTACCCATCGCTACTGGGACGTGCGTGGCTAGAGAAAATCACGTTGGACTGGCCTGCAGTCCGCATGATGTCAAAAGGGGAGTCAGGTCTGACTGCAGTGTTAAATAAACATGCAGAACTCTTCAATGGGGAACTTGGGAGTATGAAAAAGATCAGCGTGGGACTGGACATTAAACCTGACAGCAAGCCGAAGTTTCACAAAGCCCGACCTGTACCCTATGCAATTAGGCCAAAAGTTGAGGCTAACTTGGAGGCCTTAGTCGAGAATGGAGTCCTGGAGCCTGTGAGCGTGAGCAAATGGGCCACACCCATTGTTCCTGTCCTGAAAAAGGATGGATCTGTTCGAATCTGCGGGGATTTTAAAGTGACTATTAACCCGGTGCTGTCTGTGGAACAGTACCCTCTTCCCCTCATTGATGATCTTTTTACGGGCCTGGCCGGAGGGCAAAAGTTCAGCAAAATAGACTTATGCCAGGCTTATCTACAAATGCATGTCGATGACAAATCAAAGGAGCTGCTGACAATTGTGACACACAAGGGGCTATACAGGTACTGCCACCTTCCGTTTGGAATTATGTCGGCCCCTGCTCTATTCCAAAGGGCAATGGATCAGATTTTGAGTGGACTGCCAGGAGTCCAGTGCTACCTGGACGACATCCTTGTCACTGGGACAAATGAGGAGGATCATCTTCTGAACTTGGATGCGACACTACAACGACTGAAAGAGTACGGACTCAGAGTTCGTAAAGACAAATGTGAATTCTTTCAGTCTTCAGTTGAGTACCTGGGGCATGTGATTGACGCTACTGGCCTGCATAAGGCGCCGTCAAAGGTCAAGGCGATCGTGGAGGCCCCAGCACCCCAGAATGTGAGCCAGTTACGTTCATTTCTGGGGCTACTTAACTACTATGTGAAGTTTTTTCCAGACTTAGCAACATTGCTGAAGCCGTTACATCAGTTGCTATGTCAAGGCAAAATATGAAAATGGACTGAACTGTGCAACGAAGCTTTCGCCCAAGCAAAGAAAGCATTGCTGAAATCGGAGGTCCTGACACACTTCGACCCAAAACTACCCGTGCAGCTAGCATGTGATGCATCACCATATGGTGTGGGAGCAGTCATATCCCACATCATGCTTTCGGGTGAAGAGAAACCTATCGCCTTCGCATCACGCACCTTGAACAAGGCCGAGAGTAACGATGCGCAGATCGAGCGCGAGGCCTTGGGAATCGTTTTGGGAATTCAAAAATTTCATCAGTACCTGTTTGGGAGAAGGTTCACACTCCTGACGGACCACCGTCCATTGACTTCAATCTTCAGGCCCCACACCGGAATTCCATCTCTCGCTGCAAGCAGGATGCAAAGGTGGGCTTTACTGTTGTCAGGACACACATACGACATCAAATATCGCAAATCAGACTTGCACGGCAACGCAGACGGTCTCTTGAGGTTACCCTTGCCTGTTACTCCCCCAGAGCCTCGTCAGATAGACATCTTCTACTTTAGACAAGTGGAGGGAGCACCTGTCACTGCAGTTCAGGTGCGAAGGTACACCCGCAACGATCCAGTCCTGTCTGAGGTAATGGACGATGTCATTCGAGGGAGAGCTATAGGAGATTCTCCTAGTTTGAAACCTTACATTTCAAAAAGAAATGAGCTCTCCGTCCAGGCAGTTTGTCTTCTTTGGGGACGCCGTGTCATCATTCTGCCACCTCTGAGGGAACCTATACTGCAACAACTTCATACAGGCCACAGTGGGATGGTTCGGATGAAGGAAATGGCAAGAAGCTACTTCTGGTGGCCAGGTCTCGATGGGAATATTGAGGAGAAAGCCAAAACATGTTCCCCATGTCAAAGGGTCCGGAATGTTCCACAGCTGGCAACCCTACACCCCTGGGATTGGCCTGCAGAAGTGTGGCAGCGAGTACATGTGGACTTCGCCGGTCCTTTCGAAGAGAAGATGCTTATGGTGGTTGTGGACGCTCGTAGCAAGTGGCCGGAGGTCGCTGTGATGAGGTCTACCACGGCAGAGAAAACAATTGAGAAACTTGGTGAGATGTTCAGCCATTATGGCTCACTGGAACAACTCGTAAGTGACAACGGTCCACAATTTGTATCACAGGAGTTTGCAACCTTCCTGCATGTGAATGGTGTCCAACACATCAGGTCTGCGCCCTATCATCCCTCTACTAACGGCCAGGCAGAAAGGTTTGTGCAAACTTTGAAGCACGCCTTGAAGGCATCGCAAGGTCAGGGCTCAATCCACCAACGTCTGAACAGCTTCCTGTTGTCCTACAGGAACAAACCGCATGCCACAACCAAAACTTCCCCCGCTTCGCTCATGATGAAGAGGCAGTTGCGGACAAGTTTTGACTTACTCAAACCTCCAAGGGCAGAACAGGTTGTCCAAGGGCAGAACAGATTGTCCATTGTCAACAACAAGCTCAAGTAGAAAAGAGCCAAGGAGAGACGGTTTCACCCTGGAGAGCACGTCCTAGCTCAAAACTACAACACTGGACCGAAATGGGTTCCTGCTACGGTGATCGCGCAGACGGGCCCTGTGTCTTACATGGTTGAGACTGCTGAGGACGTCATCTGGAGAAGACACACAGATCAACTGTTGCTAGGAGCAGAGACAGCCACAGAGGCTCCAACGGCTGGTTGGCCTGAACTGTTTCCGGATGATACCGCAAACCAGCATCCTTTGCCACAGTGCTCTTCTCCAACACAGGAAGTCAAAGAGACTGTTCCATATGTGCAAACTCCTGACTTTCGACTGACACAGGCACCTTCTCCATCCAGGCCTGTGTCAATGCCTACTGCTGTGGAAGCCAGCGATGACCGCCGGTATCCTGTCAGAGAGCGGTGGCCTCCAAGACGCTTGGACCTGTAGGCTTAGTGACTTACCCACAAGACTGGGGCAGAATAAACCCCAGGGTAAAGTCAGGGTTTGAGGCAGTCTACCTCTACCCTAGGTTCGTTGAGTGCATTGAAAGTAACTTACCTGTTGAGGAATAATGTGGACCTTCCATTTAAGAGGGGAGGAAATGTTATGTATTGTGTGTTCTATTGTGTGTTCTCCTCCCACCTGTGGTGGCGCTGTCACAGGAGATAAATGGTTGGGTGTTCTCTGTTAAGTTTAGCTCTCTTTGTTCGGAACTTGCCAGAACTTCCTTTCCTTCCAATAAAGCACTTCATGTTTGAATCTCTGAGTTCTGAGTCCTAAATTGTGTCTAGGTAGAAAGGTACCGACACAACAGTTTCCTTAATAATGGACTCCAACATTTTGCCAACCACAGATGTTAGGCTAACTGGTCTATAGTTTCCAGCTTTTTGTCTACTTCCCTTCTTAAATAAGGGTGTTACATTAGCAGTTTTCCAATCTGCCGGGACCTTTCCTGAGTCCAGGGAGTTCTGGAAAATAATCACCAATGCATCCACAATCCCTACCGCCACTTCTCTCAAGACCCTAGGATGTAGGCCATCAGGTCCGGGGGATTTATCGGCCTTAAATCCCATTATTTTACTGAGTACCATCTCCTTAGTGATTTTAATAGTGTTTAGCTCCTCCACCCCCACCCCCCCCATTGCCCCCTGTTTGTCCAGTGTTGGGATACTTTTAGTGTCCTCTACTGTAAAGACTGATACAAAATATTTGTTCAGCGTCTTTGCCATCTCCATGTTCCCCACCACTAGTTTCCCGGTCCCATCCTCTAAGGGACCAACGTTCACTTTAGCCACCCTTTTTCTTTTTATATAGCTGTAGAAACTCTTGCTATCTGTTTTTATATTTTTTGCTAGTTTACTTTCATAATCTATCTTCCCTTTCTTAATTAATCTTTTAGTTATTGTTTGCTGGCTTTTAAATGCTTCCCAATCTTCTATCCTCCCACTAGATTTGGCTACTTTATATGCCCTTGTTTTCAGTCGGATACTATCCTTTATTACTTTACTATGCCACGGATGGCTGTCTTTTCTTTTATTCCCCTTTTTCCTCAGTGGAATATATTCATCTTGAAAGATGTGAAATATCTCCTTGAATGTAGACCACTGCTCTTGTACCGTCTTACACTTTAATCTGTTTTCCCAGTCCACTTTAGTCAATTCTACTCTCATGCCTTCATAGTCTCCTTTATTTAAGCTCAGTACGCTGGTTTGAGATCCAACTCTCTCATCCTCAAACTGAATTTGGAATTCAACCATATTATGGTCACTCATTCCAAGGGGATCCTTTACTAGGACATTTTTTATTAATCCTGTCTCATTACACAGGACCAGATCTAAGATTGCCTGCCCCCTGGTTGGTTCAGTTACATACTGCTCAAGGAACCCGTCCCTAATACACTCTATGAACTCTTCCTCAAGGCTGCCATGCCCAATTTGATTAGTTCAGTCAATATGAAAGTTAAAATCCCCCATGATTATAGCTGTTCCCTTATTACAAGCCCCAACTATTTCCTGATTTATACTCCGACCAACAGAGTTGCAACTGTTAGGAGGCCTATCGACTACGCCCACTAGTGACTTTTTCCCCTTATTATTCCTTATCTCCACCCAAACTATTTCACTATCCTGATCCTTTGACCCAATATCATTTCTGACTATTGCAGTGATTCCATCCTTGATTAACATAGCAACCCCACCTCCCTTTCCTTCCTGTCTGTCCTTCCTAATTGTCAAATACCCTTGTATGTTTAGTTCCCAGTCATGATTATCTTGCAGCCATGTTTCCGTAATGGCCACCAGATCATACCCATGTGTAGTTATTTGTACCGTTAACTCGTCAATTTTGTTACGAATGCTGCGTGCATTCAGATAAAGAACTTTCAAATACGTTTTCTGACAATTTATTCCTGCTTTTACCCCTTTTACTACTTTACCTTTATCATTATACATTCTGTCCCTTCCTGACACACTCTGGTTTTTAATTCCCCCACTGCTACCTTGCTCTATTGCCTTCTCCGCTGTCATTTTTATTTTTCGCTCTCTTAAAACCTCCCCCCCACTAATTAGTTTAAAGCCCTCTCTACAGCCCTAGTTATTCGATTCGCCAGGACTCTAGTCCCAGCACTGGCCAAGTGAAGTCCGTCCCAACGGAACAGCTCTCTCCTGTCCCAGTACTGATGCCAGTGTCCCAGGAAGCAAAACCCATTTCTCCCACACCAGTCTTTGAGCCACGCATTTAACTCTCTAATTTTATTTACCCTAGTCAAATTTGCACGTGGCTCAGGTAGTAATCCAGAGATTATTACCCTTGTGGTTCTGCTTTTTAATTTGGCCGCTAGCTGCTCAAACTCCCTCAGCAGAACCTCCTTCCTTGTCCTATCCATGTCGTTGGTACCAACATGGACCACGACAACTGGATCCTCCCACTCCAAGTTTCTCTCCAGCCCAGAGGAGATGTCCTTAACCCTGGCACCGGGCAGGCAACACAGCCTTCGGGACTCTTGCTCTCGGCTGCAAAAAACTCTATCTATCCCCCGAACGATACTATCCCCTACCACTACAGCATTTCTTTTATCTCCCCCAACTTGAATGGCCCCCCGCTCCACGGTGCTGTGGCCAGGTTGCTCATCCTCCCCGCAGTCCCCGTTCCCATCCTCACAGGGAGTAAGAGCCTCAAACCTGTTGGACAATAGCAAGGGCTGCGGCTCCTCCAACACTACCTCCTGGATCCCCGTACCTGCCTCACTTCTAGTCACACCGTCCTGACCCTTCCCTAAAGGACCCCGCACAACAAGATTATTAATTAACCCCTTCTCATTGCACAATATCCAATCTAGGATAGCCTGTTCCCTTCGACGGGACTTCCGTTTGTCTCTTCAACCTTGTTAAAATCTATTCCATTTCCTGCTTTTTTCCAGTCCTGACGAAAGATCTTCGATCTGGAATGTTAATTCTGTTTCTCTCTCCACGGATGATCTGCTGAGTTTTTCCAGCGTTTTCTATTCCCTAGTTGGCTCCTCAACGTACTGGTCTAAAAAACCATCTCGTACACACTCCAGGAATTCATCCTCCACAGTATTATTGCTAATTTAGTTTGGCCAGTCTATATGTGGATTAAAGTCACCCATGATTACTGTAGTACCCTTGTTACATGCATCTCTAATTTCCTGTTTGATGCCATCCCCTACATAACCACTACTGTTTGGAGGCCTATAGACAACTCCCACCAATGTTTTCTGCCCCTTGGTGCTTCTTAGCTCCACCCAGACTGATTGTACATCTTGATTTTCTGAGCCAATATCCTTTCTCACTATTGCACTGATTTCAACCATTATTAACAAGGCCACCCCACCTCCTTTTCCTTTTCGCCTATCCTTCCTAAATATCGAATATCCTTGGATATTCAGCTCCCAGCCTTGGTCACCCTGCAGCCATGTCTCCGTAATCGCTATTATATTGTATCCGTTTACATCTATTTGTGCTGTTAATTCGTCTACCTTATTACGAATGCTTCATGCATTCAGATACAGTCCCTTTAGATTTGTCTTTTTAACATTTTTAGCCATCTTAACATTTTTTTGTACTATGGCCCTATTTGTCTTTTACCATTTTTTCTTACCCGCACCCTTTATTAGCCGTGGCATAGAATACAAGAGCAGGGGGGTTATGCTTCAACTGTATAAAACACAATTAGGCCTCAGCTAGAGTACTGCGTGCAGTTCTGGTCACCACATTACAGGAAAGATGTGATTGCACTAGAGAGGGTACAGAGGAGATTTACAAGGATGTTGCTGGGAGTAGAGAATCTTAGCTATGAGGAAAGACTGGATAGGCTGGGTCTGTTTTCCTTGGAACAGAGAAGGCTGAGGGGAGACCTGATTGAGGTGTATAAAATTATGAGGGGCCTAGATAAAGTGGATAGAAAGGATCTATTTCCCTTAGCAGAGGGGTCAAAAACCAGGGGGCACAGATTTAAAGTAATTGGGGGAAGGTTTAGAGGGGATTTGAAGGGAAATGTCTTCACCCAGAGGGTTGTGGGGGTCTGGAACTCACTGCCTGAAAGGGTGGTAGAGGCAGGAACCCTAACCACATTTAAAAATTGGGATGCTCTAACCTGCGGGGCTACGGACCAAGAGCTGGGAAGTGGGATTAGGCTGGATAGCTCTTTGTTGGCCGGCGTGGACACGATGGGCCGAAATGGCCTCCTTCCGTGCTGTAACTTTCTATGATTCAATGACCCTATGTGTTCGTGCACTCCTTTGTTTGTACGCTCTGTCCCTTCCTGATACAATTGTTGTGTATGTACCTTTAAGAGAGAACTGTTTTACAGCTCCTGTATACTGTAGTACCGGCAGTGACCACACCTGTATATAAAGCCGGAGCAGGCTTCTGTACCCCAGTCTTGAGACTACTCTACCCCAGTAAATACCTGTTGATTGTTAAGTTACAGCATCCGTGTAGTTCTTGGGGAAACATCCTGTTTAAAGAATCACGGATCTAACATTGGCGACGAGTGTCGATTCGAATCTAGCTGCAACTCTGCATTTCCCTTCGAGGATTCGCTCCGGGAGGACGGTGGAAGAAAGTCGAGGCCAGAAACACGGGCGTCGACCATGAGCAACCGCCCAGTCGTCCGGCAGAGAGTGAACATCGCAGGGGAGGCTGTGGAGAGCCGGGCTTGGTTCCCCAGCCACGACGATCAGCGATAGACTGACGACAGGTACAGCGCAGACCCTTCCCGGACAGCGGCGGCTGGAGCCGACCAATGGCAGAGAAAAAGCCGAGCAGCGTCGACGGGGTAAGAGAGAGGGTGAAGCGCACAGGGCGCAGCCGGGGGTTGAAAACCGAGCGGCGTTGAGGAAAAACAAAACGGAGAGAGAGAGGGTAAAGCAGCAGCCGGGTTCAGGACCGAGCGGCGGAAACGGGGAAGGCGCACAGAAAAAAAAAATGCGCAGAGCACAGCCAGGGCTCAAGGGCTGGACAGTGTCCGCGGGGAGAAGAAGGGAGAGTGCGGGAGACGCCATTGAGCCGCGGAGAAGGAAGAGCGCGGGAGACGCTATTTTTAGAAGCCGCAGCGGAGAAGAAGGCCGAGCGCGGGAAGAAAGGAGAGCGCGGGAGACGCCATTTTGTGCCAGCGGAGAAGAAGGGAAAGCGCGGGAGACGCCATTTTCGACAGTTAAATCACACCCAGGGATGCAGAAGAGTGGCAGTATCTCTACGTTCGACAATGAAGTCGAAGATTGGGCGACATATGTGGAACATATTGAGGTGTACTGCAGGGCGAATGAAGTGCCAGATGCTAGGAAAGCACTGGTTTTGTTAAATTCCATGGGTGCAAAAACTTATGGGTTACTGCGAAACCTAATAACCCCAGAGAAGCCTGTGAATAAGAATTTCGAAAGCATAGTAGAAATCCTACAGGACCACTTAAACCCCACACCGCTGCTGATAGCAGAACGATTTAAGTTCCATAAAAGGAACCAACACAAAGACGAAAGCAATGCTGAGTACTTAACGGAACTGCGCAAGCTATCGAAACACTGCCAGTTTGGAGTGGGACTAGCAGATACGTTAAGGGACAAGTTTGTGTGTGGGCTTCAAAGTGAAGGAACACAGAAACGGCTTCTATCAGAAAAGGATCTTACGCTGGACAAGGCTTTCAGTATGCCAGTATCACACGAAGCAGCTGCAAGGGGCGCTGCAGAGATACAACGGAGACCGCAAGAATATGGCACCAATGAAATGTCCTATGGAACAGGGAAGTGTTATCGCTGCGGCAGAACAACACACAACCATAAGGATTGTTGGTTTAAAGACCAAGTGTGCAGACAGTGTGGAAATGCAGGACACATAGCAAGAGTCTGCAGGTCTGGGAAGAAAACCAACAGCAAGAAATCTCCACAGGAGAAGTACAAAAAGGTACACAAGGTGATGGACAGTAGTTCAGACGAACAGAAAAGTGACACAGACTCCGGAAGCAAGGAGCTGGGTTGTCTGAAACTACATAAGGTAACCAAAATGGAGGATCACCAGGCTATCTGGGTTACACTCAAGATAGACGGAGTCCAAGTGAAAATGGAATTGGACACAGGATCAGCCCTAACAGTCATAAACCAAAGGGACTGCAAGCGGCTATTTTCACATATACCCTTGAAAGCTACAGAGATTGTCTTGAAGATGTACACAGGGCAAAAAATCTACCCCAAAGGAAAAATAAGGGTGAAAGTGATATACAAAGGCCAGGAAATACCTAAAATGGACTTATATGTATTGCCAGATGGAGGACCACCACTGCTAGGACGTGAATGGATCCGGAAGATACAATTAGATTGGCATTCCATACAGGCACTGAAGGTTGAGGCCAAAAAGGATGACGACGTCACACCTGGACGACTGTCAAAAATGCTAACTGATGCAAAAGAAGTGTTCCAGGAGGGACTCGGAACACTAAAAGGTATAACAGCAACGATTAAAATAGAGGAAAATGCAAGCCCAAAGTTTCTTAAGGCCAGACCAGTGCCTTATGCGATCAGGCCAGCCGTCGAAGCAGAGCTGGAAGGGTTGGAACATTCAGGAGTACTGTCCAAAGTAGACTGGAGCGAGTGGGCTACACCCATCGTTCCTGTAATGAAGAGGTCGTTGAGTAATACGCCTGGGGAACCAAAGAAGGTCCGCATCTGTGGGGATTTTAAGGTGACAGTGAACCCAGTCCTTCACATGGTACAATATCCGCTTCCACGAATTGAGGATATTTTCGCCTCGCTATCTGGAGGTAAACGCTTCACCAAAATTGATCTAGCCCAGGCGTACTTGCAAATGGAGGTAGAAGAAGCCTCGAAACAATACCTCACGATCAACACTCATAAAGGTCTCTATCAATACAACCGGCTGGTGTTCGGGGTAGCATCGGCTCCGGCTATTTGGCAAAGGGCGATGGATCAAGTCCTGCAAGGGATTCCAGGGACCTAGTGTTATTTGGACGACATCCTGGTCACGGGCGAAAATGACAGTGATCACCTCGCCTACCTGGAGAAGGTGCTCACCAGATTAAAGGAGTATGGGCTACGAGCTAATCGCCACAAGTGCGAGTTTTTCCAGAAGCAGATCATGTATTGTGGCCACATCATCGATGAAGAGGGGTTACATAAGTCCCCTGAAAAGATTGAGGCAGTAGTCAAGGCTCCAGCACCAGAAAATGTGTCACAACTGAGGTCGTTCCTCGGGCTGGTAAACTACTACCGTAAGTTCTTACCAAATTTGTCTACGGTATTACACCCACTGAACACCCTACTGCAAACGGGGGTACCATGGAAGTGGAATGACGAACGTAGATGAGCTTTCCAGAAGTGTAAAGAATTGATCACATCAAAAGAGGTGTTGGCCCATTTCAACCCAGCACTACCAATTCGTTTGGCATGTGATGCATCACCCTATGGTATTGGAGCGGTGCTGTCGCACAAATTCCCAGACGGGTTGGAGAGGCCAGTAGCCTTTGCGTCTCGGTCACTAACCTCAGCCGAGCGCAACTACGCCCAGATTGACAGGGAGGCCCTCAGCCTAGTATGGGGAGTAAAAAAATTCAACCACTATCTGCATGGGCAGAAGTTCACCTTGCTGACTGACCACCAACCACTTGTCTCCATCTTTAATCCTAAGAAGGGCGTTCCAGTGATGACTGCACAATGGTTACAAAGATGGTCCCTGTTTCTAGGGGCGAATCAATATGAAATAGAATATAAAGGCACGAAACAGCATGGAAACGCTGATGGGCTATCACGCCTGCCACTGCCTACTGTGGAGGAAGCACCAGCAGTGGACCCTATCGAGATATTTTATTCATCAATAATTGAACGATTGCCAGTAACGAACACGGATATAGAGAAGGAGACCCGCAATGATCCGACACTGTCTCGGGTATATGATTTGATGGTGAGGGGATGGCCAACACATGGCGACTCACTGTTGCCAGCATTCTCATCCAGAAGAGAACAGCTGTCAGTATGCCAGGGGACAGTGATGTGTGGATCCCGAGTGGTGATTCCACCCAAGTTAAGGGAGAGAGTGCTCAATGAGCTTCACGAAGGTCATCTGGGAGGGGTGAAAATGAAAAGCCTTGCTAGGGCTTATGTGTGGTGGCCGGGGATCGATCAACAAATCGAGGACCTAACCAAGAGCTGCTCAGGATGCCAGAAGGTCCAAAATGCACCACCACATGCCCCTCTACACCCATGGGAGTGGCCTTCCTCTCCATGGCAACGGGTGCATATTGATTTTGCTGGTCCATTCATGGACTCAATGTTCTTAATAGCAGTGGATGCGCACTCGAAATGGCCTGAGGTGATCAAAATGTCCTCAACCACTACAGAGAAAACGATTGCAGTCCTACGGACCATATTTGCCAGGAACGACTTCCCAGAGCAGATTTGCTCTGATAATGGACCACAGTTTGTGTCCGAAGAGTTTCAAAAATTTATGAGAAGGAATGGGGTAAGGCATTACACCTCCGCCCCGTATCATCCAGCCACAAATGGATTGGCTGAAAGGTTCGTACAAACCTTTAAAAAGGCGATAAGGGCCATGTGCGATGATGAAATTCCACTACAGCATAAGGTGGACAATTTCCTATTAGCCTACAGAAATGCGACACATGCAGTTACCAACCAGACCCCGGCCATGATGTTCTTTAACCGAAGGTTGAGATCTCGTCTGGATTTGCTCAGACCCAATGTGCGAAGAAATGTTGAGGATAAACAATTCCAGCACATCAATGAAAAGCCGACAAGGAGCTTCAATGTAGGACAACCAGTCTTGGCCCGTGACTACCGAACAGAGAAATGGCAACCCGGAACGATATGCACAAGGCAGGGGCCATTAATGTACACAGTGGATGTCGGGGAGAACATTGTGAGACGCCACGTCGATCAGATCTTAGCGTCACAGGAATGAGGCAACCCCATGTCTCGCGTACCTGGGGATGAACCCGACATACCGATAGCATCTACCTCAGAAACAGTAGCAGCGGAACCTGATGAACTAACCGACGAAAGGGGGCCAGAATCGCCTCCGCACCAAGAACAAGAACCTCAGGAAAGGCGCTATCCAGAAAGGATCAGGAAGCCGCCCCAAAGACTGAATCTATAAATGGACTATTTCAGTTTAATGTGCATGTTAAAGTGTTAACTGTTATTTGAATGTTATGGGTACTGTTAATCTAAAAGGGGAGGAATTGTAGTGTATGTACCTTTAAGAGAGAACTACTTTTACAGCTCCTGTATACTGCAGTACCGGCAGTGACCACACCTGTATATAAGCCTTGAGCATGCCTCTGTACTGTTAGTCTTTAGACTACCTGTTGTGTATGTAATATGTGTGCTACTTTAAACCTATGGACAGGACTGCACTACTTGTAGGGCGTAGTGATACGCAGTACCACTCCTGGCCATAGGGGTATAAATAGTACTGTGGGTACTGATCTCCCCTCAGTTCCCGCCTGTGGGCATGAAGTAAAGACCTACGTGTAGTCCCTACCTCCAACCAGTAAAGACCTGTTTGAGTTATACGTTTAAGTCTTTGTGTTAATTGTTCAATACAATACACATACTTAACACTGGCGACGAGTCAGGTTCTTACCCTGTGGCAGTTGAAGAGAGGTTTCAAACCTCACCACCCCACTAGAAGCGACGGGCTTTAGGACTCTGAAGCCTCCATCAGCGACTGAGCACTGGAGTGCAGCAGCCATCCTGACAGCTTCCAGCGACTGACAGAAGTCTTTCTGCAGTTTCCTTGTTCAACCTAGGTGGTGGGGTAAGCCGTGCAGCGTTGACTGCAAAGACAGGGCTGGGGAAGTCGGAGGAGATAAGGGCCATCGATCGCGATCGGAGATAAGGCCGGGCCGCTTTCAAGTGCGAGGCGCAGCGCGGGCCAGCGATCGGGACCAAAGATAAGGGCCGCACTCGGACTGAAAGGCGCGGTGGCTGCAGAAGCTCAAGGTGCGAGAGCCGCGGTGCACAGCGCGGGCTATCGATCGCACAGAAGATAAGGGCCGAGAGCCGCTTCGGTCGGGAGCCACTTCGCGATCCAGCGATCGCATCCGCTGATAAGGGCCGCACTCGGGCGATCGCGGCGAAGATAAGGGCCGCACTCGGGGGCTGAAGGGAGACGGCGTCGGGGGACGGGTGAAGACCGCCAAGCGCGGGAAAACCGCCATTTTGTGGGCGGAGGACGACGGCAAGAGCGGGAAGCCGCCATCTTTGATAACAAGTAAAGAAAATAAAATCTGAGAAATTGCAAATCTACAATGCCTAAACATGGGAATATTAGCACCTTTGATAGTGACCTCGAAGATTGGGCCATATATGTTGAAAGAGTAAAAAATTATTGTAAGGCCAATAAAATTCGTGACCAAGATAAAGCTCTAACATTATTAAATTTAATGGGTGCGAAGACATACGGGCAATTGAAACACCTGTTATCACCAGATGAACCGGCGGATAAGACGTTTGATGAGATTGTTACTGTCCTGAAAGATCATCCATACCCCACGCCGCTGATGCTAGCGGAACGATTTAAATTTTACGACAGAAGGCAGCTACAGCATGAAAGCAATGCTGAATATTTGCTGGAATTGCGTAAATTAGCGAAATATTGCCAGTTTGGAACGGGACTGACAGATGCACTACGAGACAAATTTGTGTGTGGTTTATTTAAACAGGATACACAAAAGCGACTGCTCGAGGAGAATGAGCTGACGCTTGAGAAGGCGGTCACTATGGCAGCAGCACACGAAGCCGCAGCGAGAGGCACGGCAGTAATGCAGCTACGGTCACCGGAGCTCAGTGCACACAAATTGGGTGTGAGTTCTGGCAAATGTTATCGTTGTGGAAAGACAACGCATGATCAGAACCAGTGTTGGTTTAAAAACCAAGAATGTAGAACTTGTGGTAGGCTTGGACACATAGCTAGAGTATGCAGGTCAGGGAAGAAGACCAGCAACAAGAAGTCACCGCAAGGAAAATACGCAAAAGTACACAAGGTGGCCGAACAGGAGTCCGATTCAGACGCTAGCAGTAATGAACTGGCTGGCTTAAGCAGTATTGAACTGGCTAGCTTAAGGGTACTCAACGTTGGTAAGGGTGCAGACCTCCAGACAATTTGGGTCACTCTTCAGATAGAAGGAGTCCAAGTAAAACTGGAATTGGACACTGGATCGGCATTGACGGTCATAAATAAGAAAGATTATGGAAGGTTATTCCAACATATTCCCCTACAGGATACGGAGCTCATATTGAAAACATACACGGGGCAAAGAGTGTGCCCCATCGGGAAAATTGAGGTGACAGTGGTCCACAAGGGCGAAGAAAGTCAAATAATGGACTTATATGTGCTATCTGAAGGAGGTCCTCCACTACTAGGACGGGAGTGGATTAGGAAAATGAATATCGACTGGCATTTCCTACAAACAATAACGAGTGAGAACTCGGTGAACATAATCAACCCAGACTCTGGAACTGATGATGGTAAGACCAACCCGTGTGCAAAAGACAAAGTTTCAGCACAGAATTCCACTGAGATAGAGAATTCTGAGTCTGTCCAGTCTACTGACATGCACATTTCTGAGGGACACCGGGCTCGAACTCAACTCCATTTCAAACTGCAACAGCAATTAGAACAAATGATTCGCCGTTTTGAGCAAGAGATGAATGCGACGAAAGAGTTCTTTGATATAGAGTGGGAACATCTGGAAAGACAACAGAAGCAGCTGCTGGAGCAAATGGAGCAGGAGCACACAAAACGTCTGATGTCAGAGGAGTTAACGGTCAGCCAACTCCTGCATATGCTGAAGGACAGGACTCTGAAATGGGAAAAACTTGAACACGAACTTCAATATTCAAACGAAAGGGGTTCGGAGCTCTCAAAGGTTATTGGAAGAGCTGAGGTGGCAACACAGACTGAGATGACTGCAACAGAGCAGCCCTTGGATGCCAAAAGTACGCTGACTCACGTCAACGTAAAACAACAGACCGCTGAAACAGCTGCTCCGGTAGAGGGATTGAATAGTCCGATCAATCAATCTCCAAAAGAAGTTGAAGTAGTAAAATCTCAAATGAGGTCATTAGTAAACGACTTGCTGAAAGCCCAGAAAAAGCTGGATGAAGAGGTACGCATGAAGAAGTCTCTTCAGGAAAGATGTCTGGACTTGGAACAAAAGCTGGCTAACGCCCAGCTGGGTATGGAGGAAATAGAAGACCCTCTCGCTGGCCTAGATCAGGACGACACCGAATATTACCATGACCTATTGAGTGACACTGAATATTATAGTGACCTGGTCTGCCCAGCTTGTGATGAAAACTCCCAAAGTGCAGAAATCAGGATGAATCACTTAAAGTCTAAGGAACATAGGGAGATGGTGGCGCTACAGCTGGCAGCTGACAGGGGAGCCCAGAGAGTCTCTAAGAAGCAGAAAAGGAAAAGACGAAGCAGAAGATGATAACCATCTGAACCATTATCACCCCTACCAGATCACACACGTGGTCCCTCCGAACGGAGCCAAATCAGTTCGGAAGTTCAAGCTGTTAAATCCATGGAAGGACTATTGAATGAGTCACTCCAGCAACGTGAACCGACTACACCACAGAGACTGAATCTGTGAACTATTTTCCGCAGAGATTGAATCTGTGAACTGTTTTCCGCAGACTGAATCTGTGATCTGTTTTGACATGAAGTTATCTATGTATCTATGTTATTCTGTTATGTAAACCTGAAGTTATATATGTACATATGTTATTACGTTATGTTAAATGGGGAGATGACTAAAGCTAAGAAGGGAGGAATGTTGTGTATGTAATATGTGTGCTACTTTAAACCTATGGACAGGACTGCACTACTTGTAGGGCGTAGTGATACGCAGTACCACTCCTGGCCATAGGGGTATAAATAGTACTGTGGGTACTGATCTCCCCTCAGTTCCCGCCTGTGGGCATGAAGTAAAGACCTACGTGTAGTCCCTACCTCCAACCAGTAAAGACCTGTTTGAGTTATACGTTTAAGTCTTTGTGTTAATTGTTCAATACAATACACATACTTAACACTACCCTCCTCCAGTAAACACCTGCTGATTGTTAATTTACAACCTCCGTCTAGTTATTGGAAAACATCATACTTTAAGAATCACGGATTCAACAGCATTCATCTCCCTGATCCTATTGACCCTATGCCAATTTGCTCGTGGCTCTGGTAATAATCCAGAGATTATGACCTTTGTGGTTCTGCTTTTTAATTTAGTCCCTAGCTGCTCAAACTCTCTCAGCAGAACCTCTTTATTTGTCATTCCTATGTCGTTGGTACCTACATGGGCCACGACAACTGGATCCTCCCCCTCCCACTCCAAGCTCTTCCCCAGCCCGGAGGAGATGTCCTTTACCCTGGCACCGGGTAGGCAACATAGCCTTTGGGACTCACGCTCCTGGCCGCAGAGAACAGTGTCTATCCCCCTAACTATACTGTCACCTACTACAAACACCTTCCTTTTTACTCCCCCCACTTAAACGGCTTCCTGTACCACGGTGCTGTGGTCAGTTTGCTCGTCGTTCCCGCACTGGTCCATAGTGTTTGCAAGAATCTTGAATCTATTGGACAAGTGCAGGGACTGAGGCTCCTCCAATACTACCCCCTGGATCCCCGTACCTGCCTCACTCGCAGTCACACCCTCCTGTCCCTGACCACGTGTCAATTCTAAAGTATTTAATCTAAGGGGTGTGACTGCCTCCTGGAGCAAAAGGTCCAGGTAACTTTCTCCCTCCCTGATGTCTCGCAATGTCTGCAGCTCAGACTCCAGCTCCTCAACTCAGAGCCGAAGTTCCTCGAGCCACAGACACTTACCGCAGATGTAGTCGCCCTGGACAAATGTGTCCACAAGCTCGCATATATAGCAGCAGCAACACATCTCCTCTCCTCCCATTATTTTATTTGTTTAATTAATGAGTTTAGTATTAATCAAATTATTTACCTCGTTTAGTTTATTAAATTAATTAAAATCAGTTTAGTTTTTCAAATTTAGTTATATGTTATATGTTAACTTAAAACTTAGCCCACAGTCACTAACAATCATTTACCTGCCTTACCTGTGATGTCACACTGCAGATTTCTCTCGTTGATGCTGGCCTGTTGCTGCTTTTATCCCCGCTCTCGGGCCCCGGTCTGCTCCCCGCTCCCGGGCCCCGGTCTGCTCCCCGCTCCCGGGCCTCGGTCTGCTCCCCGCTCTCGGGCCTCGGTCTGCTCCCCGCTCTCGGGCCTCGGTCTGCTCCCGCTCTCGGGCCTCGGTCTGCTCCCGCTCTCGGGCCTCGGTCTGCTCCCTGCTCTCGGGCCTCGGTCTGCTCCCCACTCTTGGGCCTCGGTCTGCTCCCCGCTCTCGGTCTGCTGCCCGCTCTCGGGCCTCGGTCTGCTCCCCGCTCTCAGCCTGCTCCCCGCTCTCGGGCCTCGGCCTGCACCCCGCTCTCGGGCCTCGGTCTGCTCGCCGCTCTCGGGCCTCGGTCTGCTCCCCGCTCTCGGGCCTCGGTCTGCTCCCCGCTCTCGGGCCTCGGTCTGCTCCCCGCTCTCGGGCCTCGGTCTGCTCCCCGCTCTCGGGCCTCGGCCTGCTCCCCGCTCTCGGGCCTCGGCCTTCTCCCCGCTCTCAGCCTGCTCCCCGCGCTCGGGCCTCGGCCTGCTCCCCGCGCTCGGGCCTCGGTCTGCTCCCCGCTCTCGGGCCTCGGTCTGCTCCCCGCTCTCGGGCCTCAGTCTGCTCCCCGCTCTCGGGCCTCAGTCTGCTCCCCGCTCTGGTCCGCCGCTGCTCTGCGGGAGAAGTTAAGAAAAGCACCTGCTTCCGCCACTTCACCGAACTCCCACACTTACCAAACTCGCAATTGTTCACTTTCTGTGGCACCTTATCGAATGCCTTCTGGAAATCCAAATACACCACATCTACTGGCTCACCCTTGTCCACCGTGCTTGTTACATTCTCAAAGGACTCCAGCAAATTTGTCAAACATGATTTCCCTTTCATAAAACTTGCTGACTCTGCTTGACTATATTATGATTTTCCAAATGCCCTGCTATTGTTTCCTTAATGAAGGACTCCAGCATTTTCCCAATGACAGATGTTAGGCTAACTGGTCTATAATTTCCTGCTTTCTGTCTCCCTCCTTTCTTAAATAAGGGTGTTACATTTGCGGTTTTCCAATCCGCTGGGACCTCTCCAGAGTCCAGGGAATTTTGGTATATTGCAACCAATGCATCCACTATCTCTGCAGACACTTCTTTTAAGACCCTGGGATGCAGGCCATCAGGTCCAGGGGACTTGTCATCTTTTTGTCCCATTATTTTACCAAGTACTTTTTCCTTAGTGATAGTGATTGTCTTTACTTCCCTCCTCCCTGTGGCCCCTTGATTATCCGTTATTGGGATGTTGTTAGTGTCTTCTATCATAAAGACAGATACAAAATATTTGTTCAGAGTCTCTGCCATTTCCCCGTTCCCCATTATTAATTCCCCAGTCTCATCCTCTAAGGGACCAATGTTTACTTTAGCTACTCTCTTCCTTTTTATATACCTGTAGAAGCTCTTACTCTTAATATTTCTTGCCAGTTTATTCTCATAATTCATCTTCTCTCATTATTTTTTTAGTCATCCTTTGCTGATTCTTAAAAATTTCTAAATCCTTTGGCCTCCCACCAATCTTGGCAACATAACAACATAAGAAATAGGAGCGGAAGCAGGCCATTCGGCCCTTCGAGCTTGCTCCACCATTCAATGAGATCATGGCTGATCTTCTGCCTCAACTCCATTCACTGGCCCTATCGCCATATCCCTTGACCCTTACTAGTCAGAAATCTATCAACTTCTGTTTTGAATATACCCAATGACTGAGCCTCCACAGCCCTCTGGGTAGAGAATTCCAAAGATTCACCACCCTCTGTGTGAAGAAATTTCTTTTCATCTCAGTCCTGAATGGCCTACCCTTTATCCTGAGGCTGTGGCCCCTGGTTATAGACTCCCCAGCCAAGGGAAACATTCTCCCAGCATCCACCCTATCAAGCCCTGTAAGAATTTTGTATGCTTCAATGAGATTCCCTCTCATTCTTCTGAATTCAAGAGAATGCAGGCCTAGTTTACTCAATCTCTTCTCATACGACAGGAGCAAGGATGTCATAGAAACATAGAAGATAGGAGCAGGAGTAGGCCATTCGGCCCCTTGAGCCTGCTCCGCCATTCAATGAGATCATGGCTGATCATCCAAATTCAGTACCCTGTCCCTGCCTTCTCTCCATATCCCTTGATCCCTTTAGCCTTAAGAAATATATCCAACTCCTTCTTGAATATATTTAATGAATTGGCCTCCACTGCCTTGTGTGGTAGAGAATTCCACAGGTTCACCACTCTCTTGGTGAAGAAATTCCTCCTCATCCCTGTTCTAAATGGCTTACCCCTTATCTTTAGACTGTGACCCCTGGTTCTGGACTCCCCGGCCATCGGGAACATCCTTCCTGCATCTAGTCTGTCTAGTCCTGTTAGAATTTTATAAGTTTCAATGAGATCCCCTCTCATTCTTCTAAACTCCAGCGAGTACAAGCCCAATCGACCCAATCTCTCCTCATACGTCATTCCTGCCATCCCAGGTATCAGCCTGGTGAATCTTCGCTACACTCCCTCCATGGCAAGAACATCCTTCCTCAGATAAGGCGACCAAAACTGCACACAATACTCAAGATGTGGTCTCACCAAGGCCCTGTACAGCTGCAGCAAGACATCCTTGTTCCTGTACTCGAACCCTCTCGCTACGAAGGCCAACATACCATTTGCCTTCTTAACCGCCTGCTGCACCTGCATGCTTACCTTCAGCGACAGGTTGGGTGATTGGGCAGATACATGGCAAATGCACTATAATGTGGATAAATGTGAGGTTATCCACTTTGGTGGCAAAAGCAGGAAGGCAGATTATTATTTGAATGGCAATAGATTGGGAGAAGGGGAAGTGCAAAGAGACCTGGGTGTTCTTGTGCACCAGTCACTGAAGGTAAGCATGCAGGTGCAGCAGGCGGTTAAGAAGGCAAATGGTATGTTGGCCTTCGTAGCAAGAGGGTTCGAGTACAGGAACAAGGATATCTTGCTACAGTTGTACAGGGTCTTGGTGAGACCACACCTTGAGTATTGTGTGCAGTTTTGGTCGCCTTACCTGAGGAAAGACGTTCTTGCCATGGAAGGAGTGCAGCGAAGATTCACTAGGCTGATACTTGGGATGGCAGGAATGACGTATGAGGAGAGATTGTGTCGATTGGGTTTATACTCACAGGAGTTTAGAAGATTGAGAGGGGATCTCATCGAAACCTATAAAATTCTGTCAGGCCTGGACAGACTAGATGCAGGAAGGATGTTTCTGATGGCCGGGGAGTCCAGAACCAGGGGTCATAGTCTAAGGATAAGGGGTAAGCAATTTAGGACTGAAATGAGGAGGAATTTCTTCACCCAGAGAGTGGTGAACCTGTGGAATTCTCTGCCACAGAGGGCGGTGGAGGCCAGTTCATTAAATATATTCAAGAAAGAGTTGGATATATTTCTTAAGGCTAAAGGGATCAAGGGATATGGGGAGAAGGCAGGGACAGGGTACTGAATTTGGATGATCAGCCATGATCTCATTGAATGGCGGAGCAGGCTCGAAGGGCCTACTCCTGCTCCTATCTTCTATGTTTCTATGCGACTGGTGCACAAGGACACCCAGGTCTCATTGCACTTCCCCTTCTCCCAATGTATTGCCATTCAGATACTAATCTGCCTTCCTGTTTTTGACAGCAAAGTGGATAGCCTCGCATTTATCCACATTATATTGCATCTGCCATGCTTCTGCCCAGTCACCCAACCTGTCCAAATCATACTGAAATTTCTCGGCATCCTCCTCACAGCACACATGCCCACCCAGCTTTGTGTCGTCTGCAAACTTGGAAATATTGCTGTAGTTGTACAGGGCCTTGGTGAGACCACACCTTGAGTATTGTGTGCCGTTTTGATCACCTTATCTGAGGAAGGATGTTCTTGCCATGGAGGGAGTGCAGCGAAGATTCACCAGACTAATTCCTGGGATGGCAGGAATGGCGTATGAAGAGAGATTGGGTCTGTTGTGTATGTAACCGTTTACCTTTAAGGGAACTATAGAATGTAACCGTTCGCCTTTAAGAGCACTACTTTAGGGTGGCACTATCTATTGGCTCATGTATACTGTAATACCGATAGTGACCACACCAGTATATAAGGGTTGTGATACGTTAACTAGGGCAGAATCGCCCGAGCCTCTGAATAGTAAAGACGTGTTTTATTTTGTTAACAGTGGAGTCTGTGATTATTTATAATACAACCCACAGACTTAACATTGGCGACGAGTCAGGATTCGAACCCTGCGGCAGTTGTTCCACGGCGGCTTCGTCCGAAGACAGGACGTTGAAGAGAGGTTTCAATCCTCACCAGTCTGGAACCGACAGGCTGGAAGCGACAGGCATTAGGACCCTGAAGCCTCCATAACCTCGTGGGTAAGCCGCAGCGTTGGCTGCAAAGACAGGGCGATCGCAATCCCTGATAAGAGCCGCGGTGAAACGCGCGAGCGGGTAAGCCAGAGCCCGGGAGGGAGCGAGCAAGATCCGCGCGAGCGGGTGAGCCAGAGGCCGGGGGCCGCTTTCAAGTGCGAGGCGCAGCCGGGCCATCGATCGCATCCGCTGATAAGGCCCGCACTCGGCCTGAAAGTCAGCGTCGGGGAACGGGTGATAACCGCCATTGAAGTGGGCGGAGAGCGCCGAGAAGCGCGGGAAAACCGCCATCGAAGTGGGCGGGGAGAGCGAGAAGCGCGGGAAAGCCGCCATTTTTCGCGGGGAAACCGCTGAAGAAGAAGGAAGAAGCGGGAAACCGCCATCTTGGAAATTATTAAGAATTTCAGGAAAGTAATAAGATTTTTCAGAAAGGCTGGTGTGTTCTCAAGAAGAGAGGGAAAATAAGTATAAGTACAGCAATACTTGTGGTGTTCTCAAGAAGAGAGAAGAAAATTAATTAGAATTTTCAGAAACAAGAAATAAGTAAAGCAATACTTGTGGTGTTCTCAAGAAGAGAGAAGAAAATTAATTAGAATTTTCAGAAACAAGAAATAAGTAAAGCAATACTTGTGGTGTTCTCAAGAAGAGAAGAAAATTAATAATAAGTAAAGAAATACTTGTGCTGTTCTCGGAAAGAGAAGAAGATGCCTAAGCGAGGAAATATTAATGATTTTAATGCTGAAATAGAAGACAGGGCCACGTATGGGGAACGCATAGGAATATATTGCGTAGCCATATACGCCAAGGCAATAACTTTGTTAAATTCGATGGGAGCAAAAACATATGGGCTCTTGAAACATCTAATAGCACCAGTTAAACCAGTGGACCAGACCTTCGAAGAGATCGTAGCAGTGCTGAAGGATCAAATTACTGCAAGCATTTCCAAATGCTACCGTTGTGGAAAGACAACGCACGACCAGAATCAGTGCTGGTTTAAGAATCAAGAGTGCAGGAAATGTGGCAAACTGGGTCACATAGCGAAGGTATGCAGGTCCAGAAAGAAGACCAACAAACAAAGGAAGCCACCACCACAAGAAAAGTACAACAAGGTGCATCAGGTGGCTGAAAAGAGTTCAGACGAACAAAATTCAGACTCAGACCCAAACAGCCAGGAGTTGGATAGTCTGAGAATCCACAATGTGGGTAAAGTAACTGATCTACAGACGATCTGGGTCACACTAAAAATAGCTGGAGTCCAAGTACGAATGGAGCTGGACACGGGATCAGCTGTATCAGTCATCAACCAAAAGGACTACCACCGACTATTCTCTCACATACCCTTAAGAAATACCAAGTTCGTATTACAGACATACACGGGGCATCGCGTATACCCCATGGGGAAAATAAGAGTCAAGGTGAGAGATAGGGGTAAAGTACACCCAAGAATGAATTTGTACGTACTACCTGAGGGAGGACCACCACTTCTAGGACGGGAGTGGATCAAGAAAATAGACATGGAATGGCACTACCGACAAGCAATGACGAGTGAGGACTCGGTGCAGACAAGCAGCTCAGACTCTGAGCCGGAAGACGATAAGTCCAGCTTATGTATGAAAAACAAGGTTAACATTAACTCACGGACTAAGGTTGGAAAATCGATGGCGTGCATAAAGACAGAGAATTCTGAGTCTGTTCAAGCTACAGACATATGCATTACGGAGGAACACCGGGCTCGAACTCAACGCTATTTCAAAGTACAACAACAATTAGAACAATTAAGTTACCGCCTCGTACAAGAGATGAAAACAATGAAAAAGTTCTATGACACCGAATGGGAGAGTCTGGAAAGACAACAGAACCTACTGGCTCAAGCAGAGAGCGACCATAGAGCCATCGTGACCAATTACCGATCACATCTCCCTGATGATGTTCAGGGGTTAGAATATTTGCATGATCTAGAGATACAGCAGAAGGGCAAATCACGCTGCACTGAGGATTTTGTTCTGCAATTGGAGACGGAGCTAGTGCAGGCAAAGTTAAGAGAAGTTGAATCACAGGGTGCTCTTAAGGAGATGCAGAAACAAATCTTGGACATGGAAAAGAGAAACGCTTCTTTACCTGATGAGAATAATGTGGCCATGTTGCAAGAGGAGCTTATAGGGGCGAAACTGAAAGAAGCTAAGCAAAGGATGTTGGAACTTGAAACGCAGAACCAAATCAGCGGTAATCAGCTATGTCAAGCAGAGAAGGAGTGCAAGGGTCTACATGAGAAGGTGCAATATCTCTCAGCCCAAAATAAGGGACTACTCACTCAGTTAAATGAAAGTAAACGGGAAATGGCTGAGATGGACTGCAAGAATAAAGAAGAGTTGATGGCAGTGAGACTTCGAGAGGCAGATAGCATGGCAGCCTTGGCTGAACTCCAACAGGAAATTGCGAAAGAAACAAATGAAGAGGAATCTTCAGGAAGCCAGGATTTTATTCCAGTTCTTCTCTACGACTCCTTACAAGCAGAGTGCGAGAAGTTGAAAAAACAGTATGAACAGGCCCAGACTACAATTCTGGAGGGGGTTAACTCAGCAACCTCCGAAAAGCTAGTTTCGTTGGAAGTATATGAGCAACTAAAGGTTGAACATGAGCAAGAAGTCCAAAGGCTGCAGGAAATTCTTGAGGAGCTCAGGGCCAAGACAGACTCATCGGTAGAAGTTCCATCCATAGATGAGGATGTAGAGGTGAAAGACAGGGCAGAACTCATAAAAATATGGAAGGAAGCCCAAGACAAATATGAGGCGGCAATTACCGAGGTTGACCGACTTGAAGAACAGTTTCAACTGGGAATGGGCCCTGAACATGAGCTAGAGAGCATCGAGGCGCAACTTCTCCAAGCACTGGAAGCCAAAGTACAAGAGGAAGAGAAGATGAAAGCATTGGAGAAAATGATGGATGAAATGGAGGAGTACGCTGAATTACGTCCAGGGGAACAGGAGAATGGGGAAACAGCTACTTCAGTAGAAGGATTAAATAGCCTGATAACGAAATCCCTGAAGGAAGGGAAAGGATTGAACGCACAAATGAGGCCAGGAGGGAAGGAATGGCAGACATCCGAGGAAGAGCAGGATGAATATGATTGCTTGAAGAAGGGTTTTGACCTGTTGAGTGACACCGAATGTTATGAGGATGTGGTCTGCCCAAATTGTGATGGGAACTCCCAAAGTGCTGAAATCCTGAGGAAGCACTTAAGGTCTAAGGAACATAGAGAGTTGGTGGCGCTACAGATGGCAGCCGGGAAAAGAGCTCGGAGAGTTTCAAAAAGGCAGAAAAGAAAAAGAAGAAGCAGAAAATAATAACTGTTTAAAATATTATTACTTCTACTACCTCAATCCGAACACTACGAAAGGTGCTAAATTTGTAAAAAAAATCCAGGGACATTATCAAGACAGCCAGTGGGTTGTATAAGTCCGCACTGCTGGTTCAACAGGACGAAAGTACAAGCTGTTAAAAAAAAAAAAAAAGGCTATGGAGGATGCTGTCTGGAACGAATTAATACCAGAGAATGAATTTATGAACTGTTCCCACAGAGACTGAACCTGTAAACTGATTCCACTGAGAGTATGTTTGTAAACTGTTATATGACGTTGACTCCATTGAGAGTATATCTGTAAATTGTTATATGACGTTGACTCCATCGAGAGTATATCTGCAAACTGTTTATATAAAGTTGAAGATTGTATGTTTAACGGGATTCTGTAAGTAATAAGCTAGGAAGGGAGGAGTGTTGTGTATGTAACCGTTTACCTTTAAGGGAACTATAGAATGTAACCGTTCGCCTTTAAGAGCACTACTTTAGGGTGGCACTATCTATTGGCTCATGTATACTGTAATACCGATAGTGACCACACCAGTATATAAGGGTTGTGATACGTTAACTAGGGCAGAATCGCCCGAGCCTCTGAATAGTAAAGACGTGTTTTATTTTGTTAACAGTGGAGTCTGTGATTATTTATAATACAACCCACAGACTTAACAGGGTCGATTAGGCTTATATTCGCTAGAATTTAGAAGAATGAGAGGGGATCTCATTGAAACTTATAAAATTCTAACAGGACTAGACAGACTAGATGCAGGAAGGATGTTCCCGATGGCGGGGGAGTCCAGAACCAGGGGTCACAGTCTAAGGATAAGCGGTAAGCCATTTAGGACTGAGATGAGTAGGAATTTATTCACCCAGAGAGTGGTGAACCTGTGGAATTCTCTGCCACAGAAGGCAGTTGAGGCCAACTTATTAAATATATTCAAGAAGGAGTTGGATATATTGCTTAAGGCTAAAGGGATCAAGGGATATGGAGAGAAGGCAGGGACAGGGTACTGAATTTGGATGATCAGCCATGATCTCATTGAATGGCGGAGCAGGCTCGAGGGGCTGAATGGCCTACTCCTGCTCCTATCTTCTATGTTTCTATGTTTCTATGATAACAGGGTAGATTCTGAGGAGTCTAGAACCAGAGGTCAGAGTCTCAGAATAAGGGGTCAGCCATTTTGGAATGAGATCAGGAGAAATTTCTTCAGAGGGTGGTGAACCTTTGGAATTCTCTACCCCGGAGGGCTGTGGAGGCTCAGTCATTGAGTATATTCAAGACAGAGATCGATAGATTTTTGGATGTTCAGGGAATCAAGGGGTATGGTGATAGTGCAGTAAAGTGGAGTTGAGGTAGAAGATCAGCCATGATCTTACTGAATGGCAAAGCAGGCTTTGGGGGGCCGAATGGCCTAAACCTATTTCTTTTGTTCTTAAAATAGCACTCGGGTGCCGGTCTCTTTAAGAGCAGGTGGCGCTATCACTTTAAATCGGCGCCTAGCGAGGCCCGCGCATGCGCGGGACCGGGTGATAATACGCATGCGCACGGTACCTCCTCCTTTTCGCCGGATCCGGGAAGATGGTGAGAGAAAGAAACAGGCCCGGGGATCGACATCAATCCGCCACCATCCATCCACCCGCAGCCCCGGGGAGAGAGGGAGGAACAGGCCCGGGGATCGACATCAATCCGCCACCATCCATCCACCCGCAGCCCCGGGGAGAGAGGGAGGAACAGGCCCGGGGATCGACATCAATCCGCCACCATCCATCCACCCCCAGCCCCGGGGAGAGAGGGAGGAACATGCCCGGGGATTGACATCAATCCGCCGCCATTCATCCACCCCCAGCCCCGGGGAGAGAGGGAGGAACATGCCCGGGGATTGACATCAATCCGCCGCCATCCATCCACCCCCGGCCCCGGGGATCCACATCCATCCAGCCCCGGGGAGAGAGGGAGGAACAGGCCCGGGGATCGACATCAATCCGCCGCCATTCATCCACCCCCAGCCCCGGGGAGAGAGGGAGGAACAGGCCCGGGGATCGACATCAATCCGCCACCATCCATCCACCCCCGGCCCCGGGGAGAGAGGGAGGAGCGGGCCCGGGGATTCGGCCCTCGGAGCGGCGGGGAGGGGAGGAAAGGCCCGGGTCGAGCGGTGGCGGACCCTCAGCCCCGGCCCGGGAGGGAAGGCAGGGTCTGGGGGCCTGGGCTTGGGTTCGGGGGGTTTAGGGTTTTGTTGTTCGGGTTTATCTGAGATGCTGTTTTTATTTCAGGCCAAGCGCACCAAGAAGGTGGGGATTGTGGGGAAATACGGCACCCGCTATGGAGCGTCACTCCGCAAAATGGTGAAGAAAATCGAGATCAGCCAACACGCCAAATACACCTGCTCCTTCTGCGGGAAGGTGAGTGTGGACCCCAAAACACCCCCCCCCCCCCGTAACCCCAAACACCCCCCCCCCCCCGTAACCCCAAACACCCCCCCCCCGTAACCCAAAACACCCCCCCCGTAACCCCAAACACCCCCCCCCGTAACCCCAAACACCGCTCCCCCCCCCCCCCGTAACCCCAAACACCCCCCCCCCCGTAACCCCAAACACACCCCCCCCCCCGTAACCCCAAACACCCCCCCCCGTAACCCCAAACACCCCCCCCCGTAACCTCCCCGTAACCCCAAACACCCCCCCCCCGTAACCCCAAACACCCCCCCCGTAACCCCCAAACACACCCCCCCCCCCCCCGTAAGCCCCAAACACCCCCCCCCCCGTAACCCCAAACACCCCCCCCCCCGTAACCCCAAAACACCCCCCCCGTAACCCCAAACACCCCCCCCCGTAACCCCAAACACCCCCCCCCCCCCCGTAACCCCAAACACCGCTCCCCCCCCCCCGTAACCCCAAGCCCCCTCCCGTAACCCCAAACACCCCCCCCCGTAACCCCAAAACACCCCCCCCCCCGTAACCCCAAACACCCCCCCCCCCGTAACCCCAAACACCCCCCCCCCCCGTAAACCCCAAACACCGCTCCCCCCCCGTAACCCCAAGCCCCCTCCCGTAACCCCAAACACCCCCCCCCCCGTAAACCCCAAAACACCCCCCCCCCCGTACCCCCAAACACCCCCCCCCCCCCCCGTAACCCCAAACACCGCTCCCCCCCCCCCCCCGTAACCCCAAACACCCCCCCCCCGTAACCCCAAACACCCCCCCCCCCCGTAACCCCAAAACACCCCCCCCCCCCCGTAACCCCAAACACCGCTCCCCCCCCCGTAACCCCAAACACCCCCCCCCCGTAACCCCCAAACACCGCTCCCCCGTAACCCCAAAACACCCCCCCCCCGTAACCCCAAACACCCCCCCCCGTAACCCCAAACACCCCCC
Organism: Somniosus microcephalus; assembly: GCF_052327205.1. Lineage (NCBI taxonomy): Eukaryota > Metazoa > Chordata > Chondrichthyes > Squaliformes > Somniosidae > Somniosus > Somniosus microcephalus. Next base: position 344,707,631 of record NC_140990.1, on the reverse strand, counting down.
CCGTAACCCCAAACACCCCCCCCCGTAACCCCAAACACCCCCCCCCCCCGTAACCCCAAACACCCCCCCCCCGTAACCCCAAACACCGCTCCCCCCCGTAACCCCAAACACCGCTCCCCCCCCCGTAACCCCAAACACCGCTCCCCCCCCCGTAACCCCACCCCAAACACCCCCCCCCCCGTAACCCCAAACACCCCCCCCCCCCCGTAAACCCCAAACACCCCCCCCCCCGTAACCCCAAACACCCCCCCCCCCCGTAACCCCAAACACCCCCCCCCCCCCCCGTAACCCGCAAACACCCCCCCCCCGTAACCCCAAACACCCCCCCCCCCCCCCCCGTAAACCCCAAAACACCCCCCCCGTAACCCCAAACACCCCCCCCCCCGGTAACCCCAAAACCCCGAACGCCCCCCCCCCGTAACCCCGAACGCCCCCCCTGTAACCCGAACGCCCCCCCCCGTAACCCCGAACGCCCCCCCGTAACCCCAAACACCCGCCCCCCCCGTAACCCCAAACACCCCCCCCCCCCCCCCGTAACCCCCAAACACCCCCCCCCCCCGGTAACCCCGAACGCCCCCCCCCCCCGTAACCCCGAACGCGCCCCCCCCCGTAACCCCGAACGCCACCCCCCCCCCCCCAGGAACCCCGAACGCCCCCCCCCCCCGGTAACCCCGAACGCCCCCCCCCCCCCCGGTAACCCCGAACGCCCCCCCCCCCCCCGTAATCCCGAACGCCCCCCCAAATAACCCTTAACATCAAATAACCCTAAACCCAGAACCCCAAAAAACCCTAAAGCCCATAACCCTAAAGCCCATAACCCTAAACCCCAAACACCCCCCGTAACCCTAAACCCAAGACCACCACCCTTTTTTCCCCCCCCCCCCCCCCAAACCCAGCCCGCCAACCCCCAACATTCCCAAATCCCACACACCTGCTCCTCCTGCGGGAAGGTGATTGCAGACCCAAACCCTCCCCCCCCCCACAAACGCAGCCTGCCAAATTCCCCAAACCTGGACCCACTAAACTCCAAACCTGCAAAAAAAAAACTAAAAAGCCGGGTGCCAGATCTTCCTCCCCCGGACCCTGTCCCCACCAGTACTGTACCCCAGTGTTATACAGTGACCTGTACCCACCAGTACTGTACCCCAGTATTATACACTGACAGACCTGTACCCACCAGTACTGTACCCCAGTGTTATACACTGACAGACCTGTACCCCACCAGTACTGTACCCCAGTGTTATACACTGACAGACCTGTACCCACCAGTACTGTACCCCAGTGTTATAGTGACAGACCTGTACCCCAGTGTTATACAGCGACAGACCTGTCCCCCACCAGTACTGTACCCCAGTGTTATACAGTGACAGACCTGTACCCACCAGTACTGTACCCCAGTGTTTATACAGTGACAGACCTGTACCCACCAGTACTGTACCGCCCAGTGTTATAGTGACAGATCTGTACCCACCAGTACTGTACCCGTGTTATACAGCGACAGACCTGTACCCACCAGTACTGTACCCCAGTGTTATACAGTGACAGACCTGTACCCACCAGTACTGTACCCCAGTGTTATACAGTGACAGACCTGTACCCACCAGTACTGTACCCGTGTTATAGTGACAGACCTGTACCCACCAGTACTGTACCCCAGTGTTATACAGTGACAGACCTGTACCCACCAGTACTGTACCCCAGTGTTATGCAGTGACAGACCTGTACCCACCAGTACTGTACCCCAGTGTTATACAGTGACAGACCTGTACCCACCAGTACTGTACCCGTGTTATACAGTGACAGACCTGTACCCACCAGTACTGTACCCGTGTTATACAGTGACAGACCTGTACCCACCAGTACTGTATCCCAGTGTTATACAGTGACAGACCTGTACCCACCAGTACTGTACCCCAGTGTTACAGTGACAGACCTGTACCCACCAGTACTGTACCCCAGTGTTATACAGCGACAGACCTGTCCCCACCAGTACTGTACCCCCAGTGTTATACAGCGACAGACCTGTCCCCACCAGTACTGTACCCCATGGTTATACAGCGACAGACCTGTACCCACCAGTACTGTTCCCCAGTGTTATACAGCGACAGACCTGTACCCACCAGTACTGTTCCCCAGTGTTATACAATTTTAGTAACAATACTGTGGAGGAGGAATTACTGGAGTGTATACGGGATGGTTTCCTGGACCAATATGTCGAGGAACCAACTAGAGATCAGGCCATCTTAGACTGGGTATTATGTAATGAGAAAGGATTAATTAGCAATCTTGTGCGAGGCCCCTTGGGTCTGAGCGATCATAATATGATAGAATTCTTCATTAAGATGGAGAGTGAAGTAGTTGACTCAGAGACTAGGGTCCTGAATTTAAATAAAGGAGACTACGATGGTATGAGGTGCAAGTTGGGTAGGATTGATTGGGGAATGTCACTCAAAGGGTTGATGGTGGATAGGCAATGGCAAACATTCAAAGACCGCATGGATGAACTACAGAATTTGTTCATCCCAGTTTGGCATAAAAATAAAACAAAAAAGGTGACTCAACCGTGGCTAACAAGGGAAATTAGGGATAGCATAAGATCCAAGCAGAGGACATATAAATTGGCCAGAAAAAGCAGTAAACCTGAGGATTGGGGGCAGTTTAGGGTCCAACAAAGGAGGACAAAGGGATTAATTAAGAGGGGGGAAATAGAATGAGAGTAAGCTTGCAGGGAACATAAAAACTGACTAAAAGCTTTTATAGATATGTGAAGAGAAAAAGATTGGTGAAGTTAAATGTAGGTCCCTTGCAGTCAGAATCAGGGGAATTTATAATGGGGAACAAAAAGAAATGGCAGACCAATTAAATACATATTTTGGTTCTGCCTTCACAAAGGAGGACACAAATAACCTCTCAGAGATGTCGGGGAACATAGGGTCTAATGAGAGGGAGGAACTGAAAGAAATCAGTATTTGTAGGGAAATGGTGTTAGGGAAATTGATGGGATTGAAGGCCGATAAATCCCCAGGGCCTGATAATCTACATCCCAGGGTACTTAAGGAAGTGGCCCTAGAAATAGTAGATGCATTGCTGGTCATCTTCCAGAACTCGATAGACTCTGGAACAGTTCTCATGGATTGGTGGGTAGCTAATGTTACCCCACTGTTCAAAAAGGGTGGTAGAGAGAAAGTGGGGAATTATAGACCGGTAAGCCTGACATCGGTAGTGGGGAAAATGCTAGAGTCCATTATAAAGGATGTAATAGCAGAGCACTTGGGGGGAAAAAAGTGACAGGATCAGACAAAGTCAACATGGATTTACAAAAGGTAAATCGTGCTTGACTAATCCACTGGAATTTTTTGAGGATGTAACTGGTAAAATAGATAAGGGAGAACCAGTGGATGTGGTGTATTTGGACTTTCAAAAGGCTTTCGATAAGGTCCCGCATATAAGAGATTAGCGTGTAAAATTAAGGCACATGGGATTGGGGGCAAGGTATTGACTTGGATAGAGAACTGATTGGCAGACAGAAAACAAAGAGTTGGAATAAACGGCTTTTTCCGAGTGGCAGGCAGTGACTAGTGGGGTACCGCAGGGATCGGTCCTTGGACCCCAGCTATTCACAATATAAATGATCTGGACGAGGGAACTAGATGTAATATCTCCAAGTTTGCAGACGATACAAAGCTGGGTGGGCGTGTGTGCTGTGAGGAGGATGTTGAGAAACTCCAGTATGATTTGGACAGGTTGGGTGATTGGGCAGAAGCATGGCAGATTATTATCTGAATGGCAATAGATTGGGACAAGGAAGTGCAACGAGACCTGGGTGTCCTTGTGCACCAGTCGCTGAAGGTAAGCATGCAGGTGCAGCAGGCGGTTAAGAAGGCAAATGGTATGTTGGCCTTCGTAGCGAGAGGGTTTGAGTACAGGAACAAGGATGTCTTGCTGCAGTTGTACAGGGCCTTGGTGAGACCACACCTTGAGTATTGTGTGCAGTTTTGGTCACCTTATCTGAGGAAGGATGTTCTTGCCATGGAGGGAGTGCAGCGAAGATTCACCAGACTGATACCTGGGATGGCAGGAATGACGTATGAGAAGAGATTGGGTCGATTGGGCTTATACTCGCTGGAGTTTAGTAGTAAGAGAGGGGATCTCATTGAAACTTATAAAATTCTAACAGGACTAGACAGACTAGATGCAGGAAGGATGTTCCCGATGGCGGGGGAGTCCAGAACCAGGGGTCACAGTCTAAGGATAAGGGGTAAGCCATTTAGGACAGAGATGAGGAGGAATTTCTTCACCCAGAGTGGTGAACCTGTGGAATTCTCTACCACAGAAGGCAGTAGAGGCCAATTCATTAAATATATTCAAGAAGGAGTTGGATATATTTCTTAAGGCTAAAGGGATCAAGGGATATGGAGGGAAGGCAGGGACAGGGTACTGAATTTGGATGATCAGCCATGATCTTATTGAATGGTGGAGCAGGCTCGAGGGGCCGAATGGCCGACTCCTGCTCCTATCTTCTATGTTTCTACAGTGACAGACCTGTCCCCACCAGGACTGTACCCCAGTGTTATACAGCGACAGACCTGTCCCCACCAGGACTGTACCCCAGTGTTATACAGTGACAGACCTGTACCCACCAGTACTGTACCCCAGTGTTATACAGCGACAGACCTGTCCCCACCAGGATTGTACCCCAGTGTTATACAGTGACAGACCTGTCCCCACCAGTACTGTACCCCAGTGTGATAGTGACAGACCTGTACCCACCAGTACTGTACCCCAGTGTGATACAATTCAGACCTGTACCCACCAGTACTATGCTCTTGCTGTGAGTGACGCTCCTCTCCCTTTTGCAGACTAAGATGAAGAGGCGGGCAGTCGGTATCTGGCATTGTGGATCCTGCATGAAGACGGTGGCTGGAGGAGCTTGGGCCTACAAGTAAGTGTCCGAGCAGCCTGTGCGCCGGAGGTCGGGGGTGTTTGGGGGGGCGGTCGAGAAGCAGTGGGGAGAGGGTGACGGTAGCAGTGCTCAGTTACAGGCCAGTGAAAGACTCGGCCTAACCCATTCTGTGATGCAGATTTTAGCCGGTAAGAAAGAAAGAAACAGCATTTCTACAAAGAAGCCCATGACATGAAAATTGGTGGGGTGGTAAATTGCGAGGAGGAAAGCCTCAGGCTACAGGACGATATAAATGGGTTGGTCAGATGGGCGGAAAAGTGGCAAATGGAATTTAACCCTGAAAAGTGCGAGGTGATGCATTTTGGACGGACAAATAAGGCAAGGGAATACACAATGAGTGGTAGGACCCTAGGAAGTACAGAGGGTCAGAGGGACCTTAGTGTACATGTACATAGATCGCTGAAGGCAGCGGAGCAGGTAGATAAGGTGGTTAAAAAGGCATATGGGATACTTGCCTTCATTAGCCGAGGCATACAATATAAGAGCAGGGAGGTTATGATGGAGCTGTACAAAACGCTGGTGAGGCCACAGCTGGAGTACTGTGTGCAGTTCTGGTCGCCTCACTATAGGAAGGATGTGATTGCTTTGGAGAGGGTGCAGAGAAGATTCACCAGGATGTTACCTGGGATGGAGCGCCTCAGCTATGAAGAGAGGCTGGACAGGCTGGGGTTGTTTTCCTTGGAGCAGAGAAGGCTGAGGGGGGACCTGATTGAGGTGTACAAAATGATGAGGGGCATAGATAGGGTAGATAAAGAGGAACTTTTCCCCTTAGTGGGGGGGTCAATAACAAGGGGGCATAGATTCAGGGTAAGGGGCAGGAGATTTAGAGGGGATTTGAGGAGGAACTTTTTCACCCAGAGGGTGGTTGGAATGTGGAACTCACTGCCTGAAAGGGTGGTAGAGGCAGGAACCCTCAGAACATTCAAGAAGCATTTGGATGAGCACTTGAAATGCCATTGCATACAAGGCTATGGACCAAATGCTGGAAAATGGGATTAGACTGGACAGGGATGGATGGGCGGCGCGGACACGATGGGCCGAAGGGCCTCTTTCTGTGCTGTAAAACTCTATGACTAAGTACTTTTTGAAGTGTAGGAATTGCAGCAGCCAATTTGCGCAGAGCGAGGTCCCACAAACAGCAATGTGCTAAAGTGTTGTCCTGGATTATGTGCTCAAGTCTCTGGGGTGGAGTTTGAACCAGTATCCTGACTGGGGGGGCGGTGGTAGGTGGTGAATGGGACTGTTGTGATGAACGTCGGTGTCTCGGGAGGACAGCCACCAGTTTGACAGTGGCTTCCCCCGGAGGTTAGGTTTCTAATCCTATCTGGTTATATACGGGCCAGGGGGTGGGGGCGGGGGCGCTGTCTGGTTATATACGGGCCGGGGGGGGCGTTGTCTGGTTATATACGGGCCGGGGGGGGCGTTGCCCAGTTGTGGGCAAAATGCTGGAGTCCATCATTAAGGATGAAATAGCGGAGCACTTAGCAAATGGGGACAGGATAGGACAGAGTCAACATGGATTTACAAAGGGTAAATCGTGCTTGACTAATCTATTGGAATTTTTTGAGGGAGTAACTGGTAGAATAGATGGGGGAGAGCCAGTAGATGTGGTGTACCTGGACTTCCAAAAGGCCTTCGATAAGGTCCCACATAAAAGATTAGCATGGAAAATTGAGGCTCATGGGATAAAGGGGAAAGTTTTGGCGTGGATAGGGAACTGGCTGTCAGATAGAAAACAGAGAGTTGGAATAAACGGCTCATTTTCTGAATGGCAGGCAGTAACAAGTGGGGTACCACAGGGATCTGTCCTGGGCCCCCAGCTGTTCACAATTTACATTAATGACCTGGATCAGGGAGTCGGATGCAGCATTTCCAAATTTGCAGACGACACTAAACTAGGAGGGGGGGTGGGCTCAGAGGAAGAGACCAGGAAGCTCCAGAGCGATTTGGACAGACTGGGCGATTGGGCGGATAAATGGCAGATGCACTATAATGTGGACAAGTGCGAAGTTATCCACCTTGGGTGCAGGAACGGGAGGGCAAATTATTATTTAAATGGCAATAGATTGGGAGAGGGGGAAGTACAGAGAGACCTGGGTGTTCTTGTACACCAGTCACTGAAGGCGAGCATGCAGGTGCAACAGGCGGTCAAGAAGGCAAACGGTATGCTGGCCTTCATAGCAAAAGGGTTAGAATACAGGAACAGGGATACCTTGCTGCAGCTGTACAGGGCACTGGTGAGACCACACCTCGAGTACTGTGTACAGTTTTGGTCGCCTCATCTGAGGAAGGATGTTCTTGCCATGGAGGGGGTGCAGCGGCGATTCACCAGGCTGATACCAGGAATGGCGGGAATGACCTATGAGGAGAGACTATGTAGTTTAGGGATGTACACACTGGAGTTTAGAAGATTGAGAGGGGACCTCATAGAAGTGTATAAAATTCTGACAGGTCTAGACAGACTGGATGCAGAAGGAATGTTTCCCTTGGCGGGTGAGAACAGAACTAGAGGACATAATTTAAGGATAAGGGCTAAACCATTTAGGACAGAGATGAGGGGGAATTTCTTCACTCAGAGAGTGGTGAACCTGTGGAACTCATTGCCACAGAGGGCAGTGTACGCCAGCTCATTAAATATATTTAAGAGGGAATTAGATATATTTCTACGGGCAAAAGGGGTTAAGGGTTACGGAGAGAAGGCGGGGACGGGATACTGAATTAAAGGATCAGCCATGATCTCATCGAATGGCGGAGCAGGCACGAAGGGCCGAATGGCCTACTCCTGCTCCTATCTTCTATGTATCTATGTATCTATATACGGGCCGGGGGGGGGGGGGGGTGCTTTCTGGTTATATATGGGGGGGGGGGGTGCTGCCCTGTTGTACACAGTCTGGCACGAGACGGCTGATAGCTGGGCTGTGTGTGGAGTGCTCAGGCGGTGTGAGTAGCAGCGACTGCGGAGAGACTGTCCACCCCTCATGTCGTCCCCCCCGCCCCCCAAATCATTCTCGGATGTGGTCGTCACTGGCAAGACTGGCATTTGCTGCCCATCCCTAATTGCTCAAGACAGTGTAGAAGGGATCGCCACACTGTCGGAGGGGCAGTAATGAGGGAGCGCCGCACTGTCGGAGGGTCAGTACTGAGGGAGTGCTGCACTGTCGGAGGGGCAGTACTGAGGGAGCGCCGCACTGTCGGAGGGGCAGTACTGAGGGAGCGCCGCACTGTCGGAGGGTCAGTACTGAGGGAGCGCCGCACTGTCGGAGGGTCAGTACTGAGGGAGTGCTGCACTGTCGGAGGGGCAGTACTGAGGGAGCGCTGCATTGTCGGAGGGGCAGTACTGAGGGAGCGCCGCACTGTCGGAGGGGCAGTACTGAGGGAGTGCTGCACTGTCGGAGGGGCAGTACTGAGGGAGCGCTGCACTGTCGGAGGGGCAGTACTGAGGGAGTGCTGCACTGTCGGAGGGGCAGTACTGAGGGAGTGCTGCACTGTTGGAGGGGCAGTACTGAGGGAGCGCTGCATTGTCGGAGGGGCAGTACTGAGGGAGCGCTGCACTGTCGGAGGGGCAGTACTGAGGGAGTGCTGCACTGTCGGAGGGGCAGTACTGAGGGAGTGCTGCAGTGTAAAAGATCCCATGGTACTATTTTGAAGAGTTGCAGGGGGAGTTATCCCCAGTGTCCTAGGGCCAATATTTATCCTTCAACCAACATCACTGAAACAGATTATCTGATCATTATCACATTGCTGTTTGTGGGAACTTGCTGTGCGCAGTTTGGCTGCAACATTTCCTAAAAGTGACTGCACTTCAGAGTACGTTATTGGCTTAGAAAGAGCTTTTGGGACGTCCTGGGGTGGTGAAAGGTGCTGGCGAAATGCAAGTTCTTATTTGCCTGGGTCGGGATGTTTGATTGTGCTTGGTTGTTTCCGATGCGGGGGGGGGGGGGGTGGCGAGGTGAGCTCCGGAGTCTCGTCAGGTCCGCTCTAACTTTCTTCTTTCTTCTTTTTTTTCCCCCAGCACCACCTCAGCTGTCACTGTGAAGTCTGCAATTCGCCGCCTGCGGGAGCTGAAGGACCAGTGAGCACAAGGCAGGGAGTCTGATCCTTTCCCAGGGTTTATACCTCAGCAAACTTGTTAATAAAAGATTAAATGAAAAGACACCAGTGCTTCTGCGTCATTGATTTACTGTTGAATCCTGTAAACAACTGAACAATGAGCTAAGGGAGGCAGAACTAGACCGTAACCTGCCCGTTAACTTTTCTACATTGGAGTTTGTGCAGTGCAGTGATCTCGGAGATTGTGCTGTGTGACTAAAAGCCCCTTCACGTCGTAAACGGGATTGAAGAGTCACAGTCTGAGCTCCTTGTTACTGCCGCACGTTTACCCAGGCTGACCTATAAACCGTGGATCCCCCCCACCCACCTCTGTCCCTGATCTCCCAGCACCTTTGCCCCCCCTAGCCCTGTGATCTCTACCCCCAACATGCACTGAACTTACCTGCTGCTGGAACATTGGGGCCTGTGCATTTTGAATGTCCATTCACATGTCAACCACACGACCCTCATCAACTCTCCCTTACTTGTCAAAAAAAAATCAACTTGCTCAAACTCACATTGCCTTTAACAAAATTAATTAATTTATTAACCCAGATTTTTCCAAGTGCCAATTAATTTTGTCCCAGATTAATGTCTCCGTGTTTCCCCACAGACATTAGGCTGGCTGGCCTGCAATTGCTGGTTTATCCCTCCCCTTTTTTGAACAGGGGTGTGACATTTGCAATCCTCCAGTTCTCAGTCCCGTCCCTCACCTGGAAGTCCAGATGCGGAGCACCACCAGCTGCTGAATGAGGGAAGTCCAAGACATCCTATTGAAACAAGATTAAAGTTGGCCACTGGTGTTCTGTTTTGTCACTGCTCAGAGTTATGGCTGGGAACATGGTTATATATAAATGAGCTGGACTGGGGTTGCAGGAGAACAGAGACCAATCTTCCCCCTAATTCTTTAGTGTGTACACAGACACTTTCGCTCCCTTCCAGACAGTTTCGCTGTTCTCTCAGACACCGCCGCTCCCTCCCAGACACCGTCGCTCTCTCACAGACACCGCCGCTCTCTCACAGACACCGTCGCTCTCACAGACATCGTCGCTCTCCCAGACACCGTCGCTCTCTCACAGACACCGTCGCTCTCTCACAGACACCGCCGCTCTCTCACAGACACTGTCGCTCCCTCAGACACCGTCGCTCTCTCACAGACACCGTCGCTCTCCCAGACACCGTCGCTCTCTCCCAGACACCGTCGCTCTCTCACAGACACCGTCGCTCTCTCACAGACACCGCCGCTCTCTCACAGACACCGTCGCTCTCTCACAGACACTGTCGCTCCCTCAGACACCGCCGCTCTCTCACAGACACCGCCGCTCTCACAGACACCGTCGCTCCCCCACAGACACCGTCGCTCTCTCAGACACCGTCGCTCTCTCCCAGACACCGTCGCTCTCCCAGACACCGTCTCTCTCACAGACACCGCCGCTCCCTCCCAGACACCGTCGCTCTCTCAGACACCGCCGCTCTCTCACAGACACCGTCGCTCTCTCACAGACACTGTCGCTCCCTCAGACACCGCCGCTCTCTCACAGACACCGCCGCTCTCACAGACACCGTCGCTCCCCCACAGACACCGTCGCTCTCTCAGACACCGTCGCTCTCTCCCAGACACCGTCGCTCTCTCACAGACACCGTCGCTCTCTCACAGACACCGTCGCTCTCTCACAGACACCGTCGCTCTCCCAGACACCGTCTCTCTCACAGACACCGCCGCTCCCTCCCAGACACCGTCGCTCTCTCACAGACACCGTCGCTCTCTCAGACACCGTCGCTCTCACAGACACCGTCGCTCTCACAGACACCGTCGCTCTCTCACAGACACCGTCGCTCTCTCACAGACACCGTCGCTCTCTCACAGACACCGCCGCTCTCTCTCAGACACCGTCGCTCTCTCACAGACACCGTCGCTCTCACAGACATCGTCGCTCTCTCCCAGACACCGTCGCTCTCTCAGACATCGTCGCTCTCCCAGACACCGTCGCTCTCTCCCAGACACCGTCGCTCTCTCAGACACCGTCGCTCTCTCACAGACACCGCCGCTCTCTCTGACACCGTCGCTCGCACAGACACCGTCGCTCTCTCACAGACACCGTCGCTCTCACAGACATCGTCGCTCTCTCCCAGACACCGTCGCTCTCACAGACATCGTCGCTCTCCCCGACACCGTCGCTCTCTCCCAGACAACGTCGCTCTCTCACAGACACCGTCGCTCTCTCACAGACACGTCGCTCTCTCACAGACACCGTCGCTCTCTCACAGACACTGTCGCTCCCTCAGACACCGTCGCTCTCTCAGACACCGTCGCTCTCTCACAGACACCGTCGCTCTCTCACAGACACCGTCGCTCTCTCAGACACCGTCGCTCTCTCACAGACACCGTCGCTCTCTCTCAGACACCGTCACTCTCTCACAGACACCGTCGCTCTCTCAGACACCGTCGCTCTCTCAGACACCGTCGCTCTCTCACAGACACCGTCGCTCTCAGACACCGTTGCTCTCTCTCAGACACCGTCGCTCTCTCCCAGACACCGTCCCTCCCTCAGACACCGTCGCTCTCTCACAGACACCGTCGCTCTCTCCCAGACACCGTCGCTCTCTCACAGACACCGTCGCTCTCACAGACACCGTCGCTCTCTCTCAGACACCGTCGCTCTCTCCCAGACACCGTCCCTCCCTCAGACACCGTCGCTCTCTCACAGACACCGTCGCTCTCTCTCAGACACCGTCGCTCTCTCACAGACACCGTCGCTCTCACAGACACCGTCGCTCTCACAGACACCGTCGCTCTCACAGACACCGTCGCTCTCACAGACACCGTCGCTCTCTCACAGACACCGTCGCTCTCTCACAGACACCGTCGCTCTCACAGACACCGTCGCTCTCTCACAGACACCGTCGCTCTCACAGACACCGTCGCTCTCACAGACACCGTCGCTCTCTCACAGACACCGTCGCTCTCTCACAGACACCGTCGCTCTCACAGACACCGTCTCTCTCTCCCAGACACCGCCGCTCTCTCAGACACCGTCGCTCTCTCACAGACACCGTCGCTCTCTCACAGACACCGTCGCTCTCTCACAGACACCGTCACTCTCTCACAGACACCGTCGCTCTCCCAGACACCGTCTCTCTCACAGACACCGCCGCTCCCTCCCAGACACCGTCGCTCTCTCACAGACACCGTCGCTCTCTCACAGACACCGTCGCTCTCTCAGACACAGTCGCTCTCACAGACACCGTCGCTCTCTCACAGACACCGTCGCTCTCTCACAGACACCGCCGCTCTCTCTCAGACACCGTCGCTCTCTCACAGACACCGTCGCTCTCACAGACATCGTCGCTCTCTCCCAGACACCGTCGCTCTCACAGACATCGTCGCTCTCCCAGACACCGTCGCTCTCTCACAGACACTGTCGCTCCCTCACAGACACTGTCGCTCCCTCAGACACCGTCGCTCTCTCACAGACACCGTCGCTCTCTCACAGACACCGTCGCGCTCTCTCAGACACCGTCGCTCTCTCACAGACACCGTCGCTCTCTCAGACACCGTCGCTCTCTCACAGACACCGTCGCTCTCTCCCAGACACCGTCTCTCTCTCACAGACACCGTCGCTCTCTCACAGACACCGTCGCGCTCTCAGACACCGTCGCTCTCTCAGACACCGTCGCTCTCTCACAGACATCGTCGCTCTCCCAGACACCGTCGCTCTCTCCCAGACACCGTCGCTCTCTCACAGACACCGTCGCTCTCTCACAGACACCGTCGCTCTCTCACAGACACCGTCGCTCTCTCACAGACACCGTCGCTCTCTCACAGACACCGCCGCTCTCTCAGACACCGTCGCTCTCTCTCAGACACCGTCGCTCTCTCTCAGACACCGTCGCTCTCTCACAGACACCGTCGCTCTCTCACAGACACCGTCGCTCTCTCAGACACCGTCGCTCTCTCACAGACACCGTCGCTCTCTCTCAGACACCGTCCCTCCCTCAGACACCGTCGCTCTCTCACAGACACCGTCGCTCTCCCAGACACCGTCGCTCTCTCCCAGACACCGTCGCTCTCTCCCAGACACCGTCGCTCTCTCACAGACACCGTCGCTCTCTCACAGACACCGTCGCTCTCTCACAGACACCGCCGCTCTCTCACAGACACCGTCGCTCTCTCACAGACACCGTCGCTCTCTCACAGACACTGTCGCTCCCTCAGACACCGCCGCTCTCTCACAGACACCGCCGCTCTCACAGACACCGTCGCTCCCCCACAGACACCGTCGCTCTCTCACAGACACCGTCGCTCTCTCAGACACCGTCGCTCTCTCACAGACACCGTCGCTCTCTCCCAGACACCGTCCCTCCCTCAGACACCGTCGCTCTCTCCCAGACACCGTCGCTCTCTCCCAGACACCGTCGCTCTCTCACAGACACCGTCGCTCTCTCACAGACACCGTCGCTCTCCCAGACACCGTCTCTCTCACAGACACCGCCGCTCCCTCCCAGACACCGTCGCTCTCTCACAGACACCGTCGCTCTCTCAGACACCGTCGCTCTCACAGACACCGTCGCTCTCTCACAGACACCGTCGCTCTCTCACAGACACCGCCGCTCTCTCTCAGACACCGTCGCTCTCTCACAGACACCGTCGCTCTCACAGACATCGTCGCTCTCTCCCAGACACCGTCGCTCTCACAGACATCGTCGCTCTCCCAGACACCGTCGCTCTCTCCCAGACACCGTCGCTCTCTCAGACACCGTCGCTCTCTCACAGACACCGTCGCTCTCTCACAGACACCGTCGCTCTCTCACAGACACCGTCGCTCCCTCACAGACACTGTCGCTCCCTCAGACACCGTCGCTCTCTCACAGACACCGTCGCTCTCTCACAGACACCGTCGCTCTCTCACAGACACGGTCGCTCTCTCCCAGACACCGTCTCTCACAGACACCGCCGCTCACTCACAGACACCGTCGCTCTCTCACAGACACCGTCGCTCTCTCAGACACCGTCGCTCTCTCACAGACACCGTCGCTCTCTCACAGACACCGTCGCTCTCTCCCAGAGACCGTCGCTCTCTCACAGACACTGTCGCTCCCTCACAGACACTGTCGCTCCCTCAGACACCGTCGCTCTCTCACAGACACCGCCGCTCTCTCACAGACACCGCCGCTCTCTCACAGACACCGCCGCTCTCTCACAGACACCGCCGCTCTCTCACAGACACCGTCGCTCTCTCACAGACACCGTCGCTCCCTCAGACACCGTCGCTCTCTCACAGACACCGCCGCTCTCACAGACACCGTCGCTCTCTCAGACACCGTCGCTCTCTCAGACACCGTCGCTCTCTCAGACACCGCCGCTCTCTCACAGACACCGCCGCTCTCTCACAGACACCGCCGCTCTCTCACAGACACCGTCACTCTCTCACAGACACCGTCGCTCCCTCACAGACACCGTCGCTCTCTCACAGACACCGTCGCTCCCTCAGACACCGTCGCTCTCTCACAGACACCGCCGCTCTCTCACAGACACCGTCGCTCTCTCACAGACACCGTCGCTCCCTCACAGACACCGTCGCTCTCTCACAGACACCGTCGCTCCCTCAGACACCGTCGCTCTCTCCCAGACACCGCCGCTCTCTCACAGACACCGTCGCTCTCTCACAGACACCGTCGCTCTCTCAGACACCGTCGCTCTCTCAGACACCGTCGCTCTCTCAGACACCGCCGCTCTCTCACAGACACCGTCGCTCTCTCACAGACACCGTCGCTCTCTCACAGACACCGTCGCTCTCTCTCAGACACCGTCGCTCTCTCAGACACCGTCGCTCTCTCAGGCACCGTCGATCTCTCACAGACACCGTCGCTCTCTCAGACACCGTCGCTCTCTCCCAGACACCGTCGCTCTCTCACAGACACCGTCGCTCTCTCACAGACACCGTCGCTCTCTCACAGACACCGTCGCTCTCTCCCAGACACCGTCGCTCTCTCAGACACCGTCGCTCTCTCAGGCACCGTCGATCTCTCACAGACACCGTCGCTCTCTCAGACACCGTCGCTCTCTCCCAGACACCGTCGCTCTCTCACAGACACCGTCGCTCTCTCACAGACACCGTCGCTCTCTCACAGACACCGTCGCTCTCTCCCAGACACCGTCTCTCTCTCACAGACACCGCCGCTCCCTCCCAGACACCGTCGCTCCCTCACAGACACCGTCGCTCTCTGACACCGTCGCTCTCTCACAGACACCGTCGCTCTCTCACAGACACCGTCGCTCTCTCACAGACACCGCCGCTCTCTCTGACACCGTCGCTCTCTCACAGACACCGTCGCTCTCACAGACATCGTCGCTCTCCCCGACACCGTCGCTCTCTCCCAGACAACGTCGCTCTCTCACAGACACCGTCGCTCTCTCACAGACACGTCGCTCTCTCACAGACACCGTCGCTCTCTCACAGACACTGTCGCTCCCTCAGACACCGTCGCTCTCTCACAGACACCGCCGCTCTCTCAGACACCGTCGCTCCCCCACAGACACCGTCGCTCTCTCACAGACACCGTCGCTCTCTCACAGACACCGTCGCTCTCTCAGACACCGTCGCTCTCTCACAGACACCGTCGCTCTCTCTCAGACACCGTCGCTCTCTCACAGACACCGTCGCTCTCTCAGACACCGTCGCTCTCTCAGACACCGTCGCTCTCTCACAGACACCGTCGCTCTCAGACACCGTTGCTCTCTCTCAGACACCGTCGCTCTCTCCCAGACACCGTCCCTCCCTCAGACACCGTCGCTCTCTCACAGACACCGTCGCTCTCTCCCAGACACCGTCGCTCTCTCACAGACACCGTCGCTCTCACAGACACCGTCGCTCTCTCTCAGACACCGTCGCTCTCTCCCAGACACCGTCCCTCCCTCAGACACCGTCGCTCTCTCACAGACACCGTCGCTCTCTCTCAGACACCGTCGCTCTCTCACAGACACCGTCGCTCTCTCACAGACACCGTCGCTCTCACAGACACCGTCGCTCTCTCACAGACACCGTCGCTCTCTCACAGACACCGTCGCTCTCACAGACACCGTCGCTCTCTCACAGACACCGTCGCTCTCACAGACACCGTCGCTCTCACAGACACCGTCGCTCTCTCACAGACACCGTCGCTCTCACAGACACCGTCTCTCTCTCCCAGACACCGCCGCTCTCTCACAGACACCGTCGCTCCCTCACAGACACTGTCGCTCCCTCAGACACCGTCGCTCTCTCACAGACACCGTCGCTCTCTCACAGACACCGTCGCTCTCTCACAGACACGGTCGCTCTCTCCCAGACACCGTCTCTCACAGACACCGCCGCTCTCTCACAGACACCGTCGCTCTCTCACAGACACCGTCGCTCTCTCAGACACCGTCGCTCTCTCACAGACACCGTCGCTCTCTCACAGACACCGTCGCTCTCTCCCAGAGACCGTCGCTCTCTCACAGACACTGTCGCTCCCTCACAGACACTGTCGCTCCCTCAGACACCGTCGCTCTCTCACAGACACCGCCGCTCTCTCACAGACACCGCCGCTCTCTCACAGACACCGCCGCTCTCTCACAGACACCGCCGCTCTCTCACAGACACCGCCGCTCTCTCACAGACACCGTCGCTCTCTCACAGACACCGTCGCTCCCTCAGACACCGTCGCTCTCTCACAGACACCGCCGCTCTCACAGACACCGTCGCTCTCTCAGACACCGTCGCTCTCTCAGACACCGTCGCTCTCTCAGACACCGCCGCTCTCTCACAGACACCGCCGCTCTCTCACAGACACCGCCGCTCTCTCACAGACACCGTCACTCTCTCACAGACACCGTCGCTCCCTCACAGACACCGTCGCTCTCTCACAGACACCGTCGCTCCCTCAGACACCGTCGCTCTCTCACAGACACCGCCGCTCTCTCACAGACACCATCGCTCTCTCACAGACACCGTCGCTCCCTCACAGACACCGTCGCTCTCTCACAGACACCGTCGCTCCCTCAGACACCGTCGCTCTCTCCCAGACACCGCCGCTCTCTCACAGACACCGTCGCTCTCTCACAGACACCGTCGCTCTCTCAGACACCGTCGCTCTCTCAGACACCGTCGCTCTCTCAGACACCGCCGCTCTCTCACAGACACCGTCGCTCTCTCACAGACACCGTCGCTCTCTCACAGACACCGTCGCTCTCTCTCAGACACCGTCGCTCTCTCAGACACCGTCGCTCTCTCAGGCACCGTCGATCTCTCACAGACACCGTCGCTCTCTCAGACACCGTCGCTCTCTCCCAGACACCGTCGCTCTCTCACAGACACCGTCGCTCTCTCACAGACACCGTCGCTCTCTCACAGACACCGTCGCTCTCTCCCAGACACAGTCTCTCTCTCACAGACACCGCCGCTCCCTCCCAGACACCGTCGCTCCCTCACAGACACCGTCGCTCTCTGACACCGTCGCTCTCTCACAGACACCGTCGCTCTCTCACAGACACCGTCGCTCTCTCACAGACACCGCCGCTCTCCCCGACACCGTCGCTCTCTCCCAGACAACGTCGCTCTCTCACAGACACCGTCGCTCTCTCACAGACACGTCGCTCTCTCACAGACACCGTCGCTCTCTCACAGACACTGTCGCTCCCTCAGACACCGTCGCTCTCTCACAGACACCGCCGCTCTCTCAGACACCGTCGCTCCCCCACAGACACCGTCGCTCTCTCACAGACACCGTCGCTCTCTCACAGACACCGTCGCTCTCTCAGACACCGTCGCTCTCTCACAGACACCGTCGCTCTCTCTCAGACACCGTCGCTCTCTCACAGACACCGTCGCTCTCTCAGACACCGTCGCTCTCTCAGACACCGTCGCTCTCTCACAGACACCGTCGCTCTCAGACACCGTTGCTCTCTCTCAGACACCGTCGCTCTCTCCCAGACACCGTCCCTCCCTCAGACACCGTCGCTCTCTCACAGACACCGTCGCTCTCTCCCAGACACCGTCGCTCTCTCACAGACACCGTCGCTCTCACAGACACCGTCGCTCTCTCTCAGACACCGTCGCTCTCTCCCAGACACCGTCCCTCCCTCAGACACCGTCGCTCTCTCACAGACACCGTCGCTCTCTCTCAGACACCGTCGCTCTCTCACAGACACCGTCGCTCTCTCACAGACACCGTCGCTCTCTCACAGACACCGTCGCTCTCACAGACACCGTCGCTCTCTCACAGACACCGTCGCTCTCTCACAGACACCGTCGCTCTCACAGACACCGTCGCTCTCTCACAGACACCGTCGCTCTCACAGACACCGTCGCTCTCACAGACACCGTCGCTCTCTCACAGACACCGTCGCTCTCACAGACACCGTCTCTCTCTCCCAGACACCGCCGCTCTCTCACAGACACCGTCGCTCTCTCACAGACTCCGTCGCTCTCTCACAGACACCGTCGCTCTCTCACAGACACCGTCACTCTCTCACAGACACCGTCGCTCTCCCAGACACCGTCTCTCTCACAGACACCGCCGCTCCCTCCCAGACACCGTCGCTCTCTCACAGACACCGTCGCTCTCTCACAGACACCGTCGCTCTCTCAGACACAGTCGCTCTCACAGACACCGTCGCTCTCTCACAGACACCGTCGCTCTCTCACAGACACCGCCGCTCTCTCTCAGACACCGTCGCTCTCTCACAGACACCGTCGCTCTCACAGACATCGTCGCTCTCTCCCAGACACCGTCGCTCTCACAGACATCGTCGCTCTCCCAGACACCGTCGCTCTCTCACAGACAGTCGCTCCCTCACAGACACTGTCGCTCCCTCAGACACCGTCGCTCTCTCACAGACACCGTCGCTCTCTCACAGACACCGTCGCGCTCTCTCAGACACCGTCGCTCTCTCACAGACACCGTCGCTCTCTCAGACACCGTCGCTCTCTCACAGACACCGTCGCTCTCTCCCAGACACCGTCTCTCTCTCACAGACACCGTCGCTCTCTCACAGACACCGTCGCGCTCTCAGACACCGTCGCTCTCTCAGACACCGTCGCTCTCTCACAGACATCGTCGCTCTCCCAGACACCGTCGCTCTCTCCCAGACACCGTCGCTCTCTCACAGACACCGTCGCTCTCTCACAGACACCGCCGCTCTCTCACAGACACCGTCGCTCTCTCCCAGACACCGCCGCTCTCTCACAGACACCGTCGCTCTCTCACAGACACCGTCGCTCTCTCAGACACCGTCGCTCTCTCAGACACCGTCGCTCTCTCAGACACCGCCGCTCTCTCACAGACACCGTCGCTCTCTCACAGACACCGTCGCTCTCTCACAGACACCGTCGCTCTCTCTCAGACACCGTCGCTCTCTCAGACACCGTCGCTCTCTCAGGCACCGTCGATCTCTCACAGACACCGTCGCTCTCTCAGACACCGTCGCTCTCTCCCAGACACCGTCGCTCTCTCACAGACACCGTCGCTCTCTCACAGACACCGTCGCTCTCTCACAGACACCGTCGCTCTCTCCCAGACACAGTCTCTCTCTCACAGACACCGCCGCTCCCTCCCAGACACCGTCGCTCCCTCACAGACACCGTCGCTCTCTGACACCGTCGCTCTCTCACAGACACCGTCGCTCTCTCACAGACACCGTCGCTCTCTCACAGACACCGCCGCTCTCCCCGACACCGTCGCTCTCTCCCAGACAACGTCGCTCTCTCACAGACACCGTCGCTCTCTCACAGACACGTCGCTCTCTCACAGACACCGTCGCTCTCTCACAGACACTGTCGCTCCCTCAGACACCGTCGCTCTCTCACAGACACCGCCGCTCTCTCAGACACCGTCGCTCCCCCACAGACACCGTCGCTCTCTCACAGACACCGTCGCTCTCTCACAGACACCGTCGCTCTCTCAGACACCGTCGCTCTCTCACAGACACCGTCGCTCTCTCTCAGACACCGTCGCTCTCTCACAGACACCGTCGCTCTCTCAGACACCGTCGCTCTCTCAGACACCGTCGCTCTCTCACAGACACCGTCGCTCTCAGACACCGTTGCTCTCTCTCAGACACCGTCGCTCTCTCCCAGACACCGTCCCTCCCTCAGACACCGTCGCTCTCTCACAGACACCGTCGCTCTCTCCCAGACACCGTCGCTCTCTCACAGACACCGTCGCTCTCACAGACACCGTCGCTCTCTCTCAGACACCGTCGCTCTCTCCCAGACACCGTCCCTCCCTCAGACACCGTCGCTCTCTCACAGACACCGTCGCTCTCTCTCAGACACCGTCGCTCTCTCACAGACACCGTCGCTCTCTCACAGACACCGTCGCTCTCTCACAGACACCGTCGCTCTCACAGACACCGTCGCTCTCTCACAGACACCGTCGCTCTCTCACAGACACCGTCGCTCTCACAGACACCGTCGCTCTCTCACAGACACCGTCGCTCTCACAGACACCGTCGCTCTCACAGACACCGTCGCTCTCTCACAGACACCGTCGCTCTCACAGACACCGTCTCTCTCTCCCAGACACCGCCGCTCTCTCACAGACACCGTCGCTCTCTCACAGACTCCGTCGCTCTCTCACAGACACCGTCGCTCTCTCACAGACACCGTCACTCTCTCACAGACACCGTCGCTCTCCCAGACACCGTCTCTCTCACAGACACCGCCGCTCCCTCCCAGACACCGTCGCTCTCTCACAGACACCGTCGCTCTCTCACAGACACCGTCGCTCTCTCAGACACAGTCGCTCTCACAGACACCGTCGCTCTCTCACAGACACCGTCGCTCTCTCACAGACACCGCCGCTCTCTCTCAGACACCGTCGCTCTCTCACAGACACCGTCGCTCTCACAGACATCGTCGCTCTCTCCCAGACACCGTCGCTCTCACAGACATCGTCGCTCTCCCAGACACCGTCGCTCTCTCACAGACAGTCGCTCCCTCACAGACACTGTCGCTCCCTCAGACACCGTCGCTCTCTCACAGACACCGTCGCGCTCTCTCAGACACCGTCGCTCTCTCACAGACACCGTCGCTCTCTCAGACACCGTCGCTCTCTCACAGACACCGTCGCTCTCTCCCAGACACCGTCTCTCTCTCACAGACACCGTCGCTCTCTCACAGACACCGTCGCGCTCTCAGACACCGTCGCTCTCTCAGACACCGTCGCTCTCTCACAGACATCGTCGCTCTCCCAGACACCGTCGCTCTCTCCCAGACACCGTCGCTCTCTCACAGACACCGTCGCTCTCTCACAGACACCGCCGCTCTCTCACAGACACCGTCGCTCTCTCACAGACACCGTCGCTCTCTCACAGACACCGTCGCTCTCTCACAGACACCGTCGCTCCCTCAGACACCGCCGCTCTCTCACAGACACCGTCGCTCCCCCACAGACACCGTCGCTCCCTCACAGACACCGTCGCTCTCTCACAGACACCGTCGCTCTCTCCCAGACACCGCCGCTCTCTCACAGACACCGTCGCTCTCTCACAGACACCGTCGCTCTCTCTCAGACACCGTCGCTCTCTCACAGACACCGCCGCTCTCTCACAGACACCGTCGCTCTCTCACAGACACCGTCGCTCTCTCACAGACACCGCCGCTCTCTCAGACACCGTCGCTCTCTCTCAGACACCGTCGCTCTCTCTCAGACACCGTCGCTCTCTCACAGACACCGTCGCTCTCTCACAGACACCGTCGCTCTCTCAGACACCGTCGCTCTCTCACAGACACCGTCGCTCTCTCTCAGACACCGTCCCTCCCTCAGACACCGTCCCTCCCTCAGACACCGTCGCTCTCTCACAGACACCGTCGCTCTCTCACAGACACCGTCGCTCTCTCACAGACACTGTCGCTCCCTCAGACACCGTCGCTCTCTCACAGACACCGCCGCTCTCTCACAGACACCGTCGCTCCCCCACAGACACCGTCGCTCTCTCACAGACACCGTCGCTCTCTCACAGACACCGTCGCTCTCTCCCAGACACCGTCGCTCTCTCCCAGACACCGTCGCTCTCTCACAGACACCGTCGCTCTCTCACAGACACCGCCGCTCCCTCCCAGACACCGTCGCTCTCTCACAGACACCGTCGCTCTCTCACAGACACCGTCGCTCTCTCCCAGACACCGTCTCTCTCTCACAGACACCGCCGCTCCCTCCCAGACACCGTCGCTCTCTCACAGACACCGTTGCTCTCTCAGACACCGTCGCTCTCTCACAGACACCGTCGCTCTCTCACAGACACCGTCGCTCTCTCACAGACACCGCCGCTCTCTCTGACACCGTCGCTCGCACAGACACCGTCGCTCTCTCACAGACACCGTCGCTCTCTCACAGACACCGTCGCTCTCACAGACATCGTCGCTCTCTCCCAGACACCGTCGCTCTCACAGACATCGTCGCTCTCCCCGACACCGTCGCTCTCTCCCAGACACCGTCGCTCTCTCACAGACACCGTCGCTCTCTCACAGACACCGTCGCTCTCTCACAGACACCGCCGCTCTCTCACAGACACCGTCGCTCTCTCACAGACACCGTCGCTCTCTCACAGACACTGTCGCTCCCTCAGACACCGTCGCTCTCTCACAGACACCGCCGCTCTCTCACAGACACCGTCGCTCCCCCACAGACACCGTCGCTCTCTCACAGACACCGTCGCTCTCTCACAGACACCGTCGCTCTCTCACAGACACCGTCGCTCTCTCTCAGACACCGTCGCTCTCTCACAGACACCGTCGCTCTCTCAGACACCGTCGCTCTCTCTCAGACACCGTCGCTCTCTCAGACACCGTCGCTCTCTCACAGACACCGTCGCTCTCACAGACACCGTTGCTCTCTCTCAGACACCGTCGCTCTCTCCCAGACACCGTCGGTCCCTCAGACACCGTCCCTCCCTCAGACACCGTCGCTCTCTCTCAGACACCGTCGCTCTCTCACAGACACCGTCGCTCTCTCACAGACACCGTCGCTCTCTCCCAGACACCGTCGCTCTCTCTCAGACACCGTCGCTCTCTCACAGACACCGTCGCTCTCTCACAGACACCGTCGCTCTCACAGACACCGTCCCTCCCTCAGACACCGTCGCTCTCTCACAGACACCGTCGCTCTCTCCCAGACACCGTCTCTCTCTCACAGACACCGCCGCTCCCTCCCAGACACCGTCGCTCTCTCACAGACACCGTCGCTCTCTCACAGACACCGTCGCTCTCTCACAGACACCGTCGCGCTCTCAGACACCGTCGCTCTCTCAGACACCGTCGCTCTCTCACAGACATCGTCGCTCTCCCAGACACCGTCGCTCTCTCCCAGACACCGTCGCTCTCTCACAGACACCGTCGCTCTCTCACAGACACCGTCGCTCTCTCACAGACACCGTCGCTCCCTCAGACACCGCCGCTCTCTCACAGACACCGTCGCTCCCCCACAGACACCGTCGCTCCCTCACAGACACCGTCGCTCTCTCACAGACACCGTCGCTCTCTCCCAGACACCGCCGCTCTCTCACAGACACCGTCGCTCTCTCACAGACACCGTCGCTCTCTCTCAGACACCGTCGCTCTCTCACAGACACCGCCGCTCTCTCACAGACACCGTCGCTCTCTCACAGACACCGTCGCTCTCTCACAGACACCGTCGCTCTCTCACAGACACCGTCGCTCTCTCACAGACACCGCCGCTCTCTCAGACACCGTCGCTCTCTCTCAGACACCGTCGCTCTCTCTCAGACACCGTCGCTCTCTCACAGACACCGTCGCTCTCTCACAGACACCGTCGCTCTCTCAGACACCGTCGCTCTCTCACAGACACCGTCGCTCTCTCTCAGACACCGTCCCTCCCTCAGACACCGTCCCTCCCTCAGACACCGTCGCTCTCTCACAGACACCGTCGCTCTCTCACAGACACCGTCGCTCCCTCAGACACTGTCGCTCTCTCACAGACACCGCCGCTCTCTCACAGACACCGTCGCTCCCCCACAGACACCGTCGCTCTCTCCCAGACACCGTCTCTCTCTCACAGACACCGTCGCTCTCTCACAGACACCGCCGCTCTCTCTGACACCGTCGCTCGCACAGACACCGTCGCTCTCTCACAGACACCGTCGCTCTCTCACAGACACCGTCGCTCTCACAGACATCGTCGCTCTCTCCCAGACACCGTCGCTCTCACAGACATCGTCGCTCTCCCCGACACCGTCGCTCTCTCCCAGACACCGTCGCTCTCTCACAGACACCGCCGCTCTCTCACAGACACCGTCGCTCTCTCACAGACACCGTCGCTCTCTCACAGACACTGTCGCTCCCTCAGACACCGTCGCTCTCTCACAGACACCGCCGCTCTCTCACAGACACCGTCGCTCCCCCACAGACACCGTCGCTCTCTCACAGACACCGTCGCTCTCTCACAGACACCGTCGCTCTCTCACAGACACCGTCGCTCTCTCTCAGACACCGTCGCTCTCTCACAGACACCGTCGCTCTCTCAGACACCGTCGCTCTCTCAGACACCGTCGCTCTCTCACAGACACCGTCGCTCTCACAGACACTGTTGCTCTCTCTCAGACACCGTTGCTCTCTCCCAGACACCGTCCCTCCCTCAGACACCGTCCCTCCCTCAGACACCGTCGCTCTCTCACAGACACCGTCGCTCTCTCTCAGACACCGTCGCTCTCTCACAGACACCGTCGCTCTCTCACAGACACCGTCGCTCTCTCCCAGACACCGTCGCTCTCTCTCAGACACCGTCGCTCTCTCACAGACACCGTCGCTCTCTCACAGACACCGTCGCTCTCTCTCAGACACCGTCGCTCTCTCACAGACACCGTCGCTCTCTCAGACACCGTCGCTCTCTCTCAGACACCGTCGCTCTCTCAGACACCGTCGCTCTCTCACAGACACCGTCGCTCTCACAGACACCGTTGCTCTCTCTCAGACACCGTCGCTCTCTCCCAGACACCGTCGGTCCCTCAGACACCGTCCCTCCCTCAGACACCGTCGCTCTCTCTCAGACACCGTCGCTCTCTCACAGACACCGTCGCTCTCTCACAGACACCGTCGCTCTCTCTCAGACACCGTCGCTCTCTCACAGACACCGTCGCTCTCTCACAGACACCGTCGCTCTCACAGACACCGTCCCTCCCTCAGACACCGTCGCTCTCTCACAGACACCGTCGCTCTCTCCCAGACACCGTCTCTCTCTCACAGACACCGCCGCTCCCTCCCAGACACCGTCGCTCTCTCACAGACACCGTCGCTCTCTCACAGACACCGTCGCTCTCTCACAGACACCGTCGCGCTCTCAGACACCGTCGCTCTCTCAGACACCGTCGCTCTCTCACAGACATCGTCGCTCTCCCAGACACCGTCGCTCTCTCCCAGACACCGTCGCTCTCTCACAGACACCGTCGCTCTCTCACAGACACCGTCGCTCTCTCACAGACACCGTCGCTCCCTCAGACACCGCCGCTCTCTCACAGACACCGTCGCTCCCCCACAGACACCGTCGCTCCCTCACAGACACCGTCGCTCTCTCACAGACACCGTCGCTCTCTCCCAGACACCGCCGCTCTCTCACAGACACCGTCGCTCTCTCACAGACACCGTCGCTCTCTCTCAGACACCGTCGCTCTCTCACAGACACCGCCGCTCTCTCACAGACACCGTCGCTCTCTCACAGACACCGTCGCTCTCTCACAGACACCGTCGCTCTCTCACAGACACCGTCGCTCTCTCACAGACACCGCCGCTCTCTCAGACACCGTCGCTCTCTCTCAGACACCGTCGCTCTCTCTCAGACACCGTCGCTCTCTCACAGACACCGTCGCTCTCTCACAGACACCGTCGCTCTCTCAGACACCGTCGCTCTCTCACAGACACCGTCGCTCTCTCTCAGACACCGTCCCTCCCTCAGACACCGTCCCTCCCTCAGACACCGTCGCTCTCTCACAGACACCGTCGCTCTCTCACAGACACCGTCGCTCCCTCAGACACTGTCGCTCTCTCACAGACACCGTCGCTCCCTCAGACACCGCCGCTCTCTCACAGACACCGTCGCTCCCCCACAGACACCGTCGCTCCCTCACAGACACCGTCGCTCTCTCACAGACACCGTCGCTCTCTCCCAGACACCGCCGCTCTCTCACAGACACCGTCGCTCTCTCACAGACACCGTCGCTCTCTCTCAGACACCGTCGCTCTCTCACAGACACCGCCGCTCTCTCACAGACACCGTCGCTCTCTCACAGACACCGTCGCTCTCTCACAGACACCGCCGCTCTCTCAGACACCGTCGCTCTCTCTCAGACACCGTCGCTCTCTCTCAGACACCGTCGCTCTCTCACAGACACCGTCGCTCTCTCACAGACACCGTCGCTCTCTCAGACACCGTCGCTCTCTCACAGACACCGTCGCTCTCTCTCAGACACCGTCCCTCCCTCAGACACCGTCCCTCCCTCAGACACCGTCGCTCTCTCACAGACACCGTCGCTCTCTCACAGACACCGTCGCTCTCTCACAGACACTGTCGCTCCCTCAGACACCGTCGCTCTCTCACAGACACCGCCGCTCTCTCACAGACACCGTCGCTCCCCCACAGACACCGTCGCTCTCTCACAGACACCGTCGCTCTCTCACAGACACCGTCGCTCTCTCCCAGACACCGTCGCTCTCTCCCAGACACCGTCGCTCTCTCACAGACACCGTCGCTCTCTCACAGACACCGCCGCTCCCTCCCAGACACCGTCGCTCTCTCACAGACACCGTCGCTCTCTCACAGACACCGTCGCTCTCTCCCAGACACCGTCTCTCTCTCACAGACACCGCCGCTCCCTCCCAGACACCGTCGCTCTCTCACAGACACCGTTGCTCTCTCAGACACCGTCGCTCTCTCACAGACACCGTCGCTCTCTCACAGACACCGTCGCTCTCTCACAGACACCGCCGCTCTCTCTGACACCGTCGCTCGCACAGACACCGTCGCTCTCTCACAGACACCGTCGCTCTCTCACAGACACCGTCGCTCTCACAGACATCGTCGCTCTCTCCCAGACACCGTCGCTCTCTCCCAGACACCGTCGCTCTCTCACAGACACCGTCGCTCTCTCACAGACACCGTCGCTCTCTCACAGACACCGCCGCTCTCTCACAGACACCGTCGCTCTCTCACAGACACCGTCGCTCTCTCACAGACACTGTCGCTCCCTCAGACACCGTCGCTCTCTCACAGACACCGCCGCTCTCTCACAGACACCGTCGCTCCCCCACAGACACCGTCGCTCTCTCACAGACACCGTCGCTCTCTCACAGACACCGTCGCTCTCTCACAGACACCGTCGCTCTCTCTCAGACACCGTCGCTCTCTCACAGACACCGTCGCTCTCTCAGACACCGTCGCTCTCTCTCAGACACCGTCGCTCTCTCAGACACCGTCGCTCTCTCACAGACACCGTCGCTCTCACAGACACCGTTGCTCTCTCTCAGACACCGTCGCTCTCTCCCAGACACCGTCGGTCCCTCAGACACCGTCCCTCCCTCAGACACCGTCGCTCTCTCTCAGACACCGTCGCTCTCTCACAGACACCGTCGCTCTCTCACAGACACCGTCGCTCTCTCCCAGACACCGTCGCTCTCTCTCAGACACCGTCGCTCTCTCACAGACACCGTCGCTCTCTCACAGACACCGTCGCTCTCACAGACACCGTCCCTCCCTCAGACACCGTCGCTCTCTCACAGACACCGTCGCTCTCTCCCAGACACCGTCTCTCTCTCACAGACACCGCCGCTCCCTCCCAGACACCGTCGCTCTCTCACAGACACCGTCGCTCTCTCACAGACACCGTCGCTCTCTCACAGACACCGTCGCGCTCTCAGACACCGTCGCTCTCTCAGACACCGTCGCTCTCTCACAGACATCGTCGCTCTCCCAGACACCGTCGCTCTCTCCCAGACACCGTCGCTCTCTCACAGACACCGTCGCTCTCTCACAGACACCGTCGCTCTCTCACAGACACCGTCGCTCCCTCAGACACCGCCGCTCTCTCACAGACACCGTCGCTCCCCCACAGACACCGTCGCTCCCTCACAGACACCGTCGCTCTCTCACAGACACCGTCGCTCTCTCCCAGACACCGCCGCTCTCTCACAGACACCGTCGCTCTCTCACAGACACCGTCGCTCTCTCTCAGACACCGTCGCTCTCTCACAGACACCGCCGCTCTCTCACAGACACCGTCGCTCTCTCACAGACACCGTCGCTCTCTCACAGACACCGTCGCTCTCTCACAGACACCGTCGCTCTCTCACAGACACCGCCGCTCTCTCAGACACCGTCGCTCTCTCTCAGACACCGTCGCTCTCTCTCAGACACCGTCGCTCTCTCACAGACACCGTCGCTCTCTCACAGACACCGTCGCTCTCTCAGACACCGTCGCTCTCTCACAGACACCGTCGCTCTCTCTCAGACACCGTCCCTCCCTCAGACACCGTCCCTCCCTCAGACACCGTCGCTCTCTCACAGACACCGTCGCTCTCTCACAGACACCGTCGCTCCCTCAGACACTGTCGCTCTCTCACAGACACCGCCGCTCTCTCACAGACACCGTCGCTCCCCCACAGACACCGTCGCTCTCTCCCAGACACCGTCTCTCTCTCACAGACACCGTCGCTCTCTCACAGACACCGCCGCTCTCTCTGACACCGTCGCTCGCACAGACACCGTCGCTCTCTCACAGACACCGTCGCTCTCTCACAGACACCGTCGCTCTCACAGACATCGTCGCTCTCTCCCAGACACCGTCGCTCTCACAGACATCGTCGCTCTCCCCGACACCGTCGCTCTCTCCCAGACACCGTCGCTCTCTCACAGACACCGCCGCTCTCTCACAGACACCGTCGCTCTCTCACAGACACCGTCGCTCTCTCACAGACACTGTCGCTCCCTCAGACACCGTCGCTCTCTCACAGACACCGCCGCTCTCTCACAGACACCGTCGCTCCCCCACAGACACCGTCGCTCTCTCACAGACACCGTCGCTCTCTCACAGACACCGTCGCTCTCTCACAGACACCGTCGCTCTCTCTCAGACACCGTCGCTCTCTCACAGACACCGTCGCTCTCTCAGACACCGTCGCTCTCTCAGACACCGTCGCTCTCTCACAGACACCGTCGCTCTCACAGACACTGTTGCTCTCTCTCAGACACCGTTGCTCTCTCCCAGACACCGTCCCTCCCTCAGACACCGTCCCTCCCTCAGACACCGTCGCTCTCTCACAGACACCGTCGCTCTCTCTCAGACACCGTCGCTCTCTCACAGACACCGTCGCTCTCTCACAGACACCGTCGCTCTCTCCCAGACACCGTCGCTCTCTCTCAGACACCGTCGCTCTCTCACAGACACCGTCGCTCTCTCACAGACACCGTCGCTCTCACAGACACCGTCCCTCCCTCAGACACCGTCGCTCTCTCACAGACACCGTCGCTCTCTCTCAGACACCGTCGCTCTCTCACAGACACCGTCGCTCTCACAGACACCGTCGCTCTCTCACAGACACCGTCGCTCTCTCTCAGACACCGTCGCTCTCTCACAGACACCGTCGCTCTCACAGACACCGTCGCTCTCTCACAG
The DNA here is from genome assembly GCF_052327205.1 of Somniosus microcephalus. Lineage (NCBI taxonomy): Eukaryota > Metazoa > Chordata > Chondrichthyes > Squaliformes > Somniosidae > Somniosus > Somniosus microcephalus. The sequence continues at coordinate 344,677,938 of NC_140990.1, read as the reverse complement.
ACACCGCCGCTCCCTCCCAGACACCGTCGCTCTCTCACAGACACCGTCGCTCTCTCACAGACACCGTCGCTCTCTCCCAGACACCGTCTCTCTCTCACAGACACCGTCGCTCTCTCACAGACACCGCCGCTCTCTCTGACACCGTCGCTCGCACAGACACCGTCGCTCTCTCACAGACACCGTCGCTCTCTCACAGACACCGTCGCTCTCACAGACATCGTCGCTCTCTCCCAGACACCGTCGCTCTCACAGACATCGTCGCTCTCCCCGACACCGTCGCTCTCTCCCAGACACCGTCGCTCTCTCACAGACACCGTCGCTCTCTCCCAGACACCGTCGCTCTCACAGACACCGTCGCTCTCTCCCAGACACCGTCGCTCTCACAGACACCGTCGCTCTCTCCCAGACACCGTCGCTCTCTCACAGACACCGTCGCTCTCTCAGACACCGTCGCTCTCTCCCAGACACCGTCGCTCTCTCCCAGACACCGTCGCTCTCTCACAGACACCGTCGCTCTCTCTCAGACACCGTCGCTCTCTCTCAGACACCGTCGCTCTCTCCCAGACACCGTCGCTCTCTCACAGACACCGTCGCTCTCTCCCAGACACCGTCGCTCTCTCACAGACACCGTCGCTCTCTCCCAGACACCGTCGCTCTCTCAGACACCGTCGCTCTCTCACAGACACCGTCGCTCTCTCACAGACACCGTCGCTGTCTCACAGACACCGTCGCTCTCTCACAGACACCGTCGCTCTCTCACAGACACCGCCGCTCTCTCACAGACACCGTCGCTCTCTCACAGACACCGTCGCTCTCTCCCAGACACCGTCGCTCTCTCACAGACACCGCCGCTCTCTCACAGACACCGTCGCTCTCACAGACACCGTCGCTCTCTCACAGACACCGTCGCTCTCTCACAGACACCGTCGCTCTCTCAGACACCGTCGCTCTCTCACAGACACCGTCGCTCTCTCAGACACCGTCGCTCTCTCCCAGACACCGCCGCTCTCTCACAGACACCGTCGCTCTCACAGACACCGTCGCTCTCTCACAGACACCGTCGCTCTCTCACAGACACCGTCGCTCTCTCAGACACCGTCGCGCTCTCACAGACACCGCCGCTCTCTCACAGACACCGTCGCTCTCTCACAGACACCGTCGCTCTCTCCCAGACACCGTCGCTCTCTCACAGACACCGCCGCTCTCTCACAGACACCGTCGCTCTCTCACAGACACCGTCGCTCTCTCCCAGACACCGTCGCTCTCTCACAGACACCGCCGCTCTCTCACAGACACCGTCGCTCTCACAGACACCGTCGCTCTCTCACAGACACCGTCGCTCTCTCACAGACACCGTCGCTCTCTCAGACACCGTCGCGCTCTCACAGACACCGTCGCTCTCTCACAGACACCGTCGCTCTCTCACAGACACTGTCGCTCTCTCCCAGACACCGTCGCTCTCTCAGACACCGTCGCTCTCTCAGACACCGTCGCGCTCTCACAGACACCGTCGCTCTCTCACAGACACCGTCGCTCTCTCACAGACACTGTCGCTCTCACAGACACCGTCGCTCTCACAGACACCGTCCCTCCCTCACAGACACCGTCGCTCCCTCAGACACCGTCGCTCTCTCCCAGACACCGTCGCTCTCACAGAAACCGTCCCGCCCTCACGGACACCGTCGCTCTCTCCCAGACACCGTCGCTCTCACAGAAACCATCCCGCCCTCACGGACACCGTCGCTCTCTCCCAGACACCGTCGCTCCCTCAGACACCGTCGCTCTCTCCCAGACACCGTCGCTCTCTCACAGACACCGTCGCTCTCTCCCAGACACCGTCGCTCCCTCAGACACCGTCGCTCTCTCCCAGACACCGTCGCTCTCTCACAGACACCGTCGCTCTCTCCCAGACACCGTCGCTCTCACAGACACCGTCGCGCTCTCACAGAAACCGTCCCGCCCTCACGGACACCGTCGCTCTCACAGACACCGTCCCGCTCTCACGCATTTTCACACTCACACACACTTTCACTGAGATTCCTTCAGATGCTCACACATTCTTGTTTCTGTTTTGGATTGAGAAAGGAAAACCTGGAGCCGGGCCATTTGTTTACAAACACATTCTTTACTATTGTTCAGTAGAAAATGTTTTTTGTAGATTTAGAGAGCAGGTTATGTCAGTAACAAGCAGGCTGTGAGCTGCGCTCTAACCAGTTTACTTGTACTGACCAGGTGGTTAGATGAATAAATACATTTCATTTAATAACTGGGTCCTGAGACCACATGTGCAGACTTTGTACTGGTGTATGTTGGGCGGCTGGGCCTCAGTTGCTAACACGATCGACTCCAGCTTAGCTCCAGTGTCACCCTTGAAAGATCCGACATGGGCAGAACGATCTCACTCCCTGCCCAACAGTAAGATTCAGAGCTGGGCCGGTTGTATTCAGTCTTCAGCTTGTGGGGTGGGGGGGTCTGAGAAACTGGTGTCATTGGGAGGATCTGTTCCAACAGACTGTACGAGCAGCTTCCTCCTAGAGAGACCCTCACCCACACTGCTCCAACGGTGCCTCACCTACTTACCTAGGCAAGAGGGGCAGGAGATGCCTACAGTACCTTAAACTGCTGCCATGCACTGTAAGCAGTCATACTAAGCACTGAACACCAGGTATACTCGGAGCTCCAGTCAGTGTCTGTGTGTGTCTGTGTCCCGTCCCCAGCTGTGTACGTGGACATAAACCAGCATTAAATAATAATTTAAAATTGCACCAAAAATAGAATTTGACACAAATATTTAGATAAAACCCTTTAAACTGTGCCCCCCCTCACTGTACCCCCCGAGTGGACCCCCTCAGTGGCTGCTCCAGCTCCTCAGTCTCGGAGCAGGGGGGAGACCCGGGGGCGGTGGGTGGAAGGTACATCAAGACGAGGGGGGACTGGGCATGGACATCACCCACTGAACATGGGTTAGGGAGAGCACCTACTCCTGATCCCGTGCCCCAAGGTTCCTGCTCCCGATCCCGTGCCCCACGGTTCCTGCTCCCGATCCCGTGCCCCACGGTTCCTGCTCCCGATCCCGTGCCCCACGGTTCCTGCTCCCGATCCCGTGCCGCAGGGTTCCTGATATCGATCCCGTGCCGCCAGGTTCCTGCTCCCGATCCCGTGCCGCAGGGTTCCTGCTCCCGATCCCGTGCCCCACGGTTCCTGCTCCCGATCCCGTGCCGCAGGGTTCCTGATATCGATCCCGTGCCGCCAGGTTCCTGCTCCCGATCCCGTGCCGCCAGGTTCCTGCTCCCGATCCCGTGCCGCAGGGTTCCTGCTCCCGATCCTGTGCCCCACGGTTCCTGATCCCGATCCCGTGCCGCAGGGTTCCTGCTCCCGATCCCGTGCCGCAGGGTTCCTACTCCCGATCCCGTGCCGCAGGGTTCCTGCTCCCGATCCCGTGCCGCAGGGTTCCTGCTCCCGATCCCGTGCCCCACGGTTCCTGCTCCCGATCCCGTACCCCAGCGATCCTGCTCCCGATCCCGTGCCCCACGGTTCCTGCTCCCGATCCCGTGCCGCAGGGTTCCTGCTCCCGATCCTGTGCCCCACGGTTCCTGATCCCGATCCGCAGGGTTCCTGCTCCCGATCCCGTGCCGCAGGGTTCCTGCTCCCGATCCCGTGCCGCAGGGTTCCTGCTCCCGATCCCGTGCCGCAGGGTTCCTGCTCCCGATCCCGTGCCGCAGGGTTCCTGCTCCCGATCCCGTGCCCCACGGTTCCTGCTCCCGATCCCGTACCCCAGCGATCCTGCTCCCGATCCCGTGCCCCACGGTTCCTGCTCCCGATCCCGTGCCGCAGGGTTCCTGCTCCCGATCCTGTGCCCCACGGTTCCTGATCCCGATCCGCAGGGTTCCTGCTCCCGATCCCGTGCCGCAGGGTTCCTGCTCCCGATCCCGTGCCGCAGGGTTCCTGCTCCCGATCCCGTGCCCCACGGTTCCTGCTCCCGATCCCGTACCCCAGCGATCCTGCTCCCGATCCCGTGCCGCAGGGTTCCTGCTCCCGATCCCGTGCCCCACGGTTCCTGCTCCCGATCCCGTACCCCAGCGATCCTGCTCCCGATCCCATGCCCCACGGTTCCTGCTCCCGATCCCGTGCCGCAGGGTTCCTGCTCCCGATCCTGTGCCCCACGGTTCCTGATCCCGATCCGCAGGGTTCCTGCTCCCGATCCCGTGCCGCAGGGTTCCTGCTCCCGATCCCGTGCCCCACGGTTCCTGCTCCCGATCCCGTACCCCAGCGATCCTGCTCCCGATCCCGTGCCCCACGGTTCCTGCTCCCGATCCCGTGCCGCAGGGTTCCTGCTCCCGAGCCCCAGGGTTCCTGCTCCCGATCCCGTGCCCCAGGGTTTCTGCTCCCGATCCCGTGCCGCAGGGTTCCTGCTCCCGATCCCGTGCCCCAGGATTTCTGCTCCCGATCCCGTACCCCAGCGTTCCTGCTGCCAATCCCTATTCCCTTGCCCCAGGGCTTTTGCTTCCGATCCCATGACCCTGGATTAAGGAGGGTTCCAGCTCCTCAACTAACTGCAGCCATTCACAGCAAACTCTCTCTCGGAACGCAAGTTGGTAAATACCGGAACCACGGGATCGGGAGCAGGAACCCGGGGACATGGGATTAGGATCGAGAGCAGGAAATCGGGAGCAGGAACCCGGAGGCACGGGATCGGGAGTAGAAACCCGAGGGCATGGGATCGGGAGCACAGGAGAAGGACCCTGGGCTGTTTATTCTCCTTCTCAACCCAGGGGAGCGAGGCCGATTCCAGCCCCCAGTCCCACACCGGGTGAGATCAGCACAGACTGCGGATGGAGCCAGGGCCTTTCCTGCTGTGTGTGGGGTTCAATACCACACGGGGCAACGCATTTAATCAACTGAAGAAAATCTAGTTAATATTAATTTTAATGTGCTGAGTATTAAGTAAACATTGCTGCTCTTGTACTGGAGGTTGGGGGGTGGGGGGTGGAAGAGAGAAGGGCTGGGGAACAGATGGGAGGCGGGGGGGAAGATGGGGGGGCGGGCGGGGATTACCTACCAGCTGAACCGGTTCTTCACCTTGGACCAGGGACTGAGGACTGGCAGTGCCACAGACTGGGGGGCACAGGGGCTGGGGCTCTGAGGGCGCAGTGCCATAGACTGGGGGGCACGGGGGCTGGGGCTCTGAGGGCGCAGTGCCATAGACTGGGGGGCACGGGGGCTGGGGCTCTGAGGGCGCAGTGCCATAGACTGGGGGGCACAGGGGCTGGGGCTCTGAGGGCGCAGTGCCATAGACTGGGGGGCACGGCGGCTGGGGCTCTGAGGGCGCAGTGCCATAGACTCGGGGGCTGGGGCTCTGAGGGCGCAGTGCCACAGACTGGGGGGCACGGGGGCTGGGGCTCTGAGGGCGCAGTGCCACAGACTGAGGGGTGGGGAGGGGGGGCACGGCTGGTCTATCTAACTAACCCAGTACACAGGCACTAACTCTCCCTCGGCAGGGCGGGAGCTGTGACCTGCGATGTGCTCAGTCCCCTGTCCGGCTGCCTGTGCTGATCATTGAGGCCGAGCTCTGTGTCCATCTGATCCAGCTCCCCCTGGTCGAGCAGCTCAAAATCATCCACCTCCTCCTCACGTGGTTCTGCCTCCCTCAGTTCCGATTCCATCGATCCCGCCTGGAAGAGAAGGTTCTGCTGCGATTCCGGGGGCAGGAATTCCGAGCTCTCGGATTGGCTGGCCGTCAGCGGGTTGGAGAGAAGGGCGGACAGCGTGTTCTGAACAACTGTGGTGATCGCTGAGGTTACGATCTCCTCACTGAAGGCCTCTAAAGTCAAGCTTAGAGCGGGCGCTTGGCCAGTCTTTGGTATATTCATCGCTGCCTCGCTCCCATTGAAATGTGTGTTTACAAAGTGCAGAGGGGAGGTCAGAGTCTGAATGAAAAATTGTGAGTCCCGAGCGCTGACACCTGGCTCCGGGGGGGGTCCGGGTGAGAGTCGTGAGGGGCTCCCATCACCAGCCAGCTCCTCCACCGAGGGAAAGTCCGGCAGATCCTTAGCAAAAGCTTCCTCTGGCTCACTGTGCACGCTCTGCTGGTCCAGATCTGAAAACACAGGAGAGAAATCACAGAATCTTACAGCACACAAGGAGGCCATTCGGCCCATCGTGCTATTGTGAAAGAGCTACCCAATTAGTCCCACTCCCTGCTCTTTAGGAGGGAGATGAGGAGAAATGTTTTGAAAGGGCGGTGGAAGCAGATTCAATAGGAACATACAAAAGGGAATTGGATAAATGCTTGAAGCGGAGAAATTTGCAGGGCTGTGGGGAAAGAGCAGGGGGAGTGGGACTAATTGGAGAGCTCTTTCAAAGAGCCGGCACAGGCACGATGGGCCGAATGGCCTCCTCCTGCGCTGTAAGATACTATGATTCTATGCGGACATCGGCGGACGCTTGCCTTACCTTCCGACACATCGGTGAGTTGTGGGGTGGTTCCTCGCGACACCGTGAATCCTCCGCTCTCCAGAATGGAAGCCTCTTCGTCCGACAGCTCCGAGTCAGTGATTGCAAATGCCAAAGCGGTAGTCCTGACATCCACCTGCCGAGATCGAGAGACTCTCACTGAGTGGGTCAGTCATACAACACAGGGGCAACTGGAGCAACTCCTCCCACCTCCAAATCTAAAACAAAAACACCTCCGCACCCCCCCACCGACCAGACCTCCCAACCGCCGATCCCCCCGACCTCCAAACACAAAACAAAAACACCTCCGCACCCCCCCACCGACCAGACCTCCCAACCGCCGATCCCCCGACCTCCAAACACAAAACAAAAACACCTCCGCAACCCCCCACCGACCAGACCTCCCAACCGCCGATCCCCCGACCTCCAAACACGGCCTTCGCTGATATTGCCAATACCCAGGGTTAAAATGGAGGTCACTGGAGCAGAACCAGAGGCGAGTCGAGAGCAGCTTGCACAGGATTCAGACCAGCACATGCCCAGCACCCTCAATCCACTCAAACAGTGCCAATCTCAGGCGCCATTGGTTCCCCCTCGCTGGAGACACACCGGTGTGCCAAACCGGGTGTGAGTGCAGGTGCTCTGGTCGGATCTGGAAACATTCTGTTGTGTGTGCAGGGGTTTGGGAGACACTGGATACAGAGTCAATAGCGATGCACGCTGCGAGAAGGGAAGGTGCTTCTGCAGCAGTTCCTGCAACAGGAGGGAAAGGAATTGTACAAGTTAAAAGATATTGGTTAACCAATGAGTGGACAGCACAGTTGGCATGTCACTGACCTCTCACCCTGGGGTCAGGACCTAAGCGAGTGTGGGGGGGCGGGGGCAGTGCAGGCTTCATTCCTGGCCTCCCACAAGGAACCCCCATATCTCCATTGCTTGGAGCCCAGCAGTCTTAATGCTATAAATGCCACCCCGCTGACACATGGCGGTGGAGGGACAGGGGCCGGGTCACTGGTCAAAGGATCTGCTGTTCACAGTGTTGTCGAGTTGAGTATTGCGGCAGCTGCTCCTATCCAGGAGAGTGGAGAATGTTCCATCACCAGTTCTGAGGAAGGGTCATCGACCAGAAACATTAACTCTTTCTCTTTCCACAATGCTGCCTGACCTGCTGAGTGTTTACAGTATTTTCTGTTATTTCAGATTTCCACCATCCGCAGTATTTTGCTAATGTATTAATGTTCCATCACCCTCCTCACTTGAGCCTTGTATACGGTGAAGAGGCTTTGAGAAGTCCAGAGTGAGCCACTTGTTGCAGAGTACCCAGTCTCTGACCTGCTCTTGGTGCATGGTGTTGTTGTAGCTGATTCAATAGGTGACCCTCAAGATGTTGATGCCATTGAACATCAAGGGGAAGTGGCTGGGCTTTCTCTTATTGGAGATGGTCACTGCCTGGCACTTATGTGGCGCAAATGTTACCAGCCATTTATCAGCCCAGGTCTGGATATTGTCCAGGTCTTATTGCATTTGGGCACAGACTGCTTTAATGTCGGAGGGGTTGCGAATGGAACTAAACACTGTGGAATCATCAGCGAACAGCCCCACTTCTGACCTTACGACAGAGCGAAGTTCATTGATGAAGCAGCTGAAGGTGGTTGGGCATAGAACACTATCCTGCAGTGATGTCCTGTCCTGGAGCTGAGATGATTGGCCTCCAACAACCACCTTCCTGTATACGAGGCATGACTCCAGCCAGTGTGGGGTTTCCCTTTGACTCATTCATTGACCTCAGTTGTGCTCAGGCTCCTTGATGCCACACTCGGATAAATGTTACCTTGATGTCAAGGGGGGTCACTCTCACTTCACCAGCACTTGGCTCTTGCCTTGTTTGGTTCACGACTGTGGCGAAGTCTGCAGCAGTGATTCTGGCAGAACCTGAACAGAGCTTTGGCGAGTAGGTGTTGCTTGATGGCACTGTCGATGACTCCTTCCATTATTTTACTGATGATGGGGACGACACTAAGAGGTTATTGGACAGGTTGGATTTATCCTGTTTGTGGATAGGACACACCTGGGCAATTTTCCACATTGTCAGGTAGGTGCCAGTGTTACATAGGAACAGGATGAGCCCATTCAGCCCCTCGAGCCTGTTCCGTTATTCAATGAGATCATGGCTGATCTGTATTTTAACTCCATCCACCCGCCATGGATCCATATAAGAACATAAGAAATAGGAGCAGGAGTCGGCCACACGGCCCCTCGAGCCTGCTCCGCCACACGGCCCCTCGAGCCTGCTCCGCCACACGGCCCCTCGAGCCTGCTCCGCCACACGGCCCCTCGAGCCTGCTCCGCCACACGGCCCCTCGAGCCTGCTCCGCCACACGGCCCCTCGAGCCTGCTCCGCCACACGGCCCCTCGAGCCCGCTCCGCCACACGGCCCCTCGAGCCTGCTCCACCATTCAATAAGATCATGGCTGATCATCGACCTCAACTCCACTTTCCCGCCCTGTTAAGTCTGTGTGTTATATTGAGAATTACTTCACAGACCACAAGAGTAAACTTTAACAGGACTTTACTAGTTGAAGGTCAGGGCGGAACTGCCCAATAAATCATTACACAGCACTTATATACTGGTGTGGTCGCCACCGGTATTACAGTATACAGTAGCCAAGATAAAGTAGTGCAACTCTTAAAATAGTTCTCTTAAAGGTAGAACGGTTCTCTTAAAGGTGGAACGGTTACATACACTACAATCCTCCCTTTTTAGCTTAACAGTATATGTTTCCCATTAAACATATCATAACATATATATACAACTTCATGTAAAAACAGTTCACAGATTCAGTCTCTGCGGTGGCGCCTCCTGCGCTTCCTGACTCGGTCCGGATAATGCCTCGGTGGTGTAGTAGTTTTTGATGGTGTAGAGTCATAGAGTCATAGAGTTTTACAGCACAGAAAGAGGCCCTTCGGCCCATCGTGTCTGCGCCGCCCATCCATCCCTGTCCAGTCTAATCCCATTTTCCAGCATTTGGTCCATAGCCTTGTATGCAATGGCATTTCAAGTGCTCATCCAAATGCTTCTTGAATGTTGTGAGGGTTCCTGCCTCTACCACCCTTTTAGGCATTGAGTTCCACATTCCAACCACCCTCTGGGTGAAAAAGTTCCTCCTCAAATCCCCTCTAAATCTCCTGCCCCTTACCCTGAATCTATGCCCCCTTGTTATTGACCCCCCTACTAAGGGGAAAAGTTCCTCTTTGTCTACCCTATCTATGCCCCTCATCATTTTGTACACCTCAATCAGGTCCCCCCTCAGCCTTCTTTGCTCCAAGGAAAACAACCCCAGCCTGTTTAGTCTTTCTTCATAGCTGAGGCGCTCCATCCCAGGTAACATCCTGGTGAATCTTCTCTGCACCCTCTCCAAAGCAATCACATCCTTCCTATAGTGAGGCGACCAGAACTGCACACAGTACTCCAGCTGTGGCCTCACCAGCGTTTTGTACAGCTCCATCATAACCTCCCTGCTCTTATATTCTATGCCTCGGCTAATGAAGGCAAGTATCCCATATGCCTTTTTAACCACCTTATCTACTTGTTCCGCTGCCTTCAGAGATCTATGTACATGTACACCGAGGTCCCTCTGACCCTCTGTACTTCCGAGGGTCCTACCACTCATTGTGTATTCCCTTGCCTTATTTGTCCGTCCAAAATGCATCACCTCGCACTTTTCAAGGTTAAATTCCATTTGCCACTTTTCCGCCCATCTGACCAACCCGTCTATATCGTCCTGTAGCCTGAGGCTTTCCCCCTTGCAATTTACCACCCCACCAATTTTCGTGTCATCTGCAAACTTACTGATCATCCCTTTTACATTCTCATCCAAATCATTTATGTAGATCACAAACAACAAGGGACCCAGCACCGATCCCTGAGGTACCCCACTGGACACAGGCTTCCAGTCACAAAAGCAACCTTCGACCATCACCCTCTGCCTCCTGCCACTCAGCCAGTTTAGGATCCAACGCGCCAAGGCACCCTGGATCCCATGGGCTCTTACCTTCTTGACCAGTCTCCTATGCGGGACTTTGTCAAAAGCTTTACTGAAGTCCATGTAAACCACATCCACAGCATTTCCCTCATCCACCTCCCTAGTCACCCCCTCGAAAAATTCAATCAGATTTGTCAGACATGATTTACCCTTGACAAAGCCATGCTGACTATCCCCGATTAATCCTTGCCTCTCCAAGTGGAGACTAATTTTGTCCCTCAGAATTTTTTCCAATAATTTCCCTACCACAGATGTTAGGCTCACTGGCCTGTAATTCCCTGGTTTATCCCTGCTACCCTTCTTGTATAATGGTACTACATTAGCTGTTCTCCAGTCCTCTGGTACATCCCCTGTGGCCAGAGAGGTTCTGAAAATTTGTGTCAGAGCCCCTGCAATCTCCTCCTTTGCCTCCCACAGCAACCTGGGATACATCTCGTCCGGGCCTGGGGATTTATCGACTTTTTGGCCTGCTAAAACCGCTAGCACCTCCTCCCTCTCGATGCTAATATGTTCAAGTATGTCACAATCCCCTTGCCCGATTTCTATGTCTGCATCGTCTTTCTCCATAGTGAACACAGATGCAAAAAATTCATTTAAAACCCCGCCTACATCATCTGGTTCTACACACAGATTGCCACTTTGGTCCCTAATGGGCCCTACCCTTTCCCTGGTTATCCTCTTGCCCTTAATATACTTATAAAACATCTTAGGATTTTCCTTTATTTTGCTCGCCAGTGTTATTTCATGGCCCCTCCTCGCCCTCCTAATTTCTTTTTTAAGTATGCCCCTGCACTTTTTATACTCCTCTAGGGCTTCTTCCGTCTTTAGTCTTTTGTAACTGCCAAAAGCCCCCCTTTTATTTCTAATGCATTTTTGTATCTCCCTTGTCATCCAAGGTTCCCTTTGCTTGTTGGTCCCACCCTTGACCTTTACAGGAACATGTTGGCGTTGTACTCTCTCTATTTCCCTTCTGAAAGTCTCCCACTGTTTTGATGTGGATTTTCCTATAAGTAGCTGCTCCCAGTCCACTTTGGCCAGATCCTGCCTTATCATATTAAAATCGGCCTTCCCCCAATTTAGAACCCTTATTTCCGGGCCGTCTTTGTCTTTTTCCATGACCACCTTAAATTTCACCGAATTATGGTCACTGTCGCCAAAATGCTCTCCTACTGATACTTCCACCACTTGTAGTAGGTTCTCGTTGCTGGGGTGACTCATCTATTAGTCCTTCACTGGACTTAACAGCTTGAACTTTCGTAACTTCAGAACCAGCATTGCTGACTTCTAAAGGCTCGAGTACCTTGGGAAGTTTCTCTACTTCCAGACTGATTTGGCTCAGTTCGGAGGGACCACGTGCGTGACCTGGTAGGGGGGATAATGGTTCAGGTGAATCATCATCTTCTGCTTCCTCTCTATTGTCTTCTATTTCCAGCTGCATGCACAGTTCCTCCTCCTCTTCCTCCAGTTGTTGCCGTAGTAGCGCCACCATCTCCCGGTGTTTCTTAGGCTTTTCGTGATTCTTCATGGTTTTTGCACTTTGGAAGATTTTCCCACAAGCTGGGCAGAACAGGTCGTGGTAATATTCGGGGTCGTCCAGAGCTAGGTCAGCGAGAGGGTCTTCTATTTCCTCCCTCACTTCAGCTTTTGCCTCTGCCACCAATTCTCTGAGTGGCTTATGACTGCTGACACTGCTCACAAGAGGGTGCTCTTTCTTCTTAGCTTTCAACTGATCGATGAATTTGACATATTCCCTTTCTTGCTCAGCTTCAAGGCGTTCTTCCAGTTCCTGGATTCTTGCCTCTAGCTGAGTAACAATTCCTTCCTTATATGCAATTCTGCTCTTCAGATCCTTGTGCTGTCTCTCTAATGAAATCTTGTCACACTCCAGATCTTGTCTTGCAGCTCTTTCCTGGAAAAGTTCATCTCGCATCTGCTCAATCTGTTCTCTGTCTCCACTGATGCGATCTGTCAGAAGGTCTGAATTGCTTCTCTCCTCATCCAGCTCCATCTCCATCTCTGTCAATTTATCCTCCATTTGCTTGACCTGCCGCATTCGATCCTCTTTTAAATGCGTTTTACTTTCAAGGTCGAACTCGAGGTCATTGACGTTCTGCTTCAGTTGTTGGCACTTCACAACTGCTTCATCTCGCTCGTGGTAACAGTCGTCCAACTCCTCTCGCAATTGCCGCATCTCATCCTGCAGTTTCTTAGTTATTAGTTGAGATTTCTCAGCCTCCAGGGCTTTAGTTTTCAGTTGCTGCTGCAGGACAGTCAGTTGATTGCGATTCTTTTCCTTGTACTCATCAACCTCCTTCCGCAGATCAAGGCTTGACCTCCGAGAATCCTTACTCATCTCAGCCATCTCTCTCTGAAGCTTTTCAACTGTCTTCTCCAACTCTGTGTCAAAGAACTTTTTCTTTGCATTCAACTCTTGCTCAAAACGGCGAATCATTTGTTCTAATTGCTGTTGTAGTTTGAAATGGAGTTGAGTTCGAGCCCGGTGTTCCTCAGAAATGTGCATGCCTGTAGACTGGACAGACTCAGAATTCTCTGTCAAACTATGTTGTTGCTGTTCAGTGGAATTCTGTTCTGATACTTTGTTCTCCTCTGAAGCATAAGCATTTATGCACTCCTTCGTTTTTCCATCATTAGTCTGCAAGTCCATTTTAGACTTGTCTTTTGCACATGGGCTGATCTTACCATCATCAGTTCCAGAGTCTGAGCTGATTGTCTTCACCGAGTTCTCACTCTTTATTGCTTTTAGGGAGTGCCAGTCCATATTTATTTTCCTGATCCACTCCCGTCCCAGAAGTGGTGGACCTCCCGCAGGTAGTACATATATGTCCATTCCTTGGTGTACTTTGCCCTTGTGTCTCACCTTGACTTTTATCTTTCCGATGGGGTATACTCTTTGCCCCGTGTATGTCTGCAATACTATCTCCGTATCCCATAGGGGAATATGTGTGAATAACTTTTTGTAATCTTGCTTATTCATGACTGTCAACGCCGATCCGGTGTCCAATTCCATCTTCACGTGGACTCCTGCTATCTGCAGTGTGACCCAGATAGTTTGTCGGTCAGCTTCCTTACTCACATTGTGAATTCTCAGACTACCCAGTTCCTGGCTGTTGGAGTCTGAATCCGAATTCTGTTCATCCGAACTCTTCTCAGCCACCTTATGTACCTTTCTGCACTTTTCCTGCGGTGACTTTTTGTTGCTGGTCTTCTTTCCTGACCGGCATACTTTAGCTATGTGACCAAGCTTGCCACATTTTCTACATTCCTGGTTTTTAAACCAGCATTGGTTCTGATCGTGTGTTGTCTTCCCACAACGATAACATTTCGTTGTACCCAAAGCCATTTGATCTATGCCGAGTACCGCTGCCTTCAGCTGCATTTCCACCGTGCCTCTCGCTGCGGCTTCGTGCAATGCTGTAATAGTGACAGCCTTATCAAGTGTAAGATCATTCTCTTCAAGCAACCGCTTTTGGGTTCCTTCTTTCGACAATCCGCACACGAATTTGTCTCTCAGTGCCTCTGTCAGTCTTTCCCCAAATTGACAGTATTTCGCTAGCTTACGCAGTTCAATTAAGTACTCCGCGTTGCTTTCCTCTTTCAGTTGCGTTCTCGCATAAAATTTAAATCGTTCCGCTAACATCAGCGGTGTGGGGTTCAAATGATTCTTCAGGACAGCAACAATATTAGCGAAAGTCTGATCTGCCGGTTTAGCTGGTGATAGAAGATGCTTCAATAGCCCATATGTCTTCGCACCCATTGAGTTTAGTAAGGTTAGTACTTTATCATTCTTTGATATTTTATTTGCCTTACGATAAATCTCTATGCGTTCTACATACGTGGCCCAATCTTCCACATCGGGATCGAAATCGTTGATGTTACCACGCTTAGGCATCCTCGCAATCTTGAGAACACAAAAAGAAATTTTTCTTTAACTTTTTTTTTATTTTTAAAAATGGCGGTTTCCCGCGCTTGTCTTCTTCCCCGCCTAAATGGCGGCTTCCCGCGTTTCTTCCTCGGCGGGAGGGGTAAAGCTTTGTCCTCGGGCGACGACCGCTGGCTTTCGGGGTTCGCAGCCTGCGCGCCGGCTTCAGTTTGGGCAGCGAGGCTCCACAGAGGGGGGGAGCTGTCCACCTTTCTCACCCGCTGGCTGTCTCTTGTCACTCCCGCTCGCTCGGTCTCGGTCTCCCTCGCTCGGTCTCCCTCGCTCGCACGGTCTCCCTCGCTCGGTCTCGGTCTCCCTCGCTCGGTCTCCCTCGCTCGGTCTCCCTCGCTCGGTCTCCCTCGCTCGCTCGGTCTCTTCTCTCTCCCGCTCACTCAGTCTCGCTCGCTCGCTCGGGCTCTGTCTCTCCCGCTCACTCGGGCTCTGTCTCTCCCGCTGGCTGTAACGGCGATTGCCGTATTGCTGCGTTCGCTCTCCCCAGCAGTTTTCAATCGTGCCTCCCAGCCCCTCTTGCAGTCCGGTCCTTCCCCCCCCGGCTGCGGCTGAGTTCTCCGCGGTTTTTTTTTTTTAAATTTCTTTTCTCCCGCGCCTTTCGCTGTCCCGGTCGCTGCGCCTCGCGGTCTCGGTAGCTGCCCGGCCTTTTTCACCGGTCGCGGTCGAGCTTGCTCTCGACACTGTTGCGTCTCCCAGCCCGCTTGCAGCCCGGTCTCTCACTCCGGCTGCGTTTGCATTCACTGTGGTCTCTCACACCGGCTGCGTTTGCATTCACCGCGGCTTCCGTGCCTTACGCTGCCCCAGTCTCAGCGCCTCTGGCCCCGACTCCTGTCCGGCTCTTTTCCCCGGCCGTGGTCGAGTTCTCCGCCCTTATATCCTCCGTTTTTTTTTTGTTATTTTCTCCCCTACTCACAGTCAACGTGGCCGACTTGCTCTCGTCGCTGATCGGCTTACCCACCACCGTGATAGAAGGGATGATCACTGCCTGTTGCTGATGGAAGGCTTCGTGTCAGAATTCTTCCTTCTTCCTTTGCTCTGCAGACCCGAGTCTTCTCTCAGCAGAATGATGAGGGCGGATGCCTCTTCTCGACGCCCGTTAGACTGCCTTGGATGTATCTCTGCCGCAGGGTAAGATCGAACTCGTCGCCACTGTTAAGTCTGTGTGTTATATTGAGAATTACTTCACAGACCACAAGAGTAAACTTTAACAGGACTTTACTAGTTGAAGGTCAGGGCGGAACTGCCCAATAAATCATTACCCAGCACTTATATACTGGTGTGGTCACCACCGGTATTACAGTATACAGTAGCCAAGATAAAGTAGTGCAACTCTTAAAATAGTTCTCTTAAAGGTAGAACGGTTCTCTTAAAGGTGGAACGGTTACATACACTACACGCCCGATCTCCATATCCCTTGATTCCCCATGAGTCCAAAAATCTATCTCAGTCTTGAATATACTCAAAGACTCAGCATCCACAGCCCTCTAGGGCAGAGAATTCCAAAGATTCACAACCCTCTGAGTGAAGAAATTCCTCCTCATCTCGGTCTTAAATGGCCAACCCCTTATCCTGAGACTATGACCCCCAGTTCTAGACACTCCAGCCAGGGGAAACAACCTCTCAGCATCTACCCTGTCAATCCCCCTCAGAATCTTGTATGTTTCAATGAGATCACCTCTCATTCTTCTAAACTCCAGAGAGTATCGGCCCATTCTACACAATCTCTCATCATAGGACAGCCCTCTCATCCCAGGAATCAATCTAGTGAACCTTCGTTGCACTGCCTCCAAGGCAAGTATATCCTTCCTTAGATAAGGAGACCAAAACTGTGCACAGTACTCCAGGTGTGGTCTCACCAAGGGCCTGTACAATTGTAGCAAGACCTCCTTACTCTTAATAGTAGATGCATTGCTGATCATCTTCCAACATTCGATGGAATCTGGAACAGTACCCATGGATTGGAGGGTAGCTAATGTTACCCCACTATTCAAAAAAGGTGGTAGGGAGAAAATGGGGAATTACAGACCGGTAAGCCTGACATCGGTAGTGGGGAAAATGCTAGAGTCCATTATCAAGGATGTAATAGACGAGCACTTGGAAAACAGTGACAGGATCGGACAAAGTCAACATGGATTTACAAAAGGTAAATCGTGCTTGACTAATCTACTGGAATTTTTTGAGGATGTAACTGGTAAAATAGATAAGGGAGAACCAGTGGATGTGGTATATTTGGACTTTGAAAAGGCTTTCAATAAGGTCCCGCATAAGAGATTAGCGTGTAAAGTTAAGGCACATGGGATTGGGGGCAAGGTATTGACTTGGATAGAGAACTGGTTGGCAGACAGAAAGCAAAGAGTTGGAATAAACGGGTCTTTTTCCGAATGGCAGGCAGTGACTAGTGGGGTACCGCAAGGATCGGTCCTTGGACCCCAGCTATTCACAGTATATATCTATCTCTATATAAAAGGATACTTCAGTCTGTCATTCCGTCTGTCTGTCTGTCTTGAATTAACTCGAAAGTTATAGAGCGTACCTACACGTGCGTTACGTCGAAAGAAAGCTGCCGATTCCAGAACCGTCCTAAGCGTATTTACGTTTCGGCCGGACAAAAATTGTTCGCGCGTTATGCAAAAAACCTTCAAAATTAAACTCATTATCTGCTAAGTAGCATTGATTGACTGACGTCAAGGTCGACCAATCCTGTGCCGGCACGATTGACCAATCCAACAGTTCAGTCGCCTGATGGTTGGCCAATCGCTGCATCTGTGGGCGGGACTAATGCTTTTCAACTCAGGCATCGGGCAGCCATTGCTTCACTACTTCCAGCTCAAACTACTCTGCTAATCCAGCTTCGAAAAAGTTAGTATCTCTTTTAAAAATTATAAAACGTTTTTGGTAAATGTTATGTAAGTACTTTCACTTTCATCTTTGAAGCTATTAAAAAGGTAGAAATGTTGCCCGGCAGCAGATTCACACAGGGACAGACAGACAGGCCCCAAAGCCTGGGACTCGATTTAAACCGCCCGGCCCAAAACAGCCCTGGCAAAGCCGGGCTCCCCCAGCTAGTATATATATATATAAATGATCTGGACAAGGGAACTAGATGTAATATCTCCAAATTTGCAGACGACACAAAGCTGGGTGGGCGTGTGTGCTGTGAGGAGGATGTTGAGAAACTCCAGGATGATTTGGACATGTTGGGTGATTGGGCAGAAACATGGCAGATGCAATATAATGTGGATAAATGTGAGGTTATCCACTTTGGTGGCAAAAACAGGAAGGCAGATTATCTAAATGGCAATAGATTGGGAGAAGGGGAAGTGCAACGAGACCTGGGTGTCCTTGTACACCAGTCCTTGAAGGTAAGCATGCAGGTGCAGCAGGCGGTTAAGAAGGCAAATGGTATGTTGGCCTTCGTAGCGAGAGGGTTTGAGTACAGGAACAAGGATGTCTTGCTGCAGTTGTACAGGGCCTTGGTGAGACCACATCTTGAGTATTATATGCAGTTTTGGTCGCCTTATCTGAGGAAGGATGTTCTTGCCATGGAAGGAGTTCAGCGAAGATTCACCAGGCTGATACCTGGAATGACGTATGAGGAGAGATTGGGTCGATTGGGCTTGTACTCGCTGGAGTTTAGCAGAATGAGGGGGGATCTCATTGAAACTTATAAAATTCTGACAGGACTGGACAGACTAGATGCAGGAAGGATGTTCCCAATGGTCGGGAAGTCCAGAACCAGGGGGTCACAGTCTAAGGATAAAGGGTAAGCCATTTAGGATAGTAATGAGGAGAAATTTCTTCACCCAGAGAGTGGTGAACCTGTGGAATTCTCTACCACAGAAGACAGTAGAGGCCAATTCATTAAATATATTCAAGAAGGAGTTGGATATATTTCTTAAGGCTAAAGGGATCAAGGGGTATGGGGTGAAGACAGGGACAGGGTACTGAATTTGGATGATCAGCCATGATCACATTGAATGGCGGAGCAGGCTCAAGGGGCCGAATGGCCTACTCCTGCTCCTATCTTCTATGTTTCTATCCCTTAATACCCTTGGCTAACAAAAATCTATCAAGCTCAGATTTAAAATTATTGAGCTAGCATCTACTGCTTTTTGAGTTCATAAGATTACATCGGATATACAGCACAGAAACAAGCCATTCTGCCCAACCAGTCTGTGCTCCACTCGAGCCTCCTCCTCTCCTCATCTATCAGCGTAACCCTCAATTCCCTTCTCCCTCATAGGCTTATCTAACCACCCCTTAAATGTATCTAAACTATTCGCTTCAACCACTCCCTGTGGTAGCGAGTTCCACATTTTCACCACTCTCTGGATAAAGAAATTCCTTCTGAATTCCCTATTTGGTTTCTTGGTGATTATCTTATATTGATGGCCTCTAATTATGCTCTTCCTCACAAGTGGAAACATTCTTTCTGTATCCACTATCAAAACTTTTCATAATTTTAAAGACCTCTATTAGGTCACCCCTCAGTCTTAACTTGTCAAAAAAAAGAGACCAGCTTGTTCATTCCTTGTAAATCTTCTCTGCACCCTCTCCAGTGCCTCTATATCCTTTTTATAATATGGCGACCAGCACTGTACGCAGTGCTCCAAGTGCGGTCTAGCCAAGGCTCAATACAGGTTTAGCATAACCATCCTACTTTTCAATTCAATCCCTCTAGAAATAAACCCAAGTGCTCGGTTTTTTATGGCCTTGTTAACCTGTGTTGCAGCTTTTAGTGATTTGTGTATTTGTACTCCCAGATCGCGTTGCACTTATACCCCATTTAGTTTCATATTTTCCCAGTAATATGTGATCTCCCTATTTTTCTTACCAAAATATAACTGACATTTATCTGTTCAATTTCATAGCCCATTCTTCAAGTTCATTAATGTCTTCTTGTAATTTGTTGTAGTCATCCTCAGTAATTATTTAATATTTCCGCCATCTCTCTCGCACTGCCTGTGATATTATCCTGGTCATCCCTGAGTGGCCCTATTCCCAGCCTGACCTTCCTTTTTTTATTTGTCTATGTAAAATATTTGACTATTTTATGTGCCTTGATAATTTAATTTCATAGTTCCTCTTTGCCTTTCTAACTTTTTTTCCACTTCTCTCCTAATCGCTTCGTATTCTCCCTTATCATGCTCGCCCCTGCTGTCCATGTACTTCATCTATGCCTCATTCCTTACCCTCAATTTTTCCCCTTATGTCTTTATTCATCCATGGTGTCTCATTAGTATTTAGCTGGTTCTTGTTTTTTAGCAGAATATATTTTTCCTGGACTCTGTTGAACACCATTTTAAATATTTTCCATTGCTGTTCTACATAATTTGCCAATATTGTTGTCCATTTTATTTTCCCAAGTTCTATTCTCAGCCGTGCAAAAATTGGCTTTTTTCCAATCTATTACCCTGGTCTTCGTCATACTTTCGTCCTTCTCAATTATTATCTTAAAGCTTATTAGAAACATAGAAGATAGGAGCAGGAGTAGGCCATTCGGCCCTTCAAGGCTGCTCCGCCATTCAATGAGATCATGGCTGATCATCCAAATTCAGTACCCTGTCCCTGCCTTCTCCCCATATCCCTTGATCCCTTTAACCTTAAGAAATATATCCAACTCCTTTTTGAATATATTTAATGAACTGGCCTCCACCGCCCTCTGTGGCAGAGAATTCCACAGGTTCACCACTCTCTGGGTGAAGAAATTCCTCCTCATTTCAGTCCTAAATGGCTTACCCCTTATCCTTAGACTATGACCCCTGGTTCTGGACTCCCCGGCCATCATAAACATCCTTCCTGCATCTAGTCTGTCCAGGCCTGACAGAATTTTATAGGTTTCGATGAGATCCCCTCTCAATCGTCTAAACTCCAGTGAGTATAAGCCCAATCGACACAATCTCTCCTCATACGTCATTCCTGCCATCCCAGGTATCAGCCTGGTGAATCTTCGCTGCACTCCTTCCATGGCAAGAACGTCCTTCCTCAGGTAAGGCGACCAAAACTGCGCACAATACTCAAGGTGCGGTCTCACCAAGGCCCTGTACAACTCACAGAAATCACAGAAACCTCACAGTGCAGATAGAGGCCATTCGGCCCATCAAGCCTGCACCGACACATATCCCACCCGAACCCCGTAACCCCTGCACCAACACATATCCCACCCTATCCCCGTAACCCCACGTATTTAATCCCCCTAACACTAAGGGTCAATTTTATCATAGCCAATCAACCTAACCCACACATCTTTGGACTGTGGGAGGAAACCGGAGCACCCGGAGGAAACCCACGCAAACACGGGGAGAATGTGCAAACTCCACACAGACAGTCACCCGAGGCCGGATTCGAACCTGGGTCCCTGGCGCTGTGAGGCAACAGTGCTAACCACTATGCCACCGTGCTGTAGCATCCTTGTTCCTGTACTCGAACCCTCTTGCTACGAAGGCCAACATACCATTTGCCTTCTTAACCGCCTGCTGCACCTGCATGCTTACCTTCAGCGACTGGTGCACAAGAACACCCAGGTCTTTTTGCACTTCCCCTTCGCCCAATCTATTGCCATTCAAATAATAATCTACCTTCCTGTTTTTGCCACCAAAGTGGATAACCTCACATTTATCCACATTAGTGCATTTGCCATGTTTCTGCCCAATCACCCAATCTGTCCAAATCGTACTGGAGTTTCTCGACATCCTCCTCACAGCTTACCCTCCCACCCAGCTTTGTGTCGTCTGCAAATTTGGAGATATTACATCCAATTCCCTCGTCCAGATCATTAATATATATTGCGAACAGCTGGGGTCCTAGGATCGATCCTTGCGGTACCCCACTAGTCACTGCCTGCCACTCGGAAAACGACCCGTTTATTCCAATTCTCTGCCTTCTGTCCGCCAACCAGTTCTCTATCCAAGTCAATACCTTGCCCCCAATCCCATGTGCCTTAATTTTGCACGCTAATCTCTTATGTGGGACCTTATCGCAAGCCTTCTGAAAGTCCAAATACACCACATTCACTGGTTCTCCCTTATCCATTTTACCAGTTACATCCTCAAAAAATTCCAGTAGATTAGTCAAGCATGATTTACCTTTTGTAAATCCATGTTGACTTTGTCTGATCCTGTCACTGCTTACCAAGTGCTCTGCTATTACATCTTTTATAATAGATTCTAGCATTTTCCCCACTACCGATGTCAGGCTTACCGGTCTATAATTCCCCGCTTTTTCTCTACCACCTTTTTTGAATAGTGGGGTAACATTAGCTACCCTCCAATCCATGGGTACTGTTCCAGAATCTATCGAGTTCTGGAAGATGACCAGCAATGCATCTACTATTTCTAGGGCCACTTCCTTAAGTACCCTGGGATGTAGATTATCAGGCCCTGGGGATTTATCGGCCTTCAGTCCCATCAATTTTCCTAACACCATTTCCCTACAAATACTGATTTCTTTCAGTTCCACCCTTTCATCAGGCCCTTTGTTCACCGGCATCTCTGGGAGGTTATTTGTGTCCTCCTTTGTGAAGACAGAACCAAAGTATGAATTTAGTTGGTCTGCCATTTCTTTGTTTCCCATTATAAATTCCCCTGATTCTGACTGCAAGGGACCTACACTTGACTTCACCAATCTTTTTCTCTTCACATATCTATAAAAGCTTTTACAGTCAGTTTTTATGTTCCCTGCTAGCTTACTCTCATATTCTATTTTCCCCTTCTTAATTAATCCCTTTGTCCTCCTTTGTTGAATCTTAAACTGCTCCCAATCCTCAGGATTATTGCTTTTTCTGGCCAATTTATATGTCGTCTCCTTGGATCTTATGCTATCCCTAATTTCCCTTGTTAGCCACGGTTGAGTCACCTTTTTTGTTTTATTTTTATGCCAAACTGGGATGAACAAATTCTGTAGCTCATCCATTCGGTCTTTGAATGTTTGCCATTGCCTATCCACCGTCAACCCTTTGAGTGCCATTCCCCAATCAATCCTACCCAACTCACTCCTCAGACCATCGTAGTTTCCTTTATTTAAATTGAGGACCCTAGACTCTGAGTCAACTACTTCATTCTCCATCTTAATGAAGAATTCAATCATATTATGATCGCTCAGACCCAAGGGGCCTCGTACAAGATTGCTAATTAATCCTTTCTCGTTACATAATACCCAGTCTAAGATGGCCTGATCTCTGGTTGGTTCCTCGACATATTGGTCCAGGAAACCATCCTGTAAACACTCCAGGAATTCCTCCTCCACAGTATTGTTACTAATTTGGTTGGCCCAATCTATATGTAGATTAAAGTCACCCATGATGACTGCTGTGCCCTTATTGCACGCTTCTTTAATTTCCCTTTTCATGCCATCCCCAACCTCCGCCTTACTGTTGGGAGGTCTATATACCACTCCCACTAATGTTTTTTTCCCCTTAGTATTTCTCAATTCTACCCATACAGATTCCACATCATCAGAGCTAATATCCTTCATTACAATTGTATTAATCCCTTCTTTAACCAGTAATGCTACCCCACCTCCCTTACCTTTTTGCCTATCTTTCCTGAATATCGAATACCCCTGGATGTTGAGTTCCCAGTCTTGGCCATCCTTGCGCCACGTTTCCGTAATCCCAACCAAATCATATTCGTTTACCTCTATTTGCGCAGCCAATTCGTCCACCTTATTACAAATGCTCCTCGCATTAAGACACAAAGCCTTCAGGCTTGTTTTTTTAACGCTCTTAGACCTATTAGAATTATTATTTACTGTGGCACGTTTGATTTAAACCGTTGATTTCTCTGACTGCCACTTTTGTTTTTCTCCTTCCTATCTTTTGCTTTTATCCCTGTTTTCCTTTCCCCTGTCTCCCTGCTCAGGTTCCCAACCCCCTGCCATTTTAGTTTAAACCCCCCCGAACAGTGCTAGCAAACCTCCCCGCAAGGATATTTGTCCCGCATCTAGGCAATAGTAACCATTATATTATGGTTACTATTGCCTAGATGTTCCCCTACTTTTACTTCTCTTATCTGCTCTGGTTCATTCCCCATTACTAGATCCAATAGCAAATCCTCCCTTGTTGGGCTTATTACATATTGGGTTAGAAAGGAGTCCTGTCCACATTGTAGGAACTCCATTACCTACCTCTTCTGGCCAATTAATATCAGGGTAGTTGAAATCCTCCATGATTATTATTCTATGTATTTTACTCATTTCCCTAATTTGTTTGCATATTTCTTCCTCTATTCCAAATTAGGTGGTCTGTAGACTACCCCTATTCCACATTTCTTCTCTCCTGATGTCCTGGCTCAGATTTTAAAGTGATGTCCCCTTGACCGAGACTCCCCCACCAGCAGAAAAAGTTTCTCTCCATCTACCCTATCAATTCCTTTCAAAATCCTAAATACCATAATCAAATCGCCCCTTAACTTTCTATATTCCAGGGAATACAGGCCCAGTTATTGTAATCTCTCCTCATAATCCAACCCTTGGAGCCCTGGGAACATTCTGGTGAATCTGCACTGCACTCCTTCCAAGGCCAACTTATCCTTTCTGAGGTGTGATGCCCAGAACTGTAGACAGTACTCCAGATGTGGTCTAGACAGGGCTTTGTATAGCTGTAACAAATCTTCCTCCCCTTTATACTCTTGCCCTCCAGTTATAAAGGCTAACATTTCATTAGCCTTTTTGATTGGGTAGCACGGTGGCATAGTGGTTAGCACTGTTGCTTCACAGCGCCAGGGGCCCGGGTTCGAATCTGGCCTCGGGTGACTGTCTGTGTGGAGTTTGCACATTCTCCCCGTGTTTACGTGGGTTTCCTCCGGGTGCTCTGGTTTCCTCCCACAGTCCAAAGATGTGTGGGTTAGGTTGATTGGCTATGATAAATTGACCCTTAGTGTTAGGGGGATTAAATACACGGGGATAGGGTGGGATATGTGTTGATGTAGGGGTTACGGGGATCAGGTGGGATATGTGTCGGTGCAGGCTCGATGGGCCGAAATGGCCTCTATCTGCACTGTGGGGTTTCTGCGATTCTTTTTTGTACCTGACATTTTAGTGATCTTAAAGCATATTATATGATGGTCACTATTGCCTAGATGTTCCTCTACTTTTACTTCTCTTATCTGCTCTGATTCATTCCCCATTACTAGATCCAACAGTAGACTGATCAGAAAAGTAAAAGCCCATGGGATCCAAGGGAAAGTGTCAAGTTGGATCCAAATATGGCTCAGTGTCAGGAAGCAAAGGGTAATGGTCGATGGGTGTTTTTGTGCCTGGAAGGCTGTTTCCAGTGGGGTTCCCCAGGGCTCAGTACTGGGTCCTTTGCTTTTTGTGGTATATATCAATGATTTAGACTTCAATGTAGGGGACACGATTACGAACTTTGCAGATGATACAAAAATTGGCCGTGTGGTTGATAGTGAGGAAGAAAGCTGTAGACTGCAGGAAGATATCAATGGACCAGTCAGGTGGGCAGAACAGTGGCAAATGGAATTCAATCCGGAGAAGTGTGAGGTAATGCATTTGGGGAGGGCTAACAAGGAAAGGGAATACACATTAAATGGTAGGACACTGAGTAGTGTAGAGGAACAGAGGGGCCTTGGAGGGCATGTCCACAGATCCCTGAAAATAGCAGGACAGGTAGGTAAGGTGGTTAAGGCATACGGGATACTCTCCTTTATTAGCCGAGACAAAGCAGGGAACTGTATAAAACACTAGTTAGGCCACAGCTAGGGTACAGTTCTGGTCGCCACATTACAAGAACAATGTGATTGTGCTAGAGAGGAGATTTACGTTCTTATGTTCTTATATTGCCAGGACTGAAGAATTTTAGCTGAGGAAAGATTGGATAGGCTGGAGTTGTTTTCTTTGGAACAGAGGAGGCTGAGGGAAAACCTAATTGAGGTGTATAAAATTATGAGGGGCTTGGATAGAGTGGATAGAAAGGAACTGTTTCCCTTAGCAGAGAGATCAATAACCAGGGGACTTAGATTTAAAGTAATTGGTAGAAAGATTAGAGAGGAGTTAAGGAGAACTTTTTTCACCCAGAGGGTGATGGGGGTCTGGCACTCACTGCCTGAAAGGGTGGTTGAGGCAGAAACCCTCATCACATTTAAACAGTACTTGGATATGGACTCGAAATGCCGTAACCTACAGGGCTACGGACCAAGTGCTGGAAAGTGGGATTAGGCTGGCGAGCTCTTTTTCTGCCGGCACAGACACGATGGGCCGAATGGCCTCCTTCTGTGCTGTAAATGTCTATGATTCTACGATTCTTTCCATGAAATCACTTTGGGCTTCCACTGTTCTTAGCTTTTCACCATTTAAATAATACTCGGATCCAAAGTTCCTGCTAAGCTGCACAGCGGTCTGGAGGTCCCAGGCAAGCCGCTCACCAGCTTTACAATGGAAATAACCTCGCATGCGTGAAAAATTGAATGGGCGCGCAGCCAGTTAAAGGGACTGCGCACCAAAAAAACAAAACAGGGAACATTGCTCGAATCGCTTCTTCGTAAGACCAAAGCGGATGACACTTTTTTAAATAAATTCGTTCCTGGGATGTGGGTGTTGCTGACAAGGCCAGCATTTATTGGCCATCCCTAATGCCCCTGAGAAGGTGGTGGTGAGCTGCCTTCTTGAACTGCTGCGGTCCATGCGGTGAAGGTACTCCCACAGTGCTGTTAGGGAGAGAGTTCCAGGATTTTGACCCAGCGACGATGAAGAAACGGTCGATATATTTCCAAGTCAGGATGGTGAGACTTGGAGGGGAACTTGGAGGTGATGGTGTTCCCATGTGCCTGCTGCCCATGTCCTTCTAGGCGGAAGAGGTCGCGGGTTTGGGAGGTGCTGCAGTGCATCTTGTAGATGGTCCACACTGCAGCCACGGTGCGCCGGTGGTGGAGGGAGTGAATGTTTAAGGTGGTGGATGGGGTGCCGATCAAGCGGGCTGCTTTGTCCTGAATGGTGTCGAGCTTCTTGAGTGTTGTTGGAGCTGCACTCATCCAGGCAAGTGGAGAGTATTCCATCACACTCCTTACTTGTGCCTTGTAGATGGTGGAAAGGCTTTGGGGAGTCAGGAGGTGAAACACCAGCCGTAGAATACCCAGCCTCTGACCTGCTGTTGTAGCCACAGTATTTATGTGGCTGGTCTAGTTAAGTGTCTGGTCAATGGTGACCCCCCAGGGTGTTAATGGTGGGGCATTTGGCAATGGTAATGCTGTTGAATGTCAAGGGGCTGTGGGTAGATTCGCTCTTGTTGGGAGATAGTCATTACCTATCACTTGTGAGGCGCGAATGTTACCTGCCACTTCTCAGCCCAATCCTGAATGTCGTCCAGGTCTTGCTGCATGTGGGCATGGACTGCGTCCTTATCCGAGGACTTGCGAATGGAACGGAACTTACATGCATTGAAAACTATCTGTCTCAGTTTTGCCCACTCTCAATCTTTCAATGTCTCTCTGTAATTTTAGATAATCAGGCCACTTGTATTGAGCTTCTCAATCCAGCTCATCGATGAAAAGAAGAAACAATTGTGGCCACAACACAGAGCCGTGGGTCACTATTTCCCCCCCCAAACACCGAGCCGTGGGACCCCCAAACACCGAGCCCTGGGACCCCCCAAACACCGAGCCCTGGGACCCCCCAAACACCGAGCCCTGGGAACCCCCCCCACCCCCCAAACACCGAGCCGTGGGACCCCCAAACACTGAGCCCTGGGACCCTCCCAAACACCGAGCCCTGGGACCCTCCCAAACACCGAGCCCTGGGACCCCCCACCCCCAAACATCGAGCTGTGGGACCCCCCCCCAAACACTGAGATCCCCCCACCCCCAAACACCGAGCCGTGGGACCCCCCAAACACCGAGCCCTGGGACCCCCCAAACACCGAGCCCTGGGACCCCCCAAACACCGAGCCCTGGGACCCCCCCAAACACCGAGCCCTGGGACCCCCCAAACACTGAGCCCTGGGACCCCCCAAACACCGAGCCCTGGGACCCCCCCAAACACCGAGCCGTGGGACCCCCCCCCAAACACCGAGCCCTAGGACCACCCCCGCCAAACACCGAGCCGTGGGGACCCCCCCCCCCAAACACCGAGCCCTGGGACCCCCCACCCCCAAACACCGAGCCGTGGGACCCCCCCCCAAACACCGAGCCGTGGGACCCCCCGCCCCCAAACACCGAGCCCTGGGACTCCCCCGCAAACACCGAGCCGTGGGACCCCCCAAACACCGAGCCCTGGGACCCCCAAACACCGAACCGTGGGACCCCCCCCCCCAAACACCGAGCCATGGGACCCCCAAACACCGAGCCCTGGGACCCTGAACCCCCCACCAAACACCGAGCCGTGGGACCCCCCCCCAAACACCGAGCCGTGGGACCCCCAAACACCGAGCCCTGGGACCCTAAACCCCCCCACCAAACACCGAGCCGTGGGACCCCCCCCAAAACACCGAGCCGTGGGACCCCCAAACACCGAGCCCTGGGACCCCCAAACACCGAACCGTGGGACCCCCCCCCCCGCAAACACCGAGCCATGGCCCCCCCCCCAAACACCGAGCCGTGGGACTGCCCCCGCCCCAAACACCAAGCCGTGGGACCGTCCCCGCCCCAAACACTGAGCCGTGGGACCCCCAAACACCGAGCCCTGGGACCCCCCGAACACAGAGCTGTGGGACACCCCCCCAAACACCGAGCCGTGGGACCCCCCCCACCGCCAAAACACTGAGCCGTGGAACCCCCAAACACCGAGCCGTGGGAGCCACCCCCAAAACACCGAGCCCTGGGACCCCCCCCAAACACCGAGCCCTGGGTCCCCGTCCCCCCCAAACACCGAGCCGTGGGTTCCCCCCCCCCCCAAAACACCGAGCCCTGGGCCCCCCCCCCAAACACCGAGCCGTGGGTTCCCCCCCCCCAAACACCGAGCCCTGGGCCCCCCCCCCAAACACTGAGCCCTGGGAACCCCCCCCAAAACACCGAGCCCAAGGGACCCCCCCCCAAACACCGAGCCCTGGTCCCCCCCCCCCCCCCAAAACACCGAGCCCTGGGACCCCGACCCCCCCCCAAAACACTGAGCCCTGGGACCCCGACCCCCCCCCCCACCCAAACACCGAGCCCTAGGACCCCGACCCCCCCCCCAAAAACACTGAGCCCTGGGACCCCGACCCCCCCCCCACCCAAACACCGAGCCCTAGGACCCCGACCCCCCCCCCCCCAAAACACCGAGCCCTAGGCCACCCCCCCCACACTTGAACTCAGCATAATTCCCCTCCCCTTCCAGAAGCCCTGGCCCTCCCCCCACTGACATTCCTCCTCTAACGAGGTTCAACAAGTCACAGGGATTCCCAGTTACTTGTTGTCATCGGTTGGTCAGGCACGGCCTTCCCTTTCCTAAACCATGCTGTTAACTGGGTTATTGTTGTAGAAACATAGAAAAATAGGAGCAGGAGTCGGTCATTCGAGCCTGCTCCGCCATTCAATATGATCATGGCTGATCCTCTATCTTAATACCACATTCCTGCACTCTCTCCCCATACCCCTTGATGCCTTTTGTGTCTAGAAATCTATCTATCTCCTTCTTAAATATATTCAGTGACTTGGCCTCCACCGCCTTCTGTGGTAGAGAATTCCACAGGTTCACCATCCTCGGAGTTGTACTGATAATCCTCATCTTACTCCTGATAATGGATTCCATTATTTTGCACGGAGTGGATGCCCCTGTCCATACCACATTAGCCTGTTTCCAATCTACTGAGATCTCCAGTGTCTTCCTCATAATGATGGGGTCAGGGCCCCACAGCTCTCCTCCCTCGTCTCTCACAGAACTCTGGACATTTATTTCTCTTGAGCGGTTATCCTGTCTGGGATACCCATTGTCTATCGGGATGTGTCTCTCAGGGGTATGTTACTCATGACCTCCCTTGTGATACCTGCAGGAAGTCTTCAGTCAGAATATTCACTTTTCTGTGCTCCTCAGTTTGAAGCCAGTTGATAGTCCCCCTCTTACTCTTGTGATAATGAAAGCTTGCTTTGCTGTTAGATTTAGCCTCCACTGTTGTGCTTCTTTCACCCTCTGACCACTTTTTAATGCACTTTATCCCCACGAGTTCCAGCCATGACAATCTGCAGGATTTTTACAGGTCATTTTACCTCTTTATCCATTTACAATCACATTTTCTCAGATGGAGCTTGTTGGGAATGTATTTATCCAGCATGCTCAGCTTTATACCTTCAAAGGTGTTCCATGTGTCTTCTTTCGGTGTTAGTGTTTACAGCCCAGAAACAGGCCATTCGGCCCAACTGGTCCGTGCCGGTGTTTGTGCTCCACACGAGCCTCCTCCCACCCCTCTCCATCTCACCCCATCACCATATCCTTCTATTCCTTTCTCCCTCGTGTGTTTATCTAGCTTCCCTTTAAATACGTCTCAATTCGCCTCAACCACTCCCTGTGGCAGCAAGTTCCACATTCTCACCACTCTCTGGGTAAAGAACTTTCTCCTGAATTCCCTATTGGATTTATTAGAGACCAAAGTTCCCTTTAAGCTGTGTGGCCCTCTCACCGGCTTTTAAATGCAAAAAACGCACATGCGGGGATTTTTGAATGGTTTGCACAGCCCCTTAAAGGAGTCGCGTGGACCAAAAAAAATTAGAGAAATCATTGTTATTGACTATCTTATAGTTCTGGTCTCGCCTGCAAGTGGGAACATCGTCTCTATGTCTACCGGGCCCTGATTGGCGGCTGTGCGCCCCGGCCTGATATTAGATCAAATTTACAGAGGAACGTGCCATTCGGCCCAACTGATCTATGCCGGTGTTAATGCTCTACACGAGCCTCCTCCCACTCTTCTTTATCTAACGCAGTGGATGTGGTATACATGGATTTCAGTAAGGCCTTCGATAAAGTCCTGCACAGGAGACTGGTCAAGAAGGTAAGAGCCCATGGAATCCAGGGTGCCTTGGCACATTGGATACAAAACTGGCTTAGTGGCAGAAGGCAGAGGGTGATGGTCGAAGGCTGTTTTTGTGACTGGAAGCCTGTGGCCAGTGGGGTACCACAGGGATCGGTGCTGGGTCCCTTGCTGTTTGTGGTTTACATTAATGACTTGGATATGAATGTAAAAGGTATGATCAGTAAGTTTGCGGATGATACAAAAATTGGTAGGGTGGTAAATAGCGAGGAGGGTAGTCTCAGTCTGCAGGACGATATAGATGGGTTGGTCAGATGGGCGGAACAGTGGCAAATGGAATTTAACCCGGAAAAGTGCAAGGTGATGCACTTTGGGGGGACTAACAAGGCAAGGGAATACACAATGAATGGTAAGACCCTAGGCAAGACGGAGGGTCAGAGGGATCTGGGTGTGCAAGTACACAGATCCCTGAAGGTGGCGGAACAGGTGGATAAGGTGGTAAAAAAGGCATATGGGATACTTGCCTTCATTAGCCGAGGCATAGAATATAAGAGCAAGGAGGTTATGATGGAGCTGTATAAAACACTGGTTAGGCCACAGCTGGAATATTGTGTGCAGTTCTGGTCGCCACACTACAGGAAGGATGTGATAGCTTTGGAGAGGGTGCAGAGGAGATTCACCAGGATGTTACCAGGGCTGGAGCACTTCAGCTATGAAGAGAGACTGGGCAGATTGGGATTGTTTTCCTTGGAGCAGAGGAGGCTGAGGGGGGACATGATTGAGGTGTACAAAATTATGAGGGGCATAGATAGGATGGATGCTGAGGAGCTTTTTCCCTTAGTAGAAGGGTCAATAACAAGGGGGCATAGATTCAAGGTAAAGGGCGGGAGGTTTAGAGGGGATTTGAGAAAGAACTTTTTCACCCAGAGGGTGGTTGGAGTCTGGAACTCACTGCCTGAAAGGGTTGTGGAGGCAGGAACCCTCACAACATTTAAGAAGCATTTGGATGAGCACTTGAAATGCCAGAGCATACAAGGCTACGGACCAAATGCTGGAATATGGGATTAGATTAGACAGGGCTTGATGGCCGGCGCGGACACGATGGGCCGAAGGGCCTCTTTCTGTGCTGTATAACTCTAACCTCATCAACATATCCTTCGATTCCTTTCTCCCTCGTGTGTTTATCCAGCTTCCCCTTAGATGCATCCTATTCTCCTCAACCACTCCCTGTGGCAGCGAGTTCCACATTCTCACCACTCTCTGGGTAAAGAACTTTCTCCCGAATTCCCTATTGGATTTATTAGTGACCATCTTATACTGATGGCCGCAAGTTCTGGTCCTTCCTGCAAGTGGAAACATCTTCTCTACATCTGCCCTATCAAACCCTTTCATAATCTTAAAGGCCAAACCTCAGTCTTCTCTTTTCTTTTCCAGATAAAAGAGGCCCAGTCTGTTCAATCTTTCCCGATAAGTATAACCGCTCAGCTTTGGTATCATTCTAGTAAATCTATTTTGCATCTTCTCCAGTGCCTTTATATCCTTTTTATAATATGGAGACCAGAACTGTTCTCGATGTGAGGTCAACTTGTGCACATTTCTGGGGCTAGTACAGCACGCCGCGCCGGCGCGGCGGGCGACCCGGTGCGACCAGCGACCCGGCGCGACCCGGGGCCAGCGACCTGGGGCCGGCGCGGCGCGACCGGCGACCTGGGGCCGGCGCGACCGGGGCCGGCGCGGCGTGACCGGCGACCCGGGGCCGGCGCGGCGCAACCGGCGACCCGGGGCCGGCGCGGCGGGCGACCCGGGGCGGCGCGACCGGCGACCCAGGGCCCAGACAGCGCGACCGGCGACCCGGGGCCAGTACAGCGCGACCGGCGACCCTGGGCCAGTACAGCGCGACCGGCGACCCGGGGCCAGTACAGCGCGACCGGCGACCCGGGGCCAGTACAGCGCGACCGGCGACCAGTACAGCGCGACCGGCGACCCGGGGCCAGTACAGCGCGACCGGCGACCCGGGGCCAGTACAGCGCGACCGGCGACCCGGGGCCAGTACAGCGCGACCGGCGACCCGGGGCCAGTACAGCGCGACCGGCGACCCGGGGCCAGTACAGCGCGACCGGCGACCCGGGGCCAGTACAGCGCGACCGGCGACCCGGGGCCAGTACAGCGCGACCGGCGACCCGGGGCCAGTACAGCGCGACCGGTGACCCGGGGCCGGTACAGCACGACCAGTGACCGGTACAGCATGACCCAGAGCCCGGACATCATGACCCGGGGCTGGTACAGCACGACCAGTGACCCGGGGCCCGGACAGCGCAACCAGTGACCCGGGGCCAATACAGCGTGACCCGCGAAGCGCGACCCAGGGCCGGTGCAGCGCGACCAGCGACCCAGGGCCAGTACAGCGCGACCAGTGACCA
Organism: Somniosus microcephalus; assembly: GCF_052327205.1. Classification (NCBI taxonomy): domain Eukaryota; kingdom Metazoa; phylum Chordata; class Chondrichthyes; order Squaliformes; family Somniosidae; genus Somniosus; species Somniosus microcephalus. The sequence continues at coordinate 344,645,184 of NC_140990.1, read as the reverse complement.
GGGGCCCGGACAGCATGACCCAGGGCCAGTACAGCTCGACCAGTCACCAGTGACCCGGGGCCAGTACAGCGCGACCAGTGACCAGGGGCCCAGACAGCGTGACCCAGGGCCAGTACAGCTCGACCAGTGACCCGGGGCCAGTACAGCACGACCAGTGACCCGGGGCCAGTACAGCACGACCAGTGACCCGGGGCCCAGACAGCGCGACCAGTGACCCGGGACGCGACTCCAGTAAATTGCCAGGTCAGGTGTGGCCAGTCCTATACCTTGGAATTAAAGCAGGAAAGCTCGGCCTCGCTCTCACTCTCCGTCTCTGCTGTCGGCTCATCACAGCTCTCCGATTTCACCATCGCTTTCTCTGAAAAACACAAACCACAAAGTTCAACCAGTGTCCCAGCAGAAAGGAGAAATTGGGCTGTCAACAGGACTTTAAAATAGTAAAATGGGGGTGGCAATTGATGAAATAGGAATCCTATATTTAGAAAGGGAGATAGAACAAGTCCAGGAAACTATAGACCAATTAGCTTAATGTTGGTGGTAGGAAAGATAATGGAATCCTTATTTAAAGATGTAATAGAAAAACATCTAGAAACTGAAAATATAACAGTCAGCATGGATTTCAAAAGGGAAGGCCATGCTTGACCAACCTTACTGAACTCTTTAAAGTAGTAACAGAAAGGGTAGATAAGGGTGATACAGTAGAGGTAATATATTTGGATTTCCAAAAAGCCTTCGATAAGGTACTACATAATACTCATGACTTAGGTCAGAACATGTGGGGTCAGGGGACAAGTAGCAGAATGGATGGCAAGCTGGCTACAAAACAGAAAACCGAGTAGGGGTTAAAGGTAGTTACTCAGACTGGCAAAAGGTGGGAAGTGGTGTCTGTGGTGATTAATTCCTATGTTTAATAAGAAGTATTGTGATTGGTGAATGTGATGGTTGTTCTGTTAGTAAGAAGTATTGTAATTGGTTGTTTGTTTCTACCTTGAGATATATGCTGTAAACTCATTGGTAGTGGATGTCAGGTGATTTGTGGTGGCCATCTTAAATTCAGTTCTCTCCAGTCATGGTTGGAGACTGGGTGTTGAAAGATGTGCTACTGGATTTTAAAGTTAATAAAGCCTAGATTAGAAAGGCAAATCTATTCTTTATTTCAATTTATTAACTTTTTATCAGAATGGAGCGATATCTTCAACCGGAACGATTCAATGCTGACCCTAATTCTGCAGGAGTGGATGATAAATGGAAACATTGGTATTGTACATTTACAAACTTTTTGGGTGTGTTGGAACAAGAGTCTCTGAATAAGCTGATCAACTACATTGCTCCGGATGTGTATAAGTATATTTTGGACTGTAAAACTTACGAATTGGCTATTTCTACATTGGAGAAGATTTTTGTTAAACCAAAGAATGAGGTATTTGCACGTTTCCTTCTATCTGCCCGTAGGCAGCAGGTGGGAGAATCTTTGGATACTTATTTACAAGCACTTCGGCACCTTAGTGCTAACTGTAATTATAAAGCCGTGACGGCCGAAGAATATAAGGAAGAATCGGTACGGGATGCTTTTATTAATGGACTACTGTCTAGATCAATTCGTCAGCGGTTGTTAGAAAATAAGACTTTGGATCTCAAGAGTGCTTTTGAGCAAGCTTCTACATTGGATATGGCTCAGAGAAGTTCGGATTCTTATGCTCTTTCTAATCGGCCTGCGACTGTGGTTTCGGCAGTTCCGGACGAAAAGGAATTAGGTGGACTTAATGGGAGTGGTTTACTAGATTCTGAAACAGTTTCTACTTCGGCGGCTGTTGCCTCTGGGATTCAGAAGTGTTATTTTTGTGGGAACGTCCGGCATCCTCGTTCGAAATGTCCTGCCCGGGAGGCTGTGTGTAGTAAATGCGGCAAGAGAGGCCATTATGCACGTGTTTGTAAATCATTAGGTTCAATTACCTCCTCTTCTGCGACTATTCAACCTGTAGAGAGGGCGTTTATTGCATCAATTTCTGCTGCATTTGCTCATGGCCTAAACAAAGCTATAGTTATGGCCCAAGTTAATGGGTTAGAAGTGAAGGCTCTCATAGATACGGGCAGTACCGAGAGTTTTATAAGTCTTCAGTTTGCGAAGGAAAAGTGTTTGAAAATCTTGCCTGTTACTTATCAAGTGTGTATGGCTCAGACGACCCTTACTTCACAAGTAGCTGGTTGTTGCCTTGTGAAATTGATTCTTCTAGGTAATACGTATATTGATATACGCCTATCTGTTTTGCCTAATCTTTGTGCGGATATTTTGATTGGTCATGATGTGCTTAAATTACACGAGTCTCTCAGTCTTTCGTTTGGAGGGACTAAGCCACCCTTATCCATTTGTGGATTAACTTCTTTATCCATTTCTCCATTATCACTTTTTTCCAATTTGATGCCGGATTGTAAGCCAATTGCTACCAAGTCAAGAAGGTATAGCAGTCAGGATAGAGAATTTATTAATTCTGAAGTCCAACGTCTTTTATTGGAAGGAATCATTGAACCTAGTTGTTCGCCTTGGCGGGCTCAGGTAGTTGTCACCACTAACGAGAGACATAAGAAACGAATGGTGATAGACTACTCTCAAACTATTAATAGGTATACTCAATTAGATGCGTACCCTTTGCCTAAGATTGATAAGCTTATCAACAAAGTATCTCAGTATAAGTTTTTTAGCACTATTGATTTAAAGAGTGTTTATCATCAGATTCCTATTGTTAAGAGGGATCAACCATATACAGCCTTTGAGGCTGGTGGAAAGCTGTATCAGTTTTGCCAAATACCATTTGGCGTTACTAATGGTGTTGCTTGTTTTCAACGGGCAATGGATGCTTTTATAAGTGATAACTCTCTCTCTCTGACACCTTTTCATATTTAGATGATATCACGGTGTGTGGTAAATCAAGGGTGGAGCATGATTCTAATTTAGAAAGATTCCTTCAAGCTGCGGAAAAAGTTGGTTTAACTTTTAATAAAGAGAAGTGTATCTTTTCGACTACTGAGGTAAATCTACTGGGGTATATTATCTCGGGAAATAAGATTAAACCAGATCCAGAACGTCTGCGACCATTGATTGATTTACCTTATCCTACTAATTCTAAGGCTTTGCAACGAGTTGTTGGACTGTTTTCTTACTATTCTAATTGGATTGCAAACTTTTCGCAGAAGATCCAGCCCTTTATTCGGGTTATGACATATCCTCTATCATGGGAGGCCAGGACATGTTTTGATAAATTTAAAAGGGATATCCTAGGAGCAGTTGTGCATTCTATTGATGAGCAGATTCCCTTTGTGATTGAGACGGATGCTTCTGATTTTGCAATTGGGGCTACTCTGAACCAAAATGGAAGACCTGTGGCCTTTTTCTCATGTACTTTGAACAATAGTGAGCACTGCGTAAATGGAGACATTATTTATCAGGGCGACATTTCACGTTGGTAACCGATCAAAAATCTGTGTCCTTTATGTTTGATGATAAACATTTTGGAAAGATCAAAAATGATAAAATAATGAGGTGGAGGATTGAGTTGGCATGTTACCATTTTGATATAGTTTATCGTCCGGGGAAGGATAATGTTGCTGCTGATGCACTGTCGAGGGCTTATTGTTCTGTGATTCACGGAGATACGCTTATTAATCTTCACAATGCCTTATGTCATCCTGGGGTTACGAGGATGATACACTTCGTACGCAGTAAGAATTTGCCCTTTTCAGTTGAAGACGTCAAGCGGATGACTTCATCATGTTCTATCTGTGCTCGGTGTAAACCAAATTTCTTTAAGCCTCAACGAGCTCATCTTATAAAGGCTACTTCTCCTTTTGAATGTCTGAGCGTTGATTTTAAGGGGCCTCTTCCTTCAACAAATCAAAATCGATACATATTTACTGTTGTGGATGAGTTTTCAAGGTTTCCTTTTGCTTTTCCTTGCGCAGATGTATCAGCTGCTACAGTTATCAAATGTCTGATTCAACTTTTTGTCATCTTTGGGATGCCTGCGTATATCCATTCGGATCAGGGAAGTTCTTTTATGTCTTCCCAGTTGAAGGAATACCTCCAGAGTCGGGGAATTTCTACTAGTAGAACTACCCCGTATAACCCCCAGGGTAATGGACAGTGTGAACGATACAATGGGGTGAGCTGGAAGGCAGTTATGTTGGCTTTGACATCCCGGAACCTTAAGAATACACAGTGGGAAATGGTACTGCCTGATGCCCTGCATTCCATTAGATCATTGCTTTCAACGGCTACTAATGTGACCCCCCCATGAAAGGCTCTTTAATTACCCGCGGAGATCTACTATAGGATATTCGGTACCTTCATGGCTTACTATGCAGGGACCTGTGCTGTTTCGACGCCATGTTAGATTGTCAAAATATGATCCTTTAGTGGAGGAGGTGGAGCTGTTGGAGGCAAATTCCCAATATGCTCATATTCGATTCCAAGATGGGAAAGAAAGTACTGTTTCAATTAAATACTTGGCTCCTTGTGGTGGCCAGCCCTCTTCCGAGGATACTAATAATAGTCATGACTCAGACAATGTGGATGTTGTTATAGACACTACGAATATTTCCAATCCTATTGCAGATAATTATACTTCTATTAGTCAGCCTTTGATGGATGTTCATGACCGTCCTAGTTTACTTCCTGATGGGATTTCTAATCCAGAAACCGTTGATAATCGGGATGTGGATAGCCTTCCTGCAGAAGATACTTCGGTGTCTCCGGGTGTGGGAGGGCAAGGAATTTCACCAAGGTTAAGAAGGTCGACACGAACAAGATATCCGGTCGACCGATTGAAAATGGACTTTTAAATTGATAGTGTTAAAAATTGTTGAAATATTATATTTGTATTTTAGTTGTAAATAAATTAATTATAAATTGTAAAGGTTATTTAGGTTGGAGCATGTTTTAAAAGGAGGGGTGTCTGTGGTGATTAATTCCTATGTTTAATAAGAAGTAGTGTGATTGGTGAATGTGATGGTTGTTCTGTTAGTAAGAAGTATTGTAATTGGTTGTTTGTTTCTACCTTGAGATATATGCTGTAAACTCATTGGTAGTGGATGTCAGGTGATTTGTGGTGGCCATCTTAAATTCAGTTCTCTCCAGTCATGGTTGGAGACTGGGTGTTGAAAGATGTGCTACTGGATTTTAAAGTTAATAAAGCCTAGATTAGAAAGGCAAATCTATTCTTTATTTCAGTGTCCCACAATGATCAGTGCTAGGACCACAGTTATTCCCCATTTACATAAACAATTTGGACTTGGGAATCAGAAGTATAATTTCAAAATTTGCAGATGACACCAAATTGGGAGATATAGTTAATACAGAGAAGGACATTAATAAACTTGCAGAATGGGCGTGTATTTAGCAAAATAATTTTAATATAGATAGATGTGAGGTGTTACATTGTGGTAGGAAGAATTAGGAGGCATAATCTTTGGAAAATAAATGTCCAAATGGGGTAGAGGAACAGGGGGATCTGGGGGTGCAGGTACACAGATCACAAAGTAGCGACACAGGTTAATAAGGCCATTAAAAAAACAAACCAAGCCCCGAGGTTCTTTTCTAGAGGAAAAGAATTGAAAAGCGGCGAACATAACGTAATGGCATTAAAAGGGAAATTAAAGAAGCGCGCAATAAGGGCACAGCAGTCATCATGGGTGACTTTAATATTCATATAGATTGGGCTAACCAAATTAGTAACAATACTGTGGAGGAATTCCTGGAGCGTTTACGGGATGGTTTCCTGGACCAATATGTCGAGGAACCAACCAGAGGCCATCTTAGACTGGGTATTATGTAATGAGAAAGGATTAATTAGCAATCTTGTTGTATGAGGCCCCTTGGGTCGGAGCGATCATAATATGATTGAATTCTTCATTAAGATGGAGAGTGAAGTAGTTGACTCGGAGACTAGGGTCCTGAATTTAAATAAAGGAAACTACGATGGTCTGAGGCGCGAGTTGGATGGGATTGTTTGGGGAATGTCACTCAAAGGGTTGACGGTGGATAGGCAATGGCAAACATTCAAAGACCGCATGGATGAACTACAGAATTTGTTCATCCCAGTTTGGCATAAAAATAAAAAAAAGTGACTCAACCGTGGCTTCCAAGGGAAATTAGGGATAGCATAAGATCCAAGGAGAGGACATATAAATTGGCCAGAAAAAGCAATAATCCTGAGGATTGGGAGCAGTTTAGGATTCAACAAAGGAGGACAAAGGGATTAATTAAGAAGGGGAAAATAGAATATGAGAGTAAGGTTTCAGGGAACATAAAAACTGACTGTAAAAGCTTTTATAGATATGTGAAGAGAAAAAGATTGGTGAAGTCAAGCGTAGGTCCCTTGCAGTCAGAATCAGGGGAATTTATCATGGGGAACAAAGAGATGGCAATCCAACTAAATACATATTTTGGTTCTGTCGTCACAAAGGAGGACACAAATAACCTTCCAGAGATGCCGGGGAACATAGGGTCTGATGAAAGGGTGGAACTGAAAGAAATCAGTATTTGTAGGGAAATGGTGTTAGGGAAATTGATGGGACTGAAGGCCGATAAATCACCAGGGCCTGATAATCTACATCCTAGGGTACTTAAGGAAGTGGCCCTAGAAATAGTAGATGCATTGCTGATCATCTTCCAACATTCGATAGACTCTGGAACAGTACCCATGGATTGGAGGGTAGCTAATGTTACCCCACTATTCAAAAAAGGTGGTAGAGAGAAAACAGGGAATTACAGACCGGTAAGCCTGACATCAGTAGTGGGGAAAATGCAAGAGTCCATTATAAAAGATATAATTGCAGAGCACTTGGAAAACAGTGACAGGACTGGACAAAGTCAACATGGATTCACAAAAGGTAAATAGTGCTTGACTAATCTACTGGAATTTTGAGGATGTAACTGGTAAAATAGAGAGTCATAGAGTTTTACAGCACAGAAAGAGGCCCTTCGGCCCATCGTGTCTGCGCCGTCCATCAATCCCTGTCCAGTCTAATCCCATTTTCCAGCATTTGGTCCATAGCCTTGTATGCAATGGCATTTCAAGTGCTCATCCAAATGCTTCTTGAATGTTGAGGGTGCCTCTACCACCCTTTCAGGCAGAGAGTTCCAGATTCCAACCACCCTCTGGGTGAAAAAGTTCCTCCTCAAATCCCCTCTAAATCTCCTGCCCTTTACCTTGAATCTATGCCCCCTTGTTATTGACCCCCCTACTAAGGAGAAATGTTCCTCTTTATCTACCCTATCTATGCCCCTCATCATTTTGTACACCTCAATCAGGTCCCCCCTCAGCCTTCTTTGCTCCAATGAAAACAACCCCAGCCTGTTTAGTCTTTCTCCATAGCTGAGGCGCTCCATCCCAGGTAACATCCTGGTGAATCTTCTCTGCACCCTCTCTAAAGCAATCACATCCTTCCTATAGTGAGGCGACCAGAACTGCACACAGTACTCCAGTTGCGGCCTCACCAGCATTTTGTACAGCTCCATCATAACCTCCCTGCTCTTATATTCTATGCCTCGGCTAATGAAGGCAAGTATCCCATATGCCTTTTTAAACCACCTTATCTACCTGTTCCGCTGCCTTCAGGGATCTATGTACATGCACACCAAGGTCCCTTTGACCCTCCGTACTTCCTAGGGTCCTAACACTCATTCTGTACTCCCTTGCCTTATTTGTCCATCCAAAATGCATCACCTTGCACTTTTCAGGGTTAAATTCCATTTGCCACTTTTCCGCCCATCTGACCAACTCGTTTTATATCTTCCTGTAGCCTGAGGCTTTCCTCCTCACAATTTACCACCCCACCAATTTTCGTGTCATCTGCGAACTTACTGATCATACCTTTTACATTCTCATCCAAATCATTTATGTAGATCACAAACAGCAAGGGACCCAGCACCAATCCCTGAGGTACCCCACTAGACACAGGCTTCCAGTCACAAAAGCAACCTTCGACCATCACCCTCTGCCTCCTGCCACTCAGCCAGTTTAGGATCCAACGCGCCAAGGCCCCCTGGATCCCATGGGCTCTTACCTTCTTGACCAGTCTCCTATGCGGGACTTTGTCAAAAGCTTTACTGAAGTCCATGTAAGCCACATCCACAGCATTTCCCTCATCCACACGCCTAGTTACCCCCTCTCAAAATTCAATCAGATTTGTCAGACATGATTTACCCTTGACAAAGCCATGCTGACTATCCCCGATTAATCCTTGCCTCTCCAAGTGGAGACTAATTTTGTCCCTCAGAATTTTTTCCAATAATTTCCCTACCACAGATGTTAGGCTCACTGGCCTGTAATTCCCTGGTTTATCCCTGCTACCCTTCTTGAATAATGGTACTACGTTAGCTGTTCTCCAGTCCTCTGGTACATCCCCTGTGGCCAGAGAGGTTCTGAAAATTTGTGTCAGAGCCCCTGCAATCTCCTCCCTTGCCTCACACAACAGCCTGGGATACATCTCGTCACGGCCTGGGGATTTATCCACTTTTTGGCCTGCTAAAACCGCTAGTACCTCCTCCCTCTCGATGCTAATATGTTCAAGTATGTCACAGTCCCCTTGCCCGATTTCTATGTCTACATCATCTTTCTCCATGGTGAACACAGATGCAAAAAATTCATTTAAAACCCCGCCTACATCATCTGGCTCTACACACAGATTGCCACTTTGGTCCCTAATGGGCCCTACCCTTTCCCTGGTTATCCTCTTGCCCTTAATATACTTATAAAACATCTTAGGATTTTCCTTTATTTTGCTCGCCAGTGTTATTTCATGGCCCCTCCTCGCCCTCCTAATTTCTTTTTTAAGTATGCCCCTGCACTTTTTATACTCCTCTAGGGCTTCTTCCGTCTTTAGTCTTTTGTAACTGCCAAAAGCCCCCCTTTTTTTTCCTAATGCATTTTTGTATATCCCTCGTCATCCAAGGTTCCCTTTGCTTGTTGGTCCCACCCTTGACCTTTACAGGAACATGTTGGCATTGTACTCTCTCTATTTCCCCTCTGAAAGCCTCCCACTGCTTTGATGTAGATTTTCCTATAAGTAGCTGCTCCCAGTCCACTTTGGCCAGATCCTGCCTTATCATATTAAAATCGGCCATCCCCCAATTTAGAACCCTTATTTCCGGGCCGTCTTTGTCTTTTTCCATGACCACCTTAAATCTCACCGAATTATGGTCACGGTCGCCAAAATGCTCTCCTACTGACACTTCCACCACTTGCCCGGCTACATTCCCTAGAATTAGGTCCAGTACCGCCCCCTCTCTTGTAGGACTTTCTACATGTTGGCTCAAAAAGCTCTCCTGGATGCACTTTAAGAATTCTGCACCCTCTAAGCCTTTCACACTCTGACTATCCCAATTAATATTGGGGAAGTTGAAATCCCCCACTATTATTACCCTATTATTTTCGCACTTCTCTGAGATTTGCTTACATATCTGTTCCTCTATCTCCCCGACTGTTTGGGGGCCTATAGTACACTCCCAGCAAGGTGCTTGCCCCCTTCTTGTTTTTAAGTTCTACCCATATGGCCTCATTAGAGGAACCTGCTAATACATCATCCCTCCTTACAGCAGTAATCGACTCCTTAATTAATATTGCAACACCCCCTCCCCTTCTACACCCCCCTCTGTCTCTCCTGAAGATTCTATACCCCGGAATATTGAGCTGCCAGTCCTGACCCTCCCTCAACCATGTCTCCGTGATAGCAACAATATCGTACTCCCATGTGTTCAACAACAACTTCAGTTCATCCATCTTATTTGCAAGACTCCTTGCATTAAAATAAATGCCTTCCAGCCTTGCCATATTCCCTTTTGCCCTCACATATTTTCTCTGCCTTCCCAGCTGACTTGTTTTTTCCTCTGTATTTGGCTGTAAATCACCCCCTACTATAGCTCCACTCTGTATCCCATCCCCCTGCCAAGTTAGTTTAAACCCCCCCCAGCAGTGCTAGCAAACCTCCCCGCAAGGATATTGGTCCCCCTCTGGTTCAGGTGTAGACCGTCCGGCTTGTACAAGTCCCACCTTTCCCAGAAGCAGGCCCAGTGATCCAGGAAACTAAAGCCCTCCCCCCCTGCACCATCCCTTTAGCCACGCATTCATCTGTTCTATCTTCCTATTCCTATACTCACTAGCACGTGGCACCAGGAGTAATCCAGAGATTACAACCTTTGAGGTCCTGCTCTTTAATCTTCCACCTAGCTCCCTAAATTCTTGCTGCAGGACCTCATCCCTCTTTTTACCTATGTCGTTGGTACCAATGTGGACCACGACCTCTGCCTGTTCACCAGTGGATGTGGTGTATCAGCACTTTCAGAAGGCCTTCGATAAGGTTCCACATAAGAGATTAGCGTGTAAAGTTAAGGCACATGGGATTGGGGGCAAGGTATTGACTTGGAAAGAGAACTGGTTGGCAGACAGAAAGCAAAGAGTTGGAATAAACAGGTCTTTTATCTCCAAATTTGCAGACAACACAAAGCTGGGTGGGCGTGTGTGCTGTGAGGAGGATGTCGAGAAACTCCAGGATGATTTGGACATGTTGGGTGATTGGGCAGAAACATGGCAGATGCAATATAACGTGGATAAATGCGAGGTTATCCACTTTGGTGGCAAAAACAGGAAGGCAATTATCTAAATGGCAATAGATTGGGAGAAGGGGAAGTGCAACGAGACCTGGGTGTCCTTGTGCACCAGTCCTTGAAGGTAAGCATGCAGGTGCAGCAGGCGGTTAAGAAGGCAAATGGTATGTTGGCCTTCGAAGCGAGAGGGTTTGAGTACAGGAAGAAGGATGTCTTGCTGCAGTTGTACAGGGCCTTGGTGAGACCACATCTTGAGTATTGTGTGCAGTTTTGGTCACCTTATCTGAGGAAGGATGTTCTTGCCATGGAGGCAGTGCAGCGAAGATTCACCAGACTGATACCTGGGATGGCAGGAATGACTTATGGAGAGAGATTGGGTCGATTGGGCTTGTACTCGCTGGAGTTTAGAAGAATGAGGTGATCTCATTGAAACTTATAAAATTCTGACAGGACTGGACAGACTAGATGCAGGAAGGATGTTCCTGATGGTCGGGGAGTCCAGAACCAGGGGACACAGTGCAAGGGTAAAGGGTAGGCCATTTAGGACAGAAATGAGGAGGAATTTCTTCACCCAGAGAGTGGTGAACCTGTGGAACTCTACCACAGAAGGCTGTGGAGGCCAGTTCATTAAATATATTCAAGAAGGAGTTGGATATATTTCTTAAGGCTAGAGGGATCAAGGGGTATGGGGAGAAAGCAGGGACCGGGTACTGAATTTGGATGATCAGTCGTGATCGCACTGAATGGCGGAGCAGGCTCGAGGGTCCGAATGGCCTACTCCTGCTCCTATCTTCTATGTTTCTATGTAAGGAGCAGGAGTCGGCCTTATGGCCCCTCGATCCTGCTCCGCCATTCAATAAGATCATGGCTCATCTTCGACCTCAACTCCACCAGCTTTGTATAGTCAGCAAACCTGGATACATTGCACTCGGTCCCTTCATCCAAATCATTGATCCCCATATCCCTTGATTCCCCTAGAGTCCAAAAATCTATCTAAGCCTTGAATATACTCAATGATTGAGCATCCACAGCCCTTTGAGGCAGAGAATTCCAAAGATTCACAACCCTCAGTGAAGAAATTGCTCATCTCAGTCTTAAAAGGCTGACCCCTTTATCCTGTGACTCTGCCCCTAGTTCTAGACACTCCAGCCAGGGGAAACAATCTCAGCATCTACCCTGCCAATTCCCTTCAGAATCATGTTTCAATGAGATCGCCTCTCATTCTTCTAAACTCCAGAGTATCGGCCCATTCTACTCAATCTCTCCTCATAGGACAGCCCAGGAATCAATGTAGTGAACCTTCGCTGTACTGCCTCTAAGGCAAGTATATCCTTCCTTACATAAGGAGACCAAAACTGTGCCCAGTACTCCAGGTGTGGTCTCACCAAGGCCCTGTACAATTGTAGCAAGACTTCCTTACGCTTGTACTCCAACCCCCTTGCAATAAAGGCCAACCTGCCATTTGCCTTCCTTATTGCTTGCTGTACTGGCATGCTAACTCTGTGTTGCTTGTACCAGGACACTTAAATCTCTCTGAACATAGTTTCTCACCATTTAAAAAATATTCTGCTTCTTTATTCTTCCTACCAAAGTGATTCACCTCATTTCCCCACATTATACTTCATCTGCCACTTTATTGCCCACTCACTTAACCTGCCTATATCCCTTTGTACCCTCCTCACAGCTCACTGTCCCACCGAGCTTTGTATCAGCAAACTTGGATACATTGCACTCGGTCCCTTCATCCAAATCATTCATATAGATTGTAAATAGCCGAGGCCCCAGCACAGGTCCTTGCGGCACCCCACTAGTTACAGCCTGCCAACCTGAAAATGACCCTTTTATTCCTACTCTGTTTTCTGTCTGTTAACCAATCCTCTATCCAAGCAAATACATAAGATAAGGGCTCATGGAGTTGGGGGTAATGTAACAACCTTTTATGTGGCACCTTATCAAATGCCTTTTGGAAATCCAAATATACTACATCCACTGGTTTCCCTTTATCTACCCTGCTAATTACATCCTCAAAAAACTCTAATAAATTTGTCAAACAATTTCCCTTTCATAAACCCACGTTGACTCTGCCTAACCATGTTATGATTTTCCAAGTGCCCTGATACCACTTCCTGAACAATGGATTCCAGCATTGTCCCGACGACTGATGGCCTGTAATTCCCCGTTTTCTCTCTTCCTCCTTTCTTGAAAAGCGAGGTTACATTTACTACCTTCCAATCCGCTGGGACGGTTCCAGAATCTAGGGAAGTTTGGAAGATCACAACCAATGCATCCACTATCTCTAATAGAAGGATATGTTGATGGGGTGAGATGAAGGGTGGGAGGAGGCTCGTGTGGAGCAGAAACACCAACATGGACCAGTTGGGCCAATTGGCCTGTGTGCTGTAAATTCGATGTAATACTTTGTTGTGCAGGTTAAATATAAGGGCCCGCCCACAGTGTCGCCTACCAGGGCCCGCCTTCATTCCCTATCACTGCAGACGCCTGCCTGCAGCTAACTTGTTACATTCAAACCCCATGCCCCCAGATACATCCCTCCCCCACTGTACACCTCCTCCCCTCCTGATAAACCCCATCTCGCCCCCTGTCCTCCCCTCACAGGGCCATTTTGTGGCACTGTATGATTAATATTGGGCAGTGCGGGTGGTGCTCAGAGATCAAGATCACAGACATGCCCCAACATTAGGAGCCCGAGAAGGAGGGGTTGATTCAATGACTGTAGTATCCAGGGAAACTAATAATGAATCAAGGACTGGAACTCACTAAAGTTAACATAAGCAAGAAAACAGTATTAGAAACACAACTGGCACTAAAGAGTGACAAATCCCCAGGACCTGATGGGTTCCACCCCAGAGTTTTAAAAGGTGAGGAAATCGCAGATGCTTTAGCCATAATCTTCCAAAGCTTTCTTGATTAAGGAATTGTCCCTTTTAGATTGGAAAATTGCAAATGTAACTCCATTATTTAAGAAAGGTGAAAGAGAGAAGCCAGGAAATTATAGACCTGTTGGTCTAACATCTGTTGTGGGAAGTTATTGGAATCTATAATTAAGGACAGAGTGACTGAGCATTTGGAGCAATTTGAGCTGATTAGAGAACGCCAACATGGATTTGTAAAGGGTAGGTCATGTCTAACAAACCTAATTGGGTAACTAAACTAGTAGACAGGGGACTGTCTATGGATGTAGTTTATATGGACATCCAGAAGGCATTTGATAAGGTTTCACATAAGAGACAGTTGGCTAAAATTAAAGCTCATGGAATTGAAGGCAAATTATTGACCTGGTTTGGAGATTGGTTAGGCATGTGAAGACAAAGAGTAGGGATAATGGATAAGAAAGAAAAGAAAAACTTACATTTCTATAGCGCCTTTCATGACCACTGGACGTCTCAAAGCGCTTTAAAGTCAATGAAGTACTTTTTTGGAGTGTAGTCACTGTTGTAATGTGGGAAACGCAGCAGCCAATTTGCACACAGCAACCTCCCACAAACAGCAATGTGATAATGACCAGATAATCGGTTTTTGTTATGTTGATTGAAGGATAAATATTGGCCCCAGGACACCGGGGAGAACTCCCCTGCTCTTCGAAATAGTCCCACAGGATCTTTTATGTCCACCTGAGAGAGCAGACGGGGCCTCGGTTTAACACCTCTTCCGAATTAACTCAAATTGGAAGGAAGTGACTAGTAGTATCCCACAAGGAGCTGGGGCCTCAACTATTCACTATATTTATTAATGACTTAAATAACAAGAGAGAGCCAGATTTCCAAGTTGCCGATGACACAAAGACTGGTGGCATAGTAAGTAGTGTAGACGGGAGCATAAAATTACAGAAAGATATTGAAGATTGAGTGGGCAAAACTGTCGCATATGGATTTCAACACAGGTAAGTGTGAGGTCATCCACTTTGGACCAGAAAAGCATAGATCCGAGTATTATTTAAATGGTGAAAAGCTAGGAACAGTGGCGGTCTGAAGAGATTTAGGGGTCCATGTACACAGATCACTGAAATGTAGTGGTCAGGTACAAAAAAATAATCAAAAAGGCTGATGGAATGTTAGCCTTTATAACTAGAGGGCTAGAATATAAAGGGGAGGAAGTGTTGCTACAGCGATACGAAGCCCTGGTTAGACCACATCTGGAGCACTGTGTAGAGTTCTGGGCATCGCACCTTAGAAAGGTTATATTGGCCTTGGAAGGTGGGCAACGCAGATTCACCAGAATGTGACCAGGGCTCCAAGGGTTAGTTTATGAAGAGAGATCACATAAACTAGGCTTGAATTCCCTGGAATATAAAAGGTTAAGGGGTGATTTCATTGAGGCTTTTAGGATTTTGAAAGGAATTGATGGGGCAGAGAGAGAGAGAAACATTTTGTGCTGGTGGAGAAGTCTAGGACAAGGAGACAATGTGCATTAATAAAGCACCATTAGTGTAGCGACGAGTCCCAGCTCACGGGATGGCTGTGGGGAGCTGGCCCTGGTGTGTGCAGGGGTTAGGACAGATCCACATCGTGCGACATGATACTGCAAATAAACATTGTGCTCTATCAGCAGCGAGTGGGGACCCCGAACATCACAGCTCAATTATTCTAAACATTTCAACCTGCTGAACAAGAAACCACGGGTTGGCCATGTGCGTTGGGAGTGAATGGTCCAGTAGAGGTACAGTTCCAGCACCCCCCACTAGAGGGTGCTGGGCTTGCAAGAGTTTTCAGCTGTGACCAGTGCAGTGACAGCAGCCAGCATGTGTCAGACACACCCAGTACTAATCTCACCCGGAATCACAGGCACCTCAGTATAAACCAGTACATAGGAACAGGAGGAGGCCATTCAGCCCCTCAAGCCTATTAAGACATTCAATGAGCTCACGGCTGATCTGTATCTTAACTCCCTTTACCCGCCATGGCTCCGTAATCTTACCCAACAAAAATCTATCAATCTCAGATTTGAAATTTCCAACTGACCCCCGGCCTCAACAGCTTTTTTGGGGGGGGGGGGGGGGGGGGGGGGAGGAGTTCCAGATTTCCTCTACCGTGTGTGAAGTGCTTCCTGACATCACCCCTGAATGGCCTGGCTCTAATTTGAAGGTTCTGCCGCCTTGTTTTGGACACCCCCAACCCCACCAGCAACCATCTTCAGTCCTGCGACCTCTTCCACCTAGAAGGACAAGGGCAGCAGGCGCATAGGAACACCACCACCTCCAAGCTCCCCTCCAAGTCACACACCATCCTGACTTTGAAATATATCGCCATTCCTTCATCGTCCTATGCCCCTCCTATCTATGCCCCTCATCATTTTGTACACCTCAATCAGGTCCCCCCTCAGCCTTCTTTGCTCCAAGGAAAACAACCCCAGCCTGTTTAGTCTTTCTTCATAGCTGAGGCGCTCCATCCCAGGTAACATCCTGGTGAATCTTCTCTGCACCCTCTCCAAAGCAATCACATCCTTCCTATAGTGAGGCGACCAGAACTGCACACAGTACTCCAGCTGTGGCCTCACCAGCGTTTTGTACAGCTCCATCATAACCTCCCTGCTCTTATATTCTATGCCTCGGCTAATGAAGGCAAGTATCCCATATGCCTTTTTAACCACCTTATCTACTGCCTTCAGGGATCTATGTACATGTACACCAAGGTCCCGCTGACCCTCTGTGCTTCCTAGGGCCCTACCACTCATTGTGTATTCCCTTGCCTTATTTGTCCGTCCAAAATGCATCACCTTGCACTTTTCAGGGTTAAATTCCATTTGCCACTTTTCCGCCCATCTGACCAACCCGTTTATATCGTCCTGTAGCCTGAGGCTTTCCTCCTCGCAATTTACCACCCCACCAATTTTTGTGTCATCTGCGAACTTACTGATCATACCTTTTACATTCTCATCCAAATCATTTATGTAGATCACAAACAGCAAGGGACCCAGCACCGATCCCTGAGGTACCCCACTAGACACAGGCTTCCAGTCACAAAAGCAACCTTCGACCATCACCCTCTGCCTCCTGCCACTCAGCCAGTTTAGGATCCAACGCGCCAAGGCACCCTGGATCCCATGGGCTCTTACCTTCTTGACCAGTCTCCTATGCAGGACTTTGTCAAAAGCCTTACTGAAGTCCATGTATACCACATCCACAGCATTTCCCTCATCCACACACCTTGTCACCCCCTCGAAAAATTCAATCAGATTGGTCAGACATGATTTACCCTTGACAAAGCCATGCTGACTATCCCCAATTAATCCTTGCCTCTCCAAGTGGAGACTAATTTTGTCCCTCAGAATTTTTTCCAATAATTTCCCTACCACAGATGTTAGGCTCACTGGCCTGTAATTCCCTGGTTTATCCCTGCTACCCTTCTTGAATAATGGTACTACGTTAGCTGTTCTCCAGTCCTCTGGTACATCCCCTGTGGCCAGAGAGGTTCTGAAAATTTGTGTCAGAGCCCCTGCAATCTCCTCCTTTGCCTCACAGCAGCCTGGGATACAACTCGTCCGGGCCTGGGGATTTATCCACTTTTTGGCCTGCTAAAACCGCTAGTACCTCCTCCCTCTCGATGCTAATATGTTCAAGTATATCACAGTCCCCTTGCCCGATTTCTATGCCTACATCATCTTCCTCCATAGTGAACACAGATGCAAAAAATTCATTTAAAACCCCGCCTACATCATCTGGTTCTACACACAGGTTGCCACTTTGGTCCCTAATGGGCCCTACCCTTTCCCTGGTTATCCTCTTGCCCTTAATATACTTATAAAACATCTTAGGATTTTCCTTTATTTTGCTCGCCAGTGTTATTTCATGGCCCCTCCTCGCTCTCCTAATTTCTTTTTTAAGTATCCCCCTGCACTGTTTATACTCCTCTAGGGCTTCCTCCGTCTTTAGTCTTTTGTAACTGCCAAAAGCCCCCCTTTTTTTCCTAATGCATTTTTGTATATCCCTTGTCATCCAAGGTTCCCTTTGCTTGTTGGTCCCACCCTTGACCTTTACGGGAACATGTTGGCGTTGTACTCTCTCTATTTCCCTTCTGAAAGTCTCCCACTGCTTTGATGTGGATTTTCCTATAAGTAGCTGCTCCCAGTCCACTTTGGCCAGATCCTGCCTTATCATATTAAAATCGGCCTTCCCCCAATTTAGAACCCTTATTTCCGGGCCGTCTTTGTCTTTTTCCATGACCACCTTAAATCTCACCGAATTATGGTCACTGTCGCCAAAATGCTCTATCAAATCCTTTAATCACCTTAAACACCTCAATTAGATCACACCTTAATCTGCTATACTCAAGGAATACACACCCAGTCTATGCAAACGGTCCTCATAATTTAACCCTTTTAGCTCTGGTATCATTCTGGTGAATTTGTGCTGCACCCCCTCCAAGGCCAATCTAGCCTTCCTGAGGTGCGGGGCCCAGAACTGAACGCAGTGACTCCAGATGGGGTCGGACCAGAGCTTTATGCAGGAAACTCTCTTAACCAGCACCAAAAAAACCCAGAAATCTCTCAACCGGCAAAATTCAGTAGTAGGTTCAGGTAAGTTTTACTTTATATTAGTGGCCGTGTAACCGGGGATCCTGCACCTGTGGCCGTGTACGGGACTCTCACACCTTAGTAAGTATACCTCTCTGTAATCCGGACTTTTTGATCAACCGGCACCACGCTGGTCCAGTCGGTGCCGGATAAAAAAAGTTTCCTGTATAAACTGTAACATAGAAACATAGAAGATAGGAGCAGGAGTAGGCCATTCGGCCCTTCGAGCCTGCTCCGCCATTCAATGCGATCATGGCTGATCATCCAAATTCAGTACCCTGTCCCTGCCTTCTCCCCATATCCCTTGATCCCTTTAGCCTCAAGAAATATATCCAACTCTTTCTTGAATATATTTAATGAACTGGCCTCCACCGCCCTCTGTGGCAGAGAATTCCACAGGTTCACCACTCTCTGGGTGAAGAAATTCCTCCTCATTTCAGTCCTAAATGGCTTACCCCTTATCCTTAGAACATCACTTCCACCCCTTGTAGTCCAGTCCCTTGAGATAAAGGCCAACATTCCATTAGCCTTTTGATTATTTAGAATCAGAATGGTTACAGCACAGAAGGCGGCCATTCGGCCCATCCCGGCTCTCTACAAGAGCACTTCAGCCAGTCCCACACCCCCGCCCTTTCCCTGTAGCCCCTGCAATTTTTTTTCCTTCAGGTACTTATCTAATTCCCCTTTGAAAGCCGTGATTGAGTCTCCCTCCACCACCCTTTCAGGCAGTGCATTCCAGATCCTAACCACTTGCTGCGTAAAAAGTTTTCCCTCATGTCGCCTTTGGTTCTTCTGTGAATCACCTTAAATCGGTGTCCTCTGGTTCTCGACCCTTCCGCCAATGGGAACAGTTTCTTTCTATCTACTCTGTCTAGACCGCTCTTTTTAAACACCTCTATCAAATCTCCTCTCAACCTTCTCTGCTCCAAGGAGAACAATCCCAGCTTCTCCAGTCTATCCACGTAAAGTCCCTCATCCCTGGAATCATTCTCGTAAATCTTTTCTGCATCCTCGCTAAGGCCTTCACATCCTTCCTAAAGTGTGGTGCCCAGAATTGGACAATAATCCAGTTGAGGCCTGTGGTAAACCACTTTTATCGTTCACTATCGTTACACTATTGTTATCACTGTTATATTGTTACTCTATGGTTATCACTGTTCACACTGTTGTATCACTATACGAGGTCGCCTCTTGTCACGCTGCTATACCTGGGCTGACCACTGCTGACTCCGCCCATGACTCCACCTACCTGCCCAGGTATAAAGGTAGTCGACTGGCTGGCATTCCTCCTTGTTGTATCCGATCACCCACGAGGGTGGGCTCTGTTATTTTAGCCAATAAAAACCTATAGTTACTTTCTTAACTCGTCGCTTTTCATTGGATGAATTGATAGGTATATCAATTTTATTGGCTAAATTTTAAAATGTCGACACCTGAGCAGTCAAACGACCAGCCAAGCGACCAGCCAGACGCCCAGCTATAACAGCCACAGCAGCCGGCCTGGCTGCGAGCCCTCAGACCACCGTACCTGGATCTAAACCCACAGGCAGCAAACTCAGCCCTCGACTTCGAACACTGGCTGAGCTGCTTCGAAGCCTACCTGGGAGAATCCGGCGTGCCTCAGAAATCCATGCTAAGAGTTCTGAACGCCCAAGTGAGCCCTAAAGTATTCGCACTCACCCGGGACCTTAAAACATACGAGGACGCCATCAACCGGCTGAAAAGACAGTACCAAACCCCGGTAAATTCCATGTATGCCAGACACCTCCTAAGATCCCGCCCGCAACAGCCAGGAGAGCCCGTGGAGGAATTTTTACGGGTGCTACAAGCACTCGGCAGAGACTGTAACTTTAAAAGCGGTAACGGCGGCAGAAAATACTGAAGACAATGTCCGCGATGCCTTCGTGAAAGGCCTGCGGTCCGACTACTCACGGCAAAGACTGCTGGAAGCAAGGGACCTCGACCTGGACAAAGCTGCAGCCCTCGCTCTCTCTCTCTAGAGGTGGCCCATCGGGACCTCGAGGCATACTCAAGGCACTGTAACTCGCGACCCTGGGACTTGGAACCGACCCCGACCGCGATACCCCCCGCAGCAACCCCCCTGGGACCTACCTCAGCGTCGGCGTCCCGGACCCGATCGAGACCGCCACCCCCGGTACCGGCTCCGACATCGGACCCCCGCGATCGGGCCGCCGGCTGCTTCTTCTGCGGCCAGGCGAAACACCCGAGGTCGCGCTGCCCAGCCAGGAACTCTACCTGCTCAAACTGCATGAAGAAAGGCCACTTCGCTAAGGCCTGCAGAGGTGGATCATCAGAGGCCAGCAGTGCCTCATGCGAGCTGTGGGGGCGGCCATCTTCCTTCAAGGCAACAGAGGCCAGCATCCCCACGTGAGTCATGGGGCGGCCATCTTTGATACAGGCAACCGACACCAGCAGTGCCTCATGTGAGTTATGGGGGCAGCCATCTTCTCCGCCATTTTGTCCAACCTCGTGGGAGACGCCATTTTACCCACCGCGCCCGACCGCCACCGTGCCTCTAGACCCGACTACCGCCTCAACCGCAGACTACAACAACTCGCTCAGCTATACACCAGCCTCCGTCACACTGGACCAGGCCCGCCCGCATCACCTGTCCAAGTCGATGATGGACATCAAAGTAAACGGCCACGCCACGACCTGCCTGTTCGACAGCGGAAGCACGGAGAGTTTCATCCACCCAGACACGGTGAGCCACTACTCCCTCCCTGTCCTGCCAACGCGCAACCGGATCTCGATGGCATCGAGGTCCCACGCCACGGACATCAGCGGCTACTGTGTTGTGACCCTGTCGGTTAAGGGTACGGAGTATAAAAATTTTAAACTCCTCGTCCTGCCCCAGCTATGCGCTGCCGTCCTACTAGGCCTAGACTTCCAATCCCACCTCCAAAGCGTCACGCTAGCATACAGCGGACCCCTCCCCCCACTCACAGTCGACAACCAGCAGATTTTAAACCGCCCACCGCGTAACACCTGCGGCCTATCCACCCTCAAGGTCCCGCCACCTTCCCTGTTCGCTAACCTCACCCCCGACTGCAAACCCGTCGCTACCAAGAGCAGGCGGTACAGCGCCGGGGACAGAGCTTTCATTAGCTCTGAGGTGCAGCATCTCCTGAAGGAGGGCATCATCGAGGGGAGCACCAGCCCCTGGCGTGCCCAGGTCGTGGTCGTTAAGACCGGCAATAAAAACCGCCTGGTCATCGACTACAGCCAGACCATAAACGGGTACACCCAGCTGGACGCATACCCCCTTCCCCGCATATCTGATATGGTCAATCAGATTGCGCAGTACCGGGTATTCTCCACCATCGACCTTAAGTCGGCCTATCACCAACTCCCTATCCGCCCTGAGGACCGCCAGTATACAGCCTTCGAGGCGAACGGCCGCCTCTACCACTTCCTTAGGGTTCCCTTCGGCGTCACCAACGGGGTTTCGGTCTTCCAAAGGGAGATGGACCGGATGGTTGACCAGAACGGGCTGCACGCCACGTTCCCCTATCTAGATAACGTCACCATCTGCAGCCGCGACCGGCAGGACCACGATGTTAATCTGGAGAGATTCCTCCGTACGGCCCAACGGCTGAACCTCACCTACAATAAGGATAAATGTGTGTTTAACACCTCGCGCCTTGCCATCCTCGGCTGTGTAGTAGAGAACGGAGTCATCGGCCCCGACCCCGAAAGAATGCGCCCCCTCATGGAGCTACCCCTCCCCCACTGTCCAAAGGCACTGAAGAGAACCCTGGGGCTCTTCGCCTACTATGCCCAATGGGTGCCCAATTATGCGGACAAAGCCAGACCCCTCATGAAGTCCACATCCTTCCCCCTTACGGAGGAAGCGTGCGCAGCCTTCTCCCTCATTAAGGGAGACATTGCCAAGGCCACTATGCACGCAGTGGATGAGTCCATCCCCTTCCAAGTCGCGAGCGATGCATCCGACTTCGCCCTAGCCGCCACCCTTAACCAGGAGGGGAGACCGGTGGCCTTCTTCTCAAGGACCCTACAGGGCCCTGAGATCCGACACTCGTCGGTCGAGAAGGAGGCCCAGGCGATTGTGGAGGCGGTACGACGCTGGAGGCACTACCTGGCAGGCAAACGATTTACCCTCCTTACCGACCAACGTTCGGTCGCTTTTATGTTTAATAACAAGCTGAGGGGCAAAATCAAGAATGACAAGATCTTGAGGTGGAGAATCGAGCTCTCCACCTACGATTATGATATCATGTACCGGCCAGGTAAGCTGAACGAACCCCCCGATGCTCTGTCACGAATTACATGCGCCAGCGCGCAAAGTGATAGACTTCAGACCCTCCATAACGACCTCTGCCACCCCGGGGTCACCAGACTTTACCACTTCATTAAGGCCCGCAACCTGCCCTACTCCATCGAGGAGGTCAGGACCATGACCAGGAACTGCCAGACCTGTGCCGAGTGCAAACCGCACTTCTTTAGGCCGGACAGAGCAAGCCTGATCAAGGCCACCCGCCCCTTCGAGCGCCTGAGCATCGACTTTAAGGGGCCCCTCCCGTCCTCTGACCGTAATGTGTACTTCCTCAACATTGTTGATGAGTACTCCCGTTTCCCCTTTGCCTTCCCCTGCCCAGACATGACCAGTACCACGGTCATTAAATGCCTGAACGACCTCTTCGCCTTCCCAAACTATATACATAGTGACCGGGGCTCCTCCTTCATGAGCGAGGAACTCCGTCAGTTCCTACTAGCGAGAGGTATTGCTGCAAGCAGGACCACCAGCTACAACCCCCGAGGGAACGGCCAGGTAGAAAGAGAGAACGCGACGGTATGGAAGGCCGTCCTCTTAGCCTTAAAGTCTAAGGGCCTCCCAACCTCCCGCTGGCAGGAAGTCCTCCCGGCAGTGCTGCATTCCACCCGGTCACTACTTTGCACCGCCATCAACGCCACCCCCCATGAACGAATGTTTGCTTTCCCCAGGAAGTCGACTACGGGAACCACGCTACCAACCTGGCTGACCTCTCCGGGGCCCGTCTTGCTGCGAAAGCACGTGAGGGCCCATAAAACGGACCCCTTGGTCGAGAGGGTGGACCTCCTGCACGCCAACCCCCAGTACGCCTATGTGGCATACCCAGATGGGCGGGAAGACACAGTCTCCTTACGAGACCTCGCACCCTCGGGCACTCCGGAGACACCACCTTCACCACCCCCCCCCCCCCACCCCCCCAATTCCAGACCAGGTAGACGGCATGCCGGAACCCCACGAGCCTTCGCCGACCACGCAGACACCAGCATTAACACCGGATAATGCAACACCGCCGCTGCGACGATCAGAAAGGCTTACGAGGCCTCCGGACAGACTGACATACCAGAACTGGTAGTACACTTCACCCCGCCGGACTCAAATCTAAACAAGGGGTGAATGTGGTAAACCACTTTTATCGTTCACTATCGTTACACTATAGTTATCACTGTTATATCGTTACTCTATGGTTATCACTGTTCACACTGTTGTATCACTATACGAGGTCGCCTCGTCACGCTGCTATACCTGGGCTGACCACTGCTGACTCCGCCCATGACTCCACCTACCTGCCCAGGTATAAAGGTAGTCGACTGGCTGGTATTCCTCCTTGTTGTATCCGATCACCCCCGAGGGTGGGCTCTGTTATTTAGCCAATAAAAACCTATAGTTACTTTCTTAACTCGTCGCTTTTCATTGGATGAATTGATAGGTATATCAAGGCCGAACCAGTGTTTTATAAAGGTTCATCATAAATAGAGGCATAGAGTACAAAAGCAAGGACGTTATGAAGCCCAGGATCCCGTAAGCTTTTTTAAACTGCTTTCTCAACCTGCCCTGCCACCTTCAACGATTTGTACACATATACCCCCAGGTCTCTCTGTTCATTCACCCCCTTTAGGATTGTACCTTCAGTTTATATTGCCTCTCCTCGTTCTTCCTACCAAAATGTATCACTTCGCACTTTTCTGCGTTAAATTTCATCTGCCACGTGTCCGCCCATTTCACCAACCTATCTGTCTTCCTGAAGTCTATCACTCTCCTCCTCACTGTTCACTATACTTCCAAGTTTTATGTCATCTGAAAATGTTGCCCTGTACACCCACGTCTAAGTCATTAATATACATCAAGAAAAGCAGCGGTCCTAGTACCGACCCCTGGGGAACACCACTGTATACCTTCCTCCAGTCCGAAAAACAACCGTTCACCACGACTCTCTGGTTCCTGTCACTTAGCCAATTCCGTATCCATGCTGCCACTGTCCCTTTTATTCCATGGGCTTCAACTTTGTTGGCAAGCCTATTATGTGGCACTTTATCAAGCCCCTTTTGGAAATCCATATACACAACATTAACTGCATTCATTGCCCAAATCAACCCTCTGTTACCTCATCAAAAAACCCAATTAAGTTAGTTAGACACGATTTGCCTTTAACAAATCCGTGCCGGCTTTCTTTAATTAATCCACACTTGTCCGTCCAAGTGACTGTTAATTTTGTCCCGGATTATCGTTTCTAAAAGCTTCCCCACTAGCGAGGTTAAACTGACTGGCCTGTAGTTGCTGGGTTTATTTTTACACCCTTTTTTGAACAAGGGTGTAACATTTGCAATTCTCCAGTCCTCCGGCAGCAGCCTCGTATCCAAGGAGGATCAATTTTTATCCCATCCAGTATCTCCACCACCTCCTCTTTCACTATTACTTTGGCAGCAGCTTCTTCCTTGGTGAAGACAGGTGCAAAGTTCTCATTTAGTACCTCAGCCATGCCCTCTGCCTCCATGCGTAGGTCTCCATTTTGGTCCCTAATCGGCCCCACCCCTCCTCTTACTACCCGTTTACTATTTATACGCCTATAGAAGACTTTTGGATTCCCTTTTATGTTGGCTGCCGTTCCATTCTCATGCTCTCTCTTTGCCCCTTTTAGTTACTTTTTCACTTCCCCTCTGAACTTTCTATATTCAGCCTGATTCTCACTTGTATTCTCAACTTGACCTTTTTCCGTTTCATCTTTCTCTCTTTCGTCATCCAGCGAGCTCTGGCTTTGGTTGCCCTACCTTTCCCCCGCGTGGGAATATACCTCGACTGTACCCGAACCATCTCCTCTTTAAAGGCAGCCCATTGTTTGATTACAGTTTTGCCTGACAATCTTTGATTCCAGTTTACCCGGGCCAGATCCGTTCTCATCCCAATGAAATGGGCTTTCCTTCAATTCAGTATTTTTACTCTCGATCGCTCCCTGTCCTTTTCCATAGCTAGTCTAAACCTTATGATACTGTGATCACTGTTCCCCAAGTGTTCCCCTACTGACACTTGCTCCACTTGACCCAGCTCATTCCCCAGATCCAGCAACGCCTCCTTCCTCGTTGGGCCGGAAACGTACTGATCAAGAAAGTTCTTCTGAACTCACTTCAGAAATTCTTCCCCCTCTCTGCCCTTTACACTATTATCCCAATCTATATTCGGAAAGTTGAAGTCCCTCATTATCACAAACTCTATAGTTCTTCCACCTCTCTAATTTCCCTGCAAATTTGCTCCTCTATATCTTTCCCACTAGTTGGTGGTCTATAGAATACACCTAGTGTAATGGCACCTGTATTGTTTCTCAACTCTAACCAAATAGATTCTGTCCTTGACCCCTCCAGGACATCCTCTCTCTCCAGCACTAACATTCTCCTTAACCAATAATACCACACCACCTCCTTTCTTTCCTTCCCTATCTTTCCTGAACACCTTCTATCCAGGAATAATTAGTACCCAATCCTGCCCTTTATTGAGCCAGCACTCCATTATCGCTACGACATCATATTCCCATGTGGCTATTTGCGCCTGCAGCTCACCGACCTTATTTACCACACTTCGTGCATTCACACACGTGCACTGTAAACCTCTCTTAGACCAGCTTGTATTCTCTCTTAGTCTGACCCCACCTAATACCGTACTATTTCTTACTCTAGTGCTATCTGTCTCTCCCAATCCTTTATGCACTTTATTTTCCCTTTCTAATGCGACATCCTGGTGCCCAGTCAAGGCCAAATTAATTTAAACCCTTCCCAACAGCATTAGCAAACCCCACTGCGAGGACATTGTTGAGGTGCAACCCGTCCGGCCCATACAGGCCGGTGAAGTGCACGAGCATTTAGTGACTTCAGTCCCTCCCTCCCTCTCCCGTGAGATGGTCCAGCTCCCCAGCCCGTCACTTACTCTTCCGGTCCCTCTGCCGGTGCTGGGTGCCGCCCTTCATGCTGTAATCCAGCTTCATCAGCACGGGCTCCAGCCCCGTGTACATCTTCTGAATGAGCTCGTGGTAAACCACCAGAGGCCACAGGAGCAGGCTCAGTACTGGAACACACACAACACCGGGTCAGTGAGTGACAGTACAACACGTCCCTCACACTACTCTGTATCTAACCCCCTGTACCTGCCCTGGGAGTGTTTGATGGGACAGTGTAGAGGGAGCTTGACTCTGTATCTAACCCGTGCTGTACCTGCCCTGGGAGTGTTTGATGGGGCAGTGTAGAGGGAGCTTTACTCTGTATCTAACCCCCTGTACCTGCCCTGGGAGTGTTTGATGGGACAGTGTAGGGGGAGCTTGACTCTGTATCTAACCCGTGCTGTACCTGCCCTGGGAGTGTTTGATGGGGCATTGTAGAGGGAGCTTTACTCTGTATCTAACCCCCTGTACCTGCCCTGGGAGTGTTTGATGGGACAGTGTAGGGGGAGCTTTACTCTGTATCTAACCCCCTGTACCTGCCCTGGGAGTGTTTGATGAGACAGTGTAGAGGGAGCTTTACTCTGTATCTAACCCCCTGTACCTGCCCTGGGAGTGTTTGATGGGACAGTGTAGAGGGAGCTTTACTCTGTATCTAACCTGTGCTGTACTTGCCCTGGGAGTGTTTGATGGGACAGTGTAGAGGGAGCTTTACTCTGTATCTAACCCGTGCTGTACTTGCCCTGGGAGTGTTTGATGGGACAGTGTAGAGGGAGCTTTACTCTGTATCTAACCCTGTGCTGTCCCTGCCCTGGGAGTGTTTGATGGGACAGTGTAGAGGGAGCTTTACTCTGTATCTAACCTGTGCTGTACTTGCCCTGGGGGTGTTTGATGGGACGGTGTAGAGGGAGCTTTACTCTGTATCTAACCCGTGCTGTACTTGCCCTGGGAGTGTTTGATGGGACAGTGTCTGAGTATAAAACCTGATGTTGGGGTGAGAGTAGCAGCAGTTACTGAGTCACTCTCAGATTCTGCCCCAATCAGTTGGTTATTTTGACCTGTACAGATGCTCATGTAATTTGGTTATTCCCACTTTTATACAGTTGTCATAACCCCGTGATGAATATACTTACTAAAGATGTAGGATATCATGATTCCAGGGATATAATGTCCAATCGCACCCAGCGCCGAGCACCCAATACACATCTTCAGGCAGAACTGAAAGGGAGCAGCACACAGGATTCAGTCCCTGCCCATCAAACAGATGCAGGCAGACGCCTAGTGCGACAGGAGTGGCACCGAGTGCAGACACGCATCCCAAATAATCCCAGGACTGGAGATCACAGATAGGGAGCAGAAAGTACACTCGTATCACACCCGGCCCCACCCCCGCCACATCCGGCCCCACCACCCGTCACGCCCAGCCCCGCTCCCGCCCGCCACGCTCCCTTCACGCCCGGCCACGCTCCAGTCACGCCCGGCCTCGCCACCATACCCAGCCCCGCCACACCGGTGCCCTGACCTACCTTGCCCGGGTTCTGCCTCTTGTACTCAAACACCTCCTCCAGATAGAGGTTAAAGGCCACCCAGCTCTCGGCGAGATAATGGCAAAGGTCAGGCAGTCTGAGGAGACGAGGCCTCGTGGAGTTTCCGTCACTGGATAGAGAGAGAAGCAGATCAATCCAGGGGCCCAGACCGGGGGTTTGTCATCAGAACCGGTTACACTAAAAGCTGCCTGAGCAGGAGTGAGAGCGCGATTACAGTACAATCCTACTAGCACACAGCGGCTCTGGGAAGAAACACAAACTCAGCTTAGTGACTCCTGGGAACATCAATGTCGCTCCTCTCTCCACACTCCAAACGCTGAAGCCTGGGCCTTTCCTGCTCTGTGTGTGGGGCTCAGTACCACAGGCCAGGTCTGGAGCATGGGCCTTTCCTGCTCTGTGTGTGGGGCTCAGTACCACAGGCCGGGTCTGGAGCCTGGGCCTTTCCTGCATTAAGACATTTTGATCGCAATGAATGTGGAGAAATGATTTAGGCTGATGCGATGTGGAAACGTACCTCTCGCCTTCATCCACGGGACGCTGGGCTGCAGTGAAAAAGGAAAAACACCATCACTCTCTGCACACAGCGACATTGATTACAGTGGGGGCGGGGCCAGACAGCAGGGGGGGGGGGGGGGGGCCGCCAGACAGCCGGGGGGGGCACAGCCAGACATCAGGGGGACAACAGTGGGTCACAGCCAGACATCACAGGGACAACAGGGTACAAGGCCAGACATCGCAGGGACAACAAGGGACAAGGCCAGACATCGCGGGGACAACAAGGGACAAGGCCAGACATCGCGGGGGCAACAGTGGGTCACGGCCAGACATCGCAGGGACAACAGGGGGGCACGGCAAGACATCGCAGGGACAACAGGGGGGGCACGGCCAGACATCGCAGGGACAACAGGGGGCACGGCCATACATCGCAGGGACAACAGGGGGCACGGCCAGGCATCGCAGGGACAACAGGGGGCACGGCCAGACATCGCAGGGACAACAAGGGACAAGGCCAGACATCGCAGGGACAACAGGGGGCAGCCCAACTGGGTTGGAAACCAGAGGGATCCCAGGACTGGGCCGGGCGATGGAGAGAATGGGCCAGGGGTAGGGGAGAGTGTGTGTGCAGAGCGAGGCTGAGCTTACCCATGACCTCGGGTAACAGGCCGCTCTTCCAGTGGTCCAGGAGCACAATTCCCAGCAGAGACGAGCTGATCAGGAAGATGGGACGCAGCGAGGTGGAGGAAAACAACCTGGAGAGAGAGAGAGAGAGAGAGAGAGGCCTTTGTCAGGACAATCAATTCACACACAAGCTCTCAGCACCCTAACTCCAGGGCCTGAAATCACATCACCCCACCCCTCAAAAAACCAGGTCACCCACCCAACCTTAAAATCTGTGTCCTCTGGTTACATAAGAAATAGGAGCAGGAGTAGGCCAATCGGCCCCTCGAGCCTGCTCCGCCATTCAATAAGATCATGGCTGATCTGATCCTAACCGCCAATCCACTATCACAGAACCATCTCCTGAATCTAACAGAATTAGACACACGAAATAGGAGCAGGATCAGGCTACACGGCCCCTGGGCCCGCTCCACTACCCACAGGGCCATGACCGATCCGAACCTAGACTCATGTCCAAATTCCTGCCCGCTCCCCGTAACCCTTAATTCCCTTTACTTCTAGGAAACTGTCTATTTCTGTTTTAAATTTATGTAATGATGTAGCTTCTACAGCTTTTTGGGGCAGCATATTCCATGGACCTACCACCCTCTGAGTGAAGTAGTTCCTCCTCATCTCAGTTTTGAAAGAGCAGCCCCTTATTCTAAGACTATGCCCCCTAGTTCTAGTTTCACCCATCATCGGGAACATCCTCACCGCATCCACCCGATCCAACCCCTTCACAATCTTATATGTTTCAATAAGATCGCCTCTCATTCTTCTGAACTCCAATGAGTAGAGTCCCAATCTACTCAACCTCTCCTCATATGTCCATCCCCTCATCCCCGGGATTAACCGAGTGAAGCTTCTTTGTACTGACTCGAGAGCAAGTATGTCCTTTCTTAAGTATGGACACCAAAACTGTACACAGTATTCCAGGTGCAGTCTCACCAATACCTTGTACAACTGAAGCAATACCTCCCTATTTTTATATTCTATCCCCCTAGCAACGAAAGCCAACATTCCATTGGCCTTCTTAATCACTTGCTGCACCTGCATACTAACCTTTTGAGTTTCGTGCACCAGGACCCCCAGATCCCTTTGTACTTCAGTACTTTCAAGTTTCTTGCCATTAAGATAATAACTTGCTCTACGATTTTTCCTGCCAAATTGCATAAATCACACTTTCCAGTATTGTATTCCATCTGCCCACTTACTTAGCCTGTCTATGTCCCCTTGCAGGTTTTTTATGTCCTCCTCACTCACTACTTTCCCTCCCATCTTAGTATCATCTGCAAACTTTGATATGTTACACTCGATCCCCTCCTCCAAATCGTTAATATAGATTGTAAAGAGTTGGGGACCCAGCACTGACCCTTGCGGAACACCACTAGTTACTGATTGCCAGTCTGAGAATGAACCATTTATCCCAACTCTCTGCCTTCTGTTAGATAGCCAATCCTCTATCCATGCCAGAATATTACCCCCAATCCCGTGATTTTTTATCTTAAGCAATAATCTTTTGTGTGGCACCTTGTCAAATGCCTTTTGGAAGTCTAAATACACTACGTCCACTGGTTCCCCTTTATCCACCCTATATGTTACTTCCTCAAAGAACTCCAGCAAATTTGTCAAACATGACTTCCCCTTCATAAAACCATGCTGACTTTGTCCTATTAAATTATGATTATCCAAATGTCCTGTTACTGTCTCCTTAATAATAGACTCCAAAATTTTACCTACCACAGATGTTAGGCTAACCGGTCTATAGTTTCCAGCCTTCTGTCTACTGCCCTTTTTAAATAAGGGTGTTACATTAGCAGTTTTCCAGTCTGCCGGGACCTTTGCTGAGTCCAGGGAGTTTTGGAAAATTATTACCAATGCATCCACAATCCCTACCGCCACTTCCCTCAAGACCCTAGGATGTAAGCCATCAGGTCCATGCGATTTATCCGCCTTGAGTCCCATTATTTTACCGAGTACCACTTCCTTAGTGATTTTGATCGTGTTTAGCTCCTCCCCCCCCTTTGGCCCCCTGTTTGTCCAGTGTTGGGATATTCTTGGTGTCCTCTACTGTAACCACTGATACAAAAATATTCATTCAGTGTTTTTGCCATCTCCATATTTCCCACCATTAATTTCCTGGTCTCATCCTCTAAGGGACCAACATTTACTTTAGCCACCCTTTTTCTTTTTATATAACTATAAAAACTCTTACTATCTGTTTTTATATTTTTTGCTAATTTACTTTCATAATCTATCTTCCCTTTCTTAATCAATCTTTTTGTTATTTTTTGCTGTCTTTTAAAGTTTTCCCAATCCTCTATCCTCCCACTAGATTTGGCTACCTTATATGCCCTTGTTTTTAGTCAAATACTATCCTTAATTTCTTTATTTAGCCACGGATGGCTGTCTTTTCTTTTACACCCTTTTCTTCTCAGTGGAATATATATTTTTTGGAAGTTGTAAAATAACTCCTTAAATGTACACCACTGATCATGTATCGTCTTACCCTTTAATCTATTTTCCCAATCCACTCTACTCAATTCCGCTCTCATACCTTCATAGTCTCCTTTATTCAAGCTTAGCACGCTTGTTTGAGATCCAACCTTCTCACTCTCTAATTGAATATGGAATTCAACCATGTTATGGTCACTCATTCCAAGGGGATCCTTTACTAGGACATTTTTAATTAATCCTGTCTCGTTACACAGGACCAGATCTAAGGTTGCTTGCCCCCCTGGTCGGTTCAGTTACATACTGCTCAAGAAACCCATCCCTAATACACTCAATGAACTCATCCTCAAAGCAGCCCTGCCCAATTTGATTTGTCCAATTAATATGATAGTTAAAATCCCCCATAATTATAGATGTTCCCTTATTGCAAGCCTCAACTATTACCTGATTGATACTCCATCCAACAGAGTTGCCACTGTTCGGAGGCCTATAGACTACGCCCACTAGTGTTTTTTTCCCCTTATTATTCCTTATCTCCACCCAAACTGTTTCATTATCCTGATCTTTTGACCCAATATCATTTCTCTGTATTACAGTGATTCCTTCCTTTATTAACATAGCCACCCCACCTCCCCTTCCTTCCTGCCTGTCCTTCCTGATCGTTAAATAACCTGGTATGTTTAATTCCCAGGCAGTCGTCACCCAGCAGCCATGTTTCTGTAATGGCCACAAGATCATACCCATATGTAGTTATTTGTGCCATTAACTCGTCTATTTTGTTACGAATGCTACGTGCATTCAGATAGAGAACTTTCAAAGATGTTTTGTGACACTTAGTTCCTGCTTTTGCCCTTTTTATTACTTTACCTTTTACTCCATACCTTCTGCCCCTTCCTGACATGCTCTGGTTTTTAATTTCCCCACTGCTACCTAAGTCTATTACCTTCTCTGTTGTCATTTTTATTATTTGCTCTCTAGGAACCTCCCCCCCACTAGTTAGTTTAAAGCCCTCTCTACAGCCCTAGTTATATGATCCGCCAGGACTCTAGTCCCAGCACTGGCCAAGTGAAGCCCGTCCCAATGGAACAGCTCCCTCCTGCCCCAGTACTGGTGCCTGTGTCCCAGGAAGCAAAACCCATTTCTCCCACATCAGTCTTTGAGCCACACATTTAACTCACTAATTTTATTTGTCCTAGCCAAATTCGCTCGTGGCTCAGGTAATAACCCAGAGATTATTACCCTTGAGGTTCTGTTTTTTAATTTGACCCCTAGCTGCTCATACTCCTTTAACACAACCGGCTTCCTAGTCCTATCTACGTCGTCTGTACCAAAATGGACCACGACAACTGGATCCACCCCCTCCCACTGCAAGTTTCTTTCCAGCCCAGAGGAGATGTCCTTAACCCTGGCACCGGGTAGGCAACACAGCCTTCGGGACTCTCGCTCTCGGCTGCAGAGAACTCTATCTATCCCCCTAATAATACTATCCCCTACCACTACAACATTTCTATTTACTTCCCCCTCTTGAATGGCCCCCCATTCCACGGTGCTGTGGCCAGGTTGCTCATCCTCCCTGCAGTCCCTGCTCCTGTCCACAGGGAGTAAGAACCTCGAACCTGTTGGACAAGAGCAAGGGCTGCGGCTCCTCCAACACTACCTCCTGGATCCCCGTACCTACCTCACTCGTAGTCACACCATCCTGTCCCTGACCATGGGCTACATCTGAATTAATTAACTTCATAGGTGTGACCACCTCCTGAAACACAGAGTCCAGGTACTTCTCCCCCTACCTGATGTGTCACAGTGTCTGAAGCTCAGACTCCAGCTCATCAACACGGAGCTGGAGTTCCTGTAGCAGCAGACACTTGTCACAGACGTAATCACCGTGAGCCTCAATGGGGTCCACCGGCTCCCACATCTCGCAACAGTAACACATCACCTGCTCCATTCTATGTAATTAATTAAATTTTTTATTGTTAGTTATGGACACCCTCTGCCCGATTTTAGATGCTAGTATCCCCTTTAATTAATTGGATTTAAATTAATTCAATCCCTCTAATTACACCAGTTAAATGGTTTACCAACAGTCACTCTGCACCAGAAAGGCCTTATTAACTACAATCCAGAGTTAAAGGTTGAAAAGAGCACCTAACACCCCACTTACCCTAACTCACACTTACCCAAACTCACAGCACTCTTTGATGACTCGCACTCATTGCTTGCTCGCACTAGGACTGGTCTTCTTATACTGTTTGTTTGTTCACAGCCAAATGAGTCACCCCTGCTGATTGGTTAGAAAACTGGTTTCCACTGCCTGCTGTGCCAATTTACTCCTACTGCAGTGTAACCTTGTTTTACTCTTCTTAAACCAACCCTTCTGCCACTGGAAACAGTTTATTTTTATTTACTCTATCAAAACCAGTCATGATTTTGAACAGCTCTATCAAATCTCCTCTGCTCCAAGGAGAAAAACCATACGGACCCTCAAACCTGCTTCGCCATCATGGCTGATCTTCTACCTCACCTCTCATTCTTCCAAACTCCAGAATCTAATCAATCTCTCCTCATAGGACAACTATCTCGTCCCAGGAATCAATTTAGTGAACCTTCATTGCATCGCCTCTAAGGCAAATATATCCTTCCTTAGGTAAGAAGACTACATCAGTAGAGACTTCTCTCGTCTCTCCACATTACTGAAGTCCCTCATCCCTGGTACCATTCTAGTAAATCTCCTCTGCACCATCTCAAAAGCCTCGACAGCCTTAGTAGCACTCTCGCCTGAGTCAGAAGGTTGTGGGTTCAAGTCCCATCCCAGAGACTTGAGCACAAAAATCTAGGCCAGCACTCCCGGTGCAGAACCAAGGGAGCGCCGCACTGTCGGCGGGGCAGTACTGAGGGAGCGCTGCACTGTCGGAGGGGCAGTACTGAGGGAGCGCTGCACTGTCGGAGGGGCAGTACTGAGGGAGCGCTGCACTGTCAGAGGGAGAGTACTGAGGGAGCGCCGCACTGTCGGCAGGGCAGCACTGAGGGAGTGCTGCACTATTGGAGGGGCAGTACTGAGGGAGCGCCGCACTGTCGGAGGGGCAGTACTGAGGGAGTGCCGCACTGTCGGAGGGGCAGTACTGAGGGAGTGCCGCACTGTCGGAGGGGCAGTACTGAGGGAGTGCCGCACTGTCGGCGGGGCAGTATTGAGGGAGCGCTGCACTGTCGGAGGGGCAGTACTGAGGGAGCGCCGCACTGTCGGAGGGGCAGTACTGAGGGAGCGCTGCACTGTCAGAGGGAGAGTACTGAGGGAGCGCCGCACTGTCGGCGGGGCAGTATTGAGGGAGCGCTGCACTGTCGGAGGGGCAGTACTGAGGGAGCGCTGCACTGTCGGAGGGGCAGTACTGAGGGAGTGCCGCACTGTCGGAGGGGCAGTACTGAGGGAGCGCCGCACTGTCGGAGCGCTGCACTGTCAGAGGGAGAGTACTGAGGGAGGGCCGCACTGTCGGCGGGGCAGCCGCACTGTCAGCAGGGCAGCACTGAGGGAGCGCCGCACTGTCGGAGGGGCAGTACTGAGGGAGCGCTGCACTGTCGGCGGGGCAGTACTGAGGGAGCGCCGCACTGTCGGAGGGGCAGTACTGAGGGAGCGCCGCACTGTCGGAGGGGCAGTACTGAGGGAGCGCCGCACTGTCGGAGGGGCAGTACTGAGGGAGCGCTGCACTGTCAGAGGGAGAGTACTGAGGGAGGGCCGCACTGTCGGCGGGGCAGTACTGAGGGAGTGCCGCACTGTCGGCAGGGCAGCACTGAGGGAGCGCTGCACTGTCGGCGGGGCAGTACTGAGGGAGCGCCGCACTGTCGGCGGGGCAGTACTGAGGGAGCGCTGCACTGTCGGCGGGGCAGTACTGAGGGAGCGCCGCACTGTCGGAGGGGCAGTACTGAGGGAGCGCTGCACTGTCAGAGGGAGAGCCGCACTGTCGGCGGGGCAGTACTGAGGGAGCGCCGCACTGTCGGCAGGGCAGCACTGAGGGAGCGCTGCACTGTCGGCGGGGCAGTACTGAGGGAGCGCCGCACTGTCGGCGGGGCAGTACTGAGGGAGCGCCGCACTGTCGGAGGGGCAGTACTGAGGGAGCGCCGCACTGTCGGCGGGGCAGTACTGAGGGAGCGCTGCACTGTCGGCGGGGCAGTACTGAGGGAGCGCTGCACTGTCGGCGGGGCAGTACTGAGGGAGCGCTGCACTGTCGGAGGGGCAGTACCGAGGGAGCGCCGCACTGTCGGAGGGGCCATCTTTCGGATGAGACATTAAACCGAGGCCCTGTCTGCTCTCTCAGGCGGACGTAAAAGATCCCATGGCACTATTTCGAAGAAAAGCAGGGGACTTGAGAAGGCTGTTAAAAAGGCATATGGGATCATTAGCTTTATAAATAGAGGCAAAGTACAAAAGCAAGGCAGTTATGCTAAACTTTTATAAAACACTGGTTCGGCCCCAGCTGGAGAATTGTGTCCAATTCTGGGCTCCACACTTTAGGAAGGATGTCGAGACCTTGGAGAGGGTGCAGAGATTTACTAGAATGGTTCCAGGGATGAGGGACTTCAGTTATGTGGATATAGACTGGAGAAACTCGGATTGTTTTCCTCAGAGCAGGGATTTCAGGGGAGATTTGATAGAGGTGTGCAAAATCCTGAAGGGTACTGACAGAGTAAATAAGGAGGAACAGTTTCCAGTGGCGGAAGGGTTGGTAACCAGAGGAGACAGACTGAAGGTCATTGGCAAGAGAACTTTCAAAAGGGAAATGGATAAATACTTGAAGTTGAAAAATTTGCAGGGCTCTGGGGAAAGAGCAGGGGAGTGGGATTAATTGGAGAGCTCTTTCAAAGAGCAGGTACAGGTACAATGGGCCGAATGGCCTCCTCCTGTGCTGTATTATTCTATGATTCTGTTTTCCCCAGCGCCAGCATTAGGCTGACTGGCCTGTAATTGCCGGGTTTATGCCTCTCCCTTTTTCATAACAAGGATGTAACATTTGCAATCCTCCAGTCCTCTGGCACCACCCCCATATCCAAGGAGGATTGGAAGATTGTGGCCCGAGCCTCTGCAATTTCCACCCTTATTTCCCTCAGTAAACTAGGATCCATCCCATCTGGAGCAAGGTTACTCATAGAATGGTTACAGCATGGAAGAAAGCCCGTCGAGCCCGTACCAGCTCTCTGCAAGAGCACCTCAGCTAATCCCACTCCTCCGCCCATTCCCCGGAGCCCCGCCCATTCCCCGGAGCCCTGCAAATTCTTTGTCAGATACTTATCCAACTCCCTTTTGAAAGCCGTGATTAAATCTACCTCCACCATCCTTTCAGGCAGCGCATTCCAGATCTTAACCACTCGCTGCGTAAAAAAAGATTTTTCTTACGTCACCTTTAGTTCTTCTGCCAATCACCTTAAATCTGTGTCCTCTGGTTCTCGACCCTTCTGCCAATGGGAACAGTTTCTCTCTATCTACTCTGTCCAGACCCCTCATGATTTTGAACACCTCGATCAAATCTCCTCTCAATCTTCTCTGCTCTAAGGAGAACAACCCCAGCTTCTCCAGTCTATCCACAAAACTGAAGTCCCTCATTCCTGGAATCATTCTCGTAAATCTTTTCTGCACCCTCTCTAAGGCCTTCACATCCTTCCTAAAGTGCGGTGCCCAGAATTGGACACAATACTCCAGTTGGGGCCGAACCAGTGTTTTATACAGGTTCATCATAATTTCCACACTTTTGTACTCTATACCTCTATTCATGAAGCCCATAAGCCTTTTCAACTGCTTTCTCAACTTGCCCTGCCACCTTCAACAATTTGTGCACACATACCCCCAGGTCTCTCTGTTCATTCACCCCCAGGTCTCTCTGTTCGTGCACCCCCAGGTCTCTCTGTTCGTGCACCCCCAGGTCTCTCTGTTCGTGCACCCCCAGGTCTCTCTCTTCGTGCACCCCCAGGTCTCTCTCTTCGTACACCCCCAGGTCTCTCTCTTCGTACACCCCCAGGTCTCTCTCTTCACACACCCCCAGGTCTCTCTCTTCACACACCCCCAGGTCTCTCTCTTCACACACCCCCAGGTCTCTCTCTTCACACACCCCCAGGTCTCTCTCTTCACACACCCCCAGGTCTCTCTCTTCACACACCCCCAGGTCTCTCTCTTCACACACCCCCAGGTCTCTCTCTTCACACACCCCCAGGTCTCTCTCTTCACACACCCCCAGGTCTCTCTCTTCACACACCCCCAGGTCTCTCTCTTCACACACCCCCAGGTCTCTCTCTTCACACACCCCCAGGTCTCTCTCTTCACACACCCCCAGGTCTCTCTCTTCACACACCCCCAGGTCTCTCTCTTCACACACCCCCAGGTCTCTCTCTTCACACACCCCCAGGTCTCTCTCTTCACACACCCCCAGGTCTCTCTCTTCACACACCCCCAGGTCTCTCTCTTCACACACCCCCAGGTCTCTCTCTTCACACACCCCCAGGTCTCTCTCTTCACACACCCCCAGGTCTCTCTCTTCACACACCCCCAGGTCTCTCTCTTCACACACCCCCAGGTCTCTCTCTTCACACACCCCCAGGTCTCTCTCTTCACACACCCCCAGGTCTCTCTCTTCACACACCCCCAGGTCTCTCTCTTCACACACCCCCAGGTCTCTCTCTTCACACACCCCCAGGTCTCTCTCTTCACACACCCCCAGGTCTCTCTCTTCACACACCCCCAGGTCTCTCTCTTCACACACCCCCAGGTCTCTCTCTTCACACACCCCCAGGTCTCTCTCTTCACACACCCCCAGGTCTCTCTCTTCACACACCCCCAGGTCTCTCTCTTCACACACCCCCAGGTCTCTCTCTTCACACACCCCCAGGTCTCTCTCTTCACACACCCCCAGGTCTCTCTCTTCACACACCCCCAGGTCTCTCTCTTCACACACCCCCAGGTCTCTCTCTTCACACACCCCCAGGTCTCTCTCTTCACACACCCCCAGGTCTCTCTCTTCACACACCCCCAGGTCTCTCTCTTCACACACCCCCAGGTCTCTCTCTTCACACACCCCAGGTCTCTCTCTTCACACACCCCCAGGGTCTCTCTCTTCACACACCCCCAGGTCTCTCTCTTCACACACCCCCAGTCTCTCTCTTCACACACCCCCAGGTCTCTCTCTTCACACACCCCCAGGTCTCTCTCTTCACACACCCCCAGGTCTCTCTCTTCACACACCCCCAGGTCTCTCTCTTCACACACCCCCAGGTCTCTCTCTTCACACACCCCCAGGTCTCTCTCTTCACACACCCCCAGGTCTCTCTCTTCACACACCCCCAGGTCTCTCTCTTCACACACACCCCAGGTCTCTCTCTTCACACACCCCCAGGTCTCTCTCTTCACACACCCCCAGGTCTCTCTCTTCACACACCCCCAGGTCTCTCTCTTCACACACCCCCAGGTCTCTCTCTTCACACACCCCCAGGTCTCTCTCTTCACACACCCCCAGGTCTCTCTCTTCACACACCCCCAGGTCTCTCTCTTCACACACCCCCAGGTCTCTCTCTTCACACACCCCCAGGTCTCTCTCTTCACACACCCCCAGGTCTCTCTCTTCACACACCCCCAGGTCTCTCTCTTCACACACCCCCAGGTCTCTCTCTTCACACACCCCCAGGTCTCTCTCTTCACACACCCCCAGGTCTCTCTCTTCACACACCCCCAGGTCTCTCTCTTCACACACCCCCAGGTCTCTCTCTTCACACACCCCCAGGTCTCTCTCTTCACACACCCCCAGGTCTCTCTCTTCACACACCCCCAGGTCTCTCTCTTCACACACCCCCAGGTCTCTCTCTTCACACACCCCCAGGTCTCTCTCTTCACACACCCCCAGGTCTCTCTCTTCACACACCCCAGGTCTCTCTCTTCACACACCCCCAGGTCTCTCTCTTCACACACCCCCAGGTCTCTCTCTTCACACACCCCAGGTCTCTCTCTTCACACACCCCCAGGTCTCTCTCTTCAACACACCCCCGGGGCCTCTCTGTTCATACACCCACTTCAGGATTGTACCCTTTAGTTTATATGTCCTCTCCTCATTCTTTCTACCAAAATGCATCACTTCACATTTTTCTGCATTAAATTTCATCTGTCACGTGTCCACCCATTTCACCAGCCTATGTCCTCCTGAAGTCTATCACTCTCCTCCTCACTGTTCACTATACTTCCAAGTTTGTGTCATTTGCAAATTTTAAAATTGTGCCCTGTACACCCAAGTCATTAATATACATCAAGAAAAATAGCGGTCCTAAACTGACCCCTGGGGACACCACTGTATACGTTCCTTCAGTCAAAAAACAACCGTTCACCACTGCTCTCTGTTTCCTGTCACTTAGCCAATTCCGTATCCATGCTGCCACTGTCCCTTTTATTCCATGGGCTTCAACTTTGCTGGCAAGCCTATTATGTGACACTTTGTCAAACGCCTTTTGGAAATCCATGTACACGTCAACTGCATTACCCTCATCAACCCTCTCTGTTACCTCATCAAAAAACCCAATCAAGTTAGGTAAACACGATTTGCCTTTAACAAATCCGTGCTGGCTTTCCTTAATTAACCACACTTGTCCAAGTGACTATTAATTTTCTCCCTGATTACTGTTTCTAAAAGCTTCCCCACTACCGAGGTCAAACTGACTGATCTGTAGTTGCTGGGGTTTATCTTTACACCCTTTTTTGAACATTAGTACAGGTAGACTATCCTTTATCCGAAAACCTCAGGACCAGCCGTGTTTTGTTTTCGGAAAATTTCGGAAGGTGGGTCGGCAGGGGTCTGCGGGGGGGGGTCG
The DNA here is from genome assembly GCF_052327205.1 of Somniosus microcephalus. NCBI lineage: Eukaryota > Metazoa > Chordata > Chondrichthyes > Squaliformes > Somniosidae > Somniosus > Somniosus microcephalus. The sequence goes on along the minus strand of NC_140990.1, from coordinate 344,604,829 downwards.
GCGGGGGGCTCGGGGTCCGCGGGAGGGTCCGCAATCGTGGCTTGTCTGTCGCTGCTAGCCTGAATGCAATGAACTTCTGCATTTCCACCAACAGGTCGTCGTGCTCGGTCGGAACAGGGGCCGGCACCGCCGCGGGCTCAGAGCTCTCGTTGCTTTCAAGCCTTTGGAAGAGAGTCAGGTGGTTCCGCAGGGGGGTCGGCGGGGGGTCGTGTGCACGACTTACGCTGACCCTCTGCTCAGCATAAGTTGTGCGCCACTCTGGTCATGTCGTGCGCACGACTTACGCTGAACAAAAAGAGGGTTTCGGTTTTCGGATAAAGGTAGTCTACCTGTACAAGATTGCAATTCTCCAGTCCTCTTGCAACACCCCTGTATCTATGGAGGATTGGAATATATTGGCCAGTACTGGAGTATTAAGAAAGGTGAGATAGAGATACCAGGAAATTATAGCCCTGTTAGGGGAGGGGGGGAGGGAGAGCCGGCGGGGAGGGGGGAGCCGGGGGGGGGGGGTTGAGCCGGGGGGGGGGGGGGGGGGGGGGGGGGGGTTTAGCCGGAGGGGGGGGGGGGGGGGGTTGAGCCGGAGGGGGGGGGAAGAGCCGGAGGGGGGGGTTTTAATGCGGGGTCCGGGGGGTCCCGGCGAGGTCACTGTACCAGAAGAGGCCGCTGAGGCCCAGCACCATCAGGCCGCTCTGCGCCGGCCGCTCCCAAACCAACAGGCGCTGCAGCAACATCAGGCGGGCTCGCACCGACCCAGCAGCCGCCGGAGCCGCTCCTCGGTCCGCTGGATGTCGCCGCCGTCCTCCGAGGCTCCGTCCCCCGGCCCGGCCTCTCCCCCCGGGCCCGGCTCCGGCTCTGCCCGCGGCCCGGCCTCTCCCCCCGGGCCCGGCTCTGCCCGCGGCCCGGCCTCTCCCCCCGGGCCCGGCTCCGGCTCTGCCCGCGGCCCGGCCTCTCCCCCCGGGCCCCGGCTCTGGCCCGCGGCCCGGCCTCTCCCCCCGGGGCCCGGCTCCGGCTCTGCCCGCGGCCCGGCCTCTCCCCCCGGGCCCGGCTCTGCCCGCGGCCCGGCCTCTCCCCCCGGGTCCAGCTCCAGCTCTGCCCGCGCCCGGCCTCGCTTTGCGGCCACTCGCCCTCCGCCGCCCGCCATCTTTTGTTGTTGTTTCTAATGCGTCACTGACCGGAAATTGCGTCTTCAGGCTGCTGCAACTCACGTCCTGCGCTGTAACCCAGCAACCGTAACCAGGGATACCCCGCCCCCGGGCCCAAACCCCGCCCCCCGGGCCCAAACCCCGCCCCCGAGCCCAAACCCCGCC